>NC_140416.1:62501522-63751522 GCF_965140295.1 Lepidochelys olivacea
TTGCAGGAATTATGAAAGTGTGTTGCTCCTGCTCCATAAAGTTTTGTTCTTAAAGCAGGAACTCAGCCACATTATGTATGAAGAATACACCAGGACTGCAGCACTTACTCTTTGGGGACAGAATGAATTTTCTGAGAATTTACAAGTAAATGCCTTTATTAGTTTGAGTCAAAATTATTTTAAAACTGAAATTTTAAAATTTAGCACCTGGTGTCATAGTGCCCCGAATTTTTAATTGTTGCCTTCACTTCGCCACTGAACTAGATTGGGCTTTTTTAATCAGTTATCCTCTTTCTTGATTATGGACTCATAGCCTTTTGGACACCTAAGAAGTTCTTCTTAAAGTTTTACTTTAAGTCAGTAAGTAAGTCAGTTTTACTCATTTTCCTGAGCTTTGATAAATTAACTAATTTGAAGCACGAAACGTACATGTTATTGGTTGGCACAATCCTCCATTTTCCCACGTTGAATGTAATCTGATCATGATCACTGGTTCCAAGGCAACCACCAGATTCCAGTCCAGTGATTAATTCATTTTAATCCATCATAATGAGGTCCAAAATAGTTATCAGGTGTTGGGTGCAAGACACTTCTTGTGTTAGGGAAGTATCTATAATTTTTAGAAACTCTAATGCTTTTTTACTGCTGGTTCCATGGGGCCACCAGCATACTTCTCCCAAATTGAAGTCACCTATAACACAGTTTTTCTTTCTACACGTTTTCAGACAGGTGCATTAGGAGTAACTCATCCTGTTCTTTGGCTTAATTAAGTGGTCTAATAGGCACCCCCTTTTTGGGGATTTTAGTTAACACATTATCCATATTCATTCAAAATCTTGCAGTTCTGAGTTATCAATAACTGTAAACCAGGTAATATATAGCATCTTTAGTGCAGATTACAACCCCTACCTCTTTTACCCACTCAGTCGTTTGTAAACAGGTTATAACCAGAGATTTTAACAGTCCAGTCATGAAAATCATCCCACTGGGTTCAGTAATCAAATTTCTTCTCATCAATGAGAATTTCCAACTCTTATAGCTTGTTAATCAATTCTAACATTGGTTTCAGAGTAACAGCCGTGTTAGTCTGTATTCGCAAAAAGAAAAGGAGTACTTGTGGCACCTTAGAGACTAACCAATTTATTTGAGCATGAGCTTTCGTGAGCTACAGCTCACTCATCTAACATTGATACATAATCAGTTGAAAATGTTCTTCTCTTCATGTTCTTTGCCAAATTTGTTCAATTTGTTTAGGACATACAGAGTTTGTATTGCATTTGCCGCCTTAGCATACTCCCCTTGTGTTATTAGTTTTAATATTCTCCTCGCTGCTCCATCTTGTTCCCAACAAAGAAGATTAGGTCCCTTATCTGTGAGATCCAGGCTTTCTTGTTCATACAACCCCATCTCTCACTGGAATGTGGCCCAACATCCTTAAAACCAAAATTTTCAGCTTCACATGAATCATACAGCCAATGCGTCTCTTTCATTTTCTCCCTTCTCTTGCTCATGTGATTAGAAAGGTCTGTGAGAAGACTTCCTCTTTAGCTCTCTTCCAAGATCCTAGAACCCTCCTATAATGTTGTAGTTCCATTTGATGTTGTCACTTGATGGCATGTGTATCTGCACCACTGGAGACTTGCCAGAAAACTTCATAATACTGCCCAATCTTGCCATTGTATCGCATGTCGTATTTTTGCACCAGGGAGACAGCAACCCGTTCCTTTTGTGTCTCATATCCTTTGCTAAATGTTCTGTTCACTCTTCTGAATATGGAGTCTCTGATGAAAATTGCTTCCCTTTTTAAGAGGTTGAAGAACCTCTTTGGTAGCTGCTTGCTTCATATTGCAGGAGGCATCCATTAGATATGCCCCTAGTAGCTGTTCCATTCCTGCAGAGACAGGTTTCTTGGTTGTTGACTCACTGAGTATCTGAATTATGTGATAATTCTAGCTGGGTTGAATATCTGCTCAATTCATTCATTCTTTTGGTCACAAATCGCTGGTCTGATTCTTCAGTTGCTAATCTCTCCAGAGCCCTTATCACACATCCTCCTTGTGGCATCTATGTCAATGATGTCTGAATTTGGTTGACGAGACGTCTTCATTTTTCTCGAATGCTGTGTAGAGTTGAAATTTGCAGTTCCAGACCAGTTTCAGAGTAACAGCCGTGTTAGTCTGTATTCGCAAAAAGAAAAGGAATACTTGTGGCACCTTAGAGACTAACCAATTTATTAGAGCATAAGCTTTCGTGAGCTACAGCTCACTTCATCAGATGCATATCGTGGAAATATCCAGACCAGACATATCCAGACCAGGCATCTTCTCCTCCCGTATGTCCACGAACTTGCACTTCATGAAATCAGGAATCTTATTTCCTTCAGCAGAAAAGAAATCGTAGCACATCCAGGGCAGGGCATAGCAATTGTTCCCCCATCACCTGTATCCACAACCTGGTGTAGCCATACCTAAATGGAAGGAACCACACTTCTTCCTTAACTCCCCTGTCTAAAAGAGCTTCCCAGACTGAGTGCCATGTTGTTCTGAAAATCTGTTCTTGCAACCTGGGAGGTTTTTATATAGTATTAATTTAGCTCCTTATATTTCATAATGTGTTTCCAACTGGCAACTTAGTTTGAGGACAGTCTTTTGGTCGAATTTCTTTAGTTAAATAAGTCCTATGTTCTCAATTCGGTATTCTCTTCCCTGAGTTATATCCAAGTACATTGTAATAGACTTTATTTTGATCAAATCTTAATCTCACCATCCTTTTTAGCAATCTAAGTAAATACAGTATTAAAGTATTGGGATGTTAATATTGAGGGTTATAAGACTAGAACCAGAAACTCTTCAATTAAAATGCCCAACTCTGATACTGATTTCCTCCTAGTATTGGTCAGTCTTCAACTCATGCTAAGTTTTCTGTCTCTAAAATCAGAGCTTGAAAAGTCTGCTTGCATGTGTCACATAGGAAGTTTTCCTAGGTGAGTGCCATCAATTTACGCAAGATCTAAGCATTCCTGTTTTAAAATAAATAAATAAATAAATCCAGCCCTTGCACTTGCAAAGAGAACCTTCCGAACTTGAACAGTATGTAGAAATGCTGTGCTGTCTTAAGTTTGTAAACAGAGTCTGCTGTTACTATTGTTAAGTTTTTCCAAGTTACGACGGTGTGAAAACTAATCTGATTATTATCCGCTTTCACTGCTGCTAAGCAGAACCCCCAGGTAGTAAAATCAGTTTCACCTATTGGTGCTTGGGAAGTCACTGAAGCCATCCTAACAGGAAAAGGACTCAAAAATAGAGGATGGGGAAAAGAGTTACAGTAGCAGACACTTCCTGCTTGGCAGCAACCAGAAAGTTGAGGGAAAGGAGTAGTAGTAAAGGCCACCTCTATTGTAGTAGCCAGGAAGCTGAAAGAAAGGTAAAGTAATGGATAATCATAAGGCTAAGGTTTTGTCATGGTTATTTTTAGTAAAAGTCAGGGACAGGTCATGGGCAATGGGCAAAAATTCAAGGAAGCCCATGACCTGTCTCTAACTTTTACTAAAAAATAACTGACAAAATGTGGCTAAGCTCGAGCCCTGCTGCGGGAGGGTAAAGAAAGGGGGGCGTGGTCCAGTGCCTGCTAGCATGGCGGCTAGAGCACAGGGGTCTGCCCGGGAATGGTGGCTTGGAGCTGCCGGGGTCTCCTGACAGCTCCAGCCTCACTGTCCTGGG
Organism: Lepidochelys olivacea; assembly: GCF_965140295.1. Lineage (NCBI taxonomy): Eukaryota > Metazoa > Chordata > Testudines > Cheloniidae > Lepidochelys > Lepidochelys olivacea. The sequence continues at coordinate 62,505,242 of NC_140416.1, forward strand.
GCTGACACAGAAAATATCACTGAGGTTACAGAAGTGGTGGATTCTGTGACCGCCGCGATATAATCTTAGCCTTAATCATAGGACTGGAGGGGATGTCAACAGGTCATCTAGTCCAGTCCCCTGCACTCATGGCAGGACTAAGTATTATCTAGACCAGCCTTGACAGGTGTTTGTCTCACCTGCTTTTAAAAATCTCTAATGATGGAGGCTCCACAACCTCCCTAGGCGGTTGTTTAACCACCCTGACAGAAAGTTTTTTCCTTATATCCAGCCTAAACTGCCCTTGCTGCAATTTAAGACCTTAACTTGAAGATACGACAAGAAGCAATGGAGAACAGTTTTTCTCCCTCTGCCTTATGACTACCTTTTACGTACTGACAATTGTTATCATGTCCCCCCTCAGTCTTCTCTTCTCCAGACTAAACAAACCCAATTTTTTCAATCTTCCCTCTTAGGTCATGTTTTCTAGACTTTTAATTTTTTTTTGTTGCTCTTCTCTGGACTTTCTCTAATTTGTCCACATCGTTCCTGAAATGTGGCACCCAGAACTGGACACAGTACTCCAGTTGAGGCTTAATCAGCGCGGAGTAGAGCAGAAGAATTACTTCTCATTTCTTGCTTACAACACTCCAACTAATACATCCCAAAATGATGTTTGCTTTTTTGCAGTGTTACATTGTTGACTAATGTAACCACACTTTTAGCAGCCAGTGGTGGTAGTGAGTGAAGCACTTCAGATGTACAAGCCATTTCCAAATTGAATGCAACACACCAGATAACATATTTGAGCAAGGTCCAGGCACAGCACCCCTGATGAGAATCCCAGCATTCTTTCCTTTCCTAGTAGCTGGAGGCACAAGTGTGGCTCCTCAACTGGGCATTGCACTTGATGGATGGATAGTGGTGAGCAATATCTTCAGTACTTCCAGTACTTCCAAAGTTAGCTTTAGTAGTAGTTGTAGATACAGCCTTCACGTTATTAGATGTCTAATATTCTGTGGGAGTTTGGGGGCTTGTATAGATTATACTGTTACTTCAGAAAGAAAGTATCAAAGATTTTGAGGGGGAGGGAGAGGCAGAGAGCAAAATATAGCGTGGAAGACAGTGTTAGGAAGGAAAAGCAAAATGTTCTGAAAACAGACTGTCCTGATGTACTGTACACAGCTTTTAATTTGGTGTGAGCCCATGAAAGGGAAAAAATACACTTCAGCATGTTGGTTTTTGGAGCATGGCCTGGCAGCACAGATACTTTTCACTGTGATTAGTAAGTTAAGTCCGAGGGCAAGTAGGTGTCGGGTAAATTTTGTGAAGTCCTTTGTCACAAAGGGGTGTGGATGTTAATGTTTGTGGGGCAGTTTAAAAATGAAGAGTGCTAACTTACTTGAACAAGTGCTTGATTTCTGGACCTAGGAAGAGAGATGCCTGTAAACCATTCTTGTGAACTTCAGACAGCTGTATCCTTCATTTTAAAAAGTGTAATATGATTGATCTTGTGGTTATAGCACAGATCTAGGGGTTCGGAGCCCTAGGTTTTATTCTAAGCTGTGTCACAGACTTCTGTGACCGTGGGCAAATCACTTCACCCCTTTTTCCTTCTCTCTAAAGTGGCGGTGATGATTACCTCTCAAGTTTATTGCAAGGTTTTAATTTATTGATTTTTCTCAGAATTTTGATCCTTGGAAAGGTCCAATAGATGATCACAAATTACAATACTGTCTCTCAGCGTTACTTGAATCACTTGCCAGTATAAATGCTTGAAGCTTGAATCTGAATCAGTTCTCAAACATGCAAAATAAAAAAACAAATGAGTGGGTGGAGGAGGGGGATTTTTAAAGGCACAAGTAGTAGGCGCTTAGTTTTCATTTGTACCTTTGGGAAATCTCCCTTTTGGTAGTTTGTCAGGTTGCTCTCGATTTTTGGGCTACTATTTTCATAAACTCTTACCTTTATATTAAAAAAACAAAAACAAAAAACAAAAACCACTCGAGTTCCAAAAACATAATTATATGGACTTTACCCCAAAGCTGAACATGTGAGGTCAGTTAAATTGCATCTTAAAAGGAGAGGAAATTTTGCATAGCGGTGAATATCCTCAACTTCTGTTGACTTGAGTGGGTTTGTCTTGACTAGGATTTAAAGATATGGTGTTAGCGAATTCTTTCTAACATTTTCTAATTCATTCTAATGTTAATGTAGACTTCACCACGTGCTAAGCTGGCCAGATTGCTTCATCAAGGCTTTCAGCATCTTTCAGAACTAGACCCTAGGAGGCTAGACAAAGGCAAACTGATCTTTAGCCAATTGGAAACGTGAAGTGCGTTCTGGAAGTAATTTGTCAGGCAAATACTTTAGAACACTTATATTCTAAGCATGTTTTATGCAAGTTAAGTATTTCTGGTTTCAGCTATCTGAGCTGCTGATTCTGCCTTTCTTGCGCCTCGTAGCTGCTGAAGGCCAGCTCAGACAGGATCCCATGGATCTCTACGCTTCTCATTCTAGAGCCGCCACCTCTCTGTCTTTGGGCACATAGTATTCTCTGATCCTTGTAGCAAATGCCCACATTCATCTTTTCCTTTTGCCATCTCAGTTCAAAAATGTAATCTGTATTTTGGTGCTTGAGTAGCACTGTGTTGGTTATATGCCAATATCCAGAGCTTCTCTAAATAGGTTGACCTAACCTCTGGAAGTATTTTTAATCTGAATACATTTATAACCAGAGTTTTCTTCCTTTGCCTAAAAGGTTACTAAGATTTCTATCAAACAGTAACTAAGGAGTTGTGTGGGGAGATGCCATCTGGTGGCCAACCATATTACTGCCTGTATTTCTGTGCCTGCAGGATAAGTTTGGGTGATCTGCTGCACAGCTGAAATTTGTTGTTTAGTCTCCTTTCTCAAATCACAATTCTTAAAACAATTATAACTTAATAAAAATGTATATTGAGAATCTGAACACTTAAAACTGAAGCAGTTTTTTATCTCTTTATTCCCAAGAGTAAGCAATATCACTTCTGCTGTGCCTTAGAAAATTGCAACATGATAAATGACTGTTCTGAAATTGTATAGATGTTTTGTACTCAAACTAGTTAAAAGTAACATGAGATTTGAAAAAATCTTAACTTTTATTTTCAAAGTTGCCTGTGGCAAGAGGATGGAGAGGGATAGATTCTTAGTAGGTAAACATTCAATATCTATCTATAGTCTTCCATAATTAAAAATACAGAATTAGATGTGTGTACATTGGCATCTTTTGACTAGAACTTGGGGGAGGAACTTTTGTGACTACTTCCTCATCTGGTCATTTCTACACTGCACTCAAGGATCTCACACTTGAGCTGAAAGTCTGTCTACAATATTCCATGCTGCCCTAGTCCTTGGTTTTCTGAGCATATGATATCTAGCTAAATGACATTTTAGCAATTCATGAAGACTGTAGGACACCCAAAACTTAACTTCACCCCCAAAAAACAATCTTTTATTAGTCTTTCCTGCTTTGGGTTACTTAATATGTTAATAGAACATCACTTTCTTTCCCTTTAGAAAAGGACAACTATGTTTTATCAAGAAGATGCCAAAATTTGAATCTTAGAGCCATGTTTTTCACACAAATGAGCTAACTTTCACTAGGAAAAGTGAATTTTTTTTTTTAAAGCAAAAGTGTGAAGCATGACAAATATCTTGGTAAAAGTGCATTCATTCAAATGGAAATAAGAAATCTTACATTTTGAGAGTTTTGCCTTTTGCTGCAATTATTTGTCATATTTCTACTTACATGGAATATTTTATCTCACCATGGCCTTTAAGAGCCTGACATATTCTGCATTTGCAGATCTGGATTTTGATAGCTTCAAAGAGGCGTTGGAATGAAGAAAGTGTATGTTAGAACTTCCACAGCTGCAAACTCTTCTGAGACAATGTTGATGTAATAGTATAATCTTTTAAGATAATAAACTTTCTTCGATGACCAAAGTAGACTAGTCCTTAATGGCGCACAGATGATTTAGTTCAACAAAATTTAAATCCAACAGATTGAGAGGGTATTTTTGGTGAATACTCAATTCTGATTGCATTAACTGGATTGCCTCTGTTGTCTTCCCATAACAGGCTGTTAGCTCAGTTGTGCAAGAGCTTCAAGAATTGGGAATACCCCTAGCTGATTTACCTGTTTCTTTTAAAGATAATTTGTTCATGTGTTGAAATGTGATTTTTTTGATGAGTCATAAATAATATTGTCCTGGCCAGAATATGAAGCGTGTGATCTGACCTTGAAGTTCGCTTCAACTACTAAAATCTTTCTACAGCTGTAATTGTGAAACTTAATTATATAAATGGGATAAATCAGAGGTGATAGAGAAGATGTATGGGGCATTTGGTAAAATTAAACTTTACTTCAGTAACACAATTGTTTGTTTTGGCAAACCATGGACACTTACCTGGAGAGCCTAACCGAGATCTTAAACTTACAAAAAGACACTGACATTTGAAGCATTAATTCAAATATCTACAGTGTCCGCTATCTACTATAATCCATAGCAAGTATAATTAGATATAGTGGACAAGCTTTCCTTTAGCCAAATTTAGTGCACATTGTATGTAATTTATAACATGTATAAATGTCGGGCCAAAACAGCCTTTTTCCTTTTGGTTTAATTTACAAGTGGCCAGGTTGCTCCAAGTTCCTTTTCCCTTACTCTTTTATAACTACTACTGTTATAAGTAGCACTTAGTCTCTAACTCAGTGGGAAGTTTTTATTTTTATGCGAATATTTTCTACTTATTTTGTGCATTTAAAAGCACTTTGCATTAGTTACACTGTTTCTGTTGGCTGTCAGTTGCGTTTCCTATCTCTTCACCCTCATATACTTCTCTAGGGGGAGCTCAGATGTACCTGCCTCCAAGACTCTACAAGAATTATGAGCAGTCAGGTGTATGTACAGAGAGGAGGAAAGTGAGGGTCTGATCATGTTAGGTGGTGTTCTTGGGACTGCATACTACAGCTTTTAAATATAGGGGAGCAGAAAAATATTTTTCGTATCAAATTAAAAAATGTAGGACCTACAAACTAAAGTTTACAGTGTTGATTTTGATTTAATAGCTCTAAAACTACAGTATCTCAATGAGAGATTGCAAGAGATCATATTTATTCTAGACAAGATAAAGCTGATAGCAGAACGTTTTCCATTAAAAGACTTTTTAGAATTCATTTTCTAACCTTTGGGCTGAAATATCGTGAATCTGGACTTATGGGCAAGCTTCCAGGTTTTTGGGGAGAGAAGGGCACAGTAAGGATAAATATCTTATGGATCAGGCAGTTTACTGTTTGGGCTTGATTTTCATTTCTGACTGTTTTCTTCTTTAGTTCTTAGATTTAGGAACAGGCTCGTGCGCTCTCTCTTATCATTGTTGAAATAGATGTTGGTTTAGCCAAAGTAAAAACATCAAATTAATGGTGTTTCTTTAGGTCCCAATAATGCCTTCATTCTCCAAACCCTGTTAAATGCTTGATCCTAGATCTCTCTACTTGCAGTTCTTTTCTCCTCTCCAAAGACAAGCACGGACACGAGTATAACTGACAAAACACTTATGCTCTCTATAGAATTTTATTTTCAAGCAGAAACCTGGCTTTAAAAGCCTCTTAATTTTGCCACATGTGGGATTTCTACCTTAGTTAAATGTCCTGGTTGCCAATTGCTAATGGTGGATGATAGAGTAGACTGTTGTAACAGCCACATGGCTCAAAGCGTACAGTAGTGTGTCTTCTATGAAACCCCACAAATGCAATTTGCCATTTCAAGTAGCTTGTCTATATATTCACTGAAAGGCTACCACTGTGTTTCTGTTGGGTTAATTCACTGTTGTTTCCCTGTATCTCCAATATTGTTTATTTTCCTGACAAGCATAGTTGATAATGAATTGCAGTTGTGTCTAAAATATATCATGTTAATTGACATGAGTGACATCACTTTGGTATTAGAGGAGAATGCTAAGCAAACTAAGCTTTTGCTACCTCTTCCTGATGTTTTGTTAATCCATGATGCTAGTCACATTTTATGTGATGACTTATTTGTTTTGAGATCTACATTTATAGCAATCCATTAAAATGTTACTCTTTAGAAATCCGCACTGCTGCGATGAAGCAGTATTGAATATTTGATCTCTCTTGACCTTTTCTTTAATAGGTAAGTTTAGTTCTACACTGTACGAGACGGGAGGCTGTGACATGTCACTTGTGAACTTTGAGCCAGCTGCAAGAAGATCATCCAACATCTGGTGTGTGTGAAGGCCAGTCAGAAGGCTTCTTATCTTATCTGCAGTATAGTTACAAGCATTTAATTTCAGTTATAGAAGACCTTGAAGTATAAAAAATGTAATCCTGTGTCTCTCTTTACTATTGTGAAATCTGAACAAGTTTAGCAGAAAACAGCATTAAGGTGACCAATACCTTGGAAAATGGCTATTCCAAATAATAGTAAATATGTTCACTCAAGGATTAACAAATGCACTTCCATATAGTCTGTAGAAAATGATTTTTTCCCTTGCGGAACTTACTATCAGTTTCTGCAGAGCATATGATCATAGATTAAAATTTAGCAGTTAGGGCTGCAAAATAAACTTCCAATTGTGAAGCAAACGTAAATCGATAATACTGTGTTCTTGAGTGTGCAGATGGTCTGAAACAGTGTAGAGAAATGTAACGTTCCTGAAGTCAAACATTTGGCCTGCCAACATAGCCTGAAAAGCAGGCTGTGCACTGGGAAGTTTTCCTGGTGCTATAAAGGGTTCTTTGTCCTCCAAAACGCCACTTAAGTGCAGCTGAATTGCTCTGGGCCTACTACTCCACCCGCAGGATTGAAGTAAACTCCACCACTTGCGCCCATAGGAGAACAACTGTTGGATCCATGTAGCCATGGATCATGGATCAACAGAACATTCCAAATCCCTGCTGTGCAACAGTACACAGGGACCTCCTATGGAGCTGACCTTTGACACAAACTTGTGTATTCCTTGCGTGGGCCTGCCAGATCTTGCCCTTATGCATTGTACGTTTTAACAGCAGTGGTCTTGCTAAGAGGGCTCTGCACAGCTGTAGAGTAAGCAGTGGGATTCGCACCCAAGAGCAGTATGAACTGACCCAATCTAATTGAGGTATTAACTTTCAACTTTCTCATTTCTGTGGGTAATTGTAATTTTGAGAGGTAAAATTAGTCTAGCTTTGGGAGACTTCAAACACTTATCTCCTAGCTGCACCAAAATCTCCATACACTGAATGCATTGGCATAGTGTCGAATAAGTCTTCTGACTATAGATTTATGGGGTGAATTGTCCAGAGTTGCTTTCACTGTTTGTTTGTTTTTTGCGCCAGCGGCTCTGTGCAGGAACACATACACTAGAAGCTTCATTCTGTACTTATAGTAATTACTGAATTTTGCAGTTTTACAAAAAGCAAAACGAAAACTGATTCTACATCCTACGAATGTAGGACAGCCCCACTGAACTGAAGTAATGGAGGCTGGTGAACAAGTGCAGATAGGTGAGGCTTGTGGAGTAATGAATAATTGGGCACTTGGAGGAACAACAACATTATGGCCCAATTATAAATGACCCAGTCCAGTTCAGAATGCTATTAAATCCAAAGGGAGGGTGCAGGAGGTGTTGTGTTTTTTCCTTCCTACCATTAGTCTGCAGGGAGTGCACAACTAGCTATATTGGCCATCACTTGCCAGAGCAGTGGAATCTCATTGGCCTGAACTTGCAGTCAACTGCAAACCCCAAAATCCACAAAAATCCTTAACTAAATTGGCCTTTGGTTAGTTCTTCTCACTGCCAGTACAACTTTTTCAGCCGGCTTTTTTGCACGAGTGCTTTTCCATGTTTTCCAATCTAAAGCGTAACTTGTCTATGGCTTTTGGGTGTAGGCTTTAAAATTAACTGAAAAAGTCCTGCAGAATGACTCAGTCTTCATTTTAAACTAAAGACTACAACTTATTTCACATCGTTTACTCTTACAATGAGGAGCACAGTCCGATGGTCAGAAACAGCAGATGATGGAGCAGGCACAAACTAGAAAAAAATCTGGATAGCCACACTTCTGCTTACTCTGTTAAAACACCCTCTGAATTTTGATAAAATGCAAAATTAAGATACCTTGTATCTGAGGGAGAGGGAATAAAGGAAGTGTGTTTTTAAAATTGGTGTAGTTCTGACATAATCCTTGCATACTATATTTATGTGAAATTAATTGTCCAAGTTCTTGCTATAAATTTAACGTTGCTGTGAGAAGCAAGGGTTTGATATCAGAATCCATTAAAAACAATCTGGCCTAAAATGAGTGCAAATGGCGAGATAACTTTGTTTGTTTGAACTTCTGACTAGAGATTGAGGGTAATATTTTAAAAAATGCCTATGTTACATTTTCAAAAGTGTTTTAGTTTTTATAGAAGTGACTTTCAATGAAGGTTAGACTCTTAAGTTGCTTAGTTTTACCCTAACTATATAACAATCAGCAACAATGTTGAAGTGCAGGAGAAATGGGAGAGAGAGAAGGAGGTAGGAGCAGAAGTCCACCAGATTCTCTTACCTTGGGAGCCCAAAGGAGACATACTCAGATTTTCATTAAGGGATGTCTAGTGCTCATCTTTTGAGGGCTAACAAGTTTAAAAAAGGGTTCACTCAGGCAACAGGAAATGAGATGATTCCTTCTGTGACAACAACTGCTAGCCAATCCAGGGATCTGTGGCAAGGTATAATTTAGATGGCAGAAATGAGGAAGAAGAGAGCATCTTTATTATTGTGGTTGTAGCAGATACAGTCACACATGAGCTCTTTGCCATTCAATATATGGGTAAGATTTGTTGTCCATCGTCTTGGTTTACATGTAAGAAGCATCTTAAAACTCAAATACTTATTTGTTTAAAATATGTTAGTGTGAAGTCTAAGAAATTACAAAAATGAGTGAAGGTGCTTATGCTAAAAGTTTGGTCTTGCATTGTGGGGGGTAGTAAAACTTCAGGCGTTTTAATACACTGGAGTGGCTTGTTGAAGTCAAATATAATATTAATTTAAAGTATTTTCTCTGTTCCTGTAGCGACACGGATTCTCATGTATCAAGTTCTACCTCAGTTCGCTTTTATCCACATGATCTAGTAAGTTTTTTTTAAATTGTTTGTATGATAAAGCAACCTTTTGCCTATTTGCATGCACATTTTTTAGAGCACTGATCCACCATACCTTGTTGTACCAGCTTTTAAAAAAGCAACTTTTTTGACTGGGAAAGAAGCTCATATTCAGTATTGCAGTGCCTTCAGACATATATACATGCAAATTTTAAAGCTAAATTCATCTACAAGCACAACTATATGAGTAATTTACACCTTTTAAAATTGAACTAAGACTACAATATGATCTTTAATTTGTATAATTTGATCATAAAAGATGTTGGAATTAGGGGTTCTTCTGACAAATGTCATAAAGCTGGCCTAAAGATTGATACATGTACTCTGGTAGAGCCCTATTCCTGTGCACCTCTAAGATCTGTAGGACACAGGAGGTGTGAATTTCTATGCTGCAGTCCCCAGAACCAATCATGACTTTCCTATAAAGGTATACACCCTGCCACCAGGATCTAATGCTCAAAGGTTAGAACATGTGAAGTGAGACACTTAAGTAAAGCCAAAGGCCCACACAAAATCACTGAACATACAGTATCGGTGCAAAAAATTCTGTAGTTCTCAGTGTTCCTGTGACACACACATCTCTGATATTACTGTCAACTCCAAACATACCTGTGTACTTCCTTCAGCGTTCTACCATTCCCATACCATTCAATCCTCAAATAATCATCATTCTGATGATTCACACAACTTACGGTTGAATGATGAAACTTGTTAAATCACTTAAATAACCAAAAATAGAGGGAGGGTGGAATTTTGGTGCAGAACAGTGCAGAGCAGTAATAAGCTTGTTTCTGGTCCTGTCCGGGGTTATGTGATCTCCACAGCTCAATCCTGATGTATTTTGGAAACACTGTGGCTTCCTGTGGAAGCTTCCTTTCAAGGGTGAGCTCCCACTGGTTGATGGGTACTAGCTGTGTATGCTGCCCCATCCTCTGTTCCCCTTTCTAGTAACTGTGCAAATTCAGGAAATTCAGAAAAACTCAAACCTTATGAATACAAATTGACACTTTAAGTCTCTAGTTAGCTTAATGGATCATTAAGATGTGACACATCTTTTGTAGTGACATTGCTTTAAAAAGACACCTGTCAACTTTTAAAAAACTAATATGAAAAAAAATTCAAGTTTCTACTAGGACTCCATTTTAAATTATATGTTCTGAATTCTGAAAATTCCTCTTTAAAAAAAAAAAAAAGGCCACTATAGGAGAACTCTGAAACTGACTATACACACATAACTGTTGAATGTACAAAGTAACCAAAATGAAAAGTAGAACCTATTTATTTTGTTTACAATAATCTTAGATGTAATTATATAGGTACACAATTTTTGGGCAGGTGTAATTTTTTTTGTTCAAATTGACAATGTCTCGGTCTAATTTAAAAAAAAAAAAAAAAAAGAGCTTCAATTAAATGCCAGCTACAACTCCATATTAAAATAATTTTTCCAACCTCTACAGCATTATACATAAAGAGTAAATGGGACCTCTTTAAAATGTCGCTTGGCCTTTTCACAGTATTTACACACTTGGTTGGGCATTAGGGTTTCTACTACATACTTTTGTAACACTGTTTCTCACTCTTCAGTCATGTATCTTGAGGTATCAATAGTTTTGTGTGTTCTTTGGTGTTACTGAGGTTTCGGGGAAGAATCCTAACATTAAATGGCAGGGGAAGGAAGAGATAGGAAAGCATGGCCAATCATGAATAATGCTTTGCTAGTGAGAGCAAACCTTATTGTTTAAAACTTAAGTGTATATTAAATACTCTGGGCATAAGTCTGATCATTGAAACACGAGTATGTTGCTTTGCCTCACAAAATCAACTACCGAGTTGAGCATGGGTTTGCATGCTGCATAGCTGACTACATGAGATGTCAATATATAGCCACTTATCTAAAATCAGAATTAGTCTCTATCTGTGGCAAGTATTACTTTTGCTTGCCTCATTAGTTCACCTCTCTTCAGATTTAGAGTTTCCACTCTAAATAGAATAATTAATTTAGCAGACACTTGCACGCTGCAAAAATAAGAGTGCCACTCACATGTCTGTCTGTGGACAGAGAAAATAAGTGGTAACTAGTAAATAGTATTTCAAAACCAAAACTTCTTAATCTTCAAAGATGTAGTTAGTAGAAAGTGTAATTATAACTTGAAAGTACTCTTAATACTTATTTTCTTTTAGCTTTCTCTTCCTCAGATCAGGTTGAACAGGCTGTTAACTATAGATACAGATCTGCTGGAGCACCAAGACATTGACCTAAGCCCTGACCTTCAGGACCGTATGCAATCACAAGAGGAAGCAGCCCAGAAAGTTAAACAATACTATCGCTTTTGGATCCTACCCAAGCTGTGGATTGGTATTAATTTTGATAGGCTAACTCTCTTGGCTTTATTTGATAGGTGAGATCCTCATGTACTACCAGATTACAGCTCAAAGGAGCAAAGATTTAGAATTATAACTAAATTGTGAATAATATACCACATAGTACAAATGGATGTATCCTGGGCAAGCCATATAAATTTATCGAGCACTGAAAAAAGAAATCGAACAAATTTAATTGCACTAATATTATGAAAGCTAACCTCTATTTTCTCCTCTAACCCCCATTAGTATAAATTCCAAATTGTTGATTCAAATATAAGATACCTTGTGTGGAAACAAGTTATTGACTTCTCTAGGAACTATTTAAAAACAGAAAGAGAAGGACTGCTGTTGCACACTTGGCTGTAAAGCCAGATAATTGGCTTGGTGCAAGATGTTAGCTTCGAAACCACTCCAAATGATGGTTACAAACTGAGATAATGCAAGTATGATTCAAGAGGTGACCGCAATCCCAGAGTGTCATCTTATAGGCAGAAACAGCTAAATCTTATTTGGTGTCACCTGTTGAAGTGAGCACGAATTCCTTTTGGCCATGTTCAGTGTATTGAAGTTTAAACAGTAATTTTAAATTTTCCTCAGTTATTGTCTGTGCAATAACTCTGTAAACACCTATTATTTCTGCTAGTCACCACTACACTGTAGTTTGCTTAGTCTGAATTGAGTGGCTTAGTGCCACTGAGTGCGAGAGTAATTTCAACTGTTGCATTACACACTCCTGTTAAATAAATAACCCTGTTGCATATAAATAAGATGGCTAAAGTATTTTTTTCTTGCCTTCCCTAATGTGGTGATAGGCTCTTGAGCATCCTTTATGGAACTCTGAGACAGGCCCATGTTAGAGGCTACCATTCTTCATCTAGCTGAGCATTTAACTACTTTCTGAGGTCATCAAAGCTGCTTCTTAAAGGCCCAATTTTTCAAGATGCTGAGTGTCTTCAACCTTCATTGAACACATGCAGTGGGTGGTAAATGGGGGGTGGAGGAGGGAAGGGAATGGGTAATGGGTCATTTAGTGGTGGGCTGGAGAGCAAGCCAGCCCTGCACTTACCCAGCAGTGGCGGCCCTGGGCCACGGGGCCTAGGCCTCGTTCTTCATCCTGGGTGTTGCAACCTAGTACACAGGGTCGGAGTGCCATTTAGGTTTAGCTGGGCCAAATTTGAGTGAGTGGCATTGCAACGTGGTGTACTTAGCAAAGCGCAAGGTGCCCAGTCGTGTGGGACAGGAGCTGCTGCTTCTGGGTGAGGCCAAGCTCTCCCTCCAGCCCCTTATGAAAATTTGTGTTGTACACCTCCTTTTGTCAATTGTAAATATGCTTCAAAAGGCACCATGCGTACATCAAAAGGCTGCTGGGATGGCAGTTATCGTCCCCCTCCCTGCTCCTGCCTCCATTCCCATTTATCTCAATCACTGAACTCATGGTAGTTTCTGCCTAAGCTTTGCTAACAGACATGTATTACAGTTTGCTAATATGTACTATGCAAGAGTTCAGGCCCATTTTGCTACCAGCAGCATAGCTTATTTGCTAGGCTTTGTGCTAGCTGTTCTCTGCTAATCTCTTCTAAACCTATCCAGCTTTTTTATATTACTCTCTTTTTCTTTTTTGCCCCTACAGGAATCGTGAGATCCTTGAAAATGTGCTAGCTGTCATCCTAGCTATTTTAGTTGCTTTCCTGGGTTCTGTACTCCTTATAGAGGGCTTTTTCAAGGATATCTGGATCTTTCAGTTTTGCCTGGTAATAGCCAGTTGTCAGTACTCACTACTCAAGGTACCTTAGTTTTTTTATCTTCATTTTTAATTACAGTTTTGAACAATAGAAATAAACTGAGGACTTGTGCAACAAACTTTCTTGTTCAAAGGTCTGTGAAGGTTGAGTACTTAGGCTACCAAGAACTTTGGAAAGAGAACTGTATAAAAGTTTGTAAAACAAAAATTTTGGCTTCTGCTAAAGTTTGGAATAAGGCCACACAAGGTCACTGGAGTAGTCTTGTGTATATTTGTTAAAAAAGGAACAATAAAAACCTAAACCTCTCTGCCCATGATATACTACCACAGGTATAATCAGGGGAAACAACTGAATTGAAACCCCATTGCTATAAAAAAGGGAGTGATTGGTAATGTGTTCTGTTAGGGCCCTGGACCTTTGGAATTTGCTTCCTTCTGATCTGGTATGGCCTGAGTGTGTTAGCCATGTAGACACATGGCAAGGGCCCATCCTTTCTCCCTGGCCTGTTCAAGATATGAGTGTCGGTAGAGTTGGGTATTGGTGGTTTGGGGATTATGTGGAGATGTCAGTTGTTTTATTTGTTGATTTGATCTGATGAGTCTGTCGGTGTATTTTTAAAAGATTGGCAAGGAAGATCAGAACATTGAATGGACTCTTTTTTTTATTGTAATTTATTATTTAAATAAAAGGATTTCCCTCCAAAAATACATGTAGATATTCCTTTTTCTACTTTATATCCTGGCATTTCACCAGATGTCAAATTGCCAAGAAGGTCATTTCAAAATACAGTTGATTAAAAGATTGCTTACATTCTGAGAAGGAAAGGGAGTTTGAGAAAAGAAGAATGGGTCAGAAGTAATTTGGATCTCCTCTAGCATGAGAATTTCTTCTATAAAACTTAAAGATAATCTATGTTGTGATATGAGACTAGTAAAAATTAATCTTCCAGATTCCCAATCTCTATTTAACTGTCTACTCATGAGTCAAAAATTGCTTGCTGTAAGAAGTTAACTGTTTTTGCACTCTAGTCCTTACTGAAAATACGCGCAGAGAAGAAGCTTGTCAAAGTTAAATTTCCAAAGTAAAATGTTACTCAGTGTCAGATTAGTTAGTGTTGGAATTTCTGTCAGGTCCCCAGCATGGGTTTTAAATTTCATAAGGTATCTAGTGAATATTTACAAAGGTTAGATTTCTAGTAGCTGAAAGCCACATGCTATGTCTCAGATGTACACTTGGGCCAAGTAACCCAGAGCTCTTCTTGACTGCTGTTCACAAACTGGGAAGAATTAGTAGGGGAAGCAAAAGTGGATGGGAACCTGGGAGGCATTGACCATAAGATGGTAGAGTTCAGGATCCTGACAAAATGAACAAAGGAGAGCAGCAGAATACGGACCCTGGGCTTCAGAAAAGCAGACTTTGACTCCTTCAGGGAACTGATGGACAAGGTCCCCTGGGAGAATAACATGGGGGGAAAGGAGTCCAAGAGAGCTGGCTGTATTTTAAAGAATCCTTATTAAGGTTGCAGGAACAAACCATCCCGATGTGTAGAAAGAATAGTAAATATGGCAGGCGACTAGCTTGGCTTAACAGTGAAATCCTTGCTGATCTTACACACAAAAAAGAAGCTTACAAGAAGTGGAAGATTGGGCAAATGACCAGGGAGGAGTATAAAAATATTGCTCGGGCATGCAGGAGTGAAATCAGGAAGGCCAAATCACACTTGGAGTTGCAGCTAGCAAGAGATGTTAAGAGTAACAAAAAGGGTTTCTTTAGGTTTGTTAGCAACAAGAAGAAAGCCAAGGAAAGCGTGGGCCCCTTACTGAATGAGGGATGCAACCTAGTGACAGAGAATGTGGAAAAAGCTCATGTACTCATTGCTTTTTTTGCCTCTGTCTTCGCGAACACAGTCAGCTCCCAGACTGCTGCACTGGGCAGCACAGCATGGAGAGGAGGTGACCAGCCCTCTCTGGAGAAAAGGGGTTTGGGACTATTTAGAAAAGCTGGACAAGCACAAGTCCATAGCACTGCATCCAAGGTTGCTAAAGGAGTTGGTGGATGTGATTGCAGAGCCATTGGCCATTATCTTTGAAAACTCATGGCAATCGGGGGAGGTTCCGGAAGACTGGAAGAAAGCTAATGTAGTGCCCATCTTTAAAAGAGAAGGAGGAGGATCTGGGGAACTACAGGACAGTCAGCCTCACCACAGTCCCTGGAAAAATCATGGAGCAGGTCCTCAAGGAATCAATTTTGAAGCACTTAGAGGAAAGTGATCAGGAACAGTCAGCATGGATTCACCAAGGGCAAGTCATGCCTAACTAACCTAATTGCCTTCTATGACGAGATAACTGGCTTTGTGGATGAGGGGAAAGCGGTGGATGTGGTGTTCCTTGACTTTAGCAAAGCTTTTGACAGTCTCCCACAGTATTCTTGCCAGCAAGTTAAGGAGGTATGGACTGTAAGGTTGATAGAAAGCTGGCTAGATTGTCGGGCTCAACGGGTAGTGATCAATGGCTCCATGTCTAGTTGGCAGCCGGTATCAAGTGGAGTGCCCCAAGGGTCGGTCCTTGGGCCGGTTTTGTTCAATATCTTCTTCATTAATGATCTGGAGGGTGGCGTGGACTGCACCCTCAGCAAGTTTGCAGATGACACTTAACTGGAAGGAGTGGTAGATACGCTGAAGGGTAGGGATAGGATATGGAGGGCCCTAGACAAATTAGAGGATTGGGCCAAAAGAAATCTGATGAGGTTCAACAAGGACAACACTTAGGACAGAAGAATCCCATGCATTGCTACAGACAAGGGACCGAATGGCTAGGCTGCAGTTCTGCAGAAAAGGACCTAGGGATTACAGTGGATGAGAAGCTGGATGAGTCAACATTGTGCCCTTGTTGCCAAGAAGGCGAACGGCATTTTGGGCTGTAAAGTAGGGGCATTGCCAGCAGATTAAGGGACAAGATCGTTCCTCTCTATTCGACATTGGTGAGGCCTCATCTGGAGTACTGTGTCCAGTTTTGGGCCCCACGCTACAAGAAGGATGTGAATAAATTGGAATGAGTCCGGCGGAGGGTAACAAAAATGCTTGGGGGCTGGAGCACATGACTTACAAGGGAATTGGGATTGTTTTGTCTGCAGAAGAGAATAATGAGGGGGGATTTGATGGCTGCTTTCAACTACCTGAAGGGGGGTTCCAAAGAGGATGGATCTAGACTGTTCTCAGTGGTACTAGATGACAGAACAAGGAGTAATGGTCTCAAGTTGCAGTGGGGGAGGTTTAGGTTGGATGTTAGGAAAAAAAATTTTCACTAGGAGGGTGGTGAAGTGCTAGAATGGGTTACCTAGGGAGGTGGTGGAATCTCCTTCCTTAGAGGTTTTCAAAGTCAGGCTTGATAAAGCCCTGGCTGGGATGATTTAGTTGGGGATTGGTCCTGTTTCGAGCAGGGGGTTGGATTAGATGACCTCCTGAGGTCCCTTCCAACCCTGATATTCTATGATCTATATAGTCTCTCTCATACAACCAATGAAATTGTTGCATGCAGATTCGCTGTAGAGTCAGGGTAATGGTTGGGGTTTCCTCTATCACAATAGTTGAGGACTCTTGGCATGGCATAGACATGTGCCTTGCTGTCTCTCAGATGTTGTTCATAAAGTTAAAATGGCCGAGAACTTAAAAACTGGATAGTAACAGACCGTGAAACCCAGAATGATTGCAGCTGGTGATATTCTGAACCAAAAGAGCTCTCAACCATGCTTGAAACTGTTTCCATTGCTTTACTTTGGTTCAACAGGTTTCAGAGTAACAGCCGTGTTAGTCTGTATTCGCAAAAAGAAAAGGAGTACTTGTGGCACCTTAGAGACTAACCAATTTATTTGAGCATGAGCTTTCGTGAGCTACAGCTCACTTCATCGGATGCATACCGTGGAAACTGCAGCAGACATTATATACACACACAGAGATCATGAAACAATACCTCCTCCCACCCCACTGTCCTGCTGGTAATAGCTTATCTAAAGTGATCATCAAGTTGGGCCATTTCCAGCACAATAGCCCATCCAAAGTGACAACTCTCTTCACAATGTGCATGATAATCAAGGTGGGCCATTTCCAGCACAAATCCAGGTTTTCTCACCCCCCCATCCCCATACACACACAAACTCACTCTCCTGCTGGTAATAGCTCATCCAAAGTGACCACTCGCGATGAGCTATTACCAGCAGGAGAGTGAGTTTGTGTGTGTATGGGGATGGGGGGGTGAGAAAACCTGGATTTGTGCTGGAAATGGCCCACCTTGATTATCATGCACATTGTGAAGAGAGTTGTCACTTTGGATGGGCTATTGTGCTGGAAATGGCCCAACTTGATGATCACTTTAGATAAGCTATTACCAGCAGGACAGTGGGGTGGGAGGAGGTATTGTTTCATGATCTCTGTGTGTGTGTATATAATGTCTGCTGCAGTTTCCACGGTATGCATCCGATGAAGTGAGCTGTAGCTCACGAAAGCTCATGCTCAAATAAATTGGTTAGTCTCTAAGGTGCCACAAGTACTCCTTTTCTTTTTGGTTCAACAGACATTCTAGGTTTCACAATGATACACAGATGGAGTGACACTCCTGGAATCTTATCTGTATAATAATCCTGGACTCTTACCTTGATTCAGGGTTACCACCTGAAATACTGCTCTAAAGATAGCAGGCCCCAAAATAATGTTCCTCTCTTTCCATTTTACTTTCAGAGTGTTCAACCAGATTCTTCTTCCCCTCGACATGTAAGTCAATGCGTATGCCATTTCAGTGCCCTAGTGGGTGCAGCACTTCCACCATTGAGGATTAACTCTCTTTGCCTGAGTCCTCTGCATTTGGGGAGAAGTGCCATCTTTGGGATGAGAGACTTCTATTGTTGTACAGGATTGGGAATTTGAGTATTTAATTCCAATTATGGCTTTCTGTGGGTTGGGCAAGTCAAAACCTCTTTGCTGTAGTTTTTCAGTCTCTAAAATCGTGACTATTTAACTCTCAGGTGTATTATGAGGACTAGTTATAAAGCACTTTTGAAAATGGAAAGAGTTCAGATTGTTACTGTGGAAGACTCAGTGGGAAATTTTATTATGCATGTATTAGATTGGTGTGACAGAAGTTTATTTTACTTGTGACCTAAGCCAGAGGTGAGAAACTGTATCAGTCCTCTTAAGGAAGCTATGTATAGTATTGTAGGTTGTAGTTACTGTATTTTTTATTACATATCTAACAGTGTGGCTTTTTAGCAGTAGCAAAATCTGACCAATAAATACAAAATGTTTCTTAGTTTGAGGTTTACATCTAATAAAAACAAACACATTTTTTCAGTTTTGTTTACAAGAACACTTGGAGTATAGTCCTGTTGTTTTTAATATCTCAGTAAGGAACGTTGTTTAAAAACCTGATGGAGAATAAAGGAAAATCTGTTCATCTAGAAAGGCATTGAACATTAGAGCCATAAGTGTCCTTGTCTTTACACCAATATAAGACAGATTAAAAAAACTCCTTGATGTACTGTCATAAAATATTCTTTGAGAGATATTGACAAACTATGGGAGAGGGCTTTTGGAGAAAAGGATGGACAAAAATTAAAATTTGTGGTTATGTGAATTTATTATTATAAATGTGAAGAGCACATTTCTGTTCAGTAATGAAACAAATCTTCTATAATTTTCAGGGTCATAATCGTATCATAGCCTATAGTCGGCCTGTTTATTTCTGTTTGTGTTGCGCTCTCATATGGTTGTTGGATTATGGTAGCAGAAATACATCTACAACAAGGTTCAGGTTGTATGGAATGGTTTTCACCAACCCGTTGCTGCTGTTGTCTGCCAGGGACTTAGTTATAGGTGAGTTATTTTTTTGTACATGAACATCCAATAACCGGGATATTATATTAACCATGGGTTAGAGTTGGCTATTCCACTACAGTGGAGGCATTTTAGGCTTTTATCATCTAAATCTCAGGTCCAGATCTCTGTGTCAGACTATTGCAGCACTACATTCTGACCCCAGTTCACTCTCCTTTCATTTGAGAGAGCAGCTTTAGGCTTTCTGGTGTCCATAACAGAGCTTTAGAGTGTGAAAATTTTCCTCTCTCAAACAGCTAGGAATTTAAAATAAGTATCACCGTTGGTGGGAGTGTGTTTATAATTTGTATTTGTATTACTGTAGGGTGTAGGAGCCCTAGTCATGTAACAGGACCCTATTGTGCTAAACACTGTACAAATGTGGAACAAAATATGATCCCTGCCCTGAGGAGCTTACACTCTATAAGACAAGAGGCAGCAGATGGCTATGGACAGACTGGGGAGTACAAGTAAACAATGAGACAGTATTGGTCAACATGATTGGCAATGGTATTTTCTTTAGGCTCTGTCCATCTTTGAGATAGCTTTCAATGTACTTTAACTCTCTCCCCCCCCCCCTTAATCCTTTCCTTCCAGTATTCTGCTCAGGTAGGCTTGTCTCAATCCATGCAATTTATACTTGTGTTGATAACTGTGCTCATAAAACCCAGTGATCAGTGCATCACCCCTAAATTCTTCTTCTTTCTGAACAATTAACAGTAATTTATTTCAGATAAAGTGCTTTCAAAGCAGCTAGTAACACTGAGGGCACTGTTTCACAAAATGTTTTGCATTCCACAAAGAACTGTACATTGGTGGCAAACTTAAACCGCTAAGGAGAAGCAAAGAGCACAGATCTGAACCAGAATTCGTTCACTCCTGGAGAAGTAAAACCTGTCTGCCAGAGAACACAGACGCAGGGCAAGACAAACCTCAGAGTTGATTGGCATCATTGCCATGTGCTGGCATTAGACTAATGAGAGCTCAACTAAGACATCTGTTATCATTTGGCCACCAAGTGGGACATGTGGACCTGATTCATAGATAGTCTAAATCCACTCCAAATGTCTGTCTGAGAACAGTGCTACAACAGTTCGATACAGGTAGTCTGAACTAAGATGAGAGAGAAGGAGCTTAAGATGTCTCTATTGTGGTGGAAAAGCATATATAACCTATGTGTAATGTCCAATCGAATGGTTGCCCTCCATCTTGGGGGGCGGAGGGGAGGAGACGGATGGAGGGAAGCTAGAATTAAAGAAACAAAAGTCCTCTCTTCTTCGATTTGTAAACTTATTTATCAGTTGCAGTGAGGTTCTTCTGATTGTTAAACAAACCTATGGTAGCACAATAAAAGCAAGGGTGAAATTTTGGCCCTGTTGAGTTAAATGGGGCCAGAATTTCCCCCCTGGAGTTAAAGTGATCTGATGAGAGGCATGAGAGCCTTCATTCTTGTGAGTGACAAATTTACAAGACTTTATACCTGAAGACCCTCTTCCTTGATCTTTACTATGTGAAAATGAAAAGGTTGTGATATAAAAGTCCAGTCATGTTAGACTGGCTCACACAGATTTCACTGGTGATTAAATTGGGAGTCAGCAAAGATGTACTTATCCCTCTGAATGTTGGAAAGTCGTGACTAATCTAAGTTGGAGGTGGATGTTAAAGTGAAGTCTAATACAATTGGAAACTGTTAGAAGGTCCCTATAGTATAGCCATAGCAATGTTGGATTGTATCTTGTTTGACTATATCACAGAGCTTAAAGAAACTATGAAGAGTATTGCAATATATCAGATTTTCCATACTCACTTTTTTCACCTTTCTTTTCCGTAGTATTTACGCTGTGTTTCCCTATAGTATTCTTCATTGGTCTTCTGCCTCAGGTGAATACATTTGTGATGTACCTCTGTGAACAGCTGGATATTCATGTCTTTGGTGGCAATGGTGAGTGCAGCTTTTATGTCAAAGATAGAGGGAAGTATTAAATAGACCAGGCAGCTGCTACCATTTTTCAAATCAAATTAATAATGTAATTTAAAAGTCTATTTAGTAACATGATTTCTAGGTCTGGGCTTAAAATACAGAACCCACTGAAGTCAGTGAAAAGAACCGATACTCATTTACATAGCACAGTTCTGTAACAAAGAGCAATTCCTTTCACAGTGTAAGTATAAGTAAAATAGTCCCTCAAGTGTGCTTTTACAGTAAGAGAGCTTATTGTCAGAGCTTATTGTTTCAAAAAGTTGCAAAATAACTTACTGGTAGAAAATTCAATTCTGGGGCAG
Organism: Lepidochelys olivacea; assembly: GCF_965140295.1. NCBI lineage: Eukaryota > Metazoa > Chordata > Testudines > Cheloniidae > Lepidochelys > Lepidochelys olivacea. The sequence continues at coordinate 62,526,664 of NC_140416.1, forward strand.
TGCAGAAAAGGAGAAAACTCTTCACTTCCCTTTTAAAAACCTATCAAATGTAAATCCAGTAAGAGACTTGTACTTGGGTGGGGGGCAGAAAAATGGTCCAGTCACAGAAAAATATTCCTTCAATTGTTGTATTTGGTATCTAGATACGATGGTAAAAAGGCAGATCATGAATGCCCAAGATATGTAGAACTGTGACATCTTTATAACCCGTTTATCAAAGCGCTTGCAGTTCGCACTTCAAGGCAGGTGAAAGTGTAACTGTATTGAGAACTCCCTATTCCCTTCCCATCTCCTTGTTGTTCTCTGCATTACTTAAGGATTGCTTACTGCTTCTCCCTCACTTATCCATCCTAAAGTTTCCCTACTCTTATCCACAGCCTCTCTCCAATCTGACCAGGGCCAAACTTGGTTTTAAATCCATCAACATAGCGGCTTAATTAGCTAGCGATGTAACTGTTGAGCACTGCTAAGAGCTCTTTTCTTTTCATCTCAGATAAGTTATGCATACTGTACACTCCTCAGGGCCAGGGAATACAAAAGAGCAGCACTGAGCCCAATACGTTTCTTTGACTAATTTTAGTTGTGGTGAGGATGCAAACATCTTCAGTGTACCTGTATCTGTGAGGCTTCATCGGCACAGTTTAAATATTAGGTATACATTTAAATTAATACCTTTCCTGCAGCATCCTTTTATGATTCTGTGATTCTCAGATTTCTGAGCAGTCACTTTCAGTCGTGCAGTGCTCCTGATGCAGTGTTGACTTGCACTTTCACTAAGATTTGAAAACATCTCTCATCACTTCATTACCAAGCTCACCTATTGTGTTACCTAATCTCCTTATCCCAAGACATGTGTTCATTACTAGCTGCTCACTTTAACTTTTCAGTGATGTGTTTCAAAAACATTTTTTGCAAGAAATATTCATCAACAAAAACCAAAATGAGAACAGATTATATAAGTTAATAGTGCTATCAACTATGCGGGGCTCTGAATTTAACCTTCCATAAGAGTATCGAGTGTCAAATTGCCTCCAGCTTATAAATTTATATTTTGTTTATAAAAGGGAAAATATTCTCTGGTTTATTGCTGAGAATTGAGAAGATTGATCACATAGGTCTAACATAGTGTCAGCTTTCATCTACTGCTTTTGTTGCAGCAATAGTTGACTATTCCCAAGGCAGTGCTGTTGAATAAATGGTAAAAAAAAAAAAAAAACATGTAAATCCTGCTCAGTTAGAAAAATAACTTGTAGAGGAGAGAGAGATGGTATTTGCGACGTAGGAATTGGTAGAATTTTTCTAACATCTGAGCAGGTATTGAAGCAAAAAATTGTTGCAATTTTTGTAGTTTTTTGTTCAGTCCACTTTAAAAAGTCTTACGTTTTCAAGTTTGTGCAGCTGATCCTTTTCCCCACCCCACTTTTACTTCCAGCCACTACAAGCCTGCTTGCAGCTCTTTACAGTTTCATCTGTAGTATTGTGGCAGTAGCATTATTGTATGGATTGTGTTATGGCGCCCTGAAGGTAAGCAGTACATTGATAGTATATAAATAAATATTTAGGATTTGATTCTCCAGTGCCTTTCACTTTTGTCTACTTATTTACATTTGTGAAAAGTGTGTGTAAAGTGTTACCATTCTGATTTGGTAACGTTTTACTCTTACTTTGCCATATTTTTGGATGCCATATGCCATCTTTAATTTCATAAGATCATGTAACTATCTAATACGCACTTGTGTTCAGCGAAGCTCTCCCCATCTCCCTTAAATTTATTTTCTGCACTGGTTCTTGTGAGGGGCACATAGGAACTGGTCAACTTCTTGCATTGTTTTCATGCATTCATGTTTTTCCTGATTCATCCAAAAGGTTGAATTTGAAAACTCACTCCCAATGATGCAAATTAGAAATAAAACATTTTTACAGTAATGCTAATTTTGAAAAGAAAGCAGGGAATAGTTTGCTCTGCTGAAGTGGTGAATATCTGTTTATGGGAGAGGGATTGAGAGGCAGCTGACAAGCACAAGGGAACAAAGAAAAATGTATACTTGCTCAAGGTACAGTTTTACTCTGAAAAGCAACAAAAAATATGACACTGACTTCCATGTTTGTGCGTAGTGTGTCATGATTTCTAGGTCAAATGTGCTCAGTTTACAAGTAAAATGACTTTTTCTAACTGTGTAGGTCCTGCAGGATCAACCTGGGCTTTGAGAGTCAACCTTGCTTCTTTTATTACTTGTGATGATGGAAAGATTTACTAGCCAATTTGTGCCTTCGGTGAACCTATAGATCCGCAATAGTTTTCAGTATCTTTGCAGGAGTGTAACTGATTAGATCGTAGTAAACAAATCAGTTGATATACAAGATAGAACAAAACGTTGTTAAATCAATCTGATCCCTGCAGATCCAGCATAGTAGGAGTAAGAGTAAATATTTTTTCATCTAAAGTCAGCAAACATTACAAAAGGATTAGTTCTATTGAGTAAGAGGGTGACAGTTTTTTACATAGTCAATTTTCAGAATGGAACTGCAATTTAAATAATTTTTTAAGGATTATGATCATGGGGTGTGTGGTAAATGGTATGTACAGAACATTAAAACTGTTGAACATTTAATTACATGGGTAAATTAAGTATGGCTGTGTGGTACTTGTAAAATAAACAGCAAATAATAAAACTATTGTAGTCTTCTAAAACCAAAATGAGGATTCCTTGTGAATTACTTTTGAACCCAAGTGATGCAGCATAGTAAACAGGCACACCAATTTATTACAGCCTGAGATGGAGTTTACCACCAGTTTTGGGCTGCATTCCCAAGCAACCCGACTCCAAGAAGACCCAGTCCCGGCGTGTCAATAAGTACCGCAAGGGAAAGTTGAAAACAGTTTATTGTAGTATTCGTATGGTATTCGCCACTTGCATAACATGGTTATAGGCAAATTAGAAGCGAATATGTAGAGATTTATTAAATAAGCACTAATTATACAAATAAAGTGTATTAACATGGGCATTCTAACTTTATGCTTGATCAGACTGTAGCACTCTTAGGACATGATCATTAAGGTTAATAGGAGTTTTCCATTGACCTGAACAGGAGAAAGTTCAAACTGATTAAAGGCTTTAACTTACAAAAAGTATAGGTTAACATTTTAACAAAATACCTTTATTTTTAAAAGCATATGACTTTTTTCATCTTTCCTTTTTCTTATTACTTTTTTAAGTTTTCTGATTTGTGATATTGATTTTATATATTCTTGTCTTTCTGTTAAAATTTAATTCTTCTGTCCCCAGGATTCTTGGGATGGCCAGCATATTCCAGTCCTCTTCTCAATATTCTGTGGCTTGTTAGTAGCGATATCCTATCATCTCAGCAGACAAAGTAGTGACCCTTCTGTACTTTTGTAAGTTACTGACTGTACATCTGTCCTCAAGGCAACTCTCAAAGGAGATCCATTTTGACCATTAATAGAAACCCAGTAGTACCGCTGAAACTGATGTTGGCCCAACCCTGTGGAAAACAAAAGGGAGGGACGAATGGTGGTCTGGTAGTTAGGCTGCTGGCTGGGAACTCTCAAAACCCAGGTACAGTTCCTTATGCTGCCACAACTTCCTTTGTGACATTGGGCAAATCAATTAATCTCTGTCTGAGTTCCCTATGTATGCAATAGGGATAATTGTACTTACCTACCTTATAGAGGTGTTGCAAGAATAAATACAGGAAAAGTGGTGAGCCACTTAGATACTGGTAAAGAGGCCATAAAAATACTTTGGAAAGCTTCCAGATGTGGCTATATCAAGCTTTATTACTAGTAGCATCTACTAAGAGTTTGGCTACTTGGTCAGTATGGCCCTACAAATTAAAGGAGTGTGGGTTGGTCTGTTAGAGCTTTAGTTAGTACTAGAGTCCTTGGTTGCCTATTTTGTATTTGGACCAACAGAGACTACTTGCGGGGTGGAAAATCTGAACAGATTTTATTGAGCTTTTTCTTTCCGTAAAAGAGAGATGCGGCAAACAGGCTTACCTTTATATACCAATTGAGATTTCTAAACTCCTTTAAGTAAATTGAGCCACAAAAGATAGCAGATTGGGACTGCTTATGTTCTATTGATTTGTAATAGGCCTCTGATTTTGTTACCTCTTCTAAACCCACCCAAAGCAATGTATTTATCACAGTGAATTCTTGCTTTGCATCTTTTTAGCTCTTTAGTACAATCAAAATTTTTTCCTAATTCTGAAGACAAAAACCCAGAGGATCCTCTGTCTGAAGTCAAAGATCCTTTACCTGAAAAACTTAGAAATTCAGTGGTAAGTAGGCTTGCTTTTTGTAAAACTCAACCCAGACATAAACTGAATCCTGGCCAATAGAGTATGTACTAGTTTGGTGTTGTTAGTTGGAATTTGTTAGCACTATATACTCTGCAGTCCAGGGCTTGGACTTCCAGAGAGTGAGGCATTCAAGTCCCATTGACTTTCACTTGACTTCAAGAATTTTAGGTATATGTATTTAACACAGTGAAAAATAACTCCTTAAGGATTGAGTTAATGCTAATGGGTATTTGAGTCAAAATTTTACATTCAGAGGACCAATTGCATCTACCTTTAGAATGCATTTCCACTTTGAATATAAAATGCTGAGTTCGTTGCCTCATTGACTATCAGTATTGAAACAACACTGCATCTTTATCTATACATCCCATTAAAAATGCACAGCCATGAGGAAAAAGTATTACCTTTGTCTTGACAATATAAGCTATCAAAAAAGAGATACAATTAGGAAGGCCAGAACTCCCAAAATGATAGAGCAGTGAAGGATAACTGATGGTGTTCTGTAACTCATGTTCACAATTTAATATGTACCTAAATAAACCTAGTAATACCTGGTGTGTGTATAAAGGCTCAAATGAAAAAGAGTGATAGTGGCCAAAAGATGTTAACTCAGTATTTTTGGATAAACAAGAGCTTTGGGCAATCCAGCCCACACACAGAAACTAAAAACTAAGGAAAGCTGGTGGGTTTTTTTTAAATGAAGAATGAGTTGCTTCTAGTAACACTGGAGACTTGCTTTATTGACTTAATTTTATCATCACATTCTTTGGATACCTAGAGTAAATCCACTGTAAATGCTTGTGAAAATAACAGTACCCAGTTGTTATCCTGTCTCACATAAACAAGCAGTAAGTGAGAAACTTAAGAAGCTTAGTCTATTTAATTTATCCAAGAGAAGATTAATCGTGTTCTGAAAGTACCTGCATGGGGAAAAGATTTACTGCTAGATAGTATAGGGCTCTTTAATCTAGCAGACAAAGACGTAACAAAATCCAATGGTTGCAAACTGAAGTTAGACAAATTCAGGGAAAAAAATAATTTATGTGTGGGCATTATTTTTTTTTTAATAGCAAGAGTAATTAACCATTGGAAAAATTTACCTAAGAATGTGATGGATTATTTCATTTGAAGTCTTTAAAACATGATCACATGTCTTTCTAAGAGATGCTCTAGCACAGCAAGAAGTTATTGGCTAGATGCAGGAATTACTGGGTGAAAATCTTTGGCCTGTGTTATGCAGGAGGACAGACTAGATGTTTCCTTCTAGCCTTAAAAGTTGTTAATTCGCTTACCTACATTGAGGCAATAGGCTCAAATTTGGAAGGGAAGAATATCCAGAATGAAAGTGTTTTGTCCATTAACTTCTCACGTATGGCAGTGATTAGATGTTTTAAATTAAATCATTTGGACACATGCCCTTGAACAAGACCAGCTAAGTAAGGGTTATCTTCCATGCACTGGTGCTTGTTGCAGTTCTCTCTTGGGAGTTGGGAAATAAAAATGGTGGGATTTTTGAAAGCACTTATCTAACTGCTGCTGCTGTCAAAGTTAGAGAGGAAAGTTCAGTTGACTTCAGTGGAAGCAGATTTAGGCCAGCGCTGAAATCTTTTGACAGTAGCACCCCATATTCCTTTAAGAGGTAAGTGGAGGTGACCCTAGGTCTGGAAGAAGAGTACCAAACTTTATGTCCTCTAAGCTGTTTTCTTTTTATTCCATAGAATGAACGGTTACAATCTGACCTGATAGTGTGCCTCGTCATTGGTGTACTCTATTTTGCAATTCATGTCAGTACAGTATTCACAGTTTTGCAGGTAAGTTATTGCATTATGCCTCACAATTTATAAAATACCTGTACTTTCTCTTTTCTTGTAGATGCCTTTTTGCTAATGCTACTATTTAATACTCTTTTATGGTTGTACCCAATGGCCCCATTTGGGCTTGGGGCATGACTTACACAAGGTGCTGTTCAGACATACAGTGTGACTAATACCTGCCGTGAAGACCTTTTTAAATCTCAATTTTTTTGTCTCCCCAATGTTCCTCTCCCTTTTCTTCCCCTCCTCCCCACTTCTACTTCTCTAAGTGCTCCACTCTTTTCGATAAAGTGCCCTTCTTTCACTCTGCCCACCCACAGAAATACCTACAAGCTCATTCTAGAGAAGGGAGAGAGTAAATTGACAAAAAGGTTCAAAAGGGTTTCACCTGTTGTGGCTCCTAGACAGTATCCATCTCCCATGGGATGGAAGTGGGGGGTAGAGGGATGGTTCCTCGCAGGGTATCAGTGCGGGCAGGAGACCTTTCCTTACAGTTGCATTCTAAGTTTCCACCTATCAGCCTAGCTATCATTAGCATATGCTTCGGAATACACTTAAATATTTTCAGCTTGACATGTGACTTAGGCCACATTGTGCAACAGGATTTGTGTGGGTGAAGGAGTCTGTCTAAGCAGATCCAGTGGCGGAATTTGCTGTTTACACACCAGAGTGGCTGCCTAAGTAGCTGGAGAAACCTTCTGAAACTGTCTAGTTTGATTACAGTATTGAAAGCAAATATAACTTTCACTCTGAGCAAAAGATCAAATTGCTAGGGCAAATATGACGGGCCAAGTTGCTACACAGATGACATATGCTGGATTTTGGCTACCTGGAAGAACTAGAATGTCTAATTTGTTTGTCTAGCATCACTGTTCCAAATAATGCGAAGAAAAGAAATGGCATAAATTCTGGAAGGATTCCAGTATTCTATTGCTCTCTCTAATTACAAAAATGGAGAGGCTATTCTTAAGCATTTGTCAATTTATTTTTAAATCTAAACATTTTCAGATGGAGGGTCCTTCTAGTTGAGTAGAGATGACCACATCCACACTAGTTTTTGCTAAAGCAGACCTCTCTTCCAGGGAAAGCCCAAACTCCACCCATCCCTGATGAATGTGGCTTCCATCCCCAACTAAGAAAGTTGGTTATCTGCTGTTGAGTTAACTAAATAGTTTATTACACTCAGGTTTATTTTAAATGACCAAAGACATCAGAAATTTGAAAATGAGCTTCTAGACAGACCCCTATGAAAAGTTTTAACTTTGTGAATTCACTGCCGTCTTGCTACCCATGAAAATATGATTCATAACCGCAATTTAGCTCTCGCAGTAGGCACTGCTGTAATGTAAAATGCATACCCATGTCTCTAAATATCAGAGGGGTAGCCATGTTAGTCTGTATCCATAAAAACAATGAGGAGTCCGGTGGCACCTTAAAGACTAACAGATTTGTTTGGGCATAAGCTTTCATGGGCTTATGAAAGTTTATGCCCAAATAAATCTGTTAGTCTTTCAGGTGGCACTGGACTTCTCATTGTTTTCATGTCTGTACAGATACTGTGTTACTGTAAAATTCTTAAACAGCAGTGCGCTCACATACCTGGAGGTGATGTGTTATTGCAGTATGTAAAGGGTATACTTCAGTAAGAGGGTGCTGTTCAACTCTTCTTCAAGAGAAATCTTAAAAATATCATCCAGAATGAGGATCGGTCTCTTCTGCACTTGGACCTCCTTTTTATCTAGCAGAAATTCTCCTTCAAGGATAATAGTTTTGCCATTTTAGAGAAGAAATGCAGAAGAATCAGAAACAACTGTCTATGAAAGAAGATCAGAAGTACTATAGAAGAAAAGGTAGCAACCCAGTCTTCAGGGAAGATCAAAAGTAGAATAATCTGTCTCTCTTAGAAGTGTTATCTTCTGAGACAACCCTTGTTGTTTTACATTCGTACAGTTAACATTCTTTCTCATATTAAAAGGGGAATTGCAGTCCAGATGTGCTTTTAGGCTGATTTATAAAGGTTATAGAAAACATCAAGTTGTTAACTGATTTGCTTCTTGTTTATAAGACTGAGAACCTATCTTTTATTCAACTCTGCTTTTTCTTTAGCCTGTCCTTAGCTACATTTTGTATGCGTTGGTGGGCTCAGTAGGATTTTTAACCCATTATGTGCTGCCTCAACTCCGAAAGCAGCTTCCTTGGCACTGTTTCTCTCACTCATTGCTGAAAACCAAGGAGTATTATCAATTTGAAGTCCGAAGTAAGTATCAATAATTTTTTTTGAATTTGCTCTATTGGTTGAGCAGTTTATATTAACCATTACTTTACTTTAACTTTTTGCTTTATAACTTGTCATTGCTTAAATGTTTCAGGGTCTCTGATTGACAGTGTTAATTCTTTCCTAGCTCAGCATGCCTTGTTTGATCCTGTGGCATTTTATGTATCTTTAGTAAGTAGTAATGATGGCGTCACATTAACAATGCTATTGTTATGATGAATGCAATTGCATTGAGTCCTTGTTATTGGGGTCTTACAAGTGTCAAAAACTTACTCCCTGTGCTGAAACTTCTCTTGCAACATTTTGGCAAACATATTTTTTCAGTGTCTTTTTTTCAACATTTAGGAGGGTTTAAATTGTTTTTATTTTAGATGTTTCAGACCCACTTGTATACTTTCAGCTTGCTATCTTGGTCCGTATTAAAGACTAATGCTTTTGGCATGTTTCTAGAAATTTAATTGGGAAATAACAGCCAAACATCTGAAAATAGACTATAGTACAGTGCGTTATATTTGTTTAAAAGGGTACTAAGTGTGAAACTGCACATATATACATGCTTAAACATACATTTATCTGCACTATACATCTAACAAATGCACCTCCATTTTATTTCTTTTATTAATGAAACTTTTTATGAAACTTGTTTTCTAAGGAACTGCCATTTTTAAAAGGTAGCAAATTATACCCCAGTTAACCCAAAAAAACCTTGCAAAAAGTGTTAAAATGAGTTTATATTTACATACAGTAGTATCCTTCATGTGAGGATCTCAAAAGCCTTTATAAAGGTGAAAATTATTACCCCCACTTATAAGTGGGAAAACAGACAAAACCTAAGGCCCCATTCTTGCAAGCCAGTCTGTGTGGTTGGACCCCCGACAGCTTGTATGCATCCCCCTTGGCTTTAGTGGAGCCTTACTGCACGTGCTGTGGAGTGTATTTGCATAAGCATTTGTCCCTGTTGATCAGTGCCTAAATATTTTAAACAAGATTACATGGCAAGCCAGTGGAAAAATCTATATAGAACCTGAGTTTCCTGACTCCTAGTTCCTGCTCCAATTGCTGAATTGGGCTAGTGAAAATACATCAGAGAACAGTCCAATTCTGCATTCAGATCTTGAGTTCACAGGCAGCCAGGCTTAGAGGTAAAAAACAATTTTTACTGAAGTTTATTAGTTCACACATCTCAGTGTTAACCTGAACCAAACCTAGCATTGCATGCAAGAAGCAGCAAATTGTACTATCACCTGTTTGAGTCATTTAATGGCAAATAAGAACAGCAAGGTCAATAACATTCTAGTAGCTCTGTAAATAGGAATTAGTAGATAGCTGAGTAGTAAAGAAGATGAAATAAATTTATAGCAAACAAGTATCTTGTTTCTTTACATAGTTCTAGAAGGGCTGTCAGATTTGTATCTAAAACTTCATCTCACACCAGAATGCATTTGTGGTCTTCTGATTAACCTGCACTTTAGCCAGGTACATTGCTGTCTCAGCACCAGTACCCATAGCTGCAGTTTTAAATTCCATTATTTCAGTGATTACATGTTCAAATAAATACAGTCAGTCTTTTGATTTGATATCAGATTTTTTTGATGGAAAAAAACCTACCTAAATACAATTTTATGGCTGAGAATTAACATGCACACAAACTGAGAAACACTTTTGTTGCCAGCAGGAATTATAATTAGGCTGCAGTGCTCACATGTTTGTAATATTGTCTCACATACTAATGTTCATATTTTTTTCTACATGTATATGCAAAATTAAAGCTATACATCAATATGAAATTTTACAGATCGTAATGTACCCTGGCTTGGCCCCTTGCACAGCAGAGAGAATTCACCTGAGGTAGGGCGGGCAGGCAGTAGTCTGCCCTCCCTAAGGGTTCTGCTTTGGGAGAGGAGCAACTTTAATTTCTGTTGGAGGCTCCAAAGAAGCCTTGCTACCAAAGGCTGCAGTGGAAATGTGTTTGAATCAGTAGGTCTCAGCTATCCTCACTCATTTCCTGGCTAGTGCCTCCCACTTTTCTGACTGTTGTGAACCCCTGTGGACTTCTCTGGTGATGGGGAGGTCGTGGCCACCTTGTACCTCTGCAGCCTCTTCCCAGCGGATTTGATATCACTGAGGGAGGGGCATAATTGAAAACTGACATAATCCAGAGCTGATTCCAGGCCTCTGTGTGTGCTGTCCTATAACCTTGATTTTTTTTCCCCATAGCTCTGTGTGTGTGTGTGTGTGTGTGTGTGTGTGTGTGTTGCTGTCAATAATAACAATGTTGTATTTTTTTTTTGCAGTTAAAGATCAAAAGAGGCTATTAGTTGTCAGTTTATAATTGCAGGATAATTAAATTCTTCTAGACTGTAGGAACATATGTCTGAAGCATTTTAATTCAAATATGGGTGGAAAAACATTTTAAAATCAAAATGAAATGTAATTTGATCAGTAGCTATGGTAACAGTTTCCATCCCTTCAGAAAAGTAACTCATGTTTGCTGATATGCAGAAACTGTAACATTTACCAAAATCCAAAACTATGGGCAACTTTATACAGATACGGTAGTGCAAGCTTCTCTCCGATGACATTCAGCCATGACTTGGAAGGATTGCTTTTATGGATGAGAAGGTAGTTCAGTCTGAGAATCCTTATTAGTCTTTGGCTTCTCTGCTGAAACTGGCAGGGAGAGAGCAGTTATTCACATATTGCCTCACTACTAAAGATTACCAAATCTTTGTGTGTGCCACCTGACAGTTGCCAGAGGGCCAGTACTTTTGGTGTCAGATGACCTAGACTGGTTTAGAACCACTGATCTGGAGCTGAAATGAACTGCATCCTATTACAAATCTCCTGAGCTATTTAGGCCCCTAGTATAATCTGTGATATCCTCTTTTGCTGTCCTGTTAGATGCTGCCCATGTAATGTGGTTTGAGAAACTTCATGTGTGGCTCCTCTTTGTGGAGAAGAATGTTATCTACCCACTGATAGTCCTCAATGAGCTCAGCAGCAGTGCCAAGAACATTGCTAGTCCAAAGAAACTGGACACAGAGTAAGTAGAAAAGATTGTCAGTAACTTGAGTGTACCCAATATGGTGGAAGAAAATGGCAAAGGGCGTCATAATTGACAGCTGCAGTGGAAGTATAGTTAATACGAGTTGCAATTAAAGCAAAGTAGTAATAACTAGTTTCTAGTGTCAGTACCTGGCAAGTGTATATGTCTGGATCACCATATGGCTTGTACTGAATGAATATGTAAACTTTTTAAATGCAGAAATCATAAAATTGAGTTTTCTGATTTGTTAAAAAGGACCCCTCAGCTCATGTCAAATGCTATGCAGATTTCAAGCCACAGAATTTTCTGGAAATGTATCAAATTGCAGATATCGGAGATAGAATAGTTCTGTTACCATCCAGCTTATCCATGCCAATGCAGAAATAATCCCTCTGGTATTTTGTCCATTTAAATCTTAAAAAAAACCCAAGCCATGATGTCATAGTTACTAGGCTAAATGCACCTCTCACTTCTCCTTTAGTTGTCATGTGGCGCCGTTTGGAACCACAGAGGAGTTCTGCTGTCAGACTGGCCTTTACTGCACTCGGTTGGCACTGTGATTATTCCAGCAGGTCTGACTGTGGCTCTGGTCCCTCAGAGAGATATATCAAAGGTTAATACAGTGACCAAATGGCCTCCTTAAAGCAAGATGATATTTATTTAGAACAACAGCCTTTTAGAGAAAACAGATCTTAAAACAACAAAACTGATTGTATGCATATCTAGCCTTTCCCTAAGGCTTTGGGGATCTGGGAAGACTTAACTTCTTTAAATTCCCTCTGCAGAATCTCTCCAGGTCAGCCAGTTGCCTCCTTAGTTTTGTAGGAATCAAATAACACTTGAAATGTTTGTAGCTCTTTAATTGAGTAACTCCCAGTTCTTGCAGAAAATGGTTTGCAACTCACTGGAGTCTGGATCCTTGAAGCTAACAGCTTTTCTCATTGTCTTTCAAGTGTTTTCTGGGGAGCTCTTGTCTGGGAAGCCATTGTCTCATCTTCATACACAAACCTCATTGAATTTGAGCATTATAGGTGTATGATATTCCATCACCCCAATATAGGTTAGTCCAGTATCATACAGCAAATTCTAATGACCAGTGCACAATAAACGTTCCTTCCTTGACCCTGTCACAGTGTTCATAAAATTATTGCCTCTCAGTATTCATGACATCATTACATATCAGCTCCACATCTGTCACACGTGGGTTTTTTGCTAGATCTCTTAGGAAGACTATCCCACAGACTGTGCTAATATTGTTATTGTAGAATGTTGATTGAATTCAGAATAATGAAGGAGAGACTATAGTCATAACCTAAAGAAACATTAACATGTCTATTAAGCATTGAATGTGAAGAAATTGCAATTGCTTAACAGCAGGTAAGCAGTAGACTGCAGATGAGTAACTTTTCTTTCTGTGCTCCTTTTGTAGGATTGGCGCTTTAATGATCACCATAGCTGGTTTGAAGTTGTTGCGTTCCTCTTTCAGCAACCCAACCTGCCAGTATGTCACTGTTGTTTTCACAGTGCTCTTCTTTACATTTGACTACAAAAGTTTTTCTGAGACCATGCTGCTTGACCTCTTCTTCATGTCCATACTCTTCAGCAAGGTAACTTTACACAAAATTACACACCCTGAAACTGAGTATTTCAGATCATCATATTTGAGAATCCAAGGAATGAAAATCCTACTGGTGGTTATGTAATCTCCCAGGTCATCCATGCTATGAATAAATGACCATATACTATTGGATAGCTGGGAATCTCTGCTTCCCAGTATTAATGTTTTGGCCTTGGCATGTGTTAAGGTATCTGTTCTTTTAAAGTCCCAGCACTTCCTTGGAGCAGAGAAGATGTGAATTATGTGATTTAGTATGGCTAGATGCACTTCGGCAGACCAGTTCAAGTGCTTACAAGACCAGTAGTTTTCCAAAGCACTGATAGTGAACCAATGAGATTGATGGGGGCAACTGTGTTTTAGCCCAATATTTGGTTCTAGTTTTATGACTAAAACTGTTTACTTTTTTCCCAAAATTATGTTCTACTGTAGTTTGAGACTCGTTTAATGTTTATCTGTTTTACTGTAGTGATTGTTCAATATCTATATAAAGGAGTGTTTTTAACAAATTAATACAAAATTATATTGGTAAGTGTATATCTTACTGCAAGTCAAAATTATATGCATTTTCCGTTGAGAAGTTCATATGTAAAACACTCTGATTTTAGTTAAGTCACAAAATGATTTATATATTTTATCTTCTCCCCTTTTCTCTCTAGCTTTGGGAACTCTTTTATAAATTGAGATTTGTGTATACTTATATCGCTCCTTGGCAGATCACCTGGGGATCTGCTTTCCATGCTTTTGCCCAGCCCTTTGCTGTGCCGCGTATCCTTTGAAGATTCCAACTTGTTGTTAATTACATCTATTTATACTTTGACTCTTACTGTATTATTCTTAATTAATTAAACCTAGAGAGTACGTTATCCTGCCTAATGAATGTGATTGACAACTATATGCACTTGCCGTCTGGATATACTAGTAAAACTAGAACAGTTCCATCACAGAAAAGACCTAGACTAGGTTATTCCATTGGAAAAATTGTAGGACTGACCAACATTTCCCTTTTTTCAACAATTATCTCCAGTCTGTAGTTCATAGTTTCAAGCGTCTTATCCGCAGATAGAGACTTGCACTTCGTTGACTGTCCTGGGTCGGGTGTTGATTCTCATTTAATACAGAAGTTCCAGAATAAGAGTTGCCATGTGCAATTCTAGTCTTGTTTTTCCTGTTTGCCAAAAAAAAAAAAAAAATGGTGCCCCTTATTGCGGAATAATTTTTTCCTTTATATAATACATGAGGGACTTGGGAGAACTTGCTTTGTTCTTACTTGGTGCCAACATCGGTGCCTCACTTTCCCCTCTCTAAGATGGGGATAATGATACTTACTTTCCTTTTTGTAAAGTGTTTTGAGATCTGATGATTTAAAGTGCTACATAAGAGCTTGGTGACATTGCAAAAGAACCACGCGGTAGTCTTGGCTTCCTTAACCCTGTCACCCCACAGATTCTGCAATGTTGTTTGTCCAAGCGGCTGTGTCAGCTTTCTTCTCCACCCCACTGAACCCCTTTCTGGGAAGTGCAATATTCATCACTTCATATGTCAGACCTGTCAAATTCTGGGAAAGAGACTACAAGTGGGTGAAGTTAAGCCATTAAGAAGCTATCTCAGCTCTGTTTAATAGAGAAAGCTGTGACTGAATGTGGTCTTTTTGTTTTGCTGTATTTCTAGGTGCTATGATTTTTTTTTTAGAGAGAACTTGTTCATGGCTTTTAATACTTTCATACAAGTATATTATTTTTCTGAAACATCATAGCAGCTGTTTCAACGCTGACGGTGCTTACACTTCATTCCTGTCATATAGCTTTTATTTACACTACACTGAATAATTTAAGCTCCAAAATGACAGAAATTTTAAGGGAAAATTGAGTCTGAAAAGTGACTGTATACAAAGGGCATTTGAGGGTTCCTTATTTGTATTAGTAACTCCACTTCACATTTGCTCATTTTACAGGTAAAACTTTTTTTTTCCTAACGCCCAAAGCCAAAAACTCATCCTCATATCTTAGTCGATGTCAGTTCTTGGCTTATGCACCACCACCAATATAAAAGATTCTTCAGGTAAGATAGTACCTTCAATTAAACCTTCCCTTAGACTGAAACAGTGGGGTTGTGCAGGTATCATTGCGGTAAGAATCTTTTATTGTTGATGTTACCTGAGCCAGAAAAAACCCAGGAATGGCAGGATGAGCTTGTAGTACTAGCATTTAAGGGGAAAATCATTTCACATGTAAAATGAGCAAGTTTCATGTCGAGTCACTGGCAATAAATATCAATGAAACCCACTTGTCAGAGTTGAATACTTTCAAGACCTTGCTTTTAAAACCTGGTGTACAAATTTGGGTTTCTCCTTCAGCCAACATAATGGCAGTTTTTGGGTGAGGAGAACTAAAATGGAGCAGCACTTATGCTTCTTAACTACTAGTGCCACGCTGAAAAGTCAACTTTGAGCGCAGCCAAGTGTTAGCTTTGCTACTTCTATTGACTTCAATGCAAGTAACATAGCTAAAACTTCATGCAGAACTTAGAAACTATCTACCTTAAGTGGCTTTTTGTGGGCAAAGGTGAGAGCTTCGGTGTATTAGATTCTAACACTACTACGGCTAAAAGGCATTGTTATGTACGGGCAGGATTCTAAGTTGAATGTAAAGAAGAATTGCAGGCAAAGCTTTCAAAGCTATTCTAAAAAAATCTTTTCTTTGGTACAGCATCATTTACAACTCCGTTCTCTGTATTCTCCTGTCGTACGAAAAACTCTTAAATATGTTTTTGTTTTAATTTTGTTGTCTTCAGCACAAAGCGTGTGGACCATTCAAACACAAGACTCGCTTCCCAGCTTGATAGAAATCCAGGTAATACTCCTGCTTTTTGGTTGAAATGGTACAGAGTGGAGGTGTGAGTCTGTCATGTACAGATATTACTAACATGAAAGGGACACACATCAACTTCCATTCTGTGTCTGGGAACTCCTTATGACAGAAATAAAAATTTGTTTGTATATCAAGGTGAGGTTCACCTCCTACACTGAATGTTATATGACTGTAGTACACGTCGCTCAGCTTATAATTGGGTTTCTTTTAAAGTATTTGACTTGTGTGCATTTATATACACAGCACCTGTGAAGAACACTTCCCGCCATTGGTGAGTGGGTGGAGGTTGGGGAAAGGACGCCCCCCGCACTCACCGATGGCAGGAAGAGTAGTGCCGCGGCTGGGAGCTGGCAGAGTGGAGCAGGCTGGGGCCGGGCTGCTCCGCTTCCGCTGCTGCCGGTGAGTGCAGCGGGGGATCCCTTTCGCCAAGCCCCCTCCTCCGAGCGACACGGCACGGGCCGGGGTGAGGGAAGTGGAGCGGATTGCTCCCAGCCCCCTGCTAATCACCTGAGCCACTCTGTGCCTACGGGGCCCCCAAAAGTGCCCCCCCACAGCTCCTGCCTCCCAGACCCGGGGGGGGAGGGGAGGCCTGCTTTACCACGTTGTATGTGAACCCGTGTTCTATCAGGTCAGGTTATATCGGGGTAGAGGTGTACCATATACTCTGCCTTGTTTTTCTTCTTTCTATGCCTACCTACTTCTCCCCTTCCTGTTGCAGTACCCGCACAGCTGTTTTGTTTTCTGTGGGGTTTCTGAGTGCTATGAACAAGGGCAGTTTGGGAATGGAGCACTGCTTAAAGGGTGTCTAGGTACCAGGGCGGTTGCATCCTAAAGTAGTGCTGCTGATAGCTGCTTGATTCCTTTGTGCCTACGTTCTTAAGCATAAAACACTGCATGGAGTGAGGCATATGGGAGTAGTGTGAGTGAAACGGAAGGAGTGGCTTGGAGATCACAAACAAAAAACCAAAACTGATTAACCTATCAATCCATTCAGAATGAATTTCAGTTAGTTGAATAGTTGCCTCCATAAAAAGAGATTGAGATCTTTGAAATAACATTACATTCACTCCTATATTTTCTTGATGGCAAAGTACAAGTTTTAATTGATAGAAGCTTGGGTTTTTCCTGTAGGTTCAGATGATAACAACCTGAATTCAATCTTCTATGAGCATTTAACCCGTTCCCTTCAGCACAGCCTGTGTGGAGACCTGTTGCTGGGACGGTGGGGGAACTACAGTACTGGGGACTGCTTCATCCTAGCTTCTGACTACCTCAATGCACTAGTACACCTTATAGAGATAGGAAATGGTCTGGTTACCTTCCAGCTGAGGGGGCTTGAATTCAGAGGTAAGAGTTCTGTGCTTTGATTACCCATTTGATTGACTTGCCAAATTGACTCTTTTTTGAAAAGTTTAACTTATTTACAGTTTGGTTCTCTAAACCAGTGGCTTTGAACTTGGGCTTCAGGGTCTCTGGTTTTCTCTCACTTACATAAGAGGGGACACAGAATTCTATAACAGAGCTAATATAGGTTTCTCATTACATTTTAATGTATTACAGGTACAATGATTGACACTTACTCTCTTTTCCTATACCTGAGTTGCATGTTTGAATATAGAGTGGTAAATTAAAACTAAGCAATTTTAATTTTTTTCATTAAATAGTTAAGCTAGAAACAGTAGTTTAATTTACCTGCTATTAACAGAAACATAACTTGTGATGTATTCTCTCAAACTTTTTAAAATATCAATTATCTTCAAATTAGTCATCTAAATTCTTACTTTTCTTAACATCCCCTAAGGCACTTACTGTCAGCAACGAGAAGTAGAGGCCATCACTGAGGGGGTAGAGGAAGATGAAGGGTTTTGTTGCTGTGAACCTGGCCACATCCCACATATGCTTTCATTCAATACTACCTTTGGCCAACGCTGGCTGGCATGGGAAGTGCTTGTGACAAAGTATGTTCTGGAAGGCTACAGCATCACAGACAACAGTGCCGCTTCTATGCTTCAAGTCTTTGATCTTCGGAAAATTCTCACCACTTATTATGTGAAGGTATGGCTCTGCACCTAGCAATCGCGGCTGTGGGAGAATTCAGCTGTCCTTTAACATAATGTTATTTTGGGGAATTGGAAGCATGAACTGTTAACACTTTGTGTATATATAGTGTCTTTCAAGTGGAGGATTACACAATGCGATATAAGCTATGAATACACGAATCTCTCATTCACCAAAGGAGAACAGCTGGTTTGAGGGTATGTCTACACGTTGAGCTGGGGGTGTGATTTATAGCTAGGGTCCTACCAATTCACAGCCATGAAAAATGTGTCAGAGGGGAGACCAGCGTTTCTTAAACTTGGGGTCCTGACCCAAAAGGGAGTTGCTGGGGGGTTACAGGTTATTTTAGGAGGGTCCCGGTATTACCACAGTTACTTCTGCACTGCCTTCAGAGCTGGGCAGCTGGAGAGTGGCAACTGTTGGCCGGGCACCCAGTTCTGAAGGCAACACCCTGCCAGCAGCAGCGCAGAAGTAAGGGTAGCAATACCATACTATGCCACCCTTACTTCTGCACGGCTGCCTTCAGAGCTGGGCAGCCAGAGAGTGGCAGCTGCTGACTGAGGGCCCAGCTCTGCAGGCAGCTGCGCAGAAGTAAGGGTGGCAATACCATACCCTGCCATCCTTACTTCTGTGCTGCTGCTGCTGATGACGGCTCTGCCTTCAGAGCTGGGATCCTGGCCAGCAGCCGCCGCTTTCCAGTTGCCCAGCTCTGAAGGCAGCGCTGCCGCCAGCAGCAGCACAGAAATAAGGGTAGCAGTACTGCAAGTCCCCCTACAATTATAGAATCATAGAAGATTAGGGTTGGAAGAGACCTCAGGAGGTCATCTAGTCCAACCCCGTGCTCAAAGCAGGACCAACTAAACTTTCAAAATAACGTTTTAACCTCCCCCCACCACCACCACCAACTCCTCTTTGCGTCAGGACCCCTACAATTACAACACTGTAACATTTCAGATTTTAATAGCTGAAATCATGAAATTTATGATTTTAAAAATCCTCTGACCATGAAATTAACCAAAATGGACCGTGAATTTGGTAGGGCCCTATTTATAGTGCAAGGAGCTAGTGTGAGTATGTCTCCTCGAGCTGAGAATCACGCATCCAGCTCCAAATGTAGACATGCCTTGTGGTAAATGTAACATCTATTTTCACATTTGGACAGCCATGTAACACAATCTAGGACAGAGAATGACTACTGTATCCAACTGAAACATCAGTGGAAGCTTAGGGTACAGAAGGTAATTACCCAAATATGAATTTGGCCAGGACAGAGCCAAAGAAGGAAGAAAGTCCCGTCCCCCCACCACTACATAATATCCAAACCCCAAAACTCCTCCTTGCTGTTCGATTGATAGCTTTGAACAATCATTTTCTTTGTTTTAGATCTGGGTCAGTGCACCTTTTGTTAAGGTTATTTGCAGTAAGAGTGCAGGAAAATGTTGTTAAAAATATTTCTGTAATTAGTTATTGCAAATCCAAAACTAAAATGGGCCTTTTTGAACCTGGGGGAATGTATGGAGCCTGCCATGCTCTCATTGCTTGCAAAGGATGCAAGTAAATACTGTTTTGTGTTAATGATAGGAAATTACACTTGTGATCTCTTCAATCCCAAAACTCTCTATTAAGTATGTACAGGCACCATCTTTGAAATTCAGCTACCTCTGGGATGGAGGAGTGGGGGCAGAAGGCCACTGTCATGCACATCACTGCATAACAGTGGTAGAGGGAAAATATTGGCCAAAGACTCCGTGGAAAATGTCTCTTTCTGCAGAAAGATGATAGTTGCCAGATCTTCACTGGTCACCCTGAGCCAACAGGCCTCGATCTCTTCAAAAGATCGATATGCAGACTGTCTCAAATACGATCATAACCTTTCATACTTCTGAGGGGTAAATAAATCTGGCCTTGAAACACTTGTCAGACTTATGGTTCACATTTAGAAGGCTCTTTGCTGCCAGAAGAGCTTGAAGTTTGTTTTTTCTTAACTAAAAACATTAAATTCAGTCCTTTTTAAAAAACATACTAAACAAACAGGCCTGTCACAAATCCCGCACTAATTAAACCTGTGCACTTTCAAACAGTGTGGGGTGCTATTTCCATCCTCGTGTGTAACAGAGAAATACACAATTTAATACAACAAATTAGATTTAAATTATTTCCTGGATATGTAGTATAGGTCATAATATTTTCAACTTGTACCATTTCAGGGCATTATCTATTATGTCACAACCTCCCCCAAGCTGGAGGAATGGTTAGCTAATGAGACAATGCAGGAAGGATTACAGCCATGTGCAGACTGCAACTATGTTGATGTGGACCCTACATTTAATCCAAATATTGATGAGGATTATGACCACCATCTAGCAGGGGTCTCCAGAGAGAGTTTCTGTATGACTTACCTCAACTGGATAGAGTACTGCTGCTCCCGAAGAGAAAAGGTAAGCATGACTGAGTGACCAGAACTATTAAACTTTTCTAGGAAAGTCTCTTACATATGTTCTTTGGTAGCATTGGATTTAACTGTCTATTGAAACTTATATTTCAAATTGATTTGTAGGAAAGTGTTACATTGGGTTTGGGTTGATGAGTTAATGCTTTGAGCTTGATCTCTTGAGACCAAAGTTCAAATTAGTCTTAGATTGCAAGTAGTGTATTATGTAGTTGGAAGTGCACTAGGGAAAGGAAGAGGCGACCAAATCACACAATATAATTTGGCTTGATTGGGCCTCTGTTTAGGCAGAGAAGAATGATCTTAGAATAGCCATGGTTCCCTAATGTTCAAAACAACCCTAACTGCAAAATAATTTCCTCTATAGTACGTAAAATCAACTGCTCAAAGCATTGCTAGGTACCTCATGGTCAAATTTGAAGCTCTTCTCTGGACCACTTCATCCAGATGAGCACTTCATCTCCTAGCCTCTTTGTCATCTCTCCAAACCTCCCGCACCCTTTTAAGGAAGTTTATACAAAAGTGTGTCTAGAGAATTACACTGGCATCTGGCTGCTTATTTAAATTCTCAAATGTGTGGTTTGACCATGGATAGATGTGGTCTTTCAGGGAGTGGGTAAAAGCATCTCCTGATCCTTTTCGATTTAGTGATGTACCTGGGTCGTTAGAGTTGGGGAGCTCCACTGGAGGTAAGTGACTAAAAGGAGGCCTCTTCTAGGAAGTATAATATTTGAAACCTTTTTTAGATGTGGAGAATGGCCATCAAAGAAAACTGTCTGCCTGTATTACATGATCATCACTTGGCAATTATTTTGTGCGGGTGGTGGAAAGCAGATATAATAACTTGGATACACGACATTTTACTGCCAAGAGAATTATCTTTATAATGAAGTGCTACATCAGTAATGTTGCTTTACAAAGCATCACACAAATGGCTTTTTGCTCTGGGTGTTTTGATGAGTGGAAGCAGTCTACATACTTCTGAAGTAAACTCACAAATATATATTAACTTTTAAGTGAGAGATGTATGCCTGGTCCATTAATATGCCTGTTACATCTCTGTTCATCAAGACTAGTCTTTTTATGAATCAAACCTAGAATTCCAGAACAGAGTATGCATGCAGGATAGTATGTACATTCATTCAGCTTGCAACTAATTCAAATGGCAAATGTAGTGCTTTTTTGTACAAATCTTATTAGTAAGGCAGCGTTTACAAAGCACTGTAAGAACCCCTAATTTGAATTCAGGTGCTTCTGAGTGCCAACCCACTTTTATTTAACATAAGTGCCACTGGAAGTTGATTTCTGGTAGCTTTCTGTATTTGCCTTTTTGTCACTCCTCCTATCAGCATACACTTTGCTATAGTATGAATCTCTCCCTATCTTCTCAACATGACTCTTTATTTTTTTATGTATTTATTACTACCAGCCGCTGGATGCAGATAAAGACTCCTCCTTGGTGACTCTTTGTTACGGACTGTGTGTTCTGGGGCGGAGAGCTTTGGGGACTGCTTCCCATCATATGTCTAGGTAATACTACGCTCTTCTTTTCAAGGATTTTGGAGGAGGGGATCCTGCGAACATCTAGGTTTGGGGTAATGGCTAACTCTTCATACAAAAGCAGTGTTCTTCATGGACCCCCAAAATGAACAGATACTCTAGGCCACCCTCCTTCATAAATATTGTGGATGATCCAGTGAAGATGTGCCAAGATTCAGCAAATGAAGGATGCGGAAGACTTGTAGCCGAACATCTCACTTCCTTAACTAATGGAAGTTGAGAGTGGTGAAGTGGAGGGCCTTCATGCCTTTCTTGTCCATGATACCTGCTGAAAAATGAGCAAGATTAATCAAGTTTTGAAATTGAACTTCATTCCTTGCTCAAAGCATGAAGCCTATATATAAAAGTTCATGGAGGACTATTAGCCAAGAGGATGAGGGATGCAATGCCATGCTCTGGGTGTCCCTAAGCCTTTGACTGCCAGGTGCTGAGACTGGATGACAGAGAATGGCTCACTCAATAATTGCCCTGTTCCGTTCATTCCCTCTGAAGCATCTGGCATTGGCCGCTGTCAGGAGACCACATACTGGGCCAGATGGACCATTGGTCTGACCCAGTGTGGCCATTCTTATGTTCATATGTGTACAGAGGAATATCACAACTGTACCTGTCTCTACAGTTCAGTGTTACATTATGTAAATCAATATTTCTACTGATGTAAGGAAGGGATGCTGTATATGGAGGTTTTTAAATATGTTAATGTTTTGGGGTTACTTTCCATCCCAAACAGTAATTTGGAATCTTTCCTGTATGGGCTGCATGCCCTGTTTAAGGGCGACTTCCGTATCTCTTCAGTCCGAGATGAATGGATCTTTGCTGACATGGAATTGCTGAGGAAAGTGGTGGTTCCCGGAATACGCATGTCACTGAAGCTACATCAGGTAATAAGGTTAACGGGGGATGTATGTTTTTTGGCTATGTCCATGCTGATTGATTAAATTGTGATATATGGAGCAGTTTTCCACACAGCTTGCCTGGCCAGCATAGCAAGCTTTAAATCCTGTTTAAGATAAGTGTGTTGGGTAGAGCTAGCTAAGTCTATAATATGTTTTTAAAGACAGTGTTTTAAATGTTTATAGGGCTAATCAAACTGAGGTGAAACCATGTTCAGTTAAGACAGTATAATCTCTGCCTCGTCAAACTCATTGGCTTGCCTGACTGGCCCTGTTCCCTTTTTGGGAATTCATTCATTCAATCATTCTTCCTTCCCCTCTCTGTGTTTTGAATAGCTCTAAGGACATGAAATCCTCGCTTGTTAAGTGCCCCATGTCAGGCACAGACATTCTACTGACAATATTACCTATTAGATTGGTATCCACACTGCCCTTCTGCCCTATGTCCATTCTCCTACCCACGGCTGTATCCTTTCTTACTTCGTTTTCTTCTCTCTCAAAGAGAAAATCTGGCGTGGAGATTACCTGGACATCTCCCAACCATCTCCCCCGAATTCCTAGTTTAAAGCTCTCTTGATCAATTGTGCCATCTGCCATCCTAGAAGTCTGTTTCCCTCCTTACTCAGGTGAAGTCCATCCTGAGAGAACAGTCCTCTGTCCATGAATGCTTTCCAGTGGCCATACATCCCAAAGCCCTCCTTATAGCACCACTGCTTGAGCATCTGTTGAGCATCATAATCTTGTGTCACTTTTGTTGCCCTTCTCTAGGAAAGGTAGAATCCCACTGAAGATCACCTGAGCCTTGATTTCCTTAAGCGTCTTCCCCAGCCTGGCATAGTCTCCCTTGATATGTTCCAGCAAGAATCTGGCCGTATCATTTGTTCCCACATGAAGGATAATCAATGGATTCTTTCCCACTCCCGTTAGGATCCTCTTCAGCCTCAGGTCCACATCCCGTATCTTAGCACCTGGCAGACAGCACACCCTTCTGTTCTCTGGATCAGCTGTTGTTACAGGCCTGTCTATTCTTCTCAGTAATGAATTCCCAATCACGTAGACCTGCCTTTTCCTGTGATGGTGTGATTCTCCAGTCTATCCCCTGTTTCATCTGGCTGCAAGTCCTCTTGATTCCTATTGTCCCTTGCAATCCTCTGCAACCCATACCGTATCCTCCTGGAGCTCATATTTGGTGGTGTTATCTCCATTGACTCTCGCCCTCTTCCTAAAGGACTATCTGCTCTTCTCTTCTTCCTTGCCCTCTCACCTTCAGTGGCCACCTGCTGTGCCCCTTCTTCATTTTCCGCAAAACTGTTCCTGAGCTCTGTTTCTCCTTCACTGCCAGTCTTTTCCTCTGCCTGGTTCTCTTAGTCACATGAGAATCCTCACCCAGCAGTATCCCCTCAGAGTTCTTCGGTCCTGTTTCCATCTGCAAGTCTGATCTTTTCCCTTCAGCCTCCTCATGTCTTTGCTGCATCATCCGCTCGAACCCCCTTCTAAACTCAACCAGAGTCTCCTCCTGCATCTTCAATCCTCGGATCTTCTCTTCCATCAGCCCTATCAGGCGGCACTTCATGCAGATGAAATTATTTTCAGGTACCCCCTCCAGGATCATATACATGCCACAGCTTCTACATCCAGTCATCTTCATTGTGTCTTCCACTACTTGGGTCACTACCACTGCTACCTCTGTGTCTGTCATAGCCGTCTCACCTAAGTCCTGTTAGTCTGGGAAACACAAACCAAACCAAAACACCACAGCAAAACAAACCCCCAACGAGCACCAAAACACCACACATTCCCTTCACTAGCCTGTCTGTTCCTTTACCTGG
Organism: Lepidochelys olivacea; assembly: GCF_965140295.1. Lineage (NCBI taxonomy): Eukaryota > Metazoa > Chordata > Testudines > Cheloniidae > Lepidochelys > Lepidochelys olivacea. The sequence continues at coordinate 62,551,396 of NC_140416.1, forward strand.
CTCTTAATCTTCCCCCGCAAACTCACCTTACAAATTCCCACTCAAACTCCCGTTTACAGTTCTGTTTGCTGGCTCCTGTGCTGCTGCAGCTGTCTTGCATGCTTGCATCACTGCAATGTCCAAAAGTCACCAAAAACTATCATGCAATGGCATAGCAATAATTGAGTTAGCTTGTTCCATTAGATCATGGAATTGTCTTAATTTAGCAGTGTATATAAAATGAGAAACGGTAGGTGTAAATGCAGAAAAGAACTTCAGTAGAGTAATATAAAGTAATATAAATGACAAAGCCCTGGCTGGGATGATTTAGTTGAGGATTGGTCCTGCTCTGGGTAGGGGGTTGGACTAGATGACCTTCAGAGGTCCCTTCCAACTCCATATTCTATGGTTCTGTGGTGAAAGTGGCAGGATTATAATTTACGAATCCTGAAATATTCTCAAGATATTACATAGGCCACTACAAAGTATGCACCTGAATATGGAGAAATGAGTGAATATACACAAATATGCATACAAATATAAATGTTTTTAAACACAACCCTTTGAACTAATACATAGTACAGATAACTGGTGACTTTTCATTTGCATTGTGGTAATGCTCTGAAGTATCTCCACTCAGGATTGGGGCCTCATTGTGCTAGGCACTAAAACAAGCAAACAAAAAAAAAGAAAAACCTAAACATGGTCTTCGCCCTTTGGAATTTAAATCTGTACTTTTGTATCAGAAAGAGCCATAACTTAATACTGAATGAGGCCTGTAAATATGTGGCTAGCAATAGTATGATGTTTTGAATGCATGATGAAGTATACAGGATGTTTTGTCTGAAACTCGATTTCTTTTTAGTGTGTGACTGCAGGTCGGTGTTGAACACACATTCATGTGTTTGTTTTTCTTACTGTAAATGAGACCAACCGTTGAAAAGAAGCCTCTCACTGAATATTCAGTATTTTACTTCTTTGGCTTTAAACTTCAAGGCTTCTGAGCTCTGGAGTAGTTTACTAGAACCAAAACCTCTCCGTAGGCAATGTGACTAGATGCACAATAAAATCAGCATAAAAATTATAATAACTAACTGTTACCAGTACTAGATAAATCCTTCGCACCCCCAAACTTAAAGAAACATTTGATGTGATGGATATTGAACTCATCTAAACAATGGTGGGAATCTGTTTTTGATTATTGTAATTTTGTTCAATGCATTATTTATAGTTTCTGAGGTCTGAAATCTCTACTTTTTTTTACTCCTTTAGCATCTATGACACTAAGCCATTCTCAAATAATGCTTTTATTTTTGAGTTCAGGATCACTTCACTTCCCCAGATGAATACGATGACCCTACTGTCCTCTATGAAGCCATTGTGTCCCATGAGCAAAACCTGGTTATAGCACATGAAGGGGACCCTGCCTGGAGGAGCGCTGTCCTTTCCAACTCTCCCTCCCTGCTTGCCCTCCGCCATGTGATGGATGATGGCACCAATGAATATAAAATCATCATGCTGAACAAGCGTTATCTCAGTTTCAGAGTAATCAAGGTGTGTGTTCATTGTATATGCACATTGAATGGACATATGATGTGCTGCTTCATGCTGTTTTAGAATTTAGGTTAATCATTACAGAAAACTACTACTTCAGCCCCACCCGTTACCTTTCTCAGTAAGCGGTCACTGCTTGGGCTGTCCTAGAGTACTTAATTGGTTATCAAGATAGTGCTTTCCATGAACATTAAATATTGACAGAAAAATAAGTGTAATGTCATCTCTAAAAATACCTAGTGACAATATCAGCAAAACACAATTTCAGCAGTCCTTTATGTTAGTTTCATTGGACCTAATTGTTTATCTTCTTATTGCCCTTTTCTCCAGTATGTGTATGAGGTCTGGAAAGTGTCTAATACCTTGTAAAGTCAGCATAATATTCCTATTGTATAAACATGGCCCCGTGAAAGCATATCCATATTGTGACTTGTACTATTGGTGGCAATTTTGAATTTATCTACATTTAGATGACAGTGATAAATGTAGCCTTACTCTGACTATAGCTTTACTTCCGCCCCTTCGGTATTTACACAGCTGCCCCCTCTTCTGAACAAAGCTTAAGCTTTCCTTCCAGGTCTCTCCATAACTTTGGATTTCAGATATATTTCCTGCTGCTCCCCTTTGTCCACTCAAGTGTCATTCTTGATATGAAGCAGATAAAAGGTCCATTTATTTTCTATGTATCCCCCTCCCCCACCCCAAAGGTATGTGAGAGAATCCTAAATTAACATATGCCAAACTGCCACTCTCTTCAAAAACTAGAATCCAGCTCCTATTAGAGGGCCCACCTGCCATTCCGTATTTGTGCATGTTATTCTGTACTGTTTGCAGCTTGTGCCTATATACTGAGTCCTTTGAAGCAGGGAGCGTGAATGCTTGATGGTTGGTTGTATAGTGCTGTGTACACTTTATATGCTCTATCCACAATAACGTAATTCTTCTTTGAGTGCTTGCTCATGTCCATTCCAATGTAGGTGTGTGCTTGCCATGAGCATCGCCACGAGAAAGATTTTTACCTCAGTGGTATCCGTCGGCTCTGCTGCTCCCTGGAGTCACTCTCTCATAGCTTTGGTATAAAGGACCCTGCTGACCACCCAATTGCTTCTTACAGCCTGCAACAGTTGCTGGAACTTTGGCTCATTCTTGCTGTTGCAAGTACTCCTTAGTGAACTTTTCTCTACTCTTATTGTATATAGTTGATTGTATTTACTAGTTAAGTTTCAGTTATTAAGTTAGTTAGTTAGGAACCCTGTTAGTGGGGTTAACTGGCCCACTCCCAGAACCAGGGCATGCCTCAGTCTCCAGGTTTCAAGCCTTGTGAATCTTGTCACAAGTCTATGCCTGTGAGTGACCCCCCAGACACTTGGGGCAGCTGGAATGGAGAAGCTCAGCTGTGTAGGGATTTTAAGCCTGCACCAAGAAAAATAGAGACGCTAGACTCCACTCTATCCTCATGGAGGCAGCACTCTGACCTCCATTGGAGCAAGGCCACTTGGACTCGGCACCGAGTACGTTGGCCTCAGTAAGAAGCACCCTGGTTTCACTTTGGGACATCCGGTGCCATTCTCCAGATCCAGCACCAAGGTGAGATGCTCCGACCATGCCTAAGGAACCTCAGCACCATCAGTCATCCCCGGTGCCAAACAAGGATGTGAATGCGAGAGAGCCCAGGCACCGTTCACTGTCACTGATGCCTAGGAAGAAGCAAAGGAAGACCAACAGAGGCTGATCACCTACACTGAGGTCAGTGGGACACAGAGACGCTGCTAAGGTGTGACCCACATCGGGCTGTCCTCGGGCTTGCTGCAGAAGGTCCAACAAACTTTGCAGGACCTGCCATTTGAAGGTACGTCAATCTTTTCAGAGTGGAAAGACTCCAAACTTCAGTTTTTAAGAGTCAAGGGCCACGTCCTTGGGCCTTCATACTGTGGCCCCAGTGAGGAAGCACTATAGCCACAGCAAACGACTTGCATCTTCCTCCCGCCTGCTTGGCAGGACTATAGCAACAGGAAGAGCAGGGGCTACAGCAGGAAAGCTCCCCCACAGCCTTCATCTGTAGCTGCACTCCCAGACGCTTGGTGGGGTCAAAGCAGGCTTTTTGATGGGACGCTCAAGGACGATGTACCAGGAAGAGTTTATGGATCCAAATTCCTCAGATTTTGTGGACTGGTTATCCCACTTCAATAGGGTGCTATGCATGATCGCAGTGGGATACATCCTTCAGTTTTTTTGTTCCCCTCCTTGCCACCTACCCTTCCCATCCCTCTTCAGGGACCCTTCTCACAAATAACTTCTAACCCAAGAGGTGCAATCGCTCTTAAGAGTGGGATCAGAGCTAAGGGATTGAGGGTTCTACTCCTGATATTTCCTAATCCCAAAAGCCAGTGGCAGTCTCAGACCGATTCTGGATCTGTGAAACCTCAACAAATTCATAAAGAAGCTGAAATTCCACATAGTCTCCTTGTCCTCCATCATTCCCTCCTTGGATTCAGGGGACTGGTACACTATCCTTGACTTAAAGGACGCATATTTCCACATTGCCATCTTTCAGGGACACAGAAGGTTCCTTAAATTTGTCATGAACTACCAATTTACGGCACTCCCATTCTGTCACTTGGCAGTCCCTCAGATATTCACGAAGTGCATGTCAGTTGTTGCAGCCTTCTTGAGGAGATAAGGGGTTCAGGTTTATCCATACCTCAACGATTGGCTGATGAAAAGTCGATCCAGACTCCAGGTAAAGACAGATGTGAGACTAATACAGTCGACCTTCCAGAACTTAGGTCTGCTCATAAATGCACAGAAATCCACCTTCTTCCTGGTCCAGAGGATAGAATTCTTCAGGGCAGTTCTGGACTTGGTACAGGCCAGAGCTTCTCTCCCAGAAGCACGCTTCCAAGCAATAAAGAAACCTACAGAAAGCCTCAAGAATCACCCTGTCATCATGGCAAAAAATTGCTTACAGCTCCTGGTCCACATCACGTCTTGCACCTATGTGGCTCATCACAAGAGACTTCAGCCCATACCTCTCCAAGCATGGCTGGTGTCAGTATACTCGCCAAACCTAAATCATGTAGACTCAGTCACTACAGTTTCCCCATTGGTGATTACTTCCCACGATTGGTGGCTAGACCTGCTAACAGTGTGCGCAGGAATACCTTTCTCAAGACCCCCAATTGTCAGTCTCTCATCAGACTTTGGCAATGGGGTGGTGACCTCACTTGGACTTCCTCAGGACTCAGGGCCTCTGGTCTCCAGAAGAGTTTTTGTTGCACATCAATGTCAGAGCGCACAGGGCAATTCGCCTGACCTTCCAGGCATTCCAAACCCATGTAGCAGGCAGGTGCATGTCAGTCTGTACAGGCAACACAACAGCCATGTTCTATATCAACAGACAGGGCGGAGCACGCTCTTCTCACCTGTGCCAAGAGGCACTTTGCTTATGGGAATTTTGTATAGCCCACTTAATTCACCTCAAGGAAACCTATTGCCAGGTTCTCAGAACCAACTTACCGATCACCTCAGCAGGGTTTTCTCCAACCACTACACGTGGTCCATCCACCTAGAGATCCTACAAGTCATCTTCCGGAAGTGGGGAACTCCCCAAATAGATCCATTTGCAACGAGGTGCAACAGGAAGTGTCTCCAGTTCTGCCCTTTCCTGGGCCACAGTCCAGGATCTCTGACAGATGTCTTCCTCTTGCCCTGGATGGGACATCTGTTCTATGCATTCTCATCCATTCCTCTCATACACAAGGGCTTGCTGAGGATCAGGTGGGACAGAGCAGGAGTCATCCTGATAGCCCTGGCCTGGCCACGCCAGCACTGGTTCATGACACTCTTGAACCTATCAGTAGAAACGCAAATCTGACTACCGCAGGTTCCAGACCTAATATCCCAGGACCCCTGCGTCCCCCAAACCTCAAGGCTTTTCATCTTATGGCCTGGAAGCTCATGCTCCGGACTGGTTCGAGAAGCTCTTTTAGGGAGTAGAAAACCGTCCGCTAGAACTATGTACCTGGCAAACTGGAAAAGGTTCTTGATCTGGTGAGTGCAGAAAGGTGTCTTGCCCATGCAATCATCAGTGCCATTCATTCTGGACTGCTTGCTACACCTGAAGGAGCAGGTGCTGTTGGTTTAATCGATTAGTGTCCACCTGACTGCAATTTTGGCTTTTCGTCTGTGGGTGAATGGCTGGTCCATCTTTGCAAACTCAATCTGCAGTAGGTTTCTCAAGGGACTTGACAGGTTGTACCCCTTGGAATCTCAACCTGGTGTTCTCAAGGATCATGGGTTCCCCATTCGAGCCATTGGCAATGTGTTCTCTGCTCTATTTGTCCTGGAAGGTGGCTTTCTTGGTGGCCATTACTTCGGCCAGAAGGGTATCCAAGATTAGGGCCCTTACTTCAGAACCTCCATACACAGTATTCTTCAAGGACAAGGTCGAGTTATGGCCTCACCCAGCCTTTATCCCAGAGATGGTTTCATAATTCCATAGTAATCAAGACCTATTCTTTCTGGTCTTCTGTCTGAAACGGCATGCCAACAAACCAGTAGCAGAGGCTTCACTAACTAGATGTCAGACGCACGCTGGCCTTCTACACAGAAAGAACTAAATCCATTTTGAAAAATGACTCAATTTTTTGTGGCTGTTACAGACAGGATGAAGGGTCTTTCAGTCTCAGCCCAGAGAATTTCATAGTGGATCATGTCCTGTAGCCGCAAATGCTATGATACGATGAAAGTCCCTGCTCTGTCCCCAAGGGCACAAACATCTTCAGTTGCATTTGTGGCACAGGTCCCTGTCTAGGATATCTGTAGAGCAGCAATGTGGTCTTCAGTCCACACTTTCGTGTCTCACTATACCATGATTCAGCAGGCTAAAGACGATGCTAGGTTTGGCAGAGCAGTGCTACAATCTGCTTGTCAGTGAGCTCCAAAACCCACCCCTTACATCTGCTTGGGAGTAACCTACATTAGAATGGATATGAGCAAGCACTCAAAGAAGAAAAAGCAGTTACTAACCTTCCATAGCTGCTGTTCTCTGAGATGTGTTGCTTATGTCCATTCTAAAACCTCCCACTACTGCCTCGCTATCGGAGTTAGCTGGCAAGAAGGAACTGAGGGGTCAGTGGGTTGGCAGCATCCTTTATACCAGCACTATGAGAGCATAACTCCAGAGGGCACCAGACCTGACCTGATGAATACCACAGAGGGAAAAACTTTCTGGCAGCAGCGCTCGGGGCAAGCATGCACGTATATTGGAATAGACATGAGCAACACATCTCAAAGAACAACAGTTATGGAAGGTTAGTAGCTTTTTTTTTTTCTTTCTTCCTCTCCTTGACTAGTTTTCTGATGTCCTTTTTTTTTCTTGGTTTTTGTTGTTCTTTTGCAGGTAAATAAGGAGTGTGTACGTGGCCTCTGGGCAGGGCAGCAACAGGAACTTGTCTTCCTGCGTAACCGTAACCCAGAAAGAGGGAGCATCCAAAATGCAAAGCAGGCTTTGAGGAATATGATCAATTCTTCCTGTGACCAGCCCATTGGATACCCAATCTACGTCTCACCTTTGACTACTTCCTATTCAGATAGCCATGATCAGCTCAAGGAGTTTCTTGGGGGCGCTATCAGTTTGGGAAATATAAGAAACTTCATAGTGTCCACATGGCACAGGTGAGCTGTGGAAATGAGTTCTTAAGAGCACTCAGCTATTCAGTAACATCACTGTCAATGCTAAGATGTTAGTACATCTTAGCAGAGCATAATTTATGGAATTCACAGAAGTGTGGCTGCCTCTCAGTATTTTTCCCTTCAGTCACAATTGCAACACATGGCCCTACTATGGCAAGAGTGTTGTTCAGCAGGCCACGTGGACAACATCCCAAGCATTTTGCCAATTAGAATATCGTGTCCAGTTTTAACAACTCATAAAAATAATTCTAGGTGGAAACATTATGTCTTGAGATGGGATCTTAGCTGTGCCAGTGACCTGCTGTTGGGTTTGTGTGTCACTTTTCAATGCCTCAGTTTATTCTGTCCATAAGAGGAGTATAATAATCTACCTCACAAAGGTGTGGGGAAGATTCATGCAGGTCTTAAATATGCTTAAATATGTGAGTAGTCCCACTGAAGTAACTGGGACTCTCTCATGAGTAAAATTATGTAAGGCATTAATACTTTCAAGATTGATGATTTTGTACAGCACTTTGAATATGTAAGCAACATACCATTCTAAATGTTAGTACTACACGAGTATTTGACTAAATGTAGGTATAACCATGCTGTACACCTATAGTATATAAGTAGAAATTGGCTGTTTCCTCAAAATTGTGTGGTGTATTTACTGCAAGCTGTGACATATCTCTTCTCCACCCCAAACCACTTCTCCAGCATATTGCTAGAAAAACCTGTCACAGTACCATAACAAAGCATTAGACCTAAGCTAATTATACTTCAAAATCCTAGATCAAGAAGCAAAGAGACTGGGAAAGGATTTGGCAATGTATCTGAGAACAGAAGAACAAGAGTAGTACTAGGGACTGGAGGATGAGTAAATGTGCTTTCTTTAGTGAGGCTAAATGAAGTGTAGCCCTCCAAACAACATTGTAAAAATAAAAGCTTACAGGCTCCAGCTAACAAATGGATTAACCCACCTAAATGTTCAAATGCTGGCTTGGGCAGTATAAAAATCTCAAATAACCCTAGCACTTCATAGTCACTAAAGTATGTCATAACTGAAATCCATTGCTAAAGCGATAAGAAAAGAAACAGATGAAAAAAGCTAACAGTTCTTTCCTGCTCATTTTAAACATAAAGAGAGGAAAAAGTATGAGGAAAAGCCTGAAATTAGAGATAAATGACAGCCATTATAGACAGAACAGCATAAACTCTGATGCTAATATGACCACAAAATAGAAGAGCAATAAATTCTAGTATTTGTTATTAAAAGTATTGCCAATGAATTCTCCAAGTCACATTTGTAAACAGTTGGTACTACATAAATAAAAGTAAGTATCACTTATATGTTTGTCAGGAAAATATTTTTAGTGCTGTCTCAGACAGCAGCCTACAAGTTGGGGAAAGCATAGTACAGAAGAAAAAGCAATATAGTTGAAACTGATGTCTGGTCACTTTTTTCTGTTCACTAATACAATTGATTCTCATTCTGTTCTCAGATTAAGGAAAGGTTGTGGTGCTGGCTGCAACAGTGGTGGAAACATTGAAGATTCAGATGCTGGAGGTGGGGTTTCCTGCACAAGTAACAATGCAGCTGCCAATGAGTCGCAAAGCAGCATGTCACAAGGAGGAGGGAATTTAATTACAGGGCAGGGCCCTGGCGTGGGACTCCACCCTCCTGTCACTTCTCACCCCTCAACACTAGGTAAAACTAACCTAAAGTGTATATTATATAAAATATTGGAACTGTACATAAATACCAGCTAGCCTTTCACCACTGTAGATCAGGGCTGGGCTATAAGCACAAAATTAATTTTGATTCTGTAATCTTAATTCCCAATGGAAATGGATTCATATCGCAAAATCTCAATGCAGTTTAGCACAGTGGCAGGTTTCTGGACTGCTACTGGAATGGTTTGAGGATTGCAGATCAGGATTGATATGCTGACCAGAGTTGAGTGGGATAGCCTTTCTTAGCACCTCTCTACAGGATGGCTAACCTGCACCAGTTCTTCTGTTCCCTTGTGTTCAGAAATACCAAACTCATAACAAGTGTTTTATAAATGTGACTATCTGTCTTTTATGCTACTACAACCTTACTGCTACTGTGGAGTAAATTGTCTGTTGCTGCAGGGTTTCAGTTAAACAGTACCTAAGGAGCACCATTAGTGATCTAGTGAGGAACTGGAGGTAATTGAGCATATGTGTTTCCTGAGGTATAGTTGCTTTCATTTGCCTTTCAAGAAAAACAGAACTATTTTACAGATTAGTACATTGCCAGCTTCTGAATCTCGTCATACCGTATAGCATTATAAGGTCCATAATTGTGATGGGGTATCTACAACTGTCTGGCACCAGAGAGGAGCATTAATTAATATGCATTAAATAACACTAAGAGCTAAAATTCTCATGGTTTTTCTTTGCCAACTTCAAATCTAATTAAACATTTCAGAACTAGTTAAAATAGCAGCAATAGTAACTAAACTTTTTGATGCACACTTAGGAGTCCAGTCAAGCCACATGTTTGACTAAGAATATTTGGTGGTTCTGAAACACTGCAAATGTTACTGGCAGAATTAGACAACATAGAATGAGAAACTAAACTCTTCAGCATTAACGAAATACTTCATTAATGCAATAAGAGCTGGGTTCATACTTATCAAGGACACTTACACTGTTGCATCTATGCTCCTAGCAATGTAATATCAGTTTCTTAAACCAGTTAAGATTAATTGAACATATTCAAATATTTCATTGTTGAAAGGACATCTTGCCTCTGAAGTATTCCAGGCATTTCTGATATGCTCATCAATTTTGTATCAAGGTGCCAAAACACTTTTGTAAGTGTGTAAAGTCTAAAATATGTGGGAGGCATGTATTAAAACTATCAACTCTCCTGATTCCGTTTTTGTTTTTTTGTTAGGCACCAGTCACAGCTCCCATTCTGTGCAGTCAAGCCTTGTCAGACATTCCCCTGCTCGTGCCTCAGTAGCCAGCCATTCATCTTATTGCTACAGCAGTCGTCATTCATCACTTCGCACGTCCACTACAGGCTTTGTGCCTTGCCGACGCTCTTCCACCAGTCAGATATCCCTTCGTAACCTCCCATCCTCCATCCAGTCTCGCCTATCCATGGTGAACCAAATGGAACCCACTAGCCAGACTGGCGTTGTCATCATGCAGCATGGCCTACCCTCTTCCAGCAGCTCCAGCCAAAGCATCCCAGCCTGTAAACAACATGCCCTTGTGGGCTTCCTAGGAACAGAAGGAGGGAATAACGTAACTGATGCACAGTCAGGTGGTAATGCAAGCCCTGCAAACCATATGCAAGCCAAAAGGGATGAAGTTATTTACAGAATCCAGGTGAATCAGCCAGAAGAACATGTTTAATCTACACATTTTTAGCCCTTATTTTTTCCTCTCATTTTTATTATTTTACACCTTGTAGCAACTAAAGAACACTACCCCTGTCTTCTATCCACACACACGTCCTTGAGTTTCTCAGTGCAGAACAGAAGTGCAGTTATGACTAGAAAGGTTCATCTTTATTTTGCTGAACAAGTGGCCTACTGGAATACTGAGCAATATCTACGCACATTACAGACATGTTTTATTTTAGCACAGAGCTGTGAGAGGGCTAGATTCTGTTCTGCTTCATACATTAACAACAAAATTATAAGCTTAGTTTTGCTTGTGGTATCTTTATTTACTGGTTGTAACATGAAAGCCAGAACAGCTTCCTCAGCAGTGCTGGCAGTTTGTATTTTTTGATTTGCAAACTAAGAAAATTTTCTATAGTAGTCACTGTAAAAATATTGTCAGTTTCCTTTTCATTGTATGTGGCAATAACAAAGAATTGAACAAAGTCTTTGCGCATGTGCCAGTTCACCATTGATTTAAGTTGTCTGGGGAAACCTTGGTGGTTTTGTTGAAATCTGGAAGCTAAACACAAGCTCTAGCTCATGTGGCTTTCAATAAACCCTAGTATATGCTTACAATAGAGTGTTGCTGGAATAAATGAAGAAGTAGTCCCCAGTACCACAAAGGTCGTATCCAGCTTGCTTCACATGGTGACACAACTTAATGCCATACTGAAGCCTGTCTTGGTCGTAGTCATTCAGTAACCACGGACAATTGCGAATAAATTTGGCAGGCCTCAGTTTTGTAGCTTTTGTATGCTGGCAGGGGTGAGCTAAGTAAAATACAGCTAAGATCTGCTAACATTCAGTGCCCTTCTTTTAAAACTGTTTTTTCCCAATAATATTTCTTCCGTGTCCCTTCTGTAAACTCTTAGTGTGATGGTGGGTATCTAAGCAGCTCCCTGCTTGTTCACAACTTGAGGGAGGTTTTCCACAATGCTTTCCTGCTGACCTCTTCCAGGTGCAGGAAGCCTGTTAATTTCAAAACACTGGCTGGTCTCTGCTGTGCATCCTAAATGGAACTTAGTTCTTTTGCCTGGTGATAAATCCTCTGAGCCTTCCCAAATCTGAAGGCCTGTGCCACTCAAGTTTTTTAAAGTGCAGCTCTTAGCTAACTTAGGGCTTGAATCTGCACTACTGAAATCCACTGAAGCTTTGCCATTGACTCTAGTGGGTGCAAGATCAGTCCTTTAAAGAGCAACATTTTTATGAGTAGCATCTAAGGGAACAGTTACAGTTTCACTATTAACCATTAATTGGTGGGCCTATAATAGTCTAAAATCCATTTCTACTTTTCATTTTAGATAATGGATCCCAGCCAAGTACTGGAAGGGATCAACATGTCTAAAAGGAAGGAGCTGCAGTGGCCAGATGAGGTGATACGGCTAAAAGCTGGAAGAAATAGCTGGAAAGACTGGAGTCCTCAGGAAGGCATGGAAGGCCATGTAAGTTTCACTTGGAAGCTGATTTTGTGAAAGGGTGGTGGGGAGTCAACTTTGTAAAAGATCAGTCTGAAACACTGTGCAGCCACCATTCAGAAGGCATATTTGATCATATGCTGGTGGAGCAGATGTTCTTTTGAGTTACTACCTGTATGGAAGAAGGAGCCTAGGTCCTCACTTGAACTGCATGAAATTTCTGAAACCAATCCAAAAGGTGCAAGATAGAGTCTTTAGTGCAAAAGTAGGGCTGTTTAAGTGATTAAAAAAATTAATCGCATGATTAATCACACTGTTAATAATAGAATACCATTTATTTAAATATTTTTGGATGTTTTCTACATTTTCAAATATATTGATTTCAATTACAACACAGAATACAAAGTGTACAGTGCTCACTTTATATTTATTTTTATTACAAATTTGTGCTGTAAAAAAACAAAAGAAATAGTATTTTTCAATTCACCTAATACAAGTACTGTAGTGCAATCTTTCTCATGAAAGTTGAACTTACAAATTTAGAATTATGTACAAAAAACCCTGCATTCAAAAATAAAACAATGTAACATTTTTAGAGCTTGCAAGTCCACTCAGTCCTACTTCTTGTTCAGACAAATAAGTTTGTTTACATTTGCAGGAGATAATGCTGCCGGCTTCATGTTTACAATGTCACCTGAAAGTGAGAACCAGTGTTCTCATTGTACTGTTGTAGCCGGCATTGCAAGATATTCATGTGCCAGATGAGCTAAAGAGTCATATGTCCCTTCATGCATCAACCACCATTCCAGTGGACATGCGTCCATGGTGATGACTGGTTCTGCTTGATAACAATCCATAGCAGTGCGGACCGACACATGTTCATTTTCATTATCTGAGTCAGATGCCACCAGCAGAAGGTTGATTTTCTTTTTTGGTGGTTCAGGTTCTGTAGTTTCCACATCGGAGTGTTGCTCTTTTAAGACTTCTGAAAGCATGCTCCACACCTTGTCCCTCTCAGGTTTTGGAAGGCAGTTCAGATTCTTAAACCTTGGGTCGACTGCTGTAACTATCTTTAGAAATCTCACATTGGTAACCTTCTTTGCATTCTGTGAAATCTGCTGTGAAAGTGCTCTTAAAATGATGAACAGCATGTCATCATCAACAGCTGGGTCATCATCCAAGACTGCTATAATGTGAAATATATGGCAGAATGTGAGTAAAACAGAGCAGGGGACATACAGTTCTCCCCCAAGGAGTTCAGTCACAAATTTAATTAACACGTTTTTTTTTAACGAGTGCCATCAGCATGGAAGCATGTCCTCTGGAATGGTGGCTGAAGCATGAAGGTGCCTACGAATGTTTAACGTATCTGGCACGTAAATACTTTGCAATGCTGGCTACAAAAGTGCCACGCAAATGCCTGTTCTCACTTTCTGGTGACGTTGTGAACAAGAAGCGGCAGCATTGTCTCCTGTAAATGTAAATAAACTTGTTTGTCTTAGCGATTAGCTGAACAGGAAGTAGGATGGGTGGACTTCGTAGGCTCTGAAGTTCTCCATTGTTTTGTTTTTGAGTGCAGTTATGTAAGGAAAGAAATCTACATTTGTAAATTGCACTTTCACAACAAAGATTGCACGACAATACTTATATGAGGTGAATTGAAAAATATTATTTCTTTTATCATTTTCACTGTGCAAATATTTGTAGTAAAAATAATATGCACTTTGATTTCAATTACAACACAATATTTATGAAAATGTAGAAAAACATCCAAAATATTTAATAAATTTCAGTTGGTATTCTACTTTTTAATAGTACAATTAAAACTGATTACTTTTTTTCATCACAGTTAATTTTTTTGTTAATCGCATGAGTTAACTGTGATTAATCAACAGCCCTATGCAAAAAACAACAAACAAACCTAAACAAAACCCTTTATGTGCATTGCATTTAAATTACTGTACTATTCACCCGGCCTTCAGTTTTCCTTTCCTAAAATTATGAACTCCTGAGAGTATGCAAAAGATGAATTTACCAGCCAGCCTTAATATTGCGGGAATTGCTTAGTTTAATGGTATTTTGGCTTTAAATCAAATCACTATAATGCAGATAGGGTTGAGTCAATTATGTAGTGAGATAACACAATTAGGTCTCTGGTTTATTTCTGTATATAAAAAGGAAGTTCTGAGATTCAACTGAAAACAAAGATCTAGTCTAACTCAGTTTTCCAGCAGCCTATTAATTGTAATCCCTCTTCTCCTCCGCTGTTATAGCTGCAACTTCACCTTTCACTGCATCTAGTGGAGAGGATTAGTAAGTACTGAAATAGTTTCCTTTCTAGAAAACTGCAGCTCTACCTTTCAGAAATCTCATCATTTTACTTATACACAGTTAGTCACTCCTGGATCAGTGCTCGGCCCCAAGAGAGGTGTTCTTCAAGATCACTATAATATTCAGAGCTGAATGATACAAGCAAATAAGTCAGAATGCCCTTAAATATGAAAGGCATAAGAACTACCAGGGAAGACACACTACTCTAAAATGATGTGTGCATGTATTGTCTGGCATTGGGAACAAGGACTTTCTAATGCTTAGCAGTTCAGACTTCCTACTTAGGCATTCAGTGGTATGCATTAGAAAATAAACTGGTTGTGTTTGCAGCCTGCAAATAACACTCCACTCCACCCAAGCATCCAGGAAGCTATTCCAGGGAGGCTGGGTATTGAGATTTTTTAAAATCTTTGATCCACCCCACCCCAGTTCTTTTTAATCACCCCTGAGAAGCCTAAGGAGACTTTTTAAAGCATCCTAAACTTTCTTGTAGGGATTGTCATATGGGAAATTTTGTCCCGAAGGAAAAAACCAGTCTTTCAATTGGCAGCCAAAAATGCAACATACTTTTTCCTTTTAGCACCTTTCAACAAAGGCTCTCAAAGTGTTTTAAGAAGATGGTAAAAACTTATGCCTATTGTACCTATTGGGGAAGAGAGAGAAGGAAGAGAAGTGCAGAGTAGTTACAACTTGTTCAAGGCCAGACAGTGGCAGCAGGGAAACGAACTTGAATATCTTGACACCCAGTGCTCTGTTCTAACCACTATTAGTGTCTTATGCTTAGAAGTGTTGGCTTCCATGAACAGCTAGAGTCTAACTGGATTTTTAAGTGTGTGAATGAAGAACACGGAAATAAATTCCCCTTGTCCGTGACTGAATTTGTATTGCCATTGGCAGTCCACTCTTATGGCTCATGTGCATTAAATCTTAGTTGTAAACTTGACTTAATACAGCAGCTGTTAGTGGTATTGTATATAAGACATAATAAGCAAACTAAGGGTCTAGGTTGTTAATACTGTGCCTTCTAGTTTTGGAACTTACTCTGTTAGCCATTGCAGATAAGGAATATCCTAGTGATAATGCATATCATTCTGAATACTCCTTGGCAGTTGGCCAGCGTCACTTGGGAATTGCTTCCAAGGAATTCGTTAACTGGCCTTGCTTGTCACAGGATGCCAGCATCTACACTGTTTGATGATGATAAGGAAAGAGAGGAAGGTTAAAAAGAGAGAGTTTGAAGATTAGAATAAGCTGCTGATCTAAATGTTTGTGTGTGAATAGTTCTGTTCAGTAATTCTGGAGCATTACTTCCTTTCTGGAACATAGTGCTAGCGGTTTTTCTCTAGGATGGTGTCTTTTAACCTTGGGGAAGAGGGAGGGCACTCCCTCCAGGAGTGTGCATAGAAGGAGTTGTGTGGTAAAGGCTTCATGACATTGGATCTACTTCAACTCCCTATAACAAACTTGCTGCTGTTGGTAAAGCTCACTTGAAACTCACTTCCCTTCCTGCTCCTTTTGCAGTCTTTTAATGCAACTGAGCAAAGGAGATGCTCATGCACACTGGGACACAAGAAAAAGCTTACTCGCCAAAGGCACTGTCTGCTCTCAAAACACCCAGCTCAGCTACAGGAGCATGTGTCTTGGACCACTGAGCAACTAATAAGCACACCCCCACACCAAGTAGTGCATAGCTTTCTGTTGAGTAACCAGGGGAAAGAGAATAGCTTTCAGAGGGAATAACTAGAGAGAGAAGCAGTGAACCAGAGCAAAAATGAACAAAAAGAAAGGGGAGAAGGTGGAGAGGGGAGAGAGAAGACTCAAGAGAGAATGGACAGAATCTGTTTTTGAAAACTGCATGATGGGACATGAGATGGGTAGGACCAGAGCTCCCACAAGGGTTCGGGACCTCTGCTCTAAGATCTGTGTGTGTGTCTTCTGTACCTGGTTTGTAAGCTGTTTTTCCAAAAAATTGTAGAAATTACTTGGGTTTTGTTTGAGATGTTCTGTACATTGGCTTTCAGAAAGTATGTATTAATTCTCCTGTGATCAGTGAGGGGTTTTTGTTGGCCCCTTCAATTATATATATTTTTTTAATTATGCTTTTAAAGGTAACTGAACTCGTCTCAAATTTCTCAACATTATGTGCATCCTGCTTCTTTCCTAAGTGGTGCTTCTGCTTTGCTATTAAATACAATTACAGTACCCTGCTTTGTGAAAGTTTGTTAAATGTATACCAAAATAGCACAGATTTTCTTTGTTGAAGAAATGCAGTTTATCAAAGCTCCTACACAGACAGCAAATAACAGTGCTTCTGAAATCCTGTTCCTTTCTGTAGTATCTTTTGTGAATAATTTGTAGAGGTAGAGAACAAACCAGTGTTTCTGAAAGTCTCTTTTTGGGGAGGAGTATAATATTTCACGTCTCATTGGTCTAAGCATTTAGAGCATCACTGTAACCTAAATTGCAGTTTGTTCACTGCAGTGCACCGAAATAATTTGGGACTCTTTATTTTCACTGTCAATGGAGCCTCATATCCAAGTTCCTCCTTGTCTTCCCCCACCGCCCAGCTCTTCACTGAGTTTGCAGTGGTTACATGGGGTCTGGTTGGGATTAACTTGATTTCTATTGCTGAAATCCAACCCCAGCTATTCTTTATTTATATGTAATAGTTTAAGCTTGATGAGTGTGTTTTTAAACAGACTTAAGTATTCTTTTAACACCCCACTGAGATGAATGACAGAAAGTAAGCCTCTTGAGTTTTCATTCTTTACTGCTATAGACACAAAAACACAGGGGTGCGGTAATATGCAGTAGGAAGACTGTCTTCATCTTTTGTATCTAGAGGACTAGAAAGCTCTATAGTTGTAGGAAAACCAAAAAGAAAACCTAAGATTCTGCAGAGCACAGAAAAGTAAAGTCTTACATCTTTTATAGGCCCCTTCCCTCAAAATACGTCCTCCTTACATTGGATTTTGTGTGCCAGACAGCATTTCTCTAGTTATTTAGTGTATTTCCAGGCTTTCCTTACTGGCATAAAGAGATTATAGCAGATTTTGAGGAAGTATTACAAGAATAATATATCTATGGATATATTAGCATTGAAAAATGTGTGGTTAGATTGTATGACATTTTCAGTAGTTTTGCCTCTGCCCTGTTATAGTACAGAATTATAAATCAACACCATGAAATGGCAGTAATCCGTGTGGAACTAACCTTTCATATTGTTATGATTGCCTTCTCCAGGTGATTCACCGCTGGGTGCCTTGCAGCAGAGATCCAGGGAGTAGGTCCCACATAGATAAAACCATCCTGCTGGTCCAGATTGAAGACAAATATGTTGCTGTGGTTGAAACTGGAGTCCTAGAACTTGGGGCTGAAGTGTGAGCCACACTGATAATTAAACTTCCCCTCCTCCAAAGATTCAGAAGAGAGGAGGGGTCAGGAGAGGATGCTCCCAGGGCATGAAACTTTAGTCCAGTTATAGGACAGGACCTGAAAACAGGAGGCTTGTAGAAGGCCCTTCCCCAAAATAAAGAAGTGTAAGAGCTGGATTTTTTTAAGTTGTTAGCTGCTGAGGAAACATTTGCATGAAGGGTAAAGATTTGTTGAGACATCATTTTTGTTTTGAAACTTTGTTTTATGCATTGTGTATTGCTTTAAATCAACAAACTTCAGTTCTAAAATAGGAGCCCCTCATATTTTTCTAATTGCTTTGCCAAAAATTGCCATGTTTTGTAACGGAGCATGTGGTGTCCATTCACCTTATTTAAAGAAACTGACTAGCATACAAACCTTTGGTTCAGCGTAAAGCCATATAGAGGTTTTATGTATGGCGAGAGACTGAGCAGATGTATAGACGTATAGATTATCTTCTTCCTTGTGAGCTAAAATCTTTAATGAGAGAACTGCACTAATTTTTTTACAGCAATGCACTAAAATATCTGAGATTGCTCAGAACATTTATTTATATATAAATAAAATATCATTATTTAAATTGCCTTTGGGATTAATCCCCTCCCTCTCCATATACATGTTGACAGTAAGAGCTGTGCTATGGATTCTGTTTGGTTCAGTAGTCTGTATTTCATATCAGTGCATTGCATCCTTTTCACAATAAATGGCAAAATACCAAATATCTAGTAATGTACCTGAATATCCCCATAACTATATCAAAAGCTATTTTGGTGGTGGTGCATCAATCATCTGTACAACATATTCAGCTTTAAAGTGGGTCTCAATGCACTAATTTGCATCCTTTGTCTTTCTTAGATAGTCCTGGCTTCTCTGCTCCTTTACACCTGGAGCTAACTCAGTTATACTGATGGCTCTTCTCTGGAAGAGGCACTTGATTTTTGAGGGAGGTAGGGGTGAATCTTAGTCCATGGTCCATGTCTATTTTCTGCAACCTTGAAGGTTTTCAGATTCAGTACAGTTAAACAACTGGGGTTTGGTTGGTTGTTTTTTTTTGTTTGTTTTTTGGTTTTTTTAAAGGACTTATGGAGGAGGCACAGCCCTAAACTGTTGTATCGTTTTTACCATCTCACCTTTCCTTTCCCTCTAGTCTTCATTCTTTTCTATGACTTGAATTTTATTTTCAATGATTATATATTCTATGTAACTGTAATTTGAGTATTTATAACTGTGAAGTTCAATTATTCATGTGTTACATATCCTAGGTTTTATTGTGTTTTTTAAAATGTGTGTATTCAGGGAAACAAGTAAAACTCAAATTTACTATGGAGGTGTGAGGAGAAAACGGCAGTTTAGATTTAAGTTGCAGCTCCTCAAACTTGATTCTCTTAATCCATGTTGTGATTGTTTCCTGTCTCTGATCTGGAATTATGGTCAGTTCTGCAGAGAACTTCACGCAGTCCTAGCTTTTGAGAGCAGCCATCTTCTCTCCCCCATCATTACCTCTTCTTCCGAGGTAGTATAACTGGGGGAGAGTTTTAGCAGATTGCAGGGGATGTGTTGCAATTATTTCTCTGTAAGCACTGAAATCTAGTCCATTATATACTTATGTAAGAGTAAACCTACAAGGGGTAAGGAACATGTAGGAAGCAAATGCCTCCTGCAAAGCAGTGTTGATATGCTGACTCAAGTTACTATAAAGCTTTTAGCGATGAAAAAGTAGTCTCTTCTATTCCTAGTGTCTGGTCAGTTGTGAACCCAATTCCTAGTGCCCTGTTGTCGGGCTTTGCTTATGTTGTATACGATGCAAAGCGTGTACACTTTATGTACTGTGCATTTTACAATTCCATATTACTGTACAGTTTATACATATGCAGTATTTAATCTTTGCATAAATGCACAGTTCAGAATCTGCCACCTTGGAAATCATTTGTCTGGTTGAAACACCTTACCAAATGTGCACGATAGTGTGGTTAAATTTATCTCCTAGTTATCTGAAAACATAGTGAAGTAGCTGACTTGATAGGCAGTTTTGTAGCTTTGCTGTCATGAGTGAAGAAAATTTCTGTTAGAGTTGAAGCCATTTTTAATGAAGGTTTGTACTTTTATGCCCTTTCTCTGCTGACAGTTAAAAGATCCATTTCCTTTATCAGTTGGAATATGGTTTCACAAAGACTAACAAATGAGAATCCTCTCTGGGGATAGACCCTAATTTTGGTATTAATACAAGGGTCTTCACTGTTCTGATGCTTTGAGAGAATCAGATGCTTAAAAAGCAAAGTAAATACATATACCCCATTTTAAAAAAATCACAACTTGGATGAAGCACCTCTTCAAATATGGTTTTTATGTGCAATCTCTGTTTCTCTCTTTTGGGAAAGATAATGAATTTCTCCCAGCAACAAGTCCATTCCTAATAATATGCTTTGAGGATATATAAAAATACTACAGTAACACTTTATTATTCAAAGTTAAATGGTAAAATTTAGAAGAACCAAGGCATGTCTTAAACAGTAAATATGACTTGTGGATCTATATTTTTAATCTTAAGGCTTCCACTGTGTTGACATTTGAAGACCGATTGTAACTTGGTTAGTTAACAGGTTAATAGCTTCTCCTGAAAGCATTATTAGTAAGTCTGTGTGAAGTCATTCAGATAGCTGTATTTCACCAACACCAAAACTGCTTGTAAATCCTAATAATTTACTATTAACTGATTTCAGATATGCTCACTGAAAATTAGCTAATTGCAATTTTACCCTTCCATATGGCTTTTAAAAATTAGCTTTTTCACCTTCCAATATTTCAGTTACTTGGTTATAAAGTCCTTAAATTACCTAAATTAGTTTATATTGGATTGTCTACTAAATTAGTGGGCTCTTGATTTCACAATTAAATGGACAAAACTTACCCAAATTCTGCTAACTCCGAATATGTTAGGTCAGCCCGTGCTTCAACAAGATTTATTTTAAATTGATTGCTATGCTTTCTTTTTTGTGGTGGTGTAATCAATTAGGAGTTAATACTGATGCATAAGAATTTTTGGGGGACAGTGGAAGCCCTGAATATTCTCATATTGTTGTCCTACCAGACTAGTATGTCATGGCTGTAGAATGGAGTTCTTAAACTTTCTCAGTCCAACATGGAAACTTCAGCCATGTAGAAAGATGGTGGCAGGGTTTCACTCTTATCCTCTGGCAGCATTGTGTGTTGCTGGTATTTTGCTGTATTGACATTCCAGTTAAGACTAGCTTTGTAGCCTCTGGGAATATGATCCACATCTACTTTGTTTCTGTAAGTAGATGTTTCTGAAGGCGGTATCTATAGATACATACATTAAGGGCTTACCGCTGAGCTAAAATGAATATTCAAGTACAGAAATACACTGAATGTTTGTACTAAGCAGATTGCAGGGGCATTCAGCAGCAGAACACAACTTAAATTCTTGAATTCCCTCTCTCCCACACTAGCTACCTGTGAAATCTTTTGATACTTCCTGGTTTTGCTAATGATATCCCAGCATGCATTTGACCACCACTGTTACCTGAATTTCTATGCAACTCATGGTATCTGTGATGTCATAGAGTGATGGATTAATTTTGGGATCTCTCTTGCAAACCAGGAAGTGCCAGAGGATTTCACAATGAGGTTGGGGGAGGAAGGATTTTTTAAAAAGGTAAATAGTTGAATGGCCCTATATCCTGTTTAGTGGGGCACTTGCACATTTCTGACCTTGACTCAATTTTCATATTAGCTCTTTGCAGTTCATCTCCAGTCCTTCCTCTATCCCATCCTGCTTTCTGTCAGATGGTGATCTTTGAGGGCAGACCCTAGGTGCGTAATGAACTGAAAATTCAGAATAGATATGCTGTGGCATTTGTGCCCTTGGCAATTTGTGGCAGATGCCCTAAAAGTTTTGCCTTGGGGAATAATAATAATAAATATCCAACTGGGAATCACTTCACTGATACCAGACCCAAGAGACTAAATGACCCAGTGTTGTAGATACATAACTTATACCTTTTTGAAGACCTTTATTAATAGAGAATGGACTCTCCTTCCACAAACTAGAGTAGAACAGCTTGGATTTCTTATAATGAATAATTAAAATATATAAGTAACTCGTATTGGACATCTGGTTAAACCACCATAGGTTTTATGTAGCTAATTTTATTAAGGGGCTTTTATACCTATTATATAGGCTTCAACTCTTCTTGTTGTCTGGCATTACTCAGTACATGATAGCATGATGTAGTTCACGCAGTGAAGCTAGACAGTGTAAGAAATTAGTTGTATTTATGTGCCTTAATAAAACAGTGGTTACATAACGCCTTGGTGGGAACTACAGTACATGACTTATTTCACCCCAGTGTTGTATATTTATATTTCCAAGAAAAAATTATTTAAGATGGCTGCTCCAAAAGACTTCAGGAGTATATGTACATCACTCAGTCACAAACATTTGAATACAAGCAATCTAATAATTTCTGGTGTACAGTTTGAATATATAACCTCTGGCAAATTCAATCATCCCATGACTTTGATAGACAGACATCATATAGCTTAATGTTAACTTGTTCCATAAGGACCCTAAGTAGGCCTGACAATGAGCCGCTGATTAGAAAATTGATGGAGGAGGGGAATAAAACATAGATAGGGAGAGTGGGTTGAGTTTTGAATGGGCTATGAAAAATACACATTGCCTCTACCAGCATATAGATATCTTGCCAGGGATAGGGATACATGTATTTGCGTGTGTCTGTAAGCGTGTATGTGTCTGCGTGTGTGTAATTGAAAACAGCCTGTAAATATTGTAGTTGTTTGAAATGGAAAAAGCAGAGATTTTTTTGCAATGTGTTGTATCAAAAAGGACAGTATTGACAGTGAAGAAACACTGAGAAATAAAATTTTCTTTTTTCATTTGTGCTATTCTTATTGATTGCATTTTCACTTCATTTTCCATGGGATGCCAACCTTGCAAATGACTATAAAGAACCGTTTTTTTTTAAATTATACCTCAGTATATCACTCAGTTCCCCATTTATTATGAATAAGGTTCCATGTTTGTCACGGAGGTCATGGAGTTCACGGATTCCGTGACTTCTGCAGCAGCCCGTGCGGCTGGCCTGGGATCCACCTGAGCAGCTCGGGCAGCCGCTGGGGAACTTTGGGGCCCTCCAGCAGCAGGAGTTTGGGTGTGGGGGGGGGCTCAGGATTCGGAATTAGGGTGCAGGGCGGTGCTTACCTTGGGGGGGGGCGCTCCCCTGAAGGGTGACAGGAACTCCCTTCCCTCAGCTCCTAGCTCCATGTGCTGCCTCCACCTGCAGGCACTGCCCATGTAGCTCCCATTGCCTTGTGGTTCCCAGCCAATGGGAGCTACAGAACCGGGGCTTGGGGCAGAGCAGAGGTAGGGAACCTGCCTTCCCGCCTCAAGTTTTAGTCAGGGGTGTATAGTAAAAGTTAAGGTCAGGTCATGGGCCATCACCTGTCCATGACGTTTACTAAAAATACCTATGACTAAAATGTAGCCTTAATTATGAAGGAACCCCTGGTATATTAAACTGAGTTCCCTTACTCTGTCTAGGCGTTGTGACATTTAGATGTTACCTATTAGTTAATACAAGCGTTGCCCCAACCACGTTTGCTTCATAGTTATTTTTACAGTATGTCACTTAAAATCCTGCCCATCAGCACTGTTTCTGGGCACTTCTGTATATTATGGACACCAAATCTGTTAACAAATATTAACCAAATGTAGGCTTTACCCCTTAACTGCAGAATAATTCCACTATCCTTTGCCACAAGATACTAGTGCTAAATCTAGGCTTCTTTACTAATGAATTTATACAGTTCCCTAAAGCTAAAAATCTCTCTCTCCAAGAGGGAAGGCCCCTTCAGTAACTATTAAGTTTGTGTTCCTGTAGCTGATTTCAGTAGAGGAAGATGATGGTAACTCAGGAGGATGTTGACAGCAGCTATTAAAGTCGGACATTTTAAAATCTGGGTCCAGATAACCTGGATCCAAGAGTTGTAAAAAAAACTAGCTGGAAAGCTCTCTTGACTTTTCAAAAAGTCTTTGGACACTGGGAAATTCTAGAGGACAATATTTAAAAAGAGTAAATGTGATTACTACAGCAATTGGCCTTTAGCCTGTCGTTGATATCAGACAAAATGATGGAATGGCTTACATAGGGCTTGATTAATATGATCAAAACCATGGGTTTATATACAACAGATTTTTTCAAACTATCTTTTTTGAGGAGATTACAAGATTGGTTGACAAAGGTGATAATGTTGATGTAATATACTTACACTTCTGTAAGGCATTTGACTTGATACCACATTACAGAAACTAGAACAACACAAAATCAACCTGGCACACATTAAATGGGTTTAAAATTAGCACAAAGCGGCTGGGGGCCGGGGGGAGAAGTAAGAGGAGAGGTCACTGATACAGAGCAACCTGGATCACTTAGTAAACAGAGTGCAGGCAATCAATATGTTTTAAAACAGCTAAATGTAAAGTCATACATCTAGGAAGAAAGAATGTAGGCTACACTTACAGGATGGGAGCCTCTATTCTGGGAAGCTGTGAATCTGCTACCTGAACTTCAAAAGGGATGCTGGAGAGAATTCACAGAAAAGCCATGAGAACAGAACATAAGAACGGCCATGCTAGGTCAGACCAAAGGTCCATCTAGCTCAGTATCCTGTCTTCTGACAGTGGTCAATGCCCCAGAGGGAATGAACAGAACAGGTCATCATCAAATGATCCATCCCCTGTCGCCCATTCCCAGCTTCCGACAAACAGAGGCTAAGGACACCATCCCTGCCCATCCTGGCTGATATCTACTGATGGACCTCTATGACTTTATCCAGTTCTTTTTTTAATCCTTTTATAGTCTTGGCCTTCACAACAGCTTCTGGCAAGGAGTACCAAAGGTTGACTGTGCGTTGTGTGAAGAAATACTTCCTTTTATTTGTTTTAAAACTGCCGCCTATTAATTTCATTTGGTGACCCCTAGTTGTTGTGTTATGAGAAGTAAATAACACTTATTTACTTTCCCCACACCAGTCATGATTTTACAGACCTCTATCATATCCCCCCAATTTAGTCATAGTCTCTTTTCCAAGATGAAAAGTCCCAATCTTATTAATCTCTTCTCATACGGAAGCTGTTCCACACCCTTAATCATTTTTTGTTGCCCTTTTCTGAAGCTTTTCCAATTCCAATATAACTTTTTTGAGTTTGGGCAACAACATCAACATGTGGGCGTACCATGGATTTATATAGAAGTAATATATTTTCTGTCTTATTATCTATCCCCTTCTTAATGATTCCCAACATTGTTTGCTTTTTTGACTGCTGCTGCACACTGAGCAGATGTTTTCAGAGAATTATCCACAATCCAAGATCTTTCTTGAGTGCTAACAGCTAATTTCAATCCCATCATTTTATATGTAGAGTTGGGATTATGTATTCCAAAGTGCATTACTTTGCATTTATCAACATTGAATTTCACCTGCCATGAAAATGATTGAAGGACTGGAAAACATGCCTTATAGTGATAGACTTTAGAGACATTACTAGAAGAATTCATTGTCTGTCCAGTCACCCCCACCCCCCAGTGCTCATACATCAGCATTTTGCCAAACCTAACTTTTCCAGGAACCTTTTAAATGCAAATGAAACCTGACTAGTCCTCGCTGATCACTGAACTTGTCTAATCCTATACACCTTCCCTTGCACAGGTAAAGGTTTAAAAATTAGAAACCTGCCAGCAGATGGCAGCATCTATACATCCCATATAGGAGAGGGATTTCTCTTACATCTGGCAGTCTCCTGAGGATGCCTATTTAAATTATATGCAGTGTACCTATCTGACCTCAACAGATTCATCTGCTTTGCTTCCTTTTTTCTAGCCTTCACAGCACTGTGTATACTAGGGGAGCTAGTTGTGAAAACCCTACTCTTTGTGCTGGAACAAGGAAGGAAGTGAGATGCATGGGTTCTGTGGAACAATGGCCAATAACAATGCGATTAATGCAGCCTGCCTGACCCAACCAACTAGTTTGAGAGGAGGCTTCAGGATAAACACTATTCTTTTTAATTAGCATAAAATTACATTCTTGGCATGAAGAAGTAGAAGAGCCAGAGTAACTTTTTTGGTGTGTGCCACGCCCAGTAATTGGAAAGCCCAGGCATGAAGGGAATATTAAAATGCAATCTTTACATACATTTTGTAAAGTTGCTTTTCTGCTTGCTTATATGTTGTCTCCAGGAATTAGATGATCCCCAGTCAGAATATCCAGACTGCTAAAATAAGCAGTAAAGTTAAGTGCTCACATTTAATTTGCCATCATTTAGGCTTTAGGATTAATCACCTATTTGAGATGAGTTTGGCTATTCATGTCCATCAGAGCTATGAGTTCAGGCTGTCTGCTCGTTCTCAGTGCTGCACTAGGGCCACTGAAGAAATCCCCATACACCTGGAAACCAGCTCAAGCCAACCCTGACTTGGTATGTTCACATAAACACTCATCCAACCACTTCTTAGCTGAAGTTACCTTTGTGGTCACTGGTGATATTCTGGGTGGGCACATCTAACACATTCTCTCCCCACCCCTGCTTCTTCCTTTCCCTTTTTATCTGTTTGTAACAGCCAATAATAGTCAACCTGCTGTCCTCGACATTATGTGGGATGAACTGAGTGGCTATGAAACTTCTCATAGGAAGACAGAACAATTTGTTTTCAATAAACTGGATATGCTCTTAAATTTAAAAAAAATCCATAATGCAACACAAACCATGTCAAGGGGGGTGCCAAAAAACAACTATATACAGTCTTGCGTAAGATCAGCAAAAAGCAAAGTACTTCTAGAGAACTAGTTTAAGCCATGAACATTTGAGTGGAGGAAGAAAGGATAGGACTGGATGGCTTGGTGATGATAAAGAGGTATGAGCGGGTAGTAACCAAATGTTGTTCTATCTATCTATCACAAATGTTTGTGTAGGAATTGGCTTTGTCTTCAACAAACAAGCAAACATTGTGTTGGTAGTCTCAGCAGAGAAGCCAAGGATTGAATGAGAGTGGACGACAGTACTCAAATCTCTTTTTGGGTCTCTCCAAAACAAGAAAAGGTGACTGTTTGTTTGGAGGGAACCTCCACTGCCTGTGTTATACTTATTCTGTGCAGGAGTGCCTCAAAGTATAGCTGAGTAGCCATGTATTCATCATCTCCCACTATGTCTCTGTGTCCCTTGATGTTTTCTGATCAATACTTTCCTTCCTCTCCTCCTGCCGTAATCCTGCAGTGTCCTGGCATACAGACACTTCCGAAGTCCCAGTTAGCGGTCAGCTCAAGATTCACAGATTCCAAGGCCAGAAGAAACCATTGTGACCATCTAGTCTGAACTCCCATATAACAAAGGCCATAGAACTTCCCCACAGTAATTCTAGAGCAGAGCTTTTAGAAACACTTCCAGTCTTGATTTTAAAAATTGCTAGCAATGGAGAATCTACCACTAGCCTTGGTAAATTGTTCCAATGGTTAATTATCCTTACTGTTAAAAATATACACGTTATTTCCACTCCTAAATTTGTCTAGCTTCAATTTCCAGCCATTGGATCGTGTTATACCTTTCACTGCTAGACTGAAGAGCCCATTACCATGTATTTCTTCCCCATGGAGGTACTTATAGACTATAGTCAAGTCACCTGTAACCTTCTCTTTGTTAAGCTATAGCGCTAGAGCTCTTTGAGTTTGTCACTATAAGGCAGGTTGTCTAATCCTTTAATGATTCTCATGGCTCTTCTCTGAACCCTCTCCAGATTATCAACATCTTTCTTGAATTGTCAGCCCTGGAACTGGACATGGTATTCCTGTGCTAAATACAGAAGTAAAATAACCTCTCTACTCCTACTTGAGATTATCTTATTTATGCATCAAATGGTCGTGTTAGCTCTTTCTGACACAACAATGCACTGGGAACTCATGTTCAGCCAATTATCCACCACCACCTCTAAAGCATTTGCAGAGCCACCGCTTCCCAGGATAGAGTCCCCATCCTGTAAATATAACTGTGGTGAGGTATACAAAGCCCACACTCGACAACAAGGGATTAAGGAGCTGCTCTGGGCTCAGGCAGCTCTGCCCCACCACGCATGATGCATGCATAGACTAGAGGAGGACTCTAAAAGGGAAGCAGAGCAGCTCACTCACTGGTAGAACAGGGAAGCAAACAGATTTTTGGCCCTCCACTCTCAAGGAAAGGGCTGACTGAAGCAGGCACTTCCCAGGCGGCTGTTGCCCAATGGTTGCTCCCTGATGGAAGGGGGTGCCAGATTCTAACACACCTTGATAGGGAATCATTCCCCTCTATTTCCTGTTAGCTCAGTTTATTTGCATTAATTCCCCTTGTTTTTTGTTCATGGATTACCCTGGAAGAGGAGAGACTTCAGTGACCTGCTGGAGGGCCAAGTTGCAGGAAGAGGCAGATCTCCGCAGAGGCAGAGCGACCATTGGCAGGGGGTACCCAACAGGAAGAGAGCTGCTACACCAGTTCTGGCTACAAGGAGGTGCTAGCAGTGAGTCAATCCTTTCACAATGGCCTACATTCTTTGTTTCCCAGATTATATGTTTATGTTTAGCTGTATTAAAATGCATATTGTTTGCTTGAGCCCAGTTTACCAAGCAATATAGATCGCTCTGTATCAGTGACCTGTCATCTTCATTATTTACCACTACCCCAATTTTTGTGTCATCCGTAAATTTTATCAGTTATAATTCCATGTTTTCATCTAAGTCATCAATAAGAATGTTTACTAGCACAGGGCTAAGAACTGATTCCTGCAGGACCCCGCTATACACACACATGCTCAATGATGATTCCCCATTTACATTTTTATTTTGAGATCTATCAGTCAGTCAGCTTTTAATACGTTTAATGTGTACCATGTTAATTTTATATTGACCTAGTTTTTAAATCAGTTACGCTACCAAGTCAAATGCACTACAGAACTCTATATTACATCAACCCTATTAACTTTATCAACCAAATTTGTAATCTCCTCAAAAAACAGATATCAAGTTAGTTTGACAGGATCTATTTTTCATAAATCCATGTTGACTGGTATTAGTTATATTACTCTCTTTTTTAATTCTTTATTAATTGAGTCCCATATCAGCCACTTTATTATCTTGCCTGAGATTAATGTCTGACTGACAACCCTATGCTTACCCTGGTTATCCTGTTTATCCTTTTTAAATACTGGCACAACGTTAGCTTTCTTCCAGTCTTCTGGAATTTTCCCAGTGTTGACTTATTGAAAATCAACATTAATGGTCCACTGAGCTCTTTTAAAACTCTTGGATGCAAGCTATTTGGAACTACTGATTTTAAAATGTCTAACTTCAGCATCCAGGAAATACGCATCCTTTAAATTGAGGGTGGCATACCGGTCCCCTGGATCTAGAAAGGGGATAATGGAGGCCAAGGATACCATGTGGAACTTCAGTTTCTTCATGAATCTGTTGCAGTTTCGCAGGTCCAGGATCAGTCTGAGATCACCATTGGCCTTTGGGATTAGGAAGTAACTGGAGTAGAACTCCCAGCCCCTTAGCTTTGGTGGAACCTTCTCCACTGCTCCTGCCCTTAGGAGCAACTGCACCTCCTGAGCTAAAAGTCTCTCATGAGAAGGATTCCTAAAGAGGGACAGGGAGGCAGGGTGGGAAGGAGGGGAACAACTGAATTGAAGGGTGTATCTCACTTCTACTGTGCACAGTACCCTGTGATCTGTGGTAATGAGGGCCCAAGCCTGACAGAAGAGGGATAAGCAGTCCACAGATGCAGGGGACATAAGATCCAGACACTGTCCTGGTAAGCTGTCCTCAGGCACACTCTAAAAAGGCCTGCTTAGACCCTGCCAAATGTCTCAAGGGAGCAGAGGAGGATTGGGATGGGGGCCTCCTCTTGTAGCCTCTGTTCCTTCTCCTACTGTATTCCTGCCTCTGCTGTGGTCTGTGGAGGATAAATGCAGGCCATTGGTTGGGGCTTATAGTGCTTCCTAATGGGGGCTGGTGTATGCAGACCCAAGAATTTCAAAGCAGCCCTTGAGTCTTTCAAACTATAGAGTTTTGAATCAGTTTGCTCTAAAAAGAGCAATTTGCCTTCAAACGACAGGTCCTAGATCATTTGCTGGACCTCATAGGGCAGTCCCAAAGACTGAAGCCAGGAGCTCTGCCTCATGACCACTGCAGAAGCCATGGAGCGGGCTGCAGGGTTTGCCATGTCCAGAGCCACCTGGAGGGATGCTTTGGCTACTGCTTTGCCTTCCTCCACCAGGACCAAAAATTCACCCTTGGATTCCAACAGCAGGAGCTCCCTGAACTTTGCCATTGCAGTCCAGGAGTTAGTCATACCGACCCAGGAAAGCCTGGTTGTTGGCAATCCTTAACTGGAGGCCACCTGTAGAGTGGACCTTTCTGCCAAAAGAGTCACGTCTTATGGCATCTTTGACCTTAGGGGACAGCCCTTTTAGCCCCTATCTCTTCCTTTCATGTGCCATCAAAATGGCCAGCGAGCCTGAGGGGTGGGAGTGGGGGGTTGAATACAAAAACTCATACACCTTGGGAGGGACAAAGTATTTCCTCTCCATCCTCTTGGCAGTAGGTTGGAGGGATGCATGGGTCTGCCAGAGCAATTTTATAGGTTCTAGGATGGCATCATTCAATGGCAGGGCCATGCATAATGGTCCTGAGGTCACTAAAATATCCACTAAGCCATGGGAGGATTCAGAGATATCTTCTGGTTTTATGCTCACGGTCTGGGCTACCCTCTGCATGAGTTCCTGGTGTGCTCTATAATCATCCTGGGTCAGCGTCATAGCTGTCCGCAAGCGCGCCCCCCGCCCCGGGCCCCACTGCCTCAGTGGAGGAGGAAGATGATGAGGCCTGTACAGGCACAAGGCCCTGTACTTCTCCCTCTGCTCCAGATGAGTCCTCTGAGGGGAAGTCCTACGGTTTGCTACCAGGCGCGGCACCAGGGACCAATCCCTGCTCTGAGGGAGATGGGCAGGGGAGCTCATGCCTCCGATATCGCAGAGAAGAATCTTCTAGATTGGGATCCCTGGATAGATTGGAATTCCCAGGGGCTCCAAAATGGCCACTGGTAGCATGCCCTGGCTCATGTCCGCCACAGGGTGCCGTTGATTGGAGCAATGTCTGCGCCTGCGCAGGACTCTGCTTCTGACTCAGAGGCCAAGGAGTTGCTTCTTGGCGACCGGGGCAGTTGCAGAGAGCAGTGCTGTGAATGAGGGGATCTATGCTGTACTATCATGGCTAGCTTACCCTTTGCCAGTACCGGCCTCAGTGCCATGGTATCCCTCAGCTCTGATGCTGCTGCTGACATCTCCCAAATGGTATGGGATAGTGGCACCAGGATGGAAAGGAAGTCTCTTGCTGTCTCAAAAGCCTTCAATGTCGACAGTAGAGTCAGGGCTGTCACCCTGTGGTGGCTCTCCCTAGGTGGGGAGTCCGAAGGTACCAGACTCACGCGTCCTTCCTGGGGCCGGAGTTGACAGTGCCACATGCCCCATTGCTGCCTCTAAGTGGCTCAGCATGGGTCACACTGACCGCATCCCTATGGCCTGTAGACCTTGGGGTTAGAGAGTGCCATCTTTTTCTGTTTTTTCTTCACCACTGGCGATGGTGAGCGCTGGAATTGACTTCCTTGGCATCAAGGACTCATGTCAGTGTCATAAATCCTGGACCATCGGTGTGGATTCCTTTCTTGGTGCCGGGGACACAGAATGGCACTGCGTCTCCCTCAGAGACACTGGGGCACTTTTTACTGACCTAGAAATACACTATGTTGATTTCACCTGAGTCGGTGCCGAAGGGGGATGGAGTACTGCTTCCATAAAGAGGAACTTCAGTCTAGTGTCCCTGTCCTTTTTTGTCCTTGGTCTGAAGCTCCTGCAGATCCTGCACCATTCCTGCACCTGGGCCTCTCCAAGACACTTAAGGCAACTCTTGTGCAGGTCACTAACAGGCATTGGTTTGTGGCACGCTGCACACAGTTTAAACCCTGGGGACCGAGGCATACCCTGGTGCCCACAGTGGGCTAGTCCCACTAAGTGGGGAATGCTACTAATTATACTACACTACTTAGCTAAGAACTAATCTAATACTAACAGTAACTATTTACAATTATTTTACAGAAAAGTCCACTGAGAAGAAACACTTGTGAAACGCAAGAGACAAGCTGAAGTTCCAGCGACCGTCACGGGCAATAAGAAGCAACTGGAGGGGTGGCAAGGCCACAGACCCCCTATATACCGGCACTATGAGGGTGCGACTCCAGGGGGCACCAGAGCCAACCTGATGGATACTACTGAGGGAAAACTTTCCAGCAGCAATGTATCTAGGGTGTGCACACCTACATTGGAATGGACATGAGGAAGCACTTGAAGAAAGAGAGTTATCATATGATATGCCTATATCATTTGTGTTTTTCCCAATACAGAACAGAAATAGTTACTGAACTTTTCTGCATTTTTCTGCATTATTTATAATTTTACCATTTCCATCTTGTAATAGATTAATACCATTGTCAGAATTCTTTTTTTAAAAACTCCTTATTCTCTTTAACTCTGCTGTCCATAGATTTCTCCTTGTCCCTTTGCTTCGCTCATCAATTTTCTACAATTCCTAGAATCTGATTTATATTCATTACTATCATCTTCCCCTTTCTCCCATTTGTTAGATACTTTTATAGTTTCCTTTACTTCCCCTGTAAACCAGATTAGTTTTTTAACCAATACTGCCTTATCAACAGAATGGGCTAAAAAGATAAACTGACTAGGATTGTGCATTAGTAGGGGGTGCTTATACTTGGTGTTTATATTATACCCTATAATAATGGGTATTTGCAGGCCTCTCTGTTCTGTGTAAACAATGAAAGAAAATTATTTGGCCATTAGTAGATATGAGTATAACTCTAACATTTGTCATAGCAAAAAAAATTCTAGATACCTTGTTGTACCATGGGCTTTCTGTGACTAGTGTTATAAACCATTTGGCCCAGTTTATACTAATGGATGGACTGTTTTCTGCTTTAGTTGAGGGGATCCTGTGTCACTGATTATTTTTCTAGTGTAGATGGGGGTTTAGTTTCTGAACCCAATTGGTTCAATATATAAAGTACTTCAGTGCTCAGTCTTAGTCCTTTGTAAGTTTCTTAGGCTGGGAACCTTGTCTTTTTTTATGTCCTATACAGCAGTGATCACATGTGAACACTTAACCATGACTTGTAAAGGGAAAACATGGGGTTTGTGCTCTTTTTGCTTCTTTGACAGATTGTAAAGGCCTGAAAGTGACTTCTCCTTCACCTCTACCCCAAAAAGAGTTTGTGTGGCTGCTTCTCATAATCCTACAAATAGCAGGGATGTCATGTCTGCTCTTCTCTGGTTTTAGTGGAGGGTTGGCTGGAGGTTTCAGTGCTGAAGGGCCAGAGGCTTGACTTTTTCGCCATCCATTAATTAGGTTTCACTTGTGTGGTCTCTCTGTCATAAATCTACCAGTTCTCTAGTTCTTCTTAGTCTTCCAGGGAAAGCAGGGTAGAAAAGACCAGAATTTCAAATAAGAAAAAGAAGAAGCTGACTTTAAAAAAATAAAAAATAAAAAAATAAAAGGAGGAAAGAAAAAGCCCACAAATTTACTTTCAGGTCTTCTTCATATATCAAAAAGGGAAAATGGCACAAATCCGTTTTTTTCCTCTTTGCAGGTCACTTTAATCATAACAATAATAATAAGCCTTGGCTCCTAATGATGCTGTTACAGGGTAGTGAGTGAGAAGAGAGGAACAGAGACAAAAATAGCAACAGAAGAAAAGACAAACAAGAGTGAAATAGGGAAAAGACATGCAAAGGAAGAGAAACAACCTCTTCCTCATCTTTCTAACAGAGTGGAGTTAAGTGGGGGTGGCCCTAACAAGGATCCCCTCTGCATTGTCTCCATTAACTATGTTGTTTTAGAGTTTAGAGATGAACGCCCCAAATATGTGATTTGACCTTGCATACAATGCTGCTACAGCAATGGCCCGTTCATTCCCACTAAATAACCTTAGGAGCTCTCAAACCAGAGAACCAGAGTGTATAAAATTTTATGGTTTTAAAAAGACGGATTGTTTTAAATTGGATTTTTAATTTAAATTAAATAGTCATATATTATTATTTTTTAAATAAACCTATTTAAAATTGCCAGTCTACATTCAGGCTTACATTTATTATCAGCTATTAAAATAATTCTAATGAAATATAAGAAATAATATTAAGCACTACTTTTTGCTGCCAAACTGAAACCACTGAACTAGTGGCACTCACTGGCTAAGGACCAGGACCAGAGTTTGCTGAAGTGCTAAAATAGCTTTCGATAGCAGTAGCTTTTTCTGCAGGTGCAGAAAGAATATTTCCTCTTCGGTTTATTCAACTAATTCAGTTGAATGACTAGTTCATTCAAAGTTAAGGAACCATTTCGGAGTTGAAAAAGCAGGAAAGCTTGTTTTCTTCTTCTGATCTATGGGGAAAAAACTATGTGTGAGAGGATGAGATCTACTATTTCTAGACTCGTAAGCGCACGGTGGCCATAACAATCAGTTCAACTCAGTAACTACAGATGATATTTCCCTTTGTTTAATAAATCAGTTAGTTTATCAAAATATGTTTTGCATTTAAAACTTTTTTCTTAGTTCATAGTTCAACACAGTTTTATTTAATAAACACAAATAAAATGCTGTTTTTGTGCATTTTTACTTGAACTGGAATTTCCATCCAAATAGAGCTTGACAACAAATCACAAGTAAAAATTTAAGCTATGTAATTGCTTAAATAAATGTATATAGATATAGGGTATCCTCCAGGTCAGCAAAGAGAAGCACCAAAGTTCATGTAAAATCTATATTTAGTTACAAATTAACATGTTTTAATGGTTACCAGCCAATGGGAATCAACCCTTCTTTAGGAAAATAACTAAAAAATATAAAGGCAAAACATGATTAAAATAAATTATTTAAATCAAGGTTTCTTGCTTGCTGATTTAAAGCAAGATTAAAATTGGTGAGTTCAATCATTCTGATTTAAATCAATTCACCTTGCTGGGAACTAGAGCTATGTTTAACAAAAAAAAATTCTAAGGCAGCTTCTTCCATGTAATGTTCCCATATACTGTGATGTATTTTCATTCTAAATGGCTTCTTACTTCTCATTAAGGAAAACAAGAAAAGTCTATTAAGTAAAATCTCCATGAGAGCACTGGGTCTCTCTCCTCTGTAAGATATACTTAGTAACACTGAGAATAAAATGGCTGCCGTCTTTGCACGCAGGCAGAGTTCTTAGAAATGTGAAGGTACAATACACAGAAAAAGGCATCACCGTTTCACAGCCACATTAGCCACTTCCAATCCCCTCCTTGCAGCCAAAATATTTCTTCATACAGCTGATATTCAAAAGTCTTTTCCTCACATGTGCAAACACACACTTTCTCAAAATCACAGGGAAAAGACTGTACTCAATAAAAAGAGAAACACTTTTTTTTAAAGGACAATTTCCAGTCTTGTCAATCTGGCACATTTTACAAGCTATTTTAAGGGGATGAAGGAGAGAGAGTCTGAAATTAAATTCTCCATGAACAGAAATTACTCCAGTCTCCTTCCTCCTTCACCATAGAAACCTCGGGGTTTTGAAGCAAGCCTGTTCCTCTCCTCCCCCAGCCCAAGCAATGTAATTGCCATGGTACATTAACTTTTTTTCTCTTGTTCATTTCATATTTACCAGAGCTTTGACTGATTACCCCTTATTGTTACCTACACCCACTGAGAAGAAGCCTAATACATTCTAAATGTTTCTCACTGCTTGAGTGTTGTTGCACATTAATTCAGTTGTGAAGAAAGCAAGATTCTTAGCTGCTCATCCCAATGTGAATTATAAGACAGCAGATCTCTTTGGAAGAGCAAGCACTCTGATGTACTAGAAGCAATTACAAAATACCTTTTGTGTCACTCTTAGTTGGGTACTGTTTGTTATTAATGGTGCATTTTGTTCCATCAAAACATCTTGTGCACATCTAACCAGGCAGCAACTGGAAGTGGTGATATTTCCTCCACTACGGCTAAACTGAATCTAGTCCACCTGTGTCTGGCACTAACTATTTCTCCTTCTTTCAGAGTAGCAGCCATGTTAGTCTGTATCCACGAAAAGAAAAGGAGTACTTGTGGCACCTTAGAGACTAACAAATTTATTTGAGCATAAGCTTTCGTGAGCTACAGCTCACTTCATCGGATGCGAATAACAAATTTATTTGAGCATAAACTTTCGTGAGCTACAGCTCACTTCATCGGATGCATGCATCCGATGAAGTGAGCTGTAGCTCACTAAAGTTTATGTTCAAATAAATTTGTTCAAATAAATAAATAAATAATAACAAATAAATTTGTTAGTCTCTAAGGTGCCACAAGTACTCCTTTTCTATTTCTCCTTCTGTCATTACTCTAAACTTTCTGGAACTGCTAGATTTAACACCCAGAGCCTTTTATTATGTGGATGGCTTTGGGTCATAGGTGTTAATGGAAAAACATCCTACTGTCTATGCCTCAGTTTTCTCCATCAATAAAATTGAGGTGTAAAGTGCTTTGACATCCATGGATGAAAAGTGCTATATAAGTGCTAAATATTTTTGTTGTTGTTGTTATTTAGTGTATGCTGTTTTATATCCCTGGGGAAGTAAGCTGTGTATCCAGCTGCTCTGTTGGACCTTCAGAATGTCTGATTAAGATTGGATGGGTGTTATGTAAATGGTTAATATGAGTTGGTTAATGTCTAGAATAATTGCTTTCATAAAAAGAGACGTGATACTGGAGGGGACATACACTCTTCCAGTATCCCACCTACTTTCCAAGACATTTGGATGTCTGTGACATGTAAGGCCAACTTGTCTAGTTTTCATTATACCTGCTATCACTTGTTTAAATTTTAACGTTATTATCTGAGTGAATCTTACTACTGGCTTGTAATTTTCCTTCAGCGTCTGCTGGGATATGCCCAGGTAACATGCCTCAGAAATATTGACTGAGGATCCTTGAGCTATATCTGTACTTGAAATGTTCCCCTGGAAATGAGTGCTTAGAAAAAGCTACTTCCTGTGTCTGTTCTTCCTGTCTTGACACACGTCAGTCTGCATTTTCTGTCAGTAGCCCCCAAGGATTGCCCATCTGCCCACTTCAGAGCACTCAGGGTTTTGAAATGTTTTCTGGTATCTTGTAATACTGCTTTCTTGTTTCCTTGCTTAACTTGCATTTTCTGATAAAGTGACGTTTTCTGTTGTGCTCTCTGAGAGTGGTTAAAAACCACCGCAAGTTTCCTTTAAGTCAAATGGAGCAGGTTTGGAGATTCACTCAGGGGAGTGGCTGGCAGGTGCAACCAACAAGGTAAAAATTCTTCTGTTTCTTATGGAAAACAGACACTTGAGGTTGCCTCTTACAATGGGTAAAGGGAGAGACAAAAGATTTGAAATGTAGTAGGCATAGTTACACTTAATGAATAAACCTAATAATTTTTGCATTCCAGACACTTGACGTGGCCTCATTTGTGCTAAGACTTCTCCATCTGACCATATCACGACCACTGTCTCTTGTTTTCTTCTGTGACTCTTCTCTGCCCATCACCAGTGAGGTTCATCTGAGAACCAGGTTCTCCACATGGTAGAGATTCTAAGGTACTGATATTGTATTCTCATGAGATGCAGCAAATTACCCTCCTCACAAATGGTTGCCTGTTGTTGATTGTGCGCAGAATGATCATACTAGTCCCTATTCATGCTCTTATAATATACAGCAACCAAAGGCAGAATCCTGTTTTCTTTGGGTAGACACAGTTTCGTCTTTGAAAGAGCCAATAAGGCTGTAATGTGTGAATTCTTTTGTACCTGGGGTGCATATATTCTCCTCCTCCAATACAGAATAATAGAAATGAATGGCTGGAAAGAACCTAGAGAGGTCATCAAGAACAGCCCCTTGGCTGAGACAGGATCAAATAAACCATCCTGGACTATCCCTGACAGATGTTTGTCTAACCTGTTCTTAAAAACCTCCAAAGACGGGGATTCCACACCTTTCTTAGAAGCCTATTCCAGAACTTAACTACCCCTTATAGTTAGAACGTTTTCCTAATATCTAACCTAAATGTCCTTTGCTGCAAATTAAGCCCATTAGTTCTTGTCCTATCTTCAGCTGACATGGAGAACAATTGATCACTCTCCTCTTGATAAGTCAACATATTTGAATACTAACATCAGGTCCCGCCTCAGTCTTCTCTTCTTAAAATTAAACATTCCCAGTTTTGTTAGAAAACCTTTCCTCACAAGTCAGGTTATCGTTAATTTGTTCACATCTTTCTCAAAGAGTGGTGGCCAGAAATGGACATAATACTCCAGCCGAGGACTCACCAGCACCAAGTAGCCCAGGACAATTACCTCCCATGTCTTACATATGAGATTCCTGTTAATACCCCCTAGAATGTTGTTAGCCTTTGTAACTGCATCATATTGTCCACTATAACAGAGGTGGCCAAACTGTGGCTTGCGAGCCACATGCGGCTCTTTTACCATTAAGGTGTGGCTCTTGGAGCCTCAGGACCTCTGCCTTGCAGCAAGGTGGTGGGATAGAGGCTTCTGCCCAGCAGGGAGGGGGGTGTCTCAGGGCTTCAACCCCGTGGGGCGCGCCTCCCAGGGCTCAAGGCTTCAGCAGGAATGGGGCTGAAGCACCAAGCCCTAAAAG
Organism: Lepidochelys olivacea; assembly: GCF_965140295.1. Classification (NCBI taxonomy): domain Eukaryota; kingdom Metazoa; phylum Chordata; order Testudines; family Cheloniidae; genus Lepidochelys; species Lepidochelys olivacea. The sequence continues at coordinate 62,590,017 of NC_140416.1, forward strand.
GTGCCTCCCAGGGGGCTGAAGCCCCAAGCCCAGTGGTGGGAAAAATAAGATTTTTCTGGATCTGGCCCATCTAACATTTCTGTCTGGTACGCCATGACTAACATTTCTGTCCTCATGATCTCCAGGCTGCTAAAAGTCCCACAGCACAGCGGGGCGCTCAGGCAGGCTGCCTGCTTGCCATGGCCTCACGCGACTCCTGGAAGTGGCCAGCTGCTGCTGGAATGTCTCTGTGTGGTTTGGGGTTTGGGGGAGGTGGCTCCGTGTGCTGCCCCAGTGCCATCCTCACAGCTCCCATTGGCTGGAAACCGGCCAATGGGAGCTGCAGGGGAGGTGCTAGTGGGCACAGGCAGCACACAGAGACCCACTGGCCCCCTCCCGCCAAAGAACGCACAGAGACGTGCCTGCAGCTGGCCACTTCCAGGAGCGGTGTGGGGCCACAGCATGCAGGCAGCCTGCTTGAGCCCTGTTGCTCTGCCGGCCGGGAGCCGCCTGTGGTAAACACCTCCTGGCCAGAGCCTGCACCCCCACCCCTGCCCCAGGTCAGAATCTCCTCCTGTACCCAAACTCCCTTCCAGAGCCTACACCCCTCACCCTCTCCTGCACCCCAAGACTCTGCACCAGCCTGCAGCTCCCTTCTGCACCCAAATTTCCTCCCAGACCCCGGACCCTCTCCTGCCCCCTCAGTTTTTGCACAAATTATTATGTGGCACTGCAGTGGAGGGGTAGAATTTAAAAATTTCATTAATATAGTAGAAATGTGTGGCCCATGACAACTCACCAAAATTCATGGAGTGGCCCCATGTGAATATTATTTCCCACCCCTGCCAAAGCCCCAGCAGGTGTGCCCCAGCTCTCAAACTTCTGAAGTTTGCCATGTGTGGCTTGGAGGGTCAGTAAGTTTGGCCACCTCTGCACTATAACTCTCAGATCCTTTTCAGCAGTACTACCACCTAGCCAGTTATTCCCCATTTTGTAGTTGTACATTTGATTTTTCCTTCCTAAGTGATGTAGTTTGTACTTGTCTCTCTTTAATTTCATTTTGTTGATTTCAGACTAATTCTCCAATTGGTCAATGTCCTTTTGAATTCTAATCCTGCCCTCCAAAGTGCTTGCAACCTTTCCCAGTTTGGTGTCATCCACAAATTTTATAAGCATACCCTTCTACTCCATTATCCAAATCATTAATTAAAATATTGAATAGTATCAGACCCAGGACTGACCCTGCGCCCACCCAGTTAGATAGTGAACCATTGATAACTACTCAACCAGGTGAAATCCACCTTATAGTAATTTCATCTAAACCACATTTTCCTAGTTTGCTTATGAAAATATAATGTGGGACTGTGTCAAAAAGCCTTACTAAAATCAAGATATAACAAGTCTACAGCTTCCCCCAGGCCAGTAACCCCATCAAAGAAAGAAATTACATTGGCTTGGCATGTTCTTAACAAATCTATACTGGCTATTCCTTAAAACCCAATTATCCTCTAAATGCTTACAAACTGATAGTTTAATAATCCAGTATCTTTCCAGGTATCAAAGTTAGGATGACTGGTCTAACTCCTGGTGTCCTCCTTGTGCTCCTCTTTAAAGGTAGGTACTATGTTTGCTGTTCTCCAGTCCTCTGTCCTCCATGAATTTTCGAAGATACTGTACTTGCTAATTGCTAAAGGTTCTGAGATTGCTTCAACTAGTTTTTAAGTATCCTTGGATGAATTTCATTGGGCCCTGTTGACTTGAATACATCCATCCTACTTAAATATTCTTTAACCTGTTCTTCCCCTATTTTGGCTTGCGTGTCTTCCCCCTAGCTGTTAATATTAATTGTGTTGAATATCTGGTCACCATTTTCCTTTTCAGTGAAGACTGAAACAAAATAGGCATTAAACACCTCAGCCTTCTTGATGGCCTTAGTTATTTGCTCTCCTTCCCTGCTAAGTAGGGGACCTACACTTTCTTTTGTTTTGCTTCCAATGTATTTAAAGAACCTCTTCTGATTGCCTTTTATGCCCTTTGCTAGGCGTAACTCATTTTGTGCTTTAATCTTTCTGATTTTGTCCCTATGTGCTATTCTTCTGCTAGTTTTTATACTCCTCTTTAGCAATTTGTCCATGTCTCCACTTTTTGATTTTCAGGTCATTAAAGAGCTTCTGATGGAGTCATACTGGCCTCTTACTTTTCTTCCTGTCTTTCTTTCACATCAGAATAGTTTGCAGTTGTGCCTTTAATACTGTCTTTATGAGAAACTGCCAGCTCTCCTGAACTCCTTTATCTCTTAGGGCTACTCTACCCTGGGAATGTTAAAGCACTGACGAGGCATGTGTAGTCGCGGCAGAGCGCTGGTTGAGCTCTCTCCCAGCGCTCTAAAAAAACCACCTCCATGAGGGGCGCAGCTACCAGGGCTGGGGGTGCAGCTCCCAGGCCTGGTGCACTGTCTATACTGGCATTTTACAGTGCTGAAACTTGCTGCACTCGGGGGGGGGGGGGAGAGGGGGATGTTTTTTCACACCCCTGAGCAAGAAAGTTGCAGCGCTGTAAAGTGCCAGTGTAGACAAGCCCTCAGATTTTCTTCTCATGAGACCTTTTCTGCCAGTTGTCTGAGTTTAAAGTCTGCTTTTTTGAATTCCATTGTCCTTATTCTGCTGCTCTCACGCCTTCCTTCCCTTAGAATAGTGAAAGCTATCATTTCATGATCAGTTTCATCCAAATTGCCTTCCACCTTCAGATTCTTTACTAAGTCCTCCCTGTTGGTCACAAAGAAGTCTAAAATGTTTGTCCCCCTGGCTACTTCCTTCACTTTCTGGAAGTTGTTCCCAGTTCTTGGAATGCCAAGAATTTATTGGAATTTTTGTGTTTTGCCATATTACTTCTTTAACAGATGCTTGGATGTTTAGTCTCCCATTACTACCAAGTCTTGTGTTTTTAGATACTTCTGTTTGTTCTCTTCCTGATTGGTGATCTATAGTAGAACCAATCCCTACCATGAGGTCACCCCTATTTTTTCTCCTTTTATCTTACCTGGAGACTTTCAACTGGCCTCCTTCTGGACCTCAGAACAAGTGTATATATTCTTTATTTCTCTGTGATGCCAAGTAAGTCATACTTTAGCTTTTGTATTAATACTCCCAGTTCTTCCTGTTTATTCCCCATACTCCTTGATTTTGTGTACAAACATCTAAGATATTGAGCAGATTTCCTTACTGATTTCCCTCTTGTTGCTTCTGTGACCCTGCTGTAGTTGTTCATGTTCCTTGAAACATTTAACTCTCTTTAACTGATCACCTTTTTTATGCTTACTATGGATTTTTGTCACCTGCCCCCTTTGAACCTACTTTAAAGTCCTTCTCATTCTTATCTCCTGCTTGCAAGCAGAAAGACAAGACTGAGATTTGAACTCTTGATTGCTTGTGTGCCAGTTCAGTACCCTATCACCCGGCAAGGCCCTTTTGGTGAAAACTGTGTGTGGGGTAAGATACACTCCAGTATTTCCCCATTGACTAGGAGACTTGCTTTTGAAGAATCAAAGATTTACATCTGAGTCAAATTGAAACCCTAAAGATGGGGGCTATGTTTCAAATTATGGGGAGATTACAGACAAGGGTGAGGGTTTGAGGGGTAACTTCCACCCTTGAGCTTGTTTTTGGATAATAATTAATAATAATCACTATCTCTTATATAGCACTTTTCATCCATAGATCTCAAAGCCCTCAGTGAGGCTGGTGGGCAGATGCATCAGTAAGGATGGTACTTAATGGCAGTAGAAGACAGTCTCCAGATATACGATGTCTCATGATCTATTGTTGGGCTTGTAACATAGCCACTTCTAAACAGCTGGTTGCTGTTAAGCAAATTAGTGGAAGAAATCCTTGTAAATGTTGGCTTAGGCCTCACCACTGCCTCCAGTTTACTGTTTAACCAGCTATTACAGGACTTTCTCTTTGGAGAATTCTCTGTATGTAGGATGGTTACCTTGACTGATCACTTATGAGAGGCACATTCTACAGCAGTCTCCAGTTTCTTGCTTTGCATTTTAAAATCTATCTCTTGTGTAATAATGAATGGAAGTGGCCTGTGAAATGAATAATTGGTTCAGAATTCAACATTGGCTGTGATTATTAGTTCATCTGTACATTACATTATGGTGCGTGATCTTCTAACTGTTTTAGACATAATCAGTTTTCATGACAGGGAAATAAATTCCTACATTAAAATGGCATTGCAAAGCTGTATTACATCTCAGACAATAAACAAATAATGTAAATGAATGTATTTTTCAAAGAAAATTGGGGAGAAACAGTTCTTCCTGCAAGGTCCAAGTACTTTTTACCCCTTACAACAGCCAAAAATTGTCAACACCCTAAAGCAGCAGAGAAGAACATGGGGGACTAGGTGTTAGGAGTTCTGGGTTCTTTTGCACGGCAAGTTAGTGGTAGAGCTGGAACTTTTCAGCAAGTTCTTTAACCTCTTTTTGTTATGCCTCAGTTCTCTTATTGTCAAAATGGGGATAATAATCCTGATCTACCGTGCAGGAGTTTGAGACACTTAGGGACAGATCTGCAAATGATGTAAATTCTCTGGAAATTTACACCAGCTGAGGATGTGCCCACGAATGTTTTCAAAGTGAATTGAGATTCGCAGATGAAAGACACTACATAAAGCCAAAGTATGAAATTATTTTGTTTATTAAATACATAGAAATTAGTACTGTGAATGTTAAGGGGTAATTAAATTAGAAAAGAACAGACTATATTTACAGTTCCATTCCATAAGTGACCACTGCTACTCACATATTTCTTTTACATAGGAAATTGATTATGTAGGTTCCTGTAATAAGGCTATTTCAAAAGAACCAAAAGGTGAAAGTGACTAGAAATTGCTCAGTGTATTTTCATAGTCTATAGTGAATGTAGAGCAAAAGGCAAACTGGGTTTTGTTTTAATCATTTCATTTTTAACAATCTCAGGTCGCATACGTAACACAGGCAGGAAACTTGTTTTCTTTAAATATGGTAGACCTCAATGTCTATTTTTCCTGTTTGTTTTTCAGTCAAAGTAATGGGATGCTATTAAGAAAGAGAGACTATTGTGAGTAACTTCTTGACATTGAACTGTGTTAGCCTGTGAAACAGATTCCCAAGAGTGGCAGTGGAAGCTTCATTGCTTGGGATATTTACACCTAGATTGGACACAACATCAGAACATGTAATGTAGTGAGCTATCTTGTATTAGGAGGAAGATGGGGTGCATGACCTAACAAGTGTGCTAAGCAAATAATTTATTTACAAAACAAAGGGTGTCAAGTTTCACCTCCTCTCTCTCTTGAAATGGTTACAAGTAGATCACAGTATTTTCAAATATAATTACTCAATTATTGACTAATTTCTTTTAAAATGCCTTTCCCATAATGTGCAAATAGTTGGTTGTAAATAGTCAAAGTTCACATACTGCACTGTTCTGTTCAGCAAGCATCACAGCCACAAACAGCTGAACTGAAATGTGTTCCTAGAATTCAGAGAAATATACGTGATAAGTATTTCCCTCTATTCACTCAGTTTTGCTATAATGGATCTCTTCTGCCCCTGGATTGAAAAAAAACAATTAAATCATAGAATCACAGAATCATCTCTCTCAAGGACCATGAAGTATCTATTCCTACACTATAATCTCAATTGCTTCATCCAGTTCAATTTTAACTGTCCTAGAGATGTGCCAACGATTCCCTGGAAAATACTAATCTCTTCTTGGTTGATGTATAGATGATGGCTGAACTGCCACTGAGAAATCTCCTTGGAAAGGTAACTCTGAGTGATGCTTTTCACAGCTTTTTGTGTTTGTTGCCCTTTGCTGAATTCAAAATTTTACAATAAGGATAAAAAATACTAAGAGAATTACTGGTCAGTACTTCACTGAGAGTCTAGTTCAGCACTCCTCAGCTTCACCAACCACGATCCCTAGTTACAAGGCCTCTTTTTTGTTGTTAGGCAGGCAGCAGTATTCAGTAATAAAGGATGAAATGTCTGCGAATATATCTAGAGAGAAAAAGTACAGAAGAAGCTAAGGGTTTGCTCTGAAATGAGAGAGATGCAGTGAGACCTTTTCTGTGGAAATTACTGACTTGCCACCATAAAGTGTCTACTCCCAGTAAGCTGGAAATATACAGCTGGTGTGACAGTTCTGACTATGCATAAGGCTAAGATTTTGTCATGGTTATTTTTACTAAAAGTCATGCACAAGTCAAGGGCAATAAACAAAAATTCAAGGAGCCCGTGACCTGTCCGTGACTTTACTAAAAATAACCAGGGGCAGGACTAAGTAGTGGGGAGGGGCTGACAGGCCGAGACCCCTGCCAGGCTCCAGCAGCCGCAGTGAGGGGCGCACAGCCCCTGCTCTGGAGCTGGCTGCAGCTGCAGAACAGGGGTGCATGGCCCTAGGACGCAAGGGGAACTCTCAGCCCCCGCCACAGGGCAGGGGTGTGTGGCCCAGCTGCAGCACCCTGGTGGAACCCGTTGGGCTGAGGCGCAGCCACGGGGGGCGCAGCCACGGGGGGGGCACAGCCTGGCTGCAGCCCCTCCTTGCGGCTGCAGGGTCCCGTTTCCAGTCCCAGTTGCAGGGCTGCGACGCAGAGTCTCGCCTCCAGCCCCAGCTTCAGCTGCTGATAGCTAAAGTGGAAGAAGCCATAGAGGTGCAGTGAAGTCACAGAATCTGTCACTGCCGCGACCTCTGTGACTAATTTGTAGCCTTAACTCTACAGGATGCCATGGTTATAAACAGGGATGGAGTTTGGGTCCTTTTGTCCAAGAAAATGTCCAAGAAATACAGGAGTGTCCCCTGTTTCCTGCCTTATTTACTGTGGTTATAGTGGCAAGGCAGCATCACTATAATTAAGGCAGGTTTCAGAGTAGCAGCCGGGTTAGTCTGTATTCGCAAAAAGAAGAGGAGGACGTGTGGCACCTTCGAGACTGACCAATTTATTGGAGCATGAGCTTTCGTGAGCTACAGCTTGCTATTCGATGAAGAGAGCTGTAGCTCACGAAAGCTCATGCTCCAATAAATTGGTTAGTCTCGAAGGTGCCACAAGTCCTCCTCTTCTTTTTATAATTAAGGTAGCATCATGACATCTGGTTAAAGGTTGACCTGAGTTCTTCTAAAATCTACATGCTTGGTTGGATTTCTTTAAAAGTTGGTGTGCCTCAGGAGGGTGCAGGGTAGGGTTAGTGACCCAAATTTTGAGTCATTTGAGTTGGGGGGGGGCACATGCGCAGAAATATAAGCCCCTCCCCAAGTAGCAATTGCTCAAAAAGTTTCCAGATGGAGTTTTTTTCCGCAGAGCTAGAGATCAAACTATTACTGCAATGGGTCTCAGCTGACCAATTTTTAGACAAGGTAGTGCATGGCATCCACTAAACGTTTAGGGGACCAGATTGCAAATGGTATTTAAGAACATGTTCACTTCCTCATGTGCATAGATATGCACAGTCTGGAAGGCTCATTGTGCACATGCTCTGATAAAGAATAAAACCATGAGAGGGTTTCTGTGCAGGTAGTTCAAGGGAATGTGCTGACACCATTGGCCCTCAGGGATATCCCACCTCAGACATTTTTAGTCCAAACCTTTTTTTTTTGTACAGCTCATGTTGCTTGCTATAAATTGTCTCTGTTATAACATGTTTTTATTTTATGGGAAGGTTTACTGTGAACAGAGCCGGATAGTCAACAGCCGGTCAACCAAAATATTTGTTAGATTGTATGAGAAGGAGCTGGAGACAGAGGATTTGGGGAGAGGAAGGGGCATGCAGAGGGATTGTGGCTGCGGAGGGTTTGGGCAATGAGGATGGGTGATAGGCAAACCTTTAGTTGGTTGGTTGAGGAAAATCTGTATTTTACCAGCCCCTGGAGAAAGGCTGGGGGAGAGGAGAGGGAAAGGCTACTTTCTGCTCCTGGGGTTTATTAATGTGGTGTTTCCAAAGACACACTATGCTGAGGTTTGCAGTTGACAGCACAGGTACCTTAACCACTGAGGGGAAATAAATATGTACACTGCCAGTGTTGCCAGCATGTGGATTCCCGGTGATTCCTGGATCACAAGGTTGCAGAAGTTTGCTGAAGACCGAGGAGTATACCATGACATGGAGATTGCTGCTTACAGGCTGATTTGGCTCGGTACGCAAATTGCGGGACACAATATGTACAACTGTCTAGGTGATTACTAACTCACACCAACAACATATCATTTCCTGTTCATAAATCGAGGAAATTCAATGGCAAAAAAATACATTAACACAGTAGCTGCCACTACTGCAGCACCCTCCTAGCTTTCCCCTCAGCTTCCCCTAGACAACCACCAGCTTTCCTCCGCTATCTTCAGCCACAGCTACCAAGATTTATGTAACTCCAAGTCCTACCTCCTCCTCCCACACACACTACTTGGGGAAGAGTGTGTTGATCATAAACTGAGATTTTTTTATATGTTAATTTATAGATATGGATTAAATAATGTGCATAAAATGGAGCTGCCCACAACTTGGCAGCTATGAGAACTCCAATGAGTATTTGAGGTAGGCCTCCCTATATACAAAGTCAAATTAATAGAGAGTTGCAGATCTATCTGTCTGACTCCAGTTAACATGAATAGTGAGTCTACAGACTGCAGGCAACTACTGACTTGGCCTAGGCAGGTGGCTGTGCTTCTCCTCACCTCCCATGCATCACCAGTTTGCAGCAGGCACAGGAAGACAAATGGGAGCCCGTTTTTTATGGGGATTCAAAAGATTGAGAGGGTGAGCCAGGAGAATGAAATCTAGGAAGGGAAGAGGGGAGGAGGAATAGACTGAAAGATGGAGAGAGAAGAAAGGAAGAAACAGAGGAGAATGTGGGGGAAAGAGAAAACTAAAGTATAGGAACAGAAAACCCAGCAAGAGCTGGGAGTAGAGAAAAAAAAGACGAGCATGGCATATGGTAGGAACTCAGTGCTGGTGAGTTTTTTAGAAGGAGCTGGGTCTGCAGACACAGGAAGAAAACAATAAAGGGGACACAGATGGGCAAATAGTTTTCTTCCAACTTTTACTGTCATATTTCCTGGGTTGCATTCTGAAATGGCAGAGAATGCACTGGGATGATACTTGGTATAGGTTGAGGAGAAGGCACTTCTTACTCTCTCTCCCCAGCCGCCACGCTCTCTCTTGCACACTACCCTGGCCACTATCCTCGCCACCATTCTCCCAGTTTTGCATTTTGAAAAGTTGGATAGCCTACTTGTACCAAAAGCCCCAAGCCTTTACCCCTTGAACTAAAGGAGAATCACCATTTCCACTGAAACATCCAATAGAGAGCACTGGTAACACATGGTCATTTAGCCAGCATGCTGCATAGATCTACCCAAATCTCCAGGTGAGAAATCTTTTATTTAAAATAATGACTTTGCCCCATAACCTTTGATTAGTGCTTTCCAAAGTATTTTCAGGTTTTTAATCTGTATTCCGTTACAGGTCAACCAACAATTGCAAAGCTTAAAATGAAAAGTGAGTTAAGATAAGAAATACAGACTGACTGTCCCCACTAACCTGGCTATGAAGGGCACTCAGACAGAAATGAGCGATAATTAATCTTTGTAAAAGTTAATGATTCCCTGCATAATCCCCTGGTACTTCTTGATTTGGTAAAAACTTCTCAGAGTACACTACTCTGTGACATGAGAATTATGGTATCTGGTATCGATGTCGCAAAAAGATGCATTCTGGGATGTCTTTAGTAAAGGAGGAAGTGCCAGAGAATTTCAGAGGAGGAGAGAAAGTTAAGGAAAAGCTAGCTATAACTTATTCCTGCCCGAAAGCCTCTCTCAACCTATGTAATATGGGCATTCAGCACATATTTTTGAGCTTAAATAAATTTACATTTTATTTTTGCAATTCACGTTTTAAAAATCCCTCTAGGCATTATTTTACTTTCATTTTTCTCATACTCACTTCCCACTTTTCCTCAAAATTTTTTTCCCCTCACTAGTTTATTAAATACTAGGTTTGAAAGGCCAAAAATGATGGCCGTGTTATTATAATGTGAAATTATGCCTCCTGTGTGCGGACAATTACAAGTGCTCTTTCCAAAACCATAATCACTTGAAAGAAAATTGCCTAAAGTATTAGTTTTGACTTAGGTAGCAATGTGTGTGATCCAGGGACCCCTTGATGCCAAGTGGCAGAGGGCACAGGGGATGAATAGAATTTTACTGGGATCCCAGGGTTATGCTTAACCGTTTATCGAAGGATGTTGTGTGAGGTCTCTACTGAGATTGGTCATCATAATCACTGCAAAATGTATGAACAGATAATATTTAAGAAGTTATGTATCTATTCTAAAAATAATGTTCTTCAGATCCAGGAGTTAAAGCAGGTCACCAAAAGGTGACATACCTTGGAAAACATTCTTTGAGGCAGGAGGAAACAGACACTCATCTCCCTGTCTGGTCATCTGTGTATTGTATACCTCAAAATGTATGTCTGTTTGTATACTGAGCCACAAGCGGAATAAGATATTGGATACAAAAAAGAAAATCTACAAGAAAAAATGAACAGTTGGGAGGAGAGATCCTGTTAATGAATAAAGACAAAGGTTAATTCTGGTGTATCTTTGGATGTAAGGAAACATGGGTCCTTCACCAAGGAGGCAAACTGACAGAGTGCTTGTCTCATGAAAGGAGGATCGTAGTCAGCTTGGCTGTACACTGCTTCAAGGACTTTTGGGTGAGCAATACTTGGTTAGAAATGAGAGTATCTTGTTAAGCTCTATGCTTTGTTAAATAAACTAATCCCCTAGTTTCACTATAAACATTATCTAAGTACTGTGTTGAGCGGAGCGGTGATCTGGTGTAACTGGTGAGCTTGGGTGTACTGCTTCTTTGAAAGCAGCTGATCTGTGAATACTGAGAGTGCCCAGTGAACCAGGAGCTGAACACTCAAGGTAGATGCTTACAGGGCTTGAGGAGGGTTGGGGTGTGTAATTGCTAACCTGTAAAGTAACAGCAGGGTTTGCAAAGCCTATAGGGGAGGGCTTATGTTGCCCATGGCTGCTGGAATTGGGGAGGTGACCCACAGCAAGCACAGACAAGAGTTCCTCATGCTAACGGGAGGTGTTAGTGGGGTGCCTCACAACCCTAGTGGGGTGCCTCACCAGGAAGCATTACAATGTGTAGATAGGGATTGATTATAAATGTTGGGTGAAAGTTTTTATGTAGCAATTAAAGCAGGGAACGGGACCACAGAAATCCTGGATTCCAATCCAAGTTCTGTTACTGTTTGACTTTGGGTAAGGTTGTTTCAACACTTTGTGCCTCCATTTACCTATCTGGAAAACAGGTGGAAACATTTTTAGCTACCTCATACAAGAGAGGGGTGTTGTGAGGCCATTAGTACTTGTATAGCAGCCAATATATATGAAGTATTACTGTTGCCTCTGAAGTAGCTTCTCTATGTATGTTTTTTTTTTAAAGGTAAAATTGAGCAGTTGCAATTCAACACAAAACTAGAAAGTAGCCCAAACCTGATCTGAATACTGCTGAACGTAAAAGTGTTAAAAACCCACACCAGGATCAGGACTTGAATTTTGCAAATCTGACCTTTCTTTAAAATGGACTAAACCAAAATCCTGTGCCCAAATACTCCCACACCCTTAAATCTAAATCTGAATCTAAACTTTTGAGTCTTCTCTGTATAAGGCCAGATAATTACTTCCACTAGACTGTGTGCCACAGGACTCTTTGCCGCTCTTCCACTAGAGTGTTTTGTGAGGATTGGGAATAAAGCTTTTAGAGCAAGAGTGATGTAAATGTGAAATGCATCAAACACTGATACTAGGGTAAGTCCAGTTGTCTGTGAGAGTACTGGAAGCAGGACTTGGACATTTTTCTAAGGAAAAGTGGGAAGCGTGTCTGTGAGGGGGAAAAAAAGAAAATAATGCCTGAGGGTCATTTAACAAGTGAATTGCAAACCCTGAGCTAAAATGTTCATTCTACATTCAGTCGCTAGGGAAGTGAGGAAGAGAATGTAAATACAGCTAACCACCCAGAAACAAACTGCATTTTAAGAGAGATACTGTCTGAAATTCAAAAGCCTGTCAAATTGGATAAATCAAAAAGGGTCAGAACTGCTAATTCTTAACTCTTTCTTGTCAAATAACTTCCTGTTATCAAGTTAGTCAAGGTAATTCATTACACAAAATGTCCAGACATAGCAATTTGACCATACATATTAAAAAGACAAGAGCTGGCTAAATTCAATGCGAATGACCGGAAAAGCTCACCAATTTGCCAGGAGAAGTTTAAAGGTGTCCCACTAAGAATTCATTTAAACTAGTACAAAGGAAGCTAATGCAGCCTGTAAGATACTCTAACAATTTTATCACCATCTAAGAACTTCATGGATGTCACTGCTCTTCAGTGCTGCTCTTGTCTCTTACTGGGTCACTTTCCAAACCCCACTCTCCACCAGTGATATCCGCCTTGATGATGCCCATATTTCAGCTTCTCCCACAAATGTCTCCATGTTTTCTGCCCCTTACACATCTAGTACCCTCCTTGAACAGATCCATTAGGCTACTGCCACTCTCATGACACTTCTGCTGTTATGCCTTTAAGAAATCGCCAGCTAATGACAAGCATGCTGATCTCCAGTCAGGTATAGCTGATTTTATTTATTTGTAAAAGGAAGAAGCTTTATATGATTCAAACCCTCAGGTTGTACACACTGTTAACCTAAGTGACTATGTGACCTTATTACCTTTGCCCTTGTCCTTCCCCTCATGACAACTCCTCTTTGTTACACTCTCTCATTGCACCTTGACTTAAATTAAATTGAAAGGGCAAAGATCTTGGGTTTTTTGTGAGACTGTACAGCACCTAAAATAATTGTGCCTTTGAATGTTGCCATAATACTTCTGCTAATACTGCAGTAGCCATTCAAATTTCACAGACACAGTGGTGATATAATTCAGATCCTCCTGCTTCACAAGTACAGGTCTCTTCCACCTCAGCTACTAGAAAAGAGAATCTCCATCGACAGCATAGGATCTATGACATACAGTTGAGAAACTTTGATTCCATGAAGTATAGCCTAGTGCTACCGACACTAGCCAGTTCATTACAGTACATGTCATTTCTCCCTATGCAAAACAGATACCTTCCCTGATGCTGCATGTATGATGACTCATGATTCCTTTATCAACATGGCTGTGAACAGTTCCATATGCCTGCATTAGCTCAGTGCCATTTCCTCATTATGCCACTGTCAAGGTTCCTTCCCCACTCTGAACTCTAGGGTACAGATGTGGGGACCTGCATGAAAGACCCCCTCAGCTTATTCTTACCAGCTTAGGTTAAACGCTGCCACGACCAAAGTGTCTAACAATAAAAACAGGGGAAATGCCCACTTGGAAACGTCTCCCCTCAAAAATATCCCCCCAAGCACTACACCCCCTTTCCTGGGGAAGGCTTGATAAAAATCCTCACCAATTTGCATAGGTGAACACAGACCCAAACCCTTGGATCTTAAGAACAATGAAAAAGCAATCAGGTTCTTAAAAGAGAATTTTAATTAAAGAAAAAGTAAAAGAATCACCTCTGTAAAATCAGGATGGTAAATACCATACAGGGTAATCAGATTCAAAACATAGAGAACCCCTCTAGGCAAAACGTTAAGTTACAAAAAGACACAAAAACAGGAATATACATTCCATTCAGCACAACTTATTTTATCAGCAATTTAAACAAAACAGAATCTAACGCATATCTAACTAGATTGCTTACTGACTTTTTACAGGTTTCAGAGTAACAGCCGTGTTAGTCTGTATTCGCAAAAAGAAAAGGAGTACTTGTGGCACCTTAGAGACTAACCAATTTATTTGAGCATGAGCTTTCATGAGCTACAGCTCACTTCATCGGATGCATACCGTGGAAAACAGGAGTTCTGACCTGCATTCCTGCTCTGGTCCCGGCAAAAGCATCACACAGACAGAGAGGACCCTTTGTTCCCCTCCCCCCATCTAGCTTTGAAAGTATCTTGTCTCCTCATTGGTCATTTTGGTCAGGTGCCAGCGAGGTTATCTTAGCTTCTTAACCCTTTACAGGTAAAAGTGTTTTTCCTCTGGCCAGGAGGGATGTATAGGTGTTTACCCTTCCCTTTATATTTATGACCGTCACTTACAGAGAAATGGTTTTGTGCATCTCCCTCTCGCACTCTCTCTCTTCCCCCTCTGCTGTCCCTTGCTTTCCACCACCCAGGACTGTAATTGTAATTCTTCTCTGTTCCCACAAGTGCAGTGAGGTCTGCGGGAAATTATGTCGCTAATTAAGCTATTCAGGAGTGTACAAAAGCTATAAACCATAAACACTCAGTCTGTGTTAAAATTCACTTGATATGCATTGTCATTGCTATTTAGATGCCAGTGTGGTTATTAAATGGATTTAAAACTTCTACCAAAAGGCAGTACAGAACGAGAATTGTCTGAAGGGCTAAAGGTTGTTGCCTCCAAAAATTAGTGTTGTTGCAATAGGGGAACACAAGTACAAGTAAAAAGATTATTCCAAAATTATATTGCTCTTCTAAATATGAACTAAATCAAGTGCAAGTGTTTTACATAATGTCTTAAAACAGAGACAAGGTGGGTGAAGTAGTATCTTTTATTGGAACAACTTCTGTTGGTGACAGTGACAAGCTTCTGAGCTTGCACAGAGCTCTTCTTCAGGACTGGGAAATGTACTCAGAGAGTACGTCTACACTACAATTAGACACCCATGGCTGAATCAGGTTCGTGGCGCTCAGGGCTAGTCTACACTGGCAACGCTAACGTGGCTTGTGTGGTTGTGGCAGAGCGCTGGGAGAGAGCTCTCCCAGTGCTCTAAAAAACCCACCTCCACGAGGGGCGCAGCTCCCAGCGCTGGTGCACTGTCTACACTGGCGCTTTACAGCGCTGAAACTTGCTACGCTCAGGAGGGTGTTTTTTCACACCCCTGAGCGAGAAAGTTGCAGCACTGTAAATTGCCAGGGTAGACAAGCCCTCAGGCTAAGGGGCTGTTTAACTGCACATAGATGTTTGGGCTTGGGTTGCAGCCAAAGCTCAGGGACCCTCCCACCTCGCAGGGTCCTAGAGCTTGGGCTCCAGCGCGAGCCTGAAAAGGTTGCAGGATAGGGTGCGGAGTGCGGGAGGGAGCTCAGGGCAGGGGTGCAAGGAGGAGTGTAGCAGGGGGCTCAGGATGGGGTTAGAGTGCAGGGGAGTGTGAGGTGCAGCAGGGGGCTCAGGGCGGGGGTTGGCGTGGGATGAGGCAAGGGGTTGGGGTGCAGGAGGCATTTGGGCTGCAGGCTCTGGCCCGGCGTCGCTTACCTGGAGGGGCTCTGGGGTGACAGCGGTGTGTACCAGGGCCAGGGCAGGCTCCCTGCCCTGACCCCACCCTGCTCCCAGAAGCGTCCAGCACCACGTCCCTGCAGCCCCTGTGGGAGGGGGAGCAGAGGGCTCCGCGTGCTGCCCTCGCCTGTGGGCACCTCCCCTGAAGCTCCCATTGGCCGCGGTTCCCTGTTCCTGGCTAATGGGAGCTGTGGAGGACAGCGCCTGCAGGCGAGGGCAGTGCATGGAGTCCTCTGCCCCCTCTCCCCCAAGGGCCGCAGGGACGTGGCACTGGCCGCTTTTGGGAGCGGCATGGGGCCCGTGGCGCCACAGGGGTGGCAATCCCGCGGGCTGGATCTAAAGCCCTAATGGGCTGGATCTGGCCCACGGGCTGTAGATTGCCCACCCCTGACTTAATATATTGTACGCATTGTGGGAGCTATGGTACAATAATAAAATAGTAGTAGCTATCAGTGAGAGCTTGTCCACAGTGTATATTGTTGCATACAATTGTTTGAAATATATGATTAACTTATTTTCTTGCTCTTCAGTATAATAGCTTATAAAAACTAACAGTATTTAAATAACACATATTACATTGAGGTCTTCATTGGGGTACACCCAATCTTTCTCTCGCACTCACAAACACACCTGAGTACACCTAAATTAATCATGCAAGTCAAGTATGTGCTCATGGCCAGTTAGACACTTAAATGGGCCATGTGGTTTTCAAATAGCAGATCTGCATGCACCCATGAGGTATTTGTTCACATACGTTAGGCACATGAAAACATATACACACAGTCACACTAGCCTAACTTTTAAAATCTTTGCATGTTAGAGGTATTGTGAGGCCATGCTAGAATGATGGGATTTGCCAGGCAGTTAGCAGTATGAAATTGCATCCACAATCCATTGGGCAGCCAGAGCACAGAATATATGAATGATTTACATATGCTGAGGATGCTCATGTTGGTGCAAAAAACTGATGGAATGGGGCACTGAGGTTTCTTTTCAGTTTTATCCAGCAAATTTGCTCTAATTTACTGTGAACCTTTTCATCTTCATCTATTTCTGGATGGCTTCTAAGTGTAAATTTGCTCTAATTTACTGTGAACTTTTTCATCTTCATCTATTTCTGGATGGCTTCTAAGTGTCAGGGAAGAGGAGACAACTGCAATATTGCCAACATCCAAAGATCAAAATTCAGGGGTTGGACCCCCTTAAAAGTTCAAAAATCACAAGTCAAACTCCAAAAATCATGAGTTTGTTTTTTGAAGATTATACTGCCGTTTTCTGGTTTATCTTTTGATTTCTGAACTCTCTCTGCCCATTCCCAGTGTATGTGTTTGGGAAATTAGTGATGCATAATAGATAAGCTATTACCAGCTGGACAATGGGGTGGGAGGAGGTATTTTTTCATATTCTCTGTGTATATATAAAGTCTGCTGCAGTTTCCACGGCATGCATCTGATGAAGTGAGCTGTAGCTCACGAAAGCTCATGCTCAAATAAATTGGTTAGTCTCTAAGGTGCCACAAGTACTCCTTTTCTTTTTGCGAATACAGACTAACACGGCTCTTACTCTGAAACCTGTCATTAGTGATGCACACTCTCCGAAGGTGATTTTGGCCCCAGCACAAGGAGCTCTCACCACTTCTGCCTGACAATTAATTAGGTTCCCGCACAGACTGCACACCCATCAGTTCAGCCCACCCAACCTCAGCTCTGGGGTTCCTCACCCCACTCTCTCACGCCTGGGAGAGGCAGCTCTGCTCTTCATCCCACTCTGCCCCTTCCCAGGCGCTGCAGAGAGGGAGAAGAGAGTGGCGAGGAGTGGAGGTGTTGCCCTGTCCCCATAGCTCAGAGAGAGGGAGGAGAGGAGGGAGTGGAGCTGTGCGGTTCTTTAGCTCTCTTCCTGCCTCTCTCCCTCCACCCCCTCAAGAATGGCTTTGGGTTGCTATGGGTAGGAGAAAAGAGGTCTACCTGCAGCAGCTCTGATTGGTTATTGTGACCTAGGAGGTAGGCAAGTAAGTGGGGAGGGCAGCCAATCAATCAGAGGGCTCAAATTCACTAGAGGGTTGGAGCTTCTTGAATCACCACTGGCTCCAGCACCAGCCAAAACCCAGTCAGTCAAGAAAAAATCATGATGCCTTGTAAAAACTTTAAGCAGGCTGGGTTTTGATGCTATTTTAGAAGGAAATGTGTTTTTTAGAGGGGGAAGCTGTTAGCAACCCCTATGTTTTGGTTGCCTAATAATTTCCATTCTAAAAGAGTCTTATGACAACTTGTTTGAGAAGTTCACAGCTCTGTTGTTTGCAGGTGACAATTGATATGCATCAGGGGATAGCCTTCAGGCTACAGCAGTGCCTTTTCTTTGTTCCATGAAATTCCAGTAAGCTTTTGCAGAGATTTTTAACAATCACCACTTCCTTTCTCTTGCTTGTGTTTCGCAAGAAAAACGTTGGCAGCATGCCAAAACAATAACTGAAGGTGAGCATTCTTAGGTGGGAGCTGACATCACCCTCAAAGCATCAGCCACACACATGGCAGTTGCCAAAGCTGCTATAAGCAGGGAGAGAGCAGGGGCAAGATTGCCTTTGGCTTCTCCTCTCCTCCTGTATCCCGCTGCAAGAGAGACAGACAGGCATGGCTTCTCCCCCACCAAACTCTGCACCTGCCTCAGGAAGTCTAGTCCCACCCCATCTGGGAGCACCACCTGGGTGTCCCTAACTCCCATGCAGAGGAGAGAGAGAGAGAGAGAAGCCAGGCTGCAACTACTCACCAGACCCAATGATGCCAGATAATATAATTAGTCTTATAGCTCAGGTGGTAATAATCAGTGCTAGAATGCTGAAGGTTTAGGGTTCAAGTCTAAATTCTGTCTCCCTCCCCCCCATGTATGTGTTATGATACTTTCGTTTAATTACATAGTCATATACTGATTTTTTTCCACAAGACCCCTTTGCCTCATGGACACACACAGGAGCAGAAACGTGGTTGCATGGGAAACCATAAATCTGGCATTTCGTAACTTTCAAGTGTTTCACTTTGCAGTCTAAATAATGTTCATTTAACACAGTATTTTCTATGTAATACACATGCAGATGTGTGTGTAAAATACAGATGCACACATTAGTTGCAGGCAGAGGCAGAAAGGAAAAAGCACTTTGTGAAAACGTTTATATCACTCTGCTATTCAAGAGATTGTAATTTTGCACATATTTGGGAGGGGGGATTTGTATTAGAAATTTTAAACAGCTTAGGTGAATTTTTGTAAAAAGTTATTTAATAAATTATTAAATTCTATATTCTCATAATTTGTTCATGATTCATCTTAAAATTGATTAATTCTAATACCTTCCAGATAGCTCAATGCAAAAACAAACCTAATACCATTGGAGAATTCATCACCTGCCTAGTTCATATGAGTATTAGTGTTCACAGTTAAGTGGGTACAAGCCCCAGTTCAACCAGTGACCTAAATTGTCAGTGGGACTCGGACGTGATTAAGTGCTTTGCTAGACAGGGATGAATTTAAGGACATGCTTAAGTGCTTTGCTGGATCAGGGTCACAATGGGGGGGGGAAGTCCCTGTATCCTTGCTAATGAACTTTGTAATAAAATAACAAAGGGGAAGAGAAATACCTGTGAGATGCATTGTCACTATATACATAACTTTCTACTGGATATCAGTGAGTCTTTCACGTACCAGTTTGAATGTTTTCAGACAATTATTTATTGTATTATAATGAGGGTTTTTTATTTTATTTCTTTTGCATGAAGGTGAGAGCCAGTTAGAAATCTGGGCTGACATTCTCCAGTGGATATATACCAAAGGTGTAATTTCACAGCTGTTCCAGCTTTCTTCCTTAGGAACTTAAGTTTTAATAAAAAAGGAGATGATTCATTGACATCTGTGAAATTCACATTAGTGGTAACCGAAAATGTAACTTTCTTTGCCAGCACCAAAGATAATTCTGGTTCTCTCAGGTTAGGTGACTACGGTCATGAAGGAAGTAGCAATAATGAATGCATCCATTGGTTTTATATCTGGGTAAAAAGATAACCCCAGCCGGAATGATACAGAATTTTAAATACAGTCAGTCTAAAGAACCAATGATTTAGAAGATATAAAGGTAACAGTTGGTTTGATATTACATCAAGTGCTGCTCTAACTTGTTCAGAAATAAATATTTATAAAGTATTGATACTAAAATAAAAACAAAACCTGGTAAAAATGCCTTGGTAAGCCTTGATGATGCAGTGGGATTAATGCACTAGTCTTTCCCCCTCTAATGTAGGGTGAATTTAATGATCAAAATCCTCATATTTACTGGGCATTTATCTACTATACTTCATGCACAAAAAAACCACCCAAACCAAACCAAACTAAAAATCCCACGCTAGTATTATTGCTAGTTTCTGTTGAAGAGACTGACTAGTGCTGCAATAGCAAGGGATGCAGGAAGTGAAGATGGAAGTACGTAGAAACAACTGTGGGAGCCCGGCAATGCAACAGGTGAGACTAGAGGTGCTTTAATGCAACAGTTGTGGGTACCAAGTTCACCCTAAGGATTATTTTAATAAAAAACAGCAGAGGTTTTCTTGCTAGGAGCAGAATATTGGAATTTTTGCTGTTTGCCTTTCATCCATCCAGCTATCCAATTTAGGAATTCTACCCAAGAGTGACACACTAGAGTGTAATTATACAGTAACTAGAGGGAAAGTCTGAGTTATATCACATTAGTTGATCCATTTCTGAGAGTCTTGGCCCTTTTGGCCAAGATGAAGTTATTAAATGAGTCTCTTCACCCTGTGCAGAACTTGGCTAAAATATGTTTAACTAAAATGGGCTGAAAGTGGATGGGATTGCAAGAATGCCTATTGCTCTTTTTTTAATAGATAAACTTCCTTTTCTGTTCTCAAATGGTGCAAAATAAATTATTTTTTCTGAATGCTTTAAATGTCTATCCATCACCTGAATATTTCTTGATGTCACACCATTGCTATGAGGGCATCTGTCGTCTGTTTACTTATGCATTGAGAGCCTGTCCAAGATGAACTGCTGATGGAAGCACTAGGCGCTTCTCTGTTCATCAGAGCACTTTTACTTGTTTAATCAGTAAGTCTGTGCTCCTGGTTCTCCACGTTCTGTTAGATGCAATACCTGCCCTTGTGTCTGTAGTAGTTCAATTCAATTTGATCTTTCCACTGAATGTGTACCTATTGTTAGATATTATTTATATAGGGACAGATCCTTAGAGTTCAGTTGAGCTATGTCAATTTATACCTGCTGAACTGGACTGAATGTGCATGGTTCTTTACAAAATATATAAAGATGGAGTCCCTTCACCAAAGGGCTTACAATCTAAATTACGATAACTACAGGAAGATGACAACACAAGAAGAGGTTTTAAGAAGGAAGCCAAGAAGATCATGCACTCAACTTGAGAGAGTTACGCACACCTTTGTCTGTCAGTGTCTTAGTTCTTTGTGGGACACCAATCACTCTATTATTAATTATTATTATTTTTATAGCACCCATCAGTCAGCAAGGAACTTCATCGATGACAGGAAGAATTGAATTTATGTAGTTCTCTTTTAAACCCTGTTAAGGCTAGGACTATAACAGGGTTTAAAAGAGAACTAGATAAATTCATGGAGGTTAAGTCCATTAATGGCTATGAGCCAGGATGGGTAAGGAATGGTGTCCCTAGCCTCTGTTTGTCAGAGGGTGGAGATGGATGGCAGGAGAGAGATCACTTGATCATTACCTGTTAGGTTCACTCCCTCTGGGGCACCTGGCATTGGCCACTGTCGGCAGACAGGATACTGGGCTGAATAGACCTTTGGTCTGACCCAGTGTGGCCATTCTTACGTTTCTTATGTTTAAATCTATAAAGATAAAGATGATGATTATAACAGTGAATGCTGTAGGTTCCTTTATAATGGGACTGATGGAAAAATGAGTTTTCAGGAGGGATTTAAATGACAAGTGGCTAGAAGCCAAGCAGACCAGCTTTCCATCCAGAAGGAGTGGTAGTGTCACACAATCAGAGCAAATTTATATTAATTTTGAGTTCCTCACAAATTGTTTTTGTTTAATTATCAAGTCTTCAGTAGCTAGTTGCCTTTTTGGACAGATGTTTTCATTAAGTCTTTCTGCTCATGATTTCAGGTTTTCTCCACCTGAAGCTTCTAGAAACATGAGGTACCAGCAAAGACAGATGGTCTGGATTTTCGGTCCTCTAAAGGCCCTTCAGTTTTTTAGGTAAGTGTTTCAGTTGCACAACAGGTCTATTACAGCTTTGGTAAAGGCTCGCTTTCATGAAGGTGAGGGCAACCCCCTTTCACAGGAGAGGGATGTATGCCTCCCTCAGTGAATGAAGTTGATGCCTGTCTTTCCAGTATGTACTGCTTTTCTTCTTTCAGGAATATTCAAACAATCTTTGAATCAAAACTTTGCCCAGAGGCACAGATATCACCAAAAGAAAATGACAATCAGTGGGGAGCCCTAACTATTGCAGGAGTATTTAAATAT
The DNA here is from genome assembly GCF_965140295.1 of Lepidochelys olivacea. Lineage (NCBI taxonomy): Eukaryota > Metazoa > Chordata > Testudines > Cheloniidae > Lepidochelys > Lepidochelys olivacea. Next base: position 62,611,925 of record NC_140416.1, read on the forward strand.
AAAGGTGATGTTCGAAAGATTATTAAGATAAAATCTGAGATGAATTTCTTTCTGACTTCACTTGATATCAACTTTTTTGTTTTTAAATCACCTTTCATAAACACTGAAAGAGGCAAGATAAGGCCAAACTGTAATTTGAAACACACATTTGAACCAATTATTAGGTGAAGAAAGCAACACTTTAGCAAGGAGAGGTAATAAGGCATATAGATGAATAGCGAAGTAATAAGAATATAAAAATACATGAGATAAATGCGTATTTGTTTGTAATCTTTCAGCCTTGAGAGTCCCACAAACTACATAGCAGTTGCTACCTTGGAATCTTCAACCAGGATGATACATATAGAAAAGCACAGATAAAATAACCACTGTAAAGACATTTGGTTTTCTGTGTGTGAAGCTTTGTGAAGGTTAAAAAAAGTCAAAATAGTGGGTGGTTTTTAATAGCTAATTTCTGTACGGTTATTTACTTTCCCTCTGGGCCCATTGCAGGCTCGTTCCCTATCATATATTTTCCAATACTTTCTCCAGTTTAATTTTAAATGACTCAAGTAACTGGGCTCTCTCTACTTCGGGTATGTCTACACTGGCAGAGTTATAGTGCTGGCCGTTAGAGCGCCGCTCAGAGAGCACTGAAGGGAAACCGCTGTTGTGCGTTCACACTGTTAGCTGCCTGCGCAATAGCATGTTCACACTTGCGGCACTTGCAATGATGCACTCTGGGCAGCTATCCCACAGAGCATCTCTTCCTCTTCTGCCACTAAGAGCTGTGGGAAGGCGGATGGGGTTGCAGGGCATCCTGGGTCCTGTCCCAATGCCCTGTGATGCATTGCTTCGCATGCCAGCAATCCCTGTGCTTCTGTCAGCATTTGGCACCATCTTTCAATGGTTTGTGTACTGCGTGCTCTGCCTCTTCAGTCTGCAGGGATGGATCCCGAACTGTTGACCAGTATGCTGCTCACTCTGACTAACACGTCACAAGTGGAAGTAGAGTTATTCCTTAAGCTAAAAAGGCAAGAGGAGTGCGACATTGATCTTGCCATGCATACTAGCTACGACACGAGATTGCTAGTGGCATTCACGGAGGTGCTGACTACATTGGAACGCTGCTTTTGAGCTCCAGAAACAAGTGCTGAGTGGTGGGATCACATCGTCCTGCACGTCTGGGATGGTGAGCAGTGGCTGCAGAACTTTAGGATGAGGAAAACCACATTCATGGGACTGTGTGATGAGCTCTCCCCAGCCCTGCGGTGTATGGACACAAGAATGAGAGCTGCCCTGCCATTGGAGAAGCGCGTGGTGATTGCACTGTGGAAGCTGCCTACTCCAGACTGCTACCGATTGGTCGCTAACAAATTCGGAGTGGGAAAGTCGACTGTGTTGACGGAAGTGTGCAGGGCCATTAAGACCGTGACTCTGGGCAACATGCGTGACATTGTGGATGGCTTTACACAAATGGGCTTTCCTAACTGCAGAGGGGTGACAGATGGCACGCATATTCCAATTCTGGCACCAGACCACCTACCCATTGAGTACATTAATCGGAAGGGGTATTTCTCAATGGTTCTCCAGGTGCTTGTGGATCACCATGGGCATTTCACAGACATTAACGCAGGCTGGTCCGGAAAGGTGCATGACACATGCATCTTTTGGAACACTGGCCTGTTCAGGAAGCTGCAAGCAGGGACTTGCTTGCCGGACCAGAAGATCACCACAGGGAAAGTCGAAATGCCCATTGTGATCCTGTGAGACCCCACATACCCCTTAATGCGGTGGCTTATGAAGCCATACACCGGGCACCTTGACTGCAGCAAAGGGCAGTTCAACAACAGGCTGAGCAAGAGCAGAATGACTGTTGAGTGTGCTTTTGGCCATTTAAAGGCCCCCTGGTGCTGCCTATATGGGAAGCTGGACCTGGCTGATGACAACATTCCTAGGCTTATAGCCGCATACTGTACACCCCATAATATTTGTGAAGGGAAGGGTGGAATCTTCTCTCAGGGCTGGACTGCTGAGGCTCAGTTCCTGGAGGCTGAATTTGAACAGCCAGAGACTAATATTTGCTGCTATGCTTGGGAGTGCTGTGCTTATAATGCTTGGAGGTGATTGTGATTGGTGCAGACGATGCAATATGAAGGTTTAAGATAACTGTCTGTTGTTTTCCGGGGTTCTGTTTGCTTTCAAACCAACACATTTTTTTTATTAAAAAAAAACAACAACTGGAGGAGAGAGACAAACAAAAAAAACCATATCAGCACTGAGGGGGATGGGGGAAGGGAAGGTCCCAGGAGGAAGTGGGGGTCCCAGGACAGTTAAAGACTTGTCTATGTCCAGGGATCATATCCAATCTTCTCCTTTGGAGTACAGTGCAGTGGGTATTGTACTTCAGCAGGGCCAAACTGCAGAGGGATGGGTGTTGAGTGCAGAGAGTACTGGGAGTCCGCAGTGCTGGACTGTGATGGGGGAGGAGTGGAATGCCATGGGTACAGACTGGAACCAGGAGGGTTGATAAGAGTGTGTTGGAAGTGTCTGAGAGGCACATGGGAAAGAGATTTGTGACAGCGGCTGCAGGAGAGGGCAGGTGCGGAGCTGCTCGATTTGCAGTGCTAGTATCACCTGGAGTGTGTCCTCTTGGCATTCCATAATGTTTAAGAGCCACTCTGTGGCTTCATTCTGGCATGCTGTGTGCTCATTTCGGTCCCTATTCTCTCTGTCCCGCCACTCCTTCAGTTCCTGTTTTTTGGCTGCATCATAACATCATGCAGAAAGTCCCCCTTAGTTCTTCATGGCCACTTTCTAATTCTGTGCAGTCCTTCAGCCGGCAATAACAAAGGGAGGCTGGGCTCCCAAGATCATCTCTGTGAAGCACAGAACACTAATTCAGTGATTTAAAACACAGCCAGTATTCACATTCCTGTCACTAACTGGCTAACCCCAGGCAAGCACATGAGCCACAAAACCCCCAAAATGGTGAGTAGCCACAGGGGCAGGGTAAATCAGTGTTCTCAGACCCTACTGTACACTGGGCATGTGGCTCTTGGGGAGAGCCAGCACTGTGTGTGTGTGTGTGGGGGGGGCTGATAATCGTTCCTGTCCCCACATTTTCCACAGGCTGTGTTCAGTATGGAAGATATCTCACTGCTGAGGGTGAGCAGGGAATCAAGGGAGGGTCTTCTCCAAGACTGCGGCTTCCTCCCTGGCCCTTATGCAGCTCGCCTATGTGCCGTAATGGTCCCCCCCCCCCCGCCCCGAGACAGCAGAGTGGTGCAGGAAAATTACCATTAATGGGGCAAAAAACAAAGCAGCTCTGCCAAAGAACATACTACAGTGGATTGCCCAGTATCTCCGTGAGAGCTTGGTGGAGATCTGAGGCAGATTCTTGTGAAGTGAGGGAGTCAGTCAACACCCTGTTCCACCACTCAGACTAGGCATCTATGATTCTATGTGGTGGTGTGCGCATCATATAGACACAAGCCCGCTTTCTGCAACCCTCCTGCCTCCAACAATTCGCTTCAGTGATTCCCAAAATCAAATCCACTTACCAAGGGCCTCCTCGCCTGTTTGTGCTTCACCAAGATCCGACAGCTGTGACTGGCTAGCCTTCTCCGGGGTAGGAAAGAGCTCCTGGCTGCATGCATCTCTGACCTCCAAGTCGTCCTCTGCCTCTGGGTCCCATCCCACCCTCCACATCCTCATCCAAGATTTCCTCCTCCTGGCTTGGTACACTCTCGACTGGCACACAAGCTACCAAAGTATCCACAGTGGTCTTTGCAGTGGAGGTGGGGTTGCCACCGAGTATTGCATCCAGCTCTTTGTAGAACTGGCAGCTCATGGGCGCAGCACCAGAGTGGTGGTTTGCCTCCCACGCCTTGTGGTAGGCATTCCACAACTCCTTCACTTTGACCCTGCACTGCAGTGTGTCCTGGTCATGGCCCCTTTCTGTCATGCATTGTGAAATCTGTCTGTAGGTATCATAATTCCTACGGCTGGAGTGCAGCTGGGATTGGACAGCCTCCTCTCCCCAAATGCTGATGAGGTTCAGCAGCTCGGCACTGTTCCAAGCGGAGGATCACCTGGTGTGTGGAGCAGGCATGGCCACCTGGAAAGATGCACTGAGACCACTGCATGCATCACTGAGCAAACAGGAAGGGGACTTCCAACACTCTCCTCATTAGGCAGAACTATCCTCAGGGAATATTTTGGTTTCATCCCATTTCTCCTGTTATTGCCCTGTGATTTTTCCCTGTAATGGATTTCTTTATTTTTAATTCTTAATTATGAGCATTAAACCATTTAAAATTTGAGTCTAGGAGCTGAAAATGTGGAGATTATAGAATGTTCTTATTCCTAATGTTTAATGATTTATCAATCATAAAACGTATTAAGACAGATTCCCAGTCCCACTCCCCCTTCTTTTCCAGTGTGGGGGAACCCAGTAGGACTACAGTAGGATGAAAGTGGCTGTGTTGGCTGAGGACTACTACAAATTTGTAAAGGTCAGAGCAGCCCCAGTGGATTAAGCTAATTTAGAATAAGGACATCTATACAAGGAGTTAATCAGGAATAGCTATTCTGCTTTAAAGTCACACCCTACCTTAATCTGAATGAATTTTTCAGTGTAAATAAGCCTTTAGTGTTTGTGTGAAAGTAGTGCTGGAATATGAGTCATGGAGCTGTCTACTTCGCTACAGAACAAGTACAACACAGGTAGCCACAGTGCATCCATCCCCTGTGTTTTGCCAGTGTGCCTTAACCATGATCTGAAGTGTCTAATTTTTAGGAAGACAGGACAGTTAACACTCCATCCCCGACACTTTGTTTACAGATGAGCCACTTAGTACCCCTTTCACATGCACTGGAACTGGCATCTCTCTGACTGCCTTGATCTTGTTGAGATCTGTTTCGGTCCCTGAGCTATTAGCAGATGTCCAATGCATGTCACTTCACTCGGTCACATTTTTCTGAGTTCAGTTTTATATTCTTGTCTTTCCATCTCTGTAGAAAAGCTTGTAGTTTTCTCTCATGGTCTCGTTCAGCTTCTGTATCATTGCTCCCGTCACCTACAATGATGACATCACCAGCCATTATTTTCAACTAACACAGTCCTTCCCCAGAGCTTGGGTGAATCTTCTCTGGAACACCTCTGATGGTGGGCTTCTGCCCATCAGCATGTGCAACTATCTGGAGAGACCAAATGGTGCTGCAAAGTTCATTTACACTTTTTTGCCAAAATCCATTCCTCACATCACAGACCATAAAAATTCTGGCTTTGGAAAGTTCTGGAAAGAGGTCATGAATTGTGGGCAGTGCATAGTGGCATCTTTTTAATGCCTGGTTCAGTGGCTTTGGGTCTATGCAGCTGCTTAATTTGCCTGATGGCTTCTTTACCACTCTCATGCTGCTTACCCAGAGTGTACTGGCCTCCACAGGGGCTATGATACCCCAACTTTACAGACTTTTGATCTTCTTTTATACTGGATTATGTAGTGCCACTGGAATTTTCCTTAGTGGTAAGCACACCGATTTCATTGCGGGGTCTTACCAGTCACAGCTTTCCTTTGAGGAACTCCTCACCTTTGAAAACATCCCTATACGCTTTAGAAAATTGTCTCCATTGCCTATGGAATTCCCTTTTTTTTTTTTTTTTTTGCTTCTAACACTACAGCTATAAAATTCTAATGCTACACCCTGATCAGATTCATGGGTTGTACGGTCTGTGGTATTACCATCCATCACTACAAACTTCAGTTGGTACTGGCTGTTATTTTTTGGGTTAGTTACTATGAGGTCAGATTTTCCCAGGGGCTGCATTATGCTCTCATTGCATATTATCAGATTGTGCCTGCTCTTTGTAATGCATGTGTTTTGAGTCCAATTCACCCTGAAGAATCATTTTTCAGGACACCCTGCTATCCATAGGGCATTTCCCTATTAACATTACCAACCTCCATGTATGCAACATTGTCCCTTGTTGCTTTCCTGTCCTGACAGCCTGAATCTGATATACTTTTGGACTCAAAGAGAGAGTCATGATGTCATCACCGCTATCTGATGTGCCACAGCTGTCTTGTACAAGTCAGTCATTCTGGACCTTCCTCTACTCTAGTGCATACTGCTAAAATGATTCAGCATGCCATATTCCTTCCAATGCTATCTTAGTGCAGGACACTTCTCCTTTACCCATATATGCTGCCTCCCGTAGTAAATGCATCTCTCTATGGGTTTGGGACCCTGACCACTGCTCTCCTTTGGTGTTATCTCACAGCATGTACTTCAGGGGGTGTTGTGCCTCCTACAGCTTTCATCTTTTCCCTTGAGGTTTCCACTGCACGACCAATGTCTAAGCATCTGTCTAATGAGAGACAGCCTTTCTGGAGCAACCTCTCCCACAGGTAGTGCTCTCAAGTGCCGCAGACTATCCTGTCAAATACCCAAAATTGTATGTAGCAGCCAACGTGTGTAAGGCAGTAACATAGAAGTCTATCCCCTCCCCTTTGGATTGGTCTCTAGTGACTAACCTGTGTCATTTCACAGTTTTGTTTTGCTTTGGGGAGCAACAGGTCTCCAGGGCTCTAGAACTGGACTGCTGTGAGGCTTGAGACAGTGGTGAGCTTCAGAGTGGCGCAGAGCTCTCTGACTTGTTCTCCAATAAAGTAAAATAAATTTTACTTTCCTGCTGTTGTCGTCATCCTGCACGGCCAGGTCTGCAGACAGCTCAAACTCCTCTTTCCACCAGGTCCATCTCTGGGCTACTTTTTAGAGATAATAGTGCATTTGTGAGATGGAGTTTATTGGATTTAGCAGGAGTTAAAATGCATTCTGTAATACCTTTTTCAGGGTTATATTAGTTCTCTCTAGCTCTATCTTGAAAAATGTTTTATAATAGCCTGTGTTGGAAAAATGTATAGGCATGTCTCAGTTCTCCTTGACATTGTTTGAATAATCTTAATTTGTTTGTAAATAAATCTTGCAAACAGTTGGATCAAAGAATCTAGAGATAGAAAAGACTTATTTAATTCATCACCCTGCCAAACTACGATTGTCCCCTATTGTACATTCATTATTGCCATAGTGGATTGATTTAATTCACTTTGATTTAAATCCATTTTAATCTTGATTTAAATCAGCAAGCAAAAAACCTGGGTTGAAATAATTTATTTTAACCTTGATTTACATTTGCATTTTTTAGTTATTTTCCTAAAAAAAATTTATTCTTTTTTGTTTGTATAAGTTGGTACTACTTTTTGCTAATCAGGCAGATACACTATATTTTTCATAGATGCCCAGGACAGAACGGATCACTGTGATAATCTAGTCTGATCTCCTGTATAACACAGGCCACAGAACTTCCCCAAAATAATTCCTAGAGCTTAGCTTTTAGAAAAACATCCAACCTGGATATAAAAATTGTCAATAATGGAGAATCCACCATGACTCTTGGTATGTGTACACATTTACACAAGTATATAGCTTGATATACATTTATTCAGATTCTTAATTTTTAAATTAGAAAATGATGAATGACATTTACTAGATGAGGATTAATTTTTTACTCGTGATTTGTGTCAAGCTGCATTTGATGGAAATTGGAATTCAATTAAAATGCACAAAACAGGATTTTAAATAGTTTTATTTAACTAATAAACAATCTTAAATGTGATACATTACCTTACTTTCTCTGTTATAAAAATATTTGCATTTAAACTAACTGATTTATTAAACAAAGGAAGTATTATCCGTAGTTAGTGAGTTGAATTGCTTGTTCTGGTCTCTCTGGCCCAGATCCTCAAAGGTATTTAGGCTCGTAACTTCCAGTGATTTCTATGGAATTTAGGAGCCTAAGTATCCTTGAGAATCTGGCCATATGTCCTTTAAAATTTCAGAACCAGTACATGTTGTGATGGGTTGTTTACCCTACATTAGCATAAAAGGGGTTAATAAAGTCCTAGGGAGACTGCACAGGAAGCAGATAATAGGAGAGAAGCTGCAAGGAGCAGCCAATCAGGGCCCAGAAAGCTGACATAAAAAGGGCTGTAGGGACCGAGGTTGTCAGTCGCTGCTGCCAGGGAGTAAGGATTGTGTCCCCATGGCTGAGAGAACAGTAAGCACCTTGGACAGAGCAACTGCTAACAGGGACCAAAGGAGCAAGAGGGAGCTCTTGGCTGGCTGCGGGGCAGAGCAGCTGAATGCCCTGAGGTAAGGGTGAAGAAGGTGCTGGGGCCATGGGGAAATGGCCCAGGGATATATAGCAGCATTGACAGGAGTTAAAGAGGTGCAGCAGGAGGCTGCTGTTTACAGGGTCTCTGGGTCAGGACCCAGAGTAGTAGGTGGGCCCGGGTCCATCCCCCACTTGCCACTGAGGAAGTGACTGGACTGTTGGACAGAGAAACACACCATCAGAAGGGGGAAACACACTGGCACCCTAGCCGGAGGGTTGAGTTGGGAAGAAGGATGCTGCAGTTCCTGAAATGGAGAGAGGGGCTGTAAGCAGAATCAGAGAGAGTGACAATGTGCAGATCACAGAGGAGGGTGTCTGCCTTGAGCTAACCTCCAGAGTGACCAAGAAGAGGCACCAGTTTAGTGGTGAGAGCTGCACCCTGTGACAACTTGATGGAGAACGCGGGCAATCGATCGCCCCTGAAGTAAGGGGATGGTGTGAAGGATTGAGCACTGGGTGAAGGATTGCATGAGGCAGTTGACCCCGAGGAAAGGGAACTGAAGGAGCCTATATAGCACAGTCATCCCAACATAAGGGAAGGTTGTGGTGCAGTGCAGGACAGACACCCTTGAGGTGAGGGGAGAAGAGAAAAAGACTATGGAGTCGCTTTGGGCAGAGGCACTCTTTGCAGAGGGCAGCAAAACCCCCCCAGGCTGGACCCCAGACTTGCCACCTCCAGCAAATGGGATAGATAAGCAACAAGGGTGAATCCAGACCGTGCTTGAAAATTAGCAAAGATTGTGGGAGGTGAACCAGTACCTGCAGGAGTGAGAGCTGCGTCTGGTGACAGATGTTGTCCTCAAACCTGATTATTATTTATAGTTTGGAACAGGAAAACCAACTTTTTTGCTTTGTCACTACCAATGAGTTTTCCAACTTTTGAATTAGTCATTGAACTGCACTATCTGAATAAACTGAAATGAAGACAGTATTTTGTCTGTACCTGCAGGAGAGACTACTGCTCTCAAAAGCTGATTTACCACTTCAGCAAACTCTAGTTCCAGGTACTTAGCTAGCGTCTTCCATCAGTTCAGTGGTTTGACTTTCTATACAACATTGGCAGCAAATATATACTGCTTTAATATAATCTTTTTATTTAATTTATATTATGTTTATAGACTACAGCAAATTTAGACTAACATAGGTTGTCAATTTAAATTTTAAATAGGGTTTTTAAAAAGGTATTTAAATTTTACAAATCTAATATAAAGGATTTTTTAAAAATTCTTAAAAATCATCAATTTTTATCCACTCTGACTATTCATTTGTCCAAATTAACTTTAAGTGTGCCAAGTGATGGTGCTTCCACAATTTCACCCTTGTGAAATAATTCCACAGATCTCACTTCCAGGAAGTCCTTTCTGATATGCTATGTTTTCCTCCCATAACATCATCCTTTAATTCTAGTCCTACCCTCTTTTATTATGCTCAGTAGTGCCTCTCTCTTCAGGGTGTTTACACCTTTTTATATCCCTCCAGCTATCACTTAGCTATGCTATATGTATTAATCCTTTTAGGGTCAGATCCATTTCTTCTTGCAGACAATGAAAGTTTTGTCGCTGGCTTTAATAAGAGAAGCAGTAGGCATTTAACATAGGCTTGTAAGTCTATCCTGTAGACTATGAAACATGGGCTCTTCACTGTACTCCCTATAAATTGTTAATATCTGTAAGTAATGCAATGTCCAGCAGTAAATGCACTACACCGCCATCTGGTCACAACAGAGATTTGTTCAGAAGGACTATTACCTTCCTGCTCTGTGATGAGATGCCTTTGTGCAGAACTAATCTCATTTTGTAAAGCAATTTCTTAAAAGTCAGTCAGTAGCTGTGAGTAAACACACTGGTAGCCTATGTTCTTATCCGTTCATGGTTCCCAACAGCATGAAGTCTTCCATATTTTTACTCTAAGTTAACATACAAATATCTCATTTTGAAACAATTTTAGGAAGTTCTTGCAGAATGTTTTGAGGTGAGATGTCTCCCACTTGTGTTTGATCTGGCTTGTTTGTTGGGATAGAGGTGAATCGTATCAGGGAATACATAAACTGGTTAACTGGGTAAAAGTGCTAGGTTGCCATTCATAAAACTGGGTAATAGTGACTTTCCTTCTCTAACAATAAGGTTATTTGGGTAAACAGATCTCCCAAAACTGGCATAAGAAAAGAACTTATAATGAAGTTTAACGATTTAAAAGGCAGACTTCCATGATTTGTTTTAGTATGTTAGATAATAAATATTGAATATTATACTCAGGGTGACAGCTTTGATTAATTGCTTGTTTTTATTAAAGTTAAGATACAAGTGTTTTTTATTCTCTGTAATTAGAGACAATGAAGATTAACTTATCTCACACTGGAGTTTTCCTTTGTATAATACTTTGGACTTCTCAAGAGTCTTCTGTCTGAGAATCTCAAGTGCTTTACAAACAGTAAAGCTATTAGGGATCCAAAGAGATATATATATATTTGGATAATGGTGTAGAGGTGCAATCATAAGAATTGTTGTGAGGATCAGGATTGAAATGAAATGGGATTAATGAGGGCATCTACAAGTTCAGTGGAGACATGTTCTTCTCACCCCTTAGTGTCTGCACCTATGTAATGTTGCCATTTTAGCACACATTCCTAACCAGTGATTGTCAGGAGTAACCATATCCAATTGTTGAAACATTTACATGTTTCAGTAAGTAGGAATTTTATAGCTGAAGTTATATTATTCACCTCCATTGTGATATTTATTTCATGGGTCTTTATGCTTGAAGAACTTTTTGTACTGAGTTGCTTTCTGGAATAACAAAGCTATTTTAGCAATGCTGAATAATTTATTTTTTTTGCACCAATTTATGGCTAGTCCAAAGCATTCTCTTAAAGTCCTGAGTGTTTAAAAAGTGTGATGCAAGGCCCCTCTGTGATTAAAAAAAATATATTAGTGAACCATCCCTGTAAAACATACCCTATTATTAATCTCCCCTATGTATATCCCATCTAAACTGTTGTTAAACTGATGACTGCTGCCAGGGGTTGTCATAAATATAAAGAGAAGGGTAAACCCCTTTAAAAATCCCTCCTGGCCAGAGGAAAAATCCTCTCACCTGTAAAGGGTTAAGAAGCTAAAGGTAACCTCACTGGCACCTGACCAAAATGACCAATGAGGAAACAAGATACTTTCAAAAGCTGGGAGGAGGGAGAGAAACAAAGGGTCTGTGTCTGTCTATATGCTTCTTTTGCCAGGGTTAGAACAGGAATGGAGTCTTAGAACTTTTAGTAAGTAATCTAGCTAGGTACGTGTTAGATTATGATTTCTTTAAATGGCTGAGAAAGGAACTGTGCTGAATAGAATGACTATTTCTGTCTGTGTGTCTTTTTTGCAACTTAAGGTTTTGCCTAGAGGGATTCTCTATGTTTTGAATCTAATTACCCTGTAAGGTATCTACCATCCTGATTTTAAAGAGGTGATTCCTTTACTTCTATTTCTATTAAAAGTCTTCTTGTAAGAAAACTGAATGCTTTTTCATTGTTCTCAGATCCAAGGGTTTGGGTCTGTGGTCACCTATGCAAACTGGTGAGGATTTTTACCAAACCTTTCCCAGGAAGTGGGGTGCAAGGGTTGGGAGGATTTTGGGGGGGAAAGACGTGTCCAAACTACGTTTCCCAATAAACCCAGTTAGAGTTTGGTGGTGGCAGTGGATATTCCAAGGACAAAGGATAAAATTAATTTGTACCTTGGGGAAGTTTTAACCTAAGCTGGTAAAAGTAAGCTTAGGAGGTTTTCATGCAGGTCCCCACATCTGTACCCTAGAGTTCAGAGTGGGGGAGGAACCTTGACAGGAGTTCTACCACAATCATCAATAAAGAGAATGAGGACCAGGCAGCCCTGTAAGATTCCATAACAGGAAAAAGGTGGATTTTAAACTAGATCTCCCCAGCAAGCAGTTTTATACGATAAGAAAAAAGGTCTCTAGAGGGCTTTTTGTAACCCAAAAAAGGGCAGTATAAAGTTTGAATCCTGCAGACAAAAAGATGAAATCTCCCTTAATGACAAAACCACCTCAGGGGCTTCCTGTGAACTAAACCCTCCCTGCCTGTGGTCTTTAGACTTCTCAGCAACAAAAAGATTGCCTAAAACGTAGTTTACCAAGACTATGGGAACAGCAGTCATGTGTTCTCAAATAAACCTGCATATGCCATAGTAAGATGAATTTTAAATAAATCAATCAGACAGTTGCAAAATCAGCAGATGAAGGGAGCACATTTAAAAAATGGAATATATCTGGATTTGACAGTGTACCTCAAAATTAATTTAAATTGGCTTGGATATGACAAAGACACCTGAGTATAAAAACTAACTGAAGGTCTGTAAAAACAGGTAACAATATGGAGGCGGGGGTGAGGTTTTCAGTTTAGTGAGATACTGCAGGAATCTAGGTTAGCTCTATTGTTATTAATGATCTAGGAGAGGGAGTAAATGTTATATTACTGATACTCACAAATTATACCGAATTGGGAGGTGGTGGTATAAACATCAGTGAGCACAGAGAAATAACATGTCTAGAAAATATCAAAATGAAATTCATTTTGGAAAAGTGTAAGGCAATTCCCAAACATGGCTATTCATTGGGAGGATGATAGCTAGAAAGTAGTAATGCTGAAAGAGACTTAGGCCCAGAGATTTAAAGGTATTTAGGCACTGCTGTGCTCAGCAATAATTTAGAAGCTTAACTGTAATTTTCAAAAGGGATTTAGGGCTTGTCTTCACAAACATTCATTTTGTGCCAAGTTGGGGTTTGAATCCACCCCCGACTAGCCTGTCACGAACTATCTGTCCATGTAGTCCCTGCTGATGCTCATTAACAATTTGTTAATGTGCTTTAATGTGGTCTCAAAATTCTATTGACAGTCAATGGGATTTGGGCTCCTAAATGCATAAATCCCTTTTGAAAATTAGATTTAGACTCCTAAATCAATTAGGCATTGCTATACTGATGCCTAAATACCTTTAAAAATCTAGACCTTAGTGATAATAAATGGTAAATGACATTGAATTTGTAATGCAGTAAACCTATCAAGGTATTCATCACCATTCTACCTGAACACCTTGCACAGATTATATAAACAGATAGATCCCTGATCATCTTTCTTTCCACTGTTAGAGATTTTAGGCACTGATTATTCATTATTAGGGTCTTTTGTTTGTTTTTTGGGAGTCAGATAGGGGTGATAAACTAGGATGCAAAGATGGAGTTTTGCATTTAGTCCTAATAGTAAGATCTATGGGTATTCTCAACTCTTGTGAAAGGAAATTCAATGCCATAGTGATGGTACCATTGCTGAGAGAGCACCTTGTCCCAAACTCACTCAAGCTTCAGTCTAGCCTAGACAGTTTCATTGTTCCTGGTGAATGCAACTGATGTGTCTCTCTCTCTGAACTAGTATAGTCCCCGTCTATTTGAGGGCTTTGAAGTTCAGAATCAGGCCCCTGAACCTAATCTGGTATTGAATGGTGAATCCATAGCACCAGAGTGATATGTTCACAGCAGTCTGTGTGGGTGAGCAGATGGGCTGCTGAGTTCTGATTCATATGAGTTTTTTCTGAAACCCCAACTTCACTTCTAGGTGCAGTACACTGTAGTCATGAAAGTGGGAGATGGCAACAGGCCACCCACAGGCAGAAGAAGGTTCTCTTACCTGCTGATGGTACCTGAGTATTCAGTAGCAGTGAGGGTCCACGAGGACTGTTAGGCTGCAGACTAACTTAACTATCAGATTTCAGAGTAGCAGCTGTGTTAGTCTGTATTCGCAAAAAGAAAAGGAGTACTTGTGGCACCTTAGAGACTAACCAATTTATTTGAGCATAAGCTTTCGTGAGCTACAGCTCATGTCATCTGATGCATTTCCACTGAAATCCTACAGCTCACGAAAGCTTATGCTCAAATAAATTTGTTAGTCTCTAAGGTGCCACAAGTACTCCTTTTCTTTTAACTATCAGAGGGCATGTAACCTTGATAGAAAATGTATTGGCTAGTTCCTGTAAATGTCTCCTCCTTCCCACTATAACTGCAGTCTTACCTAGAGTAATTTTCAGCTGTTTTTACTAATCTCATCCACGCACAGAGACATATTAGAAAACATGGCATCTAAACCTGGAAGGTGGGGCGGGGGGGAATCTCTAGTCATTCTCCAAAATGAGAATTAGGAACTATAAATAGCCCTGAAATCACCATGTGGAATCCTGTGCTTTTATACCAATGCAAACCCATTGAAGATAATGGGGTTGCCCCAGTGTAAGAGAGAAGAATTTGACCCATGTTTTCTATGAAAAGGTATCGTGGCTGAGAAATCCTAGAACCTGAGTGATAAGTCGTCACAAAGAAGCAGGTATAAAGGGAAGCTATTGTGTTTTCACCCTGTGACCACTATTGGTAGCATAAGTGTGCAACAAATTGAATGATGCAGTTGGTCTTGGAGCAGAAATAACCTCCCTCTGCAGCTGAAAGGGCCTCTCTGTTCTATTAACTTCCTATTGTAAAAAAACAAGAAACCAGATGAAGACTTGGCTATAGCTTCTGTATGTTTCCTTTCAAGTAAAATTACAGTGGTGGGCTTATTCTATGCTGCCTTGTTCTGGCTGTAGTTTAAGTGAAGTACATTAAGCCCCCCCATCTGAAAGAGGCTGGGTTAGTGTTAAAACAAGAACAGTAAGCAGCACAGAAACAACATCATGTACTTCTTTTGATTTACACCCTCCTATTTACACTGGCCAATTGCCATCACAGATATATTTCAGCACCAATGCAATCTTAAAGCAATGATCTATGCATCTAGAATTCTATTGCAAATTAAAGCTAAACATTCCTTGAACCTTAAAAGGTGAATTTTTCCCTAAAAGGGCCATGAGTTTCTTGTCTCTCAGTAACTCAGATATCTTGAAGGGTGTCATGCTTGAGAAGTTGCCACATGTGCAACAGAGAAAGGGAGAAACTGAAAGAATGATTTGTAACTATAATAATCTGTTTAAGATAACCCTGGTATTGTTTGTCATTTATCAGCCCTCTCCCAAATCCAGTATTAAATGTTCCTGTGAGCACCAATAAGAGAAAGAAGATGGTAATTTATGCTGTCCTAGGACCTTCTATTTGTGCTTTACAAACACTGAATTTTGCCTCCTGGCACTCTTGTGAGGTTGCCATTACCAGCACAGTTATACAGATTGAAAAGCTGAGACACAGAGATTAAAGCAATTTGGCTAAAGGCATATAACACATCTGTGGAAGAACTGGGAACAAAACCCAGGTCTCCTGGTCCTCTCCTTTAACCACACGACCATCTTTTCTCTCGATATGAAGACAGGCCACCCCTCCCATAGGTGCCGACTCCATGGGTGCTCTGGGGTTAGAGCACCCTCGGGGGAAAATGGTGGGTGCTGCAGTCCCACTATCAGGTCCCCCACACCCCTGCAGCGCCTCGCGCCCACCAGTGGGCCCTGTGAATCAGCACCTCCCCCTCCCTCCCTGCGTCTCCAGCCTGCTGTAATCAGCTGTTTCCCAGCAGGCAGGGAGGGAAGGGCGAGGAGCGAGGACACAGCGCGCTCGGGGGAGGGGGTGGAACTGGGTGGGAAGAGGTGGGGTGCGGCCTTGGGGGAAGGGGTGGCGTGGTGGCAGGGCCGGGGGGTCCAGCACCCCACTGGCATTTTGAAAAGTCGGTGCCTGTGACTCCTCCTATACATAATACCAAGATGTAGTCTCAGTGTGCCCAAACACTGCGGGCTAGTTTGGCAACTTGTCTGGAGCCAGAAGGCTAAATTGAATGTACATGTACATCCTTATTTAATAAATAAATACCTGTAACACTAATATTTTGTTTTGACAAATGAATAGAAATTGCTTGTTGCTTAAATTCATGGGTAATAAAATCCAAAGCTGATCAGCTTTGTCCTTACTCAGCCATTGGAAAGACCGAAAGCAGATTTAGCCACAGGATTCATGAGTTGGACCACTCCTATGTCTGCACCCACTTAGTGTATGTCTTCTGGTGAGGTAACACAGCAGAATAAAAACAGCTGCAGTCCACAAGCTATTAGTGTTTATAACTAAAAAACACAATAAGTCAACATAATGAGGGAGAACAGAAGGCAGTGCGTGGTTTAACTCAGTCTGTCTATTTAGGTACTGATATAGCCCATCACCATAGCACCTGAGCACATCACAGTTTAATTACTGTGATAAAAATTGTTTTTTACTGTGGATTTTTTTACCCTTTCAACACCCCTGTAAGATAGATAAACATCATCATCCCTATATTATGGATGGGAAATTGAAGTGCAGAGTAGATTAAGTGGGTCTTGCCTATGGTCATACAAGAAATTTATAGGAACTGAGCCCAAATATCCTCAGTTCCAGTCACAGTCCAGCAGGTTATCCTTCTTATGGCCTTGGTGTGAAGTTCAACCTTTCTAAAAGCATTCTCTCTCCCTGCCTTGTTTGTAAGGAGCCACTCCAGCAGTCCTCCTCATGCTGAGTGCCTGTGCAAGGAAGTGAGGAAGTTGAGGTTAACCCATTTTTCACAAGGGAGGAGGCAATTTCACTGCCCATGTCACAGAGTGCTATAAAGCATCACTTGGGGCACCAGAACTCTGAGATCAGGGTGACTCTACAGCTAGAAAAAAACTTTGGAATGAAACTAAGCATTGCTAAAGCACATAATTACAATAGAACTTCAGAGTTACAAATACTGACAAACTGAGCAGTCAACCACACCTCATTTGGAACCGGACGTACACAGTGAGGTAGAAAAAAGGCAAATACAGTACTGTGTTAAACAAACTATTAAAATATAAAGGGAAAGCCGCATTTTTCTTCTGCGTAGTGAAGTTTCAAAGCTGTATTAAGTCAATGTTCAGTTGTAAACTTTTGAAAGAGCCATGTTTTGTTCAGAGTTATGAACATTTCAGAGTTACAAACAACCTCCATTTCCGAGGTGTACATAACTCTGAGGTTCTACTGTATACACTTAAAAAAAACAAAAATCCCCGCAGCTACTATGGAATAAATAAATGTAAATAAGCAGATATTGAGACAAATTGTCAAGGTTCCTCCCCCACTCTGAACTCTAGGGTATAGATGTGGGGACCTGCATGAAAAACCTCCTAAGCTAATCTTTACCAGTTTAGGTCAAAACTTCCTCAAGGTACAAAATATTCCACCCTTTGTCCTTGGATTGGCCGCTACCACCACCAAACTAATACTGGTTATTGGGGAAGAGCTGTTTGGACGCGTCTTTCCCCCCAAAATACTTCCCAAAACCTTGCAGCCCACTTCCTGGACAAGGTTTGGTAAAAAGCCTCACCAATTTGCGTAGGTGACTACAGACCCAGACCCTTGGATCTTAAGAACAATGAACAATCCTCCCAGCACTTGCACCCCCCCTTTCCTGGGAAATGTTGGATAAAAAGCCTCACCAAACTGCATAGGTGACCACAGACCCAAACCCTTGGATCTGAGAACAATGAAAAAGCATTCAGTTTTCTTACAAGAAGACTTTTAATAAAAATAGAAGTAAATAGAAATAAAGAAATCCCCCCTGTAAAATCAGGATGGTAGATACCTTACAGGGTAATTAGATTCAAAAACATAGAGAACCCCTCTACGCAAAACCTTAAGTTACAAAAAAGATACACAGACAGAAATAGTTATTCTATTCAGCACAGTTCTTTTCTCAGCCATTTAAAGAAATCATAATCTAACACATACCTAGCTAGATTACTTACTAAAAGTTCTAAGACTCCATTCCTGGTCTATCCCCGACCAAGACAGAATATAGACAGACACACAGGCCCTTTGTTTCTCTCCCTCCTCCCAGCTTTTGAAAGTATCTTGTCTCCTCATTGGTCATTTTGGTCAGGTGCCAGCGAGGTTACCTTTAGCTTCTTAACCCTTTACAGGTGAGAGGAGCTTTCCCCTGGCCAGGAGGGATTTCAAAGGGGTTTATCCTTCCCTTTATATTTATGACACAAGTTCATTGCTATAACAGTCATAGAGCAGTTGAACTAAAGTCTTTCAGAAATTATGCACCTTTAACATTAATATTGACACTTTTTTAAAAATGAAAAGTACTTTTTCCTCTTCAGTTACAAGCTGCTAAATAGTTGAAATATTATATTGAAGAGATGCCTTTTTTCCTTTATAAAACCTTCAAAGAATAAACTTTTACCAGATACAGAAGCTGCACTGTGGCTTTACTGTGCTGGAACCTCTGTACTGATAGGGAATGCCTGAGGGATGAGCAGGGTAAAGGGAACCGTGATTTACGGAAGGCATTTATTCTGGCTAGGAATACTCACATGTACAAAGGCCTTCACCACTCTGTTCTGGTTACAAGGTGAAGACTACAGTGGAAAAATGGAATTTCGCCAGTGTTACACTGAAATTAAGAAGCAAATAAAGTACCACTGGAGTCATCTCAGAAAGATGAGGAAAAGGGGCAATGGCAATTCTGAGCCCAGATAATCGCTATTGAGGTTGGATTCTAGAGCAAGGCAGCACTCAAATGCATTATGTTCACGTTCTACAGCTAGACCTCAGCACTAGAGGTGAATGTACTAGGTTGGGGTCCATGAAGTGACTTAGGAATTGCAATGGTGAGCGGCATAGCACCTAGAAAATCACAGAAACAACACTGTAATCCACAAAGCCTAGGCTACTTGGACAATGAATGGGGAGTGTTAGGCACCTTAGAATGTGACCCACAAAAGACAGCACAGTAGGCAGGGGGCCACCTAAGCTAGTCAATGGGAAATACCAACGAGAGCAGTGTGTCCCAAGTCCCACACCTCTCATGAAGATAGGCACCTACCTTCACAAATGGGAACCCCTCTCCAGGAGTCAGGCACCTAAGTTGCCTAATGCATTTCTTGCAGGAATGAGTGAAGCACCTGCCTTGCTCCACACAAAATGGTTGGAGGTGGACGTGTGTTGTCCACCTCATAACTTTTTGTCCAGTGGTTAGAGCAATCTGGTAGGCAGCCTCTGAACATGGCTACTGGATAGGGCCCCACATGCAATTTAAGAGGATGAATGCCTATTTTCCCCCAGTTTGTGGATCACTCTGGGGCTTAGACAGGGAGATGGCCGTTTGGATGCCCACTGCCTAGAGGGAAGCAGAGTGAGCATTCCCAAAGGCAGAAACAAAGGCACCAAGGTAACTTTTACAATGAAATCATAGCTGACACGTGGAGGAGGTACACGGGGTCCCATGCCTTCCCCTATCCCTCCCCAGATTTCTGCCAGGGTGGGACTTGGGCACAACTGAGAGGGATATGCTTGGGAAAGGCACTGGCACTGAGCCCCACAAAGTGGCACCTAGAGCAGGGAAGTGAGACCAGGCTTGCAGCAGGCACAGTTACCACAGCTCAGCAGTGGACCCTGCTTGGGGTGCGTGCAAAGCTGCAGAACAGAGCTTGGGGCAATGAAGGGTAAGGAGGCAGCAGGGGCTGCAGCACTGTAAGTGTAGATCAGTCCTAGGGTGACCAGACAGCAAGTGTGAAAAATCGGAACGGGGATGGGGAGTAATAGGAGCCTATATAAGAAAAAGACCCAAAAATTGGGATTGTCCCTATAAAATCAGGACATCTGGTCACCCTAATCAGCCCTAACTTTAGTAGCTGCTGTTTAGCATCCTCCTGAAATACTAGCAGAATGGAAAGAGTCATCATCACATGGTGAGAATACATCTGTTTCACTCCCTCCCCCAATACAGAACAGAAATATTTATTGAACACTTCTGCCTTTCTGTATTATTATTCATAATTCTACCATTTCCACCTGGTACGGGACCAATGCCATTGTCAGGATTCTTTTTGGTCCGAACATAGTTAAAAATTCCTTCTGATTGTCCTGAACTCTGCTGGCCATAGATTTATCCTTGTATATCTTTGCCTCCCTTATCAATTTTCTACAGTTCCTAACTCCTGGTTTATAGTCATTACTGTCAACTTCCCCTTTCTTCCATTTGTTACAGATATTTTTATTTTTTAAGCTGCCTTCACTGACCCACTAAACCAGGTTGTTGATTTTTTAAAATCAGCACAGCCTTCTCCCTCGATTGTAGATTTTTAGGGATGTAGTAAAGTGCTTATAAACAATTCCCAATTATCATTAATTTCTTTCTGATAAAATTTTTCCTCCCAGTAGATTTGGCTCATAATTGTTTTCAGCTTTGTGAACTTGGCCCTTTTAAAGCACACATAATATTTATTTATTTACACTTGATTGACCTTTATTCTGTTTGCACATTATAAATGTAATCAAGTCATAATCACTTAGCCCTAAATAGCTTCTGCTGTTGTGGCTAAAATATCAAGCAGCTCCAAGAAGGCCCCTCACCTTCCCTCTCTCCCACACTGGCCCCTAATTAGAGTGACCAGATGCCCCGATTGTATAGGTAGTCCCACTATTTGGGGTTTTGTCTTACATAGGCGCCTTTTACCCACACCCAACCCTACCCTCTGTCCTAATTTTTCACACTTGCTATCTGGTCATCCTACCCCTAATGTAACCAGATGCAGAGACAACCCACATGTATGGTAGGCGGCTACCCCAAGCTTCCCTCTGGTGCTGGAATGAGTGGTATCAATTGACAGCCCATCAAGAACAGTATACAGCCCTATGAAGAGTGGGAGAGGGAGAAGTAGCTGTTTAAGGAGAGCTCAGAGGCATGGGGGAGCAAAGAGAAACAAATGAGGGGGAGAGAGGGCTAGAAAACTGACAGGAAAAAAACACAAAAGAAAAAACAAAACAAGGAAAACAAAGACAGGAGATAAAGGAAAGGAACCAAAAAAGTGACAGAGATAAAAGTGTGGTATGGCAGTGCAAAGGGACACTGAAGAGGGGCTCCCAGCCGTTAATCCATCACGGCAAGGGGATCCCCAGTAAAAAAGGCTGGGGACCACAGGATTGAAGTGAAGGACTGGGGAAGTTGGTCTTATTCCTGACTCTATCACTGTCCTCCTGTAAGACCATAGGCAAATCATGAAACTTATCTGTGCCCCAGTTTGTCGGTCTATAAAATGATGACAGTGCTACTGGGGTGAGGGTACCTGTTAATTTATACGGCTTCAGAAGCAAGATGTCTGCAATTTTTCTTAACTTTAAGGTTTTTTGTATTTTGTATCTATTTTGGGGGGCAGGTTCTGACCAAAAGGTCAAACTCTGGCTATTCTGATCAGCTTTCTGAAACTCTGGATGACACAATGTCTGTGGTACAAACATTATGAAGTGTAAATATAGAGCAGACTGAGCTATACTTTCTAACTCCGTTTCTCCGGAAGAGCCCAAAAGACTTGCCCAACACAATAGATCAAGTATAGGCGCCAACTTCCTCTCTACCTGGCTGGGGGGGGGGGCTTCTGCCCCAGGCCCACACCACTCCACCTCTTCCTCCAAGCCCCCACCCCGCCCCACCTCTTCCTGCCCCTGCTCCACCCCAGGCCTTGCCCCCGCTCCACCCCTTCCCAAGGCCACACCCCAACTCTTCCCACCCCCTCCACTGAGCATGCCACATCCCCACTCCTCCACCTCCCTCCCAGTGCCTCCTGCATGCCGCAGAACAGCTGACTGCGGCGTGCAGGAGGCGCTGGGATGGAGAGGGAGAAGTTGATCAGCGGGGCCACCAGCAGACAGGAGGCACTGGGGGGAGGGAGGGAGCTTTGCTGCCAGTGGGTGCTAAGCACGCACTAATTTTTTTCTGTGGGTGTTCCAGCCCTGGAGCACCCATGGAGTCGGCGCTTATGAGAGCAAGTCAGTGGAAGAGATAGAAACAGACCTTAGTTCTGACTCTTGACCCTGTGCCTTAGCCGTGCTGCCTCCCCCAGCATAGAATACAAGAAGGTAAATAATGTTGTGCATCGGTAGCTCACACCAGCACAAGAGCACCTGAACTGATATCAGATATTACTGAATATTGCTAGGCATCTTATTTCAGCGAAGGAAAAAAGTTAACTCCCACTCATTTCTACTGCAGGAGAGAGAAGATGGAAATGTTTCATAGTGTGCTATTTTTAAACTGTTCAAGAAATGTATTTCTAACAGCAGAATAGCATAACAGACAGCTCCCAGCATCAGGTAATACAAGTGCACAAAATTCCTCTTGGGTAGTCCAGGAAAGGTAGAACACCTTAAAATAGTCTGCAGATAAAAGTAAAAACAACAATCCAATTCCTAGCTATCAGAGCAACCCCATTTTAGTTCCTAAACCTTTTTTAAAGGTAATAAGGTGTAATTAAGCAATGAGAACATTTGTTTCCCAAATGTAATCTAAAAATAGTGTTAATTTAAAGTTGGTGAACAATGTCAGACCAAAGGGCTCTATCCAATGCGAATCAAACTTCTGCCACAGGGGCCTCTTCTAATGAGGGCATTCAGTATCTCTGACACCCTTCAGTCCCTGGTCTTCTCTTTGAGACTGACAATAGGGGAGTGATTTGAGCTGGTTTGTGATGTTTATTCCAATCCAATGGGAAATGGACTAAGCCCCACCACCGCACTTCACACAATCCACCCAATGACTCAAGTGTACCTTTACAAAAACTGTAAGTGACATAAATTAGTTTATTTAAAGCACACAGCAGCACAGGCATAACAACCCAGTACAACTATATAAGGAAGGGTTTGATTTGTCCAATAAAATCAAATAAGTATTACTCTGGTTGGACAGGACTACTATCTTTCAGAAGGCTTATTAATTTGCTTGTTACATGCATGTTTTGTAAGGATTATTCCACAGTAAATTTCAAACAGGAATTAATTCAGAGAAGTTCAGGAGGTCAGACTTTGATGGTCACAGAATCATAGAAATGTAGGATTGGATGGGATCTTAATAGGTCATCTAGTCCAGTCCCCTGCACTGAGGCAGGACTAAGTATTCTCTATCCCTTACAGATGTTTGTCTAACCTGTTCTTTAAAACCTCCAGTGAGAGAGATTCCACAACCTCCCTTGGCAATTTGTTCCTTTGCTTAACTACCCTGACAGTTAGGAAGTTTTTCCTAATGTCCAACCTAAATCTCCCTTGCTGCAATTTAAGTCCATTACCCCTTGTCCTGTCCACAATGGTTAAGGAGAACAATTTATCACCCTCCTCTTCATAACAGCCTTTTAAATACTTAAAGATTGTTATGTCCCCTCTCAGTCTTCTTTTCTCCAGACTAAACAAACCCAATTTTTCCCAATCTTCCCTCATAAGTCATGTTTTCTAGACCTTTAATTATTTTTGTTCCTCTTCTCTGGATTTTCTCCAATTTGTCCACATCTTTCCTGAAATATGGTATCCAGAACTGGACATACTATTCCAGTATCCCAGCCTTATCAGTGCTGAGTAAAATGGAAAAATTACTCCTTGTGTCTTGCTTACAACACTCCTGCTAATACATCCCAGAGCAATGTTTGCTTTTTTTGCAACAGTATTACATTGTTGACTCATATTTAGTTTGTGATACACTATAATCCCCAGATCCTTTTCTGCAGTACTCCTTCTAAGACAGTTATTTCCCATTTTGTATCTGTGCAATTGATTATTCCTCATGAAGTATAAAACATTGCATTTGTCCTCACTGAATTTCATCCTATTTTTTTCAGACCATTTCTCCAGTTTGTCCAGCTCATTTTAAATTCTAATCCTGTCCTCCACGGCACTTGCAGCACCTCCCAGGTTGGTATCATCCACAGTTTGTAAGTGTACTCTCTGTGTCATTATCCAAATCATTTATGAATATATTGAATAGAACCAGACCCAGAACATGCAGGGCTCAGGACCCACAACAGTCCCTTTGGGCCTTATAATTGATTACTCTGTGTCATGGACATACAGTGCCTGTGCTCTCTTGGCTCCTTAAGGTCCCTGGAAGGTACATCCTTCAGTGTGACAGCCCTTTCTGGGGGTCCACTCTCTGTCAGGGTTAAGCCCTGGGCCTGCACCTCTCTGGGCCTCCAGCACATCTGTCTCTTGCTGTGGGCCCCCGCAGGGAGTCCATTTGCTCTGAAACCCCAGGGGGCCTCCTCACCCAGAGGGAGCAATGCATTCCCGATCTCTAGACTGCAGTGACTCTCAGCCATCGTGAAACAGAAGGGTTTATTAGTCCTCGGGAATACAGCATAAAACAGATCTTGTTAGCACAGAAATCAGGAACTGCAGCAGAGTCCATCTTGGAGCAGGGGTCCCAGAGCCCAAAGCTGTGGGCTCTGCCACCCGAGTCCCAAATTGGGAGACTGACTCCTTTCAGTTGCCTGGCCTCGGTTACGCTTGTTGCCCCTCTTCCTTCATCTCTTTCCTGTGCCAGCACGTCACCAGATCTGCACCAACACCTACTCTTGCAGAGGAGCGGGCCTGTCATAAATATAAAGGGAAGGGTAAACCCCTTTAAAATCCCTCCTGGCCAGAGGAAAAATCCTCTCACCTGTAAAGGGTTAAGAAGCTAAAGATAACCTCGCTGGCACCTGATCAAAATGACCAATGAGGAGACAAGATACTTTCAAAAGCTGGGAGGAGGGAGAGAAACAAGGGGTCTGTGTGTGTCTGTATGCTGCTTTTGCCGGGGATAGACCTGGAATGGAGTCTTAGAACTTTAGTAAGTAATCTAGCTAGGTATGTGTTAGATTATGATTTCTTTAAATGGCTGAGAAAAGAACTGTGCTGAATAGAATGACTATTCCTGTCTCTGTGTCTTTTCTGTAACTTAAGGTTTTGCCTAGAGGGATTCTCTATGTTTTGAATCTAATTACCCTTTAAGGTATCTACCATCCTGATTTTACAGAGGGGATTTCTTTACTTCTATTAAAAGTCTTCTTGTAAGAAAACTGAATGCTTTTTCATTGCTCTCAGATCCAAGGGTTTGGGTCTGTGGTCACCTATGCAAACTGGTGAGGATTTTTACCAAACTTTTCCCAGGAAGTGGGGTGCAAGGGTTGGGAGGATTTTGGGGGGAAAGACGTGTCCAAACTACGTTTCCCAGTAAACCCAGTTAGAGTTTGGTGGTGGCAGTGGAGATCCAGGGACAAAGAATAAAATTAATTTGTACCTTGGGGAAGTTTTAACCTAAGCTGGTGAAAGTAAGCTTAGGAGGTTTTCATGCAGGTCCCCACATCTGTATCTTAGAGTTCAGAGTGGGGGAGGAACCTTGACAGGGCCCAACCATCAGTTGCCAGGCTACAGTGTGTTAGCCATTCTCTGCAGCCTGTCAACAGTGACACCTGCCCTCTAGAGGTCTCTGAACACATCCTTATCCCACTACCTAGATACTTTAGTAATACATAGGGGAAACTGAGGCACACACACAGTATTCAGAGAAAACTGTAAGAACATTCCTACTTTGTCACACTCTGCTAACTCTGTTTCTTGCCACAATATAATAAGGCACAACATAATGTCTACTATTATCCCGCAATCACACACCTAGGATGTGCTGTGACAAGAAATGGGCTCAAACCAGAACCTCAGCAGGGAGGGCCCTTGAATTTTATGTGTGTGTGAAATCTAGACCCAGATCACAATTTTGCTAATAGCCCTATCTTTATTACAGACTAAAACAACCGACCCTGAACTTTGGGGAGGTGGAAATCCAGATCCCTATTTTGCAGTTCAGCCAAATCTCTAGTTGTGAGGAAAAAGTAGGCTCAAAAGATCTGTGTGTTCAACTGTTAGAGGAATACAATCGCATGACAATTCTGTATGCCCTGAAGTATCTTACTGCTATTTTAATATTTGACTTGCATGCCAACCCTGGTGGCAATGCTCTGCACTAGCATTATGTTGTCAAGATCAGCGAGGGCTGCAGAAATGGTGCTGCCAGCCCTAGAGAAGGTATAAAGTAGAACAAGTTAACATGTATATAAAGAAATACAAATTAAGCCAAAGATTCATCTTGTTTGTTTATTTATTTGGTTTGTGATACACTAGTGTAGTTTAGCCTTATTTGTGATTATATCTCACAATAGGTAAGTAAATGCATAAAGAGAAAGCAGAGTAATCTGTCCTACAACTGAAAGAAGAAATACCAGCAAACAGGTGGAGTTTAGCTGTCCCTATACTAATTATGATTAAGATTCAGATGAGAACTAAGTCTGGACCCAATGTGCGGTGTACAGTATGTAATTATCAAATGCAAGTATATTATGATTTTGTTTTCTGTGTGTGGCACCTGTTAAATGTAAGGAGTCTCTGCCTGTCTGCTGTGAGGAAGTACTGTAAATTAATTCAAGACGACTGTTAGAGTAACTAACACACTGTGCTCTTAAATATAAATTTTGTATTTGTCCTTTCTTTAGCCCCAATCCTGCAACCATTTACACACCCACTTAACTTTATTCACATGTGTAAAGTTAAGCACTTGCGTAAGCATTTCCAAGAGTAAAGCCTTAATTTATTGTTTTCTTTAATCTGAAATAAACATCATTCAGACTGAAATCACATTCTTGGCAATTTCGGTACAGAAAATATCACATGGGATTTGAGTTTGGGTTAACCCCCGAATGAAAACAAGCATTTAGTTTTTTCGCACTAGTCCCTAAATTCTGGGTGTGTTGCAGTAAACTTCAGCATATCCTAAAAGGTACATGAGAGAGCTCCAAGCTCATCTATTCTATAGGGCATGGAGACAGTGTCTCACATAGAACAGTTTCCTGAGGCCTCATGCTAACCCTGGTGACTAATACTAAAGAATTGACATTTATTTTGTTCTGCTTGTTTCCTTTGCTTTTGCTGTTTCCTTCTTTGCACATTTTAGAGCAGTTCATGGTGGATGGAGGCTTGTGCTGTTGCCTTTTACTCCTTCTGTTATTGATTTAGATTTCAGTAGCAGTTAAAGGATAAGGATTGGGGCCAGTTCTGTTAGGAGCTATAGAAATACATTGGAAGACATGGCCCCTGCCCTAAAAAGATTACAATTTAAAGAGAAAGACAGATGGTGGAGGAAAGGGATACAACATACAATGTAACTGATCTGGGTGATAAATACATCTTAATGGTTTTTAGGGTTTGTTTCTTTTGGGGAGGGAGGGAATGTTTTTTGTTTTAATGTGTGTATATCTACTTGGTGAACGGAAATGGGGGACAATGAATTTGTGAATGAGTTTGAGGAACCAAAAAGGGGAGAAGTCAGGCTGGATATGAGATAAAGACTAAGCAGGGGTCGGGGGGAGGACAAGGGAAGTGAATAAATGGAGAGGAGTGTGAGCCTCAGTGATAGCAAGAGGGGGAGGGGATTTTGGTAGAGCCTTTGGATATTCTCCAGAGTCAGGTGCTCCAGTTGTGCTGTTTGGCAGAAGTGAATCATAGATGTGTCCCTGAGTGAGTCATGTTTGCAGATCAGATGCAGATACAAATTTTGTATCTGCACAGGTTGGCCCAACTGGTCCCTGCCACTTCCTCTGCTGCTCCCAGAGAGGTTTAACCTGTCCAGTTCCAGCTGGCAGCATCCTCCTGCCCATGCATATGAGGGGCATAAGAAAGCATAAACATCTCTCCTAGGAATCAACACCTCAACAAGCAGATTCATATTAAGGACAGTCAAAGGAAGCCCACAATCATTATATAGCACGGTGAATCACCAAGTCTGCTCAATATGTTCTTACTGAGGCTCTCATAAGTTACTTAACTGAGAAAGTATATGATCAGCGTGTATATAGCTCCTTTTATCTCACAGCACTCTAACATACACAGATAGCACTGCTGAAATACTGCTACTAACTGATGCACAACATTGAGCAGGGAGGAAAGGAAATTCTAGCCAAAGACAGCAGGACAAATCCCTTCTCTTACAAAAAGAGCCAAGAGATCCTTACTGTCCACTCAGAACCCCAGAAACACCCCCTACACATGGTATTCTGTCTAAGGGCATGGCTACACTGGAAACTTCAAAGTGCTCCCGCAGCAGTGCTTTGAAGTGCGAGCGTGGTCGTGCAAAAGCGCTGGGAGAGAGCTCTCTCAGTGCTCCTGGTAATCCACCTCCATGAGGGGATTAGCTCCCAGCGCTCGGAGCCTGTTTACACTAGCGCTTTAAAGCGCTCTGACTTGCTGTGCTCAGGGGGGTGATTTTTATCACCCCTGAGCCAGCAAGTTAGAGCGCTATAAAATGTAAGTGTAGCCAAGCCCTAGAATACCTCCGAAAGATGAAAATCTGAGTCAAACCTGCTGCAATCTGAATCCATGTTCCCAGCAGTGTAGGTATTTTGACCCTGTTCTCACCAGACCAACTCTTTCCACACTGGGGATAGCAGGGTTCTAGAAAGGTGTCAAGGAGGGTTGTGAAGCCAGACTGATGAAATCCAAAAGTGCTTTGAAATGAAGATTCTGAATGTTGAAGACAAAGAATGGGGCTGGGATCAATTCAATGAGACCTTATTGGCATAACAAGGTTTACAAGTGATGCCTAAGTGGATGGTATGGGGCATGACAGACCCTTTGAGTATCTGTTAGAGGCTGATAAGATCCACTCATGATATTCTTATATTTATTCCTTCCCTGCTATTTCATTTCCTTCCCTGTTTTATTCATGTATTTGGAACCCCTTTATTTGTTTGAATTTTACATGATTTCTGGACTCTCTCCCCTCCTTCTCTGTTTACAAGGAAGCCTCCCTCTCCTGTTCTTCTAAGTACCCTTCACAAACACATCCACATTATGGACCCATGCAATTTATCATTGTGCTATATCCCCTTTATGTCAGCTACGCTGCCATTAAGAGACCACAGACCAGAATTAAAGGTCCTGAGAGGAATAGCTCCTTTCTCAGTGCAGGGGGACCATATGCTTGGTGTGTGGATCTAGCTCAGGGGTGGGCAAACTATGGCCCGGGCCTTGGATACGGCCTGCGGGATTGCCACCCCCGTGGTGCTGCGGGCCCCGTGCCGCTCCCAGAAGCAGCCAGCACCACATCCCTGCAGCCTCTGGAGGAGGGGGGGCAGAGAGCTCCATGCGCTGCCCTTGCCTGTGGGTACCTCCCCCGCAGCTCCCATTGGCTGGGAACGGGGAACTGTGGCCAATGGGAGCTTCGAGAGAGATACCCACAGACAAGGGCTACATGCGGAGCTCTCTGTCCCCCCTCCCCGACCCCGCACCCCTTCTGCACTCCAACCCCCCACCCTCAGCCCCCTCCCTCACTGGGCATCCCCTCCTGCACCCCAACCCCCTCCTCTGAGCCCCCTTGTACACCCTTCACCCCTTCTCTGCCCCAACCTCTTGCCCTGAGCCGCTTCCTGCACACTGCACCCCCTCCCAGACCCCGCATTCCCTCCTGCATCCCAGCCTCCTGCCCCAGCCCTACATTCATGGCCCTGCAAGCAATTTTCCCACCCAGATGTGGCCCTCGGGCCAAAAAGTTTGCCTACTCCTGATCTAGCTCCACCAGGTCTGTGTCACTACAAGAGGCCAGGAGGAGTCATTCAGGTGTGTTCTACAATGGGACACGGAGGAAGGAAGGAGGTGGCATGTGCCCCAGGTATTCTGTTCCCCTGCTAAGCTCCATAGTAGGAGCCTTTGAAGTAGAATCACAAGTTGGGTAGCCCTAACTTGTGCTATGGGCCACTCTATCCCTTGACAGACTCTGAAAAGGAGAGATACCAACTGCCTTCTGCCCTATTACTTTTGTCCACCTGGACCAACAACCTCCCTTCCCCAAGATGGGCTGGCTTAGAGTTTAGTGCAAGTGATAGGGAGAAAGCTACCTGTTACATCTGGGGCCTTGTGTAACCCACACACCTTCTGGGTGTGGTGTTCTGTCCCATCTAGTGGCACCAAGACCACTCAAAGAGAGAGCAATTAATGACCCTGCTCTACAGCATTAGCTAACAGCCACTTGGCTTTTAGCTCATGTGGTAGAAGCTCATGCACTAAGCTTCAAAGGTCTGAGGTTCAATTCCGCCTGCTAACAACCAGGGTCTGTCAGTGTTACACCTGCACTGGGAATGACTCAACAAAATATCTTCATAGGTTTTCTTGAACTTACCCTGCCCTCACTGTGAATTAATCACAACAATCTATCCTTTTCTATGCAAGTTAGATACAGCAAACTCTAAAGGCAAGTCTCCAGTAGTGAAAGCAAGTGCATGAAGTACACCCACTGCTCCTCCTAATGCTAATAGTGAAAAAAGTAGTAAGTCACTAGCCCTGCACTTGGCTCCTTGAGTAGTGGCTTTGGGAAGAGAAGAGAAAGTGGGAACAGAGAAAACGTGGCCCTTTTTTTGATGGTAATGTATTTATGAGGATCTGCTCTCTTAACTGAAGGAGCGGTGTTTGAAAATGTTACAAGTAAAGCAGGGCTGAACAAGAACCTTGGATTCAGAAACACCCAAACTTTAGCAAAGTATGGGCCGATAATTTTTTTTAGCCTGAGAATGATAAGCATCCTGGGGAAGGGTCTAAAGCAGTTAGGCTAAAAGGATTCCCGGGGGAATAAAATGCGCCTGTTTCAGTGATGAAAATGGTGCTGGACCTGCTACAGCATGGTTGCAGCTTCTGATCCTAGCATGGAAAGGACAAAATGATTTATTTGCTCAAAGAACACAAAAATAAATGTGTGTGGCAGTCTATTCTTCAAAAAAGTGAGCTTAAAATGTAAAATAAAATATAAATCCTGAAAGTCACAAGCTTTATCTTTTCCAGATTAAACTCACTCACTCTCTCTTTCAATGTGTAAAGAAAAACACCAAAGCTGTGAGACATTTGTTAAAACACACAAAAAGCCCCAGTGAAGTGAGAAATAACTTACAGAGTAATTGCTAAGGAGACTAGAGAGCGTGTGTGTAAGCTGCTGTGCTACTGAGACTCATGTAATATGATGTGATAATTACATGGGGGAACCCACCTTTCTTCTTCTGTCAGAAATGTCATTTAAACCCAAAGTCATGACATGCAGCAGATTCTACCAACAGTCCTGATTAATTGAGCAGATGAGTTCTCCTTCAGTTACCTCAGCTCTGCCATGAGTAAGAATGACAATTTGTCTCAGGGGATTTGCACAAGGCACTGGGCTCAATTACACTCCAAATGGAAACATATCAAAAACACACACGCAAACAAACAGAAAAATCCAATAAAGTGAAGGTGTCTAGCAGGCAGGCATGTTTTTGGAACATGCTGTGGTAAGTTCAGATTGTGAGAGATTCTGTAGAGAGAAAAGAGAATTTTCCTGAGAAATTTGTCTGTAGTTCGTGTTGTTTAAGGGAAGGACCACAGGCTTAATGGGTGAGAGCTGGAGGGCAGAATGATGTTCCACCCTAGGCTGTCATATTTGAGTCCTGTCTGATGGTAAAAATGGAGGAACTGTCATTTACTGTATGTACCTCACAGAGATGCTGACAGGCTGGATCTGCTCTCCTTTAGATGGACGGAGAAGAGAGTGGGAGAGTAACATCCTAATATGAAGGTATGTATGAGTCCTATGAGGGGTCAGGTCACTGGATCTGGCAATAGGCTCTTCAGAACATATGCATATGGTGCCATGCCAAGACTCAGGTGTGAGTGTGCCACTCAGGTGTGAGTGTGCCACTAGATACCAGGTGGTTGGCACTATGCAAATGCCTGTACAGACAGAATCATCAGACCAAGGACTCGGGGAGGGTAAGGATACTAAATTTGCTTTTAGGGGTGTGTGAAGTTCATCAGGTAAATTATTTAGCATGTGATTACTATTTAGCTTGGCCTGAGTATAACTAAAACAATGATGATACCATTAGGCTAATTGTTGTGAAAAGGGTTTAAATTCTCAGAGTATTTCTTGGAGCTTCCCAGTTCTCCTGCCCCCACATGCTAAAAAAACTCCAGGGAGTTGAAAATATTTACCGGACTCTGGTCTGAACAGCTCCAGCTGAATTTAAGCCCTGGTTGTTAACCATAAGTATGGTATGCGCCATTTACTTGTTATCAACCTAACTGACCAACAGACGTCACTGTTCTGCTCCAAAAATATACAGAACTTGGCCTTTATCTGGCTGAAAAACACAATAAAAGAATACACCATAATCATGTTTCCGGTCCTATTGCTGTGTAATATGATCACCATTGTAGTGTATTATATTGGTTAGTGGACAGTAGGGTTGCATCTCACCTGTGCTTCCCACCCATTCTGAAAACAAAAGATTGACCATTCTGAGGCTGTCCTGTGCTTTCAGCATGGTCTCCTCCTTTATCGGTTCTCTTTACCACATAACCACAGCAGCTCTGACCTTTTATTTCTACCTGGCTGTCTTCTACTGTTCTTCACTTTCTCCAGCTCAGTGGTGCTTTTTGTATGTGCACGTCTCTCTTGTATTTCTCTGATAGTGTTATAGCGAAATTTGAGGGTAGGGTTAAGAGTAAGCCTTTTGAGACAGAGTATTAAAGGTAACACAACTATATTCCCTTTTCTTCTCTCTTGTACAGTTCAGGTTTTTTGTTCTCTTTTTTTGGTGATATTACTTTGGCCAATAGCCAATAATCTTTCAGCAGTCGAAAAATTATTTAAGATCCATCAACAATAGCACTTATGTAAAACACACAGGTCACTTTTTGATTCTTTTTCAAGCACTGTAATTGGGAGTCAGAGACCTGGGTTCTATTCCAGGCCCATCCATGGGATGACTGTGTGTGTCCTTGAATGTCATTCGGGTCAAAATTTTCAAAAGTGGCCTCTGATTTTAGAAGCTTCAATGTTTGTGTGCCTGTTCTGAAAACCCTGAGCTTGATTTTCAAAGATGCTGACAATCTTCAGCTCCCATTATCTACAATGGCCTCCAAAATTGAGTCTTTCACCCCAACTTTTAGAGGTCCAAAATTTTGGTCATACCAGCTGTACAAAAATGTACTCTTGTGACTATATTTTATTGTAGATGGCTATTATACTAATGAGAGTCATAATCAAACAAATATAAAATTGGTAGAAAATATTACAGTTGTGCATGGCTCAGCTATTATTCTAAAATTAGTGCAGACACACCCACCTGAGAAATCTTATTGCAAATCTATAGAAGATGATGTGGCTAGATGTTGATAGATGTTTGGCTGCATGTGTGTTCCCTCTGTAAGTTCCCAGCACTGCGCAGACAGCTGGCACAGCAGACCTCAAGCGAATCACCCAATGACCATAAGATCCGTTAAGGGATGAAGACACCCAGCCAGGTTTATTGTCAACAAAGCACAGTACTAGTATCCCGCAGACTCTACCGGACTGCTAATATATGTATGCCTGTAACAACAGACCAGCTCAGTGAAAGGCAGGATCTTCCACTCCTCCCTAGGTTAAGCAAAGATACTCCCTCTGAGATATATCTTTATACCCCAATACAAACAAGTTAGTACTGCCCCTCTTACTTAGTTAGTTACTGCCCCTGGATGTTGCTAGTTATCACCCATCATCTTGTACACGTTAGTTCGATGAAAACATCTCTATTATGTACTGTCCTCCTGACCTTATCTTTTAGGAGGGGTCAGTGTGTTCCTATTATCCTTGGGGAATGTTTTTGTACCATCTTTGATATCAAGATGTTCTGGTACCACTTGATATCAGGATGTGTTTCCGTGAGCACTCTGTGACTAGCACTTCTTAGGAATGTGTATTTCTGCAATATCAGCCCTGTTCTTGCCAAATTCTGTGAGCACATCCTGCCTCATACCAGGCCTCTGATACAAGGCCTTATGTCTCAGGCTCTCTTCCTACTACACCTGACATCTCCAATGACATAAGGCATGACTGCTATCTCTTAATAGTCTAAGACTAGCTTAAAGCTGGCCAGTTATGCATTTAAACTGCCCTAATTTGACTTTAAAAGGTTATTTGGGATAAAGATCAAAATAAACAAAATCCTCCTTCCCAACCCCTGGCAAAAGACACAATTATTATTTTATATATTTGGCTCATCTACAGTATCATAAGGCAACTCCATTCAATGAAAGCCAAAATACAAACCATTAAAATCAAAATAACCATCCAGTGCAGATGTACTATTTTCCTGGTTTCTGATGCCCGTATAAGACACAGTAGCCTGCAAGCCATAAACCATCAATTAAAGGGTTCTATTTCCCCCTGGTACAAAGGAGAAAGTGAAAGGG
This sequence comes from Lepidochelys olivacea, assembly GCF_965140295.1. Taxonomy (NCBI): domain Eukaryota; kingdom Metazoa; phylum Chordata; order Testudines; family Cheloniidae; genus Lepidochelys; species Lepidochelys olivacea. The sequence goes on from NC_140416.1 coordinate 62,646,210, forward strand.
GGAGGGGGAAGTAACTTGGGTGTGCCCTATCCATCCATCCAAAAAGTAGAGGGTGGGAGAGGGGAAGAGATGGGGAGGAACTACAAAAAGTTTAGGATAGGCTAACCAGAATAAATAGGACTTACAGAGAGCCTTAAAGACAGCATGTGAAGTCTCTTCTGGGGAGGAGTTCCACAATATCAGACACTTCACCACAAGATGCTGCACCCATCCCAGCACTGACTGAACATAAGAACTGAGAGCAGACCTGCTCAAGCCAGCCAGAGCTTCAAGGCAGGATCAGAGCTTGGGGTTGATCACTCTAGTATTTGAGGCACAGAGTAGGAGCTATACTAAGACCATGAATTGTGTCTCTATAGGTCTGCCTTCTATATATGGGGAAAACACAACAGAAAGAGTATGTTTCCCTTGCCGTAACCAGTCTGCCTACTTACTGCCCCATGGGGTTGAACTGGCACACCCAGATACTGTAGCTTCTGTGAAATGCAGAGATAAAACATCTCCTTCATAAGCAGCTATAACAAACTCCTCTAAGCCAACTGAGGAAAGGGATACATTTCAGAATAAAATAGTGGAGATAATTTTCTTGGAACCATTGATGCTGTACTTCCAAACAGGGCTAGGGTAACAGGAGAAAATGCCCCATAATCCTCTTCCTCCTCAGGCCTCAGATCAACAATGTTGCCTTCCCTTCTTTTCCCTCACAACTATAATCTTACCAATAAAGAAAAAGCAGGTCCATTAGATAACTGCTCAATGAAGCACATTATCAGGAAAAATGGATGGTAAACAGCAAAGGCTGAAATAGCACTGTACTATGCAAAATACTAGTGCTCTGAAATATACGCTTGGGCTTTTTTATCAGCTTAAAAAAAAAGATTTTTAACATTCAGACACTCACAGGAAAATTCCTTGTCTCAGAAAGATATCACCTCAGTCATGATATAGAGGCTACAACTGATATTTGGTTTCATCATTCCTAAAATAACACTGCCATCCAATAAGATGTCCCAAAAAGTCACTTCAGGCATCTATAATGCAGCACAATTAGTGCCATTGGCTCCACTGTGACCTGGAAATTTTCAGTTACATTTTCTATGCTGTGGGCATTCCACATAGATTACTGGAAAGAAACCCCACAAGGAGAGACACCTTTGAAGAAACCCTCTAGTAAATGAGCCAACAGTGCCTAGAGCTCTAATTTATATCAAAAGGTGTTTGTCTTTTTCTCCCATGGTTTTGCCAATCATCTTTTCCAGAAAAGAGAAGCATCTGTATTGACATTGGGCACAAGACTGTATGCAGTCCAGCCAGCAGCAGTTACTGTGGGGTGATGGCTTGTTGAAAGGTGAAAGCCTTTTTTGATTCCAGTGATCTGCGGTAACACTTTAACCTTTCAAATATTCTGCAGGGTGTTGGGGTTTTTTCCCCCCAGGAGGTAGGAAAGATCCTTGCAGATCCCCTTATTTCTCTTTAATAATCATATGCGAACACCTCTAAGCTTGTCATTACCACTCCTGGGCAATGCAGAAAGGGGTTGCTACAGAGATCTACAAGGTATGCTTCTAACACCCCCAGGAAAAGAGTGTGCTGCCTCTACAAGCCAATATTCTGTATTGTAAATGGCAGACCTTTGTTATTCCTTCAGGGATGCACCTTGCTCTAGAGGTGTGACACCTCCTGAGATCCTGCACAGGAACGCAGGGCTCCTCTGCTGAGCCATCCAAAGCTGAGGTGCTAGAAACCTCCCCCATCCCCAAAAAGGCAGAGGAACTACTGCTTATGCCTCTGCAGGTGAGGAGGGCCTGCTCCATGCAAAATGGGTGAGCTTTTGCTGCGTAAGGATGAAGAGCAGGGGAGGAGCCTTACAAGGTGTGTGCACTCCCAGTGCAAAGCCCAATGCTATGGGGTCTCTGGGCCATCCACTTCATGAATCCTCTCGTTCCCTTCCCCCTCCCTCACCACTCCACACCCTGTGGAGGGGACCTGCACTATGGCTGTTGACACTACTCTACCTATTAGGCTGCTGAAGCCTCAGCAAAGCAGATCTGTTGTCACTTCTATGAGGTGAAAAGATTGCCCAGGTATAGATCCTCAGCCCCAAGCCAAAACAAGTCACTGACAGAATAGGGAATAAACCATTTAAGCCCTAGTTCCCAGTCCCTGTTTCAATCATTAGGCCATACAGCCTCTCAAATTAACCCTAGTTTAGTTACTACCTCTAATGGCTTGTCTTCACTTCAAAGTTAATTCTATTGTTGCCATTAACTCAATTCCCACCCACAAATGAAAATGCTTGCATGCAGTGGTACTTTTAAGTTGAGTTGGCTGGCTCATCGGTGGTATGGGCCAGATTCACTAAGGAATTTAAACACCTTTTTAAATTCACTAAGGAATTTAAACAAACCACAAAACACCTGCTCCACAGCCCCCTTGCCTAGAAGTATAAACATTTTTGCTGCAAAAGTTCCTTAGCTACCTACGTTTCTGCATCTGGGCATGTGCATTGCTACTGCAGACAGGCAACCAGGTGCCTGTATCATGCCTAAGTCCCTTTCTGATCCTGAAGCTGGGTGAAGATAGGCATAGTCCCAGCTAGGTTGCCTCCAGGGCCCAATCCAGGAGGATGCTCAGAGCAAGCCCCCCACTCCACACAAAACAGCTAAGGGGGAAGGCCACTTTTAGCCCAGTGGTTACAAAACTCACAGGTTGTGGAAGGCTCCTCTTTAATTCCCCCCTTTGCATGAAAAGGAAAAGAGATTTGAACAGGGGTTTCCTACCTCTCTGGTGAATACACTAATCTCTGAGCTATGGGATATTCTGATGTGGGGCTTTCACAATCTCTCTTGTTCAAACTGTTCCACTTTGTATAATTAAAGATGCACTGGACCAGAGAGAAAGAGAGAACAATGCTGTAATTCAGTGATGAAGGCACTCACCTGAGAGGTGGTAAACCCATATTCAAGTCTCTTCTCCTCATTGGACAGAGAAGGGAATTGAAGCAGGGTCTTCCACATCCTAGGGGAGCTCCCTAACCACAGGGCTAAAGGATATAAGGAAATATATCTTCTCCTCCTTCATCCCTGTTTTGTGTGGAATTAGGCATGCACCACCACTGTTCTTGCAAGAAATAGCTTAGGTGCCTGACTCCAGAAGAGGGTTTCCAGCTGTCCATCTCAAGTAAAATAGTTGCCGCCCTTCAGCCCAGATTTAGGCATCTAAGTTCCTGAGAAGGGCAGGGCTTGGGATTCCCCTCCTCTCAACATTTCTCCATTCAAAAAGTGTAGGGGAGACAGCAAGGAACTATTAAAAAGTTTAGGATAGACCAACAAGAATAAATAGGACTTGCAGAGATCCCTAAAGACAGCAAGTGAGCTTCTCTTCTGGGGAGGAGTTCCACAATCAGCATCTGCTGTTGCCTAGTTTAGATAGCTCCCTGCCATCTAGCTTTTGTGGATCTTCCTCTCAGGTGTCTCTCTCTCCCCATGCATTGTATGGGAAGTGTAAGTGCCGAATACAGGGTTTGTGAATGCCACTGGGTTGCTAGGCACCTAAAACTTAGGCATTGCAATGCCTAAGTCCCTTTGTGGATCTGGACCTACATAGGCACTGACTTCCTCTCTACCCAGGGGTGATCGACCCCCCCACCCCACCGCAACCCACACTCCACCCCTTCCTCTAAGCCCCCACCTCCACCCTGTCTCTTCCTGCCCTCGCTCTGCCCCCAGCCCTTCCCCCAACACCCCACCTCTACCCTACCTCTTCCCAACCCCACCCTCCCTCTTTCCACCCCCTCCCCAGAGCGTGCCCCGTCCCAGCTCCTCCCCCTCCCTCCCAGTGACCTCTGCATGCCACGTGCAGGAGGCGCTGGGACGGAGCGGCAGGGCTGCTGGCAGGGGGAGGCGCTGGTGGGAGGGGAGGAGGGAAAGGAGCTTGGATGCCAGTGGGTGCTGAGCACCTGCTAATTTTTTTCCAGCCCTGAAGCACCCATGGAGTCGGTGCCTATGTGGACCTATAGCAGGGGTGGACAAACTTTTTGGCCCGAGGGCCACATTGGGGTTGCAAAACTGTATGGAGGGCCAGGTAGGGAAGGCTGTGCCTCCCCAAACAGGCCCCATCCACCCCCCACCCCCCTCAGAACCCCCGACTTATCCAACCTCCCCCGCTCCTTGTCTCCTAACTGCCTCCTCCTGGGACCCCCCATCCCTAACCGCCCCCAGGACCCTACCACCTATCCAACCCCCCTGCTCCCTGCCCCCTGATAGGCCCCCCAGGACTCCCACGCTTATCTAACCCCCCCCTTGTTCCCCATCCCCTGACTGCCCCCTCAAGGCTCCCCCCCCCCGTCCCTTATCCAACCCTCCTGCCCCTTTACCATGCTGCTCAGAGCAGCTGCACCGCCTGGCCAGAGCCAGACACGCTGCCGCGCTGCTCGGCAGGAGCACACAACCCTGCCGCCCAGAGCGCTGCTCAGCAGGAGTGGTGGGCCAGAGCGCTGCCCATGCGCCGGCATAACTGCAAGGGAGGTTGGGACAGCAGGAGAGCTAGCCTTCTCGGCTGGGAGCTCAGGGGCCGGGCAGGATGGTCCTGCAGGCCAGATGTGGCCCGTAGGCCATAGTTTGCCCACATCTGACCCATAGGCTGTATCTCCAGTGATCACAACTCATCAGCTATTAACGTCCATCCCACAATTTCCTTCATCTGACCAGAAAGGACTGGCAAGTTCTCCCACAATGCACTGCAAAACATTTCATAGAGCAGTTTACTGCAGCACTAAGAACCATGAGATATGCCTCCAGAAGTCTTAGGCCAGAGTACATCTACACAGGGATAAAAAACCTGCTGCTGGCCCAGATCAGCTGACTCAGGTTCACAAGGCTTGGGCTCCCAGGCTGAAAAATTGCTGTGTAGACATTAGGGCTTGGGCTTGAGCCTGAGTGTCTACAAAGCAATTTTTAGTTCTCAAGCCCTGCAAGCCCGAGACTGCTGCCATGGATCTTTTATCTCTGTGTAGACATATCCTCACCACCACACAAATAAGCTCAGCAACCATGCAGATGCAGGACCTCAAGAGGTATTTTGCAGTGTGGCTGTCAGGGTTCCTTCTCCACTCTGAACTCTAGGGTACAGATGTGGGGACCCGCATGAAAGACCTCCTAAGCTTATTTTTACAGCTTAGGTTAAAAACTTCCAAGGTACAAACTTTGCCTTGTCCTTGAACAGTATGCTGCCACCACCAAGCATTTTAAACAAAGATTTGGATCAGTTGATTCTGGGAAACTTTCACAGGAGAATGCATCAGCCACTTTGTTAGAAGCTCCTGAAATGTGTTGTATGTCGAAATCAAAATCTTGGAGAGCTAAACTCCACCGAATAAGTTTTTTGTTATTTCCCTTGGCAGTATGAAGCCACTGTAGCGCAGCCTGGTCAGTTTGCAGGTGGAAATGCCGTCCCCAAACGTATGGGCATAGCTTTTCCAGAGCATAGACAATGGCGCAACATTCCTTTTTACTGATTGGCTTTCCCTCTCAGACAGCTTCTTGCTGAGAAACACGACAGGATGGAACTCTTGATTCAGTCCTTCGTGCATTAAGACTGCTCCCACCCCACGCTCGGACGCATCTGTGGTTTCTAGGAACGGTTTGTCAAAGTCTGGGGCCCTTAGCACAGGGTCAGACATGTGTCACTTTAAGCTGGTTAAAGGCCCTCTGACACTCTTCAGTCCACTGAACTGCATTTGGCTGTTTCTTTTTGGTTAGGTCTGTCAGTGGGGTGGTGATTTGGCTGTATTGCAGTACAAAGAGCCTGTAATATTCAGCCAAGCCTAAGAAGGATTGGACCTGTTTCTTTGACTTTGGGACAGGCCACTTTTGGATAGCATCCACTTTGGCCTGTAGGGGGTTGATAGTTCCTTGACCCACCTGGTGTCCAAGGTAAGTCACTCTGTTTAGGCCTATTTGACACTTCTTAGCCTTAACAGTTAGTCCTGCCTCCCTTATGTGCTCAAAGACTTTTTGTAGATGTTCCAGGTGTTCTGCCCAGGAATCTGAAAATATGGCCACATCGTCAAGGTAGGCGACTGCATATTCTCCCAATCCTGCTAGGAGACCATCTACAAGTTTTTGGGAGGTGGCAGGTGCATTCTGCAGTCCGAAAGGGAGCACATTAAATTCATACAGCCAGACATGTGTGATGAAGGCTGACCTTTCCTTGGCGGATTCATCTAGCGGTACCTGCCAGTACCCCTTGGTTAAGTCCAAGGTAGAGATGAACTGGGAAACTGGAACCCGTCCCAGTTTCTCTAATAGTTCATCTGTGCATGGCATTGGATAGTTGTCTCGGCGCGTTACAGCATTTAGCTTACGGTAGTCCACGCAAAAACGTATCTCCCCATCTGGTTTAGGAACTAGAACCACTGGAGATGCCCATGGACTGTGGGAGGGGCGGATTACACCCATCTGTAGCATATTCTGGATCTCCTGTTCTATAGCAGTTTTAGCTTGAGGAGACACCCGGTAAGGTTGGGCTCTAATAGGGTGAGCATTACCTGTGTCAATGGAGTGGTATGCCCGTTCAGTCAGTCCTGGGGTGGCTGAGAACGTCGGTGCATAGCTAGTACACAGCTCCAGGATCTGCTGTCGCTGCATACGCCCAAGGGTCATGGAGAGGTTCACCTCTTCTATGCCACCAGCACTTTTCCCTTCGTAGTAGACACCTTCAGGCCACTCAGCATCATCTCCTCCCTGGGCTGTAAATTGACAAACCTTTAATTCTCTGGAATAAAAGGGCTTTAGAGAATTAATATGGTATACCTTAGGCTTTCAGTTGGAGGTGGGGAATGCTATGAGATAATTAACAGCTCCTAGGCACTCCTGGACCGTGAATGGCCCTTCCCATGGCGCTTCCATTTTATGGGCCTGGAGAGCCTTTAAGACCATGACCTGGTCTCCTACTTTGAAGGAATGCTCTCTGGCATGTTTATCATACCAGGCTTTTTGCTCTTTTTGAGCATCCTGTAGGTTTTCTTTAGCAAGGGCTAGAGAGATTCGGAGGGTGTTTTGTAGGTTGGTTACAAAGTCCAGAATATTAGTTCCTGGAGAAGGTGTAAACCCCTCCCATTGCTGCTTCACCAACTGTAATGGCCCCTTAACCTCACGGCCATATACAAGTTCAAATGGGGAAAACCCTAAACTGGGATGTGGTACAGCTCTGTAGGCAAAGAGCAACTGCTGCAACACTAGGTCCCAAACATTGGAGTGCTCATTTACAAATTTACGTATCATGGTCCCCAAAGTTCCATTAAACTTCTCCACCATGCCATTTGTTTGATGGTGGTAAGGGATGGCAACCAAGTGATTTACCCCATGAGCTTCCCAAAGGCTTTCCATAGTTGCTGCCAGGAAATTAGTTCCTGCATCTGTAAGGATATCGGAGGGCCAACCTACCCTGGCAAAAATGTCTGTTAGTTCCTGGTACGCACTTTTAGCCCTGGTGTTGCTTAGAGCTACTGCTTCCGGCCATCGGGTGGCAAAATCCATGAAAGTCAGTATGTACTGCTTTCCTCTGGGTGTCTTTTTTGGAAAAGGACCCAGAATATCCACAGCTACTCGCTGAAATGGAACCTCAATGATGGGAAGTGGCTGGAGAGGGGCTTTGACCTGGTCTTGGGGTTTTCCCACTCTTTGGCATATCTCACAAGATTGGACATAGGCAGAAACATCCTTGCGCATTCCCTCCCAGTGGAATGACCTCCCCAAATGGTCTTTGGTCCTGTTCACCCCAGCATGGCCATTAGGATGATCATGGCTAAGCTCAAGAGCTTTTCCTGGTACTTAGTTGGAACTACCAACTGTCTCTGAGGATGCCAGTTTTCCTGGTGCCCACCAGAAAGTTTCCTTGAATTAAAAGTCCTCTTTCTACAACAAACTGGGATTGATTAGAAGAGCTGAAAGGTGGTGGGTTGCTCCGTGCCTCAGTCCAAGCTCTCTGGAGGCTTTCATCTGCTTCCTGTTTGGCTTGGAACTGTTCCCTTGATGCTGGAGACATCAGTTCCTCACTGGATTGTGGACCTGGCCTTGGTCCCTCTGGAAGCAATGCAGGTGATGGGGCTGTTTCTGTTGATGGTGAACCACTCTCCGCTGGTGCTCTATGGGGTTTTTCAGGCTCCGGCTGAACCTCTTGTTTAGGGTCATCTGCTGCCAGTGCAGGCTCGGTGGTGTTGGAGCTGTAGATGGGATTGCAAGCGCTGGACTCAGTGCTGGCAATGGTTCTGGTGCTGGTTGCTTTGCCAGTTTCGGTTCGGGGACTGGCTTTGGCTGGGTCTCTGAGACTGGATCCACCACGGCTGTTGCAGTCATTGGCAGGGGATCCAGTTCCACCACCTCCATCTGGGTCTCTGGTAACACAGACGGGGCCCTGGTGGAAGGCTCAGGAACAGGGATAGGTGTGGAAGTTTGCTTAGTCTGGCTGCAGGTGACTATTCCCACCCTCTTGACCAGCTTTACCTGGTTGGCCAAGTCTTCCCCCAGCAGCAAGGGAAAGGGATAATCATCATAGACTGCAAAAGTCCACATTCCTGACCAGCCCTTGTACTGGACAGGCAACTTGGCTGTAGGCAAATCGAAAGAGTTGGACTTGAAGGGTTGAATCGTCACTTGGGCCTCTGGGCTGATTAAGCTGGGGTCCACTAAGGATTGATGGATAGCTGACATGTGTGCTCCAGTGTCTCTCCACGCTGTAACCTTCTTCCCGCCCACACTCAGTTTCCCTTCGCTCTAAGGGTATCTGGGAGGCATCTGGGCCTGAGGACCTTTGGTGTGACCCCGGTGCAATGAACTGTAATCTCTTGGGGTTCTTGGGGCAGTTGGCCTTCACATGCCCCAGCTCATTACATTTAAAACATCACCCAGTTGACTGGTCACTGGGGCAAGGTGGGTTGCTAGAGAATGGTGTGGTGGGACGATAAGGTGTCTGGGGTTTTCCTTGGGATGGAGGTGGGGCCTTGGGTTGCCCCCGGTGATAGGGTTTTGTTTTGCGTTGCCCCTTCTGATATTTGCCCCAACTGCTACTAGTTTTTTTCTTTTCTGCCACCTCCACCCATTTGGCTCCAATCTCCCCCACTTCGATTACAGCTTCCTTTGCCTCCACCCTGGCTTTTTCTGCCTCCATCTCCAAGTGCCTTAAGGCCATCTGTCTATCATGCTCTTTTTGTTTCTCTTCAGCTTCGGATCTGGCCAGCTCTAGTTTATTAGTTGCTTCACTGGTAGTCATTTTCCTGCTTTCTTATGCTTAACTCTAGCTATACCTGAGAGTTAGGAAGGAAAAAAAAAGCTTGTTAATTTCCCTACAGGAGGTTAACTACCCTACCTTTAGGTAGAGAAAACTCCAGCTCAAAAAAGAAAAATCCCTTTGCAAAAAAACTAACACCTCTGTCTCCAGGCAAATAGACAGAAAACCCTCTAGCTACTCTCAGCTTAAAAAAAGCAAAAAACAAAAAAACCAGACACCCTCTTCAGGTCTGTGCTTTTGGTTCAAAATAATCTCTGGTTCAAAATGATTCTGCCACCATGTCAGGGTTTCTTCCCCACTCTGAACTCTAGGGTACAGATGTGGGGACCCACATGAAAGACCCCCTAAGCTTATTCTTACCAGCTTAGGTTAAAAACTTCCCCAAGGTACAAACTTTGCCTTGTCCTTGAACAGTATGCTGCCACCACCAAGCGTTTTAAACAGGGAACAGGGGAAGAGTCCACTTGGAGATGTCTTCCCCCAAAATATTCCCCCAAGCCCTACACACCCCCTTTCCTGGGGAGGCTTGAGAATAATATCCTAACCAATTTGTTACAAAATCATCAAAGACCCAAACCCATGGATCTTGGAACAATGGAAAAATCAGTCAGGTTCTTAAAAGAAGGATTTTATTAAAAAAAAAAAGAAAGGTAAAAATCATCACTGTAAAATCAGGATGGAAAATACTTTACAGGGTATTCAGATTCAAAACACAGAGGATCCCCCTCTGGGCAAAACCTTAAAGTTACAGAAAAGAGGAATAAACCTCCCTCTTAACACAGGGAAAATTCACATAAAACAAAAGATAAACTAATCCGCCTTGCCTGGCTTACCTATACTGGTTGCAATATTGGAGACTTGGATTAGGATGGGTTGGAGAAGATGGATTTCTGTCTAGCCTCTCTCAGTCCCAAGAGAGAACAACCATGTAAACAAAGATCACAAACAAAAACCTTCCCCCACCCCCACCCCCCAAGATTTGAAAGTATCTTGTACCCTTCTTGGTCCTTTGGGTCAGGTGCCAGCCAGGTTAGCTGAACTTTTTAACCCTTTACAGGTAACAGGATGTTGCCTCTGGCCAGGAGGGATTTTATAGCACTGTATACAGAAAGGTGGTTACCGTTCCCTTTATATTTATGACAGTGGCACTCTTACTCAAACTAGCCTAACGTGAGAGGAGTACTTCCAGTACAGATGACTCAAATTAACAATATAGTGAAGATCCTGCAAATGTGACTGCAAAGAGTGGGATCCATCCCCATGAAACCATAGCTGTGTAATGCATTTTATTTATTAATCTGAGCAGTAAATAGTATAATAATAATAAAAAATCAGGAGCACTGGGGTCTGGAGTTTTAAGCCTGTCTAGTGTGCTTTCCTCCCTACTGAGTGCTTGGATGAAGTCCCAGAATAACATATCTAGAAAAAAGGAACAGTGTTTCATAAGGGGGAGGAGGAAAAGCTAACAGCAATTTATCTGCCGGAGGCAATCCTCTTCATTATAATGAATAAATGTTTACTGTTCCTGAATTAGTTGAAGGTGACGTGTGCTTCAGACTACAGAGGAAGAAGATGAATTATCTGGAATCAATACCAGACATCCTTGCTTATAAAGAGGTGTGGGTTATATTACTCTTACCTAAAAGTGATTCTCAGCTGGACCCTGAATAAACTTGTTAGCAATTCAATGCCATACTAACTAGCCTAAAGACAGATTAACTACATTTTTCCATTGCTAAATCACTAGTGCATAACATCTGATTCAAGTGTTTTCAAGAGGATAAAAGTATGACTCAGGTTTTTCTCCCTCCCCCCTTTTGGGTCGGGGGGGGGGGGTTGGTTGGTGCAGGCAGTGGCTATGTTCCAATTTATTTGTAATGAGCAAATTGACAATATTCTAAAAATAAATTTGAAGGAATATTTTATGCAAGGTGGTATCACAAAGAAAACCATGCCCCATAAATGTCTTACAAAATGCTTGTTGCTTTACTTTCCAGAAATGGACAGGCAGCAACAAAAGAACTGAAAACAATGCATATATTTTTGTCAGCTTTGCTTGTTTATAAGCTATAGGATTTGTTGACATGATCTTTCTGATTTTGATCCAAAAGTTAATATCCTGTTTTTTTCTTCTTCATTTAACTGCCAGCAAATATCATCTGACATTAATACAGTTCAGTACTGGCCTACTTTAGTACTTTACTGGCCTACTGTCATTCCAAATGTCCGCACTTGTGATTAATGGAGTGATGTCACTTGAGAAGTAAATCTCCCATCAAAAATAAATGGAAATCATCTTGCTTTTTTCTCTTTTAAAATTGTAAGTCCCTTGAAATGTGACAAAGCCCCCATGCAAGAGTTTCAAAAGCATCCAAGTGATTTAGGAACCAAAGTCTCATAGAAAAATCAGTATGACTAATTGACTTAAGAGCCAGAGTGCCACTGAATTTCCATGAGACTTCAGCGCCGAAGTCACTGAACTGCTTTTAAAAATGTTACCTCAGTAAATTAATGGTAACAGTAAAAGTGAAATTCACTCCTCTGTGGACGGTCTGTACACCATAAGTCTAGATCTCTTAAGCCCTGTGATGGGTCTACAGCAGGGGGCCCCAAACTGTGGGGGGTGCACACCTAGAGGGGCATGGAAAAATGTTCGGGGGGCACATGGTGGGGCCCAGGCCAGTTCCCATAGGGGGCAGGGAGGGAGCACCACTGCCCCCAGCCCAGCTCTGGACCTAGCTGCAAATCTGCTACACCCCCAGCCATAGCTCTACTCCACCCCCTGCTCTGCTCCTAGCCCAGCTCTGGCCCCAGCTGCAGCTCTGCTCTGCCCCCGATCCGGCTACAGCCCCTGCTGCAGCTCTACTCTGCCCCTTATTCTGCCCCCAGCCCAGCCCTCATTCCCTCTCCTCCCCGGCCAGCTCCTCCCCCTCCCCAGTTCCGCCTTCTGCTCAAGCTCCTCTGCTGAGCAAACTGAGCAGTAATGGAGGGGGGTGGGGCGTGGATAGAGTCCATTACTAGTAAGGAGGGCGCATGACAAGAAAAGTTTGGGCACCACTGCTCTACGGGGTCCGGGAGAGGGAAAGAAGGGGCTGTACAGTGGAGTCTATGTATCACCCTACACACCATGGTGCAGGTACTCCATGTCAACTCCAAATAGGCTACCTAAGAGTGGTATTTGGAAGAGGTCACTGGATTCATGTCTTGAGCTGGACTGCAGCCCCAGGGCCTGCCACCGGGTATGAAGTCATTGATTATTATTATTACTACAGCAGCGCCGAAGGACCAATCACAAATGGGGCAACATTGTGCCAAGCACTGTACACGCATAGTCCCTGCCCCCAAAGAGCTTACAAACTAAACAGACAAGACACCCAAAAGGCAGAATACACAAGCAGAGTGATCAATTATGGTAGCTAACATCATGTTTGTTCCTTTATTACTATTTAAGGAATAGTTAAGTGGGGATCAGCTAAATGGAAAGTAGAGGGTAAGAGGGGTAGATGTGGAGTGAAGCTAAAGGGAAATAACTGTAAGGGAGGAAAGGATTGGAGCAAACACCCAATCAGCACAAGGCATAGAATGTCTAGTATTTTCCACTGAATGCATCCGATGAAGTGAGCTGTAGCTCACGAAAGCTCATGCTCCAATAAATTGGTCAGTCTCTAAGGTGCCACAAGTCCTCCTTTTCTTTTTGCGAATACAGACTAACACGGCTGCTACTCTGAAACTAGTCAACACTGTAGTAGGTTATCTGAACGACCAGAGGTCCCTGCTTTGGTCTCTTCTGCCCCTACCAGCTGGCACTCTCTTTTAGCCCAGTGGATAGGGAACTCACCCAGGGCTGGGAGACCCTAGTTTAATCCCCACTCTGCATGATGAGGAAAAGGGTTTGGAACAGGGGTTTCCTACACCTCTGGTGAATACACTAATGACTGAGCTATGGGATATTCTGAGGTGGGTTTTCTCAATCTCACTTATTGAAACTGTTCCACTTTGTATAGTTAAAGATGCATTGGACAGAGACAAAGAGAGAGAATGACTCTGTAGTCCAGTGGTTAGGGCACAGTACCGTCTCTGCATCACCTACACACCCTGGTGAAGGGACTCCATATCAGCTCCAAAGAAGCTACTCAAGCATGGTGTTTGGAAGAGGTCAGTTTTTCCTCTAAAGCCACATGTGGGGAAGATGAGACATCACCGGGTCCCAGTGCCTCCATACTAAGCAGAAGGCCATGAACCCTGCCAATTTCCCACCTTTACTTGGTTTTAATCTAGTTTCTTTTTAGAGGTCTTACTTTAGTTTTGTTTTCTTTTATTTTTTATACACCAGCACCATCCCAGAACTTCCACTTATTTCCATGATTCACAGCAACAGCAGCAGCAACACAGAGGCTCTAATTTGTTTGCTGGAAGCAGATTTTCATTACTAGAATTGGATGTCTTCCTCAGAGACCTTTGGAAAGAGCTCCATTTTACAAAACTGCAGCGTTTCAAGTGAGGTCTGATTGCTGAAAGATCCCATTTTACCGAGTAACCTAATATCATTTACATCTTTCCACAGCTATAAAGGGCTTGATTTTTAATTCATGTAATGTTCCCACTGAGAACAGTACCTCTGCTAAAAGCCTCTAGTATATTAATTTGCTGGAAAAGAAATTCAAAAAGAATCTTTATTGGGTGGGAGCTAAATTGCTCAGGGGACTGATAATAAGATACCCAGTCTCACTTGTAAGCCACTCATTCAAATCCAGCTACTGTCAATACTAACAGTTGTATGATTGCTATTTAATGGTATTACTCCTGTTATGATGGACAGGTAACACTATCACAATTGTCAACCTTACCAACAGTTTCAGTGAAAAGACCATGGACTAAATGGACCATGGAAGCAAGCTCACCTCTCATCCCAGCACTGGCCTTTCCAGCTCATGATTAAAACAAGTTGACAGGCCAGTATGAGGGAGGTTTGCCTTGCTAAACATGCACTCAAGCCAGTAACAAACTGATGTCCTCCATCTATCAAACCAGCACTAAATTCACTTAAAAACTACTATCGGGGTGTTTTATTTATAGTTAAACACATAAAACTGAGTTTTTATGGGTATCATAATTAAATACCAGAGGATGGCATGCTTCATGGCTTGTGTAGGTTGAGCTCATTGCACACACTCAGGGTATGTCTACACTACGAAATTACGTCGAATTTATAGAAGTCGGTTTTTTAGAAATCTTTTTTAATATAGTCGATTGTCTGTGTCCCCACACAAAATGCTCTAAGTACATTAAGTGCATTAACTCGGCGGAGTGCTTCCACAGTACCGAGGCTAGCGTCAACTTCCGGAGTGTTGTACTGTGGGTAGCTATCCAACAGTTCCCGCAGTCTCCGCTGCCCATTGGAATTCTGGGTTGAGATTCCAATGCCTGATGGGGCAAAAAACATTGTCGTGAGTGGTTCTGGGTACATGTCATCAGGCCCTCCCTCCCTCCCTCCCTCTGTGAAAGCAACGGCACACAATCGTTTCGTGCCTTTTTTCCTGAGTTACCTGTGCAGACACCATACCACGGCAAGCACGGATCCTGCTCAGCTCACTGTCACCGTATGTCTCCTGGGTGCTGGGCAGACGTGGTACTGCATTGCTACACAGCAGCAGCAACCCATTGCCTTGTGGCAGCAGACAGTGCAATAGGCCTGAAAACCATCCTCATCGTGTCCGAGGTGCTCCTGGCTGCCTCAGTAAGGTTGGTCAGGAACACCTGGGCAGATATGGGCGCAGGGACTAAATTAGAAGTGACTCGACCAGATCATTCTCTTTAGTCCTGCAAGCAGTCCTACTGTACCATCTTATGGTGAGCAGGCAGGAGATGAGGATGGCTAGCAGTCCTATTGCATCATCTTCTGCCGGGCAGCCAGAAGATGTGGATGGCTTGCAGTCCTACTGCACTGTCTGCTGCCAGCCAAAGATGTAAAAGATAGATGGAGTGGATCAAAACAAGAAATAGACCAGATCTGTTTTGTATTCATTTGCTCCTTCCTCCCTCTGTGAAATCAACGGCTGACAATCGTTTTGGTGAGGTCTGTCAGGAACACCTTGAAAACTTTAATGGAGATTCAGTCCTGCCTGAAATACCAGAGGGAGGGATAGCTTAGTGGGTTGAGCATTGGCCTGCTAAACCCAGAGTTTTGAGTTCAATCTTTGAGGGGGCCATTCTGTGTGACAGTTGTTTTTGTTTCTCCTTGATGTAAAGCCACCCCCTTTGTTGATTTTAATTCCCTGCAAGCCAACCCTGTAAGCCATGTCGTCAGTCGCCCCCCCTCCATCAGAGCAACGGCAGACAATCGTTCCACGCCTTTTTTCCATGCACACACCATACCATGGCAAGCCTGGAGCCCACTCAGATCACTTTGGCAATTAGGAGCACATTAAATACCACACACATTATCCAGCAGTATATGCAGCACCAGAACCTGGCAAAGCAAAACTGGGCGAGTAGGTGACGTCAGCGCGGTGACGAGAGTGATGAGGACATGGACACAGACTTCTCTCAAAGCATGGGCCCTGGCAATGCAGGCATCCTGGTGCTAATGGGGCAGGTTCATGCGGTGGAACACTGATTCAGGGCCCGGGAAAGAAGCATAGACTGGTGGGACCGCATAGTGTTGCGGATCTGGGACGATTCCCAGTGGCTGCCAAAGTTTCGCATGCATAAGGGCACTTTCATGGAACTTTGTGACTTGCTTTCCCCTGCCCTGAAGCACATGAATACCAAGATGAGAGCAGCCCTCACAGTTGAGAAGCGAGTGGCAATAGCCCTGTGGAAGCTTGCAATGCCAGACAGCTACCGGTCAACTGGGAATCAATTTGGAGTGGGCAAATCTACTGTGGGAGCTGCTGTGATGCAAGTAGCCAACGCAATCAAAGATCTGCTGATATCAAGGGTAGTGACCCTGGGAAATGTGCAGGTCATAGTGGATGGCTTTGCTGCAATGGGATTCCCTAACTGTGGTGGGGCCATAAACAGAACCCATATCCCTGTCTTGGCACCGGAGCACCAAGCCGGCGAGTACATAAACTGCAAGGGGTACTTTTCAATAGTGCTGCAAGCACTGGTGGATCACAAGGGATGTTTCACCAACATCAACGTGGGATGGCCAGGAAAGGTACATGACGCTCGCAATCTTCAGGAACTCTGGTCTGTTTCAAAAGCTGCAGGAAGGAACTTTATTCCCAGACCAGAAAATAACTGTTGGGGATGTTGAAATGCCTATATGTATCCTTGGGGACCCAGCCTACCCCTTAATGCCATGGCTCATGAAGCCGTACACAGGCAGCCTGGACAGTAGTCAGGAGCTGTTCAACTACAGGCTGAGCAAGTGCAGAATGGTGGTAGAATGTGCATTTGGACAGGTGCGCTGGCGCAGTTTACTGACTCGGTTAGACCTCAGCAAAACCAATATTCCCACTGTTATTACTACTTGCTCCACAATATCTGTGAGAGTAAGGGGGAGACATTTATGGCGGGGTGGGAGGTTGAGGCAAATTGCCTGGCCACTGGTTATGCGCAGCCAAACACCAGGGCAGTTAGAAGAGCACAGGAGAGCGCGGTGCGCATCAGAGAAGCTTCGAAAACCAGTTTCATGACTGGCCAGGCTACGGTGTGACAGTTCTGTTTGTTTCTCCTTGATGAAACCCCCCGCACCTTGGTTCACTCTACTTCCCTGTAAGCTAACCACCCTCCCCTCCATCACTGCTTGCAGAGGCAATAAAGTCATTGTTGCTTCACATTCATGCATTCTTTATTAATTCATCACACAAATACGGGGATAACTGCCAAGGTAGCCTGGGAGGGGTGGTGGAGGAGGGAAGGACAAGGCCACACAGCACTTGAAAAGTTTAAAACTTATTGAATGCCAGCCTTCTGTTGCTTGGGCAATCCTCTGGAGTGGAGTGGCTGGGTGGCCGGAGGCCCCCCCACTGCGTTCTTGGGCATCTGGGTGAGGAGGCTATGGAACTTGGGGAGGAGGGCAGTTGGTTACACAGGGGCTGTAGCGGTGGTCTGTGCTCCAGCTGCCTTTCCTGCTGCTCAACCATATGCTGGAGCATATTAGTTTGATCCTCCAGCAGCCTCAGCATTGAATCCTGCCTCCTCTCATCACGCTGCCGCCTCCTTTCAGCTTCAGCCCTCTCTTCAGCCCACCTCTTACTCTCTTCAGCCCGCCACCTCTCCTCCCGGTCATTTTGTGCTTTCCTGCACTCTGACATTGTCTGCCTCCATGCATTCGTCTGTGCTTGGTCAGTGTGGGAGGACAGCCTGAGCTCAGAGAACATTTCATCGCGAGTGCGTTTTTTTCACCTTCTAATCTTCACTAGCTTCTGGGAAGGAGAAGATCCTGTGATCCTTGAAACACATGCAGCTGCTGGAGAAAAAAAAAGGGACAGTGGTATTTAAAAAGACATATTTCATAGAACAATGGGTACACTCTTTCACGGTAAACCTTGCTGTTAACATTGCATACATAGCACATGTGCTTTCGTTCCAAGGTTGCATTTTGCCTCCCTACACCACGTGGGTAGCCCCTCCCCCCTCCCCATGGCTAACAGCAGGGAACATTTCTGTTCAGCCACAGGTAAACAGCCCAGCAGGAATGGGCACCTCTGAATGTCCCCTTAAGAAAAGCACCCTATTTCAACCATGAATGATATCACTCTCCTGAGGATAACACAGAGATAAAGAATGGATGTTGTTTGAATGCCAGCAAACATACACTGCAATGCTTTGTTCTACAATGATTCCCGAGTATCCCGAGTATTCCCGAGGCCTGGAGTGGTAAAGTGTCCTACCATGGTGGATGGAATAAGGCTGCCCTCCCCAGAAACCTTTTGCAAAGGCATTGGGAGTACATCCAGGAGAGCCGCAAATGCCAGGGCAAATTAATCATTAAACATGCTTTCTTTTAAACCATGTATACTATTTTAAAAGGTACACCCACCAGAGGTCCCTTCTCCTTCTGGCGGGTCCGGGAGGCAACCTTGGGTGGGTTCAGGGGGCACTGGCTCTAGGTCTAGGGTTAGAAACAGTTCCTGGCTTTTGGGAAAACCAGTTTCTCCGCTTGCTTGCTGTGAGCGATCATCTTCCTTGTCCCCAAAACCTGCTTCTGTGTTGCCTCCATCTCTATTGAAGGAGTCAAACAACACGGCTGGGGTAGTGGTGGCTGAACCCCCTAAAATGGCATGCAGCTCATCATAGAAGTGGCATGTTTTGGGCTCTGACCCAGAGTGGCCGTTCGCCTCTCTGGTTTTCTGGTAGGCTTGCCTCAGCTCCTTAAGTATCACGTGGCATTGCTTCGGGTCCCTGTTATGGCCTCTGTCCTTCATGCTCTGTGAGATATTGACAAACGTTTTGGCATTTCGAAAACTGGAACGGAGTTCTGATAGCACTGATTCCTCTCCCCATACAGTGATCAGATCCCGTACCTCCCGTTCGGTCCATGCTGGAGCTCTTTTGCAATTCTGGGACTCCATCACGGTCACCTCTGCTGATGAGCTCTGCACGGTCACCTCTGCTGATGAGCTCTGCACTCACCTGCAGCTTGCCACGCTGGCCAAACAGGAAATGGAAATTCAAAAGTTTGCGGGCCTTTTCCTGTCTACCTGGCCAATGCATCTGAGTTGAGAGTGCTGTCCAGAGAGGTCACAATGGAGCACTCTGGGATAGCTCCCGGAGGCCAATACCGTCTAATTGTGTCCACAGTACCCCAAATTCGACCCAGCAAGGCGGATTTCAGCACTAATCCCCTTGTTGGGGGTGGAGTAAGAAATAGATTTTAAGAGCCCTTTAAGTCGAAAAAAAGGGCTTCGTCGTGTGGACGAGTGCAGGGTTAAATCAATTTAACGTTACTAAATTCGACCTCAACTCCTAGTGTAGACCAGGGCTCAGGGCTCCTTGCACTCCTCCATTTCCCACCCCCAAAGCTCCCTTCATGCCACCCTTCCATCTCTTTCTATTTCAGGGACTCCCTGCAATTCCCCCAACCGCCTCCCTCATGCTTCAGGCTCCGTATATCTGCCACTCTCTCCCTGCAATGGCAGAGGCTCTATGTGCCCCGCACAGTAGGGTGCCCCTTTCTCCCCTGCATAGCAGGGATTCTGTGTGAACCCCATTCTCCCCCATTGCATGGTTTACCATTCTCACCCCCGTGCCAGAAGCTCTGGGTGCACCTCCATTACACCCTTCCCTGCATGCCAGAAGCTTTGTCTGCCTCCCTTTCCTCCCTCCAGCCTTACCTGCTGGATAAAGGCCACTCTACCCAACAGAATAACCCCCTTAAAGCAGAAACAACCAGTAGGGGAAATCATGACAGCTAAGTGCCATTGGAGGCCTGGGCTGTAACGCTGCTTGTTCTGTAGAGGAGAGGAGAATGGGTTCAAAATTCCCTGATAGAATCCTTTGGGGGAATTGGTAGAGTTTTTCTGACACCCTCCTCCAGCTTTTTCCCACAAGAGGGGGTGCTTTGGCCAACAAGTGTTTGGTATGTCTACACTACAATTAAACATCTACAGATCTGGCCCATATTAGTTGACTCAGGTTCACAGAGCTCAGGCTATGGAGCTGTTCAACTGCAATGTACATAGTTGGGCTTGGGCCCTGAGCCCCCACAATGGGGAGGGTCTCAGAGCCCAGGCTCCAGCCCGAGCCTGAACTTCTACACTGCAGTTAAACAGCCCAGGCCAGTTGACACGAGCCATCTGTGGGCGTTTAATTGCAGTGTAGACATACCCATTTACTCCAGAGTTTGTAAACCCAGCAGGAAGTAGCAGAAAGCTCCCTGAATTAGGTTTCAGTATACCTCATAGAAGAAGGAACTAGAATGTTCCACACAGGCGTGAGGGGAGACCTAATGTCATCTGAATGTGGTCAACTGCTACAAGAAATGTCCAAATTAGAGGTGCAAAATACTGCTGGCCCAGTCCTGCACCCACTGAAGTCAGTGACAAAATTCCCTTTGACTTCAGTGGGTGCAGGACTGGGCCTGTATTGTTTGGGTTTGAATAAGACGAAGCATAAAAGCGTGTTTTTCTTTGCTCTTCTCTTAATGCAAACCACCCTTCCTACTTCCTCCTGATCTTGCTTGGGCTTGAAAAGTGTTGAGCTCCTCATGTCACTGCTGCTCAGACTACAAAGGAATGTCTAGTTTGCTGTGCCTGGTTGATAATGTAAGATGCTATCTTCATATATTAAGTTATGTAGAGAGATTTAAGAGATGGAGAATAACACTTAACAAGCAGTTCTCAGCAATGAATCTTTTACAGTTGTGGTGAACAGAAATGGTTCTGCTGGGATGGGCTGCCACACAGGGAGAAAGAATTTTGTGCATTCTCCTCACTCCCCCAAACTGCACTTAAGGAGAGGGGGTGGTGGGAAGAGACAGTTACAGTGAGCTACATTTATCTTACAGACCCAGAGTTCTATACGGACGGAAGAACCCAATGCACAGCTACAGACTAGGGACCGAATGGCTAGGCAGCAGTTCTGCGGAAAAGGACCTAGGGGTGACAGTGGACGAGAAGCTGGATATGAGTCAGCAGTGTGCCCTTGTTGCCAAGAAGGCCAATGGCATTTTGGGATGTATAAGTAGGGGCATAGCGAGCAGATCGAGGGACGTGATCGTTCCCCTCTATTCGACATTGGTGAGGCCTCATCTGGAGTACTGTGTCCAGTTTTGGGCCCCACACTACAAGAAGGATGTGGATAAATTGGAGAGAGTCCAGCGAAGGGCAACAAAAATGATTAGGGGTCTGGAACACATGACTTATGAGGAGAGGCTGAGGGAGCTGGGATTGTTTAGCCTGCAGAAGAGAAGAATGAGGGGGGATTTGATAGCTGCTTTCAACTACCTGAAAGGGGGTTCCAAAAAGGATGGCTCTAGACTGTTCTCAATGGTAGCAGATGACAGAACGAGGAGTAATGGTCTCAAGTTGCAGTGGGGGAGGTTTAGATTGGATATTAGGAAAAACTTTTTCACTAAGAGGGTGGTGAAACACTGGAATGCGTTACCTAGGGAGGTGGTAGAATCTCCTTCCTTAGAGGTTTTTAAGGTCAGGCTTGACAAAGCCCTGGCTGGGATGATTTAACTGGGAACTGGTCCTGCTTCGAGCAGGGGGTTGGACTAGATGACCTTCTGGGGTCCCTTCCAACCCTGATATTCTATGATTCTATGTTTCTATATGGTTGGCCAACTATTAGCAGTTCCCTGGTCCAACGAACCCTGCAGAGAACACATCAGAAGAAAGGGATATTTGAGAGGCATCAGCCTCCTTACCTCCTCGGCTGGTTCCCACCTCCCACTTGCCTTATCCAATAATCCTGTGACTGCCGCTAGCTGGGGTCTTTTTCTGTCCCTGCCTTCTCCTGGTTGCAGCTTCTGTCCTACTCAAGGCCTTTTACTGAACACCTTCTCAGAATCGCTACTTCATTCAAGCAAGATTTCCAGAAATGCTCTCAATCCCACTGGACTGCTGCTGTCCTGATTAATAGAGACTCTGGGCCCACAACTTGAAAGTTGCCATTAGGTATCTGCTGCTTTGTAAATTGCATGTAAAACACTCTCCCATTGAATTCTTCCATCTTAAATCTGACAACAATAATAATAAATAATAATAATAATAATATGAAACCAATAATTATTAAACACATTTTTCAGTAGCGTGTGCCTCCAACAATTCCTTCGGGTCACTAGCTGCAAGAACTCACTTATCTCTCTCTTGAAGAAAATGAAAAAAACCTGTCACAACCAAGGATGAAACAGAACTCTGCAAACTCTAGGTTGATTATAAATTTTTTGTGTTCATGTGTACATGAGCATTAAAGGGTTTCATCTCACCTAGGCACTAGGGTAATTTGAGCTCTTTTCACCTTCCATTTTAAGATCTCTCTCTCTCATATACGTGCACAAGCATTAGTCTAAACAGATAATTTGCTTAGCAATCATGTTACAGGTCTTCCATACAGGCCAGATTCAATATAATGTCTCTCCATCTTCTTCACTGCAGAAGTGGAATTTTTCTGTGCTTGTATGGACTTCTGCTTTGCAAAAGACAGATGAAGTTTCTATCGAACTTGGCCCTATGTGGTGATCTCTATGCCACAGATTTAAGAAGGTGATCCCCAACATAAAAATAAGGTCATTCATAGTGGCTGTGTGCTAACATTCTGAAAAAACTTTGTATTTACCTTAGCTATAAAATATAAATTTTATGCCCCATACGGAAAAAGATATTTTTCACACCTTTGTGTTGAGTATATTTTATAGCATCTCATATTTTACATCCACATGTAATGGATTTTATTAAACTTAAACAACTGATTAAAAATAGATTTTCACACATTGGACATTTGTTTCTCTCTTTATTCTGAAGCAAAACAGCTCCTGGTTTGCTTGCCTTCAAGTGCTACTGAGGAAGGCTACCTTATGTTGAATGATCTGTATTTGAACTGGCAGAAGAGGCCAACTAATTTTTGTATACAAAGACTGCATCATATTATTGAATACAAACTATTCTATTGGCACGGTTTGCCAGCTCTTCTGCATCTTACATGATACTTGATTAAAGACATTCCTATGTCTCTCTTACAAGTTTCTGAATACGGGTACATACACTTTAGAAAGAAAATACCCACAAATGCCAAAACCTATCAATATGCAAGTGAACAGTGAAAGGCTATGATATTCCTTTATGAATCATGAATAATACATATAACAAGTATAGTGACATGGGGATCGGGGTCAGCAGCCTTGAAGCACACAACACAAGCTTTAGAAGGCAACCACCCAAAAAAAGCACAGTGCTTGAGCAGATGATTTAGTTGGGGATTGGTCCTGCTTTGAGCAGGGGGTTGGAGTAGATGACCTCCTGAGGTCCCTTCCAACCCTGATATTCTATGAGTCTATGATCTAATCCAGAAACAGGCATCTAATGTAGTGGGAGTCAACTAATGGAAGTTAGTCTAGCTTTAGTAATAAGTGAGAAAATAAAACCATTTTTAACCCATTTTAAACTAATGTCTCAGTATTCTATATTTAAAGGCAATTCTCCTCTGATTCCCAGCTTTTAAAGAGAAATTATTTTTCAAAGAAACAACAGTTGAAGATCACATCTTGAATGACCATTGAACAATATTACCGTAACAGAGGCTTACCTTTCCCGCATTAGGTGTGGCCGTAGAATCCATTTCCAGCTCACCAGTTGGTTAGTTTAGCCTTCCAGCCAAACAGTTCTCTCCTTCCACTGTAAATTCCAATGAACATATGCCCTGGTATTGCGAAACCCAAAAGTCCAAAAATAATGAGTCAAGGACCCCCTAAAATCATTAAATTAAAAAAAAAACAAACGTTGGATTCTTTTTATTTACCTTATGGGTTTTGAGTCTTTAGGGTTCATATTTTTCAAGCTTTTTTCCACAACAGTAGGGACTAGAAACCTAGCTTTCATTAAAACAAAAAATTCTCAGTCACTTGACTCCAGGAGCTAGGACCTTCAAAAAAAACCCATAGCAAATATCACAATAAAATTGCAAAAGTCAGCAACACCAAAGCCCAAACAAAACTGTTGCTTAGTTTCACTCTCTGAGCCTCAGCCCCCTATCCAGCATTGGTTCAACCTTCACCCCTTGTTTGCAGAGATCCACAACTAGTCCTTCATCCCTTAATTACAACAAGATGTATGAGCACAACATAACACTACTAAAGCTAAGAAGAACCCATGCACTCTGTCTACCATAGACTTCAGCCCTAGGAGCCAACACAAGCCCTATTCCACAGCTCAGCAGCAGCCAGTATAAACATTTACTTCCGCCAGAGCGCTGATTGGCATTCAGATAAGCAAACAGAACTTGGCCTCTCCGCCCTGGCAGAACTCTGGAAAGAAATCCCTCCTCTACTTTCTGCTACCAACTCCTCTCTCCTGCTTTTGGAAAAACAGCTGTGTGGGCTGTGGCAGGGACACAGCAGGCTGAGTCTGAGTTCCAGTTTGGGGAACAGACCCAGGAAGTGGCCTGAGCACATTGCCCTCCACTGCATCAAAGAATTGGAGAAAGCCCTAATGGAAGGGGGTCCCTGCTATGTGAGTGGGGGTCTGAAGCTGGGGGGGGGCCACTTGGACAGTTTGTTTGCTCATGAAACCAGTTGTTTATGACCACACTGTTGGAGTGATTTCTGGGTGAATTCCTGTCTCCTCATAGGCTCTAAGTGGGGTTTTCCCCCTACCTTAGGCAAGAGGAGGGAGTTTGGAACTGACTGCTAGTAAGGGATGCCCACCCCCACGAAGCAGCTGTATTGGCCCATCTCATTCTTTTTCCCACCCCAGACTACATCCTAGGGCTGCTTCCCTCCCTCCCTTTTTTGAAAGGACTTCTCCCTGGATCTTCTATGGGCTTCTTCAGCACAGCCTCTCCCAAAGTTCTTCCCCAACTCCCTTTCTGCTGTGAGCTCTATGGGCAGACCCAGTTACTAGAGAACTCCATCAAGAGATGACTACAGCTGCTCTCACCATCCAGACAAAAGGCTTTTCCCAGCATACACTGCTTTCCTCCTACAGTTTCTATTAGTCCATCTGTGAACTTCAAATGCTAGAATCTCTAAGTCCTGAGACTAATATGATAGCAGGAGAGCTGGGCCTGGAGCCTGCAATTAAAGGGCCAGCATATTCTGTTACAATGAATTTTGTATATAATCAAATATAATTTTAGTTACACCCATGTAGTCATTGCAGAGCATCATCATCTAGTGGATAGAGTATAAAACTAAGACTCAAAATGTGGGTTTTAATACTGTCTCTGCCATTGACTGGCTGTGTTTAGCAAGTTGCTTCAGTTTCCTATGCTGGGGACAATACTTATTCAACTTTGTAAAGTGCTTTGGGATCTATGGGTGTAAATGTTATATGAGTGTTTTTATTATTCATAAAGCAAATTATTAGTAAACGGGTTCCTTAATTGCACTTTCCATGTGAAAATGCTGGGCATGCTCCAGTGTGTTTTCTTTTTGCCTGAATCAGGCTGATGGTTATAGCTCACAAATGACTTATTCAACAGGGAAATAGGAAATCAGAAAATGAGTTACTTTGACTTGTTTTGTTCTGGGGTTTATCAACATTTTATGTACTTGTCTCCGCAGGCTATATCAGAGCCAGTAGCAGGTTTGTTTCCTTGGGACCTGAAGACAATATGGGTTATTGTAGGTATCTATGTGAACTGAACAATCAGTTTACAGCTGAGACTAGCTAGAGCTTTGCAGTTAAATTTTCCAAAGATTCCATCTGTAGTGGGCACGTTCTAATACTTTGCCTGCAGCTGCACCTCTGGACTGATGTGGGCTGCGGCTGGGTACTGGAATTGAGAGCAAGGGAAACTCTCTTTCTTGTACTCTCAGTAATCTTGTTGGGCTCAGACTATATGGAGAAGGAAGTTGCCTTATTTGAATGCAGAAGGAACAAGAACTGGAACTGAGGAGGTGGGGGAAGTAGATTGGGACAAGGAGACAGGCTGGAGGCTGGGAGTGGGGTGGGGAGAAGATTGAGACTGGCTGGGCAAGGAGGCTGGAGTATGGAGAAGACTAGAAATGGGAACCAGGGAGGGCAATGTGGGTGAGGACTGGCAGCCATTGGGTAGCCAGAGGCCCATTGGTGGTTCACCATTCTGTGTCAGCAACTCTTGTCAAGCCTGACATACTCACTACACCTCATACACAGGAGTAATGATATTTATTTAAAAGGTGACATGTAATATACTGTTTGAAATCTAATAACACACTGATCATTAATATCACTGTGAAATGTTTGTAGCAACACAGTAGATGAAATTATGGATACTCTCCGATTTTATGTGTTAGATACTGTGAACAGACAAAAGAGACAAAACAGGTTTTTTCCATATAAAGGGGAAAGAAAATATGGTGGCATATGCCCTGTCCAGCAAAGATGGTTCTGACCAGCTGTCTCCTGGTCAGCCAGTGGCTAACCCTTCTACAGTTTTGTAAGGGAGGAGGATTGGCTCTAAGAGCATCCCAATGCTAGATGGCAAGGGACTTCCTAATATGTAGCAAGTAGTGACCAAGGCTGTAGAGACCAGGGCGGGGCTGTTGTGTTGTAGGTAGGCTGCTAGGGTCAGAGTGCTGAACAAGGGCTGCACAGCATACAGAAACTCAGGGAACTATGCTTATCAGCTGGCTGCTTGGTGTCCAGGCTGTGAGTCATAGCAGCAGAGCATCAAGGCACCAGGGTTACAGGACAGGCAGTGATGCAACCTCTTACTGGTCTGTGTTGAAACACAAAATGTCATAGAGGGGATTGGGACTAGGAGCTGGTGGGATAGGGCAAAGGAGTTGTGGGGGGGAGGGGAGACAAATCAGATGAGGAGCTGGGGTACAGGAAGAAAATGGGTCTGGTTCAGCAAAGAGACTGGGACAAGAAGCTGGGGGAGGGATGATGAAATTGGACGGAGTCCAGGGAGGGAGCCTGGAGCTGAAAACCAAAGGAGATGAGGAACATGGGTGGGGGTGTTCAGATGGAGACCAGGTGTGGAGAAATATAGATTTGATAAGGGAGCCAGGTGAGAGGGAACTGGGACTGGCTAGGCAAGGAGATTGGAACTGGAAGTTGGGGTAGGGGGTGGAGGAATGAGACTAGGATGTGCTGGGCAAGGAAACAAGAAGGTAAATCTAAAGAGTGGGAACTGGGTCTGGATGAGGAGCCAGGGGTTGTGAAGAGATAGGACTGGGAAAGGGCCAGTTGGAGAGATCAAACTTGGGGGAGGGGAATGGGCAGAAGAGTCTGTGGGGATACTCCCTTCCAGAGCCTGTAATGGAACCCAAGATCCCGGAGTCTCACCATTCCTTGGTGAGTAAAGGATAATGCTCTGCTACTGCTATTAGCTACTCTAAGTGGTAGGGGTCTTTGAGGTGAATCTAAATATTCTAGCTCTGCTGATGACCAGTGTTGGTGTTAATATGATGCCACCTACTGGAATTTGCTTTTTTATTTTACTTTTTTAAAACCTAGGAAATTATACCCACAAATTACATTAATAGAACATTGTTAAGATTGCAAAATCAAGGACTCAAATGTTAGGAAATCTCTGTGCAACCTTAATTTAACCTCCTTTTGCATATGCATTATTATATAGTCTTTAATTACATGATCATATATGATTTTTTCCTCTGGACCCCTGCTTCATTCAGCACAGAGAATGGATGGTGCTCACTTGATGAGCAGCTATTTGTTTTCTCCTCATTCAGTGTGCAATCCTGCGTCTTACTTACTGCATACTACTGACACCTTGCTCTGATAACAGAATTATTAATTTCCTCAGGGCCTTTTCTGTGGTACTCATCACTATATTTGTGAAGCACTCAGGTACGAATTAATTTTCAACCATGCCTGTAAAGTGAGGAGGAAGTGTTATCCCCATTTTACAGATGGGGAGCTAAGGCACAGAAAGATTTGTGTTAAAAGTATCCACTAACTATGGGTGCTTAATCTGAGATGCCTAGGACCTGATTTTTCAGAGTACTTATCATTATGCAGCACTTAATATGTACAAAGCAGAGCTTCCATTGACTTAATTTGCTGCTGTGAGTACTCAGCACTTCTGCAAATCAAACACCCAGGTTCTCAGTTCAGGCACTCAGAATATGAGGAACACACAGTAAATGACCACCTGTGAAAAGTTTGGGTAAATGACTTGCCCACCATCACATAGGAACTCTGAGGCAGAAGCAGGGACAGAATCCTGCAATGCAACATTCAATTGCCTTTACTGTGAGACCACCCTTTCTTTTCCTGCCATCTCCTCTCTTATTCATTATATAATAACAAATTCTAGGCACTTCTGGCATAGAGTACCAAAACTAATAATAAAACTGTGAGTTAGTGTAGCACATTAAAGTTAAAAATATAACAAAAAAGAGAGCAACCAACATGAAGCTAGAGAAATAGACCACCGGACCAGGGGGATGAGGTAGATGAGGCTTTCTTCCGGCAGCTCACGGAAGCTACTAGATCGCATGCCCTGATTCTCATGGGTGACTTTAATTTTCCTGATATCTGCTGGGAGAGCAATACAGCGGTGCATAGACAATCCAGGAAGTTTTTGGAAAGCGTAGGGGACAATTTCCTGGCGCAAGTGCTAGAGGAGCCAACTAGGGGGAGCGCTTTTCTTGACCTGCTGCTCACAAACCGGGTAGAATTAGTGGGGGAAGCAAAAGTGGATGGGAATCTGGGAGGCAGTGACCATGAGTTGGTTGAGTTCAGGATCCTGACGCAGGGAAGAAAGGTAAGCAGCAGGATACGGACCCTGGACTTCAGGAAAGCAGACTTCGACTCCCTCAGGGAACGGATGGCCAGGATCCCCTGGGGGACTAACTTGAAGGGGAAAGGAGTCCAGGAGAGCTGGCTGTATTTCAAGGAATCCCTGTTGAGGTTACAGGGACAAACCTCGATGAGTCGAAAGAATAGTAAATATGGCAGGCGACCAGCTTGGCTTAATGGTGAAATCCTAGCGGATCTTAAACATAAAAAAGAAGCTTACAAGAAGTGTAAGGTTGGACATATGACCAGGGAAGAGTATAAAAATATTGCTCGGGCATGTAGGAATGATATCAGGAGGGCCAAATCGCACCTGGAGCTGCAGCTAGCAAGAGATGTCAAGAGTAACAAGAAGGGTTTCTTCAGGTATGTTGGCAACAAGAAGAAAGCCAAGGAATGTGTGGGCCCCTTACTGAATGAGGGAGGCAACCTAGTGACAGAGGATGTGGAAAAAGCTAATGTACTCAATGCTTTTTTTGCCTCTGTCTTCACTAACAAGGTCAGCTCCCAGACTGCTGCGCTGGGCATCACAAAATGGGGAAGAGATGGCCAGCCCTCTGTGGAGATAGAGGTGGTTAGGGACTATTTAGAAAAGCTGGACGTGCACAAGTCCATGGGGCCGGACGAGTTGCATCCGAGAGTGCTGAAGGAATTGGCGGCTGTGATTGCAGAGCCATTGGCCATTATCTTTGAAAACTCGTGGCGAACCGGGGAAGTCCCAGATGACTGGAAAAAGGCTAATGTAGTCCCAATCTTTAAAAAAGGGAAGAAGGAGGATCCTGGGAACTACAGGCCAGTCAGCCTCACCTCAGTCCCTGGAAAAATCATGGAGCAGGTCCTCAAAGAATCAATCCTGATGCACTTGCGTGAGAGGAAAGTGATCAGGAACAGCCAGCATGGATTCACCAAGGGAAGGTCATGCCTGACTAATCTAATCGCCTTTTATGATGAGATTACTGGTTCTGTGGATGAAGGGAAAGCAGTGGATGTATTGTTTCTTGACTTTAGCAAAGCTTTTGACATGGTCTCCCACGGTATTCTTGTCAGCAAGTTAAGGAAGTATGGGCTGGATGAATGCACTATAAGGTGGGTAGAAAGCTGGATAGATTGTCGGGCTCAACGGGTAGTGATCAATGGCTCCATGTCTAGTTGGCAGCCGGTATCAAGTGGAGTGCCCCAAGGGTCGGTCCTGGGGCCGGTTTTGTTCAATATCTTCATAAATGATCTGGAGGATGGTGTGAATTGCACTCTCAGCAAATTTGCGGATGATACTAAACTGGGAGGAGTGGTAGATACGCTGGAGGGGAGGGATAGGATACAGAAGGACCTAGACAAATTGGAGGATTGGGCCAAAAGAAATCTGATGAGGTTCAATAAGGATAAGTGCAGGGTCCTGCACTTAGGATGGAAGAATCCAATGCACCGCTACAGACTAGGGACCGAATGGCTAGGCAGCAGTTCTGCGGAAAAGGACCTAGG
The DNA here is from genome assembly GCF_965140295.1 of Lepidochelys olivacea. Lineage (NCBI taxonomy): Eukaryota > Metazoa > Chordata > Testudines > Cheloniidae > Lepidochelys > Lepidochelys olivacea. The sequence continues at coordinate 62,676,338 of NC_140416.1, forward strand.
GGTGACAGTGGACGAGAAGCTGGATATGAGTCAACTGTGTGCCCTTGTTGCCAAGAAGGCCATCGGCATTTTGGGATGTATAAGTAGGGGCATTGCCAGCAGATCGAGGGACGTGATCGTTCCCCTCTATTCGGCATTGGTGAGGCCTCATCTGGAGTACTGTGTCCAGTTTTGGGCCCCACACTACAAGAAGGATGTGGATAAATTGGAGAGAGTCCAGCGAAGGGCAACAAAAATGATTAGGGGTCTGGAACACATGACTTATGAGGAGAGTCTGAGGGAGCTGGGATTGTTTAGCCTGCAGAAGAGAAGAATGAGGGGGGATTTGATAGCTGCTTTCAACTACCTGAAAGGGGGTTCCAAAGAGGATGGCTCTAGACTGTTCTCAATGGTAGCAGATGACAGAACGAGGAGTAATGGTCTCAAGTTGCAGTGGGGGAGGTTTAGACTGGATATTAGGAAAAACTTTTTCACTAAGAGGGTGGTGAAACACTGGAATGCGTTACCTAGGGAGGTGGTAGAATCTCCTTCCTTAGAGGTTTTTAAGGTCAGGCTTGACAAAGCCCTGGCTGGGATGATTTAACTGGGAATTGGTCCTGCTTCGAGCAGGGGGTTGGACTAGATGACCTTCAGGGGTCCCTTCCAACCCTGATATTCTATGATTCTATGATTCTAAATATATGCCTATTATCACGTTGATCACTCTTGTATTTTTCATCCCTTTTTTCTTCTCTTGTCTGTATGTCTTTGCCTATTAACCCCTAAAGGGCAAGGACCATAGTCCCCTGTGTTTGGAAAGTACCCAGCATACTGGGCACCACTGCCATCTAAATAACAACTGCACCCCATGAGGTAGGTACATTCACCAGGAAAATTGAATCAGAGAGCCTGATTTACAAAGATGGGTTAGTATGATTACAAATAAGGCTTGTGCACAAGCAAATACCATACTTGTGAGCACAAAACCAGTATATGTCTCCTCCTGTGGCCAGCTAGACATGCAGCTAAACATCTGACTGTGCACATTGGGTATTTATGTGTGCAGAATTTAGCATATTGCCATCTTTGAGAATCAAGCCATATGTGATTCACCCAAGGTCCTACATTAAGTCATTATGCTTTTTGGGTCAGAGACTGTCGTTTTGGTTTGTTTGTAGAAGGAGGGGGGTCCTGTTTCATTATTGGAGTGCTCCTCTGTGCTACCATAATACAAATAATAATAAATAGAGATGGGAATACAACCCAGGAGCTCTAGCTGTCATTCATTTCCTCTTTTCACTGGATAATAGTGTTGATCACAGAGGCAAAATATGCTTCCTTAAAATTGCTTCCAAATCCTCCATAGAAGAAATAGTACCTTAATTTTGCTATGAGTCTGATAGATTGGTACTTATTAGAACTTCTCTCATTTAATTGCTCTCCTAGGGGAGATACATTGCAGGTGTTTCTCATTCTGTTTTGCAGCAGAAGCTTAGCAATCTTTCTCCACACTGCATTTTCTCAGTACAAATCTGTTCTTTCCAACTGGGGATACTTTTATTTATAAAGTTTCTCTCTCTCCTTAACGCTCCCAGATTATTGGAGAGAACACCACTGTTTTCCTGGCATGATCCCCTTTATGTATCTTTCTGGGAAGGCAAACACAGGCTGAAGAAATAATGCGAGTGCCTCAAACTCCATCTATCTGGATGCTTAAGAGAGAATCCAAATTCCTCTATTTTTAAAGCATAGCCCATCTCCTGAAAGGTCAGAGTAAGCCTATTCAAGGACATCAGTTTTATTACAGCGAGTCACACATTGGTGTACTATGGGTTAACTGCACTGCCCCAGACTGAAATAACGTAGTGAGGATCAGGATCCTTCAAGATGCCACTGTGGTATTGACTTATTTTAAATAGAAAATACTTTAGGATGCATGTGTGTGGCAGAAAAGTTAGTAATACAAACTTTTTATCAGATCACCCTTTAATTTTGGGAGTATTCAGAATCTAAAACTGCTTCTGAGTTTTGCAAATGGTCTCTCTCTTTCTTTAGAGTTGGCTTTGAATCAAAACTTTGGATTTGAGTACCGCTGAGTGTGCATGTTGGAATCTCAATTTGAGCACTTAAGGACAGATTTTTAAAGGTATTTAGGTGCCTAAAGATGCAAACAGGCACCTCCCATTGACTTCAATGGGAGTGAGACATCGAGGTGCTTTTGAAAATCCCACTAGGTGCCTATCTGCCTCTTTAGACACCTAAATACCTTTTAAAATTTTGGCCTTAAAGTACTGCGGTGTCCAGAGCTATACAAATAGCTAAAAAAGTTGCAAAATTTGGATTCAATTTATGTAACTTGAGCCCCTCTCTGAAATCTTAGCTGGGGAAGCTGGAATCCATATACTTTTTGCTGGGAAGCTTGGCATTGGAAGAGTGTGAAACTGATAAAATAATTGGGGACATACTATTAACAGTATTGACCTTTCCTAGTCTGGAAAAAGGGAGGCAGATCTGTCTAGTATAGTGCTTTGGGGATCTCTGGTAGTGGGTTCACGCACAGTTTGAAAAAGGATTTAGTGGCTTTTGCTGCATCTACTCTTGACTATTGTAACATACTGGCATTTTCTAAAGGAGGATTAGTAAAACTTGTTAGAGTTACAATAAGGGCTTCTGAGCAGGACTTCACAATAACTGCGATTCCTTTAATATCTGGAAAACTTTCAAATATCTTTGCTAATTCAGTAAATTAACTGAAGGACATGTCAGGGCTTGATGTTTAAACCAGACTATCACGGAGTGAAATTTTCTGTTCTACACCTCCAATTTTGATTATAATCAGGAGAGCTCTCACAAACTGATTCTTAACAGTTACTTTAGTCTTCCTTTGTGTGTGTCTGTAAGAGAGAGATTGAGAAAGAGGGCGAGTGGGCAAGAGTTGATATGCATGTTGGGAGTAAAGAGAAACTTTGAGCTGGCAGTAATTTTTTTTTGATTGTTCATTTAGCTTAGTAGTAATATTACCTGTTCTCTCACTTTCTGTCAAAGTGCCACATATTTGTAACTATAATACACAATGATTTGTGACATAAAATGCTATATGTGCTGAAAACTATTAAGCCCAATAAGGGTATATCTATACAGTAAAGAAAAACCTGCGGCTGGCCTATGCCAGCCGATGGGGGGCTCAGGCTAAGGGGCTGTTTCATTGTTCTGTAGACTTGGGACCTGTGCTGGAGCCTGAACTCTGGGATCCTCCCACCCTACAGGGTCCTAGAACCCGGAAGTCTGCACAGCAATGAAACAGCCCTGCAGCCTGAGCCCCAGGAGCCTAAGTTGGCTGGCACAGGCCAACCACGAGTGTTTCTTTGCTGTATAGACATATCCAAAGAAAAAACCTGCAAACAGATGTACCAAACAAGCAAACTCTTATTGTTATGATGCTGTTCTAGTAGCTTCCATCCAAGATTTTCAAAATCAGCCTCACAACATCCTTGCAAGGGATTTTTTAAAAAGGGGAAATTGAGGGATAGAGAGTCTCCTCTGCCCTAGTTCTCTCACACAGATTCTCCACTGCCTTGTATCTTCTGTAGTATTTGACACTCGTGCAAAGTGTAAAAGCTACAAATTAGAATTGTAGCATTTTACATCCACTTTGCCCGGGTATGTATGACTACACAAGGTGCTAGGCAGTGGAGAACCAGGCCCAGAGAGTCTATGACAGAAATAGGAATAGAACTTTGATCCCTGGATTCTTAGTCTTGTGCTTTAACACTAAGGTTTTGTCTGCACTAATAAAATGTATTCTATAAAATGCACGAGTACCCCCGATATAGTGAACAGCCTTAAAAGCTTGAAGAATGGGCTCAGGCATTTGTTGACACCAGGTCACCTGGGCTTCCTCTGACAGTAGTAAACTATGGTGTAAAAACACCTGATGCCTTTCTGCACTTCAGCTTGCATTGCCATCTGGCCAAGGAGCAGGCAGTCCTCTAAAAGGATGACAGAGCTATTGTTCCAGTATGCAGGATCCCTCACAAGAAATTCTACATCCTCCAGCATACTTTTGTGATTCCAGGAAAGAATGTTCCCCTTAATTATCTGAGGAGTTATACAAGGCAACTGACATTTTAAGATGACCATTACATAGGTAGCTATACATACATTTGAATGTATGCATACTTGTATATTAAAAATGAAATATATTGGGTTTCATAGTAGCAGGTAGGAAGATTCATTGTTTATTATTTATCAAGATTTATTTTATGGAATTTATTTAGCACTGTAGCAGCGGCTGGCTTAGAAGCCAGCCAAGTGCGTCATTCCCACCTACACTAACACATGTTGAAATGGTTCCCGTTGTGTGTCTACATGTTACAAATAAACAAAAAACTACTCTGAACTTCTATAGCACCTTTTATCTGAGGGTCTCAAAATGCTTTACAAACATTACTGAATTAAGCCTCCCAATGCTCTTGTGACATAGTAAGGACATACTATTATATGCATTTACAAGACGGGGTAACTGAAAGACACAGAAGAATTAATTTATTTACCCAAGATCATGTAGCAACTCTGCAACAGGATCAGAAATAGAACTCCCAGTCACATAATCTAACCACTAGACATACTACAACTAAATAGAAATGTCGTTTCTTGTGTTATTTCCAACTGGAAATACCATGATGGAGGATTTTTCCTCCCTGTTGCTTAGCTACCTCAATGACCTTTGAGTATTCTCTCTCAGTTGTCTGGGCTAATTCATTTCCTTTCAACTGCAGTGCCTGGATTTGGTCATGCCTCGTACCTTCCTCTGTTCCCCCCAGCAGCATTTCATTAACTGCCCAGCACAGTGTTGGTTTCCCCATTTTGCTGAGAGAAGTTTTTGCTATTCTCTGTGTAATGCCTATCTGTAACAGTCTGAGGAGTGTTGGCAATAACACAGCAGGTGCTTCCAGAGATCATGTCTATCTTTCTTATTGGCAAAATGACATAAAGAGACTCCTCATTAATCAGGAAAACTCTGATTTATTACGGTTCTGCTTCTTTGGACTTTTCTTTGACCTAAAAAATCAATCGGGTTTCCTGCTTGAGACAGTTAAGCCTAGAGACAGATTTGATCTAAAACCCCAAGTCTGAACAGTCTTGGATCTGAATCTTGCAGCTGGAACATGTCTGTTTGACATATGATCCTGTTGCTCCCAGAAACCACTTGCCAATAAAGGGCTTCATGAGGGGTCAATTTGATCCATGGAGCTTTAAGCCTCTCCTCTAATTAAGGTGCATTAGTTGGTGCGATTTGTAGTTTAGGGGTACAATAGCATCACACCACCACATGTGGAATTTGAGTCCCATCTCTGATTTGGTTGCCTTTTCCTGAGCCAAAAACCGTTTGGAGTGTTTGACTGATGCTTTGTATTGTTATCCTGATGATTCTCACAGGCTAATTTGAATGGAAAATAGGGCTGCTGTTGGATTCATTTCTTGTCTTGAACATTTTGCCAACACACACTTTTGTGCTGGGGACAGAGCACAATATTCTGTCAGGCAGCAGCAATGCCTGGGGCAGGAGATGTAAAGGAGTGAGGAGAAATGCAGTGTGTCAGGAAGCTTTGTAGCTCTTCTTGCATCCTTTAATCAATTTTGGAGTCCAAAATCCAAAAGATTGGAGAGCCATAAGAGAAAACTAAATGGCAAATGTGTGGGTTGGGGGGAAGCTTCATAGTACATGAGGGGCTTTTCCATCTCTCCTTGGTCTTTTTTGTTAAAATAAATGAAACAATCACATCAGTTTGAAGTTGCTCCTTCAGCGTGGTGTGGTGGTTAAAGTACAAGGGAATAATTCTTTTCCTGCCTCTGTATGGACTTGCTATGTGACCTTGGATGAGTCAATTAAACTCTCAGTCTGTAACATGAGATGATACTGTGATAGGCTGGTTGGTGCACAAAAGGATTTTGCACTCCTTGGTGGAGTTTTAATACCTTTGCCCTGCATTTTATTATGAAACAAAATGTAAAATCTTTCCTGTCTCTTTAAGAGCCAAACCTAGTGCAGTAGGTCATCTATCCCTCAGCCATGTCCAAAAGAAAGGAATAAGATGTAGTTCATTTTAGCCAAATTCCATAGAAAAGTTAGGTGGGGGAGCCTGATTTTCTTCTGAGCTCCATTGTCCCACACCTCATGCAGTCATTTACACTAGGGCAGAGTTGATGTAAATTGTTACCAATCCGATTTGGTAGCATTTTACACCCACTTTTCACTGGAATAACAAGGTGCCAGGTGTAATGCAGGATCTGGCCCCCTCCAACCTGCTAAACCCACACCCCAATTCCCCACAGCACATCCCTCCTATAGATAAGTGCCAGGGGTGATTAATTTCCTACAGCTCACCCTGGCCTACTACCCTGTAAATCCCCATGCTCAGCACAGACAACTGGTTCATGTTCTAGACAGAGGGAGAGGGTTAACTCCTTTCTTGCCAACTTCTGGACACAAATATCTCCTTCACATGAGAGACAAGAGTTTATTCCACAGGAATTTGAACAGCTTTTGAGGTTCTTGGATGGAAGTCTGTAGAAGTGCAAACTATTTAGCCACAAAGCTCTTTTGAGACTTTGTCCTTTGAAGCCTAGAAGAGATCATTAACAACTTCCTAGTATAACAGTATATAATATTCTACTAAGAATGCAGCAAAATGAAGATATCCTCAGGATGAGGAAAAAAGACATGTTGTACTTCCTCTCCTGGGAGAGAGCATAGGAACTACGCTGCTCATTTTGGCTGATCAGCCAAGGAATTTCAACATGTGCTTTCTTTCAAGAATGAAGAATTTGTGGGTCTCTTTCATAATGCAGAGAATTTCTGAGAGAGCTTTTATAGCCCTTGCAATTTTTTCCTAGACCCTTGTGCTGCCACTGATTAGTATGTTTAAGGATTTCTTCATATTTTTAAAGGATTTTCTTAATATTAAGTGGAGAGTCTCCCTTTTGTTTATAATGGGGTGAACCAAAACCCCAGATCTGAACATCTCTAAGCAATGAAAAGTTGGGATACAGATTTTGATCCAAGCCTTTTGGCTTGACTCCATCTCACAGCAAGAATGCTATGCTATGCAATTAACTTTAAAAAGATCCTCTTTTAACCCCTGATTCTGCATTCCTTGGGCTGGCAAATCTCCCACTGGGAAACAACTCCAGCCTAAGGGGGTGTTCTGTAGCCTGCATCCAACTGCCACAATGAATCCACTAGTCCCTGCTTTGTCAGGAGCACCAAAGGAAAGAAGGGACATAGCCACAGCACACTGTGCTGCTCTAATTTGCACCAGGTGCCAGGCAGGCAAGCCTCTAGCTGCCCCAAAAATATGAGGAGCTCAAAGGAGGCTGGTGCAGGGATACAAGAATGAGAATCAGGACCTTGTTTTGTGACTATGAAGTAAAGCCTGGGCTTTAAACCAATTTACCACAAAGAGCAAACTGCTGAAATTAAGTTTCTCATTGCACTTACTATTACCCCCTCACACACCCAAACAAAGAGAATGGCATGTTTCTCCGTTGTAGTTGGTCTGCATACTTCTCTTATGGTCAGCCTTAAACAATTTTGTAAGGAATTTCTGCTCATTATTAGTGTTATTTAAAATACTGTAAACATAATTTAAAATCCTGAAAATCATAACTAAAATGTATACAAACAAAAGGTACTGGTCCTAAGGTCACATGTATCCAGGAATTCATTAGTATCTGTAGGATCAGAAAGATGTACACCATTAAAGTGCCTGCTAGTTTTAGCCTCGAAGCAAATAATTACTAACAATGGGCCAAAGCAGAGGTAGTTTTGTGAAATCTCCACTGGCCTTCAGCACTCATAGGAAAGCCTCTATATCTACCCATAATTTCTTTGAGGGATTTAGTGCACTGAATAGGGAGAATCTAAGTTTTCATTGTCTGGGTGTGGTGTATGTACCTATGATCCAGTTTTCTGTATACTGGACCTTTAAACATAAAAAAGCGCTCTGACCTGTCCATTGCATGGCAGGATTGTGAGAGGACTGAAAATGCATGGTTTGCTCTTTGTGTATGGAAAACATTACAGTGGAGAGTGTCTCACTGTTGGCATTGGATTGTGGGAATGTTTGTGTGTGTGTGTTAAAGATTATTAATCACTCATGTGCCTAGAGCTTGGAAATACCAGTAGGCACATTGTCCAAATAGAAATAAATGTATGCACGCAGTATATTTACTTTATATGTCTAGATATAGATTTAGTAAATACCTTGATGATTGTTCTTTCATTGAACAGTACGCTGTGTACCAACAGCAGGTCTGTTACAATTGCATTATTACAGTGACATGTCTACTTCTGTTTTCAGCAATCCTTTTAATACAACCTCAAGTGCCATGATTTGTCACATCAGAGCTTTAAATCACAAAGAAATGTAGTTTCATCATCATCTGCATGGAAACATTTTTCATTGACATTATAGTATGCATGCAGCAATGTACATACAATCCCAAACTATCGTGTGCCTGGCATTTTCTTTCACATCTGTTATAGTCACCTTTCTACAGGATTTCTTTCGAATTACCAGTAAGAGAGAAACAGTTCTGTATCAAGAAAAGGAGTACTTATGGCACCTTAGAGACTAACCAATTTATTTGAGCATGAGCTTTCGTGAGCTACAGCTCACTTCATCGGATGCATACCATGGAAACTGCAGCAGACATTATATACACACAGAGATCATGAAACAATACCTCCTCCCACCCCACTGTCCTGCTGGTAATAGCTTATCTGTATCACTGGTTCTTTTTAACTCAATCATTTCTTATTGTTTTTTAATTTGGAATTATTCAGGTGTGTAACTGGTGATTTGGAGGGATGGAGGGAGAGAGAGGGGGAGTGTGAATGAGAGAGAAAGAGAGATCCATAGCATCCTGCCTGCTATATCCCCATAATCTCCTAAACCAAAGAGAAGGCACATATACTTGTTGAAGCACACTGTTCCTGAATGCAAAAAGGCACAGCCATGCCAATCATCCGTTCGCTGTATTTAAATGAAAATTAAGATGATGAAAGTGAAATAATGGTGACTGTGATGCTTCAGACACAGGATGATGTGCCTTTGCAGGGATTAGCTGAAAGGGTAGCTTAAGGGTCTGTGAATTGATTGTGAAACTCTGGGAATACTGGTTCTAATCCTGGCAGGGTCAACTACCTGTGTCTTTTGTTCTTGGTAGGCAAATAAAACTGAGTTTACTCTGTGTAAGTGGTGGGGGAAGGGTGTCTTTTGGATGAGCTCTTAAAAAATGAGGTTCTGTGTGGCTATTAAAATATCATATGGCACGTTTAATAAGAATACGGGATTGGCTAGGGCAGGACTGCAGACACTCCCTGCCTCTGGAGGAAGCAGATTAACCCTATTGCTGGAGACAGATTTTAGAGTATGCCAGCCCAGCCCCAGTAGACAGATGCACTAGCTCTGCTGAAGCTGGTGTATCAAAAATAGCATTGTGGCCGCAGCACTGGAGGCAGCAGCTCGGAATAGAATGTACTGCAAGGTTCAGGCGGGTTTGTACTGCTGCAGCCACACTGATATTTTCAGGGTGCGAGCTCAAGCAGGTCTGTCTGCCCATACTGGGAAGCACGCTCCCAGCCGCTGTGTAGACATACCCATAGAGACAAGCTCACCAGGCAAATATATGGCTTCTCGGGCATCCATTGGAAATCTGTTATAAAGCTGAAACAGTTGGTCCATTCTGTAGGCTACATCCTGCCTTGTCATATGTGCGTGTGCAGGTTGGAAGAAGATGCCTGAAACTTTTAACCCCACACAGTACAACCACACTAAAGCCAGGCAGAATGGTAACTAAATGTTCCACTGAGTGCTAAGTGGGGGGCCTCGCTAATGAGCATGCTGATGCTTCTCAGCCTCAAGAGGGGTTGTCCAGGACCTTGTCCACCCTGTATGCCTGCTGGCATCTAGTAGCAGGTACTGGAGGTAGCCAGACATAAGGAACACTATAATGTACACTGTCCCCAGGGTCCCTGAGACATTCCGCTTGCATCTGCTTAGTACAAATAGACTGGTTCCTGGACCGTTGCTGAACCACTACAGCTCCACCTTCTCCATGGCTCCTAGCACATATCTGGAAACTAGACCCAGAATTTAGCCCCGTAGCTTCATAGCGGACAATTTCTGCGTAACAAAACATGGTTTAAAAGGGGGATGAAGGGTAAATGTGGTAAAAATACAACAAATACACTCTTTCTGTCTGTGTCTGAAATAGAGAAAAAGAAAAGAGAAAAGGAGCATGTGCATAAAAGAAAGAAAATAAAAACTTAGAGAACTGATGGGGATAAAATATTAGTGATGAAAATCAAACAACTGAGAAATAAAAAAGAAAAACTGAGGATTAATTTTAAAAATGGAAGGGAATTAAAAGGAGACATTTCTAGGAAGCAGAAATGAGTCTGAGCTGCAAAATTCAGTTCCTTGGAGTTCACATTCAGGGGATGGAGTCAGGGAGTTGGAACTAAGGTATTGATACATGTCCATTTCTAACAGAAAAAGGGGAAAACCTAAATAAAGCTGAGGTTAAAATGAATAAAATAAAGTGATAACTGAAAGAACAATCTCTACAAAACTGACACATACTGACGTAGAAGACCAACTGTTTTGAAATTATGGTTCGTGTTTTCTCTTCATTTTTCTTTTTTCAAGGTGTAAAGTGCTCTTCTTTGTAAGAACAGCCAAATTTTATTGCATTTTCAATCATTTTTGATTTTTAAAAAGTGTTAAAGCATTAACAATTCCTCTAAATCCTTCTAAAGTGCTCCACGAACAATACAGTATTTCTACAACTGTTGTAAAGTATTTCGAATTTACAAGCCTCCTCCAGCTCTTTCTACCCACCCATTCATTTGTGCTTCTTTACTCATAGGTAAGGCTACAATTTAGTCATAGGTATTTTTAGTAAGTCACGGACAGGTCACGGGCAACAAACAAATTCACGGCTCGTGACCTGTCCATGATTTGTCCTATATACCCCTGACTAAATCTTAGCTGGGGGGCACTGCTCTGGGGAGGAAAGGAGGTGGTGCTGCTCTGGGAGGGGGGGCAGATGAGAGGCTGCTACTTGGGGGGGCCCAGGGGCCAGCAGCACCAGCTGCTGGTGGCTGCCGAGCAGCAGCTGCTCTGGCCACCCACCCGCCACTGCTCCCGCCACCCCCAGGACGGCTGCTCAGGCGGTCCCTGGGGCCAACTGCACCAGCCGCTGCTTGGGTGGCCCTGGGGTCAGCCACTGCAGAAGTCAGAGGTCACAGAAAGTCACAGAATCTGACTTCTGCAGCCTCCATGACAGACACAGAGCCCTACTCATAGCAAAGTGTGATTTTTACCATGGTCCTATAACCTTATAACCCTATAATTTAATTTCAGTGAGGGCTTTAATGAAATGATGATTTAAAAATGCAAATGTTAAGGCAGGGTGTCGTCATTTTTACATGGTTAAAATTATGCTGCAGTCTGTTCTGTGTCTCTTGTAAAGAACTGGATCTTGATTTTGGTAAACTTACTCAGGGGGAGTATTCACATCAAACTCACCAGAACTACTTGTGAGAGTCGTTACTTCTCCAGATGAGTTATGGTGGCTTGAATCAGATCTAAGTATAGATGACAGAGCAAGAATGGCTTCTACAACTATTGCCTTTTATTATAAGATAGACATTTGAACTTTCTTAATGATCACAAGATCCAATTAAGGTTCTATTCTTCCAAACACATTACCAGTCATACTGCATGTTAGTTTCCCCTTTGACTTCAATGGGGACTACTCCTGGTACTAAGCACTACAACCTCCAGTGTTTGAAAGGATCGAGCCTTTAAAATAGTTTTTCTAGAAAACATCTGGATTTGTCAAATGAGACCAGTAAAAGCTAAATTATGACCCCCTGCCTCCCAACACCAAATTAAAGGAAGACAGGGTGACAATTTATAAAGTTACTTGTGATAATTTCAAGTAAGTTTGTTTTGTAAAAAGCAATTTAAAAGTGATGAATTCTCTGTACAATAATGTTACTTCATGAATAAAGAGAGGAATTAGTTTATGCTCACAAGCTAAAACATACTGAGTGTTGCAAGGGAGACAATTATTTTAGAATATCATTTTGCAAACGTTATGGGATCTGTGTTAAGTGAAGTTATGAATGTTATTTGAGATGACATAAGCACCTCTGCTACTCACATGGTCTAAGTACATATGAACCATTTAATAACGACTTATACAGACCAGTTTCAGAGTGGTAGCCGTGTTAGTCTGTATCAGCAAAAAGAACGAGAAGTACTTGTGGCACCTTAGAGACTAACAAATTTATCTGAGCATAAGCTTTCATGGGCTAAAGCCCACTTCATCAGATGCATGCAACGGAAAATACAGTAGGAAGATTTTATATATATCACACACACACCATGAAAAAATGGGGGTTGCCATACCAACTCTAACGAGACTAATCGATTAAGGTAGGCTATTATCAGCAGGAGAAAAAAAAACCTTTTGTAGTGATAATCAGGATGGCCCATTTTAAACAGTTGACAAGAAGATGTGAGTAACAGTAGGGGGAAAATTAGTCTGGAGAAATAGTTGGACACCATTAAATTAGGCTTGAATAAAGACGGAGTGGATGAATCATTACACAAACTAAAAACTATTTTCCCATGCTAATTTTTGAGCTTATGCGCAAATAAATTTGTTAGTCTCTAAGGTGCCACAAGTACTCCTCGTTCTCTTTGCTTATAGAAACAGGGATTTAAAAATGGCTGTAATTTTACAGGATGTCTTTGGTCATGAAGAGGCATCTGCCAAGAAATAAACTCTCCTTATAATAGACAAAACTTGACACTATCTGTTTTTATTGGTGTCTGTCACAAGGTTGGGCTTCTCCCTGGCTTCCAAGCACACACTGCCACATCCAGCCTCCTTTAAGACCATTTATTTTCTTAGAACAGGCAGTAAACAGTCTTACTCTTTTGTCTCAGGCTTCAGGGCCTCCCAGGGGTTTCTGACCCTCCTGCTCCTGGCAGCTTCCCAGTTTTAATCAGCATTGCTCCCTTACTGGATCAGCACCCCAGGCCTGCTTCCCTGAGCACCTGGCCCCTTGCTCCAGGGACCCACCACTGGCATTAGCTCCACTCTACTGTGGCATCCCTTCCCCAGACACCACCTGTCTCAGATACCCCTCTCCTCCATCTCTCATTTCCTGCCCTTTATAGGTTCAGGAGTTGCCCAGCTCCCTTTAGATGGCTTGAATGGGCTCATCTGCTCTGACACAGGGGAGCTGGGCCCAGCTCTACTCCCAGGGGCCAGGGACCCTGTGGCACACCTACCTTCCTTTCAGGGAGAAAAAACTCTTGTATTCTTAGTTCTTTTTACAATGACATTCTTTAACGTTCCCGGACCCCCAAAATTCCCCAGACCAGCCAAAATATTCCCCTTAGTTTAATGTATCATAAACACCCCATACACCATTTCACATACACTTTGCTCAACTACAGAGTGTCTCCCCCAATCCCACCTACCCTAGCACACCCTCCAGCACAAATCCTAGGCCAGTTCTGAGTCTCATATAGGGGGAGGGAGTCAGAATCACATTCCCAGCCTCACCAGGCACAAGCAATATACAGTCTTATCTTTGCCACCTGGACTTCAAGGTCCCTGCATGCACAGGCCTTTCTGTCTCTGTGCACGGAACTTCTACCTCAGGCTCAAGTTCATGAACCATGAGGAGTAGATGTCCTCCTCACTCCTCGGTGAACCAGAGACCTGTGGCAAATTGTTCTTCATTGAACTTGAGGTTCTGTAATGTGCATTCTGTTGCTTGCAATCACTGTAAGCTTCCCAGCCCTCAGGACAGGAGCCTTAACACAGTTACTTGTTATCTCCTTCCCCATGCCAGAGTCCAGGCACAGATGGACTACACCACTTGCATAACTTGCTGTAAGGTCCATAGAACACATGCAGAGTCTTTCTAAAGCTCTATCTTGTCACAAATAAATTGCTGACAAAGAGTTCCTTCTATTTGGCAAGAACTCTGATGTTGATCAGTTGACTCTCCTACAGATGCTATAGTATGTTCAGAACTGGTTTACATAGGCTGCCAACTCTGCAGAGGCAGGAAGCACTGGCTTGGAAGGGGCCTTTACAGGAAGGCAGTTACAGACTCCACCACGGCTTCTTCAGTTCAGTCTCACTGCTCCTGTGAGTGCCTTCTTCAGTACCTACTGGTTCTGTTCCTGCCTTTGTCTCCCAATGGCCCTCCCACTCAGCTTGTTTCTTTCTTTCCCTCTACTCTCCTCCTTCTATAAGTCCTCTGTTTTATTTATATGCTCACAGTGGACTTGAATAGATCTGCAAGTGGCCCTTGATACGTTTGAACAAGTTCTGAGTATGTTGGAGTGGTGGAGTTCCCTTGGACATGCCTTGATCTAAAAACTGAATGGTTAACTTAAAGCATCCTGCATCTCTGTGGAGATCTACTGCAGGTAGGTCTTCAAGAGGCTTCCTAAAGATTTTAGTCCAAGGCTCTCACAGCTCAAAAAATTATGACTGTTCACAAAAAGGTCAGACTTTCTGTTTGTAAGGGTGCTCAAAGGGGGGGGAATTAGCTTTCTCTAGTACTCCAGTCGTCTGGCTGGGCAGAACAGTATGGCAGTGTATGAGCCCCAGGCCCAGTCAGAGCAAGGCAATGAATGGGCTCTGGCCTGCAATCAGGGCAGAGCAGCTAGGCAGTCTGTGTCCCAGTAGAGGTGAGCACCGTAGAGCCTAGAGGCTCAGGTACAGGGTGAGCACCACTAAAGTCTATGGGGCTCCGGTAGGGTTGAGTACCAAGAATGGTCTACGGGGCTCTAAAAGTTGCCCGAGGAGCACAGGAACTCCTGGCCTAAGGAGGGGGAGTAGTGCCACCCCAGGGGTCAGTTTGCAGGGGGATGTGGGCCCACTCAACTCCGCTGCCTCCCAGCCTAGGGCCCTAACAGTGGCAGAGTGGTCCGCCTCTGGATCAGCAGGGATCCACCCACAACACACTGACCTTGTATCAGGCCAGCTCCCAACCAGACTGTTGCCTGGTTTCCCTGGACTGCTTCCTAATCTCTCCCTCAGGTGTACCTGCTTCTGTGATCATGGGGAAGCTCTGGCCAGTCTGCAGGCGGCAACCCCAGCAGTTCCCCAGTGTCTCGATCAGCCTGCGGATCTTAGTTCTTAGGTGGCAGTCCCAGCAACTCCTCAGCGTGTTGGTCAGCCAGTGGTCCTGGGAGCTCTGGCCAGTCCTCAGGAGGCAACCCGGGTAGCTCCTCTGCAGGCTCCAGCAGCAGGCAGGATGCGTCCATCTCCTGTGGCTCCACCAAAACTGAGCTGCAGGGCCCGCCTTTTGTACTTCCCCTTCCTGTCCTGCCCTTCTGCTTCCGGTGGGGCAGACGTGGCTCTCCTGGTTCAGCCCACCAGGGGGCATGTTGTGGTCTCTCTCTGAGAGAGGCCATGTCTCCTCACTACACTGTTCTACACATTTACCTTCATTAATCTGTGTCCCCTATAACCATGTACAAGGTGGGATGCTGCTAAGTGTTTGATCATTTTCAGTTTTGTGGTCTTGGACAAATGGTGATGACTTTGATAGCATTAGAACTTACACAAAAAACATGTTGTTTTAGATAATGCAACCTTTGATTAGTTTTTATATTGCTGTCCTGTGGGCTTGCGTCTGTAGCCCTAAATGTTACCTTGGGCTTCCGTGGTCTTCACTCCAACCTCCTGAGGCTTTCCCATCTTTAATTTGGCTGATGGACTGTGACTCCAACAACTTTTGCTATGTGGTTTTCTCTCCAGTATCATAAGCCTTTCACTACCTCAGTTAAACTATTGGCCTGTGGCTAGTGTTCCACATTTTTTATTTTTACTGATCTTCACTGGTAAATTACCAGTTTTTTTAATTAAAAGAATTTGGTTTTTACTGAGTTATACCCATTTATCAACCTACTCAGTATTTTTGGGCTACTTATTTTTGTTAAATACTAATGCTTTATGTGATTGTTGTGTCCTGCAACTCTGAGATTGAAGCAGTACGACGACAGTGTAAAAAGCAGAACACATACACGATGGAGGTCGGAAAATAAAACAATGTTAATATCACACTATGATTGGTTCACAAGGAGATGCTGCCCTCCTATTCTTTTCATCCATTTAGTGCAGCACTGAGTTTAAATAATCTTCCACAGATAAAGATAGATAAGGTAAACATGGGACAAAAATGCAAATCTGTGCCTGGGTACCAGCAAGAAAATAAGCGCTTAGAAATTTTAAAGAAAAGTAAAGATGGGAGTCAAGAGGATGCATTGCACTGCAAGTACTGCAGCGTTGAGGTCAGCGCTCATGCTGACAGAATAAAGGAGCATGTCGAAAGCAAGCAGCAGAAGAAGCTTAAAGAAGAAAGTGAGCTTCAGAACAAACAGTCAATATCAGGAGCTTTCACCAGGGCTTTAATGAAAGAGAGGACAGCAAAATTGTGTCAATGAATTTGTCCATGCTCTTTGTTTTGCCGGACAACTGTTGTTAATTGCAGAGTGGCCTATTGGTGACTTTGTGCAACATTACTGTCCAGCAGCAAACCCCCTTCCCAATGCAGACAATCTCACTAGTAAGTATCTGAAACAAAATGACAATACTTTAGTATGGTGTTTAATCTGATATTTTTACTAGTCTCCTGATGTTTTTGACCCTCCAATTCTTAGACTTTAGTTTTTGTTTTTTTTATTTCAAAGCGAATAAACTTGTATTGTTTTTTGCTGACGTGACATTCATCACCTCTGCTCACAGCCATTTTGTTGACGCAGCAATAACTGACATGTTTGAGATGTACCAACTAAATTGGGAAAATGTGGTCACAACTAACACAGATTCTGCTTCCTACATGGCTAAATTTGCACTGGAGATTAAATTCAACCAGAAACTGTCCTGTTCATCTAATTAATGTGTTGTCAGTAGCTACTGATACAGAAGAAATGAAAGATGTGAAATCTTGCATCATTGGATTTGGGCCATTTTTAAGCATGCGAACAAGTTGAAGGCTTTGTTTTACATAGTGTGAGATGAGTGCAGAGCTGACTGACAATTACCTACCCCATTGATCCACATTGGTGGATGAGCTTGTACTTCGCTGCTTGTCATGTAAATAAGACGTGGACTGTGCTAATGTGTCTCCTAGACCATCCCAAGTTTGTTGGTTCTAAAGCAGAAACTCTGAAGAGACTGACAGATTACCAAAATGAATGCCAGATTCTGTGCACCAAGGTAATGTTCATTGTTGAAAACTTGTGACACACACAAACAGCGGAGTTTTCTCCGACTACTGCCTATATAGACGTTTACCGGATCCTGACAACCAAAATCTCAGCTGAACTGAGCACAAAAGCTGTAGGAGAAACATATGGCAAGAAAACCCAGCTGTTTCTGGAAATCCTTCTGACCTAGAACACGAGAGAAGCAAAAAAGCGTTCAAAACCTTCAACCCAATGCTCAGCGAACCCTGAAGTGTTTGGTGCCAAAGATTCTTTTTGGAATGTCATCCAGAGGTTGCACCACTTCCTCAAGGTGAATTTTGCAGCACACTACAACCATGATGCCAGATGGTTTCAACCATTTGCCACTAAAGATGAAACTTCAAATCTGAAAGGGGAATTTACTACTTACATGAACATGTCAAACCCTGACAATGTGAAACTGGATGTGCTGGCTTTTTGGAACAGTCAAGACACACTTCCCAACTTCAGCAAAATGGCACAGGCAAACTTTGAGTCTACCCCTTGGATCTATTGATGCAGAGTGCTTATTTTCAAAGTTGGACTACCTCCAAGACAGCAAGACGCTCAACATGAGTGAGGATACTTTGAAGAAAAATATGCGAGCATAGGCAAACAGGATTTCTGGAAAAACTACTACCTCTGAGAAAGACAAATAATAACTTTGTACATAAAAAAAGTTTCAATTATACTACATGTGCATATTAGGAAAGGTTTTTTTGTTTTTCTTTTTTCCCCAATTTTTCCAGATTTTTTTAAGAATTATTTTTAACCTGATTTCATCCAACTTTTAATGTTTGAAAAATGAACACTGAAGATTCCCAGAATTTTTTTTAATAAATAAAAAATGAAAACACAGAACATTACCAATGGCTTATCTGGTCCTGTGAAGGGGTTGACTTACCACTGGCACCTCCTTGTGGCCAGGCATGGTATAACAGGTCTCTCTCCACTGGGTGTCTCCTGCTGATGTCTGCTCCACCTTGCAGTGGCCTGCCTCTTCCTGTGACTTGGCCCTCTGGCCTGATCACATCAAATTTGGGGTAGCCTGTGAACAAAAAGCAAGGGGGATTAATGCATAAGAGAATAAGAGAGAGGGGGAATGACTCCCTCTCAGTATGTTATCTGGATCCGTCCTTCAGGCCATGGTCATCTGGGAAGCTCCTGCCCATAAGGGCTTTCCTCAGGGTTGAAGATCTGTTCTTTCCCCTGGTCTGCTAACAAGTGAGCTGTTTTGCTCCCCTGTTAAGTTCCTCCTCCAGCCTGTGCCTGCCTTGCACATCCTTGGGTTGGAGCTCACTGAGACCAGAACAGTTCTATAAACTCTTGTTGTCCAGCTTGTATACCCCATCACAAGCCCTCATTATTGCCTTGGGTTTCTGTGGTCTTCATTCAGGTCTCAAACCTTCCTTGACCTACATCCAATGGCTTCTCTCCTTGCTGGAGCCCCAGTAAGCCTTCTCTGAAGCTTTCTGTGGCTTTCCCAACCCCAAACAGCTTTTCTACATTCACCTCTCTTTCATATTCATCTTTTGGTAATGTAATTGGGTTACTATAACTGATCTATTATACTGACTCTCATATAAGATGGATACCAGCAATGGCTTGAAATCTTAGCACAAGTTTCTCGGGTTATAAACTGCTTATATACTAGATCAAATTCAGTTTCCCCACCCAAATTTATCATTTTACTAGTGCATCCATAACCAGTTGATATATAAAGTCAATGCATGGAGACTTAAGGCATCTTGCTTGCTACTAAGCATGCTGTAGATAAGAGGTATCATATTATAAGAGGTGAGTGTAAAGTTATGTCAATAAAAATATGACTGGCAACAGCATAGCATAGAAAATGTTGAGAGAGAGATGCAGTAATAAGCCTATGTGAAATTATTTCATTTGTGTAATATTCTCATGTATTCATCTTGTCAATTTTTCCCTCTGAGAGAGAAAAATCCTTCTTTTAAAAAATTTCATTCTGCAAATTTATTTTCAAAAAGGCTGCTGGCTGGCTGTCACAGAAGAGGAAGATTATGATTAACTGAAATGTCATCAGCCTGTTATTCTCCACAGAGGCGATATGAATGGGAATTAAGTAATGAACTTCTGCAAACAGATGATAGAAGGAGCAGCAAGTAACAAGCTGATTTCTCATTTAATGCTGGGGCTTTGCTGAAGGGAAGGGAACAGTGAAATTCTCCCTCCCCCCTCTTCTTATACCTCATCAAATCTTATTACCAAAAAAATAAAATAAAAGGGCAAGCTTCTTCTCTCGTGTTAAAAAAAGCTCTCCAAAATCAAATGGAAAAAAAGAGTGATTTTTTTTATTTAACCACATTACTTACATTTCTAAATCTTAATCTTTGTGCTTTGTTTTAGTATTGCCATGGTGTATGTGCTATTGACCCTTCTTAAAATGTTCCATGATCGTATTATTGCATTCGTAACTGTGATGCATTTAAATCAACAGTCTCAATGGAATACTGTTTAAGTTTCTCCTATGGGAAGCTCATGCCAGATTCAATCAGACATTCTTTAATTACTTTTTTTGTTATCAAAGGAAAGAGAGCGTATTACATGTTAATCCATCATGTTACACATTATAACTAGAGATGAGTTCAAGCCACCAAATTTGGATCTGAATTTCAAAAGCCCTTTATAAAGATAGGGGCCTGTAGCGGGGTCGTATTGGAAAACCTGGGAGGTGGGAGGGCGCAAGCCCACCCACTGCTAAAGGCCCATCCCCCAGCCTAGTCCACTGTTCCTCAAAGCTGTCGAGGGAGCCAGCGGACGCTGCCCAATGGAACTCTGCCTGGATGCGTGAAACTAGGGAGAAACGGAAATAGGCCCCGCAGTCACAGAGCACCCCCTCGTCCAACATCCTCCTCCTGGTATTGTAGATGGAGACTTTGGCCAGAGCCAGGAGGAGGTTGACGAGGAGGTCTCGCAACTTCATGGGGCCATGGATAGGGTGTGCAAAGAGGAACAAGTGTGGGGGAAAGTGCAGCCAGAACCTCAACAAGAGGTTCTAGAGGAGCCGGAATAGGGGCTGCAATCTGGCACATTCGAGATAGGTGTGCGCCAGGTTCTCCCTCACACCGCAAAAGGGGCAGGCCTCAGGTGAGGGATGAACCGCGCCATGTGCATGCCCGTGCTCAAGGCTCCGTGAAGAAGCCACCAACTAATGTCCCCGGCGGGCCGTGGGATCAAGGTGGAATAAAGGCTGGCCCACCGGGTCTCCTCACCCTCTTTAGGTGGAAGATAGTCCCACCATTTGGTGTCGGGGCGGGACACGAGGGTGAGGAAATGTAACGTATGGAGCACGAGCGTGTACAGATGGTTTCTGGGCTCGGTTCGAAACTGGACCGGCTGCAGGGTAAGCAGCCAGCTTGGAGTGTGGGAGCAGGGAGGCCGGGGACGCTTGCGGAACAGGGGCCCAAGAAAAATGTCCGGAGGGCCAGGGGTGAATGGGGAATGCCCTCTCGCAGGGCTCGCAGCAGGAAAGCGAGAGAATTGGGTGACAATGCAGCCTTCACCTTCTGGAGTACGTGCCTAGGGGTCGGAAGGAAAGCCCCATGTTTCGTCCGAGCGCACAGGGCTCCACCCAATTCCCCCTGTCGTAGTTCAGGAGGTCTCCGACTCTGGTGGTTTGTGCCAGGACCAACCTCCGACACACCGAGGGAGACTCTGCCACCTGCACACGGAGATCAAGGTTGTGTAGCAGGGGCTCCGCGAGGAGGTCCGCTCCCTCGGTGGCCACAAATGAGCTGGTCGCCGAAAAAAGCTTCCAGGTCTGGAGGAGGTCCTGGTAGAAGTCTGGCAGCTCGGAGAGGTCTCACAGAAGGCCTCTCAGATGGAGAAAAAAGAGCTGCCGGTCATATCGGAGCCCTCGGAGGTGGCGGAGGAAGGCGTGCGCCAACATGCTTCACGCTGGACTACCTGCACCGTAAAGGAGCCTCTGCAGGGCCTGGAGGCGGAAGACATGGACCTGGCTGCACAAGCAAACCAGGCCCTGTCCTCCCTCCTCCAGGGGGAGACTCAGAGCCCCTGCAGAGACCCAGTGCAGCCCCGGCCAGAAAAACTCCAGAGCCATCCTCTGGAGCCTGGCCAGGATCCTCGGGGCTGGGCTCAGGGTGTTGAGTCGGTGCCAGAGCATGGACAGGACCAGTTGGTTCAGCACCAGCGCCCTCCCTCGCAGGGAGAGACACCGGAACAGTCCTGTCCATCTCCGCAGCCGCTCACCCACCCTGGCCTCCAAATTCTGCCAGTTCTCCAGTGGAGAAGGATGCGTGGCAGAGAGATAAACACCAAGATAGAGTAGCGGACCTGTGCTCCACCGGATGGCTTGAAGCACGGGTGGGAGGGAGCTCGTCTGCCACCCATCCCCGACCACCAGGCCAGAGCTCTTGACCTAGTTGACCCGGGCGAAGGAGGCCACCGAGTAAATGGCCTGGTAGGCCTCCACCCACACCAGGTCATCCGGGTCTTGGACCACGAGGAGCATGTCACCGACAGGACCAGCCGCAGCTCCGGCTCCCAAAGCGCCAAGCCCGTCAACCTCCGGCGGAGAAGACGGAGAAAGGGCTCGATCACCAGAGCATACAGCTGGCCCAAGAGGGGGCACCTCTGCCGTACTCCCCGCCCAAAGCTGACCGGCTCGGTCAGGGTCCAGTTGAGTCTGACCAGACACTCTGCGTTGGCGTACAGCACCTGGAGAAAGCCCACAAACTGGGGCCCGAAGCTGAATGCCCACAGGGTGCCCAGGAGATACTCATGGTCCAACCTGTCGAACGCCTTCTCCTGGTCCAGGGACAGGAGGGCGAATGACAGACTATCCTTACACCCCAGCTCCAAGAGGTCCCGGATCAAATACAAGTTGTCAAAGATGGTCCGGCCCGGGACGGTGTAGGTCTGGTTGGGATGGACCAGGTCCGCCAGCACGGACCCCAGCAGCAGCGAGATGGCTTTCGCTATGACCTTGTAGTCCGTGCTAAGGAGCGAGACGGGACACCAATTCCATAAGTCGCGGAGGTCCCCCTTCTTCGGCAATAAGGTGAGCACAGCTGGCCTGCATGAGAGAGGGAGGACCCCGCTTTGCAAGGACTCAGGCCAGACGATGACAAGGTCCAGGCCGAAGACATCCCAGAACATGCGATAGAACTCCATGGTCAGCCCGTTCATGCCTGGAGATTTGTTAGTGGGCATGTGACGGAGGGCTTCCGAGAGTTCGGCCAGAGAGAGAGGCAGCTCCAGGCGGTCTCGGTCACCCACGCTGACCGTCAGGAGTTTGGTCCAGAGCACCCTGTGGGCATCAGCGTCGGTCGGATCTGGGGAGAAAAGGTTAGCGTAGAAGGCCCTGGCCCCTCCACGCATCTCCTCCGGATCCATGAGGGGGTCCTGTCCTCCGCCAGGAGGCAGGTGACGTGCTTTTTGGCCCCCCTCCTTTTCTCCAGGGCATAGAAGAAGCGGGAGCCGCGATCCATCTCCCGAAGGAGGCGGATGCGGGTGTAACCCTTCTGCCCGTCAGAGTTGGCAGCAACAAGGGCCGGGTTCAATATCTAGGGGATCCATTCCAATAACACAATGCAAACTGGTTTGAGCCCCCACCCAGTGACCTGGGACAAATATATACCACCACCGCTGGGCATCTCCCAGAGGCTTCCCCTCTTGCAAGCACCTAGTCTGAGTGTAGCAAAAAGCCTTTTAATAACAGAGAGAAACAATGTGACATTATGTTGGGGAAACACCACCAACAGGATTCATAACACAACCCATGAGCAAAAAAACCCACCCCAAGCAAATTGGGGCATGCCTTTCCCTTTGGTTCTTGAGTCCAGCAAGCCCAAATCACCCGAAGTCCCAAAAGTCCAATGACCCAAAAGTCTCTGTCCCTGGTCAGGGCAGCCCCAGAGTTCAAAAGTTTATCTGCAGAGCTTTACCTCCCAACCTGGGTCGAGATGGGGGCGGGGGTAAAAGGCACCTTACATGATCTGAAGCTGACCGCCCCACAGCTCCATAGGCCTTCGCTCTGCTCCGCTCCACCAGCCATCCCACGAACTGCTTCACTCAGCTCCGCTCCGCGGCCCACAAGCAACTCCCGCCATCCCACAAACTGCTCCGCTCCGTGTCCCACCAGCAGCTCCCGCCGTCCCATGAACTGCTCCACCAGCCTGACCACAAGGCACTCCAGCCATCCCGCAACCTTCTCCACACTATATCTTCAGGCTCCCCCACTACTTAACGCAACGCTCAGTGATTTTAGCTCTTAGTCAGTTCAGCTCTTTGGTGAATTCAGCTTGTAGTCAAGGAACCTCAGTGCTGATGCACCATTAGCCCAAAGTGAGCTCAGCAGCATGTAACTAGACTCCTAATGAAATCAAAATTAGCTCTGATATTGCACAGTGGAGAGAGGAGGAAGTGCAATTAGCATGTAAGGCCCTCACCAAGGGGCCCATACCACCAAGTATTAATACTTGTCCCCAACCTCTCTCAAGTCACAGAGTTTTGGAACCCAAGACCCTTGCCTAGCGAGTGCTACTTAGTTGATGGTGAGTCCCTCCATCATAACAAAAGGCCAAGTACAGTTCCAAGCACAGTTCCCATAATCAGCGTAATAACAATTTATTCTTCCTGCCTCAATAACAGAGACACTGGAGATCCCACAGCAGCCAAAGTGACCATTTGGGCAGCTATGGCCTCATTCTAGGCGGGGTGGCTGTGTCTATGCAAATGAGATCGGCCCCTGAAGTTCTTTTCCACAACTTGCCACACCTCACCACCAGATGTCAGGGTGGAGCTCATCCTGACACTGCTTACACGGGATTGAACAGAAGTGCCCCGGGCTCAATGGTCCTCCAGGGCCTGGTGCTCCTCCCGCTTCTCCCAATATGCTGCGCGGAGGGGTGGATCCTCGGGGCCGGAGGCGAGATGCCTCTCTAGCTCTAAAATCTCCTGCTCCAATTGCCCTATCACCGCATCCCTCCGCCGGGTGGTGCCCCGGGTGTAGTCACAGCAGAAGTGCCGTGCGCGCACCTTCCCCACATCCCACCACCGCCTCGCCCAGGGAAAGGCATGCCGCTGCCCCGCCAGGCCAGCCAGAACTCCCGGAAGGATGCCACGAAGCCCACGTCCTCCAGCAAGCTGTTATTAAAATGCCAATAGGCCAAACAGCAGCAGCAGCCCAGGGAGGGAGAAAGGTCCAGCCAACAGGATAGCCCAAGCACACTGACCTCTCCTTCCGGTAGCGGGGTGGTCATCTGCTCTGGCCCTTCCAGGCTTAAAACAGCCCCGGGAGAGGGCTGGGGCAGGGGAAAAGCTGGGCTGATTGGCAGAGCAGCCACAGCTAGAGCCATGCCTCAAACAGACCCAGCTGGCCCTATAAAGGCCATTGAAGCCAGGCGCTGAGAGAACTCTCCCTCTAGCTGCTGAGGGAGAGGGGCCTGGTTGCTGGGAAGCTGAAAGAGTATCTGAGGTGGAGTAGGACTAGGGGAAGGCCAGAGGAGCTGGGGGAGCTTCGGACAGGAAACCCCTCAGGCTGCAGGCCTAGAGTAAGGCCAAATAGGTACTGGGGTTGCAGGGAGCAGGCAAAGGCAGCAGGTCCAAACCCCCTTTGCCTATGTTGAGTGGTGCTTACACTGCAGTTGGCCCCAGGGAACAGGGGCTAGCTAGGTGATGACTGGCAGTGGCCATAGACTGAGGCAAGGTAGGGGGAGAGGGTTGGGGGTTCCCTGGGGTGGGGAGACCCAGATCTGTGTGAGGTACTGCAGGTGGCAGCACCCGGGCGTGAAAGGGGGCACCGGGGTCCAAGAGGGACTCGGGGGCCCAGCAGCAAGTGGGACACCGGCCTGCAGAGGGCACTCCAGAGGCTGGAACACTAATTCCCTGGAAGACCAGCAGGAGGCAGCGCTGGGGTGAGTCCTGCACCACTACAGGGCCTTTTGCACAATACCGATCTGAATCTATATTTGGAGGTTGAACTCTCTACAGCTTGTGGAGTTTCGGCTTCAGGGTTTCAATTTGAGCCCATCTCTTCTTATAATACAATTGATGAACTCTGAAGTGATGATGCGAGCCACACAATGCAACAAATGGCAGTGGAAAATATTGTCATCATCAAGAATGGTGGTGGCATTGCCTGCCTACTGGAGGCAGAGCTACTGGTTAGTCAAAGAATCAGAGAAATCTAGGGCTGGAAGGGATCTCGAGAAGTCATCACATCAAGCCCCCTGTGTTGTTGCAGGACCAAGTAAACATAGATCATCCCTGGCTGGTGTTTATTAAACCTATTTTTAAAAACCTCCAATGATGGAGATTCCACCACTTCCCTTAGAAACCTAGTCCAGAGTTTAACTACCCTTATAGATTAGAAAGTTTTTCCTAAATATCTAACCTAAATTTCCCCTTGCTGCAGATTAAGCCCATTACTACTTCTCCTGCCTTCAGTGGACACACAGAATAATTGATACAAGTCCTGTTCAGAAGAGCCCTTAACATATTTGAAGACTGTTATTGGGTGCCCCCATCCTGCCCTGAGTCTTCTTTTTTTAAGACTAAACATGCCCAGTTTGTTAACCTTTCAACCAAGGTCAGGTTTTCTAAACCTTTGATCATTTTTGTTGCTCTGCTCTGGACCCTGCAATTTGTTCCACATCTTTCCTAAAGTGTGGTGCCCAGAGCTAGACCTAGTATTCCAGCTGAGGCCTCACCAGTGCCAAGTAGAGTGGGACAGTTACTTCCTGTGTCTTACATATAATTAGGGATCCTAGAAATCCATTTGTCATGGAAAAACTCGGAATTTGTGTTTTTACAAAGAATCTTTAATTTTTACATTTTGTGAAAAAATAAAACATATACATCAGAACCCATCTTATCCAAGCCTCCATTATCCAGCTCTCCATATTAACCAAATCAGGGCTGACAGCCCAAGTCCCTGGTGATGGGTCTCCTGCTATTGGCCCCAGGTGGCAAGGCTTGGGCTTCTGAAGCCTGAGCCCTACGGCTCAGGGCTGAAGCTCTCCAGATTATCAATATTTTTGATTATCCAATCTGGCTCTGGTCCCAATTAGATTGAATCAACAGGGTTCAACTGTATCAATAAAACACTTTGTTCAACTGATACCTATATATATTTTGACAGGTTTCAGAGTACAGTAACACCTAGTCTCTAAGGTGTCACAAGTACTCCTTTTCTTTTTATATATATTTTGGCTATGGAAACTAAAGTTCAGCGCTTCATTGTAATAATGGAAAAACACAGATTTTTATGTTTTTTTATTGGAGAATTTTGGGGTTTTTATCATGGAAAAACTAGGAGCCCTGCATATGACACTCCTGTTAATACACCCCAGAATATTGGCCTTTCTTTACAGCTGCATCATATTGTCAATATTCAATTTGTGATTGAATATAACCTCCAGATCTTTTTCAGCCGAATTACTACCTAGCCAGTTAGTCTCCATTTCATAGTTGTATATTTCTTTTTTTTCTTCCTAAGTGAAGTACTCTGCAGTTGTCTTTACTGAATTTCATCTTGTTGAATTCAGACCAGTTCTCCGATTTGTCAAGATTGTTTTGAATTCTAATCCAGTCCTCTGAAGTGCATGCAAGCCTCCTATCCTGATGTCATCTGCAAACTTTATATGCATACTGTCCACTCCATCATCCAATTTATTAATACAAATATTGAATAATACCAGACCCAGAACTGATCCTGAGGGATCCCACTAGATTACGCCCTCTCAGTTTGACAGCAAACCATTGATAACTACTCTTTGAGTATGGTCTTTCAATCAGTTGTGCACCCTCTTTATAGTAATTTCATCTAAACTACAGTTCCCTAGTTTGCTTATGAGAATGTCATGTGGAACTGGGTCACAAGCCTTACTAAAATCTAGATATATCTTATCTGTCTTCCCCTTTCGCCCCTAGGCCAGTAATCTTGTTAAAGAAGGAAATTCGGTTGGTATGGCACAATTTGTTCTTGACAAATCCATGCTGGCTATTCCTTATTACCCTATTATGCTCTAAGTGCTTACAAATTGATTGTTTAATAATTTGTTTCATTGTCTTTTCTGGTATCAAAGTTAGGCTGACTGGTCTATAATTCCCTGGGTCATCTTTGTTCCCCTTTTTAAAGATAGGTATTATGTTTGCCCTTCTCAATTATCTAACAGTTCTGAGATCTCTTTAGCTAGTTCCTTAAATACCCTAGGATGAATTTCATCAGGCCCTGCCTACTTGAATACATCTAATTTATCTAAATATTCTTTAACCTTTTCTTTCCCTATTTTGGCTTGCATTCCTTCCCCCTTGTTGTTAATATTAATTATGTTGAGCATCTGGTCACCAATAACCTTTTTAGTGAAGACTTGAGCAAAATGGGCATTTGACACCTCAGCTTTCTCTATGTCATCAGTTGTTAGCTTTCCTTCCCTGCTAAGTACTGAATCTACACTTTCCTTCATCTTTCTCTTACTCCTCTTTTTACTGCCTTTTATGTCTTTTGATAGATGTAACTAATTTTGTGCCTTAGCCTTTCTGATTTTGTTCCTACACGTTTGTGCTATTCTTTGGTACTTCTCCTTAGCAATTTGTCCATGTTTCCACTTTTTGTAGGGTTCCTTTTTGATTTTCAGTTCATTAAAGAGTTCCTGATGCAGTCATATTGGCCTCTTACTATTCTTCCTATCTTTCCTCCACATCAGGATAGTTTTGCACTTTTGCCTTTACTACTATCTCCTTGAGAAACTGCAAGCTTTCCTGAATTTCTTTTCCTCTTAGATTTTTCTTCCCATGGGACCTTACCTACAAGTTCTCTGAGTTTGTTAAGGACTGCTTTCCATTGCTTTCACTGCTTCCTTTCCTTAGACTCATGAAATCTATCATTTCATGATCACTTTCACCCAAATTATCTTCCAACTTCAGATTTGCTACCAATTCCTTCTTGTTGGTCAAAATCAAGTCTAAAATGGCTGCCCCTCTGATTACTTCTTCCACTTTTTGGATGTTTGCAAAATATTGTGATGAGTTAATTTAATATTTACAGATAAGAAGTTATCCTTAAATATTAAATTGTTCATGTAGTCTATGAACATCAGTGGGAGTTTTTGATGCATAAAGAATGCAGGACTGGGCCCTATCAATGGTCTATCAGATAGTATAATTGCACAGTAAAGTGAAAGGGTTACACCACTAACATAAAACCACTTCAGCACAAGGGCTAAGCTTTATGTTTAAAAAAAAGGGGCAATAGTCAATACTTTGGATCAGATTCTTTGCCCCGTTCCACTGCTTTTGTAACAGTCAGTTGGCGCAAAGGGAGCAGAAATCCCCTGCAGGGGATTTCTCTGGCATGGTGGAGTCTTCAGTGGGTATGTATCTGACTCCTTTGACTCCCTCCCTGCACCTCTAATGTAAGGAGTGAGGAGGAGGAATGGTTGGAGCATGCTGCACTGTGGCTGCTACCAGCTAGTTTATGGTCACTTGGAGATCATAGCTGATTAGCACAAGGTAGAGCAGCCACCCAGGCTGCTTTAACCTGCACCAGGACTGGAGCACAGAATCAGGAGCCAAAACTGGAAGTTGGTTCTCACCACTTTTGTATTCTTCCCCTTTCCTGTGGTGCCTGGGTGGCTTTGTTGGAGAAGGGAGCCATCCTTTGTTGGGTTCTCCCCTAGCTTCAGGCAGAGCCAGTTGGCTCCAAGCACAGCTGCTTGGAGCACGCCTAGGTCAGATCAGAAATGGTCCTGGGGCTTCAGGGGAAGCAGCAGGAGGCAGCTGGGGGGAAGCTGGCTCCTACCATCTCTTTGTAGTGATGGGGGTGATTCAAATAGTTAATTTTAAATATTGCAAGGTGCTGCTCAGGGAGCAGATTTTAAATTCATAATCCAAAACAATTTAATACAGGTGCTCCCAAGAACCATAATGTAAAAGCCACTAGTGGTTGCCGAAGCCATAGGCTGGTCACTAGTGATTTACACTGATGTAACTAAGAGTATAATTTGGTCATAATTATTTAATGTAAATAATAAAACATAATTCATTCATCCACTCTTTTGCTGATATTCTCAAACATTACTGTATCTCCTGGGTGCAAGCCTTCCATTAAGGTAATTTTTTCTTTCCAAATTGTTTGCTTCCTTTTTTCAAGTGGTACTCAGTAGAATTTAAAATAATTCTAAAATGAATAGAGGAATTCAAAATCTTGTAATTTCTTGCAATCGTATTTCTTACCTTTTTGAACAAACCACATGTTTTTGACAAAAAGTTATCTTTCTGATCTGTTCAAAATACCTTTCCACCCTTCAATCAATCCCATTAAAACTGTCCTCAAATATTTTCATTTTTCTGTTAATAATTTTAAATTCATTCGCATCTTCTATTTGAAACAGAGAGACATTCCTGCAGCTCCTGGTCGTGTAGGGCCAGCTTTTGCCACCCTTATGCAAGCTGAGCAGTACTTTACTCAATTCATAATCTCAGTGAAGTCAGTGGGACTGCTTGCAGCATCAAGGACTGCTCAATGTAAGGGTGACAGAATTGGGCCTTAAGAGATCTGCAGGGTATAAAGAAGGTGTGGGTGAAGAGTCCTTGCAAATTGATTTTACAGCAATAATTCTCTCAATTGTACTGATGTGTGAAAGCATTTTAGGCATGGCTTAAAATGGATTGAGTTCTCTTCAATTTTCAAGGCAGCTCTCAATTCTGACTCCTTCCTCTGTGCTGAAACTAGAGCATGATTGTTTATTGACAGGGACCTCCAATTTCCTACTTGTGTATCAGCTCCTGTAACACCACAATGGACAGCGTATTGCAAAATAGCCTACAGCAGGGCCACGTGTAGGGTTCTTGGTGAGCTACAGTTACTATTGCATCTTCGAGTAACACCTGAAAAGTGACCTGATTAGACATAATAGTCTTATAGAAATATTCAAGTATGTGCTAGAACTAGGCTCCCAAAAAACCTATAGCCACATAGCTTCATACTTGTAGTTAAATGCTTGTGATGTGAAGTTCAGTGTGAATAGCTGCTTGTGTACTTTGATCAATTGTACATGATGATACGTGATGCAATAGTTTCTTGTAATAAAGATCCTAATGATCACATAATGAAGGATTTTCACTTATGCGAGTGTTGTGGACCCAGACAACAGAGGAAGTGAAATTTCATTTCTTCCACAAAACAAGTTGAGAGATGTCCAGTGTTAGATAAAAAACCACTGCTAATATGTGGTTCACAGGTCCCTGTTCCAATCATCTACATTCTATAACAATCTTATCTGGCTAGTATCACCAGGTTGGGAAACTGGCACATATAAAAGAAAATTTCAGTGAGATTAAAGGGCTATCAAATGGAAAGAAAATACCCAAAAGTGTAATAGTTACTTTTTGTACATTTAACCTAATATTAAAGAAACATATTCTATCTCCTAATAACAATGGCACAACAAATAACAAAGATGTGAAATAAATAATTGCTAAGTTAATTTGAATATCCCTGGATTTCGATATACAGTCTAAAAAGCTGTTAACTCAAGTTGACTGGCCAGGCCTTTTAGAAGCTGGAGCAATGTTCTCTGCCCAGATGTGATAATCACTCCTCCTAGTCTTGCTGGTTTTCTTTCCACTAACATTTTATTTCTTCAGTTCAGTCCTTTAAAATTTCCTTTCTAATTTCATTGTTTCCCTCTTAGCTCAGCTGCTTTTTTTTTTTTTTTTTATGACATAGCATATATATCCCACTTGGACATCAATGGCATGAGTCTGGTTTACACTGAGTAGCCCCCTTTTCTCTGCTCTGGCAATATAATTTACTCCCACTTTAAGGCCCCTTTATACTGTCAAAGAGCTGTAAATGGACCTTTGTGAAAATGAGAATTAGGCCCCATAAATCCAAATATTAAATCCTTTTCAATCTCTGAAGGTTCTGTTTTACAAATAATATAACCTAAATCTAAACAAAATGCAATGTTTTATAGTAAAATGACCAAATACTGGTTGGTCTAGTACAGGGGTGGCCAACCTGTGGCTCCGGAGCCACACGTGGCTCTTCAGAAGTTAACATGCGGCTCCTTGTTTTGGCACCGACTCTGGGGCTGGAGCTACAGGCGCCAACTTTCCAGTGTGCCAAGGGGGGCTCACTGCTCAACCCCTGGCTCTGCCACAGGCCCTGCCCCCACGCCACCCCTTCCCACCCCCTTCCCTGAGTCTGCAGTGCCCTCGCTTCTCCCCACCTGCCACCCCCCCCCCCCCACAAGTCTGCTGCATGTCATGAAACAGGTGCGGGGAAGGAGCAGGAGGCACTGATCGACAGGGCTGCAGGGGTGGGTGGGAGGCGCTGGGAGCGGGGTGTGGGAGCTGATGGTGGGCTGCTGATGTATTACTGTGGCTCTTTAGTAAGGTACATTGGTAAATTCTGGCTCCTTCTCAGGCTCACATTGGCCACCTCGTCTAGTAAGTGTAACAGCAGCAGCCCTTGGGGCTGCCATGCAGGAAATTAGCATACTGGGGAGCATGATGAACATTGATCCTTCATCAGTTGGCGGAGGTCATTAGTGTTTTTTTTTTTTCAGGTGGCAATCTCCAAATCAAAAAATTTAACTTGGATTTCATTGTATCTCACAAAATACTATCAACAGGCCCTGGGACCAGCCCATTAAAAACAAAGTTAATGGCAGTATTTAATTTATTTGAAATGCAATTTCCAAAGCTTTAAAAGCCTTCACCCATAAAATATGATTGTCTCAGTAAATAGCAAATGGAGAGTTTAAGTGGAGAATTAAATGAAGAATTTCTTCATTTGGAGTATGGAGCTTAGATGGAGAATTTCTTGCTCTGTATATGTGCTTGCTGTCAACTGGGAGAGGCAAATAATAATATAAGGTTGCAAATAACAAAAGCAATAGGTTGCCACAAAAATTTTGTTGGGAAGGATTTGGGGCAGGAGAGGACACAGGCAGCTACTGACTCTGTAGTTGGGTGGTTAGGGTACTGGCCTGGGATATCGGAAACCAAGGAGCAAGTCCCTGCTCTGCTTCATTCATATTGATTTCAGATTAAAAGCTCTGCTCAGAATCAGGTAGAGCAGGTTTTGTTTTTGTTTTAATCCAAAATGAAAACAAATCTTGAAACTTCAGAAATTGCCAGGAAATGGATTTGTCTTCCTTCAGTCAGCTTCACCGTCAGTAGGCAATTACTATAAGAATGGAAGATATGACAAATATCCCAAAGCACTTCACGTAGGCAGGTGCCTTTTACTCATGTGGATAGTCCCACTAAGTTCATTAGAACATTGTGTGCATAAAGCTATTCACGCATATAAGTGTTTGCAGGACTAGGACCTATATCAGTAAAGCCCCATCAAAATGCAGCCACCGCTTAAAATGGAGGGTGTAGCTAACTTGTACACAATGTGTTGTAGAAGATGGGGAGAAGTAGTTTTGGCCAAAGATTATGCAGCAAACATTTAATCTAATGAGGAGTGTTATGGGATGTTCAATGTTTACATAGAACAAAGGGGACTCCAGTTTTAAAGATCTCATCTGAAAGATAACATCAAGAATATTTTATTGCTTATGCTTACAGTAATTACATGTTTACATTATTAAAAGGGCAGCAGGGACCTATCTAAAAGCAAAGGGAATAGATTGCTACATCTGAAACGCTATATTAGATCTAGCCAACTGTTTCTCTGCTTTTACAGCCAGATTCTGATTGCTATTAAATCAGTGTAAATCTCAAGTAGTTCCACAGTAGTCAACGAAGTTACGTGCCAGTAATGGATTTCATGGAACAGTTTTCTGCCCCCACATCCCGCTCCCCCTTTCTCTTGGGCAAGGGACAATCACAAGGACACTTGCACCAGGAAGCAAACCTAGTCTATACAATTGTTGCATATGTACTTTCATTTACTATCTTCATCTACATTTGGTCAGTATTGAATAGCAAAGTATGTGTAGCTTTAAATAAAGAACTGCAGTATTTGTTCCATTTAGGGTTCAAATTATACATGAAATGAGTGTGAAATAATCAATGCAGTTTTTGAAAAAGTTGACTGGTGCTCCTGCTTAAAATAATCTTTGGTCCAAAATCCTTGCTGCTGAGCTGTTGTCACTACTATGTGTCACTAAATTATAGGGAGGGGGATACAACAACTGGACTGGGGATAAAATGAAGAAATTTGACAGCACGTGAAGAAATTTGGCGGCATGCGACCTCCAGAAGAAGAAAGGGGAGCAATGCAGATACAGGTAAGCAACCGTTTTCATGTTCTCTCCACAGGTACTAATGCGGAGAGTGGACTAGATGATACATCTGAGGGAAGGGAACAGAAGGGGACTCCGCCGATTGGAAGGCATGAGGTGCACTGTCCTAGGGACGGGGGTTCCACGACCACCGCTCCCAAGAGAAGGAGGCGGGTGATGGTGGTCGAGGACTCTCTCCTCAGAGAGACAGAGTCATCTATCTGCCGCCCCAACCGGGAAAACCGAGAAGTCTGCTGCTTGCCAGGAGCTAGGATTCACGATGTGATGGAGAGAGTGCCGAGACTCATCAAGCCCTCAGATCACTACCCCTTCCTGCTTCTCCACGTGGGCACCAATGATACTGCCAAGAATGACCTTGAGCAGATCACTGCAGATGACGTGGCTCTGGGAAGAAGGACAAAGGAGTGTGAGGCACAAGTTGTGTTCTAGTCCATCCTCCCCGTGGAAGGAAAAGGCCTAGGTAGAGACCATTGAACCGTGGAAGTCAACGAATGGCTACGCAGGTGGTATCGGAGAGAAGGCTTTGGATTCTTTGACCATGGGATGATGTTCCAAGAAGGAGGAATGCTGGGCAGAGATGGGCTCCACCTAACGAAAAGAGGGAGGAGCATCTTCGGAAGCAGGCTGGCTAACCTAGTGAGGAGGACTTTAAACTAGGTTTACCGGGGGAAGGAGACCAAAGCCCTGAGGTAAGTGGGGACATGGGATACCAGGAGGAAGCCCAAGCAGGAAAACATGAGAGGGGAGTGCTCCTGCCTCATACTGAGAAAGAGGGACGATCAACAAGTTCTCAAGTGCCTAAACACAAATGCAAGAAGTCTGGGAAACAAGCAGGGAGAACTGGAAAGCCTGGCACAGTCAAGGAATTATTATGTGACTGGAATAACAGAGACTTGGTGGGATAACTCACATGACTGGAGTACTGTCATGGATGGATATAAACTGTTCAGGAAGGACAGGCAGGGCAGACAAGGTGAGGGAGTTGCACTGTATGTAAGAGAGCAGTTTGACTGCTCGGAGTTCCGATATGAAACTGCAGAAAAACCTGAGTCTCTGGATTAAGTTTAGAAGTGTAAGCAACAAGGGTGATGTTGTGGTGGGAGTCTGCTATAGACCACTGGACCAGGGGGATGAGGTGGACGAGGCTTTCTTCTGGAAACTAACGGAAGTTACTAGATCGCAGGCCCTGGTTCTCATGGGAGACTTCAATCACCCTGATATGTGCTGGGAGAGCAATACTGCAGTGCACAGACAATCCAGGAAGTTTTTAGAAAGTGTAGGGGACAATTTCCTGGTGCAAGTGCTGGAGGAACCAACTAGGGGCAGAGCTCTTCTTGACCGGCTGCTTACAAACCGGGAAGAATTAGTAGGGGAAGCAAAAGTGGATGGGAACCTGGGAGGCAGTGACCATGAGATGGTAGAGTTCAGGATCCTGACACAAGGAAGAAAGGAAAGCAGCAGAATACGGACCCTGGACTTCAGAAAAGCAGACTTTTGACTCCCTCAGGGAACTGATGGGCAAGATCCCCTGGGAGAATAACATGAGGGGGAAAGGAGTCCAGGAGAGCTGGCTGTATTTTAAAGAATCCTTATTGAGGTTACAGGGACACACCATCCTGATGTGTAGAAAGAATAGTAAATATGGCAGGTGACCAGCTTGGCTTAACACTGAAATCCTTGCTGATCTTAAACACAAAAAAGAAGCTTACAAGAAGTGGAAGATTGGACAAATGACCAGGGAAGAGTATAAAAATATTGCTCAAGAGTGAAATCAGGAAGGCCAAATCACACTTGGAGTTGCAGCTAGCAAGAGATGTTAAGAATAAGAAGGGTTTCTTCAGGTATGTTAGCAACAAGAAGAAAGCCAAGGAAAGTGTGGGCCCCTTACTGAATGAGGGAGGCAACCCCCTAGTGACAGAGGATGTGGAAAAAGCTAATGTACTCAATGCTTTTTTTGCCTCTGTCTTCATGAACAAGGTCAGCTCCCAGACTGCTGCACTGGGCAGCACAGCATGGGGAGGAGGTGACAAGCTCTCTGTGGAGAAAGAAGTGCTTCGGGACTATCTAGAAAAGCTGGATGAGCACAAGTCCATGGGGCCAGATGTGCTGCATCCAAGAGTGCTAAAAGAGTTGGCGGATGTGTTTGCAGAGCCATTGGCCATTATCTTCGAAAACTCATGGCGATCGGGGGAGGTCCCGGAAGACTGGAAAAAGGCTAATGTAGTGCCCATCTTTTAAAAAAGGGGAGGAGGAGGATCCGCGGAACTACAGGCCAGTCAGGCTCACCTCAGTCCCTGGAAAAATCATGGAGCAGGTCCTCAAGGAATCAATTCTGAAGCACTTAGAGGAAAGGAAAGTGATCAGGAACAGTCAGCATGGATTCACCAAGGGCAAGTCATGTCTGACTAACCTAATTGCCTTCTACGACGAGATAACTGGGTCTGTGAATGAGGGGAAAGGAGTGGATGTGTTATTCCTTGACTTTAGCAAAGCTTTTGATACGGTCTCCCACAGTATTCTTGCCAGCAAGTTAAAGAAATATGGGCTGGATGAATGGACTATAAGGTGGATAGAAAGCTGGCTAGATTGTCGGGCTCAATGGGTAGTGATCAATGGCTCCATGTCTAGTTGGCAGCCGATATCAAGTGGAGTGCCCCAAGGGTCGGTTCTGGGGCCAGTTTTGTTCAATATCTTCTTTAATGATCTGGAGGATGGCGTGGATTGCACCCTCAGAAAGTTTGCAGATAACACTAAACTGGGAGGAGAGGTAGATACGCTGAAGGGTAGGGATAGGATATGGAGAGCCCTAGACAAATTAGAGGATTGTGCCAAAAGAAATCTAATGAGGTTGAACAAGGACAAGTGCAGAGTCCTGCACTTAGGACAGAAGAATCCCATGCACCGCTACAGACTAGGGACCGAATGGCTAGACAGCAGTTCTGCAGAAAAGGACCTAAGGGTTACAGCGGACAAGAAGCTGGATATGAGTCAACAGTGTGCCCTTGTTGCCAAGAAGGCCAATGGCATTTTGGGCTGTATAAGTAGGGGCATTGCCAGCAGATTGAGGGACGTGATCGTTCCCCTCTATTCGGCATTGGTGAGGCCTCATCTGGAGTACTGTGTCCAGTTTTGGGCCCCACACTACAAGAAGGATGTGGAAAAATTGGAAAAAGTCCAGCGGAGGGCAACAAAAATGATTAGGGGACTGGAACACATGACTTATGAGGGAACTGGGATTGTTCATTCTGTAGAAGGGAAGAATGAGGGGGGATTTGATAGCTGCTTTCAACTACCTGAAAGGGGGTTCCAAAGAGGATGGCTCTAGACTGTTCTCAGTGGTAGCAGATGACAGAATGATGAGTAATGGTCTCAAGTTGCAGTGGGGGAGGTTTAGGTTGGATATTAGGGAAAACGTTTTCACTAGAAGGGTGGTGAAGCACTGGAATGCGTTACCTAGGGAGGTGGTGAAATTGCCTTCCTTTGAAGTTTTTAAGGTCAGGCTTGACAAAGCCCTGGCTGGGATGATTTAGTTGGGGATTGCCTCTGCTTGAGCAGGGGGTTGGACTAGATGACCTCCTGAGGTCCCTTCCAACCCTGATATTCTATGATTCTATAATAAAAAGTCTTTACATATGGCACCTTGAAAGTCCAGTTTGTGGTAAATGCCATGTTGATATTCAAAGATGAGATATACGTGAATTAATTACTGGAGGGTAGGATACAGGCTTTACTGTATTTCCATCTGTTCTGTTCAATACTGCGGGTACTGGAGGCAATATATTCTAGAAGAATCTTGAACTTGGTAAAGTATAGGTTTTCTAACAGAGAAACACGACCTACAAGAAGTCTGGACATCTAAAGCTTACCTCATTTTTAGACTTTGCTTACATTCCTATGAGTCTAGAGATCATGGCAGGCAAGAATTTAAAATTACTAATCTATTAAAGTTCTTTGTTTGTTTGTTTCATATAAGGCCTATGAATTCCTGCATCAACAGATGTCTCAGATTAATATGATTCATAGATATCGTGCTGCAATTAGGCTGTTTTTGCAGTGAGAAACATAATGAACTCCCCTACACAGTATCATTAAAAACAATATAAATTTTGCAAATTTTACTAAAGTATTTGTGTATGGATGTATCTATGAAAGCTATATCCATTCCTCTGGAGAATGGTACAACTGAAAAGCATTATCATTGTGAGAAAAATATATATATTGGAATTTTTGTGTTCTTATTTTTAAATAAAAAAAGTGAAGATAGATATATTTTGTTTTTTTGAAAACTTTGATTTTCAGTAAAATTCAGTTTTCACTTTTCAAAAACAAAAAAATTACCAAAAACTGAACATTTTGGCTCTCAGATTTTGCTTTTTCATGGAAATGATAGAAAACTTTGCATGAAATTACATTTTTTCACAAAAACGTTTGTTTAAAAAGAAGTAATATTTTGTTGAAAAAGTTGCAACAAAAAACATGTGACCAGCTGTTGTCTGGAGATTGTTAAACTTTAACAACACATTGTTAAAGTGGCCAGAGACTTTCTTGGTTTGTCTTCTTTTGGTTGAACAAGAATCCTGTAAATAGTTTGGAAAACCAAGAGATAATTATTTCCTTACCTATGGCCTCCTGTGAACTTTTCTCTTCAGCTTCCCAGGTGCTTGCCACTGGCCTAATTCTCTCAGGTTTTGAGTTCTTTCTTAGAAATCGTAAGTGATCTCAAATACCATTAATGTTAATGAGTTTGATAGCCTTCAGAATGCCTTAAGAGGTTCTCAGTACCTACGAGTCTCAGACCTTTAGTCTGCTACTTCTGAATAGCAATCGAGCTATGTTAGGCTAAAATAGAATATGTTTTGGCTTAATCTTGTGGAGAAGGTTTTGTCTGCCTGTAGGATTATTTTTAAAACTTGTCAGCATTCATTGCATGTTTGTACTAACAGACCAATTTCTGTACTTTGAACCCACAACTTACAATACAGTGATTTTTTTTTTTGTGAGGACCTATTTGTGAGGGTTCTGCGACATAGGAATCAGGATGGGTGGAATTAAAGGTCCTGCTGTTGAGAAGGCATTTCCTCAGTGAATAATATCTTCACAACATAAAAGAGCTGTGAAGTCTCTGTGACTCAGTGGGCCAGGAGGAGATTTTGCTGGATCATACCCTTATGTTCTCTTGTTTGTCAACAAAAAAAATGTGTGTGGGTGTGCAGGAGGGATTTTTATTCCTTAAATAACAATGAAATAATTTCATGATAAAACAAACATTCATCTGGTCACCTTATGTGACTCCTCAATCACTGTCCTTAACACAGACACTAATATTGCCATGGCAAGAAATCTTGAACTCATCCTAAACTGAGTTTGAACTTATTTTTTTCCTCCCACATCTCTCCTTACTGTAAGATTGCCTGTCATCACCTCTAGAACTTGGCTAGAATTTCTATTTACTTTGACACTGCCTCTGCTGAAATTCTTATTTAGACCTTAATCACTTCCTTGTCTCAACTGCTGCAGTGAACTCTTAGAGACAAGCTGGGTGAGGTAATATCTTTTGTTGAACCAACTTCTGCTGGTGAGAGAGACAAGCTTTCTAGCTTACACAGAGCTCTTCTTCAGAGGTATCTCTTTCACCAACAGAAATTGGTCAATAAAAGATATTACTTCATCCACCTTTGGTCTCGCTAATATCTTGGGACCAGCATGGCTACAACAACACTGCATTAACTCTTACAATCAGTCTAAAAACTTTGAGGTTCAGATAATGGTACACCCAGACTTCTTCACTCTAGGAAGCAAAACCACTTCACCCTAATCTTCCAGTCCTAATCTTCACTAGCTCCTTAATTCTCTCCAAATCCAATTCAAAAGTGCCATCTGACTCTTCAAAACTCTCCATAGGCTTGCTCCCACCTCTGATCTCATATCTACCCATAGGTCAACTTCTTTTCTGTCTGTTCATCCAACTCTATATAGCTGTGGATAAAGTGTGTGCAGCAGAGGGTGCCATATTATTCTTTCACTTGTGCCTCCCATCTACTGGTACAGGTGGTCTATGATACCCATCAATGACTTATGCTGCAGGAAACATTGGCATGCTCTCAGGGCATGATTAGCCAATAAGAGCTCTGATGATTTTCAAGATTATAGTTTTCCGCATCTGAAAGTGATAGGGTTAGATTTAGACAAAAACAGTTTTAACATTCATTATATTTCTGTTCCTGAGAGATATTTGTCTAATCCATGAATATGGAAGATCACAAATGTCTGATTTTTTAGTCCCAGCTACACTGTGAAATTACCTCATTGCTCACAGTGGCTGTGGATTCCCTTTAGCATGATTTACATTGCCTGGACAGGATAAAACTGTTTTGGCACAATTAAAGAAAGCATGACTGAGATCACTTTCTGTAATAGTGTTGAAACTGTTTTTGTTTTGTACACACAAGCAGCTAGACTGTTTTCAAGGGGAGAAGATTAGTGGACCTGCTTTTGAAAATTGCCTTATTCCTAATATAAATGGATCCTTACCACATTTCATTCCCTTTTGTTCTGAATACCTTTGGCATTTCTAAGAAAATGAATGATCAGGGTTGGTTGGTGCTGTGGATTCACTGTGCTGGGTGTTGACATGTAGATCATCCTGATGCTGTATGCAGACTATTATTGGATTCACAGTGCAACTACTTCAGTTTGTAATTATATAACACTGATTTCAGAAAATGCCTAGATTTAAATGAGGCATGGATGCTTGCATCTACAAGGAAAGGAAGCCATGACAGAAGATTCAACAGCCATCACATTTACAGATCAGCATGTGCATAGTAATAACTGTATTTCATCTGAAATATAAGATTCAGGCTCAGAGAAAAGTTAACTTAAAAGTGTGTATCTGGAACATTCACTCTATTAATATTTTCCCATTATACTGATTTTTTTTCATCCTAAGGTGCTCTAGAGGCAAGAGACCAGTAAAGATCTCTTGTTCCATAGCAGAAATGCAGCCACCACACTCTAATGGAGCCTGATCTTCCAAACATTCCATCATTGGGAGCCCTATTAAAATCATTAGAGAATAACCAATTTATTTGAGCATAAGCTTTCGTGAGCTACAGCTCACTTCATCGGATGCATACTGTGGAAAGTGTAGAAGATCTTTTTATACACACAAAGCATGAAAAAATACCTCCCCCCCACCCCACTCTCCTGCTGGTAATAGCTTATCTAAAGTGATTACTCTCCTTACAATGTGTATGATAATCAAGGTGGGCCATTTCCAGCACAAATCCAGGGTTTAACAAGAACGTCTGGGGGGGGGGGTAGGAAAAAACAAGGGGAAATAGGTTACCTTGCATAATAACTCAGCCACTCCCAGTCTCTATTCAAGCCTAAGTTAATTGTATGCAATTTGCAAATGAATTCCAATTCAACAGTTTCTCGCTGGAGTCTGGATTTGAAGTTTTTTTGTTGTAATATCGCAACTTTCATGTCTGTAATCGTGTGACCAGAGAGATTGAAGTGTTCTCCGACTGGTTTATGAATGTTATAATTCTTGACATCTGATTTGTGTCCATTTATTCTTTTACATAGAGACTGTCCAGTTTGACCAATGTACATGGCAGAGGGGCATTGCTGGCACATGATGGCATATATCACATTGGTGGATGGGCAGGTGAAAGAGCCTCTGATAGTGTGGCTGATGTTATTAGGCCCTGTGATGGTGTCCCCTGAATAGATATGTGGGCACAGTTGGCAACGGGCTTTGTTGCAAGGATAGGTTCCTGGGTTAGTGGTTCTGTTGTGTGGTATGTGGTTGCTAGTGAGTATTTGCTTCAGGTTGGGGGGCTGTCTGTAGGCAAGGACTGGCCTGTCTCCCAAGATTTGTGAGAGTGTTTGGTCATCCTTCAGGATAGGTTATAGATCCTTAATAATGCGTTGGAGGGGTTTTAGTTGGGGGCTGAAAGTGACGGCTAGTGGCGTTCTGTTATTTTCTTTGTTAGGCCTGTCCTGTAGTAGGTGACTTCTGGGAGCTCTTCTGGCTCTATCAATCTGTTTCTTCACTTCCGCAGGTGGGTATTGTAGTTGTAAGAATGCTTGATAGAGATCTTGTAGGTGTTTGTCTCTGTCTGAGGGGTTGGAGCAAATGCGGTTGTATCGCAGAGCTTGGCTGTAGACGATGGATCGTGTGGTGTGGTCAGGGTGAAAGCTGGAGGCTTGTAGGTGGGAATAGCGATCAGTAGGTTTCCGGTATAGGGTGGTGTTTATGTGACCATCGTTTATTAGCACTGTAGTGCTAGGAAGGAAGATCCAGGAAGTGGATCTCTTGTGTGGACTGGACCAGGCTGAGGTTGATGGTGGGATGGAAATTGTTGAAATCATGGTGGAATTCCTCAAGGGCTTCTTTTCCATGGGTCCAGATGATGAAGATGTCATCAATATAGCGCAAGTAGAGTAGGGGTGTTAGGGGACGAGAGCTGAGGAAGCGTTGTTCTAAGTCAGCCATAAAAATGTTGGCATACTGTGGGGCCATGTGGGTACCCATAGCAGTGCCACTGATCTGAAGGTATACATTGTCCCCAAATGTAAAATAGTTATGGGTAAGGACAAAGTCACAAAGTTCAGCCACCAGGTTAGCCGTGGCATTGACTAACCTGGTGGCTGAACTGGATTTGTGCTGGAAATGGCCAACCTTGATTATCATACACGTTGTAAGGAGAGTGATCACTTTAGATAAGCTTCAGAGTAACAGCTGTGTTAGTCTGTATTCGCAAAAAGAAAAGGAGTACTTGTGGCACCTTAGAGACTAACCAATTTATTTGAGCATGAGCTTTCGTGAGCTAGAAGTGAGCTGTAGCTCACGAAAGCTCATGCTCAAATAAATTGGTTAGTCTCTAAGGTGCCACAAGTACTCCTTTTCTTTTTGCGAATACAGACTAACACAGCTGTTACTCTGAAACCTATTAAAATCATTGGGAGTTACATGCACAGATCGCTGACGAGATCAGACTGACACTGTACAGCAACATTACACAACAGTTTAGGCCAGAAAGTGAAAATGCCAGTGTATGACTGAGAACCTAGGGAGAATTAAGTAGGCAGAATAACTGCCCAAATCTAAATTTGACCAGAACAGGATGAATACTGTTCATATCTGAACTAATCTATCTCATTTCACAGGAGTTCATGTCATAAACCAAACTGGGCTCTAATTTCTCCATACAGGATATGACTAACACCCATAGACTTCATAGACTTGCTTGGAGTCTGAGGTGTTTTATTGTTGTTGTTCATTATTATTATTTGCTGCTGCTGTTGTTGTTTTTGATGTTTTATTGTCTGGTCTTATTCCCTAACCAACCCAGGGTTAGAAGTGAACATGTCGAAGACGAAGTGGATACGGAATGAGCATTGTGAAGAAGGAATCATCACTGTAAATGGGAAAAAAAAATCGAGGAGGTCGACAAATATATTTACCTGGGTCAGCTGCTGAGCAGAGACAACTCACTGAAAGGGGAATGCAGTAGGAGGCGAAAGTTGGGATCGGCAAGTTTCAACAAAATAAAGATGTCTAACTGATGATGAACTGCCCATAAAGAAAAGGAAAGAACTGTTTAACTCCACTGTTCTGCCAGCAATGATAAACGGAGCAGAAAGCTGGTCAACAATGAAAGCGGAGGAAGAAAAATTCGCTGTCATCCAGAGAGCAATGGAAAGGCAAATGTATAAGATACTGCTCTGTGATCATATACCAAATGAGGAGATCAGAAGGTGTGCAGAGATGACCTATATAGTGCAGGTAACGTATGATGCAAAGCGAAGATGGGCTAGTCATGTAGTCCACAGGCAAGACAATAGGTGGACAACCTGCAGCAGTGACTGGATTCTCAGAGACCACAAGTGATCACTGGGCAGACTGAAATGCGCTGGGCCAATCCCATGACAAAATTTGGCCAGAAATGGAAATAACATGCTGGTAAGAAAATAGAATGGTGTGGCATTGACTTGTGTTTGTGGAGGGACAGATGAGGACAAGCCGGACAAAGGTGATATTCCCTAAGCATTTCTAACAAAACCCTCAAACTTTAAAAACTGTTTTTGTTAAAAGATCACCATCAACCTGAAATTTAGGGTTTATCTATGTACAATTTTCTAAACCAGTATAGTTATGATATAAATTGATACAGCCCCTAGCATGGATACAGTTGTGTATATCAATATGAAAGTGCTTTTATCAAACAAACTATAGCTGTGTGTAGACCAGCTCTCAGTCCGCTTTTAAAAAAAGTGTTAAAAGTAATTTCAGGTCTTTTCTTTGTTCTGCAGTCTTCCTGCCAATTGTTGGAGTTTTTACAATGTTTTTTCATTCCCCCTCCCCTCTTGCATGTGGCATGTGGCGAGGCC
The DNA here is from genome assembly GCF_965140295.1 of Lepidochelys olivacea. Taxonomy (NCBI): domain Eukaryota; kingdom Metazoa; phylum Chordata; order Testudines; family Cheloniidae; genus Lepidochelys; species Lepidochelys olivacea. The sequence continues at coordinate 62,720,319 of NC_140416.1, forward strand.
CGGGCTAGTGCCCAGGATAGTCAGAGGGGAGCACCACCCAGCCCCATTCCTCCCCTGGCCCAGCCACAGCTCCACTCCACCCCTCCTGCCCCTGCCACAGCTCCACTCCATCTCCAGTCTTGTGCTCTGGCCCCAAGCCAGCTCCATTTCTAGCTGCAGCTCCATCCCCATCCCCAATTCAGACTCCAGCTCCACCTTCAGCCCAACTGCCTCTGCAGAGCCAACTGTGCAGTAATGGAGCCGGGAATGGTACAGACAGATTCCATTACTGGTAAGGGGGTAGATGTGACAAGAAAAGTTTGGGCAGTATTGCGCTACACAAACTGCAAGAGCAACCAATTAGTCTCTCCGCTGTAGAGAAGCCTGAGTGAAATTGACGATTCATTTCTGTTAAAAGCATGGAGTAAACAAACTAAAAAAACAGATTGTTTTTCCTCCAATGTCTTTCAGTTACAGTAATCTTTGTTGTGAATTGTAGGTACAAAAATGTTCAGACAGAAGTGTGACTTAAATTGATGATGTTTAAACGGACACCAAATTAAAAACATAAAAAGCCATAGCTATGCTAATGCTAACCTGGAAATACTGACCTCCTCACCTCTTCAAAGACATTTCTTCAACAGGAATTCTATCAATGGATTACACTTCCTGGGCACTACAGTGCTAATAAGCGATGGTCACATAAACACCACCCTATACTGGAAACCTACTGACTGGTATACTTACCTACATGCCTCCAGCTTTCATCCAGACCACACCAAACGATCCATTGTCTACAGCCAAGCTCTACGATAGAACCGCATTTGCTCCAACCCCTCAGACAGAGACAAACACCTACAAGATCTCTATCAAGCATTCTTACAACTACAATACCCACCTGCTGAAGTGAAGAAACAGATTGACAGAGCCAGAAGAGTACCCAGAAGTCACCTACTACAGGACAGGCCCAACAAAGAAAATAACAGAACGCCACTAGCCATCACCTTCAGCCCCCAACTAAACCCTCTCCAATGCATCATCAACGATCTACAACCTATCCTGAAGGATGACCCGTCACTCTCACAGATTTTGGGAGACAGGCCAGTCCTTGCTTACAGACAGCCCCCCAACCTGAAGCAAATTCTCACCAGCAACCACACCTCACACAACAAGAACACTAACCCAAGAACCTATCCTTGCAACAAAGCCCATTGCCAACTGTGTCCACATATCTATTCAGGGGACACCATCATAGGGCCTAATCACATCAGCCACACTATCAGAGGCTCGTTCACCTGTGCATCTACAAATGTGATATATGCCATCATGTGCCAGCAATGCCCCTGTGCCATGTACATTGGCCAAACTGGACAGTCTCTACATAAAAGAATAAGTGGACACAAATCAGAAGTCAAGAATTATAACATTCAAAAACCAGTCGGAGAACACTTCAATCTCTTTGGTCACTCGATTACAGACCTAAAAGTGGCAATTCTTCAACAAAAAAACTTCAAAAACAGATTCCAACAAGAGACTGCTGGTAATAGCTCACCTTTCTTGATCACTCTTGTTACAATCTGTATGGTAACACCCATTGTTTCACGTTCTCTGGGTATATAAAATCTCCCCACTATATTTTCCACTGTATGCATCCGATGAAGTGAGCTGTAGCTCACGAAAGCTTATGCTCTAATAAATTTGTTAGTTTCTAAGGTGCCACAAGTACTCCTTTTCTTTTTACGGATACAGACTAACACAGCTGCTACTCTGAAACTGACTAATTTGCGATTCCAATACAATAATAGGAATGAATCCCAGAACTTGGGCTGACTGGCAGATCTGCAAAAAGTGATAGCTGGGTCAACTATCCTTCAAACAGATGAGTGGTAAATCATTTGTAGTTTCTCCCAACATCATTCATTTTCACTCTAATTTAATTTTGTTGTGTATAAGAGTGATTTCTTGAAGATAAATATCTGACATTTTATATTTTGTTCAGAACCCCTAATAGCCACATACAAACTAACTGGATGTACAATATCAGTTGGGAAAACGGTCTTTTTGAATTATAGGATTATTAAAAAAAAAGTATCTGAAAGCTGATGTTTTTTATTTATATATAATGGTAAGTATCTTTCCCTGAGAACTTATATTGCAAATTAGTGTATGTTATTAAATGATTTATTTTATGGGTGACTTGTATAAATCATAAAAACTACCAAATCACTGCTGCTTTAGTTGGCTAGCACACTTTTCACTTCCTCTCTCAAACTGTTCAGTGATGTTGATGTTAAATAGCTATTGTGTGTCTCCTCCCTACCTAGCGGTAACTGCATTACAGTGGCAAGAGAACTTCTTGTTATAGCCTGGGCTGGTGGTATGGGGCTGATTATTAAGGTTGCTTTAAGTTTTCAGTTTCTTATAACTTTGTCAACCTTTTCCTTGCTGGGTGTCTGCCTCAGGCTGAATGGTTTGGGAACATTTTCAACCAAAATGATCCAGCTGTTGTTGAAAACAATTCAGGGTATGGGCGGTTGGTGACCCAGCCGTTGGGGGAGACTAGCCCTCAGCCTCTCCCCTTGTGCCTGAGGCCCCTCCTCTCCCCTTCCCTTTCTGCCCCCCACCCCCAGAGCACCCACACTGTGGCCCCCAAGTGATGGATGACCAGAGGCTGGGTGGCACAGCCACACTGCCCCCAGCCCCAGAGTGCTGGGCAGCTAGTGCAAGGTGGCAGCATGGCCAGCCCCAGAGCGCCGGGAGGGCAGAACGGCCCTAGCGCCAGATGCCCCGAGTCCCTGCGGCAGGTAGGCCAGCCAACCCTGCCCCAGCCAGCCTGGGCCAGGGAAGAGCACCAGGAACTGCAGGAGGGAGCCTGGGGGAGGAGCGTTGGTGGTGCCACACCAGGCTGTTTGGGGGGAGACGGCCTCCCCCAGCCTACGATACCTGCTGTCCATGGCTCAGGGAAAAATATATTTAGCTCATGTTAAAAGATTCCGGCAACCTTTCCTTTGAAAATTTCTAGTGCTTCCTTCTCCTTCCTTTTGTAGTAGGAACTTGAAACCTCGCAAGGGTGTGATCTTTGTGTCAAGGATGCACCTTTTGCCATCGCCATGAAAATCCAAACCCAAATTTCACCAATTTATAACCCTCTGACAAATCACAGTTTACACATGCTCAGTAGAGACTTCTGACATTTTAGTAGCTAAATTTGCCAAAGATCCCGTCCACCCCGGACATTCTCCAGCTCAGGGCTGAGGAGAACTTTCTCTCCAATTGCAACTCTGTGCTGCTGGAGGCCCTGCTGGATCTGGGCACTTGAACTGAGAGCAGGGAGGCTCTCTTTCCTGTGCTCTCAATGACTCCGCTGACTGTACAACCTTAATTCACTCTCCTTGTACATATGCCTTATGATACAACCTTTAGTTACATGAACACATACTATTATTTTCCAGAGAACCCCTGCCTTACTCAGTGAACAAGATGCACAGTGCTCAATTAATGAGCAGTTATTCACTATTTTGTTTTCACTTTGTTCTGCTATGTGTGGCCCCATGCCTTATTTACTGAATGCTGTTGAAATCCTGCTCTGAACACGGATTTATAATTTCCCTCCTGGGCTTTTCTGTAACATTCATCAGCATAGTATGGGTGGTTCACAACTATTAATGAATTTATTTTCACAACTGAGGTGGTATTATTATCTCCATTTTGTGGATGGGGAACTGAAGCATATAAGGATGGGATCCACGAAAGTACTCAGGTGTGTAAGTCCTAGTTTTGGTTCCACTGCAATCCACAAAACTTCAGCCGAACCCCGTAGGTGCCTAAATGCTCTTAGTGCCTAAGTTTTTTAGGGTAAAAATTCCCTAGGCGCTTGTGTTTCAGCCTCTAAGCATGTGCATTGCTGCCTCCCAGTAGGAGTCTGGATGCCTATCTCTCACCTGAGCCCCAGACTAATCCATGTACTAAGGGAAGACAGGCCATCAGCCACCTAAATCATATTGGCCCAATCTAGTACGTGCGATTAGAGGTTGCCAACAAGATGGGGTCCAATTCAAAACTCAGGAGGAGAAAGTGGTGCCCCTCTTTTAACTTTAGCCTAGTGGTTAGAGTACTCACCTGTGATGTGGGAGATCAAAGTTCAATTCCCCCATCTCTACCAGAGAGGAAGAAAGAATTTGAATAGAGGTTTCCCACCTACCAGGAGAGTCCTCTAACTAATGAGGTATGGGATATTCTGATGTGGAGCTCCCTCAGTCTCTCCTGTTGAAGCTTTCCACTATGGATAAATAATAAAAGAGTGATTGGAGCAGGGGGACTGGACACATTGTTTCCCAAGTCCCACATGGGAGCCCTAACCCCTGAGCTACAGAGTCATTCCAATTCTCTTTTTCTCTCTCTGGCCCAATGACTGTTCCACTGTGGATAAATACTTACCTAATCCAACTATTCTTTCTTCATCCACAGTGCAACAGCTTCAACGGGAGAGATTGAGGGAACCTGTATAGCAGAATACCCCATAGCTCAGTAGTTAGAGTACTCTCCTAGTAGGTGGAAGACCCCTGTTCAAATCCTTTCTCCCCTTCAGGCAGAGGAGGGACATGAATGTGGGTTGCCTTTATCACAGGTGAGTGCTCTAACCACTAGACTAAAAGTTATAAAGTGGGCAGAACCCTCTTCCAATCCTCTGCCACCCATTTTGCCTGGAGCAAGGCAGGCACCTAACCCATTCTGTGACAAATACCTTAGGTGCCTAAACCATCCACTCCAGGCAGCGAGTGTACATTTATGTATCACTAAGGGGAACTCCCTGTAGCCTGGATTTAGGCACCAATCTCAGAGAGGTGGGGCTTAGCACAAACCCATCTGACTGGCATCTCCCATTGGCTATCTTAGGCAGCTCCTGGCCCAACATGCTGGCTTTTCTGGAGAGAGGAGGTGCCCATCTCTTCCCCACCTAGGAGCCTACACACCAACTTGGCTTTCTTGACTGAAGTGTTGTTCCTGGATTTTCTAGGTGCCTAAAAGATAATGCTGTTACACTCCACATTGCAACTCCTAAAGCCCTTTGTGGATTCCCACCCAGAGAGATTAAAGTCCACTAATTTTGGGTGCCAAAATTCCTGGGACCTGATTTTTCAGCAAACTTAGCATTATTTAGCATTTTATATGTTTAAATCATAGGTCCCCTTGACCTGAGTTTCAGCTGTAAGTACTTCTCATTTCTGCAAAATGAGGAACACACAATGAGCGACCACCTGTGAAAAGTTTGGTGTAAGTTACTTGACTAGAACCACATAGGAACTCTGGTATACGTGGTGATCGAATCCATTTCTCTAGGGTAGCATTCAACTGCCTTGACCATGAAACCATCTTTTCTCTTCGGGCAACACCCTGTCTCATTCACCACACACCTTCCAACTTCTGCATCATATGAAGCTGGGTTCTACAAACAACAATCTCCTTCTCTCCACAAACCTGCTCCACCCCCAGAATAGGTCCATCCTGTGCACTGAATGAGATAGAGGTCCTGTGGAAAAAATAGCAAATGACTGTGGAATTAAAGACGGTATTATAATGTATTCACATGTGGGTGGGGAAGGGTGCAAATTAAAATAGCACATGCAATCTTAATTTTGGCATTTTCTAATATTTGTGTATTTAATTTTACAACCTCAATAATGTTCTTTTAACACGTTTTGTGTAATACAGTATGTACTATGTAAAGTACTTTGGAATCCTTCAGGATTAAAAGTGGTATACGTGTTATTTTTTAAATATTATGGTATTTACTATTTTCAGTGACAGAGATTGTCCCTCTTCATTTGCAAATTAAAAACTTCCTCTATGGGTAGGAGATTCCATAATTCTTTTCAGTTTTTCTTGCATCTTCTTCTGGAGCCTGTGGTATTGGCTGCTGTTGGACTCAAGTAGGTGGACCACTGGTCCGATCTGGTATGGCAATTCCTGTATTGCTTAAGTGTTGATTTAAAATAAAAACACTAACATCTTTCTTAAAAATACCTTCAAATTACATTTGATTGCAGTTACTTTTGCATAAATCAGAGTTATCATTTTGGCTTTTATTATCCAAAGTGTTCCTGATCCAAGAATTTCATTTAATAAATAAGATTTGCATTAGACTTAAAATGACAAGGGGGTGGGATAATATCTTTTATTGAACCATCTTCAGTTGGTGAAAGAAACAAGTTTTTGACCAAAGGAGAGCTCTTCCTCTTGTCTGGGAAAGGAACTCAGAGTGTCACAGCTAAATACAAGGTGGAATAGATTGTTTAGCATACGTAGATATTACCTTGCTCACCTTGTCTCTCTAATATTCCGGGACCAACACTGCTACAACAACACTGCAAACAATGTTAGTCTTAAAAGGGAAAGTATGCTCATTGGCATCCGTACAACTACAGATTCAAGATGTGTGGTTCTCTCTGCAGTTGTGTGTGCTACAGTTTTTTGTACCATCACTCAGGTTTGGTCCAGCCACCCCTCCATCATCATGATTTGAGCCAGCGGGAGCAGCTGGGCCAAATATGAATGGCATTGCAACACTCCACCCAGTCTCCGCTTGGCTAACATTAAACAAAATGAACTTCTCCCAAAATAAAATTTAACTTTTTTTTTTAATTTCACGGGGCTCTACTGAGGCATACAGTTCCCCATTAGCTCTAATGTTACACCCGTGAGTATAAGGCCTGCTTTCTGGAAGATAAGTTTATTCAGTCAAGTTCTGACCTTTGTAGCACTTACACAAGTAGGGTCTACTACTCCTGGACACAGGCAAAATCTCCAACATGTGAGGTTAGTTAACCTTAGCACTAGAATGGCTCAGGTTTGGGAATCTCCCTCACATCCTTAACAGTGAAGACCGATGCAAAGAATTCATTTAGTTTCTCCGCAATGGCCTTATCATCTTTGAGTGCTCCTTTAGCATCTTGATCGTCCAATGGCCCCACCAGTTGTTGAGCAGGCTTTCTGCTTCTGATGTATTTTAAATTTTTTTTGCTATTACTTTTGGAATCTTTGGCTAGCTGTTCTTCAAATTCTTTTTTGGTCTTTCCAATTATATTTTTACACTTCGTTTGCCAGAGTTTATGCTCTTTTCTATCTTCCTCATTAGGATTTTTCTTCCACTTTTTAAAGGATGCCTTTTTGCCTCTCACCGCTTCTTTTACTTTGTTGTTTAACCATGTTGCCTCCAGTCCTGGAGCACTGGGCAGGTGGTGCGGCTCCCAACACCCTCCACTCCCGGAGCACCAGGCTGGTGGCACAGCCCTCCAACTCCGGAGGGCAGGCGTGAGCACAGACCGCAGCTGCCTGGAGTCCTGGGCTGCAGGCCGGCCCCCACTAGCCCCAGTCCGGCCACAGGGGAAGAGCACCAGCAGGAAGCAGCTGGGCCATGCAGGGCTGTTTGGGGAGGCTCAGCCTCCCCTAGCCTGTGATCCCCGCTACCCATGAGCAGGCGGGGCTTCTGTAAAGCCTAGGAGTTGATGATTGGAAGAGAGCTGCAGTGAGGAAGCCTGCAGTCACACTCCCTGATACAAGCGGGGAGAGTAGAAACCTTTAATAGGAATGCAGGAAGCAGTCCAGGGAAGGAGCAGTAAAGTCTGAGGGACTATAGACATGAACTGCTGATTTGAGGGTTCCTGAACTGGAACTCAGAGTTGAGGGCAGGCTAGAGTTCCCCTACAAGCCATTGTGAGAGCAGCACAGTCAGCAGAGTGGAGTTAGAGTCTGCCTGAGTCTGTGTGGAGCGAGACCTTGGAGAGACCCCAGAAGGGGAACGCAATTGTGACTTGGCTGGAGAGCTAAGCCACAAAGGAGAGGTGCAGAAACTCCTGACTAGTGAGAAAGGGACTGCAGAGTGAGTGACTGAGGCAATGGGTTGAGTGACTGCTGGACGGGGAACAGACAGTGGCGAGCTAATTCCCCAGATGAGCTACGAGGAGGCGCTGCCAAGCAGTGAGTAGCAAGCACCTGTTACACACCCTCAGAGAATTCTAATAGATTGGTGAGGCATGATTACAAAAACTATGTTGATACTTCCCCGACATATTGTTATCATCTATGAGCCTGATAATTATGTTCTTTACTATAGTTTCAATCAATTTGCTTGGTAGTGAAGTTAGGCTTACCAGCCTGTAATTACCAGGATTGCCTCTGTAGACTTTTGTAAAAATCAGAAGAATTTATCTGCCAGTGATTTACTATAGAGGGTGATTTAGGCAATAGGTTACATACCAAAGTTAATAGTTCTGCAGTTTCATATTTGAGTTCCTTTGGAACTCTTGGGTAAGTACCATCCAGTCCTGGTAACTTATCACTGTTCAAATTATCTATTTGTTTTAAAACCCCCTCTACTGACACATCAGTCTGGGAAAGTTTTTCAGAGTTGTCACTGTAAAAGAAAGGCTATGGTGTGGGAATCTCTCTCAGATCCTCTACAGTGTAGACTGATGCAAAGAATTCATTTAACTTCTCTGCAACAGCCTTGTCTTCCTTGAGTGTTTGTTTAGCACCTCAATCATCCATTGGCCCGGCTGATTGTTAGGCAGACTTCCTGCTGCTGATGTATTAAAAAAGAAATTGCTATTAGTTTTTGAGACTCTTGCTAGTTGCTCTTCACATTCTTTTTTGGCTTGCTTAATTATACCTTTACACTGGACTTCCCAGAGTTCATACCCCTTTCTATTTTCTTCAGTAGGATTTGACTTCCAATTTTTAAAGGATGTCTTTTGTCTCTAACTGCCTCTTTTACTGTGTTGTTTAGTGATGGTGGTGTTTTTTATTTGGGGTATACATATAGTTTGAAGCTCTATTATTGTGTTTTTAAAAAGTTTCCATGCAGCTTGCAGGCATTTCACTCTTGTGACTGTTCCTTTTAATTTCCACTTAAATAGCCTCATTTTTGTGTAGTTCCCCTTTTTAAAGTTAAAATGCTGCTATGGTGGCTTTCTTTAGTATTCCCAGCCTTACCAGAATGTTAAACTTAATTACATTATGATTGCTATTACAGAGTAGTTCAGCTATATTTACCACATGGACCAGATCCTATGTGCCATTTAGGACTAAATCAAGAATTGCCTCTCCACTTGTGGGTTCCAGGACTAGCTGCTCCAGGAAGTACTCATTAATAGTGTCTAGAAATTTTATCTCTGCATCCCAGCCTGTGGTGACATGTTCCCAATCAATATAGGGATAGTTGTTTATTGGGTTTTCTATTCTTGTGGCTGCTCTAATCTCGCTGGGCATTTCACACTCACCAACCTGGTCAGGTGATCGGCAATATATTCTTACTGCTATATTATTATTCAAGCATGGAATTTCTACTCACAGAGATTCTATGGTACAAATTGATTCATTTAAGATTTTTACTATAATAGATAAGGATTTATTTTATATATAATGCCAATCCTCCACCAGCATGACCAACTCTGGTATTACTGTGTCCCATTGATTATCATCATTCCACCAAGTTTCTGAGATGTCTATTATATCAATGTTCTCATTTAATACCAGGCACTCAAGTTCATCCATCTTAGTATTTAAACTTCTTGCATTTTATACATGCACTTATAAAATTTATCAGTATTTAATTGTCTGCCTCCATGTGATGTAACTGAATGAAACTCCCTTTCATTTGCTTGTTTCTCTTCAGTTCCTACCTGCATTTTATGAACTTCTATTCTCTCCTCTTCAGTAGGATAAGGGATGTATCTGTCCAAACTCTGTGCTCCTCTGCTCCTGTCAACTTTCCCAAGCCCTTAGTTTAAAAACTTCTCGATGAACTTTTTAATTTTACATGTCAGCAAACTGGTTCCATTTTGGTTTAAGTGTAACCCATTCTTCCTTTCCCAAAAGATTCCTCGGTTCCTAATAAATCTAAATCCCTGGTCCTTACTCTGTCATCTCATCCATGCATTGAAATCCTGCAGGTCTGCTTGTCTGTGCGTGTAGAACTGGAAGCATTTCAGACAATACTACCATGGAGGTCCTGGACTTTAACTTCTCACTTAGCAGCCTAAATTTTGCCTCTAGGACATCTCCCCTACCTTTACCTATGTCATTGATACCTACATGTACCCCAACTACCAGCTTCTCCCCAGCACTGCACATAGAGCTACTCAGATGTCTCAAGAGGTCTGGATGTGCACAGACATCCCATCAACGTTACCCAGTAGGGTTACCACTGGATATCTAATGTTAAAAGTTTGCACCCAGCTAAAGATGCAGCAGTGTTCTCAATTCCGCAGTTTACGCAATAACAGATCAAAACTATTGAAAATACCACAGGTGTTTGCCCACCAACACAAAAAGCCGACCACATGTGTGTGAGAGAGAGGGTTTGAGTCATGCCAGAGTGAGGAGAGCTGTGATGATATCAATCTAATCTACGTGTGGTTGCTCTCTACTATCTGTCGAAGTGAGGTGACTGTAGTAGAGTTACCTTGCGGTTGGGGATGCCTGGGGCTTGCCCTGGGAGGGTGGGGTTGCATTTCAACAGTAGTATCCCTGCATCAAGGATGCAGAGCCTATGGGTTTTTTCTTTTTAAATTACGCATACATTCAGACTGAACCAGCGGCGGTGAAAACCCGCGCCAGCCACCGAAGGGCCCTGTGCGTGTCCCTAACGCACATTGCTGTTGACTACCTGGTGTAACTCTCCTGCCCTGCCACCTGTCCGCTCCACTCCGGACTCTCAAGGCCTCTCCGTGGCCAACTCGGCTGGCTGGAGCCCGGGACCCGACGGCTGGGGTCGCGGTGCGGCCTCGTCCCACCTCAGGCGCCTGCTGCGCGGACTCTTCGCGCCGAAGAGGGGGGCAAAGGGTCCCCGCGTGCTCCAGTGACGGTCGGGCGAGCCCCGGAGCTACAGAGACACCCCCTACGCAGGCTACAACCTCCCCACTAGGCCCACCGCTTGGCCGTTGTTATAGCAACTGCAGGAAGGCTGCTCCCCGCCCCCCTTTCTCCTCTCGCGAGAGCGCCTCTGGCAGCAGGCGGAGCAGGCGCCGGGGTGAGCTCATCCCGGGAGCTGGGGAGGGAGCGCAGCGCGGAGGCTCCTGCAGCAGTCGCAGCAACTTTGTTGGGTGAGTTCAGAGCGGGAGCTGGGCAGGTAGCATGGAGCCTGCGGGGGCAGGACCCGCTCCTCGTCCCTCAGCCCCTAGCCTTGTGGGGGGGCCTGCGTGGAGCTCGTCCTGAGCTGGAGAGAGGCACCCTGTTCCCCTTCCCGACCCACCAGCCCGAGCCTGGGGGAGAGTGAATGGAGCTGATCGTGAGCAGACAGACCAGACCGGCCGGCCCGCTTCCCTAGCCAAAGCCGCCTCCTCCGCAGCCTCCAGAGTTTGGTGGTGGGGAGGGTCCTGGAGAGAACTGGCCACTCCTGGGGAGAGACCCCTCCAAGCCTCTTAATTTAATCTCTTTATCTCCTTCCCCTATCCCTGGGTCAGTTAGACCCTGGCCCCCAAAACTGCCATGTGTACGTGGGGAGTCCTCGAGCCTTGCGTGGCACTGACCCCGCGAAGAGCATGTCCTTGTACCCCATCTCGCTGTCTTTTGCTCTCCCCCCAGATTTTTGTGGGGCAGGTCGTGGAGCGCTGATGTATTGATTCTATGCGAGGAGAGGATCGCTCTTTCTCTGCCCCCCTCCCCGGCTTTAACAGCCCCAAGACGATCAGGGAAAAAGTCCTGGGGCTCTGACTGGAGCCGATTTCCGATGAGACAGGCGGAGGAGGAAAAAGAGGGGGTTGGACATAAGGATTCCTCACACTCAGTCACCCTGCCACCAACTTAAACAAGAGAAGGAGAAGCAGCAATATTAACTTGGCTTTTCTACCCCCACCTTCTTCTGCTGCTTCTTGGATACCTCCTTTTTCAGCAAAAAGTGGCATGGACTTATTCCCCCCCCCCCCCATGGTATTTTTCCTCTATGAACAAAACTGAGGGAGGTGGTGGTGGAAGGAGGAGGTGCAGTAGTGACTGCTTTTGTGTATATGTGTGTTTTCTCTTTAGGAAGGGGAACGTCGAATGGGAACGGCTCTAAACGGTCCCAAGGAGGGGAAGAAAGGAAAAGGGGGTAAGCTCTTTTAAGTGAGCCAAGGCTCAGGTTGCTCTGAAATGACAATAGGAAATGATGATTTAGGCAATATACCCATTACTTATAGTACTGCATGTACTATTTAAGGAAAGCAGTAAAACATTAAATACAAACAAAAAAAATTTCTTAAATTTTACATTTCTCTTCAGGTGTCTTACTGAAATCAGAGAGCAATCACTGGGGTGGGATATAATCTGATTTTTAGGCTGTTTCCACTATAAGAAGTGAGTTATCTATTTGGTGCTATAAGTATACAAGTAGCTTTACTTTTTATTCATTTTGTTAAAAGCCAGCTTTTGCTTTGTAGTTGTTTTGAGTCTGTTTTGACACCACAATAATGATGATTAGCTCATTTGAAGGCAGTGCCGATAATCTAAATGTTTATATCCTTGGTAAGGGAGTGGAGGAATGAAATGTTTGGAGGTGGTTAATTTCTTTCCTTGAAGTCTGGAGAAGTGAAATACAGGGGATGCCTTAAACTGGATCTCATGGAATAAGGTAGTTGTTGTGTTTGTGTTTGAGGAAAACCAGGTAAAGAGACAAAAGAGGAGGGGGCAGACTTCAACCTCATTCTTCACCCTTTTCCATTTTATATTTTCAAAACTAGTGACATTGAATTTCTCACTGTGTATCTTTTCATGAATAAAATATACACATACACTGACCAATTATAAGGTTGATCATGTTCATTTAATGAGGAATGCATCTATTCATTTCTGATAAAGCAGCAGTACAAAAAGAGGAATTGCTCAACTTAAAGGAAAATCTCCTTGTGTAACCTTGACTACTGTGTGTGTGTGACTTTTTACATGGAGAAGACATTTTTTTCTAAAATGTGTGTGTGCATTTCTGTGAGTAGTACTGCTCACAAGATTTCTTTAAAATGGTATCTACACTGAATATTTTAGTAATGCTGTTTTTAATTAATCCCTTAACGCATGCAGGCCTAAGTGTATCTGTGAGCTGTGTCCTTAGCTGATAATACAATGTAAATTTGCTTTTAGGGGGCGGGAGGTGAAGGTGTCAGATTTCATTAGATTCCAGCTCTATCTGGGTGAACTTAGATTGGTGTTTCCTCTAGAAAGCAATCCTTTCATGATGAAACTCTGACTCAGACCCTTGACCATTGTGACTGCTACGTGGGAGTGAAGTGTTAACTTTCTTAAGGTTAAATCATAAAGCAATTTTCTAAGGAGAAAATTGCTTGTAGTCAGCATAAGTGTTGATCGAATAGCATATGATTGTCATCTTGTTTGATGGAAAGTTTGGTCATTATTTTCTATTTAGAAGGTGCAATCAAGCCAAACTAGCTCCTTCCCCCCCTCCTTTTGGGAGGATCAGAAAAGTGGAAATAATGAAGCAAAAGTTTGCGTTAGAAGTGTCAGAGAAATGGTTTAAACGTTGTATTTCACTGTCAAGGCTTTCATGCCTTAGGCCATCAGATCTCATACCAGTCATTAAGTCAGAAACACAATGTGGGAATTTGAGATTTTTTGCTGGTAATACAAAAAAGCACATTGCATTTCCTTTTTTAATTAGTGGTTTTGTTTTTTTAATGGGAGCTTTCATAGAGTTCAGGAAGTAGAAGTGTCTGAATTACATGATAGACATTATTTGAATAATGAATTCAATCTCCATAACAATAGATAATTAGGAACAGAAAAATTTAAGTTGCCTGTGTAACTGGCTTACACATGGTCAGTTGATTAAGGAAAATGTACTTAGTACGTTGCTCAGCAATGCATTGAGTAGGTGCTACTGCTGTTAATTTCTGTTTAGTTGTTAGTATTACTAGTTCAGATGGAAATACGTGGTTAACAGTTACGGCTCACGAAAGTACTCCTTTTCTAGTTACGGTTAAGTGAATCTTTTATATTGCAAGGTAACAAGCAAAATGGGGTCACTGGCTGTGACTTGAATGTAGGAATCTGCACAAAGGTGGGAGTTTGTGACTACTAGCAGGTGTAGATGTCAGCATCAGAATAAAGAAGTCTAACAGGGAAATGAAATTTTAATTGGGATTTGTGCACTGCTGTATTCTTCATTGGTCTTTACTATTTCTGTCTTAACATGTATGATCACTTCTTTTTGATTTTCTTTTTTCGGCTTTTTTTCTGTTTATCTCTTTGGGTCTAGCAAATCTCTTTATTACTTTCTACATTTTTGTAGCTATTTTTTAAAGTCTATTTTGATAATGTGTCCAAAAATCTTACCTCCATTCCCCATGTCTTCAAAATGACTGAGAGGTTTTTCCTTGCCTATGCAGTCTCTCGTCTGCGGTATCTCAAGAACTTTGTTTGCATTCTAATGTAACTTCTCTCCTCAATCATATTAATATTTTTCAACTATATATCTGACACACTTTTAGTTGCAAAACTGTAGACTCTACTATTACTGAACATATATTTTATCTTACTAAAACAGCTATTTAATTCTGTTTTTGTTCTGCTTAGCAAGAGTATTTGGTTCAGGATTCTTGCAAACAGAGGAAAGCCAGGTGAAAAAAGGACAAGCCACTGAGAAAACAAACAAGTTACTCTACTGTGTGAAAGAGTTGAGGCCCATTTCGCTCTTTTGTATTCAGCTTTCTGTACTGTACTATAGTGTATTGATTGTATAGAAGACAAAAGCACAGCTCTCTCCATATCAATAGTTTAATCCCTTCAATAAGGGGTTTGCTGCTAACTATTCAGTTCTTTGCACTACTGATTGGAAATCCAGGGTATCCCACTGTGGTGTGGAAACAGTTGCACCATTGCCCTCATCAAAGTTTTGATCTCTCAGATTGTTTGGCTTTCTAATGTTGATATTTCCAGTGCTTTAAAAATTATTCTGATTGAACCTGCATGTTGGTTTGTTGGAAACACTATTTTATTTCGGTGTTTCTTTGGCTGTTGCAGCATCTCCCAGACTTTTAAAATTTTTGCATTTTTTCTCAGCAACTACTGTCTACATGTTAACATGATTAACTTTTTAAACATTTATATGATGATTCCATAATATCTTTGTCCTTGCTTTATTTACTTTGAAATCAGTGTTCAGGTTATTCTTCTCTTGTTCACATGTACAGTAGCTGAACTTTTTCCAGTGCTGTGCACTGTCTATCAGAAGGCAGGATGAAGGCTTTACTGTTCTGGAATTCCTCTTCCTGAAGAAAGATTGTTTGTTATTGCTATATAGTACCTAGTATGAAAGTGGACCTCCATTGATTTCAAGTTACTTGCCATCCAGAAAAGTGCCCATATTCTTTTCCAGGTTTTAAGAAAAGGAGTACTTGTGGCACCTTAGAGACTAACCAATTTATTTGAGCATGAGCTTTCGTGAGCTACAGCTCCGATGAAGTGAGCTGTAACTCACGAAAGCTCATGCTCAAATAAATTGGTTAGTCTCTAAGGTGCCACAAGTACTCCTTTTCTTTTTGCGAATACAGACTAACACCGCTGTTACTCCGAATCCAGGTTTTAAGAGACTTTGTGTGAAGATTCTTTGTTAAAGGGGGTACAAACCCCAATCTGTTGTTCCTTTAGCAATGCGGCATTCTGCATTTAAAACTAATCATATGTTAAATATCCTTTTTGTTAGCAGGAAAAAATACCATGTTAGATTGTTCCACGTTTCCAGGGAGATATGACTCAGTGGCTTGACTTCAAATAGATCTCTCTAAATGGGAAATTTTAAGTATGTTAATCTTAATATATCAGTGAATTCATTTTAAATTTCTAATGATGGACATTTAAGCTGAATTTGTTTAAAGTGATATCTTATGGGATATGAAAAGCTGTGGTGGTTCTTGTTTTTAATTAAAATAAAAACCCCAAACTGTTTGGGACAGAGCTTGTACACTTTACCTTACACATGCTAGATGGATGCCTAAATATTATACCTTGAGGGTGCAGCCAAAAATGGCGATGGGACAGTGAGTTTGAGTAGCAATATTTTAGTGCCTCAAACTGGTTCTAGCTTTTTCTAAGCAGTTGCTTTGTAAAACTAATATGATTCATAGTCATTTGTTCTACCCATGGGTCCTAGATAGCAGTCACTTTGGTGTCAGTTGGGACAGCGGTTCTCAACCTTTTTCTTTCCGAGGTGCTTTTTCAAGATGCTATAAAAACTCTGTGGCCCACCTGTGCCACAATAATTGGTTTTCTGCATATAAAAGCCAGGGCTGGCATTAGGGGGTAGCAAGCAGGGCAATTGCCTGGGACTCTATGCTACAGGGCTCTTCCCAAGCTACATTGCTCAGACTTCGGCTTCAGTTCCGGGTACTGGGACTTCGGCTTTCTACCCTGGGCCTCAGTGAGTCTAATGCTGGCTCTGCTTGGCTGCCCCCCTGAAACCTGCTTGCGGCCCCCTAGGTGGTCCCGGACCCCTGGTTGAGAACCACTGAGTTGGGAGACCTATGAGTAGTTGCAGAGACACTGGAGTCCTTTGTCTTTGGGCTCAGAAAGAGAATCCTGTATTGGCTTACATTTGGAAGGGTATCTACATTAACATAAGGGCTAGATACTCTTTTTTTTTTTTTTTCTTTTTAACATGGAAGCTTAAATTCTACAGAAGTTAATGAGTTTGGCCCTTTTTATTCATCTTCCTGTTTACTAATACAAGTAGGTAAGTGGGATTTTCAGACTCTGGATTGGGATCTACCATGAGCCTGTTGTGCTTAGTGTAACATTAGCTTAGTTGTTCTGAAGATTTTTTTCTTTGTGGGAATGTTCCTTAAAGAGAACTTCGTTTGAATAGAGCAAATTAATTAATTAAAAAAATCTGCAACTGGTGAGTTTCATAATCACTAATGGAGGATCCTTTTTAGTGTTATTTCAAAGAGATCTGAATATATATATAACATATGGAAAAACCCCTGTAGATTTGTTTGTTAGATCAAAATTCATCCTCTCTGCTTCTATTCATATTACTTTGGAAACTTAAATGCCTGGTTCAGATGCTAGAATGATAAGTATCAACCATAGAGTTTTATGTGGCTGTTCATTACTGTCAGATATATCATAGTCCTGGAAAATACAAGATTCTGTAAGACAACTTGTTTGTGTATAAATTATCTGGATTATTTTTGTGTTGAGATACGTTGTGTGTGTGTGTGTGTGTACTTTCAAAAAATCATGTGCTAAGTGTTATTGGGAGATGGGGGTGACCGTCTGGTTAGTGCATAGGACTGTGAGACAGGAATTCCAAGTTGTAATCCCAGCTCTGAGAGAGACTCCTTCAGTGGCTTTGGGCACAGAATTATTCTCTCTGTTTTAGTTTTCCCATCTGTAAAATTGGGATAACATTTACCTCACAGATGTTAAGGACTATTTGAGTGGTTTGAAGATGTAAAATTTTAAAATCAAATAGGTCATGGGGAAAGTTCCATCTGTTGGCTTTTAAATATTGATAACTGATGTAAATATTACTGTCACACAACATATTTGCTTTTAAACCAGTTTATTCTTCTTATTGGTTTCTTTTGTCTTGGTATGAAGTACTAACTATAGTAGAAATTGAGGGCATCTAAAAGGAAAAGTTGTCCTTCGAATCTGTTTATGAAGAGTTCTTTTACACTGAAACATAGTTGCTGCCTGTTGGTATCACAGTGTCAGTTTTAATAGTATCTTTCCTTCAGCCAGGAAAGTAAGCAAATATCTTGCTTCACGTCTGTTGCCTATTTTTTTGCTTAGCCAAGTACAGCTAATGGTTGCAAGAGGTGACATGTTGCTTGACAAAAAATACATGTCGCTCTTCTGTCCAGTAACTACCTAATTTTGACATAATACTGAAAAACGTTTAAGTTTTTGTGTTTTTGAAATTAAAATATATTTATTGTTGTTGAATTTGACCTGTTTTGTTTCTAAAGTCTTAAAATAACAAATTGCAGTTGTTACTTCCATGCTTAATGTAAAATAATCTCTCTCTTTGTATTTCACATAGTCACCTGAAGTATGCAGTGCAAATCTTACACCTTTTGTAGCAAGTATTTCAAAGAGAATTTGTTTTTCAACTTCCAACTTTTTCCAATCTGTCTGGTTCAGATAAATGATGGAAAAAATAAGCACTAAATTATGAAGTGGTAGTTGTAGGAATTTCTTAGCTGTCTTTTAAAAAATCCAAAGCATCTTGGTAGAAAACTTTTTGTGGCTCAGCTAAAATGCTTTGTAGTTTTTTCATATTTAGTCCATTTTGTGTGGGTTTTTTTTGCTTGGGATATCAGCAGTGTCACCGATGACTCTGCACATGCTTTAATTTTGGCTGTGAGGTTGCAGACCTCTGTGGCAGAAAACCTGATTTCTTTTCTTTCATCCACTGACACCTAGGAACTACACATTTTTCTGTAAGAGGCCAATAATAAAACATTATCTTTTTAATGTCTGTCTTTGAGAGTTCACTTTATTGCACTATTCAACCTTCTGAAGAACTGGTGCTTGCAGAATAAAGCAAACTTCACTTGCTGTTGCATTACAAATGTGAGACCTAGTGTACCAGTAGAAAAAGGTAGATTAGAAATTAGTGGACAACAAATAATAATTTATATGCCCCTGAGAATGTGGAAAAGTAAATTCAAACCGGTAAAGAGTTTTTTGAGACTTTTTTGAGAGGTATTGTCTCAGTGCAAATAGATATTTATTTTTTACAAATTCATATAATAACTAAGATTGTCACTTCACAGGTAAACTATTATTTTAATTTAATCACCGGTAAGTATATCTTTTAGTTATTGTTCCGGACAACACTTCTTTACTGAATTGGCAGTCTGAATTCTTTAGACTGTAAGAATGAACTACTCAGTTAAGGAGCAATGCTATTTGGAGTCTATATTTCCCCTTCTCCTTAGTCCTTTTAATTAACTTACATTTGCCTGGAACTGTTTAATTGGATGGTGGCAAAGGAGATATTTGTGCATGTCTCATGTAAGTGGATACTGCACTCTGCAGAGTAAATGTTAGTGGGCCTGCCAGGTTTCTGCTGAATACAATCCAGGCTTCTAGTATTAAATGTATGATTTTGAAAGACTAAATTAGATTTTAAACTTCTAGGCTATGCTGAAGGACTGAATAATTCTACAAGTTTTATATGTTTAATATTCTCATCCCTTAAAAAACAAAACAAAAAACCCCTAAACATCTTGAGTTCATAAATTAGTGTATCTTTTACATACTACATTACATTGGCAATATTGTTGTAGTTTCAATTCTCAAGTTGGCTAAACCTTTTATTGTACATATTTTGGTGACTTTAAAAAAAAAAAAAAAAAGGGTAGACCAGCAGTTCTCAAACTTTGGGGTCCTAACCCCATTTTAATGGAGTCGCCAGGGTTGGCATTAGACTTGCTGGCACCCGGGGCTGCGTCTGAAGCCGAAGTCCTGAGCCAGAGGGCTTCAAAGCCCTGGGCAGCAGGGCTCAGGTTACAGGTCCCCTGCCTGGGGCTGAAGCCCTTGTGTTTTGACTGCTTTCCCCCTGCCTCCCTGCCCAGCGCAGTGGGGCTCAGGCTTTGGCCCCCCCACCCGGAGTGGCGGGGTTCGGGCAGGCTCAGGCTTTGGTCCACCCTCTCAGGGTCGAGTAGTAATTTTTGTTGTCAGAAGGGGGTCATGGTACAATGAAGTTTAAGAACCTCTGAAATAGACCGTTACATTACTGTTCGTGGTTGTCAGCCGCCTGAGCAAAGAATGAAATCTGGAGAACAATTTTCAAGATAAAGCAAACTTGTGAAGGCAGAGAAAGAAAACAAATATTTATATAAAAAGCAACTTACTTGCCCAGTTCTTGTTTTTGCATTTTCCCTCTCCAGTTATTGAAAAAGATCATGTTTGAATGAAGGCTGTCTTCCTAACTGTCCCACTAGGCTTTCTGCTGACTCCCCTGCAGTGAAGTCATCAGCTTGTATTTCACATACCTTTGTTTCCATGGAAGTTACTGTGATGTCAAAAAGTCAGCATTATATCTTTACTGCAGTATGATGCAGAAAGAGTAGAAGTGATCTTTGTTAACACACCAACGCCTCTGTTAATTAGAGGAAATTATGAAATATGTATTAAAGGAAAATGGAATTGTATGTTTTTTTCCTAAGATGAAAAGACATTTATTTTTTTGGCTTTATTAAAGGCTTGTCTACATGGGGAAATTGACTGCAATAGTTGTTGGGGAATAATTCCCCATGTGGATGCACTTATTCAGGATTAAGAGTGCCTTTTTCCGGTTTAGTTTAATTCAGTTTGGAAGCAGATTAAGCTAACCTGGAAAATGGCACTCTGATTCCTGAAAAAGAGGGTATGTTTATACTACCACTTATGTCGATATAACTTATGCTGCTCAGGGTGTGAATAAGCCACCTCCCTGAGAGACATAAGTTACAGGGACCTAAACGCCGGTGTGGACAGTGCTGTCTTGGCGGGAGAACTTCTCTGACATAGCTGCTGCTGCTAGTTAGGGGTCGATTAATTAAGTCGATGGGAGAGCTCTCTAGTGTAGCCATAGCCAGTGTGTCCACACAGGAAGATATTGTAGAATTGCTATTCTGCTTTAAATTCACATGTTAATTTATTGCAGAATAACCCACTCCTGTAGTCAAACCCTTAATCTTTAAACCTACTTAGATTTGTTTGTCGTTTAATAACATTGTTATGACATCCTTTAATATGAGCACTGTGGTACAAGTGTTTACTTTCAGATGTGAAAAGAGAATTTTAAAGGGCCATCAGTATACTAGGCTAAATAAAAAGAGAGACCAACCTTTCTTCCCCCCCGAACGCTAAAGGAATTATCTGTTTGATTAAATCCATAATATCCATTTTATTATCATTCACATAAATGTTGATGCAGTCAAGATTTTTAAACTGAGTGATAACTTAGAATGACTATTAAAACAAGTGAATAGCAATGATTAGGTAACTCTTATATGACAAGATTCAATTCATCCTAGTTTAGAGCACTGCTTTGGTAAAATACAACTAGTCAAAAAAGCCATTATATGTTTACTGCCAGTTTGGTCAAACCCCAATATTTACAAGTGAATGCTTTCACACTAGAAGCAGCTGAAAGGACATTTTGCAATTTTCTGTAGTTGGACAACTACCATTTTATTCCTTTTAATGTGTTTAATTTCAGCATCTCATTACTTACAGGGAGATATTTATCTCAAACTGCCAACAGGTTTATTCCTGTCAAGGACAAGAGAGCATACATTGTGGACATGCTCTTCAGCTTGCTCAGCAGCTGATATGGTATACAGTTCTCTGAAAACTGGAAAAACAAATACTTACTTCAGACCATCATCTGTGCAAAATCGGAAAAAAAAACAATATGGAAGTTAGATTTTGGTCTTCTTAGTTGACTTTTATTATTTATAATATTTAAATTTCTGTAGTGCACAAGCAAGACTGATCACATACAGTCCTATCATCAATAAGTGTACAACCAAAGAAGACAAATAACCCTGTGCAGGATAGGAAGGGGAAGAGATTTTGGGTGTTTGATTTTTAAAATTGCAAATTTGTATATGTTGTAAGTGTCAAGTATTCCCAATTACTTTTTAGCCTAGCCTTTATTAATGGTTGATTTCTCATGGATGTCAAAGCAGAAGGCTAGGAGATTTAAAGATGGAGAAGACAGTAGCCTTACAAACAAGTTCAGGGAGAAGACGTAAGGGGCACTGTGAAAGGAGATGTTTGTGTGGGAAGCTGACAGATGATCAGATGAGACCAGCATCTTGGGCAGATTGGGGTATGCATGATGCTTTAAGAAACAAGCAGAGAATTAGGGAGGAGAACAGTTGTGGAGGGCTTTGAAGAGGAGAAGAAGCTTGCAGTTGATGTGGTGAAAGAGGGGTATCCAGGAAGAGAGTGAGAAGTCAAGGAAATTATGTTTAGCAGCTGTGTTTTGAATCGATTGGAGAGTGGAAATATGGGTGTTAAGGAAACTGGAGGTGGTAATGAAAACAGGAGTCGATGAGAATTTTGTCTGTGGTCTCTGAACTGTGGGCCATACTCCCCCCAGGGGGATATAGAGGAAAGTTTGGGGAGGGAGCAACAGGGCCCAGGCTAGCCCCCATGGGGCTGTAGCTCTGTTCCGGTCCCAGCTCCACCTCACTCCCACCCCTGCTCTGGCTACAGCTACACTCCGCTCTCTGCCCAGCTCTGGTCCCAGCCACAGCTTTACGCTGCCCCCTGCTCCATCGCCAGCCCAGCTCTGCCTCATTCCCTCTCTGTCCCCAGTCCAGCTCTGCCTCTAACCTCAACTCCTTATCCTTTCCCAGTTCAGCCCCCAGCTCTGTCTTCAGCCCAATCTCCTCTGTTGAGGCAACTGTGCAGTAATTCGAGGGTAGGATAGCACGGACAGATTCTGTTACTGGTAAGTAGGGGGTGTGACAGTAAAAGTTTGAGCACTAAAGGTCTAGAAAAAGAAAAGATAGGAAGGATGTTAGAAATGTTTTGGAACAAGAAGAGGTAAGATTCGGACACAGCCTGAATGTGTGGGGCAACTGAAATGGAAGAGTCCAATGTGATCACAAAGTTACAGGCCTGAGAGATTGGGAATATTATCGTGTTAACAATGGTAAAGTGGAGAGTGAAG
Organism: Lepidochelys olivacea; assembly: GCF_965140295.1. Lineage (NCBI taxonomy): Eukaryota > Metazoa > Chordata > Testudines > Cheloniidae > Lepidochelys > Lepidochelys olivacea. The sequence continues at coordinate 62,742,967 of NC_140416.1, forward strand.
AGAGTTTTGGGAGAAAGATCAGGAATTTAGCTTTGGCCACGTTAAGTTAAAGTTGACAGCAGAACATCCAGCATAAGAGAGTGGAGAAACAGATATATGGCTCTTGCTGGAGGGTAATGTGGGTTTTGATGTATTCCGGTAGTAGTAGGAGATTTTTGAGTCATTTGTGTAAATATGCTTGTTGAAACTATGTGAGGTGTAAAGGAAGAAGAGATGGGGCTAAAGAGATGCTTTCCCCCGGGTTTCCCTATGGTTCCCTCTTGGAGAGTGAGAGAAGGGATGAGGAAAACCGACCAGAAGAAACAGAGGGGTGGGGGGGGAAACCAGGTGAATGTTGCAAAGAACACAATCAGTTTGGAGTTTTAGCTGTTGCTTCTCTTCAGATTCTTGAAGGTAGCTCCAGCCCTAGCTGATTGCTAGGCCTTGGGTATATAGTAGAACCTTTACACCCTCAGCTTCACATAGGCCTTTTCCTATTATGTTTAGATGATGCAATGGCTAAAACACATGTGCTGCCTTATACTAGAGCTGTTGCTATCACCACTGGTGCAGCTCATTTCTGTAAAAAGTGCTAGTGTAGATACTGGTTTAAGGACTCTAACGCTGTTTAATGGTTTCTCATTTACAGTTATTTTAAATAGATCTGGGAATTGGATAGTCATCTTGAGGTACCAGAGATAGTTATAACAATGGATAATGAAGAAGGTATATTTGTTTCTGTGTGACCTTCTATATTCCATTTACCTTCTCTATATGGAGCAAGAGTAGAGTTTCTGATGCAGTGCTGTGCTATTTCAGTAACATTTTTACAGGTGGCAACAAAAGTTCTTGGCTATGCTACAGTATGTGGGTGTTACATGCATATGCTTGCAGCTAAAGTAATTAAGCACCATTGAGAGCTAACATTTTAAAAAAATCAAGTAATTATATGCACAATATGATGCAGAGTACCCCTGTTTAAGTTGTGGTTGGTTTATGCATCTACACTGTTCAACTGTAGCTGATAAATCAGGTAAAAAATCCTTTCCATTTTAGGGGCTTAGAGTTGTTGCCAAGTAAAAAATACTTTTTGAATGCATGCTTTTTTTACAGAAAACTGATATCCTTACTTGTGTAATTAATAAGTTACTGTGTATTATATTTGCATCGCTTGATTTTCAATGCAAATATTTCTATTTTAAAAAAATAAGGAATAGCAACAGGTACCTTCTTTGCTGTCACCTTCGTGCTGAAGTGTAGGTGAAAAAAGCTCTTGACATTTTGGAAAGTCTTTTGGCCTCTTACAGGCATGTCTACATTACAGCCCTAAGTCTCCCTATGTTAGGTCCACATTACCCTCCTTCTGTTGGTGGTGCGTGTCCTCACCAGGAGTGCTTCCACTGACTGAAGAGGAGCAGTGTGGTGGGTGAGAGCCATGGCTCTTAGTTCCGTGTGGCTCCCCGTTGGGAGCCCGGCCCCCCCCACCCCCCGGCTCTTGGCTCTCCGTTCCCAGCTGGAAGTGGGGAGCCTCTGGGCTGCAGCCTGGTTGGGAGTGGGGAGCTGGGGTAGCCGTTGTCCAGCTTTGTCGATTTCATGGCTCCATGCTGGAGCAACCAACAGCCAATGTAAGTAAGGCAATGTCTACAAAGATGCTGTGTTGCCCTAACTACCCCAACATAAATTCTATGCCTCTCATGGAGGTGCAGTTATTTTGTCGATGTAGTAGGGAGCCTACGTTTGCAGGAGAAGGCGGTAGTGTGTATATTGACCTAATTAGGTTGATGTAAGCTGCCTTACATTGACCTAACTGTGTAGCATAGACCTGGCCTTAATCAAGTGTCTTTGGTACCGAGAACATAAGACAGCAAAGCTTGGTGTCAGTGGAGTGTATCTTTTTCCAAAGGCAGAAACCAAATCTGTGCTAACCATGAAGTGCCACTGCTGTTTGGTTGGTATATCTGTTGGTCCTAAAAGTCATTAAGGTGTGTATGTATAGTATGGGCAAAACTTGAGGATATGAGTTGTCATTGTTTCTAATTCAGTTATTAACTTGTATTTAAAGGTTTCTTTGCGTTGGAAAAGAAATCAAGTAGACTGCAAAGGTCCGTAGCTGTACTATAGTGTAGCCCTTCACAAATATGTCTGATCCATGCTTATTAATGATGATTGAATATCTGTTTGCAGTGTTGTAGCTGTGTTGGTCAAGGATATTAGAGAAACAAGGGTGGGTGTGAATAGCTATCTCTGGAATTAAACACAACAGTTGTTTTGCACAACAGTTTAAGATAAGAGAAGAATATTTTAGTAGGTTTAAAATATAAAGAGAAATGAGACTAGCCAACTAATTACCAAATTGGAATTTAGTCAAGACCCTGAAGCTAACATCTGTGTATTTTGTGACAAGTGCCAAGAGATTTTCATTGACTTCATGTGCTCAGGACCCTATTTCTACATTTTATCCAGAAGGTGGCATCTCCTACAGAATAGCATGTTGCCCTGTGGCCTCATGTTTGGGTATTGGTTCAGTACTGATTTAGCCTGATCTTGTTCACTTATGAGTGTTACTGAGAGTGCATTCTGAGATGGCATTTATTTTTGTTTACATTTCTATAACACTCATCACTATAGCACATCTCACTCATTACAGAGTTTAATCATCACAACATCCTTGTGAAGTATGGTAATAGTATTTTTCCCCTTTCAAAAAATAAGCATACTCAGATACCAGTGTTGTGTGACTTGCCTATAGGGTGCACAGGTAACCTGCAGAGCCAAGAATAGAACTCAGAGTTACTGACTTCCATTCTTTTGCCTGATTAGTGACTAAGATTAGTAGAATAATGTTCCAACATAATATGTGGTGGTGCTACAAAATGTTATATTAAGTAACTCAATAAACTGCTTTGGGCTTTCTTTGCCTGCTAAGATTCTCATTCTTAGTTTGATAGTAAACTATTGTCATACATCTTGAGCTGTAATAATAAAGTGAGACACACAGTATATAAAACTGCAGAATGAACAGAGCAAGCTGATGCATGCAACAAATAGGACCATGAGGAATCTGTAAACCTGAAGTGCATTTATAAGAAACTGTCAAACCAAAGGCTGTCAGAAGTACATGTGTTTTAAAAAATTAAGCTAAATCAGGATATAACTGGGATAAATATCCAATAAAAACTGGGAAGTTTTGTTTTACAAGTTGCATTTTGACCACCTTTTGGTGTTCAAGAAAAGTTGTATTAAATTAGATTTAAAGTACTGTCTGGCTGCACTGAAATGTGTGGTCTATTAAAACCCTGTGCTGAGCCTTGTTAAAAATGATAAATGAGCCTCATGTTGTAACTCAACATTTTCCCCATTTTAGTTGGTAGCCTACTGTATGTATATGCTTGGATAGTATTGTTTTTAGTTTTAAGTCCCACTAGCACAACTTACTACATTGCTGGAAGCACATTCTCATAAAACATCCTGAGATGGCTGTATTGCTGGAAATGAATTGCTATGCTGCATGGTGACTTGGGGGTTGGTTTAACTCAAACGTTATTAAAGTCTTAGGTCTGCATAGATGTGCACATGTCATTCCTCTAAAGTTTATTTGGAGTATTAGAGAAGTTCACAAAGAGATTGGGTGTTAATTTCCCATGGAAGCCTTTTCTGAATACTACCAACTGAGAAGTATTTTATGAGATTTTGCTTCAATGAAGCACCTATAAACAGATATTTTTGTTTTGCATATATCTGTCCTCAGACTGCAGCATGAGTAATCTTCCTTTCTTAAAGTGTTTTGATGTTAATATAGAAGAACTTTTTTCATTGTCCCTGAGTGGAGATGCATAGGCTGAAATTTGAAGGTTAGTAAGTATGCTTTTGTGGTTCTGTACACCCCGATCCCTTGCCTAAGATCTGATACAGAACTCATTGAAGTCAGGTGGTTCCAAGGCCTCTTCTATCAGCACTTCAATCTGGGACAGTTCCTCAGATATGTCCCCTAAAAAGAATGGCTCAGATGTGGGAATCTTCCTCACATGCTCTGTGGTATAGACTGATCCAAAGAATTCATTTAACTCTTCCGCAATGGCCTTGTTTTCCTTGAATGCTCCTTTAGAACCTCAATCGTCCAGTGGCCACACCGATTGTTTGGCAGGCTTCCTGCTTCTGATATACTTAACAAATTTTTTTTTGTCATTTTTTTGTCTTTTGTTAGTTGCTCTTTAAATTCTTTTTGGCCTGCATAATTGTGCTTTTACACTTGACTTGCCAGAGTTTGTGATCCTTTCTATTTTCCTCAGTATGATTTGACTTTGAATTTTTAAAGTATGCCTTTTTGCCGCTAACCACCTCTTTTACTCTGTTTAGGCCCAAGAGGGGAATATAGCGGAAGCACTCAGTAACTTTTTACTTTTAACTACAGTGCTACTGTAGTGGGTTTCATTGGTGTTCCCCGCCCCGCCCCCCACAAGGATGTTAAATTTAATTACATTATGATCACTCAGTTTGGCCATCTCTGTCATTCCTATATATTTTATTATACCCTGGTATTACCACATCCCCATTGATTATCAAAGTTCCACCCACTTTCTGTGATGCCTATTATATCAATATCCTCATTTAATACCAGGAACTCAAGTTCACCCACCTTAGTATTTAGACTTCTTGCATTGTATACAAGCACTTATAAAATTTTTGTCAATATTTAATTGTCTACCTTCATGTGATGTAATTGAATCGGACTCTGTTTCATATGATTGTTTCCCTTCAGTTCCTACCTGTGTGTTATCAACTTCTGCTGTTTCTTTGTTAATACATCTATCTAGATGTCTTGAGGTCCACAACTTTCATAGCCGGTAGGCAATTCATGATGTGGTTCTTCTGGTCCTCACAAAACCAACTACCTGTATTTCTCATAATCAAATCCCCCAATTATTATCACCTGTCTTTCCTAATAACTGGGGACCCCTCCCCAGGATGGGGAGCCTCGGTGTGAGAAGAAACCATGACGACATCTGGAAGGAGGATCACCAATATAGGATCATTTCCCTCTGCTCCAGCTTGATGCTTTCCTTCCCCAAGACATTCATTCTCCTGAATATCACAGAGGCTGTCATCGTGGGGGTGGAGCCATTTTACTGTGTGCTGGAAAGTCTTGTGTATATACCTCTCTGTCTCCCCTGGCTCCTCCAGTTCAACCACTTTGGTCTCAAGTGCCCATCCTGTCTCTCTGACGGGGTATGAACTACTTGCCCGAAAGGCACACACATGCTACCTTACCACAAGGCAGGTAATCATACATGCTGTATTCAGCACAATAAAATGGATAGCCTCTGCTGCTAGACTTCTGCCTGCATTATTTTAACTTCTGCAGCTTTTTTTGGGGGGGGGGGGGGCTGGGTTGGGGAAGTGTATGTTGGCTTAAGTTTAGGGAATATTAGGTGTATTTGGCACTCCCACTCCCCCTCTAAACTTCCTCACAAAACTCCTGTTTGCTGCTCCTGTTCACTAGCTCCTCTCGTTGCTATGGAGATGGCTTTTTAAACCCCTGTTTTATCTGAGTAGCTCTGGTTAACATATCCTAAAGGGATTAGGGATCAAAGCCTGGTTAAGAAGCTCTCAATCTTGCCTACCATGCCACTAGGCTGAACAGGACACTCCCTCCCCACAATGGACCACATTATAAACTTCCATCAAGCAGACACATTTCAAGCAAACTAACAAATGCACCCCAAAGGGCACGTTGTTGCTCCTCCTTTGCCTGGAGAACTCTCTCACAAAACTCCAGCTTGCTGCTTCAGTTCGCTAGCTATCGAGAGTCTATTGTAATGTTGCTTATCAGGAACATTTGAGGGGTGGGGGAACATGCAGCAGGACCTGGGCCAGCCCCCATGGGGGGTGGGTAGGGAGTGCCATGCCCCAAGCTCTGTTTTCAGGCCAGAACTGCCCCCAGCTCCCGTTCCGCCCACTGCCCAGCTCTGTCCTTATTCCCACTCTGTCTACAGACCAGCTCTGCCCTCACTGACTCTTTGACCCCAGATCAACTCTGCCTCTAGCCCCAGCTCCTCCCCCATCCCCAGTTCAGTCCTCAACTCTGCCTTCAGCCCAAGCTCTGCTGCTGAGGAAGCCTTAGCTTTGCTGTAATGGAGGAGGGATGTGGACAGATTTCATTAATGGTAAACTGGTTGGGGGGAGGGGGGGGATGACTGGAAAAGTTTGTGCACCACTGTTTTAAAGTGACATCAGTTAATTTAGGCTTTTAGAAATTGAATATGGATAGAAGAGTTTTCATGACTTTTAAAAATTTTTAATGAAGTGCCTTGTGTGTAGTGGTGAGTTTTTTAAGTTAAACATTCTTTTGCAACATTGTGATCCAATGTGAACATAACATTGTGCTATACAGGGGAACCAGAAAGTAAAATAGACTGTTAATGTGAAAAGGAATATAGGCCTTTATCCTGGGATTCAAAACACATATGCACACTACTGAACATGCACGGATCTCTGTTGAAGACAGTGGAGCCCTGTGCAGGTGCTGCAAATTGCAGAAACGGGGGGCCTTTGGTAGTGTTTCTCAATCTTGGGGTAGGTCGTGGGACGGGTTCAGAGGAGTTGCAAGTGCAGGGCTGGTGTTAGGAGGTGGCAAGCACGGTAGTGCCCGGGGCCCCACATCACAGGGGGCCCCGTGAAGGTAAATTACCAGCTTCAGTGCCCTGGGTGGTGCGGCTCTGGCTTCAGTCTCCCAGGCAGCCGGGCTTGGACAAGTAAGTTAGCTTTGCAGGGCCCTCCTCTGGTGTGAGGCCCTGGGCAGTTTCCCTGCTTGACACCGCCTAATGCTGGCCCTGAGTGTTCTTCATAATTTACTTAATGATATTGAAGATGAGGTGGGGGGTTGCAATTTTTAAAGTTTTGGAGGGGCGGTCACAAGAAGGTTGAGAAACACTGCCTGGGGGCATGCCTAGGCATACAGCACTGTAGTGCCACAGCTCTGCTGCTGCTGCGCATCTGGTGAAGACGCTCTATGCCAGGATGGGCAAACTTTTTGGCCCGAGGGCCACATTGGTGTTGTGAAACTGTATGGAGGACCAGGAAGGGAAGGCTGTTCCTCCCCAAAACAGCCTGGCCTCTGCCCCCTTCCACTTCCTGCCTCCTGACTGCCCCCCCCCCCTCAGAATCCCCGACTCATCCAATGCTCCTTGTCCCCTGACCGCCCCCTCCTGGGACTCCCGCCCCAAACTGCCTCTGGGACCCGACCCCCATCCAATGCTCCTTGTCCCCTGACCGCCCCCTCCTGGGACTCCCGCCCCAAACTGCCCCTGGGACCCGACCCCCATCCAACCACCCCTGTCCCATGACTGCCCCGACTTCTATCCACACCCCTGACAACCTCCCTCCCCCCCCCCCCCCGGGATTTCCATGCATATCCAACACCCTCTGCTCCCTGTCCCCTCACTGCCCACTGGAACCCTCTGCCCCTTATCCAAGCTCCCCGCACCCATACCATGCTGCTCAGAGCAGCAGGAGCTCGCAGCCTGCGCTGCCTGGCAGGAGCAGCAGGCCAGAGCGCTGGCAGCGCAGCGTGCTGAGGCTGCAGGGGATGGGGAACAGGGGCTAGCCTCCCTGGCCAGGAGTTCAGAGGTCAGGCAGGACGGTCCCGCGGGCCGTAGTTTACCCACCTCTGTTCTATGCCAGCAGGAGAGCTCTGTGAACAGCAGAAGCAATGTCAGTGGGAGAAGCTCTCCCACCGGCATAGCTTTGTGCAGATGAGGGCCTATGTCAGTGTAACTATGTTGCTTGGGGGGTGATTTATTCACAACTCTGAGCAACATAAGGTTTGCTGACATAGTCTGTAGTGTAGACATAGCCTTCAATAATACCTTCTATCCTGCAGGATTCAAGATTTAACACAAACAATTAATACATGAGATACACATCCTCTTCAACAGAAATGCAGCCAAATCTGTTGTGAAATATAGTCACTGTTAACTGTGTAGGACAAGTTGAAAAGAGAGAGAAATTAAGAGGCCTGGATTAATTTTGGCAGGCAAAATATAATTACCCCCAATCTTGACATTTAGCCTTTTTTTTAAAGGACTTTTAATGACCCTGAATAGTAACGACACCATTTCTTGTGTCTTTAAAAAGAGAGCACCTTCATTGGCACAGTGGCACTTAATACTTTGCTGGGAAACTGGCCCCATATTGTTGTGGAGGAAAGAGTATCACCTACTGAATGATACTTCCTGTATCACTTAAGTGTTCATTCAAGGCTTCACAATCACATTGATAGTATGTCCATTTAAACCATCACCCCTAAGACATAGCATAAAGCACAAAGGGAACCTAAGGATCCCTGTGATAGTCTTTCCAGATTGTTTTGTAACAAGAAGAATTTTGACACTGTTCAGGGATCTGGGTTCCAAATGCTAGCCTCTCCGCTCAGTTAATGGACCCTGACCGCTCCATCCATAATAAATGTATAGTTTTTCAAGGACCATGTCTCAAACACTTCAAGAAAATACACAACCTTAAATTAGTTAAGATATATTAAAGTAGACAATACTAACACTATTTACATGGCAATAATTCACACAAAAGACAAACGTCAACAAGTAATAGGGTAGGAGAGGATAGTTGGTGAAAGAGGTATGCAAAAAAAAAAGTTTAGTGTGCTGGAAGCAGGTAGTATACCTGATACAAAAGCACTGTTTGTGTAACCACTATAACAGTTTGATTACAAAAAAAAAACATTGGTATGAACATACATGTGTTTAAAACTATTAGAAATGACCTCTCCTACTAGCAAAAGAAAACTTGTTTAACTTAACATAATGACTGGTCAACCACCACCCTTATCACTCCCTGCTTTGTCTGATCTGCTGACAGCCTGAAGTCAGTGGGAGTCTTTTCATCTACTTCAGTGAATATTGGATCAGGTGCATAGGCCCCAATCCTGCAAACACTTACATACCAAGCTTTAAGCATGAGTAGTCCCACTAGTTCAATGGAACTACTTATGTTATCAAAATCAAACAAAGCCCTTGCATGATTAGGGCTTTACACGGTAAGGCCACGTCTACACTACAAAGTAAAGTCGACTATATGTAAGTCTACATCAAGCCTCCGATTTAAGCAACTCAGTCTTGTGGGTCCACACTATAATCATTGTGACGGCAGAGTGCATCCTCACTAGCAGGGCTTGCACTGATGCACAGAACACTACACTATGGGTAGCTATCCCACAGTGCATGTAGACGAGTGGAATTTGATGTGGACTTGCAATGCCTTATGGGATGAAAACAGTTGTGCGGGTGGTTATGGGAACATGGCGTTTGCCACTGATTTCAGGGAAGGAAGGTAACTGCATCATGGGAGGCTAACAAACCAAGCCTTTTTCATACCTTTTTTCGTAAGCCTGGGTTACCCATACGATGCCATAGCATGGACCCCACTCAGCTGTACACTTGTTGTTGTGAGCATTACAAACACCTTGCGCCTTATCCTACAATATTTACACAGCCGATATAGGGGCTGCTGCACAGAACAATGTGATGCCACGCAAGCAGCCCTGCTGGAAGACAGAGTGGAGTAATTCGCAATTGCTGGCAACAGTCTCACATCTCCTTGACATGGCTGAGCGCCACTTCTGGGCCCAGAAAACAAGCACTAACTGGTGGGATCGCATCGTTATGCCGCTATAGAATGACAAGCAGCAGCTGCAAAACTTTCGAATGCGCAAGGCCACTATACAGCAACTACATTGCTGTGTGTGTGTATATATATATATATATAGCATACAAAAGTGAAATGCCAGATTTATGGCTGCCCATACAACCTTAGTACCTTCTATGTCCATCCTGTGGAAAAAACAGTATCTGAATTAAGGTAGCGCATTTATGGATGTGTATGCAATTAATTTTCAAGTGTTGGTTTTTGTGACCTAAATGCTTTTTTAAACCGTTGATTTGAGCATGTAATTACTTAAGGTATGTCTGCACTACCCACGTTACAGCACAGCAGCACTGTGACATGGGCAGTGTAGAAATGCTTTATCACTGCGGGAGAGCTCTCCCACGAGTGGTGGCAGCTTTATCACCGGGATTGCAGCTCCCAGAGGTAAAGTGCTCTCTATACTGGCACTTTTCAGCGCTAAAATTTTTGTCACTCGGGGGTGTTTTTTCACACCCCTGAACGACAAACGTTTTAGTGCTGAAAGTGGCAGGGTAGACACGGCCTTAGATTTTCTTCAGAAGAAAAAAGTAAAACACAAGTTATTCCATTTGCAATTGTAACAACCCCCTCAACATGAATCAACAGCAGGGTCTGAACTATGAACCTTCAGCAGTGCAACACAGACTGATACCACTAAGTTACAAGACTAAGGGCTTGTCTACACTCGCCCTGCAGTGCAGTAGCGCTTAGTGAAGACACTATCTATGCTGATGGGAGAACTTCTCCCATCAGTGTATGTAATCCACCTCTGAGAGGTGGTAGCTATGTTGACGGAAGAGGCCCTCCCATTGACATGGCACTGTCAGTACGAGGAGTTAGGTCAGTATAACTACATTGCTCAAGGTGTGGATTTTCCACACCCCTGAGCAATGTAGTTATACCAACATAAGTTCCTAGCATGTACCAAGCCTAAGTATACCAGCTGGCAGCAAGAGGAAGACCATTATCCCAGAGAGGTCATGAATCACTGGGTCCTGAAGCTATATGTTAGGGCTGGTGAGTTCAGGTGGGAGCTCAGCCTGCCCTGACCCCACCCCTCTTTCCCCCCTCTCCTGGACATGGGGAAACTCCAGGCCCCATAGTGATGGTGGGGAGCAGGGGAGAAAGAAAATGGGCTACTAGGTCCAGGTGATGATTCTGAGAGTGGCTAGAAGGTGTGGGGAGAAGGGGAGTTCAGCCCAGTTTCTGTCACATGAGGTGCCACCAGAGAGGAGCATGGGCCACTAGGTCTGGATGGTAAGGAGTCTGACAGTTCCTATACTATCATACTATCAAGGCATTTGGGAGAGGAGTCTTGTTACTTGTATATAATGTTGTACTCTGACTGTTGGGCACTTCTAGGCCTTTCCCTTAACAGGCCGTAGTGCTCCTTTGTGGGTTCCTTCTGCTACCTGCCTGGTCTGATATCCAAATTCTGGAGTCTTTGGTAAGTATTTAAACAATAAACTTAATTGTAGAAATGAAATCATGAACACAGGCTCTGTTGGTCAGTCAGAATCACAGTGGGGCAACCTAGCTAGCAGATAACTCACCAAAAACTGGTAACAGTATATAATATATATTAACAATTGACAATCCGTACAGAGAAACACCTCAACAAATCAGGAACTGTTGCTGGGTAAACTAGTAATTGCTACTGTGCAGAGTAAGACTAGTACCCTTCACATGAATCATAACTGGAGTTCCACATTTTTGCTTTTTACCATTTTTAACTGATTGCCAGCTTTTTTTAATTGAAGAATTCAGTTTTTACTGAGTTACACCCATTTATCAATCCATTCAATATTTTTCAGGTTATTTTTGTTAAATTCTAAAGCTTTACGTGATTGTTGTATCCTGTAGTTCTGCAAATGAAGCAGTTCAACTGTGTAAAACACAGAACACGCACATGGTGGAAGTTGGAAAATCAAGCAATATTAATATCACGCTATGATGGGCTCACAAGGAGATGCTGCCTGCCTATTTCTTTGCATCCGTTTAAATAATCAGTCTTCCACAGATAAAGATAAATAAGGTAAACATGGGACAAAAATACAAATCTATGCCTGAATACCAACAAGAAAATAAGAGCTTAGAAATTTTAAAGAAAAGTAAAGATGGGAGTCAAGAAGATGCATTGCACTGCAAGTACTGGAGCATCGAGGTCAGTGCTTGCACTGATAATAAAGGAGCGTGTCGAAAGCAAACGATAGAAGAAGCTGACAGAATAAAGTGAGCTTCAGGATAAACAGTCAGTATCAGGAGCTTTTCACCGGGGTTTTAATGAAAGAGAGAACTCAGCATAATTGTGTCAATGAAATTGTGTGTGCTCTTTGCTTTGCTGGACAGCCACGGTTAATTGCAGAGGGACCTACTGGTGACTTTATGTAACAATACTGTCCAGCAGCAAAACCCCTTTCTAATGCAGACAATCTCACTGGTAAGTATCTGAAAGAAAATGATGATGCTTTAGTATCTAAACCATGGAATGAATTGATGGAAATGTGGTGTCTAGTCTAATTTTTGATGAGTCTCCTGATGCTTTGGACTGTCTGATTCTTGGCCTTTTGTTTTTGTTTTTTGATATCAAAGAGAATAAATCTGCATTATTTTGTGCTGATGTGATATTCATCCCCTCTGCTGACAGCCATTTTGTTGATGCAGTAATAACTGACATGTTTGAGATGTACCAGCTAACATGGGAAAATGTGGCCACAACTATCATGCATTCTGCTTCCTACATGGCTAAGTTTGCACGGGAGATTAAACTCAATCATTTATACATATTGCTACATATTACCTGTCCTGCTCATCTAATTAACGTTGTTGTCAATAGCTACTGGTACAGAAGAAATGAAAGACATGAAATCTTGCCTTGTTGGCTTCTGGGCCATTTTCAAGCATGAGAACAAGTTAAAGGCTTTGTTTTACACAGTGCTAAACGAGTGCATAGCCGATTACCTACCTGTCCTGTTGATCCACACTGGTGGATGAGCTTGTGCCTCGCTGCCTGTCACGTAAATAACACATGGACTGTGCTAATGCATCTCCTAGATCATCCTGAGTTTGTTGACTCTTAAGCAGAACTTTTCAAGAGACTGGAAAGTAACTAAAATGAGTGCCCGATTCTGCACATCAAGGTAATGTTCATTGATGAAAACTTGGAATCACTGTGACAAAGAAAACACTGGATTTTTTTCTGACTACTGCCAACACATTTGCCAATACAGACATTTACCAGATCCTAACAACCAAAATCTCAGTTGAATTGAGCACAAAAGCTGCAGGAGAAACATACGGCGAGAAAACCCAGTTGTTTCTGGAAATCTTTCTTACCCCAGAACACAAGAGAACAAAAAAAGCATTCAAAACCTTCAGTGCAATGCTCAGTGGGAAATGGGAGATGACTGTGGCTTGTAATCTGAACCCTGAAGTGTTTGGTGCCAAAGATTTGTTTTTGGAATGTCATCCAGGTGTTGCACCCTTTCTTCAAGGTGAATTTGGCAGCAGACTACGGCCGTGATGCCAGAATGTTTCAACCATTTGCCACTAAAAATGAAATACCAAATCTGAAAGGGGAATTTACTACTTACGTGAACATGCCTAACCCTGACAATGTGAAAGCGGATATGCTGACTTTTTGGAACAGTCTTTAAGATACGCTTCCCAGCTTCAGCACAGTGGCATGGGTGAGCTGTGAGTGTAGCCCCTGAATCTATTGATGCAGAGCACTTATTTTCAAAGTTGGGCTGCCTCCAAGACAACAAGAGGCTCAACATGAGTGAGGATATTTTGAAGAAAATTATGTGAGCGTATGCAAATAAGGATTTCTGGAAAAATCTGAGCGAGACAAAAAATACCTTTTGTACATAAACAAGTTTGTTATACTGTAGTAAAATCTATATTATGAAAGTATTTTCTTTTTCCCCTGATTTTTCCCAATTTTTTTAAAAATTATTTTTAAACTTGTTTTCCAAACATTAAAACCAGGATTAAATCAAACAGTGAAAAATTCCCAGATTTTTTTTTTTTTTAAACAAATAAAATCCGAAAACACGGAACACTAATCCTAACTGTAATAGGACTTTGTGACCTGTGCGCCTCAGGCCAGGAGTCCCTTCCGCATATAACAAAAACAAAAATGATTAGGCAACAAAAATGATTAGGGGACTGGAACACATGACTTATGAGGAGAGTCTGAGGGAGCTGGGATTGTTTAGCCTGCAGAAGAGAAGAATGAGGGGGGATTTGATAGCTGCTTTCAACTACCTGAAAGGGGGTTCCAAAGAGGATGGCTCTAGACTGTTCTCAATGGTAGCAGATGACAGAACGAGGAGTAATGGTCTCAAGTTGCAGTGGGGGAGGTTTAGATTGGATATTAGGAAAAACTTTTTCACTAAGAGGGTGGTGAAACACTGGAATGCGTTACCTAGGGAGGTGGTAGAATCTCCTTCCTTAGAGGTTTTTAAGGTCAGGCTTGACAAAGCCCTGGCTGGGATGATTTAACTGGGAATTGGTCCTGCTTCGAGCAGGGGGTTGGACTAGATGACCTTTTGGGGTCCCTTCCAACCCTGATATTCTATGATTCTATATGTGTAGATCCACAAAGGTCACACAGCAGACACCGTGATTGACAGCCCCTAGGCTGCCCTCACTCTACTGGCCCAATGCTGTTAGCACAGCTTACACTGTTATCTATCAATAGATTGAAAGTGGCAGAAAACTTTTATAGAACTTCATTTGATGTAACTTTGCCATTTAATTGGATGAGGGTAATGGGGGCCACTGGCATGGTGAGGGAGACAGCAGTATGTGAGGAAGAGGTTATGGGGGACACACCTTCCACTGGCAACCCCACCAGCCCAATACAAGCAGCCAACAAGCTGGAGAGTTCGAAAATAGGTAACTCTCTGGTTCCTAGAGCCCTATCAGACTGTCTTAGAGCTTAAATCTTGGCCTCACTGAAGGGCACAGCTCATGTGGATTTCAGTGGAACCAGAATTTGTCTCCATACCCCACATGTCCCTACCCTTTTCCTTCTGGTATTTTCTGCTCTCACTATGAGGTGGACCACCTGTCTTTCTTCAGTCACACTGGGGAAGCACAGAACAGATGAAACAGAAAGGACTGGAGTCCAGTGCAACAGTATCCAGGGGAAGCTGGTGGCATCTGAAGCTGGGGAGGCAAACTTGACATGGGGCTGCTGCCTTTTGAGGGCTGAGTTCTTTTCCCTCTGTTGTGTTTCCTATTTTTCTCCTGTGCGGGTTTGGTTAGCCATCTGATGAGCTATCCTGTGGATTGGGTGCTTCTCAGAGGGTCATGGTGTACTATGTCCTCTTCTCCTTTCTATCAGGACTATAATGAGGAAGCCTGAGGGTATCCTGGCTTTAATCCCAAAGGAGGAAAACTGTGAAATTTTTTCCATGGGTCTTGAAGGACTAAATATGTCCAGAGTCCAGAACTATATAATAATTAACGAAAAACTAATCTAGAACTATTGGTCACTATTATTCTTATTTACCACTTGTTTATAGGAGCACCCATGATATATCGGGTACTTTCTGGACATTCAGGAATTGACATTCCCTATCCTGAGGAGAGCACAGTCTAAAGACAGAAGTGTAGATGGATGTAAGTGGAAAGGGAACAACAAATAGGTGGGTTTTTTTGTTTACACAAATCAACCAGTTCCATTGTAAGAACTTGCCATTTCGGTGACAGCATATGACTTACGATGTATTCTGTAAAAGGGAAATGCATTTCAGGAAGAAAGAAAATGTCCGGAAAGGATTGTCCTATTTGTCTTCTACAGGGGCCTCTCCCAGTTTAGTAATGATTGCGTTATCTAGTTGCACTGTCAAATAAGTACAGTTTTATGGAACCTGTCCAAAGTAATTGTGAATAAGTATATTTTGAGTTTAAAAAACAAAACAAAACTGAATTGTGTTGTGAGTTGGGCAAAACCTTGTTGTGAGTTGAATTAAAAACCCATTGAGACTGATAGTTGTGAACTCACCCATCAGTTAATATAACTAAGCATAAGTCCCCCACGTAAGACAAAAGGAATGTGTGAATCTATCTAGGAGTTTTTTGGCTGAGTATTGATTTTGGAAAGTCTGTGGGAAGGCAGAAGAAACCAAAAATTGAAAAAGACGAGAACAAAGAGAGGCAGAGGGAAAAAGCAAGACAGCCAGGCAGTAGCCTGAAAACAGCTATAGAGAGCTTTGGGGTCTGTTGGCTAAAGAGGCTTGGGGCTGTAAACTAAAATGGTTCCTTTTATTCTTGGTGGTTCTTGCATTTGTACATTCCTTGTAAATAATTAAGATTGCGTCAGAGGAAGTACCAGGCTCCATCAACTTCTCTTTCAAACTGGAACATACCCGGAGCCCTGAACTTTGACTAGCTGCTACAGTCAGAAAGGGGCAACGGTATATACTTGCTCTCATCAGCTTTGAGAGCTAAGTTGTTGAGGTTTTGTATTTACAAGTATAATTTTAGTTTGAGTTCTTTATCATTTGGGTTGTCTGGTGTGCGTATCAGGGCAAATTTTTGCCCCATGACTTATGGTTTTTATGATGGAGGAGTTCTATATATGTAAGACTAATTATGTAGAGAAGAATAAACCAAAGGGCTAGCATTTGAAGGATGACAGTGATGTAATTTATCAGTTTGTGTGATAAATTAGCCCATACCTTAGTAAGACCACAGCATGGTTTGTCAGAGACTGGGATGTGGGTGGTTGGGCCTAATGAGCAGGAGTCAGGGCTTGTGATTAGTGCTGGGTTACCTGGAGTGAGGCAAGGCTGTAGCCAAGGAATGACTGAATGTAGCCATGGGCAAATGCATTGGGCAGCCATTGAACTGCTGCTACAGCTGGGCTTAAGAGCTGGTCTGCTGAGTCTTCCTACCAATCAGGTGGTGTAGCCAGTCAGGCAACCTACTGTAAGCCAGCTGTGCTCATGAGATAGCCTTGAGACTGGCTCTCTGCAGGCCCTGATACCTGATAATTAAGCCAATATGTTTTTAATTCTATGTTAATACTTATGGAGGAGATTAAAGTTCTAGTTGCAGTTCCAATCCAAGCCTCTATTGTCAAGCTTTGTTTTGGCAACTGAAACTTTTTCCTCATTGACACTGAGCTTCTCTTTACCTGTGAATTGTTTTACATACTTGATTGCAAAGAAGGTAGTTGTGTTTTCTTCATGGCTGTACTACAGAAAATGTAGATTAACACTTGTCATGTTGACAGATATGTGGTTGTAGTGTTGCCTGAAAATGGGAACATCAGTGCAACAGCTAAAACCTTGTTTATGCGAGAAAAATTTGGCATGCTAACCACTGGATGGGCCCTAAGCATGCCTACAATACACTAAGTGTTCACACACACATTGCTCTCAACAGTGCACAGACAATTGAACCACTGTGTGGCTTGCACTTGCTCTGAGCCAGATAGGCACAGGGGCAGATGTTACTGTGTATGTTAATCAGTTTATTTGGAAAAGTGGACAGAAGATGAGACGGAAAACTTGCAGGTGATGCACACGTACTAAGGTGAAGATGAGGGAGAACTGTGTGGGACTTCAGAGGGTCGTAACAAATCTAGGGGAATGGGCAGGAAAAAGACAAGAAACTGAGTATTGACATATATAAAATAATACTCCTATGTGGTGTTGGATTCTAATTGAACTCTTAGCACTTAAGGAAGATATCTTAGTGTCCTAGTGAATTGTTCAGTGAAAACCTCTGCCCAGTGGTTGCAAAAGAAAGTGTTGAGATGTGAAAGGGATTGAAAGGGAACTGTACCAGGCGTCTGTACCACTGACCTCTTTTCTGAACCAGAGTATCGGGAGATTGCTGAGAGAACAGGCAAGCAAGTTTTGGAGAATGACAACTGAAGAGATGAGGGAACCTCCTCTGTCCAAGGTGCATTACTGTGTGGTTTGTTTTTTTTTTATTGTTTTAAACTTTGTTTGCATATTTGGGGACTGCTGAACTAGTTTTCCGGGTATGAACTCTGTTACTATTGTGAAATGGGGGATGCAGCCTCAGTGAAGGTGAAAATTCCCTCTCCTCCATTGCTGGAGCAGACTAATAGCTGAATTATCCAGAATACAGTGCTCAGTGCTTGGCTGAGCTGTGCTGTGTGGCTGGACTCAAAATGGCAGACAAGTGCAGATAAGTTTTTAAAAGTTACTAAACCACAGAAATATTGAAAAGGGCAAAGCAGGATTATGAACACTATGGCCCCAGCATGTACAATATAATGTAGCTGTTGGCTTGTTTCGCTCTGCTGCGCAGCCTGACTGGGGCACTTACGTGATGGCAGTTACATTTCATTATCCATGAAACACTGGCATAATTATTAGAATGCAGTTTGCTGTAAAGCAGTTTCAGGCAAAAACGGTGGAACCTTGGTTTTCTCCAGGCCCCATGTATCAAACCAGCCAATTCAAGGAAGCAGTCTTAATGGAGGTAACAGATTGTTTTAGTTCTGATTCTTTCCCCTTCCCCCCACTTGTGGGAGAGTAGTCATAACAAATCCCTGATAAAATCACTTCTCTAGCTCGGTGACTTATATTTTTTGGGGGAATGGGAAGTTGTGCTAACTTCCTCACATCCTTGTGGAAACTAGCTATCTCTCTCCAGCTCCATAGTGTGCCCTGTGTTATCAGGGAGTGACTCTAGAGCAAATTTCTCTTCAGTTGCTCAAATTGGGCTTTCCTTTCCTTTTGCAGGAGTCCTCAATAGCTAGAGGTTTTTTAGCCTGTTTTTAGTTATCCAGTCCCTTTGAATTAAGCTGCTGGCATAAGAGATCCTGTAGGAACTCTTAAGAGTGCCTGCAGAACCAAAGGCAAATTGCACTGTTTGTCTATCTGTTTACATACCTAGTGCATGCAGCACTGACCTTGGGTCACACTCTTGTCTGTCCAGTGCTGCATAAATTGCAGCAGGCCTCTGACTGACACTCCTAAACATCTCTTCCTTGCTTTCACAATTGTTGTGCAGAATACCACAGGCAGATAGTCAGACTGAAGATTCTGCTGTCATCGTTTGTCTGGTCCCAAATGCATACTCCATCACCGTCCTGCACCTGACGTCCGTAGCTGAACTGCTGTCTGTTGGTGTTTGTATAGTCAGGGCAGTGCCGCATAACTCAGGCGAGCAGTGAGTGGTGCAGTCTTTGGGAATTATATAGTGGATGGTGAGTCCATTATAATTAGTTATTGGGAATGCTTGTAGTTAGGTTTTTTTTTAACACTTTGTTATAAACCCCTATTTTAGTTGCTTATGACCTTTTGATAAATTTCAATCATTGGGCTTGAAAGTTTCTATGGCTAGCTACGCTCTGCCTTGGGCTGAATTATCTAATGCAGTTCAGTTGTTTGAGAATGAAGCTAGGGGGAAAAGTACATAGTCTTGCCAGTGTTAATTATTTTCCCCCTGCAGTTTCTTTGAAGAGATTTAGTATACAGTATTAAGAGTTTGGAGGAGGAGCTTGAAATTTGGAAGGGAGATGATGATATTGCGGTCAGTGATATGCCTTTTGCTGTCCTCCCAAAAATCCACCCAAATTTGGCCAAGTTGTACGCTTCTGAACATTGTTATTTGCAGATGCTCAGTATAGCTCACTAGATGCTTGCTGCCAAAATCTCCGATTCCATCTGCACTGATCATACTTCAGCCCTACAGAGCTCTCTTTGTCATTTGTACTGAGTATGCTGTCAGGCACAGAACTAACATTCTGGAGAGGGAGATGATAGAGCAGCAGCAGCTGCTATACTCTCTCTCCCTTGGCCTAGAGGCACGTGTGCTGGGCTCAGCTCCTCCACTGACTAGTATTAATTCTGTGACCTTCTGAGATCTTATTATGGAGCAAGGCCTCATACCCCTAACTTAGCCTGCAGGTGAGCATCATTTCCCTAATTTTAAAGGTGGGAGATAAGAGGTTGAACAAGGTCACTTCTGGCAGAGCTGGAAATATAATTCAAGGGCCAGGTTCTGTGCTTTTCAGATGGCTTTTATGCACATTTGTACTTCCAAGATTCTGAGCTGCTTCACTGCTTGATGTGGTTCTTGGTGTCTGTGTATATGATTACATACTATTTGTCATACAGGATGGATCATGAACAAGACAGAGGATAGCAATAAGAGAGGCAATTCTGGACTGGGACCCAGGAGACTGTTGGGTTTTATTCCTGATTGCCGCAGGCTGGAGATTCCCTAAAAAGTCTGATATAGGCACAGCTTAAGTGTATAGAAAATAAGAAAGTGTCTTCTTTCTCTAAGCAAGAAAGTAATTTGCAAAGGAATCAGAATGGTGGAAGAGAGTCGGTTATTTATCATCAAAGGAATGGAGTGGTTGTGTTAGTTTGAGGGATGCAATAGTTTTCTCTTTATTTTTACTATGGGTATGTCTTCACTACCCGCCGAATCGGTGGGCAGTGATCGATCCAGCGGGGATTGATTTATTGTGTGTAGTCTAGACGCGTTAAATCGATCCCCAAGTGCTCTCCCATAGACTCCTGTACTCCAGCGCCGTGAGAGGTGCAGGCAGAGGTGATGGGGGAGCGGCAGCAGTCAACTCACTGCGGTGAAGACGCCATGGTAAGTTGACCTAAGTATGTTGACTTCAGCTACGTTATTCATATAGCTGAAGTTGCGTAACTTAGATCGATTCCCCCTCCCACCCCAGCCCCCCTCCAGTATAGACCAGGGCTATGAAAGATCTTTTATGTTCCTTGCTAGGAGTAATTCATTTTGTGCCTTGGCCTTTCTGGTTTTGTCCCTACATTCTTGCACTATTCTTTTGTACTCCTCTTTAGCAATGTCTCTGTTCCCACTTCCTGTAGAATTCCTTTTTGATTTCAGGTCATTAAAGAGCTCCTGTTGGCCTTTTCCTATTCTTTCTATTCTTCCTTCTCATCAGGATAGTTTGCAATTGTGCCTTTACTATTATCTCCTTGGGAAACTGCCAGCTCTCCTGAACTGTGTTTTATCCCTTAGATTTGCTTCCCATGGGAACTTACCTACCAGTTTTAGTCTGCTTTTTTGAAGTCCACTGTCTTTATTCTCTTTGCCCTCACTCCTTCCTTTTCCTAGAATCACAAAATCTATCATTTTATGGTCACTTTCACCCAAATTGCCTTCCACCTTTAGATTCACTACCACTTCCTTCCTGTTGGTCAGAATCAAGTTTAAAATGGCTGTCCCTCTTGTTACTTTCTCTACTCTTTGAAACAGAAAGTTGTCCCCAATACATTCCAACAACTTATTGGAAATTTTGTGTTTCGCCATATTAGTTTTCCAACAGGTGTCTGGATAGTTAAAGCCCCACATTAGCACTAGGTCTTGTGATTTGGACATTTGTTATTTGTTATAGAAATGCCTCATCCATCTCCTCTTTCTGATTAGGTGGTCTATAGTAGAGCCTTTCCAGACCTATTTTTTACTCCTGTTAGCTTACTAAGAGGCTTTCATCTAGTCTGTCTCACCTCCTTTTCGACCTCAGGAAAAGGTGTGTGTGTGTATGTGTATATATATTATTAATATTTTATATATGTAGTAATTTTAGAAAGCTTTATTATTATTATTACTTTGGTAATGTGTGTCACGGACTCACAGGACTCGTGCTCTCTCTTGGCTCCATATGGTCCCTGGAAGGAACCCCCTTCAGTGTGTCAGCCCTTTTTGGAAGTCCTCTTTCCTCCGCCTCCTGAAACCGGACATCTCTGAGCCTTCAGCACACTTGTCTCTTGCCGTGAGTCCACTTGCTCTGGACCACTAGGGTCTTCACACCCAGAAGAAATAATGCTATCCCGATCTCTAGACTCTGGTGATTCTGAGCCAGTGTAAAACAGAATGGTTTACTGAGCATCTGAACACAGCATAGGATGTTCTCAGGGCTCTCGGGCCTAGCATCCCTCAGCACAGTACATGTAGGCTTCTCCCGCCTCCAGGTGGGCATTGGCTGCTCTCTCTCCCCAGTCCTGAAGCCCCCACCTTCCAGCTGATCATCCTATATCATCTCCCCCAACAGCTGCTCCCTGTCCTTTGTCTTCCATCCCAGGAAAACAGATAGCTGGGGACCTCTTTTCCGTCCTGTGTTGTCCTGTCCCCTCTCATACCCTCCCCATAGCTGGTCGGGTCCTCTCTCCTCAGCCCTTTGTCGTCCCACTGACTAGAACTGGCTGACTGCTAACCTGGGGTGGGCCTGCTGGTCATCAGGTCATCTCCAGGCAGTTGTCCGAGGGCCGGACTGCCAGGCGAGGTCACACCTGGTCCTTTGTAACAACAAACCCCCTCTCCCACCACTCATTAAACACGCAGCACACAGGGAAACTGAGACACACACACTCATACAAAACACTAAGAAAATCCCCCACTTATATCACAATGCATCACTCTGATTTCCTTCACTAGTAGTTCTATATTGCATTAGTGAAATACAGTAGATAAAAGAACTAGTCTGATTTATATGCACCGTCTGTATATTTTGCTAACAATACTTAAAACAATGTGTAAAAGCTTGGTTCCATTCTTGAGTACAGTAGGACCTCAGAGTTACAGACACTTTGAGAATGGAAATGGGCTGTAACTGAACGAGACATTACGGACTTCAGCCACAGGGGAGTTGGGGCTGCCCGCCGCCAGGGCGTGGGGCTTCTGACCCTGGGGGCTGCTAGGGTGGGGGGCTCAGGGCTTCTGCCCCCTGGGAGCACCAGGGCTCAGGGCTTTCGATCTGGGGAAGCGCTGGAGCTTGGGGCTTCAGCCCTGTGGCTTCGCTCCTGGTTTCAGCCTTGCGGGGGGTGCTGGGACTCAGGGCTTCAGCCCCACGGCTCTGTTCTCGCCTTCAGTCCCGTGGGATGCACTGGGGATGGGGCTTCAGCCCCACGGCTCCGCTCCCAGTCTCAAAGGGGGTGGGGATGGGGGCACTGGGCCTTGAGGCTTTAGCTACGGGGGAGTGCTGGGGCCGAAACTGGTGCTCCCCTCATAGCTAGAGCCCTGGCAACCCTCATGGGGCTGAAGCCAGGAACAGATCTGCAGGGCTCAAGCCCCCAGCCTTGGTGACCCCCTCAAGGCTGAAGCTGGGACTGGAGCTGTGGGGCTGAAGCTCCGAACCCCAGCACTCTCCCAGATCTAAAGCCCTGAGCCCTTGTGCTCCTGATGGTCAGAAGCCTCCAGCTCGCCCTGACTGCCCTCACCCTGGAGCTGCAGCCCCAGCCCCCCACCCGTGTCTGAAGCTGTGATTTTTTCAGGGCTAAAGCCTGAAGCAGTACAGTGTTTGCTGGTTTGTGGGGGGGAGGGGGGGAAGGTTGGGTCTCTACTGCTGCCCAATTGATGACTTCCGAAGTCTGTAACTCTGTTTGTACCTTTGAGGTTCTGCTGTATGTGAATCTTTGCTAGGAAGCAGTTATTTCTTAAACCAAGCAATAATTAACTGGTTTGGTTGGTTGGTTGACCTCTGGGAAGAAGGGAGAAATTAACAGATGATAAGAGGTGAATCAGGCTATTAGGGGGCTTATTCCTTCACCCACTTACTTCCCTGGTCCTTCTCGCATGAACAGAGAGCAACAATACACGAAGTCCAAAGGTGCAAACAATTCAATGTTTATTGGGGTGAATTTCCAGCAAGCATGATTCTAGTATCCTCCTTCCCAGCTCTGATACCACAGAGCCTTACACCTGTGTCCCTGTTCCCATTCCTGCCCTTAGCCAAACATGATTCCAATTTCCCCAGCCCCATTCCCTGTTCCCGTTTCCCCTTTCAGCAAAACATGATTCCAATTTCCTTACCCTGTAATAGCATAGCTACATTGGTTAAGATCTTCTATTAAGATAATATTACCATAGAATGATATGACTACTGATAGCTTGACTATGATATGATCATGACATATTGTGAAATCTTTCCTCAGAGGTGAGAAAGGGGAAGTACAAATTACTACTAACAGAACATGTATGCCAAATTGAAATACATTCCAACCCGTTGTAAACTCAGATGGAAAGTTTACAGTAGATTCTGTACTGTGGCGTCCTAGTGCCCTTCAGTTCTGATATAGTTGAAGGGCTCATTAGGTTGTGTGGGGGAATATGTGTAGAAGTCTCATGTAAAAATTGTATACATTCATTATTCTGGTTCATGTGTCAAAGCAAGTGTGAAATTCAATTATAAAACAAAGTAGTCTGAGTTTGAACCAATAATATAGAAGGATGAATGGATGTTTTCCTTTTTTGCTTGTCATGCCGATAGAGTGCCTACCAATGGGGTAATAGAACTGTGATGCCTCTGTATCCTGTGCTTTTTTCTTCAGCCTGGTGATTGATTTTTGTTGTGCAATAGTGAACTTAATAGCTGCTACTGCAATTCTATTTAGGTTTGCACTGGGAACGTGTAGGGCTTAAAAAACTTAGTTGTTTTACTCCATGTTTCTCTCATACCAACTTTTCAAAGCATAGCTTTTGTTGGGATTTTGGAGCTTCTATCAATTAATTCCTTAAGAGAAATCCCTCCCACAGGCTTGGACTGCACTGATCTGGGTCTGGACCATTGTTATGCTTTCTGAAGTCGATCATGCAGGTCACTATCCTAAACTCAGGCCTGTCAACTCAATTAACTACTTAGGCAGACTTTACCTGTTTCAAAACGAATCAAACTTCCATAAAGCCTTCCTTTATCAAAGGTTAGATATTTAATGCATGCAAATACATTAAAATGAATTAGATATTTGTAAAGCACTTTAAAGCTTGGAAAGCTCTGTAAGAGTGCAATGTTAATCCAGGATACTACCTCTGAGTTGAATGTTGGCTTCAAAATGAAATGTTTCAGCTGTTTTTTAAGAAAATGCTTCACAAGTCAACATTTTTCACCTATCACACTACATTAAATCAGACTAGGAAATACTATTGGTGGTTTAGAGATTCTTCATGGCCCTGGAATTGTAGATCTCGAATAATGTCTATGTATGTGCTTAACATAGCATCACTATCACTGTAATATCTGGGTACCTTGGTTTCTTCTAGTATTTCAATAAAAAGTTGATGAAGCTGACAGACTTGGTGAACAGGCTGAAAATGGAAGAAATATGGGAATTAAAAACAAAACACCAAATAATGGTTAGTTTGGCGCTGTGTTTGAATGATTTGAAGTTGTAGGTTTCAAGGTTTAAAGTTGTAGGTTGCAGTGTTTGAAGATAGAAAATAGAAACATAAGGCCACCTGTGCTTTGGAGCAATGTTAATACAAACAGAAACTCCTTCCAATCACAGTACAGTAGAACCTCAAATTTACGGACACCTCGGGAATGGGGGTTGTCCATAACTCTGAACAAGATGTTATGGACTTCAGCCATGGGGGAGTTGAGCTGCAGCCACGGGGTGTGTGTGTCTGTCTGGGTGGGATGGGGAGGAATATTAAAGTAGATGGAAGGACCAGATTTGGGTTGAGTTGTATGAAAATTCATTCAGTTATTTGGCTTACTCTTCCTAAGTAACACACAGAGCGAAATGGCTATCCATTCCAATTTTGAGTTACTGAAAACAAATTCCTTGCTTGGAAATTGTGTTTTTGTTGGGAGGGAGGTTTGTCTCTGTTAAATTGTGCTACAAAATAGAATCCATGTTTTAAAAATCTGCAGATGGAACTCCTCTTTTGAAGTTGACTTAGTATTGATTCTGACAGGAAGAACAGAATCTCAAGAATTCATATTAACATACAAGTAACTAGGAGAAATAAGGAACAGGGTAAGAATTCAAAATTGATGTTTTAAAAATGACATACAGACATTTTGGCTACTGAAGCATGGAGTATGGCTTTCTGGTACATAGCTGGAAGGGGTAAAGGAAGTTGTGAAGGCTGCATGTGCCTTTGAGATTTTCACCTATGAGATGGGATTAGATAAAATGTCGCTATGGTTGTATGCTAAATCTAGACCGTAGAAATGTGGCAAAGATGAGCTGCTTTGTGTACCAAAGGAATATAAACTAAAAAAATGACCTGAATATATTTTTAAAAGGAAACTTGATGCATTTCCTGGTATCTTTATTTTGAGATTTATGAATATAAAGCAACATACAGTACCAGTTATAAAACCCTGTAGAAGCAGAAAATTTCCTTTTAATTTGGGAGTTGTAGTGGTACTCTGAGAACTGCTGTAAGTAACAAGCCCTAGGGAGGTCCCGGTTCTGCAGCTTTAGAATAATGTGATTGTTTGGGTTTTTTTTTGATTGTCAGGTATTAAAATATTTTTGCCTGGAAAAATTGAGTAACCTCAAAAGCCCACATTGCAAAAAAGTTGAGCTGTAGTGGAATTGAGAACAGAACCTTCTGATCGTTTTGAAGATCTGTTCCACAGTGTATAGTTAAACAGTGTCTGCGTTCTCTGATGTTCCTAATGATTTAGTGTTTCCATGGACATAACTGTGGGTGATTCATTGCAGTTATTTCTGACTGGCTTGTGTTTTGTGGTTCTAAGTTGTTCAAGGAGTCAATAGCAGAATGTTTTTTCTTTAATTATAGATTTTAGAATTTAAAATTGTCATATAATGATACAAATGAGTATGGACAGCAAAGTTGCCTCCATAGAATGGTTTCAGATATTGAAGACTGTCCTTTTTTTACAAAAGAATATGTAATTCCTGCAATGCAGAGTTTTGAATACATATTATAGTGCTGCCCACTAAGGTAGATTTGACTTAGTAGTTTTTTCAATAAATACAAGTGTTATGTACTGGATAACGGAATGGGGGAAAGTAGCTTTCCTTTGTACAGGTGGATTTTGCTTCAGCTTCCTAAAATAAGGCAGACATGAAGAATGGGAAGACAGCTTATAATAGCTTTGAAGTGGATATACATGTTTTTGAGGCACCTGTAAGATGTGACTGCAAGTGAACTGATTATAATTTCCCAGACACAAGATAGATTAGGTAATATCTTTTATGGGACCAACTTCTGTTGACGAGAGACACAAGCTTTTGAGCTTACACAGAATTCTTCTTCAGGTCTGGGAAACGAAGGCCATGTCTATATGAACAGTGCTGCAGCGGCGCATCTGGTAAAGACACTGTATGCCGATGGGAGAGAGCTCTCCCCTTGGCATAAAAAAAACACCTCCATGGGCAGCGTAAGTTGTGTCAGCAGGAGAAGGTTTCCCGCTGACATAGTGCTGTGCACACAAGTGCTTATGTTGGTGTCACTTATATCGCTCGGGGTGAAATATTCACACCCCTGAGGAACATAAATTTTGCCGACATAGGCTGTAGTATAGATATAGCCTAACTCAGGGTTTGTTCTACATATATAGTACTGCAGTGCTCAGTGAAGACTATCTATGCCGAAAGGAGAAGGTCTGTCAGCGTAGGTACTTCACCTCCAAGAGAGGTGGTAGCTATGTTGACCAGAGAAGCCCTCCCATTGTCATGTTCCTGAACATGTATTTAGGAACATAGTTACAATTTGGACTGGTTTTTGGATTGTGGCTAAAATATTTGATTCCCATTTATGGTGCAAGCGCATACTATGTGTTAATTGTGGACTACTATGTTGTAAGCCATTTCCCCCAACGCTTTTTTTTTTTTTACAGTGTAGGCAGAGATGTGACACCTGCAGCAATGCTGTAGTTAGATATGTAGTTATGAATGGAAAGCAAGATAAGTTTTTAAAAGCAATGTACGCTGAATTCAGTGGGGCCTTGTGTACACAATAAACACAGAATTGAGCCGTAGTGGTTAAATTTTGTTGTGTTCTATTTTGTTGTAATGTAATTTGGTCCTGCTTGTATGGACTGGGCCAAACTATGTTATAACTAGGTTAAAAACAATGCTTGAACTCAGAGACATAGCCCATTGCAAAGCTTTTTAGCCAAGTATTTACTTCAAACTTTTGTCATTAATTTACAATTTCTAGTGATATGTTTGTCTCTTGTGATTGTTGTTAGGGGGCTTATTCCTTCACCCACTTACTTCCCTGGTCCTTCTCACATGAACAGAGAGCAACAATACCCGAAGTCCAAAGGTGCAAACAATTCGATGTTTATTGGGGTGAACTTCCAGCAAGCATGATTCCAGTTTCCTTCCTTAGTATCCTCCTTCCCAGCTCTGACACCACAGAGCCTTACACCTGTGTCCCTGTTCCCATTCCTACCCTTAGCCAAACATGATTCCAATTTTCTTACCCCCATTCCCTGTTCCCATCTCACACACCCACATGCCCACCCTCACCCACACCCAGTCACTTCCTCATTGACTACAGATTATATAGTAAAACTTGAGTTCTGCTTAGCTATACCTTAACCAATCATTTTCCTGAAATTTAACTAACCAATCCTAACATATTGTAACATGATTATGTAATCAATTATATCCCACCACCTCAATTAGTTTACACCCAGCAAAATTAATTATACAGCAGACAGGAACAATCACAGAACCAGACAGATTATACAGACAAACAACAGCAAAGTGGGAACTATAATGACAAAACAATGCAGAAGTGAGGATTTCACATCCCAGCTATTGATAAGTGAGTTCTTGCCAGACAGGATGCTATCAAACTAAGTTTCCTTTTACATTTTCTAGGCACTTCCCTTTCTCTGGAGGTGATAGGAATACAATCCTGTCCTGATAGTGCCTAACAGCCCAATAGCACCTTATTTCAATGTGACTAGTTTGGAATGTGAGGATGTGACCGTTCGCTTCCCAGCTTATGGCTGCCTCTGCTGCTTAGCCAAAGGCCTGAGCCTAAGCACAGGGCCACAAACTGTCACAGTAAGAGAAGGCCCTTACACCAGCAGACAGTGATTTTGATTCTTTCTTTTATACCTCTATCACTAGCCAAGTGATAAGAATACACCTAAATTCTTAGAGTACAGGCCTTTGCAGACAGGCCTGAATATCTATATCCTAACAATTGTGTTTTCTTAAATGACAGGTCACCACATTTGCCAACTATGAGTGAATGTTTGTACTGTTTAACAACCCATAATGTAGCAATATTATGTATATTTTTAAAAAGATTGAAAACAAATGTTGGTTTCTTGGATGGGTTTCTGTAGTGTAGTGGTTATCATGTTTGGGGAGGGAGGGATAGCTCAGTGGTTTGAGCATTGGCCTGCTAAACCCAGGGTTGTGAGTTCAATCCTTGAGGGGGCCATTTAGGGATCAGGGCAAAAATTGGGGATTGGTCCTGCTTTGAGCAGGGGGTTGGACTAGATGACCTCCTGAGGTCCCTTCCAACCCTGATATTCTATGATTCTTTGTGATTTATAAAGGTGAATTAATGGACAAAGGGAGTCCTAGAACTGCTTGACCTGAAAGTAAACATTTAAATGACTGTATGGTTTTCCTGTAGGATAGTTATAGTGAGCTAAATCCTGGGGCGGAGTGCTGCTGAAACAGACAAGCAGTTCACCTGTTTTTCAAGATGCTGTCTCTGCTCTCTTTCCTGAGAGTTGCACCAAGAATGACAAACTGTAACTTTTGTTTGTTTTTGTTTGTGGAGAAGTGATGCTGTGGAGTTGCCTCATCTTTGACCAGGAGAGTAGTTTAAGTTGAATAATAGCGTACACTAGGTGTGCCTCTTGGCTCTAATATATCTGTGGTAATGACATGAAGTAACTTTGAATGTGTTTTAACTTGTTGGATTATGATATGTCAAGCACAAGCTGCTGCACAGCAGAACTGGAAATATTTAATAGACCTGTAGTTAGGTATAGTATATCCCTGCCTATTGTAAATGGAAGTTTTTGGCCACTCTGTGACTTGCAGTTAGAAAGGCATCGTTTTTGTTAATGTATTGTAAACAGTTCCTTACACTTATTGTATAATATAAATCCAGTTTATTGAAGTTGTTGGAAGGAACAAATACAGACATTTTCTCAGGTTTACTTAAGATTATTTTGTTTGAACAATTGATAGTAATGGATAAAACATCTGAATACAGTTAAGCCTGACTTAGTATACTAATGCTCTGTAGCTAATATATTTTATTCTGCATGCCAATTCACGATGACTGGCTGATGAATCAGAATTGGACTGTAAGGACAGAAGATGATAAAGAAGTTCCAAGTTTAATGTGTATTCTGAAAGTTGGTATCCTTGTGTGAGACTTTTAATGTGCTAAGCTTTAAGTATATTAGATAGCCACCATGTTCATTTGAAATAGTGGGGGGTGAGGTGATCGTAATATTCTAGATTGTTTGCATTCGTTAGTGTGTCTCAAAAGGCTTTAGTATGCATTTCAAAAGCCTTCTCTATTGTATGGTCTTTTGTTTTTTAGCTGAATATAACACCCTTTTGAGTTTGAACAGTGTATAAAAAGGAGAGGTTTCAGACAGTGTCTCAAGTACTGTCTGTTAATTCTAGGTTGGTATTCTGAAAATCCACATGTTAATCCTAATGTCATTAGTGTTTTCATGGATAGTGGGATTTTGTGTAGGTTAATTTTTTCTTTTTGAAAATAATTGCAAGTCCAGTATGGAGCTGTATAATATGTACTTCTGAAATAAAGGCCTATTGTTTTTTCCTGTGTTTATTGTAAAACATTGTGAAGTACATAAGCAGAAGATCAGCAAAATAAATGCTCCAAAGCCTCAGACTGGTATCCACTAATAGAGACAATATCCTCACCTCTGATCTGTTGCTGGGAATAAAATCATGGGAATAGTGAGGATATTTGCTGCTACTACTGACCCTATCCAAAAAGAAACCTTTCCTGTGGTGACATGTGCTGTGTTGCTTGCTCCTGGAGAATGTGTTTGTCTATTGAGTGCCTGTATTTATTATAATCAGGAGCCTAAAGGGGGTGGGTGGAGATGAAGTAATGGATCAAGCTCTGCTCACAAACCAGCTCCTCCCACTTGATGCCAAAACACTCTATTCTCTGTAGATCTGCATAATGTTGTGTCACACCTTTCTTGCATGCTTTGCTTAGCTGCAGAATAGTTAATGCTTTTTCATCATTAGACCTGACTTACTCCTTTGAACTAAACTGGCTGCAGATTCTGTACTACCAGGTTCTTATTTTAGGTTAATTATTTAAGTTATCTTTGGAACCCGGGTGGGCTAGAGACTTTTTTAAAATTAAAGCTTGGATTGTGGAGTCAAAATGGTAGCTTCAAGAAAAATATATCATTTCTCAGAACCATTGTGAACTGACCCAGTTTGATCCCTTCTGAGGCTGAAACAAGACACTAGTGAACTAGGTAATTTAAAATGTGGGTCTATTTTGAAAATTGATGGAGTAAAATGCATTGCCTTATTAAATATGTCTGCCCTGTGTACATATTTGCTTACTTCATTGACAAAAGTAAGTCTTTACTCCTGTTATCACGGCAGAGCTAATGCAGCTATGAGATCCTATTCTGTTCCACATACCAAAAGAACTGAAATGAATGGAGCTATGCTGATCTACACCAGCTGAGGATCTGCCGCATAACTTGTAGACAATAGTTGATAGATAAATTTGATAGGGTGAAATTTTACAGCAGAAAAAAACCTACATGGTTCAGGATAGGCCCACTGCAAGATGTTAGGAAGAAAAGTTATGTCCTAATTGCCAAGCAGTTTTTCCTTGCACCTTTTCTTAACCATCTGTATTGGGCTCTGCCAGATCCAGGATAGTGGCCGTAGATGTACATTGGTCCATCTTAGTATGGCAATTTCTGTGTTTTAATAGAGAACAGAATTTGATTTGTGCTATTACTTGTGCTGTTTCGAATTTGTAGACTGTCAGAACTTAACTTTTCAGTTTCTAGGGTCAGTTTGAAGTTTTATGTATAGACTAATCAAAGAAGACCTGGAAATCAGACAAATATGCAGTCCGGTGGTGCCTTTTTTGAAGTTAGTTTTTCCGAACAGAGATGACCTTAAATTAATTAACTAGGGAGAAAAAAAATGGTAAAAAGTGCACATTTAATAATTAGATATTAAGTGCAGCTCTGTCATCATGTTGGACAATGGGCAAAGTAATAGCTGACAGCTTGGATTGTTTTAATACCTAATTTAAAAATACTATTTTTTCCATTCTTCTTTTACAAGGAGACAGATGGGTTACTGACTCTCACATAACCTACTTATAATATTACAATTTTCCCCAAGTTGGAGCTACAGCTTTTTATATATTTTGGTTATAGAAGGAAAAATAAAAACAGGTGGATTGATATAAACTGTTTAAATTCACCTTTTTGGGCGCCTTTGGGGCGATCTATGTAAAAAAGGTAATAAGTGTTTTTGTTTTTTTTTAAAAAGCTATAATTTTGTAGTGGTGATTAAAAACAACTTGTATACACTCCTTTAATTGTCATTAGCTTATTGTAACTAGATAATTACTGTAACACCATTATTTTTCTACTCTTGACTCAAGAGTTTAACAGGAATTAAGCAGTATTATTACAGTACACCATGCTACCATAGATGAAGCACTTGAATAAAATAATAATGTAACTCTGAAGCTGTGTTCAGACAATTTTGTTCATAGCACCTGGACTTTGTATGCAGGAGAGTAACATTCAGCAAGTGTTTTGTAGCCATGAAAGACTAAACAAAACCACCTAGAAATATGTTAAAAGAACAGGAGTACTTGTGGCACATTAGAGACTAACAAATTTATTAGAGCATACACTTTCGTGGGCTACAGCTCACTTCATTGGATGCACAGAATGGAACATATGGTAAGATGTATGGTAACTTCCAACTTACCAGTGTGTGTGTGTATATATATCTGTGTGTGTGTATATATATATCTATCTATCTTACTATATGTTCCATTCTATGTATCCGATGAAGTGGACTGTAGCCCACAAAGGCTTATGCTCTAACAAATTTGTTAGTCTCTAAGGTGCCACAAGTACTCCTTTTCTTTTTGCAGATACAGACTAACACGGCTGCTACTCTGAAACTAGAAATATGTTGTTAGTATGTATTATTTTTGTTGAAGTAGGAATCTAAAATGCATTTGAAAGGACTAGTTTGATGACCCGAAGCATCCTGGGTTGGTCTGGAAGCTTTAATTTAAGATGGTTTGTAATTTGTGTTTGTAAGCAGATACACAAAGTATACTTATGCTCATGTGGCTTCGGTTCTATCTATGTGAGAGACTGGCTCTCTCTCCCAATGTACCATCAAAGCAGCTGAAGTCATGTTAGTTATTTCTAGTCCACAGATTTAAACACCTGGGAGCTAGCTGGTGGCATGTGTTGGAGGGTTCTTGATCCTTGAATGTTTTTCTCCTACTGTTCTGACAGAGCCCACGTTTGTTGATCTTTTGGTGGTACACTGGAAAGCCCTTTCCCTAGGCTTTTGCTTGTTTGGGGATAGGGCGTGGTTGAGTGGGCTGACTTTTTGGGTAGGATAAAAGTTTTCTTTTATTTTTTCCCCTTTGGCCTTTAAAGTCATTTTGTTAAATTTTGTTTGTCCACCTGAGACCCTGAAATGGCACAATTTGTAAATAGAAAATCAATCATGGACCATTTTCCTGAAATGTTTTGGGAATGCTCCATTGGTGTAAAGAGCATTAGATTTTGAGTCTGATGCTAAACCTGGACCTCTTACCAGCTACACTTACGATCAAGGCCCGTTGCACATACGCTGTGGATATCAGACATACATTCTTTGGCAAGGTTCCCTGATTTCTATAGCAAAGCAACACTAAATTCAGTGGTAATGTTGGTTATAAAATCATTCTAGAACATAGTGTTAATGAAATAAAAAATCTATTTTACAGTGACTTTAGAATAATTTAAACACTATCAAATATTATTATTATTATGATGGAGCTCTATAGTTGAAGTTGTGTCAACCTTTGTGTGTTAGTTCATCTCTCCAGCCCCTGAAATAACTGAAATCATGTTGCCACACAAGACTTTTGACGTTTGATTTTTATTATATAACCTACAGTGAATGTACACATGGCAGCGTGTGTGTATTTCCACAATATATGTGTATGATTTGGTTTAGTAATGAGTGTTGTATAGTTTTTTTGGGGGGGGGCGGGGAGGGCAGGGTTGGAAAGTCATAATATAAACAAATAGTGGAACCTTTTAGCATGAAATCCATTTAGGCACCTAAAGAAAATGTCTAATTTCAAAACAGTGGGAATTTTTAAAAGAATTCACTTATCAGAAAAAATGATTGCTTTCTCATTTCCTCCAGGACCAATAATATCACAGTGAGGATATTGGATAACCTAAAGAATTGGAGAGAATTTTCATTAATGGTTAATGTGCCAAAAATTATTCCAGCAAAGAAAGGTTCTTTATTATTATTTTTATTGAGCATGTCAAGCAGAGAGGGATTAAGGTTTTGTGGGACCCTGGGCCACAGGAAGTGTGGGGGCCCCCCCTCCCCATCCCTTCTGTCTGTAGCCTGGCCCTTTCCACCCCTTCTGCCTGAGGCCCTGCCCCACCTCTTCTGCCTGCGGCCCCACCCACAGCTCCACCTCGTTAGAATCATAAACTGGAAGGGACCTCAAGAGGTCCTCTTGTCCAGTCCCCTGCACTTGTGGCAGGACTAATTATCTAGACCATTCCTGACAGGTTTTTCTCTAACCTGCTCTTAAAAATCCCCAATGATGAGATTCCACAATCTCTCTAGGCAATTTATTCCAGTGCTTAACCACCCTGACAGGAAGTTTTTCCTAAAGTCCAAACTAAACCTCCCTTGCTGCAATTTAAGTCCATTGCTTCTTGTCCTATCCTCAGAGATTAAGAAAAACAATTTTTCTTCCTCGTCCTTGTAACAAGCTTTTACATACTTGAAAACTGTTATCATGTCCCCTCTCAGTCTTCTCTTTTCCAGACTAAACACACCCAATTTTTTCAATCTTCCCTCATAGGTCATGTTTTCTAGACCTTTAATCATTTTTGTCACTCTTCTCTGGACTGTCTCCAATTTGTCCACATCTTTTCTGAAATGTGGTGCCCAGACCTGGACATAACACTCCAGTTGAAGCCTAATCAGCGTGGAGTAGAGTTTCAGAATTACTTCTCGTGTCTTGCTTACAACACTCCTGCAAATGCCTCCCAGAATTATGTTTGCTTTTTTTGCAACAGCGTTACATTGTTGACTCATATTTAGCTTGTGGTCCACTATGACCCCCAGATCCCTTTCCGCAGTACTTCTTCCTAGGCAGTCATTTCCCATTTTGTATGTGTGCAACTGATTGTTCCTTCCTAAGTAGAGTACTTTGTATTTGTCGGTGAATTTCATCCTATTTACTTCAGACCATTTCTCCAGTTTGTCCAGATCATTTTGAATTTTAATCCTATCCTCCAAAGCACTTGCAACCCCTCCCAGCTTGGTATGGTCTGCCAACTTTATAAGTGTATTCTGTATGCCATTATCTAAATAATTGATGAAGATATTGAACAGAACCGGACCCAGAACTGATCCCTGCAGGACCCTACTTGTTATGCCCTTCCAGCATGACTGTGAACCATTGATAATTACTCTCTGGGAACAGTTTTCCAACCAGTTTTGCATCCTCCCTATAGTAGCTCCATCTAGGTTGCATTTCCCTAGTTTTTTTTTATGAGAAGGTCATGCGGGACAGTATCAAAAGCTTTACTAAAATCAAGATATACTACATTTACCGCTTCCCCCCTATCCACAAGGCTTGTTATCCTGTCAGGCTAATTTAACACTATTTGTTTTTGACAAATCTGTGCTGTTACTTATCACCTTATTCTAGATTTTTGCAAATTGATTGCTTCATTATTTGCTCCATTATTTTTCTGGGTACAGAAGTTAAGCTGACTGGTCTTTAATTCTCTGGGTTGTCCTTATTTCCCTTTTTATAGATGGGCACTATGTTTGCCCATTTCCAGTCTTCTGGAATCTCTCCCATCTTCCATGACTTCTCAAAGATAATAGCTAATGGCTCAGGTATCTCCTCAATCAGCTCCTTGAGTATTCTAGGGTGCATTTCATTAGTTCCTGGTGACTTGAAGACATCTAATCTGTCCAAGTAATTTTTAACTTGTTCTTTCCGTATTTTAGCCTTGTCTGATCCTACCTCATTTTCACTGGCATTCACCACATTAGATGTGCAATCAACTTCATCCTTCTAGGTGAAAGCTGAAACAAAGAAGTCATTAAGCACCTCTGCCATTTCTACATTTTCTGTTATTCCCCCTCCTCCCCTTGGGTAACGGGCCTACCCTGTCCTTGGTCTTCCTCTTGCTTCTAATGTATTTGTAGAATATTTTTGTGTTACCCTTTATGTCTTTAGCTAGTTTGATCTCGTTTTGTGCCTTGGCTTTTCTAATTTTGTCCCTACATACCTGTGTTGTTCGTTTATATTCATCCTTTGTAATTTGACCTAGTTTCCACTTTTTGTAGGACTCTTTTGATTTTTAGATCATTGAAGATCTCCTGCTCAAGCCAGGGTGGTCTCTTGCCATACTTCCTATCTTCCTACGCAGTGGGGTAGTTTGCTCTTGTGCCCTTAATAATGTCTCTTTGAAAAACTGCCAACTGTCTTCTGTTGTTTTTCCCGTTAGACTTGCTTCCTGTGGGATCTTACCTACCAACTCCCTGAGTTTGCTAAAGTCTGCCTTCTTGAAATCCATTCTTTATTTTGCTGTTCTCCCTCCTGCCATTCCTTATAATCATTAACTCGATCATTTCATGATCACTTTCACCCAGTCTGCCTTCCACTTTCAAATTCTCAACCAGTTCCTCCATATTTGTCAAAATCAAATCTAGAACAGGCTTGGCCCTGGTAGCTGTCTCCACCTTCTGAAATAAAAATTTCTCCAATCCATTCCAAGAATGTATTGGATAATCTGTGCCCTACTGTGTTATTTTCCCAACGTATGTCTGGATAGTTGAAGTCCCCCATCACTACCAAGGCCTGTGCTTTAGATGGTTTTGTTAGTTGTTTAAAAAAAGCTACATCCACCTCATCCATTCTGCCCCTTCCCCCTGCCATCTCGCTCTGTTCCACACACGATGAGCCCATTATGCCCCTCCCCCGTCTCCAGCCGCAGCCCTGCAATCTTGCTTTTCCTCCCGTCTCCAAGACCTGAGCAGCTCTGTCTCCCTCCTCCCCCCCACCCACAAGGCGATAGGTGTAGTTTGACCACTATATTTGGGGCGGTAAAGTGCGCCCACGCACATGTGCGTGCTGAAGCCAGTTCCCTTGGTTCTCTGGCTCTCGCTCTCCGCCTACAGTGCTACCTGGGCTGCTGGTGCTGGAGGGGGGACAGGATGGCATAACAGGGGAGGCCCCAGCTGCTGCTGGCAACAACTTCTTCAGTGATGTCCTTGCTGTGGTGCTGCTGTGGTTGGCTCCTTGCTGGGGTTGCTGCTGCCCAGGGAATGCCACATGCTGGGCTCCTGTATCCCTCCACCCATTCCTGTATCCCCTTCTCTTCTTACCCCCACACGCTCATGGTTGTAGAGGAAACAGGTGGACCTTGGGACCCAGGAGATGGTGTCCAGCTGCTGAGGTAGGACCCAGAGCAGAGCTGCTCTGTCTGTTCCTTGTGACCCGAAACATGCTGTGGGGAGGGGGAGAACGCAGCATTGGAATGACAAAGCCCTCTGCTCCCTCCCCACCCCCGGATGAGCAGAGCAGGGTCAGGGTATGGGGGTGCCCATTTTTCCTGGGCCCCCCAATTGGCTGGGGAGCCTGGGCACAGGCCCCATCAGCCTACTGGCTAATCTGCCACTGATGTCAAGTGCTGACAAGCTTCTATGTGTTAGAGAGTTCTTGGGTACTGTACTTTTTGGGAGATATTAAATACTCAGATATCTTTTGATTAAAAAATATAGCTAAACATACATTATGAAAACATTCTTGAAATATTAGAAAATAATTTTCAAATCCAGAAAGTAGAAACTCCAAGCTCAGAAGCTACCCTATATCTATTTCTTGGCAATGGAGAAGAACTGGATGTGAAGATAAAAGTGAACCTTGGAACCAGGGATTGAGCTAACTTGAATTTAGAGTAATAAGGAAAGAATGGCTTTTGAAATTTGCACCAGTTGAGGATAAAGGACTTCAGGTAAGCAAGTTTTGAGGACTTAACTAATGTAGTGCCTGATTCTGCCACCCATGCTCACTTTTAGTTGTACGTTATTCTACAAGGAATTGTATTGAAATGAACAGGCTGCTTTCAGAGTATAGTATTACTAACTGTGAGCAGAACTGAAAAGATTATATCACTTATGACAGAATTGTAAGGAAAATGCAGAGAAAATTAGTACACTGGCTTCTGGGAAGTTGTTCTTCATATCTTGTCTGTGGACCCATCACATTTTTCTGTCCATGATATCCAAACCACTGTTTGAGAGTATGAATCAGAAATAGACTGAGAATTCTTACAGTGAGTAGATACTTCCATTAACCAGTTGTTGTTCCCTTCAAAACTTTTTATCCTTCTCATTTTGACATTAGAGACAGATTAGGAATTACAGTTCCTCCAGTCCTCAATTTTCTTTAGATAAAATTGAAATTTGACTAATACATGAACAATTTGTTTTTGTTTGTTTTGTGGGGTAGGCAAACTGTAAATGGTCATTCCTTAATAAGAAATGCATTTTCAGATTTGGGCCTATGGGGCTTTCTTAGCTTTGACAGGTTGGGGTTCTCTCTGGGTTAATATTTAACTGACAACAATTACTGCATAGCACAGAGGGCCTTTGTGTGAAAGAGGTCTGATTTCTTCATGGCTTGCCAAAATTTTGTATATGGGTTGGCAATATGCATGCCCAGCTTTTGATGAGATTTTATATGGCAGAAATTAAACCATAAAAATTGAAGTAAAAACACCGTATTATGAGGTCTGTTATTAAAATTAGTCTTCTAATGTAAAAGCTACATGCAGAATATATGTTATGGAAAGTATCTGAGAATGATTGATGACCTACTTTCATGCTTAAATTTTAGCCTTTTTGAAACAAGTTTAAAAATGAGATTTTCGGAAAGGACAAAGGGAAGTTAGACCTTTCAGTGGGAATTGAGTGTCTCTTTATTATTTTTAACTCTTTATTTTTTTGCACATTTCTCCCTTGAAGTGGGGCTATCCAGGAAACTATGATCTATATGATTTTGTATTTCAGAAGTGGTTTGAGTTTGCAGGAGCCTTGTCTTCACTGGTAATCTACCAGTCCAGTAAACGGTAATGTAAGTGGGCTCTGCATATCATCCAGTGTTTTTGTCCATAAGAACTATGGCCATTTATATATATATCACTGAAAATTTGTGTATTCTGAGGAGGGTAAAAATGGGGAGAAGATGACTGCTTCAAGATGCGGGGACATAATGGACTCCCCCTAAAGGGTCCTCAGGGAATCCAAAATTGCTTGTATAAGAGACCATATTCCTGCGAAGTATATCTTCTAACATAAATTTCTTTATACCATGACTTGGGTATTCCAAGTGATGTAAATTCTGAGACCATAGACAAAAAAAGCAGTTTAGCTGGAGCTTGATAGGAAGCTCTAAAATTAATGTATGTTCTGAGATAGGCCACAAGGCATACCTTATACAAAGATTATTACAATAGTGTGTAAGGTGTGAATACAGGGAGGCATTCCATCACACGCAATTTGGAATAATCCTTCTGTTTGATCTCTCCTTTTTAAAATAATCCTAGCTCTTTTTCCCCCCCCCCCCCCCCCCAGGTTTAGTGAATCCACTTCCCTTTCTGTGTTTGAGCATTATTTCTGTAAGGCTGAAAACTTGTATGTTAAATTTTTTTATTTAAAAAACACACACACAAGAAAACACTGATACTTTGAGGCAACCGAACTTGGAGAATATACTGCAAAGTTTGCCTATTGTCCTTAACTAGTGAAAGTGCCGGGCCCACTGCGTCAGAGATAGTGACTAGAATCTTAAGCTAGTAACAGATGGTGTGTTCTTGAGTGAATGTGTTCAAATGAAAGTCAGATCAAGAAGAGTTGTAATGAAATTTGATGTGTTTTTTTAGATTTCAGGCAGGTAGGCTTTTCTGCATATTATATTAAATTCCTTTTTTCCTTTTTATATTCATTTTTGTTGACATTCACTTCTGTTTGTTAAACCTACATACCAGGCTGTTGTATTTTGGGTCTATTGAGCAGTAAACACTGCTTTTTAGAAGATGTATTTTGTAACAATATATTTGTTCCTTAGTTTTGTTGTGAAAAGGAACAAATCCTTTGTTTTGTGGATTTCCATATGTTCTTGGAAACTAAGCATTAGCGATACCATTAGCATTGTAGATATCATTGCATTTGAACACATGTAATAGATATAAGACACATGTACAAGATGTGATGTTGGTTGGTGGGAGAGAGTTGATCATATTGTTCCTTTTTATAGACACTTTGTAGCAAGAACACCCCCACCTCCCAAAAAAACAAAAAAAAACCCCAACTACTTTAAATGTAAGGAGGAACGAACAGATGCTCCTAAAAAGAGCTACATGTTAGATTTGTGCTATGCTGGGAGTGGATATTTTATATAAAATGGTTCTTGGCAGCTTATCAAATAAAATACAACAGGCTAAATCTTTGAAAAGGTGTTAAAAATCAGACCTGTATGTATAGCTCAGTCAGGAGAACAAGAGCCTTAAATAAGGAACTGAAATAAATGTTACTTAAGTTGAAAAAATAAAAATCATTGTTGCATCTTTTTACTAAAGGGAGAAAAGAAGCGTGTCCTTGGTCATTTGTTTCTGTTTGTACTTTTAAATTATGGAGATGGCTGAGCTTTACACTAGAGTTGCATTAAGCATTGGAGTACGCTGATTTGGAAGGTTGGAGAAGAATGGAAAGAAGGCTGAAACTTGTATAATCTTCTGTATCCCTTCATTTCAAAATGGTTGGTTATGAAAAAATATGCAGTCCTGGAGAAAGCTGCAGCTTATCTGTAGCAATACAATTAAACCACAAGTTGTAGCAAACATCTTATTTAGGTGCTGATAGGTGAATTAAGAAGCCTGACTTCAGGCTTCAGCTTTTAAAAAATTTGGCCTCTGTGGGGGAAATACCAACACAACAAGTTGCAAGAAATAAGTCATTTCAAATAACTGGAACTTGATTCAAACTCCTTTATAAACTTCATATTAAAAATATTTTTAACTATTGGATATTTGAAATAACCTTACAAAGTCCTCCAACAGTCTTTAAGTTTCATAGTTTGATACAAAACAATCCCTTCTCCAGTTACTTATTTAAGTTAAGGACATTTAGAAATTGGAAATGGCAGAAAATAATACTATAAAATGTATAGAAGAGTGCATCTCTGAGATATGTGCAGTGGTTTCTGGTCAGATTGGTTTCAGAGTAGCAGCTGTGTTAGTCTGTATTCACAAAAAGAAAAGGAGTACTTGTGGCACCTTAGAGACTAACCAATTTATTTGAGCTGTAGCTCACGAAAGCTTATGCTCAAATAAATTTGTTAGTCTCTAAGGTGCCACAAGTACTCCTTTTCTTTTTGGTCAGATTGTTAAACATACACCTTTGTATTAAAATTCTCATTGGTTTATTTTTTAGTCTACTTTTTAAACAAACCAAA
This sequence comes from Lepidochelys olivacea, assembly GCF_965140295.1. Taxonomy (NCBI): domain Eukaryota; kingdom Metazoa; phylum Chordata; order Testudines; family Cheloniidae; genus Lepidochelys; species Lepidochelys olivacea. The sequence continues at coordinate 62,784,145 of NC_140416.1, forward strand.
AGTCATGAATATAGTGTAAAATTCTCCCCAGGACCAAAGACTGACACATGGCCATTTACATCACTCTGCATCAGTCCTTCATAGATTGATGCACATGGCCACATTATTATGGGGGCAGGCCAGTTTGTGGATCTGTGTTTATATGGCACCTGTACACCATGCAAATTGTGTAGAATGGCAACAGGTGCTGTTCTAATTAATAGTACCTGCAACAGAAGGTGGATGTACAGCACCCTCACACTGTTCTTGTCCTGGGACTGTGGATTTCACTGCTCCTCCACACTACAACTTAACTTCCTAGCTATTTGAGCATAAATTAATGTAAGAAATGGTGTACGTTTTTATTTTATGATGATTAAAAGTTTTGAAGTTAATATATTTTCAGACTTTTTTTTGTATTTAACCATTGGGTGTCAGATCATAATTCTAAATATAACTGTGTGGAAAAACTTCCCACCATGTACTGCTTTTGAAGAAAGGAGATCTCTCAATTTTGTTATAGTTTTCAATTTCAATACCTGTATGGGATTTTAAATTTAATATGTGGCTTCTCAATTTAAACATATAAAACTGTTTCACAGAACTGTCAAGGGGACAGTTTGTCCAGGCAATCTTTCTTATAAGAGGTTTAATTTTTTTGCTTTTTGTCTGTATTAAGGAAGTTTTTTGTGTAGACAGGATGATCTGTCTCCAGTTGCTTGCAATGTCTGCTATGTATATCTGAGAGAAGCAGCAGGATACTTATTTGTTCCTTGGCGAAAGCAAGGAAAATGGTTACCTTTTTGTTTTGATACAAACCAATGAAGTAAGTGTGTGTGTGTCTGTGTGTGTGAGAGAGAGAGAGTGTGTTTGCACAGTACGATTTGCTTTTGGTTGTTTTTCCCCCCCCTCCTGGTTCCCTTTCGTTGTCCATAGCTCTGTTATGTTCTACTGTAAGGCACTTTCCTACACTGGGGCTAAAAACATGTTTCTTGTACACAGAGGTGAGTTTAGTATTGTTGGGCAGGACACCAACATATTTCTATGTTTTCACTCCCAAGATATTTTCTGCCCCCTATTATCCCACCATGCATATATAGTTGGCTAAAGGGTTTTGGGTAGGTTAGCAAGATGATTAATTGGAATATGTATCCCATATTTAACTGATTTATTTTACAATAAAAAGTGTGTGTTACATATATGAGATTTTCAGGTCTTCCATCCCAGTCAGATGTTGCTGAAGTGAAGCTCAGCTTTCTATTTTTCAACATTATCAACTTGTTTGTTTTATGTTTCCTAGGCTGTCTTTGAAAAGAAAAGGGCCAAAAACCTGTGTTTAAAAATGAAGTTGAGAATCACATCTAGTTCATAATAGTCATGGATATCTGTGGCATAGTCTTCAGAGAGTCCAAAGGCTGGCTGTGGCTGAACTGGTTTTGAATATTGTTCTGCATAGCTATCCAGTAAAGATTGGGACAAAGTGTTAAAATCAAATTTAAAACCCTACAATTTTAAACATAATTTGTCCCCATCCAAGCTGGCTAGCTATACAGTGGTTAAAACAGTGTTTTAAAATGAGTTGAGCAAACCTTAGTTGTAGGCCCAGTTGAGATGGAGCCAAAAAGAATGCTGTCTTGTGACTGGAAACATAGGAGTGAGGTGTGATCTCAAGGGTTCTGCTCCTGACTCCGCTGCAGGCATGCTGTATGTCTTGAGGAAAGTCGCTTTCCCTCACTTTGTTTCCCCATTTATAAAAACAGAAAATTACCTCCCTCCCTCACAAGAATGTTACGAGGCTTAATTCATGTTTGCAAAGAGCTTCTGGAAACTTAGGTTAAAGACCCTACATAATGCCTGACTACATCTGTGCAAGGTGGTGATAGATAATATGAAGGAAGAACTAGATAACATGACATTAGCAGTACTATGAAATTTATTTAGTGTTTGATTTTTTAATATATTTTTAAAACATTACCTTTAAAACTATATTTTTTTCAATTCCTTGAAAATCTTTCATGCCTACATCCATAAAGAAGCAAAAAAGGGGACAAGTTCAATTTTTTTTAATTTGTAGGTCAGCGGATGAGGTTTGTACTGAGACTCTTGGCTCTTCTTCTATCTCTGCTGACTTTTAAATGTTTTTGTTTTGTTTTGTTCTCCCATTCAACAAGGGGAGACACATTCCTGGTGTTTTGTTGATATCATTTCTAGAGCTAAAAGTGTCTGGTGAAGCTGCTGCTTTTTTTTGATTTTTTTCATGCTAATGACATTTTTTAGCTTTTTTATTAGTCCAGTGGTCTTCAAAGTGGGGTGCGCGCAAGACCATCCCTGGGGGTACGTGGTAGGAGGAGCGCCGCTGAAGAAGCGCTGCTGGCACGGCGGCAGCTGTGCTCTTGGACCTTTGATTCTTCGGCGGCACGCCGGTGGCAGCTCTTTTTTTTTTTTTTCTTTTTTTGTTGTGGTGGTGGTGGTGCAACCTACGGGGCCCCAGCACCACTCAGGTTTGACCCAGCGGTCATGATGATGGGAGTCTGGGTAGGCCAAATTTGAGTGAGTGGCACTGTAATCCCCTGAGCCGGGTCACAACTCCACTCTTACAAATTTGGTCCAGTAAGAGGAGTGGGAAAACCCTGAGCGCTGCTGTGACTTCGGAGGTTGCAACACCCAGAGCTCATAACCAAGCCCAGCCAGCCGCACAGCACAGGAGCTGCCACTGTGGGGTGAGTGCCAGGCAGGACCCAACCCCCCCAGGGGGCAGAATCCAACTGAAATAACTCCAGGGCTCTAGCCCCAGACTTTGTACTGGGTTACAACAGGCCATAAACATTTACAAATGAGTCCTGAGCCTAAAAAGGTTGAAAATCACTACTCTAAACCTTTGACTCTAATCCCCCTTGTTTTTCAACTTTGCTCTTGCCAAATTTAACAACTTGTGTGGTTAAAAATTCCTGCCTTTGCTGAAAAAAAAGGTTAAATACAGTTCCTTTGAGTGCCAGTCAAGACCACTCCTGACTCTTCCAGTGAGGTCTTCGCAGGTCTCTGCCCCTTCCCTGGGGCAATGTAACTGAAATTTGGGCCAACACAGAATAATTTTCAGCCTTTCCTCATCCTAAATGTGAGTCTTGAACTTTGGTCCCCAAATGTTTGGCACTTTCCAGGATTGGGTGATAAAGTAATCTTAAATTTTGTGATGGGTGGGTTTTGGTTTTTTTTTGTATTTTAGGACTATTTAGGTTTGTTTCACTGATGAAAAAGATTCGGGTAATTTAATCAGATGACAATATTCAAATTTCTCCATTTCATGTAGTCATTCCTTTGTTTCCCTCTGCTGGGTTGGAACTCAACAGATGTAAGGTTCTGCTGGATGCAGAAATTAATTTAAAGTTTAGAAACGTACTGTTCTGATGTAAAGGAAAGGATTACATGGTCCCCTGTAAGCTTTAAGTCAGGAGAATCATGGGTTATTTTGTCAAAGGTGTGTAGTTTGATAGTTAAGCATTTACCATACATTCTACAGACCGTAAAGATTGAGTAATGGCAATTCTGGAACATGTTTGGCAACAAAGACAAACCAAGACTACTTTCAAGTAATTTATATGGGAGCGTAACTGTGTAAGGTTTTATGACTCATTTGTAGACTTTACTCTTAAAAACCTACTTTGTCCACAGTTAAGCTCTACTCCCTGAGAGGAGCAGGGAACAAGTTGATTGGACAGTCCTCAGGTATTTAAAGATATTAGATTATCTCCAAAGTCTGTTCAAATTCCTCCTCTAAACTCACTATTTGCTCAGCCTTTGGTTACCAACCCCCACTCCCAAAGATATGCTGGAATCCATCTTTAAATTTTAATACAGTTTAAAAAAAAAAGAGAAGAGGAACTCATCATATGCACCTCTAATATTAATAACATTTCCCAATCTTTGGGTAGCAATTCTTCTTGTCCTTTACCATCTCTCCACATCCTGTTTGTCCCCTTTACTGTGGTAAGCTTAATTTAGATTCCACATTTCTGGGAAGAGGGATGTGTCATTTTAGTTATCTGTAAAATGCTGTGTGCACCTCTGGGACTATATAGTAACTTTAAGTCACAATTGTGTGTAATGAGGCATCTACGCAGCTTCTGGAAAAGTGCTTCCCAGCCCAGATAAACAGACATGTACTAGCTGTGCTTGTGCTAGTCTTCAAAAACAAACAAACAAAAACAAACAAACAAACAAAAAAACCCCGTAGTGTGTGGCCATGGTGGCATGGGTATCTGCTTGGGCTAACCACCCAAGTATTTACTCAGGTGGTTGGGTTGGGTGTACTTGGCTGACTAGCCTAAACCACCACCCTTGCTGCTACAGCCACTATTTTTAGTGTGTGCGTTCGAGCACAGCTACTGTGTCTGTCTACCTGTGCTGGGCAGCATGCTTTCAGCTGCTGTGTAACCAAACCTATGGTGACTAAAGTGTGTTTCTAATTTGAAAGACATTTTCTTTTTTGGAGCCGGGGAAGAGGTTGCATTGGAGAATAAATGAAAAGTTTTGCATTTCAAAAGAGCATTTTAATTATGGCCACAATGTTAAACATTCTTACCTGACCTACTGGATCATTTTTAGTTTGGGTACAGCAAGTAGAGGGAATTATACTGAACATAAAATATTAGTATTTAATATCCAATATTATTATTTTTGTGAAACGGATTTCTGTTTATATCCTTGTTGGCTTTTTATTTATTGAGCCTAGCACCAACTCATAACCACATATGGCTGGGTCCTCCACATTGAGCAGGTGTGTAATGTAACAGGAAGTATTTAATCTTGGTCTAACTTTTGTCAAAACTGTCACCCTGTCTAATCCTCTCCCCCCATGTATTCCATTGTCTTCAGTGTGGTTGCTTTGTACAGTTATACAAAGAGCTGAGATGCCACTTACTATCTATACCATAGACCAATGACCATTGTGTTTGTTTATGTAAACTGTCCTTTGGCACATAAGGCCTCCTTTGGTTTCTCAAAGAATTTTTGTCATCATAAAAGTGGGAAGCACTTTTCCATATTGGTAAATCAGCATTTCCCCCATCAACGTTTATTGCACCAACATTTTTTCTTTTTTTAAACATACTCTGAGACAATACTAGTGGGTGCATTTCTTGGGTGATGAAAAGTGTGCTTCAGTAGCCTAATATGGCATACCCTATTGTCTTTCAGCAATAGGGTAACATTGTGAAAAACACTTAAAACCCATTTTCAAAAGTGATGTTGGTTTAAATTGTTTTTGAAAATGGAACTTAGAGTCCAAAATCACTTAAATGCTTTTGAATATTGTACCCATAGTTAGTAGCACTTTTTTTGCCAAAAAACCACAGTCCCTCATTTTCCATAGATTTGTTTCTACCCTCTTCTTGCTCCCTTTAGGAAGGCTAGTCTTGGAATTTGAGAAACATTACCCTATGTGAGTGTTTCTCAAACTTTAGCAACCCGAGAACACCTATTTTGATTTAAAAATTTTCGCGGACCCTCTCAAGCCCCCCACTCAGCCCGAGGCCCTGCCCCCACGACATCCCTTCTCCCAAGGCCCCCCCCCACCTCTTCCCCCCCCTGCTCCTCCTCCCACCCCCACCCCCAATCTCTCTGTGCTTCCTGCATTCCTCTGAACAGCTGTTCCCTAGCATGCAGGAGGCACTGGACAGGAGGGGAGGAGTTGATCAGATGGGCTGGCGGCCCCGGACATGATTCTGCCCCCTCCCCTGAGCACACCTCGTCCCCACTCTTTCTCCCCCCCCCCCCAGTGCCTTCTGCACGCTGCTGAACAGCTGTTCCCCTGTGTGCAGGAGGTGCTGGGAGGGAGGGGAAGAAGTTGATCAGTAAGGCCTGCGGACCCCCTGGAGTATCCTTGCAGACCCCCAGGGATCTGCAGACCCCCATTTGAGAAACCTGATATAATTTGTATATGCTTTTTAATTTTAAATATGCTTTTTTAATAGGTTGTTGGATGAAGGTTTAAGTATGACACATTGTCTGTCTTAGACCTTGATTTAAACCTGTTATATCCCAAGGAAATGCATTGTAGTCTAGTTTTTGATGAATGTTTGTCTCCATCACAAAATCACCGTGTCTCATGGATTTGTAGTCTTTGCTCAGGAGAGATGGAGGGACAGGACTATTAGAAATGTTGCAGTCCAGGATTGTGATGCATTGACAAGACTATGTCTGGAGTTGGGGAAGCTTGCGGAGATTTATTTTGTCAGTGCCATTAGTTAGTTCATGAAAACTGAACTCTAAGTTCAAACTCTCCCAAATATTTTTAAAGTACACTCTCAAAAGCTACAGTCTTGCAGGTTCTGTTGAACTTTCTGTAGAACATTGTAGCATTTGAGATTTTTAGCAAAAGTTAACTTGGCACACAAGAGGAAGGAAAGATGGAAAGACATTAAACAGTTCACTTCTTTCCGGAGACTATAATGGCTCCATTATATTTTATGTTGCTGGCAACACTTTAGCGGTGTTTTATGGTATGAAGAAAAGTTAATATATTAAACAGAACAGAGAATGAGAAAAATAGGAAAAATAGAGATATATTTGCTAGGAAAAAATATAAAAAGATGGTTTGGTCTGTAAAATTTTTTGTAATCAAGCATTTTATTGAAAATTATTTTCAGTCAGGTTATGTGAATACAGCAATGACAGCAGTTTTTTATAGCTTGAATTTACTCTAGCTGTTCACAATAATCTAGTGATGATATTACTAACAGACTACTAGGAGCTGCTCTCTCCACTCTCCTTCCATTATTCTCAGCTGCACAGTTAGCAGATGAATTTAAAAGAATGGTACAAATTGCATGTCTTATTTTTTCAAATGGAAAGGAAACAAAATTCCTGTGTAGATGACTATTTTAACCATTTTTAAATTCCCTCTTTGTTAAAGTAAGACACTGGCTATTTGTTCATAATTGGTATATTGGATTACAGTAAACTTAAACTTCCTTCCTGAAAGGAGTAAAAAATGGACAATACCATATGTTGGAGAAGAAATAAAACTGAATGTACTCAGTGAGCAGAACAGCAATACATTTACATTATTTAAAGAAAAGAAAAATGTACATTGTTCAGGCAACATTCAGCACTTCTCAAGATCATCTGTTGCAACATTTACCCACAGAAGGTAGTAATATTTGCCAATTCAGGTAATTGTACAGGGTAATTTCCAACCATGCCATAGTTTAAAGGCTAGTTACCAGGAGACTTCTGAAGTCTAATTTATCACTAGCTACTTGACTAAGTTAGTTACTCTACTGCACCTTGATGTTTTTATTTTTATTATATTAACGATGACTTTCATATTAATTTCTCTGAAGCTCAAACATTCTGTGAATGTGTTTGCCTGAATGGTAGCTTTTTTGCTGTGTGCTTTCTCCAGCTAAACCTAGTTACCTCCTACTTTTCCTGAATGTTGTTTAATGAGTAGAGGCGCAGTAACAGTAGCTGATTTTAAACACATTCACTGAAATGAGAGAGAATGTTATGTACATTGGCTGAAGATAACTGACATTTAACACAATAGCTAAAGTAACTATGTACCACAGTAGAAAGAACGAGGAGTACTTGTGGCACCTTGGAGACTAACAAATTTATTTGAGCATAAGCTTTTGTGGGCTAAAGCCCACTTCATGAGATGCATGTCGTGCATCTGATGAACTGGGCTTTAGCCCACGAAAGCTTATGCTCAAATAAATTTGTTAGTCTCTAAGGTGCTACAAGTACTCCTCGTTCTTTCTGCTGATACAGACTAACACGGCTATCACTCTGAAACCTATGTACCACAGTGTAGACACAGGGAATGGTGTTGCTGTTTGGTAGATTGCTTAAAGGGGTTCCTGAAGGTTAAGTAAGCTTTATAGTAGAAAGAATGGATGGGCAGAGAGCTGGGCATATAGTGAGGAAAAATTATGCACAAATATTTGAATAACTTCTAACTAGAGTTTTCTTTTGACTGTGTGTACGCTCTTTGATTTTTAAAAGCATTGTTTGGGCAAATATTAAGAGAGAGAATTTTGGATCTACAGCAGAGATTCATTTAATCACAAAATGTAAAATGGTGGGCAGAAGAGGCCTTTTATGGTAAGGTCATTCAGTCAGTGAATGGAATGAGACCAAGTGACAGGTTTTGGTATTCTTTATTATAAATGATGAGCCAGCATAAAACTTAACTGTTTAATTGTAAATATTAGGCATTGAGCAAACAATGTGAACCATTTATAGGCTGAAATTCATATGCACGGAATATAAACTTTCAAATTGTGAAGACTTCATAAAAATCAGTGTCTTTGTGAACAGAGAGAAAGATTAAGTTAACCAAATATTGTTAATTGTGAATTGTTGGCCCACTTCCTCTCAGCAATTATTGCCCTCTGCCATTCAAATTATTTTGCAAGTTGCTTAGGGCTCGTTGCTTTTTATTTTACCCCATTTTGTCTCCTACAGCTTTTTAAAAGGACATTAGTTTTGTTCTCTCCTTTTTATTCTGACAATGTCAGTTCTTCCTTTATTTTTGAAATCCAAACCAGAATATTACACTGGTAACTTTAAGCTGGGGTGAAACCTTAGAAATATTGCGATTGAAGACTAAAATAAGTCAGAAATTATCTGGCTTTAAAGTTGACCTGCAGAGGAAAGATTGGGCTTGTGTCCTCATTTTGCTTTTTTATGTCTTATAAAGAGCCTGAAAATATGTGCTCCCATTCTGTTCCAAGTATAATTTAAATAAATGAGTCCTTCTTTAAACCAATGACATTTTCACCAGTCTTTTGAATTACTAACCTATCGTAGTTCATCTGAAGCATACTTGTTTTAAATATATTGATATCTATGTATGCAGTGGTGTTGTAGCTGTGTCAGTCCAAGGATATTAGAGAGACAAGGTGGGTGAGGTAATATCTTTTATTGGACCAATTTCTGTTGGAGAGAGAGAGAGAAGCTTTCAAGCTTACACAGAGCTCTTCAGGTTTGGGAAATTTACTCAGGGATTGTCTACACTGGCAGAGTTATAGTGCCGGCAGTTACAGCGCTGCTCAGAGAGCACTGAAGGGAAACTGCTGTTTTGTGTTCACACTGGCAGCTGCCTGCGCAATAGAGTATTCACACTTGCGGCACTTGCAGCAGTATTCAGAGCGATCATTCTGGGCAGCTATCCCACAGAGCACCTTTTCTCTTCTGCCGCCAAGAGTTGTGGGAAGACGGAGGGGGTCACAGGGCATCCTGGGTCCTGTCCCAATGCCCCGTAATTCATTGCTTCGCATTGCAGCAATCCCTGTGCTTCCACCCGCATTTGGCGCCATCTTTCAATGATTTGTGTACTGCGCACCCTGCCTCTTTGGGCTGCAGCAATGGATCCCGAACTGTTGACCAGTATGCTGCTCGCTCTGACCAACACATCATGAGTGGCAGTGGAGTTATTCCTTAAACTACAAAGGCAATAGGAGTGCAACATTGATCTCCCACACGTACTAGCTACGACACGAGATTGCTTGTGGCATTCATGGAGGTGTTGACCACAGTGGAATGCCACTGTTGGGCTCGGAAATCAAGCACTGAGTGGTGGGATCACACGGTGATGCACGTCTGGCATGATGAGCAGTGGCTGCAGAACTTTCGGATGAGGAAAGCCACACTCATGGGACTGTGTGATGAGGTCGCCCCAGCTCTGTGGTACAAGGACATGAGAATGAGAGCTGCCCTGCTGTTGGAGAAGCGTGTGGCGATTGCACTGTGGAAGCTGGCTACTCCAGACTGCTACTGATTGGTCGCTAACCAGTTTGGAGTGGGGAAAATCGACTGTTGGGCTCGTGTTGATGGAAGTGTGCAGGGCCATTAGTCGTATTCTGCTCTGAAAGACCGTGACTCTGGGGAATGTGCATGACATTGTAGATGGCTTTGCACAAATGGGCTTCCCTAACTGCGGAGGGGCAATAGATGGCATACATATTCGAGTTCTGGCACCAGACCACTTAGCCACCGAGTACATTAATCACAAGGGATATTTCTCAATGGTTCTCCAGGCACTTGTGGATCACCCTGGGCATTTCACTGACATTAACACAGGCTGCTCCGGAAAGGTACATGATGCATCTTTCAGAACACTGGCTTGTTCAGGAAGCTGAAAGCAGGGACTTTCTTCACAGTCCAGAAGATCACCACAGGGGAAGTCAAAATGCCCATTGTGATCCTGGGAGACCCCACCTACCCCTTAATGCTGTGGCTTATGAAGCCATACACCAGGAACCTTGACTGCTGCAATGGGTGGTTCAACAACAGGCTGAGTAAGTGTAGAATGACTACTGAGTGTGCTTTTGGCCATTTAAAGGCCCGCTGGTGCTGCCTATATGGGAAGCTGGACCTGGCTGATGACAACATTCCTAGGCTTATAGCCGCGTGCTGTACACCCCTTAATACTTGTGAATGGAAGGGTGAAAGCTTCATTCAGGGTTGGACTGCAGAGGCTCAGTGCCTGGAGGCTGAGTTTGAACAGCCAGAGACCAGAGCTATTGGAGGGAGACAGTGCAAGGCCATAAGGATCAGGGATGCCTTGAGGCAGCAATTTGAAGCTGAAAGTCACTAATATTTGTTGCAGTGCTCGGGAGTGCAGTGCTTGTGATGCTAGGCGGTGGTTGGTGCGGACAATGCAATATGTGGGTTAACATAATTGTATGTTGCTGCAGGGGAGGGTGGGCGCGGAGCTGCTCGGTTTGCAGTGCTAGTATCGCCTGGAGCATGTCTGCTTGGTGTGCCATAACCTTTAAGAGCTGCTCCGTGGCTTCATTCTGGCGTGCCGCGTTCTCCTTTCAGTCCCTCTTCTTGCTGTCCTGCCACTCCTTCAATTCCTGTTTCTTGGTGGCTGAGTGCATCATAACATCACGCAGAAAATCTTCCTTAGTTCTTATTGGCCGCTTTCTAATTCTGCGCAGCTGTTCAGTCGCTGATAACAAAGAGGAGGCTGGGCTCCCAAGGTCATCTCTGTTAAAGTTTAAATGCAACATTTTACAGAAGCAATATTGTTTGCAACACAGAGAACACTGATTCAGTGGTTTAAAACACAGCCAGTACACTCACACCTGTCACTAACTGGCTAACCCCAGGCAAGCATACATGAGCCACAAGACCCCCAAAATAGTGAGTAGCCCCAGGGGCAGGGTAAATGTGTTCCTGGACCCTACTGTACACTGGGCACGTGGTTCTTGGGGAGAGCCAGCACTGTAGTGGGGGCCTGATAATCATTGCTGTCTTCACACTTTCCACAGGATGTGATTGTTATGGAAGATATCTTGCTGCAGAGGGTGAGCAGGGAATCAAGGGGGAGGGTCTTCTCTAAGCCTGTGGCTTCCGCCCTGGGCCCTATGCCGCTCGCCTGTGTGCAACAATGCTATGTCCCCTTCCCCCCCATGATGGCAGAGTGGCTCAGGGAAGTTACCGTTAATGGGGGAAGAAACAAAGCAGCTTTGCCAAAGAACCTGCGGCAGCGGATTGCCCAATATCTCCACGAGAGTTTCCTGGCGATCTGAGGGAGATTCCCGTAAAGTGAGGGTGTCAATGAACACCCTGTTCCGCCACTCTGACTAGGCATGCAGTGGGAGACAAGCCTAGTTTCTGCAACCCTCCTGCCCCCAACAACTTTCTTCAGCAATTCCCAAAATCAAATCCACTTACTAGGGGCCTCCTCTCCTGTTTGCCCTTCGTGAACATCCGACAGCTGTGACTGGCTAGCCTCCTCCTGGATAGAAAACAGCTACTGTCTGCATGCATCTCTGACGTCCAAGTCATCCTCTGCCTCTGGGTCCCCCTCCTCATCCACATCCTCATCCAAGATTTCCTCCTCCTGGCTCGGTCCACTGTTGATTGGCACGCGAGCCACCGAAGTATCCACGGTGGTCTTCATAGTGGAGGTGGGGTCGCCGCCGAGTATCACATCCAGCTCTTAATAAAACCAACAGCTTGTGGGCACAGCGGTGGTTTGCCTCCCGTGCCTTGTGGCAGGCGTTCCACAGCTCCTGCACTGCAATGTGTCCTGGCCATGGCCACTTTCTGTCATGCATTGTGAAATCTGTCTGTAGGTGGTATAATTCCTACAGCTGCGGCTGGGACTGAACAGCCTCTTCTCCCCAAATGCTGATGAGGTCCAGCAGCTCGGCATTGCTCCAAGAGGGGCATAGAATCATAGACTTTAAGGTCAGAAGGGACCATTATGATCATCTAGTCTGACCACCTGCACAATGCAGGCCACAGAATCTCACCCACCCACCCACTCCTGTAACAAACCCCTAACCTATGTCTTAGCTATTGAAGTCCTCGAATCATGGTTTAAAGATGTTAAGGTGCAGAGAATTCTCCAGCAAGTGAATCCTCCATGCTGCAGAGGAAGGCGAAAACCCCCCAGTGCCTCTGCCAGTCTGCCCTGGAGGCAAATTCCTTCCCGACCCCAAATATGGCGATCAGCTGAAACCTGAGCATGTGGGCAAGACTCACCAGCCAGACACCAAGGGAAAAATTCTCTGTAGTAACTCGGATCCCACCCCATCTAACAACCCATTACAGGGCATTGCACATATTTACCGCTAATAGTCAAAGATCAATTAATTGTCAAAATTAGGCTATCCCATCATACCATCCCTTCCATGGACTTATCAAGCTTAGTCTTGACGCCAGATGGCCACCTGGAAAGATGCACTGAGACCACTACATGCATCACCAAGCAAACAGGAAGAGGATTTTAAAAATTACAAAGGAATTTACAGGGTGGGGATGACGGTTGGTCACCTGAGTGTAGGGCAGTAGAGTTCAAACCGATGACCAGAGAGGTGAGAACAGGCATTTTGGAACGCCTCCAGGAGGCCAGTTGAAGCACTGTAATTCTTTTCCCTTATTTGAAGGGAGTGAATGTTTGTGCTATGTGTTTTTGTTGTTATACCAGCAAGCAGGTTGAAGTGCTGAGTACTGAGACTCATTAGTTATGGAGCTATTATAGTAGCCAGTCAGAGTAGAGAGATTTGCACAGTTACAATGTGGTTACAGATGGGTAACTTTTTGGTGGAGTTATTTTTATTTTTGCAAAAGATTTTGTGGTGCTTATTACCATAATATTTTGTGTAACAACAAACGTGCATCAAAACTGTGTCTCAACAAGTAAACCTCTCCTTCCTTCATTTTAAGCTAGTGTGCTAGTGACTGAGGCCTTCTATATTGGATGTCTTCCCTATATGGCTTTTTAGGGAGATGCTTTTTCTAAGAGATTTGCCTCTCAGCCATGGTGAAGCAAGTGGATAATTTCCCCTCTTTAGGAAGTCAAATAACATCAGATAAGATGCAACAAAGAAATCAAGAACTGCTTGCAAAAAACGTATTCAGCAACTTACAAAGACTTCTGTGTTGTCAAAGGTTGCAACTCTACATCCTCACTGGGTTGCTGAAGAGCTACATATGGTCATCCATTCTGTATTGATGTGAGAGCTGGGCATTTAAAAAGAACGCTGAGATAACTCAAAGTGTTTGAGTGTTGATGTTAAAGAAGAATGTTAAAAATTAACTACTGGTAGATAACTATGAATGAGGTGATCAGAAGGATGAATTTAAAAAGAGCACAATTAATGGAGAACTTCTGTACGTAACTTTTTTTTTTGTGGGCACATTGCTTGTTGATCACAGAGCAACCTGATTCCTTCACTCATACTATCGGGCAAGGTTGCAGGCAAATCAGGAATAGAAAAAAAGAGCCATCTATGTCAGAAAGGAGAGTGGAAGTTGTATGATTGTGTTGTCAGTGAAAGATGGAAGGTTGTGGTTCACAACCTCTGTACTGGAGATGTCACTTGAAGACCTCACAGCATCTTCTGAAGATGTTAAGATTTGGGGTCAACCTGTTCTTCTACTGAAGTTTCATGCTCATGGATATCTATATTCCAACTGAATGTTAGCGAGTGAGATGGGGCATATATACAGGGATGGCCCTTGAATTAGCTGGGCCTCAGCTCACTCAGGGCTAGCCTTTGAGGATGGAATCAGGCCTTGAACTAGATCTGGAGTTTGACTCATCACCCAATGCAGAGTGTGGAGTACTGGTGATCATGTGTTAATTCCTGCTGTCTCCACGCCAGAGGCACGCTGCGTTGTGATGCTGCATCTTCCAGATGACCCCCGAAGTTAGACCCAGGTAGTCGTTTGTAATAGACTAGATTTGATGTGATAAAACTAGGGCTGTCGATTAATCAAAGTTAACTCATGCGATTAACGCAAAAAAATTAATCATGATTAATCCCACTGTCAAACAATAGAACATCAATTGAAATTTATTAAATATTTTTGGATGTTTTTCTCCATTTTCAAATATATTGATTTCTATTACAAACACAATACAACATGTACAGTGCTCACTTTATATTTTTTATTACAAATATTTGCACTGTAAAAATGATAAACAAAAGAAATAGTATTTTTCAATTCACCTCATACAAGTACTGTAATGCAGTCTCTTTATCATAATAGTGTAACTTACAAATGTAGATTTTTCTTGTTTTTACATAACTGCACTCAAAACCAAAACATTGTAGAACTTTAGAGCCTACAAGTCCACTCAGTCCTACTTGTTCTGCTGATTCTAAGACAAACTAGTTTGTTTACATTTATGGGAGATAATGCTGCCTGCTTCTTATTTACAATGTCACCTGAAAGTGAGAACAGGCATTCGCATGGCACTTTTATAGTGGCATTGCAAGATATTTATGTGCCAGATATGCTAAACGTTCGTGTGCTCCTTCCTGCTTCAGCCACTGTTCCAGAGGACATGCTTCCATGCTGCTGATGCTCGTTTAAAAAAAAAATGCATTAATTAAATTTGTGACTGAATTCCTTGGGGGAGAATTGTGTATCTCCTGCTGTTTTTCCTGCATTCTGCCATATATTTCATGTTATAGCAGTCTCGGATGTTGACCCAGCACGTTGTTCATTTTAAGAACACTTTCACAGCAGATTTGACAAAATGCAAAGAAGGTACCAATGTGAGATTTCTAAAAATAGCTACAGCACTTGACCCAAAGTTTAAGAATCTGAAGTGCCATCTTAAATCTGAGAGAGACGAGTTGTAGAGCATGCTTTCAGAAGTCTTAAAAGAGCAGCACTCTGATGTGGAAACTGCAGAACCCAAATAACCAAAAAAGAAAATCAACTTTTTGCTGGTGGCATCTGACTCAGATGATGAAAATGAAAATAGTCGGTCCACTCTCCTTTGTATCGTT
This sequence comes from Lepidochelys olivacea, assembly GCF_965140295.1. NCBI lineage: Eukaryota > Metazoa > Chordata > Testudines > Cheloniidae > Lepidochelys > Lepidochelys olivacea. Next base: position 62,799,387 of record NC_140416.1, read on the forward strand.
ATTGAGCCAAACCCGACATCGGCATGGACGCATGTCTTCTGGAATGGTGGTTGAAGCATGAAGGGATATATGAATCTTTATTGCATCTGTCACATAAATATCTTGGGACGCCGGCTACAACATGCAAATGCCTGTTCTCGCTTTCAGGTGACATTATAAACAAGAAGCAGGCAGCATTATTGCCTGCAAATTGTATCCAAACTTGTTTGAATCATAGAAGGTTAGGGTTGGAAGGGACCTCAGGTGGTCATCTAGTCCAACCCCCTGCTTGAAGCAGGACCAATCCCCAATTTTTGCCCTAGATCCCTAAATGGCCCCCTCAAGGATTGAACTCACAACCCTAGGTTTAGCAGGCCAATGCTCAAACCACTGAGCTATCCCTCACCCCCCTTTGTCTGAGCGATTGGCTGAAGTAGGACTGAGTGGACTCATAGGCTCTAAAATTTTACATTGTTTTATTTTTGAGGGTAGGGTTTTTTTATGAAATCCTACATTTGTAAGTTCAGTTTTAGTGATAAAGAGATTGCACTACAGTACTTACATTAGGTGAATGGAAAAATACTGTTTCTTTTGGCTTTTACAGTGCAAATATTTGTAATCAAAGTGCTCACTTTATATTTTGTATTCTCTGTTGTAATTGAAATAAATATATTTTTAAAAATGTAGAAAACATCCAAAATATTTAAATAAATGGTATTCTGTTGTTGTTTAACAGCACTATTAATCAAGATTAATTTTTTTAATCATGCGATTAAGTTTTAAAATCTATTGACAAATAAATAAAACGTGTGGCTTGCAGTTGTGAATAGATACATCAGATAGAGATGGGTGTAGTTGTTTGGTCAGTTTAAGAGCGTAGAAGGGATTTTTAATCACTACTATTATGAGGGCCTCTTGGAACAATAAAGGTGTTGAACAGGATTTTGAGACTGTGAACTACTTGGCTCCTGGGAGCAGGTGCCTTCAGTGATGGGCAAGGTCCCATTTTCAGTCAGTTTCATATATTCTTTCCTCTGTTTAAGTCGAGTGTTAGCCAGGTCCCTACTTTATTCAGGCCTGTGTTACTAGGGCAATTGTGATTCCTTGAACTCCTAAATACTATAATAGTTGTAAACCAGCTTGAGTACAGGTATTTTCATAGTGTATGGTCAAGTAATAACTATACAGGCACTATGCAGATCAGTCACAACCAATCAAAATAAGAAATTTGAAAAAATTGTAGGTATTGATTAGTAACTATTCTGCAACCTTTCTCTCTTGCTGACAACAATGTCATTTCAATATTTATCATCAGTGTAATGCACAAAATGGTATAGGTGGTTTAGACAATAATTATTGCTTCAGAGAGCATGTCTTACTATATGTTTGTCCAGCACCTAGTAAGGGCCCTAATCTTTATTTAGGTGTCTGGGTATGCAATGATGATAATATTTAGTAATGTCTGGTTCTTAGAGTACAGGTTTTAAATCATTCCCTGAGGGATACAAAAAAGTAACTGATTTTAGTATTCAGATTCCTAAGTTCAAGTGCAATATTTCACAGTAAAGTTAACTTTACTGTGCTGCAGCCAATATTTTATATACGTATAGGTATTGATCATGAAAATAGTCTTTACTTATTCCATTACTTTTCAGATTTTTAAAAATGGTATGAATCTACCATCTGTGAGGTGTTTTTTGGAAATATGTTGTCTCACTTGACATGTCTAATAAGTAATATACTGCTTAACTTTTTTTTTTCAAGCAATAAGCTGGGATAAACTTGTAAAGAAAGATTGTTGCTGCTCATCAGATAAGAGAAAGCGCATACACTATATTGTATTGGTGACTACTAGAATAAGGAAGTTTCTTGAGGTTCATTTGCTCATCAAGGTGGAATCAGTCTCTTCATTGCAGGCTAGCTAGATTTAAATTATAGCTGAACCTTTTTATGGGAGGATCTTGTAAACTGGGTCAGATTGCTAAAATGCTTAGAAGTTGAAAGCAAGTCTTGCCTCTTATTTCTGAATTGGCATCTAAAATGAATAAGATTAGCTATAAATTGAGCATTGTATAGCGACAAGGAATGAATGAATGGGGAAAAATCCACTCTTGATCCAAACTGTCCAAAAAATTCCCTGCAAATAACACTGTATGCTTGACCTCGGAGTCCCTTATATTTATAACTGTCAATAATAAGGAAAATAAAAAAGCTAAACACAATAACCACTTAATAGAATTCTATCCTACTGCCTACAGGAGTTCAGAGCTTATTAGTGTGAGGAATTCAATTATTTTCTCAGCTGAGGTATTATGAACTTTTTGTCCACTTGTATTTCAATAGTTCATACTTGTTAGCTGTATACATTTAAAAAAAAAAGAGAAAAACATCAAACAGGCCACATGAGGTTGCTATCTTATACACTTTGTTCAAGGATATCTAAATCATATACAAGGCATAGTATAACTTTCTCCTATGAGTCGATAGCAGTACTGTCTGAAAATATAGATATACTCAACTTTAAATGAGTTTTTCTCATAAAGCTAGGGGATTTGAGAACCAGCAATCAGAAGAGCATGGCAGTTGGAGACAAACAGGAACAAAATTCAAATAGTGCGATAGATAGCCCCTGGTGGCTGGCAGCTGGATTCTGTATCTGAGAGTAGCTACTCTTTTTTTCCTTTTTGTTCTATAGTAATCCCTAGTAGGGTCCCTGTCATTTCCAGCTGTTTTTCAGGATTCTAGGCTCTTTGAAGTGAAAAGCCTGGGTGACTGAAGAAGCAGCTGGAATTGAATAAGCCCCATGTCCCAAGCCAACTTTCTGTGGACCATGCTTTTGGAACTTCTTCCCTGTATCATCTCCAGAATCCACCATTTCCCTCCCTACTCGTAAAACCCTTGTTTATGCTTTTTCAATAGCTTTTATTGCTGCAAGCCCTTCTCCTTTTTGGCCTTCAACCTATAAAAGTGGGCAGCTACAATGTTCTGAGGCTTGGTCTACACTAGGAAATTAAGTCGGTATAACTGTCACTCAAAGGTGTGAAAATTTACATTTCTGAGCAACACAGTTAAACTGACTTAACCCATCGTGTAGACAGCACTAGGTTAAAGGGAGATTTCTCCTGTCACTGTACCATTTTAAATATAGACAACCTCTTAAAAGCACCATGTTCAGAACACGCTCTTCACATTACTTCGCTAGTTAACTATCTCCTATTGTCCTTTTTGGTGTCAAGATTCATCTCTTTACCTTAAAAGCCCCAAGTAGCTGTGCCTGTGTTTAATATTTCTTTCAATCATTGTCTGAGGCTCCCGATTCTGCAAAGAGCTACGTGCAGGTGGACCTCTGCACAGACTCCCATTGCAGTCCATACAGGTTGCTGAGATCTGCCAATACAGATTTCACTGAAGGATCAATGCAGAGGGGACGTTTTTGGAGGTGGATGGGCAGGGTCGGCCCCCTCCCCCACACATTTGCCGCTTGGATTGTACTGAGCATGCTCACACGAACTGAAGCTCAGTAAAACTGCTGAAGCTGGCTGCCCTCATTCCGGGCCCTCCCTCCAACGATCGGCAGGCATGGGTCGCTCTGGATCAATGCCTAAACTTCTTCTATCTTCCTTGTTAATTTCTCCTTTTTTGCTCCTCTGTTCCCAGTTTTGCAACTTCTTGCCTGCTGCCCTATGCTTCTTCTCTTTATGCTCTAACCAATTTCCCATTCTCTTCACATCCCTCTTTTAAAACCGAGCTTTTCAGTAATCGGCCAGTGATGAAGCATTAGTCATTTAAAGATTAGACCTTCACCTGGTGTACTATATGTATGTATCTGCCTTGCATTGCCTGTGTTTGATTTACATTTTAAATTCCCTTGGGCAGTGACTGTGTTCCTTTCGAGTGTGAATGGCACTCAAATAATAAACCTCTCACCAGAAACAAGGTCATTTTAAAACATTTAAATCTTTTCTCCATTACTAAATCACAACAGAAGAACTTCCCTTGACATTTTAAAAAACACTTTTTACATGGGCATTGGAAGTTGGCTTTAGTGGAACTTCCTTTCTTAACATTTTGTCATATTCCTAATGTTTGTTACGTGAATTACATATTTTGTTGTAGTTGACTCCACCATCAGTTTTCTGTATATGCCTGCATTTTCTGTGTAAATCTGAATGTTTTTTTCTTATGTGTTGAAACCATTTTTTCCCCAAGTTTGACAGTTCATTTACTTTTTCAGTAACAGAAATTTAATCTTTGCTGGAATATGTTCTGTTACATAACATACTATCTACCATACTGTCTCTGTTCTGAGCTTTTTAGAAGATTATATGGGTTTCTATGTTAATAGAGAAAAGAATATTGTAAAATGGAATGAAGTATTTCAATGTACTGTACAAAACTGTACAGAGTGGACTTACATTTTAATTCTACCTTACTATTGGAATGAGTGTGAGGAATGTAGTCTTAGTGACTAATATTCAGTCAAGTTGGTTTGCTGCTGCTTTTGATTAAGCTAATACTGAGGTACCATAATCAAATTTTGCTGGTTAATTCTGATTTCACACACTCGTACATTATGGTCACTGGAAACCTCAGATGTAGATATTGAGCTTACAAATATGATAAATTTATTAAAATGGGCCTTGTGGAGGTTGTAGTGCTCAAATTATTTACCTTGAATATGTATTTTTTTTAAAAATGAACTCTTGATCCTGAAAAAGTGTTTCCTTAACATTTTTATCAATATTGCAGCCATAATTTAAATTTTTACCTAGTAGCTATGACTTGGATTGGATTTCTTTGCGTTTGCACAACTGTATTTTGATTGATCCCTCCTCTCTGTCTGCCCATCAGTTTCTTGCTTGCAAGAAGAGAATTGAAATGTGCAAGAATCTAAGGAATATGATTATTTGGGTGACTCATTTACCTAAAAAGTGACTGAAATAGATTCAATGGTCATAGACACTGTATGACTTAAAAGGGATCCTGGTAATTTGACAATCATGGCCCGGATATGCAACAGTGATCATGATTTGGGAGTGTCTCATTTATTAGATGTCCAACTTGTAACACATTGAAAGGGCCTGATTTTCAAAGACTGAGGGCTCAGCAGTCAGCACCTAAACATTGAGGTACCAAAATTGCTATTAACTTCTGAAAATCTTGGTTAAAACATTTAAAGAACAAATCCTTGCATATGTTACAGATAAGTCCTTAACTCATTAACACTGAAACTATAATCTACTTTTGCTTTTAGCTGTTTACATTACTGCTTATCTTAATTTTTCTTCTTTTGGACTCTAACCTTAATTAGGTATTTCATCATGGTTTATAGTTATTTTCTCATAAATGTTGTGTTAAATGTGGGAGGCAGATGTTGATTGGGGTAGTTGGGAAGTAAGTTTCCATTTCTGTTGTTTTAAAAAAAAAAAATCATGGAAACACATTTGTGTTGATCCTGAAAGTTTAATTTTAGAAATCCTTAAATTTAGGCCATATTTGATGGTATGACTTGAAGTAAAAATTCAGTACTTTGGTTGCTCATAAGTTTGGAACAGGTATACAGGTAAACTGGAGAGAGAATGCTTTGTTTGTTCTTTATAAAAAATCAGAACAAGCCTTAATGCATTATTTGCTTTCCTGAAATTGAATAAATGCTGATATGAAATCTCCCTTCCACTATTTTTCGCTATTGGCTGTTCCTGCCATATCATTCCTTTCTCAGGAGGGGTTAAATTCCATTCTCATAATGTGAATGAGAGGAATGTTGGAACAGAAGAAATTGAGAGAAAATACCTTTGTTTTGTCTTGAAAATATATCAAATTTTAACTAAATTGTGGGGTCTTTATTTATCTTTCCTTCTATTAATACAAGTAGAGCCCCATAAGCAGAGCATCTGGATTTGATTTTAAACTCTTGTAATGATTTACAAGAATTTTTTTAGTTCATGCATGTGATCTCTGAACATTCTAAAACTAAACCCAAACCACAGCTTCCCTCTTCCTTGTACTACCGTCCCCCGAAGACCCTCATCTCCAGATGAGGATGGAGGGTAGGAAGACTTCAAGTTAGAAAGGGTTTTTTATTTTGTTTTGTTTAAAACTAACAATAATACAATTTTCAGTCACACGATCTTTCACCCCTACTGACTGTTGGAGTAAAATTTTCAGCTGGCCTAAAATCCATTTCCAATTTTGTGCCTGCAAAAATATTTACAAACTTGTGCAGAGAATTCAAATAGATGTCTATCCAATTAATAGTCTTGAACACACAATATAAGAAGCTGTTCCTGAAAATATAGTCCTTGCTGATACTTTTCAATAGATTGTAGACTTAATTTAATTCTGACTTTGATGGTGAATACAAGGTTGAGCTGAATGGTGGACATAGTTGTGAAGGCTTCATTTTGCCCTCAAGTCAAATGAATGGAAATGTATCACATTTTTGTGGCACTACAGAGTAACCTGTAATGATTTTATAGTGAGAAATTAATAAAAATGAAAAAGTAGGAATCCTGTTCAGTAAGAACTTTTGGAAACGTTGAGTATAATTAAAGATAAAAAAATTTAGTTCTTTTGGACTTTCTTAATGGGGATGGAAGCACTTGTGGGCCATAGAACAGCTCTCTGAATGTATTGGGGCTGGTTTGAATGTACTGGGGCTACTCCATGCAACATTTAGGGCAGAGTTGAAAAAATTGGCATGTGAAATTTCTAATTCTTCTTCGAGTGCTGTCCCTGTGGGTGCTCCACTCTAGGTGTCGGTGCGTCCCGGCGCCGTTGATTGGAGATTTTCGGTAGCAGTGCCTGGTCGGGACGCAGGTGCTCAGTTGGTATCTCCCGTCTCGCTGGAATCTTCCTGAGTGCCTGCACCCCACTCAGTTCCTTCTCAACCGTCCTCGGCTGAAGACGGGAGTTGGGGCAGTGCTGCTCCTCTCCCCTGGTCTCTGTAGGAAAAAAGTAACAAAGAATATAGAAATAGTTATTCATTACATCCCAGTTGTTTCCCTTCCTTTAGTGTAGTTACATAGTTAATTAAAAAAACAAAAAACCTTTTTGCTTCAGGCTTGTCTCCCACTGAGACGCTCTCCCCTGCCATCTCTAATTCACAATGCCAGGGGCTTCAGGATTCAAAAAGTGTGTTTCCTGTCAGGACGACATGCCACGGTCAGATGGGCACTCACATTGTGTGAAGTGCCTCGGGGAAACCCACATCCCTGCAAAGTGCCTCCACTGTACGAGCCTCATGTCAAGGGCTCGGCGCGACAGGGACCTGCAGCTTAAAATTATTCTGATGGAAAAATCCCCGCAGCCGCTTTCAGAGTCGGGGAAAGTTAAACCCACTCCTACACGCTCCCTGGCCAGATCCGAACCAGTTGGGAGCGTTGCTTCACCCTCTCTGGAGCAGAGGCAAGAAGCACAGCAGTCTCATAGGAGAGACTCTGACAAGGGTAAAGGGTCTCCCGCGAGATCCTTACCCTTTGTGCTGATAGTGTCACAGGCAGGCGCCTCAGGTTTTTCTAAAGCCTCAGCCATGGCTCCTGCAGACCACAGAGGCAGGAAACCGACCTCCCATATCGGGAAGGTCTCCGCGGCACCGAGCGCCTCAGTGCTAAACATAGCTGCGGTGCTGGCTGCACGCTCTGCCTCGGTGCCGACAAGGAAGTTGGCACCAACCCCCTCCATGCTAAAAATAGCCCTGGGGCTGACTGCACGCTCTGCCCTGGTGCCGGGAAGAACGTCGGCACCGAGCCTGCCTCCTGCCCCTGTACCAGCAGCGGACCCCCTGCAGGGCACCTCCAACAGACCCGTGGCACCGCTGACACTTTCACTTGCTAATGTGCTAGAGCGCAGCCCAGGGAGCAGGAGCAACAGTTACTCAGTGTGACCTCTCAGTGCCACCTGAACCGAACTCTCTGCTCCTGGATACACAGGGCTCATTCTTTGAACAGCCGCTCTCACTACCTGAACTGGCTACCTTCACTGACAGCGAACCCGATATACAGCAGCAGGCGGAGTTCTCCTTACCTGCCTCTCCTCCTCCACTAGAAGACCTCTTCCACCTCGGTCTACGGTCCACAGCCACCAGCCTCAGTTTCCGTACTTTCCCGGGGACGGCACCTGGGTTCTCCTACCCTATGCCTTGGCCTTAGTGGTACCCTTGGCCACATCTTCCTACCACTCATCCTCAGACCTCTTCCACGAAACCACTACCTGCTTCTGTCTTGATCTCCAGCTCTGTCCACTTCTAGAGTACCTGAACCCTCTCCTGAGAACGTGAGCTACGAACCATATCCTGACTCACTGAACCCTAATTCTCCATCTGCTCCAGATTGAGCCCTGTCTCCCCCACCTCCACAGAACATGGACTACTGTAAACAATGTCAAGAGCTTTTCAAGAGGGTGGCACTCAGTCAAGACATCCCTCTAGAAGAGGTTCAGGAGACACAACACAAACTCCTCAGAATCCTTCAACTCTCTGCATCCTCAAAGATCGCGCTCCCTATAAATGAAGCACTCCTTGAACCAGCTGACACACTCTGGCGAACTCCAGCTTCTTTATTACCAACCTAGAGAGAGGCAGAACGTAAATACTGTGTTCCTGCTAAGGATGCTGACTTCCTATTTTCTCTCCCACAACTGAACTCTTTCATCATGGATGCAGTTGCACAAAGGACGAAACAGCCACAATATCGGCCCGCCCCACAAGACAAGGACCTTAAACGCCTTGACGTCTTGGGTTGCAAGGTTTACACGTCCTCCACACTACAATTCAGGATGGCAAACTACTTTGCACTCCTCGTCAGCTACAACTTTGATAACTACAGTAAACTTTTTGAATTTGCCTCCTACATTCCAGACGATAGGAGAGCGGACTTTAAATCAATTCTGAGCAAGGGCCAATTGATTTCCAGAACGGCCCTACAAGCCTTTTTAGACACGGCAGACACAGCAGCCTGTACTACTGCAACTGCTGTGGTTATGGACAGATCTCCATGGCTTTCTGCATCTGGCATCCCTAAAGATCTGCAGACCAAAGTGGAGGACCTCCCGTTTGATAAAGACAAACTGTTTTCCAAAAAACCCGATGAACTATTTCACACCATGAAAGATTCTAGAGCGACACTGTGCACCCTGGGCATTCACCCTTCTCTTCCCAGGAGACAACGATACCAAAGACCGCGCACACAACAATATTATCGGCCTCAACCCAAGCCATATGACGTAGAGGAATCGCGCTAGACCCCCTAAGGGCAAACAAAATCAAGCTCAAGCAATGACCTCCCACCCATCTAGGAATGAACAATTTTGAAACATTGGTCGAGGGTCTGCACGATCACCCCTTGATTCCACAGCCTACTTGCCCATTTGGCCACCGCCTCCAGAGTTTCCAGCATGCCTGGCAGCGTATTACACATGACTGCTGGGTCCTCGAAATAGTTCAGTCCGGTTACTTTATCCCATTCATATCCTATCCTCCTACCCTTCCCCGTCCCTCTTCAGGGACCCCTTTCATGAGCACCTACTTGCGTAGAAGTGGCTCACCTTCTCCATCTAGGCGCAGTTGGAACCTGTGCCGATGCAACATCGAGGGAAATGGCTCTACTCCCATTATCTCCTGACCCAGAAAAAGACCGGGGGATGGAGGCCTATACTAGATCTATGCCAACTAAACAAATTCGTGAGGATACAAAAATTCAAGATGGTCACACTGGGCACAGTAATTCCTGCACTGGATCAAGGGGACTGGTTCACAGCCCTCGACCTACAGGACTCTTATTTTCATATATCAATTCATCCAGCTCACAGACGCTTCCTATGATTTACAATCGGTCATGACCATTTTCAATACAGAGTTCTTCCTTTCAGCCTCTCCACAGCACCAAGAGTCTTTTTTTTCAAAACTCTAGCCATGGTTGTGGCTCATCTCCACAAACATGGGATCGTGCTTTTCCCCTACCTGGACAATTGCCTCATCAAGGGCAACTCCTGTGGCGAGACACTTCAAGCTACGCATTTCGCCATCTCCTTCTTTCACAGCCTAGGCCTCCAAATAAACATCCAAAAATCCAACCTGACACCTATACAACAGAGAGAGTTCATCGGAGCTCATCTCAACTCAATCCAGAGTCTTGCTCCCATATCACAGGTTCCTTGCTATCACGCAGCTCATACGCATGCTCTCTATTTGTTCCAGGACACAGGCAAGAATCTGTTTACAGCTCCTTGGTCACATGGCAGCCACCACCTTTGTGGTCCAGTACGCCAGTCTACACATGAGATGTCTTCAGGGCTGGCTCAATTCCAATTTCAAACTCAACAGACACACCTTAGGGACGTTTCTAACTCCTCCTCCCAATGTTCTAGCTTCCCTACATTGATGGACAAGACCAGAAAACCTCTGCACGGGGGTTTCCTTCCAGCAGCGATCCCCAATGCTCATGCTCACCATGGACGCTTCCTTAATTGGTTGAGGAGCACATCTAGGGGGACACAGGGCACAAGGCCGGTGGTCTGCATCAGAGACACACCTACTACACACAAATCTCTTAGAGTTCAGAGCAGTGAGGCGAGCATGCCTTCACTTTCTTCCGCTCACAAAGAACAAATCTATTCTGGTCTTAACAGACAACATAGCATGCATGTACTACATCAACAGACAAGGGGGAGCCTGATCACATTCCCTTTGCATGGAAGCCATCCGAATATGGAATTGGTGCATACAACATCAAATACAAATCATCACTTCCTACCTACCACAACACTACTGCTGATGCACTCAGCAGGCACTTCTTGACAGAAAACAAATAGGAACTACATCCTGCAATACTTCAACAGCTCTTCTCCCTCTGGGACACCCTGTCAATAGACCTCTTTTCCACAACCCAGAATCGAAATTGTCACCTGTTTTGCTCCAGAGCAGGACTCAGGACTGCATCCCTAGGAGACACGTTCTTGATCCCATGGAACAACTCTCTCCCCTACGCCTTCCCACCAATTCCTGTACTACACAGGGTTCTTTGGCAGATCGTAGACGACAAGGCCTGGATCATCCTTATTGCCCCGGCTTGGCTGAGACAGACGTGGTATCCTTACCTACTCCGCATGTCCTCCCATCATCCACGGGCTTTCCCTAACAGACCAGATCTCCTTTCCCAGGACAACGGATGGGTTCTTAACCCGCAGCTCCAAAAGCTCCACCTGACAGAGTGGTTCCTCCATGGTTCCACACCCATGAACTAGCCTGTTCTGAGCAAGTCCGATATGTCGTCCTGCACAGTAGAAAAGACTCCACTCTTAAAACTTAACCTGCAGAAGTGGAAGCGTTTCGCCCTCTGGTGCTCACGTAATCACTTAATGCCCAATACGGTGACCCTCCCTAACATTCTATACTACCTCCTGAAACTAAAACAGGATGGACTTTCTCACAGCTCTATCAAAGTACACCTGGAGGCGCTTACCACCTTCCATGACCTGTTAGGTTATTCACTCTTTACCCACCGCGCCATAAAACGATTTCTCATGGGCCTGCAAAATCTCTACCCTGAAATTTACCCAACGGCAGCTACATGGAATCTTAACCTCGTTCTTCACGCTCTCCTGAAACCTCCATTCGAGCCCTTGGCTACCTCCACTCTTCTCCATATGTCCATGAAGGTAGCTTTCTTAGTTGCAATAACATCAGCAACAAAAGTAGGTGAAATAAGCTCCCTGATGGCCCATCCTCCCTACACAGTCTTCTCCAAAGACAGAGTCACTCTGAGACCACATCCTAAATTTCTCCCTAAGGTGATATCCATCTTCCACCTTAACCAACCTGTATACTTACCTACTTTCTATCCCAAGCCTCAAAAGACTCCACATGAGGCAAACCTGCATACTCTTGACGTCAAGCAAGCAATCACTTTTTACTTAGACAGGACTAAGCCATTTCGTAAATCTCCATGACTTTGTCTCCATCACCAAAAGGTCAAAAGGTATGGCTATCTCTAAACAACGTCTGTCCAAGTGGCTCTCTGACTGCATCAGATCCTCTTACTGTATTCAAAATATTCAACCGCCCGAAGGCATTAGAATTCATTCCACTCGAGCTATGTCGACATCTGTTGCCTTCCTACATAACGTACCCATTTCTGACATCTATAAAGTGGCTACATGGTCATCTGAACACACGTTTGCCAAACACTGTGCTATCACACAGGATACCACGGCAGACACCATAGTAGGCCATACAGTACTCACTGCCGTGTCTCCAAAGTCCCACCGACCATAGTGGGAACTGCTACACATTCACCTAGAGTGGAGCACCCACAGGGGCAGCACTCGAAGAAGAAGGGGAAGTTACTCACCTTGCAGTAACTGAAGTTCTTTCAGATGTGTGTCCCTGTGGATGCTCCACTCCCCTCCTTCCTACCCTCTACTTTGGAGTACTAGTATAATTGCTTCATGGTAGAGAAGGAACTGAAGGGGGTGCAGGACGCAGGTGCTCAGGAAGAGTCCAACGAGATGGGAGATACCAACTGAGCACCTGCGTCCCGACTAGGCACTGTTACCGAAAATCTCCGATCAATGGTGCCAGGATGCACCGACACCTAGAGTGGAGCACTCACAGGGACACACATCTCAAAGAACTTCAGTTACTGCAAGGTGAGTAACTTCCCCTTTAGGCACAAAAATCTACTTGCCTACACTTTATAGTGACAATTGTAAGCTCTTTGGGGAGTTTGTTTCTTGTGATTAGCACATTTTGGTGCTGAAATCCCAATATAATAACATTTTATTTTATTTTATTTTACTTTCTTATCAACAAGATTATTGCTCCACATGAATGAATAGAATTTTGCAAGGCTGATACAGGACATGGATGAGCAGATGACTAATATTATTTGTAGGATTCCTTTTTTTATTTTTATTTGAGGAGCAACACCACCTAGAGAAATAAGCTCAGGACTTGGAAACAGGAACATCTGAATCCTATTTCTGGCATTGCTACTGACTCATTGTAAACCTTGAGAAAGTCATTTCACTTATTTATATCTCATTTTGTCCATCTATGTATGCAGTGCTGCCTAAAGGTTAAATTAGGCCCCGAGCTTGCAAATACTTACACAAGTGCTTAACTACTTAAGCTTCTGAGCAGTCCCATTGACTTTAGTGGGACTACTCACAGGAGCATAAACTACACATGTGTTTGGAGGACTGGACCATTAATTTGTACAATATAATTGTGAAGCTGTAAGATGTCAAGGGCTAAGTAATATCTTTAAGAATATCTCAGGGAAAAAATAATTTAAACCCATGTTAGCTAAAACCTGTTCAACCTCCTGTTAAACATAAATAGGTGATATGCTGTAAAAAATCCAAGGTAGAGTATAACTGTTAACATTTCCTGCTTTCTATGTCATTGTTTGGTTCTTGTAGTGCTTGAAAAATAGCTGATGAGCTCAATGACCCAATGTCTTTTTATTATTATGGGACAGAGAACATAGTTTTATTCATATTATTCATTTTTTAGTTAAAAATACATATTCTGAAAAACGGGTGAAAGCTAATAGTGATCTGCAAAACTTTTTTTGACGTTTTCTACCACCACTCACACACTGAAAGTTTTCTAATAAATTAACCCAGATCTTTTTCTTCTTATTCCTTAAACTTTGCTTTTTAGATACACCAGCTGCTGAGAATAGAGGGTTGTATAACTTTATTTTCTTTAAAATAGTGGCATCACATATCCTGTTAATTACTGACATGTTAATTACTGACTGCAATCTGATTGTTCCTAGTCTGTGAGCCTCCCCACCCCACTCCTCACATACATATTCACACTCTGGGCTGGGAGGAGTAATGCAACGGCTTTCTTACAACAATGTAGTTGCTTTAACCAAATCAATGTAGTAATGTACAAGTAAACTATATATGTGAGAGTGAGGAAATAGTATTTGTATTTTTTTAGCATGCAAGTAATGGTGATGTCAGCATACAGCAGAGCTTGGGTCCCTCTCAGTCTCTTCTTCACAAAGGAATTGTGAAAGGTCAGATTTGTGGTGGTTGTTTTAAAAAAATATGAAAACATGGATTTTGACAAATAAAATAGAGGTGGATCCTCAGACTGAACTTCATAAGCTAAGTAAGAGTACCAACTTGAAAAAACTTTGCAGGTCAATTTTGATGTTTATAGGGATAGTTTAGTAACTTGTGACTACTGAACTGATAATGAATCTTTTCGTACAGCACAGCTGTTGCAGAAAGCGCAAGAGCTTGCAAACTGATACCTGTGTTCCAGGGCTAATTATGTCTTGATGGAGAATGTTGACTTAAATACAGATGTCTGAGGCTCCAGTGCTGCAAATGCTTAGGCACCTGTGTGATTTTGGAGGATCGTGGCTTAAGCCAACAACTTTGATTACCTGTTAATCAGACATCTGTGTATTGTTTTTTGTCTAAGAATGTAAGGGGGGAAAAAAGCACAAATAATTTTATATAAAAACAAGGAGTAAATGAGTAGTTTGCTCTCCGTATCATTGTTTGAGTGGTCATGATACAGGTAAATGAATGTCTTCCAGAAACATTTGAACTACTCTGCCCCTCTCATGAAGAGCTGGTTGAGAAGCACTATAGACTGCTAATGTTGATTTCAATTAGTCTTGGAATACTGGGAAAATTTTAGAGGACTGGAAGAAAGTTTATGTATCAATATTAAAAAGGGGGAAATGGGATGACCCTAGGTAATTAAAAGCCTGTGAGCCTGACACTGATGGCTGGGCAAAATAACAGACTGCCTAATATGACACTCGACTTAATAAAGAATTATAGGGTAATATAATGTAATGCCAGTCAACATGGGAGTTTATGGAAAATAGATCTTGTTAGACTTGATGCTTTTTTGATGAGATTACAAGTTTGGTTGCTAAAGGTAATAATGTTGTTGTCATATACTTAAACTTCTTTATGGCATTTGAATTGATTATGTAGGACACTTTGATTAAGAAACTGTAATGATACAAAATCAACATGAGACATTAAATGGTTAAAAACTGGTTAACTGATCGGTCTCAGAATGTAATTGTAAATGAGCATTATGTTGACAGGAGGGAGTGGAATAACTATGCCGATGGGAGAAGCTCTCCCATTGACACAGTATTATCTTCGCTTAAGTGCTAAAGAGGCATAGCTGCGTCAATGCCGTATTTTAAATGTAGACCTGCCCTCAGGCTTGAAATCTGGGTGTCAGCCTTCTGTCTGTGCCCACACACTCAGGCTGTATCCAAGTCTTACTACCTTTACATATATGTTTCAAAGATTCAGTATAAAATTTTCAAAAACTTTTGTAAGACTCATTTTCAAAAGTGATTTAGAAACCTAAGTCTCATTGAAAGTCAGCTGGACTGTCTTTGTCTCACTTTTGAAAATGCTAGTGTCATGGTTCTCAGGTTAGCTGTATGGTTGACCTCTCAATCTCTTATGGACAGGGAGAAAGCGGTAGATGTGGTATATCTTGACTTTAGTAAGGCTTTTGATGCTGTCTCGCATGACCGTCTCATAAATAAACTTGGGAAATACAACCAGATGGAGCTACTATAAAGTGGGTGCATAACTGGTAGGAAAACTGTCCCCAGAGAGTAGTTATAAGTGGTTCACAGTCAAACTGGAAGGGCATATCGAGTGGAGTCCTATAGGGAACAGTTCTGGGTCTGGTTCTGTTCAATATCTTCATCAGTGATTTAGATAATGGCATAGAGAGTACACTTATAAACGTTGCAGACAATACCAAGCTGGGAGGGGTAGCAAGTCCTGTGGAGGATAGGATTAAAATTCAAAATGATCTGGACATACTGGAGAAATGGACTGAAGTAAATAGGATGATATTCAATAAAGACAAATGCAGAGTACTCCACTTAGGAAGGAACAATCAGTTATACACATACAAAATGCGAAACGACTGCCTAGGAAGGAGTACTGTGGAAAGGGATCTGGGGGTGGTCATAGTGGATCACAAGCTAGGAGTGAATAGTGTAACACTTGCAAAAAAAGCAACCATCATTCTGGGATGTATTAGTAGGAGTGTTGTAAGCAAGACATGAGAAGTAATTATTCCACTCTACTCCACGCTGATTAGGCCTCAACTGGAGTGTAGTCCAACTGAGTCCAGTTCTGGGTGCCACATTTCAGGAAAGATATGGACAAATTGCACAAAGTCCAGAAAGAGCAGCAAAAATGATTAAAGTCTAGAAAACATTACCTATGAGGGGAGATTGAAAAAATTGGGTTTGTTTAGTTTGGAGAAGAGAAGACTGAGAGGGGACATGATAGCAGTTTTCAAGTACATAAAAGGTGGTACTTAAAAGGTGGTACAAAGAGGAGGGAGGAAAAATTGTTCTTCTTAACATCTGAGGATAGGACAAGAAGCAATGGGAGCAAGGGTGTTTTAGATTGGGCATTAGGAAAAACTTCTTAACCGTCAGGGTATTTAACCACTGGAATAGAAGAGAGCTTGTAGAATCACCATCATTTGGAGGTTTTTAAGATCAGGTTAGACAAACACCTGTCAGAAATGGTCTAGATCAGAGGTGGGCGAACTATGGCCTGCGGGCCACATGCGGCCCGAGGGACTGTCCTGCCGGGCCCCTGAGCTCCTGGCCTGGGAGGCTGTCCCCCGTCCCCTGCAGCCACACTGCCACGTGGCATAATGCTCTGGGCGGCGGGGCTGCAGAGCCCGGGCTGACCCAGTGCTGCATGGCGCAACGCGACTGCCTGTTCTGGTGCAGCCACGCTGCCAGCCACCGGTGCTCCAGGCTGCGTGGTAAGGGGGCAGGGAGGGGGGGTTGGATAGAAGGCAGGGGAGTTTGGGGGGTGGTCAGAGGTATCAATAGGGGTCGGGGCGGTCAGAGGGCGGGGAACGGGGGTTGAATGGGGGCAGGGGTCCTGGGGGGGGCAGTGAGGAAGGAGAGGCAGGGTTGGATGGGGCGGTGGGGGATCTGGGGGCGGTCAGGAGACAGAGAGCGGGGATGGGGCAGGCGTCCCGGGGGCGGGGGGTGGCGGCGAGAAGTGGGGCGTTGGAGAGGGGGCGAGGGCCAGGTCATGTCTGGCTGTTTGGGGAGGCACATCCTCCCCTAACCAGCCCTCCATACAATTTCAGAAACCTGATGCGGCCCTCAGGCCAAAAAATTTGCCTGACCCTGCTCTAGATCAGTGGTTCTCTAACTTTTGTGTTGGTGATCCCTTTCAGACAGCAAACCTCTGCATAACACCCCCCACCTTTATAAATTAAAACACTTTTTAAAATATATTTAACATTATTATAAATGCTTGAGGTGAAGTGGGGTTTGGGTTGGAGACTTGACAGCTCATGACTCCCCATGTAATAATCTTGTGACACCCTGAGGGGTCACGACCCGCAGTTTGAGACCCCCCTAGTCTAGATAATACTTTAGTCCTGTCATGAGTGCAGAGGACTAGACTAGATGACTTCTCGAGGTTCCTTCCAGTTCTGTGGTTCTTCATGGACATCCTTTCACGTGACAGGCCCTATGGCTTCACTCCTTTCAGAGTAGAATCGTGAACGCACCCCACTTTTATACTGTCTCCCCCGCCCCCTCGGATTCTGCTCTCCTTTTTATTAACCATGTGTCCTCAGCACGTCCAACTGGGTTGGGCACTTGCTGTAGATATCCCTTCACGAGCTGTGAGCAGTAGGTAAGTGCAGTGATACCAAACAGTTTCTTGAAAACATTAATATTCATAGTAATACAGCAACTGGAGAGAGAAGTTTGAAATAAGAAAAGATCTACCCATGCAATCACTTTGGTAGGCCTGACTTATCCCTGGTACCTCTGCTGTTCTGGAGAACAGATTACAATCTGTTTCTCTGTAGACTGTGTCTCCCCCATCAACCTCAGGAATTAAGCTTTTAACAGGTTCCAAATTCTAATGTCAAGGATCCCCCACGTCTCTGCCACACTGGGAGTTATCAGCCTGACAGCCATCCTGTTGAACAGAGGGTGGTGGGGATACACCTTCAAAGGAGTTAACACATATATTGTTTTGAGTACCAGTGATTGGGCTATCTGTGACCGTTGTCTGTCTTCCTGCAGATGTGCCACCAAGAACTGAGTTGCACCTATGTATCAGGCACAATGATCAAAATCAAATAGATGTTCACATCATATTTGTAATTTTTATTAATATCACCAATGTTCTTCAGAGGGACTTCAGGTTACCTAGGTACTATTGGAAATTTTGCTCTTAGTCTTTTGTGTCTGTCCATGCCCTCATCCTGCATCTCTATTACAGTAATCCTCTCTCTAGCCCAGGGGTTCTCCAAACTGGGTGTCATGACCCCTCAGGGGGTTGTGAGGTTATTGCATGGGGCGTCGCGAGCTGTCAGCCTCCATCCCCCCCAAACCCCACTTCGCCTCCAGCATTTATAATGGTGTTAAATATATAAAAACGTGTGTTTAATTTATAAGGGAGGGGGTCGCACTCAGAGGCTTGCCGTGTGAAAGGGGTCACCAGTACAAAAGTTTGAGAACCTCTGCTCTAGCCCTAATATCGACCACATTCCTCTCCTTAAGTATGTTGAAGTTTGACATGCTCTCTACTGGCTTCCCATAGAATATTGACTAAAGTTCAGGGTCCCAGTCTTTTATCTTCAGGGTGCTCCATGGCCTGGAGGCTCCTGAGGCTCCAGAATAAAGACTCTGGTTGACTATATTGCTCATCTGGAGTAATGCAACTTTCTATAATAAGGGTAAAACTCATGTGTGGGAGATGGAATTTTCTTGGCAATCTGTCCAAGACTGTGGAATGAAACCCTCCCAGGAACTAAGGAACATCAGACTTCACCGTCTCCACTCCAAGTGCAAGGTGCATTTCTCTGAAGGTACGTTCCTTGCCTTCTAACATAAATATGTTGTGACATATATATTAAAAACAAACAATCCTAAAAAAAACTCCTTCAAACCACTACCCTACCAAAACAAAACACTCCACTGCGCATGTTTCTCACCCTGGGGAGATGTGACAAATGTTTAATCGTGCACTGCTGGAAGGTGTTCCGATACTATGGTGATAAGCACAGTGTAAGAACCTGCTTAGAATAGAATTCTGTTGCCAGGATCGTATTCCAGGATCATCACTGACCACATCGTCCCCTCTTTGCATCCCTCTGACGACTTCCTGTCCTCCACTGCATTAAACACAAACTGTCTTTGTTTGATCACCTTCCCCCTCTACTGGCATGTTTTTATGATTCTCTCTTTGTTCTAGGTGAAATCTATTGACTTGGCCTAGAAATGAATATATACATGGGGAGAGCCATAACCAGTTAGTTTATTGCCTAGTGGTTGAGGGCTTGGAACTAAGAATACCTTTCAGTCTGGTCCCCTGCATCATGATACCATGTGTAAGGGGACTGTTGCCCCCTTACTAACAGTCAGTGGGGGTGTTTTAGTTGGCTAGCTCCCAGTACTAAAAGAGGAAGGGTCTATGGGAAATCAGGACCCTGAGACTGACAGTCCCCAGGAACAATGGGGAGAGGCCAATGCTCCAGGTCAGCCTGAATGACAGGGTGAGCAGGCTAATCAGGGAGTCAGGATGCCAGGGAGGTCCCGTCCTCTGTGTGAGCTGCAATTGCCTGGGTTAGACAGAGTGGGGCCGAGCTAAAGAGAAAGCAGGGGCCCAAGCTAAGCTGGGGAGCAGAGCTGTGCCAGATCCAGAGAGAGCAGACCCTGTCCTGGGAGCAGAGCTGTAACCCCAAAGCCAGAGGCACAGCCCAGAGAGAACAGACTTGCCCTGGGGGGAGAGCTGCAGCAACCAGAGCCAGAGCGGCCAGAAAAGCAGCCCACGAAACAGGTCAGTGCTGGGAGCAGTCACAGAAGCAGCCTGCAGAGCAGACCTGTCCTGGGAGCAGAGCTGTAGCAACCAGAAGCCAGAGGGGCCAAAGAAGCAGCCCAGGGAGCTGGAGGCAGAGCAGCAGTGCAGAGACAGATTGGTGCAGCTGGGGCTGGAGCAGTCTGAGCTGGGTGCGGTGAGCAGCTGGGGAGAGTGAGGGGGACCCTGGGCAGCAGGCCCAGCACAGGGAGACGCCTCAGCCAAGAGGCTCTGCAGGCCAGGCTTGGATCGTAACCCCGACAGGGCGGGGGCGACACTGGGGTTCCTACCACTTAGAAGGGTCCTACCACTTAGAGCCTGAGAGCGTGTGGCCACCACCAGAGCAAGTGTCCAACCCATAGCATCCCTGTAGCACAGCCAGGGCCTGAGAAGAAGGCCTGGGACTTACAAGTAACAGACTGTGAACTGCCCTGACATTCCAGAGACACTGTTTGTGATGTTCCCTGCCACAGAGCGGGTTGATATGTTTTCTTTAACCTTTCCCATTATTCCTTATTCTTTTTAAAATTAATTGTTGATTAAATAACTTTAACTTGTATGTACTGGTCAGTGGGTCAGAGAAGTGCCCATTGCATAGAGAGTACCCCAAGTGGGGACACCCGAGCCCGTGTCCTAGGTGACCACAGCAGGGTTGGGGGGTCAAGTCCCCCAGGAATCCTGGGCCCAGCCTTGTTGGGGTTACGAGGACCCTGCCAGACAGGAGAGTGGAAGGGGAGTCCTCAAGGGCAGGGAGGCCACTGGGTGAAGGAAGTGGGAGTGAGGACTCAGATCCTTTCGCTAGCCCACTTCACCGCGGTAGTGCAGAAGCCAGGAAAGCTCCTCACAAGAGCGGGACTATTCCCCGCTTACACATGCACTGTGAATAGGTAGATTTTACATTCTTGATTAAAGGACTGAAAGGTGTACTTCGTTTGACACTCAAAAATCATCATGTGTGGTTCACCTTTTCTTGTTCACCTTCACAGCAGGAAACTGAGCTGACTATGATGTCCGCATTAATGTATGCATTTGAGCTGTAAGAGGAGCAAACGTTATTGGATGACCTACTCAATACATACTTGGATGATGGAAACTCAAGTACATCAAGGTATCCCTCTCTTGTCTTCCCAAAAGAAAAATCTCAAGAATATCTAAGCTGACAAACCTCCCTGCCGCTTCCCCTCTCCTTTCTCAGAAAGTCAGTCATTTGTCATGGATTTGTGAACCATAGAGAAGCTCTTCACTCCTTTTAAAATTATTTCAGATGGTTGATTCTGTAGGTGTAGTGGATGGAGCTGCACATTTTTCTCTATGCTGCAGGAAATCTGTTAAAGTAGAACTGTATGGCTTAGCTTAAGAAAATACTGTGCTGATTCTCATGGAAACATTTTGTGCATTAGCTGCAAAACCAATTTTCTTGGTATTTTTCCATCTTCACTTAATTTTTTCCCCCCAATGTTAGTCTTTTTGGTTTTTTATTTTTTTTATTTTTTATGTTCAGTACTCATTTTAGCAGTGATTTCTTCTGATGGTAAATGACCAAGGGGTGTACTTGGGATGTACTATATCTGAGAACAAACCAAAATCTGAAGTGTGGCATTTCCAGCACTGGTTCATGCATAGCCAATCCTAGGAAACCCTCAGCTATTATTTAAAGCGTATAAGCAGGTTATAGAGCCCTACAAACATTGTAGTCACTATATGCAGTGCATCAAAAGATAGAGGAAAATATTTTGTTGGGTGTATTTGTTTTCTCAAGGCACACTTTAATTTTAATGTCGGTGGGAATTACAAGAACAATATTTAGAAAAGGTAGAGCTGGAAATGGTCTATGTAGGTTACTTAGTCTGTCTCTCTGCCAATACAGGATTAGACCCTGTTGTAAATTTGCTAATGTTTTGTCCAGTCTGATTTTACATTTTCAAAATGACTGGGTTTCCACCACGGCTCATAGGACACTATCCCTTGATCTAACAGATCTGGTGTCAAGCTTTATTTCCTGATATTTGGCCAAAATTTTCCTCCTCTTAATTTCATTCCATTACTTCTAATTTTACTTTTCTACTGCTCTCAATCCTTTCTCTACCTGTTTGTTGTTTATACTCTTCAGATATTTGTGTCCCCTTCAACCTCCTAGACAGTGCTTAACCAAGCTCGACATATTCAACATTGATATATAGGATGGGCCCAATCCTGTGAGGGGGAGAGATGGGGGCCAGTATCCTGGTACTCTGCATCTCACAGGATTGGGCCCTATATTAGCAAATGTTTACAAATATTTTACCTGCTTATTAATGGGATCCTTTCAAATACTTGTTAACTTATTTCTATCCTATTTTCTTAGAAGCTTGAATATAACTTTCACCAAATTATTTTTCTTCTATTTGCCAAACATTGCTTCTTTTTTTAAAATTTTTTATTTAAATTTCTCCCTCCTGCCCTTTCCCTCTCATTAGGAGCATGTCTTTTTTGTTAAAAGAATCTTGGTTCCCCTTCCTGCAGTCTGACCAGAGAGTGTCCTTTGGCATCCTTTTTTGCCCTTGTGCTACCATCACCTCAAAGGCCCTGTATCATGGCAGCTTGTTCTCTTATCTGAACATTTGATCCCTCTAGATGCCTCTGACCAAAACACTTTTTAGCTCTGCTCTCTCCCCCTTCCTCCATAAAACATACCAATTCCTGTCCTCCATGATCACATTGCTGTTATAATGTTTGGGGACGCTCAGTGAGAAGATTCTTGAAGATATACCCTAATCTTATCTGACTCATCTTATTAAAAATAGTGTGTGTATGGATCTTGAGTCTCCCTTGCCCTCTGCTACAGTTTCTGGTTTGTTTTTTTAAAGTTTGATTTGAATAATGAGACTTCTAGACACACTGACACATAATTTATATTACAACAAAAGAAAACCTCAGCATCATTAACTACAAATTCAAAAGGAGAAACTCAGCTAGCTTGCCACCTATAAGGCTGTTTTTTTTGCACAGTCTCATGGTTCTGGGGAGAATGTGTTCAGCCCTCTCCAAAATCGTAACCAAATAAGTGTCTTTTGTAACATGCCTGGAAGGTCATCAAATTTGGATTATTCTGGGCCAAGAAGGAAGGAAGTTCCAGTGTCCTGGAGCCTTCATAGAGAATCTCCTTACCAGCAGCTGGCTCTGTGGATGTAGCAGACTTCTGTTTGTTTTGCTTTTTGTGTTTTGTTTTGTGTTTTGTTTTGTTTATATACCTAGGGTTGAAACATTGGTTTATATTTTTGAAGGTACCTTTGGAAAGAAAAGGGCCAAGTAATTTTAAAAAACAGCTATGATTCTCCATCTCTGCCTCTGGAGCTGCTAATGTCTTTCCATGTATTAAAGAGGATTGACTTGAAGTGGCTTGCCAGCCAAGGATATTGGTCCAGAGTTTTGGTATCTGCATTTAGATCCCCTGTGCCACTGCAAGTTGGGCTGCCCTATCTCATCCATCTTTGTTGAAACCTGTAATGATATCATTAAATGTTCTGGAGCAAGTTATGATCAACTGACATTCTGCCCCCTCCCACACACCCACCAAATTGCCCCCATCCCATTAGTAATTTATAAACCCTGTAACATACAATATTCGTGTGACACAAATTGCTCTGATCCGCTTGGAAATTACGGACTTTACAACCTGTAAGAACCTTACCCAGTGAAAAATACATGTTCTTGCCCTTTTTGGGTCACAGAGGATTGAAAATCTTCAGTAGCATAAAATCAAACCAAAAATAATTTTAGTAAACTGCTACAAATACCACTAGTTTATATATTATATAGTTATTTTTCATGTTTTTATACATGAGGGTTATTTAAAAACATACTACTTTCTAAATATTCTAATTAATCCTATTAATTTGATGATGAAATCAGTATTTAACCAAAGTCAGTGTATGCTAAGGATTTAAAATGTATTTTCTTAACACAATTAATACGATGTCTTTAAGAAGCAGAGATAATTTTCACTGGCAATAACTGTCTGGATTACTAGACCCATAAAGTATGTGGTGTTTGAATACATTCCAGTTCTGCTATAAGTTATTAGGAGCTGGTGAAACTTTTGGGATAGGGGGAGCCTATACAGGAAGGATGGGCTCCACCTAAACCAAAGTGGATCCAGACTGGTGGTACTTAACATAAAAAGGTTGCAGAGCAGTTTTTAAACTAAGAGATGAGGGAAAGCCAATTGCTGCAGAGGCTCATGTGGATTGGACAGAGACCTCTCTTAGAAGAGAGTCTATTGATAGAGATTCTGTAGGTTTTAGTCAGGAGGAGCGGATGGAAGAGGATAAAGTAAGGGCCAGATCAGAGGAGAAACATTCACATAAAGAATCTGACACATCAGAAAAGGCCAGACAGACAAACAGTGACAAGTTTTTAAAGTGCTTGTACACAAATGCTAGAAGTCTAAATAATAAGATGGGTGAAGTAGAGCGCCTCGTGTTAAAGGAGGATATTGATACAATAGGCATCACAGAAACCTGGTGGAGTGAGGACAATCAATGGGACACATTTTGTACAATGGTACAAAATATATCGGAAGGACAGAACAGGTCGTGCGGGGGGAGTGGCACTATATGTGAAAGAAAACGTAGAATCAAATAAAATAAAAATCTTAAATGAATCCACATGTTCCATAGAATCTCTATGGATAGTAATTCCGTGCTCTAATAAGAATATAACAGTAGGGATCTATTATTGACCACCTGACCAGGACAGCGATAGTGACGATGAAATGCTAAGGGAGATTAGAGAGGCTATCAAAACAAAAAACTCAATAATAGTGGGGGATTTCAATTATCCCGATATTGACTGGGTACATGTCCCTCAGGACGCATTGCGGAGACCTTTTTTTGATACTTTAAATGACTGCTTCTTGGAGCAGCTGGTACAGGAACCCACAACGGGAGAGGCAACTCTAGATCTAGTCCCGAGTGGAGCGCAGGATCTGGTCCAAGAGGTAACTATAACACGACAGCTTGGAAATAGTGACCATAATATAATAATATTTAACATTCCTGTGGTGGGAAGAACACCTCAATAGCCCAACACTGTGACATTTAATTTCAGAAAGGGGAACTATGAGGAGTTTAGTTAAACAGAAATTAAAAGGTACAATGACAAGAGCAAAATCCCTGCAAGCTGCATGGACACTTTTCAAAGACACCATAATAGAGGCTCAGCTTAAATGTATACCCCAAATTAAAAAAACACAGTAAAAGAACTAAAAAAGAGCTACAGTGGCTTAACCATATAAAAGAAGCAGTGAGAGATAAAAAGGCATCTTTTAAAAAGTGGAAGTCGGATCCTGGTGAGGTAAATAGAAAGAAGCTGAAACACTGCCAAATTAACTCTTGGCAAAGTAACTCTTGGCAAAAGGAGAACAGCTAGCCAAAAACTCAAAAGGTAATAAAATGTTTAAGTACATCAGAAGCAGGAAGCCTGCTAAACAACCAGTGGGGCCCCTGGACAATCGAGATATAAAAGGAGCACTTAACGATGATAAAGTCATTGCGGAGAAACTAAATGAATTCTTTGCTTCAGTCTTCACGGCTGAGGATGTTAGGGAGATTCCCAAACCTGAGCCGTCTTTTGTAGGTGACAAATCTAGTGTCACTAGAGGTGGTTTTGGAATGAATTGAGAAACTTAACAGTAACAAGTCACCGGGACCAGATTACATTCACCCAAGAGTTCTGAAGGAACTCAAATGTGAAATTGCGGAACTATTAATTATGATTTGTGACCTGTCCTTTAAATCAACTACTATACCCAATGACTGGAAGATAGCTAATGTAACTCCAATATTTAAGAAGGGCTCTAGAGGTGATCCTGGCAATTACAGACCGGTAAGTCTAATGTCAGTACCAGGCAAATTAGTTGAAACAATAGTAAAGAATAAAATTGTCAGACACACATAGAAGAACGTAAATTGTTGCGCAGAAGTCAAGATGGTTTCTGTAAAAGGAGATCATGTCTTACTAATCTATTAGAGTTCTTTGAGGGGGTCAACAAACATGTGGACAAGGGGGATCCAGTGGGCATAGTGTTCTTAGATTTCCAGAAAGCCTTTGACAAGATCCCTCACCAAAGGCTCTTGCATAAATTAAGCCATTATGGGATAAGAGGGAAGATCCTTTCATGGATTGAGAACTGGTTAAAAGACAGAGAATAAAGAGTAGGAATAAATGGTAAATTTTCAGAATAGAGAGGGGTAACTAGTGTTGTTCCCCAAGGGTCAGTCCTAGGACCAATCCTATTCAACTTACTCATAAATGAAGTGGAGAAAGGGGTAAACAGTGAGGTGGCAAAGTTTGCAGATGATACTAAACTGCTCAAGATAGTTAAGACCAAAGCAGACTGTGAAGAACTTCAAAAAGATCTCACAAAACTAAGTGATTGGGCAACAAAATGGCAAATTACATTTATGCACATTAAATTTCAAGTAATGCACATTGGAAAAAATAACCCCAGCTATATGTACAATATGATGGGGACTAATTTAGCCACAACTAATCAGTAGAAAGATCTTGGAGTCATCATGGATAGTTCTCTGAAGACATCCATGCAGTGTGCAGTGGCAGTCAAAAAAGCAAACGGGATGTTAGGAATCATTAAAAAAGGGATAGAGAATAAGACGGGGAATATCTTATTGCCCTTATATAAATCCATGGTACGCCCACATCTTGAATACTGCATGCAGATGTGGTCCCCTCATCTCAAAAAAGATATACTGGCATTAGAAAAGATTCAGAAAAGGGCAACTAAAATGATTAGGGGTTTGGAACGGGTCCCATATGAGGTAAAATTAGAAGCTAGGACTTTTCAGCTTGGAAAAGAGGAGACTAAGGGGGGATATGATAGAGGTACATAAAATCATGAGTGGTGTGGAGAAAGTGAATAAGGAAAAGTTATTTGCGTGTTCTCATAATATAAGAACTAGGGGCCACCAAATGAAATTAATGCGTAGCAGTTTCAAAACAAATAAAAGAATTTTTTTGTTCACTCAGCGCACAGTCAACCTGTGGAACTCCTTGCTTGAGGAGGTTGTGAAGGCTAGGACTATAACAGGGTTTAAAAGAGACCTGGATAAATTCATGGAGGTTAATTGATGGCTATTAGCCAGGATGGGTAAGGAATGGTGTTCCTCGCCTATGTTTGCCAGAGGGCGGAGATGGATGGCAAGAGAGAGATCACTTCGTTACCTGTTAAGTTCACTCCCTCTGGGGCACCTGGCATTGGCCACTGTCGGTAGACAGGATACTGGGCTGGATGTACCTTTGGTCTGACCTAGTAGGGCTGTTCTTATGTTCTTAAGTATTGAGCAGTTGATAAGGATCTGATCTTAGATACAGGAAAAAAGCGAATTGTATATCGTATGATGATAAACTGTCTACATATGGTAAACATACACCAGTGTTTTAGTGGCAGTTAAAGTTGAATCAAACCACAAAAATGATGGAAAAACAGATTAAGGGGTGAATCTCCTGCATTCCTTGTCGTTTGCAAAATGCCTACAGCACTGCTGATAACACACTCTATAGGGTTTTCGCTTCCATTTCCAACAGGTACTGAAAAGCGATATGTAGTTCATTTTAATCAAACTTGTACGTTCGTGGAAAATGGCTCAGTGGTTAGGGCACTAGCCTGGGCCTCAGACTTAGCTTTACTTCTTGGCTCTGCCACAGACTTCCTGTGTAACCCTGGGCAAATCGTTTAGTTTCTCTGTGCTCCATTTCCCCATCTCTAGAATGAGATAATAGCACTTCCCTAGTGCACACAGGGTGCTGCAACAATAAACACATTAAAGATTATGAGGTGCTTATATACTATGGAGGGCCATTTAAATACAAATCATATTAGTGCAGTCTTAACAAATCAACAGGTAGACACATCTGACTGTCACACTCCTTACACTTGGGATGCTACTCTGCCTTTACATTGCTGAGGTCCCTGTTAAGGTTTTTGCTAGTTTGCAAATTTGATGGATGTATGGGGTTTTCAGCATCTGTTGGAGATGGAAGCAAAGGTCTTATGGAATGATCAACTGTATTGAAGGCAACCAACTTCTCTATAATTACTATTTTACCAAATGCTTAAGTTATTGATAACCAAATATTTCAAGGTAGCAGTTTGGTTGAGCCTTATTCCTTAATAAAGTAATGCTTAAATATAAAAGAAACTGACAACTGAATCTACATGAGGCATTGCTCCTGCAGCTGGGTCTGCATAGGGCGTTGTTGACTTTTGTGGGGCTCCACGGGGGTGAAAGGGGCCACTTGTGCAGATTGGTTGCAGGATCAGGACCTAAGTGAGTCACATAATTTAAATGTATTTTGAATTGTAATTGTGTTGTTTGCTAGAAGGCATTCTGTAAAATGTTTTTAACAAGGCATCAGCATCTGGCTTCTAACTAATCAAAATCAATTGATAAACATCCTTTAAGCTTATAAACATCCTCTTGGCAGTTGAACTCCAAATATTGTCTGGCACACAAAACCTGGCGGGAAGGTGGAGTAAAGGACTGTATCTTATTGAGAGAGGAGTTTGTTTTAAAGCAAACATCCAGTTTCCTATATTTTTTTTAACAGAAAAACAAGTGTTTCGTAACTTAAATAAAAATGGCAAAAACAAAAAAAATCCCAATTGTGTGTCGTATGTGCGCTCAAACGTGAGAGTGTCGTGTGTGTATATATATGTTTTACATATATATATATTTATATGTATATATGTGTGTGTGTGTATATGTTTATAAACTCCCTTTATAAGCTGCCAATCCTGTAACTTTGAAGTAATGTAGTTGTAAAATACACATCAGATTTGATTAAGTTAGTTTTTATGAACTTCAGAAATTTTTATAATAATTATCTTAGTAGTTTCTAGTAGTAAAAATATAGTCTTCCTTCCATACCTGGTTACAGTTACAATTTTGGTGGTGAATTAATGATTAAACATATGTTGAATGGATGACATTTGGGCACATTTAATTGTGAACAGTCAGTTTCTGAGGAGTATTCCATTAATTCTCATAATACCCAGATGTTTGTTTTATGCTTGTACTGTACAGCCAAAAATACTCTTCCATGATAGTAAGTATACAATTCTTTGTGCGGCTGCATCTGATTCAGAATACTATAGTTTACATTTGTCTTGTTTAGATTATGACATCTGAGAAATTGATAAATGCCTTTTGCCCTTCCTGTTTCTGGATTCTGGTCATCATGGGAAGGAAAAGGTTTGAGGTCATGTCAGATTCAGGTCCCAAGTTCAATGTTGATTATGCTGGTTTGACGCCATCCTTTCTCTTATTGTGTTTTTCGCTTTTTTTGAATGCTCAGCATTCATGTGCCTGCCTTTTGTATAGTTTTAAGCTGACATTGAAAACCTTTGTTTCCTGTCTTTTTGATGCTAACATCTACAACTGTGTTTCTGATGCTGACATTATTTGCTGGCCGTAATAATTGTATAGCATATCTTTTCCTCCATTGAGCATGCTTAATCAATTTATGATTTGACTGGTTATGTATTAAGATTTGTTTACCACAATAATATTTGTAGCTATAAAAAGATCAGTGGTATGCTTGAATGTTAAAAGCAACAAAAGTGGGGAAAATACACAATCTGTAAATTCATGTGATCTTAGGTGGCATATTTGGGTGTATTTAGTTTGCATTCTGGACATCCCACTGCACTTACATCCCAATCTTCTGTTTAACAAATTTATATTTGTAAACAGCTAACAGGTGATGAGTAAAAACACAATAGCCAGCATGCATATGAGCATTCCACTAAATTGGGAATTGTAAAAGTTCCTCTTAATAAAATGCCTCAAAATGCTGAAAGTCAAGTCTGTCTTTTGAAAAGTAAGTCTAACAAAGGTTGTTGGGTTTTTTTAAGTGATGGGGCGGAATGACAGTGGAGGCTTATGGACCCTATTGATGTGACAAAAAGCTTTTAGTCTGTTACCCATACATATTATGTCCAGGTTGGTAGTAACTAAAAGTTCAGTTAGTGCCTTCGTGTGATTTGAAGAATGGCATTGATTGAGACCAGAGTAATGAGGGGCCGTTGTGAGGGGGGGTGACTCATGAAGAGGATTTCTCTCAGCGAAATTTCTATAGGCTAAGAGGCTGGAGAACCCTCAGCCTATTTGAAAAAAATTGATGGTGTCATTTCAGGTTCCAGTTAATACAGATTTCTACGTCACAGAACCACCAGTATTGCCATAAATTAGAATCCTTGTTGTAGTCTAAGGACCTTCTTTCTGTTACGGATGAATCCTGCTGTTTAGAGCTGAGGCACATTGATAGATAATGTGTGGAAGCTTACTCCATGTTTGCCTGAGCAATATTCTTTTTTTGGATATGTGGAGGGTGACCCCATCTTTGTTAAATAGGCTGTATAGATCAACCTGATCTCATTAGGAATATATAATTTTAAAACTTATTTTCTTCCTCCTTTATAATATAGCCCCAGTTTAAGGTCGTTTTAGATGATAGCATGTTTTCTTCTAAATGTATAATCCTAAATTTTAAAAACTCAGGTAATATTTTAAGCCTCAGAAAAAACTTTCAATTGTGGTGTGTATCCACAGGGTCACAACTGTTTCATCTAATAGGTGGAGTGTTTACTTGCTTTTGAACTGTATACAGGGTGTACATTTTAATTCAAACTTTATTTAAAAATATATAGAATAGAATATATTATAGAATATACTATATATAATAGAAGCAAGAAATGATAAATTCACAAAAGATTATTCAATTTTTTACCTTCAGAAGCATGAACTGAAGTAATTAGAAGTGACATTTTGCTAATCCTTTCACAAAGGATGATAAAGAAAGCCAAGTCAAATATTTAGCAATTTTTATTACAGCTTCTCTATAGGGTCTTCGACAACTTTTAAAAAATTGACAGCCTCAATGCAAGGGGATGGGGCAAGATAAAGATTTTAACAATGAATAGTCAGTCCAATACATAGCTACCAGATTGGCATATGTGTTTGGTGGAAGAACATCCAAAATTCTCATACTGAATATACACAGTTTTTTTAGCTTGGTTTTGTCTAGTGAGCAATACACTGTAAAGTCCACTTCGGTATCAGTCAGGTGGATTCGTCTCACAAAGTAGAGTTTTGGCACCTCTACTAGTTCCCTCCTGCCAGCTTCCAAGTTTTTTCCTGCCTTTTGCAGCATCAGCAGGTGCCTATACATGAGCCTTTTTAAAGCTTTATTTGATTTTCATCCTCACCTGAGTAGAATCTTTGAAGGGATCAGAAAATCTGGAGCTCCTCAAGCTCCACAGAGGAAAGTAGAATAAGTGATCTTATTTCAGATGCACTTCTCAGGCTTTCATTGCAGGACCTTCATCCCTGTTTGACACTCCTGAGAGATCTGTCTCTAGAGACTGTTCTCCACCATGCAGAGATTCACTCAAGTAGATGATATTCCCTGAAGAGTGGTATTACCCAATGCACTTACTGATTCCTGTGGAGATTTTATTTGGCTGACCCTTAAAATTTCTCATTGAAGATTAATCAAGGTGATGATGAGGAGAAGGTGGGCTAGTGGCTTCCTCTTTTCCAAGTTGCTGGAGGCTGGATGTGCTTTCCCTGATGCATCCATTGTCTTTCCTTGGAATTTGCTTAGACTTCACAAATTTACCCCATATTCCTAAATTCCGGAATTATATATCTTAAAGTAGAGAGACAAGATGGGTGAGGTAATATAATTCTGTTTGATCTTATATTTAGCAGTGACTCTTAAGTACCTTTCCCACACCTGAGGAAGAGCTCTGTGTAGCTTGAAAGCATCTACTGTCACCAACAGAAGTTGGTCAAATACAAGATATTACCTCATCCACCTTGTTTCTCTAATATCCTGGGACTGACACAGCTACAACACTGCATATACATCCTAAAGTAGGCACAGCTGTTTCATCCCACTCAAAGCTCTCTGACCTCCCTTTGATATTCCACCCCCAAAGATGTAAGATTAATTGGAGATAGAAGCTATATATGTTAGTTGCTATAATTTATACAGTAATCATCTGAAGCAAAACCTTTTAATCCCGAATAAATAAATTGTTACAGGGTATACAGAAGGATCATAATGTGGTAAATTCCAGTATAAGGACCAGAGATTCTAATAGATAGCAAGTATATACAGACAAATCAGAAGAGCTAAATGATTTTAATTTAAGATTTAAATTACTACTTCCTTAGTTTGGCTTGGACCACATTGCCAGCTGTTCCACCATACATGCTGCTTTGCAACCATCCCTGAGCTAAAATCAGGAGATAATCTGTTAAGAGGAGAAATTTGAACACTGAGGGCCAAATAAGTACTTGTAATAACTCTGCTGAAGTCAGTAGTAACCCCAGGGATATATTTGGCACTGAATGCTGTTTTTGCGGCACATTTTTCTTTTTTTTTTTTTTGAAATCTTTGCTTTTAGGAATTGACATTTGACCCATTTGCTGAAGTTTACTGATTGAGGACTATCGTTTCTGAGACTGTTCTCCCTGGATTAATGTTGTTATAACAGGTACATATAATCTTTTTCTTAAGTTATTGATATCAGAGAGAGTTTCTGCTAGAGGTATGCAGAACATCTTTGTTTTTATTACAGTGATACCTGTATCATAAACAAATTTAGTAGCTTGCTGGATTTTGTCCCTCAGGGCTTAATTTACATTCGTGTTCACACAAGAGTAGCTGAAAGGGTAAGGTAAACCCAGTTTTGCTTGAATGCTTTTCATTTTTATCATGAGAGGTTTTAAGCCAGGTCTGCATAAGAAAGTTGTATTGGCAAAATTTGCCTTATTTTCTAGCGTAACCTGTCATGTATCCTTGCTAAATTCTGTCTAAGTATTTAGAAGTCAGTCTCAAAACTTTTCTAAATGCTCAGTGTAGTCTTCATCTGTTATCTGCTAATTGTTCACTGAAAGCATATCTCTTGCTCTTTGTCTTGTGCTGCTGCCTGGTCTAGGAAGGAGGTGTTTGATTTCCTTGTGGCAAGGAGCACAGGTGCAGGTATGGCACTCCTACAGGAACAAGAATGTTTTCACTGACTTGGTGAACGAGATGGCAGAATTTGAAAACTAGGGAGAGGAGTATTAGTGACAGGCAAAGGGAAAGGAGCTAAGGTAAGGGGAATCAGAAGGTGAAGGAGAACAATATGAAGCCTGGCTCATTCAATACATCTCTTATTTCCTGCACATTGCCTAGTCTGACCACCCTGTATAGCAGGACGTGCTTTGTTGCCTGGCATACCTTGATGACATAACCCCACCATTTATTTCCTAATGCCAAATTGATTACCAACTGATCAATAACAATCTGGGGCTGCAAACTTCCATATGATGATCACTATTCATATCTCCACTGTAAGGGCAACTCTCATCTTGGTATCCATGCTTTGCAGGACTGTCCTGAACTTGGCACGTGGTTCCAGGAGTGTGGACTTCTTCATCTGACAGTTCTGGGTTGACTAATAGTGGCTCCAGGTTTGCATCGCAATCTGGTCTAAGTGCTCAGTGCTTGTTGGATGGTCCCAAAATTGCAGCTCTACAAAGTGCAGTTGTTCCATGATTAGCTGTAACAGCATAGCTCTCCAGTCATCCTCATTTGATTCTGTCTGAGTCCTTCACAGTTCAAACAGGACTGTTGCCCTGTCCTTAAAATAGAGAAAAGCGAGGCATTCCTCTGTGCTGCATCCATGTTTGCTGCGGCAAGTTCGTAAATGGTGCTCAGGAGCAGTTGATTATGGGAGAGGATAGAGAATTGTGAGCATTTGACCCTGTATCTCCACAGTTCCCTGAGAGGGGTGCTGCTATCCCATAGGACACAGTGATTGCTCCAGAATACACAGAAACCAGTTCCCACAAGGTAGTATGCCTGAATATGGTGCGGAGGACACTGGGATTCTCACCTACAGCTTTTTTTTTTTTTTTTGCAAGTACAGCTTGATCCTGTATAGACACAATTAAATGGCCAAAATAGCTGAGTGTGAACCCTCTGCTAACATACTTTTGTTAGCTTTATGCTGACAGAACTTTTACTGGTAGAACTTTCTAATAGAGACAAGGCCTCGTAGAGGCAGATGTCAGTCTTGGCATCTACTGCCTTGATCAGTATAAAAGTTTTTGGTTGTGAATTGAAATAAAATGTCTGTCTCGGTAGTTGAGAGATCTTCTGTGGATGCTGTCAAACCTCAGACTAATCTTGGTACTATCTAGTAAGCAATTCAAATGCTTCAGGGAGAGATTGAAACTTATTTGTAAAAATTGTTGAGGCTAAAGTAGTAGTATTGGATGTAGCTTTGAAATCATAATAAAAAAAGCTTAGCAAAGTGAAACTGATTAAAGCATTGACAGGAGACCTTACAAAGATTAACATGTTCTTGTTCTAAGAGAGACATTTAGATATCAGTGAAAATAAAGTTGTGGTTTGTTTAAAATGAGGGTGCTGAAGCAAAATCTCCGGTTGAGAAAATGAACATTTTAGGAAATATGCTGGTGAGTTATTTCTTACATTTTTATTTATGCATTTCAAGTATCCTTTAGCATCCCTTAATGTTCAAATGTTGTCTGATCTGGCCTTGGTTCCTGAACAGTTTTTGTTTGTTTTTTCTTGAATTTCCCTTTGTCTTTTTTATTCTCTTGGGGCCAAAGCCAGGCTTGGTTTTTTTTTGTTTATATATTTATTCTCAATATTTAGAAAAGTGCATACAAAAACTCTAAGTACCCGGACAATAATTAGATTTACAATAACTGTGCAGCAGCATAAATATATACAAATAAACTTATTAGCCAACATTTATTAAAGTCTCAATTTAAGAGAATTTACTTTTGCCAGCCACTAAATTAAAACAAACTTCAGAAAAATCTCTTATCCCCAGAGTATACCGTCCTCCTTCCTCAAAAATCCGTATCTAATAATAGCCCTCTAAATTCCAAATGAATTATGTTACAACAGCCTTTAATACTTTAATCACCCATTTGCCTGGCATTGAGTAACTTTTTTTTTATGCCCAAAAAGGTACTAATTTTTTCCCACTAGCACGGTCACCATCAGAGTAATAATCAGTGGAGGAATAGGTTTTGTGCGTGAATTGGTAAATTTACATGACATTTTTGGGAAGGCTCTGGTATAGTTTGTCTTGATTTGAGAAGACCATCAGGGGCTCGTTCACCTGCACATCTACGGATGTGATATATGCCATCATGTGCCAGCAATGCTCCTCTGCCATGTACATTGGCCAAACCGGACAGTCCCTACTCAAAAGAATAAATGAACACAAATCGGACTATCGGTCAAGAACTATAATATTCAAAAACCAGTCGGAGAACACTTCAACCTCCCTGGACACTCAATAATAGACTTAAAAGTGGCAATTCTTCAACAAAAAAACTTCAAAAACAGACTCTGGAACTGGAATTAATTTGCAAACTGGACACCATCAAATTAGGCCTGAATGAAGACTGGGAGTGGATGGGTCACCACAAAAACTGATTTCCCCCCTACTGTTACTCACACCTTCTTGTCAACTGTTTGAAATGGACCATCCTGATTTTGGCCTCATTACCACTACAAAAGTGATTTTTCCTCCCTTGGTATTCTACTATTGAGAATAGCCCCCTTTCACCTTTATTGAATTGTCTCGTTAGCACTGACCCCCCACTTGGTAAGGCAACTCCCATCTTTTCATGTACTATGTATTTATACCTGCCTACTGTATTTTCCACTCCATGCATCTGATGAAGTGGGTTTTAGCCCATGAAAGCTTGTGCCCAAATAAATTTGTTGGTCTCTAAGATGCCACAAGTACTCCTCATCGTTTTTGCTGATACAGACTAACACAGCTACCACTCTGAAACCTGTCACCAATATAGTAAGAGTTGACAGGTACCTCTTGAGTCTTTAGCCTGTTCTCTCTACCATCTATTAGTGAAGACTGCCTGTTTGGTAGTTATCACATCAGCTTGAAAGGAAGAGGAGATTTAAGTTCTCATGGTGGTTCCCCTTATATAGTGTTCTATAAGGACAGGATTACTCTCAAGCCTTATCCCAAGTTATTGTCCAAAGTTAATTGAGTTCCATATGGACCAATTTAGTCATTTCCCAGATTTCCTGTCCAAGTCTAAGTCTGTCTTAACCCCGGGGGAAGTTAAACTTTGACGTAGTGAAGGTATTGTCATGTTACTTTAACAGGACAAAACCATTAAGGAACACATCTAGACGGTATATGGACTCATTAGGATAAATATCAAGTAATAGCCTCAAATAATTATCAAAATGGGTCTCCAACTGTATAAGAACAGCTTATGAGCTAGCTAGGTTAGATCCATGTAGCCACATTAGAGCGCGGGCAGTCTCTCCTGCTGTTTTTTTTTTTTTTTTTTTTTAATGAAATTTGTAGGGCAGCTCTATGAAGCTCCATCCACACATTTACAAAACACTGTTCGTTAACAAAGATTTCCACATCAAATGCTCATTTTGGTCGTGCTGTCCTGCACTCATTGTTTTAGTTTTAGTAGGATTCCTTGTACCAACCTCGAAGCTTGTTAGTCATCAAAAATGGAAGCTATGTGGATAGTCAGTCAAAGAAAAAATGGTTGCTTACCTTACAGTAACTGTGGTTCTTCAAGATGCCTGCATAGATTCTATGACGTGCCCTCCTCCTTTGCTACTATGGAGTCCTATTCCTGTGGGATTCTCCACTGTATGCATCCAATGAAGTGAGCTGTAGCTCACGAAAGCTTATGCTCTAATAAATTTGTTAGCCTCTAAGGTGCCACAAGTACTCCTTTTCGTTTTACGGATACTGACTAACACGGCTGCTACTCTGAAACCTGGCTCTTGATGAAGAAATTTGAGACACAAATGGCCTGCTTTGCCTTTTATGTCCTCGGGTGGCAAGTACATCAGGGATACAGGTGTGGCCCCAATGGATACAACTTCTCAGAAAATCCAATCTTGCATTCATGAGACGCATACACATAGAGTGGAATCCACATGGATAACACACCTCAAAGAACCATAGTAGCTGTGAGGTAAGTAAGCATTCTTTCACTTATGTGACTGTATTGCTCCTTTCATGGTGATCTTTGTGAAGATCATTTTGGGGTGTTGGACTCCTGTGTATTTTGTAGTTTTATCTATTTATGGCAGGTATTAAATTAAATAATACATAAGTGATTCACAGATTTTTAAATGGTATCAAAAGATTTGTCATAAATACATTTTTCTTTTTACATAAATTTACATAAATACATTACCTTTATGGTCTTGTAAACTTTGACCTTTATCTTTAGTACATAATTAACTTCTAAAATATTGATTTGTTTCATAGTTGTCACATATATAAAATATTAATATAAAATTCCCTTCCCTATGACAAGCTTTGAATACTAGCCACTCTCTTCCTATACTTACATGCTTGAAAAGCTTAGAGAGTTGAGATGATGCAAGCACTGTTTTCCTTGTTTCAGATCTCCCTTTTATTGTTGTTGTTGGGATCTGCAATACTAAGTCTTACATTTATAAAATATCTTTGCTTTTTTCATTGTTTCTCATCTATTAACTATGTTTTCAGATAGAAATTGAGGCATTAAACTACTTGATTTCATTTGCAAGTGAATGGTCAGATTTATTTTCCCCATGCTGTTTTTCCTTTTCCCCCCCTCCTTCAACTCCTTTGTTTAGTGTATCACATTCACTCCTCTCTGTTTACTAAAATAGATAACTTTAGTTGTAATTCTGCTGTGCAATAAAATAAATAATTTTTCCTTTAGAGTAATGCATTTAATCACTAAGTGGTGTGTGTATGTCATAGAATCATAGAATATCAGGGTTGGAAGGGAACTCAGGAGGTCATCTAGTCCAACCCCCTGCTCAAAGCAGGACCAATCCCCAACTAAATCATCCCAGCCAGGGCTTTGTCAAGCCTGACCTTAAAAACTTCTAAGGAAGGAGATTCCACCACCTCCCTAGGTAACGCATTCCAGTGTTTCACCACCCTCCTAGTGAAAAAGTTTTTCCTGATATCTAACCTAAGCATCCCACACTGCAACTTGAGAACATTACTCCTTGTTCTGTAATCTTCTACCACTGAGAACAGTCTAGATCCATCCTCTTTGGAACCCCCTTTCAGGTAGTTGAAAGCAGCTATCAAATCCCCCCTCATTCTTCTCTTCTGCAGACTAAACAATCCCAGTTCCCTCAGCCTCTCCTCATAAGTCATGTGCTCCAGCCCTCTAATAATTTTTGTTGCCCTCCGCTGGACTTTTTCCAATTTTTCCACATCCTTCTTGTAGTGTGGGGCCCAAAACTGGACACAGTACTCCAGATGAGGCCTCACCAATGTCGAATAGAGGGGAACGATCACGTCCCTCGATCTGCTGGCAGTGCCCCTACATATACATCCCAAAAAGCCATTGGCCTTCTTGGCAACAAGGGCACACTGTTGACTTATATCCAGCTTCTCGTCCACTGTAACTGCTAGGTCCTTTTCTGCAGAACTGCTGCTGAGCCATTTGGTCCCTAGTCTGTAGCAGTGCATGGGATTCTTCCGTCCTAAGTGCAGGACTCTAGCATTTGTCCTTGTTGAACCTCATCAGATTTCTTTTGGCCCAATCCTCTAATTTGTCTAGGGCCTTCTGTATCCTATCCCTACCCTCCAGCATATCTACCTCTTCTCCCACTTTCGTGTCATCTGCAAACTTGCTGAGGGTGCAATCCACACCATCCTCCAGATCATTTATGAAGATATTGAACAAAACCAGCCCAAGGACCGACCCTTGGGACACTCCACTTGATACTGTCTGCCAACTAGACATGGAGCCATGGATCACTACCCATTGAGCCTGACAATCTAGCCAACTTTCTATCCACCTAATAGTCCATTCATTCAGCCCATACTTCTTTAACTTGCTGGCAAGAATACTGTGGGAGACCATGTCAAAAGCTTTGGTAAAGTCAAGGAACAAAACGTCTACCGCTTCTCCCCTCATGCACAAAGCCAGTTATCTCATCATAGAAGGCAATTAGATTAGTCAGGCATGACTTGCCCTTGGTGAATCCATGCTGACCTGTTCCTGATTACTTTCCTCTCCTCTAAGTGCTTCAGAATTGATTCCTTGAGGACCTGCTTCATGATTTTTCCAGGGACTGAGGTGAGGCTGACTGGCCTGCAGTTCCCTGGATCCTCCTCCTTCCCTTTTTTAAAGATGGGCACTACATTAGTCTTTTTCCAGTCATCCGGGACTTCCCCCGATCGCCATGAGTTTTCAAAGATAATGGCCAACGGCTCTGCAATCACATCCGCCAACTCCTTTAATAAATGATGTCATAAACGTGCTGGGGGCCTAGATAATGTGGACACATTTGGTTACTTGACTTATTTCCGAGAAAAATTCCTTTAGAAAGTTGAGCTCAGTATTAGTAGACTTTAGTAATTGTTTTAAGTTTAATATTTACTCATGGTGGATCCAGAGACCAGCTCTGCATTCAAGAGGTGCAGGATGTATGACATGGTGTTGTCACTGCCTGACACACCAGGTGCCATGTCTGCCTAGATGAAGGCCATTCTCCCTGAGCCTGTTTAATCCATGCCATATTTACCCCCAAAAGCTCATCAGAATGAGAAAGGAAACTGAAAGTGATCCTCGCAGAGCATGCTATATTTTCATGTGTAGCTGCACTGAAGAAGTGGGAGTCTGGGCTGGCTTAGTAGAAAGCACACTTCTCAGACCAAATAGCTGAGAAGTGGTAGACCTTGGATTCTTTCAGACCTTTAGTCACTGACAAGTGAGACTGATGCTGTTGAATGGAAATGTTTTGAGAAAGTGTTTTGTGCGTGAGAAATACTTGCCCTTGAAAGCCATGCCCCAGTTTACTTAGTAACAAAACAGATGATGGTCCATCAAAATTGAAGGCGTCAAGACCATTTCCCCCCAATTTTCATATAAGATGAAAACATTGGGCCAGATTCTTAGCTGCACTTAGCTGGAGCATAACTGGTTGGAAGACATTTGTAGCTCCCTAATCCAGAGCCTGGTTTTACACCAGCCAGGGCCCCCATCATGGTGCAGAGCAGCCTCAAGATAGATGGAGAGGAGCCAAAGTCTGTATGGAGCAGTAGGAAGCTTAAAACCTTCTGTGGAACAATCTAAGCCATGGGTTGATTTGCACATGTCCCTTAATAATTAACAGCTTTAATCATTCTTGGACTTGCAAGAAAATTCACTGTACTCCTCCTTCAGCATGGATCTGTTAGAAACAATACATTCAGTTACAACATTCATAAACCTGTCGGAGAACACTTCAGTCTCTCTGGTCACATGATTACAGACATGAAAGTTGTGATATTAAAACAGAAAAACTTCAAAACCAGACTCCAGCGAGAGACTGTTGAATTGGAATTCATTTGCAAATTGGATACAATTAATTTAGGCTTGAATAGAAACTGGGAGTGGCTAAGTCATTATGCAAGGTAACCTGTGTCGTGTGTCGCCCCCCCCCCCGATTTGTGCTGGAAATGGCCCACCTTGATTATCATACACATTGTAAGGAGAGTGATCACTTTACATAAGCTATTACCAGCAGGAGAGTGGGGTGGGCGGAGAGAAAACCTTTTGTCGTGGTAAACACCCATTTTTTCATGGTTTGTGTGTATAAAAACGTCTTCTATACTTTCCACAGTATGCATCCGATGAAGTGAGCTGTAGCTCACGAAAGCTTATGCTCAAATAAATTGGTTAGTCTCTAAGGTGCCATAAGTACTCCTTTTCTTTTTGCGAATACATTTAAAGTATTCTAGTTACTGCAAAGTAACCTTGTCTTTTCTTTCTCTCAGCATCTGCCTAAGCCCTAACTTTTAACATTTTAATCAATATTTTAATGAGAAAAAAGAAAATTAAAAGATTCAAGTTTAGAGAGTGAATTAAATAGATGGGCAAGATGAAAAGCATACTCCAAAACTTGTTTGTTCAGATAAAAATCCATTCTGAAGTCTCTGCTGCTGTTCATGGCTGGGCATAAAGCTCAAGTGAAATTTTGTTGGCAATGATTTTATTTTGTGTGTATACTGTTGATAAAATTCTTAGAAACTCGAAAGAAAGAAGTTAGTGCTACTAAAAGCCAAACCGTTTCTCATTCAGAATATTAATAGAAAATAGATTCCTTCAACCCTCTCTCACTGCTTTTAATTTTCATATCCTTTATGAATATTAATCATTTTCACCTCTGAGGTAGATAATTACTATTTTTATTTTCTTATTGGGAACATGGAGTCACAGACAGTTGAAGTTGAATTAATGGGAGCTTGTGTGATACACCACTTGCAAAAAAATTTTATTCAACATTGGAGAAGTTTAACTTTACTTGGTTGGCAAATGTTAAGTATACAGCATGTAAGGTTGCTGTTCAGTAACTGAAAAGCACCTTAGGCTTGTTCAGTTATGCAGTTCAGGGGGTCTGGTTTGCATATTCATTGTACTGTTATTTCTCAGACTATACATTATGTGAATTTCTGTACTCTGGCTAACAGTAATTTTGAGCCAGCATGCAGGGGATTGTGTAATCATTGTAGTGTTACTTTTCCATAACACTACCATGATTACTGAAATCTTATATAAAAGGGGAGGCTGCGTGGTTCATAGCATAGGGCCCCACGATGGGACTTGAGAGATCTGATTTCTGTTTTTGATTCTTCCATTGGCCTGCTGGGCAAGTCACCGTAGCGCTCTGTGCCCCTGTTTCCCCATCTATAAAATTGGGTTAGTGATACTTACCTCCTTTGTAAAGCACTTAGAGAACTGTTGATGAAAAGTACTATATGAGAAGGATTGTCCAGTGGTTAGGGCACTAGCCTAGGATTTGGAAGATCTAGGTTTCAGTTCCATACTCCCCCACAAATATCCTGTGTTACCTTGGGAAATTCACTTAGCCTCCCTGTGCGTCAGTTGCTCATCTGTAAAATTGGGATAATACTTCTCTATTTTCCCAGGGGTGTTGTGAGGATGAATACATCAGACTGTGAAGCGCCTGGAGATCTACTGATTAAAAGCACTATATAAGAGCTAGGTGGCATGTCTACTCTATTCCATCTGTTCTGATTTGCTAACCT
Source organism: Lepidochelys olivacea (assembly GCF_965140295.1). Taxonomy (NCBI): domain Eukaryota; kingdom Metazoa; phylum Chordata; order Testudines; family Cheloniidae; genus Lepidochelys; species Lepidochelys olivacea. Next base: position 62,841,379 of record NC_140416.1, read on the forward strand.
ATACAGAATTTTCAAGCTGTTTGTCAGCAGTGAGAACGTCACCTCATCATCTCACTGCTTTCAGAAGAAGCCAAACAACTAAAAAATATGACACAGAAAAAAGAATAAAAACAAAAAATAGACAATGGGCTGTCAAATAGTTGAAAGGGCAAATGTATATTGGATTGGGCCCTTCTTCTCATTGCTCGACCTGTGCAAAAACCTTTCTTCTTTGAGTAGTGTCCCTATGGGTGATCCACTGTAGGTGTGTCTGGGTCCCTGTGCATCTGATGGGAGATTTTAGATAGCAGGGTCTGTTTGATCTGCATATGTGGTTTCCCTAGTCTTGTGCTTTGCCTTGAGGCTATTTAGTGCTGCGCGGGTGAACCACTCTCAGTTCCTTCTCAACCGCCCTTGGCCTGAGACAGTGATTAGCAGTCCAATTCTGATTACAGTTCCTCGCTTTGAATTTTGTAGTAGCCGGTACTTTCCATTCTCATAGTAACTAGTAAAGCTTCCATTTTAATTCCCCTGCCCCCCAAATATTTTTTCTTTTTCTCCCTGTCCTTGACACATTCCCCTGCCCCCTTCTGGAAACTGACCCTGCCCCCAACAAGGGTTATGTCAGTCTCCCCTGGGTTCAAACATTACCTCTTCTGCAGAGAGGCAATACTGATCAGTGACAATCATTCACACTGTATCCAGTGCCTAGGAGAGGCTCACATTAGTCAAAAGTGCACTTTTTGCCAAAAATTGAAGGCTAGAAGGAAGAAGAGCTATAAACTGAAACTTAAGCTCCTCATGATGGACAGTTTCAGCAGGCCGGCCTCTGACCCCAGTCCTGGGACTTCCCCGGAGCAATGGTCATCGCCAAGACCATCAACTTCCAAGGAAAGAGAGCTTAAGAGGAAATCTTCTGACTCCCCTCGTAAAGCTTAAGAAAAGGGTGACAAGTCACCAGACTGACAGGTTTCAGAGTCGCAGCTGTGTTAGTCTGTATCCGCAAAAAGAAAAGGAGTACTTGTGGCACCTTAGAGACGAACAGATTTATTTGAGCATAAGCTTTTGTGAGCTACAGCTCACTTCATCGGATGCATGCAGTGGAAAATACAGTGCGGAGATTCTGTATGCACAGAGAACATGAAACAATGCGTGTTACCATACACACTGTAATGAGAGTGGTCAGGTAAGGTGAGCTATTACCAGCGGGGGGGCGGGAAATAAAAAACAAAGAAACAACCTTTTGTAGTGATAATCAAGGTGGGCCATTTGCAGCAGTTGACAAGAACGTGTGAGGTCCCCAGACTGAGCACTTAACCAGTCAGAGGAGATTCCCAACAAGATCAGTGACCTTGGCACTGCGGCATGGTACCCAGAAGGCTCAGGGTTCCTCGGGTATTGGTACTGTCCTCAAGCCTAAAGACCCAAGGTGCACAGACTCAGACATGTCTGCACCTTCTGACAGAGCTTGAAGCTCAGACTGTACCATCTCTGCAAAAGCGGCACTGATGCATATGACTGCAGTACTGAGCACCTCCATTCAGCCCTCTTCTGGTCACCTTATCACACCATAAGAGACCTTAGCCTCCATTGACTCCTTCAGTACCAATGAGCCAGAAACAACAAACTCTAGTGGTACTAATCACCACGGAAATGCAGGAATTTAGTTTTTCCAGAAACCAGCTCATTATTGATACATCTCAGTCTCTAGGATCACCACTACCGACTATCTTTTGCTCTCCAAAATCATCCATGGTACCAAGGCATTCACCGCCAGCTCCTCTGTCTGCTCCACCTTTATCTAGTAAAGAGGCCAACAGTGGGGAGGATGACCGTCTCTGCTTAGCTGCATAACACAACTCATCTGAGCAACACCCAGGGTCTTCTCAGTTTGCTGCCTCAGCGAGAGCCTCAGCCACCTACTTGGTATGGACACCCTTGGTTGCCACTACCCATGTCCTTTATTCCACCCCAGTAGCCATAATGGGAACCAAAGGTAGCCTACAGACACTGTCCTTCTGGGGCCTCTAATGTCTCCCACAGAAAGACATTATGACCCTCTCCTTCAACCTCTCTTTCCAGAGCCCTGAACTTTTGAAGAGCAGGAGGCTTGACTGAAGCTAATATTGCCTCATCCTCAGTGGATGAAGCTGTAATGTCCTCTCCACCATCAATAGCGGATCATTTTAAACTGTTCCAAGATCTCACTAAAGGTTGCTGATGCACTCTAGATTCTTGTCAAAGAGGTAAAAGTTGCATCACAAATGACTAGACATCCTACATATGGTCTCCTCTACATGGATTGCACTCCCAATCAATCAGGCGCTCTTGGATCCTGCCAAGGTTATTTGGCAAACAGCAGCCTCCATAACACCTACATGCAAAAGGGCCAATTATGTTCTTGGAGAGCACACAGTATTTTTTACAATTTTTTTTCCCCACATCCTTCACCCAGCTCTATTGTCGAAGATGCTGTCAATACATGTGAAAACAATGAGGAGTACTTGTAGCACCTTACAGAGTAACACATTTATTTGAGCATAAGCTTTCGTGAAGTGGAAAATAAGGTAGGAAGATATATAGCAGTACATGAAAAGATGGGACTTGCCTTACAAGTTGAGGGTCGAGACAATTCAATTAAAGTGGGCTATTATCAACAGGATGAAAAATCACTTTTGTAGTGGTAATCAGGGTGGCTCATTTCAAACAGGTAACAAGAAGGTGTGAGTAACAGTAGGGGCAAATTAGCATGGGGAAATTAGTTTTTTTTTTAGTTCTTGTAGTGACTCATCCACTCCCAGTCTTTATTCAGGCCCTATATGGTAAGGTAACTCCCATCTTTTCATGTACTGCTATATCTATATATAATATAATGGGAGTATAATAGATCTATATCTATATCTTCCTACTGTATTTTCCACTCTGTGCATCTGATGAAGTGGGTTGTAGCCCATGAAAGCTTATGCCCAAATAAATTTGTTAGTCTGTATGATGCCACAAGTACTCGTTGTTTTTGCTGATACAGACTAACATGGCTACCACTCTGAAACCACATGGAATACACATGGAAGACAGCATCACGCTAACTCTGCCCTTATGACAAAAACTGGAAAATGCTAATCTATTTAGTAGAAAGGCATATTTCTCTGCAACCTTTCAGTTTAGGATTGCAAATTACCAGGCCTTAATGGCAAAATATGATTGCATCAGTTGTGGGAAACTTAATACCTTTATTGACCACCTGCTGAATGAACAAAAAGAACAATTTCAAGCTATCATTAATGTGGGCCAGCTGATTGTAATGACAGCACTGCAGACAGCACTAGATGCTGCAGATACAGTGGCCTGCTCTGTATCGATGGCGGTGGTGATGGAATGAGTTTCCTGGTTACACCTTTTGGGGATACCGAAGGAAGTACAAACAGTTGAAGACCTTCCCTTCAAGGGCTCCAAGCTCTTTGCAGACAAAATGGATGCTTCACTTCATACATTGAAGGACTCGAGGGCCACATTGTGCTCTCTAGGAATCTACATGCCAGCACAAAAAAGAAAATTTAGTATACAAATACACGGATCCTGACTGGCCCAGTTCCCTTCACCCCAACGAACCCCAACAGAAGAGATGAGTGCAAAAACAAAAACCATCAGCCCCCCTCCACCCCCAAACCTCATCAACCCAGCCCTTGACCTCAAAAAACCAGTTTTTTATACTTTGGTCAAGGCCCCGAGCTACCACTCCCACCAGTAATTGCTGCAGTATACAAACTGTCCACATCCTTTCAGATGCCACCTTGCTTGTTTCCAACAAAGCTGGGAAAACATGGGTCTTGGGAGATCATTTTCAAGGGTTACTCTATCCACTTACCTCCCTCCTGCCCACCCTCTCTTTCCGTCCGTCCTTCAGTGACCTTTCTCATGAAAGACTGTTATGTCAGGAAATAGATCATCTATTAAGCCTGAACACTATAGAACCAGTTCCCAATCAAATCAAGGGGAAATGTTTCTATTCCAGATATTTCCTGATTCCCAGTTGTTGTGTGGGTACCTTGAGGAAAAAGTGGTAAAGGATAAAATGGTGAATTTCCATTGAAGAGAGAGGGAAAACAATTGGTGAATGAATTATATTTGTTTTATTCAGTAGTGAATCCCCTTGGATCAATAATATAATGTGCTTGACATTATTCTGTGCATCATGCACTAAAAGCTATTTTAAAAGAATACTTGTTCAAAAGTCTAAAGATAAACCTATTGGCAGTTATGTTTTCCATATTCCAATGAAGAAGGTAGATTGGGACTCATTTGTGTCCTTCTGCTTTAATGGCACTTTGAGAAGCTCCATTTCTAATAAGTCTGCTCTCGTCAGAGACCTAGTAGCATCGAAATTGAAATGTAATGATCCAAACTATTATTATTTGAGAAGTATGCTATATCATATGCCCTTGTTATAACATTGAAAATGGCTTCTAGAGTTCTGAATTCTTATTTTACAGTGAAATAAAGTTATGAGAGAATAACAGATTGAGCTTTTTTGGCAATAGTTATTGAAGCAAAGTGTTCTTTAGATGACAAGCTGAGCCTTGACACAAATATATGCTATTGGAAACATCCTTGACTAGCAAAGACTAGGATGTAAACTCGTTGTATGCAGTTCAGTGGCAGCGAGAGGGAATTATTTTTATGAATTTTTCTGTGTTTCTCAGTATGTACAACGATATATTTTCAATTTTGTCAGAATATCCCCCCACTTTTTTAACTCAGAACGTCAGATTTTGAAAGATGGATTCCAAAGTTTTATGAAGTTTTTATTTAGCAGCAAAACTAATATGAGTAACAATAATAATAAAAAAATTCTTTACCTTATTTTTTTTCTCTTTCACTGTTTTCCATCCTCTGGATTTTGTACATGTTTCTCCTCTACACTTTTATCCCCTTCCCCACCCCCTCTTTTTGACTTACCCTTTTTTTTAAAGGTTCCACTGCTGTTCATCTCTGCATCTCCCTTTGTTAGTCTAATACTGCTGTCCATCTCACCCACAAGGCCCTGCAGTACAGTGACCTTCAAGGGAGAAGCATGGTCAGTCTAGTGATTTTAGGAGTGCACTGGGAGTTGTTTCAAATCTAGCTACTATTCTGTTTGATCGGACTCACTGTATAACTTTGGGTAGGTCAATGGGACATATGCTCCCAAGTCATGCAGGCATTTTTAATAATCCAGTTTTTAACTTCTGTACCTCTGTTTTACAATCTGTAAAATAGGGATAATGCCCATTTACATATGTAAGATACAGTTAATGTTTAAAGCTCCAATTCATTAGTCCAAAAGGCAGCATCAATGTGAAAAGTGTTCTATCCAGTTTATAGAGGTTTGTGGTGTGACAAAGTTCCTGCTCTACCTTGGTGGGTCTTGTGCTTATTGGTGGATTTGCTCGCCTTGGAGCTTCACGACAGCCCTCAGCTTGGCCGTTTTTCTGAACCCACAGTCTAGGTCGACTCCTCTTGTGTCTGACCAGGAGTTGGGAGGATTTGGGGGGAACCCGGGCCTGCCCTCTACTCTGGGTTCCAGCCCAGGGCCCTGTGGAATGCAGCTGTTTAGAGTGCCTCCTAGAACAGCTGTGCGACAGCTACAATTCTCTGGGCTACTTCCCCATGGCCTCCTCCCAACACCTTCTTTATCCTCACCATAGGACCTTCCTCCTGGTGTGTGATAATGCTTGTGCACCTCAGTCCTCCAACAGTCCGCATTCTCACTCTCAGCTCCTAGTGTCTCTTGCTCCAAGCTCCTCACACGCACACCACAAACTGAAGTGAGCTCCTTTTTAAAACTCTGGTGCCCTGATTAGCCTGCATTAATTGATTCTAGCAGCTTCTTGATTGGCTGCAGGTGTTCTAATCAGCCTGTCTTAATTGTCTCCAGAAGGTTCCTGATTGTTCTGGAACCTTCCCTGTTACCTTACCCAAGGAAAAGGGACCTACTTAGCCTGGGGCTAATATATCTGCCTTCTGTTACTCTCCTATAGCCATCTGGCCTGACCCTGTCACAGTGGGTTTCTGATTTTGTGTTTACCAGTTTTATGTTTAGCTTGTAACAGTGATTATTATGGTGCGTTCCTCCAGAGGAGGAGGAGTACTTTCTTGAGTCTTTCAGCATGTGTAATTCTATCCATTTGGAGTGTCACTAGTGGATGATATGTGAAGCTATCCTCCATGGTGGCTGAGTATGCTGCAGTTGCAGGAGTCCAAATGTTGACTAGCTATGGGAGTTAGACCCTTTTGAAAATCTCAGCCTAAATGTCTAAGGGAGTTAGATATCCAGCTTCTATTGACTTTGAAAATCCCACTACCACAGAAGCACGAGAGTAGTTCTCCCTGTTGTGGGGTATGATTTTACTATCATCAAAGTCAATGGCAAAACTCACTCCCATTAACTTAAATGTGAACAAGACCAGGCACTTGGTCACTAACTTCCCCATTTGTGCTGGTGTGCGTTTGTGTCCTATCTACCTTAGAAAATGCCTCCATCCTTCTGATAATATGGCAGTGGAAATCAGCTGAGGAACTTGTGCCAACAGTTTTCTGATTTAAATGTGGAGGAACATTTTAAAGGTTCCACTTTTGTAGGTTTGCACAGGTCGGTTGTCAAGTCTGAGTTAATGATTTCGTGGGCAGCACTTTCCCCTTAGAGCAGCCATCTGCTCCCTTCCACTGCGTGCCTCTGAGCTGCTCAGCTCTGCTCCCCTTTTTAAAGCTCTTCTTCCAGCTTTCGCAGGCTTTGCAGGTGTGGGTGGTTGGGGCCGCCTAGGCCCAGAGCTGTTCATTAACCCTTTGCTCTCCAGTGTGGGGTCTGTATACTCCGTCACAGGCTCCTTAAGCTTTGAACAGCTGCTAGTGCACAGGTGGCTTCCTTTCTGTGAGTGTATCCAGGGAGTTGCAAAAATTGTGTGGGAAAGGCAGCATTCCTGCCCAGATTTAAAGTCCCACACATTAAGGATATGAACTTGCAATGGCTGTATCTTACAATTACTTATAATACTGGCACTTGACATCTGATAGCTTGCTTGTTTGTAATAGAGAACAGTCCTTTTGCTCATTTCTAAGCAATGTATTTTAGTTTTTTCCCAGACTGATATAGGAAAATAAAGTCTTCTCATTAGGACTAGGATCTCTTCCTTCCCTCCTTCCCCTCCCCATGTACGCCCACAACAGTGTATTTTTTTCAGCTCTGCAAGTGTTTTTCTCACTTTCTCTGCTGTGTAGGTGGCCTTCCCTCTCACAATTGAGCTTCACAGGAAATGTAAAAAAACTTCTCTGCACAGCAAATCTATAATTTAATAACCAAGAAAAAGAATGTAAAGAGCTTTTGTTTAGAATTATGATGCAGCTCAGTAGTGGTCAAAAGGGTGATGAATCTAGTTCGAAGAAAAAAGGGAAAAGGTTTTTTTTTGTGTGCATATGTATGTATGTCGAGACCTTGTCTAAAATACTCTTATTGGGCACCTCCTGTGAAAATTATACACATCCATCCACTTCACAAATGATTGTTACTGAAATGTCAGCAGGGCAAAGATGGAAGGAGTAGAATATATTTTTAGAAATTTCCCTCCCTTCTTTAAACTAATCTAGAGTTGAAATCATCTACCCTGCAACTGGCAAATTTTTCTTTTGAATTCAACCATGATCAATTTATCACTAAGCCGAAGGTCCAAGTTTCTTCAGTGACAGTTAAGTTTTTAAAAAATGGATTTAATCATCTTGTTTGGAGACTCTTTTCATTGCAGTTGCTCACTTTTAGTGCCTTAACCCCTTTAATGATATTTGCAACTTGTTTGAGGGTTTTAATTTCATACAGTTGTGTGAGTTAAACCTTTCTTTTTAGACAAAAGCTTGAGGGGCATGTAAATGAACTACTTTAATGAACAAAAGCTACGCTTTTTTTAAACTTCACTCAATAATGTAGTCTGGCATTTGCTAAAGAAATGTTATGTAGATGCTGATGTTCTTGCCTAATGAACTGTCATCTAATGTCCAAGTGTTTGGATGTCAACCATTCAGGTTTCAGAGCTTGTTATGGTATAAAAGCCTTAAATCTCAGCAGTAAACTATATCTATGTAATCTAAGATTTTGTATGGCACCCTTATCTTGGGATCCAAGCATTTTATGGCAATAGTGAGAAAGCAGATGTCTTTGCAAATACTTCAAAATAACATTGATTTAACAACAGGAACAGGCAAGGTTAGAAGAAATGCCTTCAAACGTTTGTTTGGGCCTGTTGGAGAGAGCTTAGAAGGTCATAGGGGGTGACTCAACTCCATTCTGCCAACCTTTTTGTTCAATATGTATGTTTAGCAATTGTAGTCATGGTATTATTATTATTTGCTATTACCAGGAACTCCAGCCATGGACAGGGACCAGGACCCTGTTGAGCTAGGCATTGTATAAACACAGAATGAAAAGAACCGTCCCTACCCCAAAAGACTACAATGTTATTTCTTCAGACCCAGTCTGAGTCATTTCTTTACTCACTGTTGTAAGACAGGCTACTGGGCTAGATGAACCATTGGTCTGACTCAGTTTGGCTGTTATATATTTACCCTTCTAAAGTCTGGTAGAGATAGTGTCCTGGAAGAAAACTAGTTGTCTAAATCTGCCTGGATGAAAGAGAGGCTGGGGTGATTAGACTTTATTGGATTCTCAAAATAATCACTCTCTCAGTTGAAGGAGTCTTACTTCATGAGGTTTGAACTGTCAGATTTTTACTTGACTGCTCTTTGCTCCTGGCCTTCTATAGTAATAATTTCCAGAAAAGTTCTTTTCATCTGTGGTGTGCTAGAAGATTGAACCCTTTCATTTTGGATGTAGAGTTTCTCTATCATTCATGTTTACTTCCAGGTTGGACTAATGTATTATGCTCCAACTGGAACTGACAGTCAAGGCCAATAGGAAGTTTTAGCTAGTGCAGAGTTGGGTCACTTATTTTCTTAAGGCAGATTGGCAAGAACACATGCTCCTTGTGTCCCGAAGGTACGTTTGCACTGAGAACCCCCTCAGGTTCTTTAAGTCAGTTACCCACACAAAATTGGTTTGAGACATGTATCCCCTTTGTGGGGTCTGACTTATTAGTCTTTTAACCAAATATAACTCACTTTGTTAGTTACCGCGGGTCACCCCATCTGGGCCCATATAAGAGTCCTGGCCAGGTCTCTTAAAATGGGAGTCTCCAGCTTGTCTCTTTGGAACTGGATTATAAATTAGTCAGCTGCAGGCAGGGCTGTAGCGATTTCTCCCTGAGCTGTCTCCTTTCTCCCCAATTAGTCTTCAGGCTCTGAAGGTTCAGCAAGTCAGCTTGCTGCTGTTGCTGTCTGCTCCACTGTGAGGGAGAAGGCAGCATTTATGGTGGTTCCCTTCTTTCAGTTCACCCCCAGTTGAGAGGGAAGTCTTGCCTGACCCACTCTGCAAGATTCCTCGCCCTAGGGTCTTAAAGACACAGTGATGGGATTTCTTCCCATGTACCACTTATTCTTGGGACCACATCCTCTCTGTCAGTAACTCCTAGGTCCTTGTGTGTATTTATTTGACCTTTTGAAATCTCCATAGGGCCATATTATGTAATGGGATGGTCTGACCACTAGGCACCACTGACCTTAACAAATCGACTACCCTGTCACACTGAGAGTCACCTTTAGGAAGAACTTCATGGCGCTAGTTACATTAAAAAGCCCTAATTGACCTGTTTGTTGTTTTTGCTGAGTGCTGACAAAATTTAGAGTTCTACAGGATATATAAGATGTGGTGTCAACCTGAGTGGCTTACCAATCTGTGGCCAGCTACCTCTGATTGATTGGCCGTCTATGATCCATTGCCAGTTGCCTGCATCCAGAATGCTTAAGAAACATTCAAAAGGGTAAAGGTAAAGGAAGCTGGAGGTAGGGCTTTTTCACTGCTAGGCACTTATGAGAAATATGCCTAAAGCTAAATCTGGCCATACTCTGAATGTGTTTAAAAGATGCACAGTTTTGCCCTCTTTTGCAAATGGCTAGCCCATATACTCCTGGTGTGTGTGTGTGTGTGTTTTTCCCCTCTCAACCTACTGATGAGACTGTATTTGTGCTCCAGGTGATAAAGGGGTGTGTGGTGTATTTGGTCCCTCTATTAAGGAATGATTTTGATTATAATGTAGGATATGTAAAGTGAGCCCAGTTAATGCAATGATAAACACCTTATAAATGTTTATATTAAAAACAAAAAAAATCCCACACCACCATCCAAAAGTTTCCTCTGCTTAGCATGGCTTTACCAACTTTAGGGAGCTATTTTTTTTTAAAGTCAACTTCCCTAAATGATGATGATAAAAAAAGAATATTTTCTAAAGTAAAGCTACTAATAGATGAAAATAGGTAAAATTAAAACTTTTCTTCAGCATTGCAATACAGTTTTGCTAACAACATTGTCAGGGGAATGGACAGCAAACTTTGTTTTAGGTTACCTATCCTTTGAGAGTTCATTTACTCTATAGTAGCTGAAGCCAGAAAAATGTGCCCTCACATGGCTATCTTACATTGGAAAATCAGAGATATTTCTTGTTCTTCTGATTTTAGGGAGTGTTGATAAGCTTTTGAGATTTGCTTCTCTTGAGGATTCCCTTTTCTACTGGGCACTCTCCTTTCTGGCTCTTGTCTTTCATTCAGATATTACTCTAAGAACATAAGAATGGCCCTAATGGGTCAGACCAAAGATCCATCTAGCCCAGTATTCTGTCTTCTGACAGTGGCCACTGCCAGGTGCCCCAGAGGGAATGAACAGAACAGATTATCATCAAGTGATCCATCCCCCGTTGCTCATTCCTAGCTTCTGGCAAACAGAGGCTAGGGACACCATTCCTGCCTTTTCTGGCTAATAGCCATTGATGGACCCATCCTCTATGAATTTATCTAGTTCTTTTTTGAACCCTGTTATGGTGTTGGCCTTCACAACATCCTCTGGCAAGGAGTTCCACAGGTTGACTGTGTGTTGTGTGAAGAAATACTTCCTTTTATTTGTTTTAAACCTGCTGCCTATTAATTTCATGTGGTGACTCCTAGTTCTTGTGTTATGAGAAGTAGTAAACAACACTTCCTTATCTACTTTCTCTACACCAGTCATGATTTTATAACCTCAATCATATCTCCCCTTAGCTGTCTCTTTTCCAAGCTGAAAAGTCCCAGTCTTATTAATCATTCCTCATACGGAAGCCGTTCCATCACTCTCATAATTTTTGATGCCCTTTTCTGAACCTTTTCCAATTCCAATATATCGTTTTTGAGATGGGGTGACCACATCTGCACACAGTATTCAAGATGTGGGCATACCATGGATTTAAATAGCGGCAACAAGATATTTTCTGTCCTATTATCTATCCCTTCCTTAATTATTCCCAGCATTCTGTATGCATTTTTGACGGCCGCTTGCAAATTGAGTGGATGTTTTCAGAGAACTATCCACAATGACGCCAAGGTCTCTTTCTTGAGTGGTAACAGCTAATTTAGACCCCATCATTTTATATGTATAGTTGGGATTATGCTTTCTAAAGTACATTACTTTGCATTTATCAACATTAAATTTCATCTTCCAATTTGTTGCCCAGTCACCCAGTTTTGAGAGAGCCTTTTGTAGCTCTTCGCAGTCTGCCTGGGTCTTAACTATCTTTAGTAATTTTGTATCATCTGCAAATTTTGCTGTCTCACTGTTTTACCCCTTTTTCCAGATCATTTATGAATATGTTGAATAGGACTGGTCCCAGAACACACTCCTGGGGGACATCACTATTTACCTTTCTCCGTTCTGAAAACTGATCATTTATACCTATTCTTTGTTTCCTATCTTTTAACCAGTTACCAATCAATGAGAGAACCTTCCCTCTTATCCTGTGGCAGCTTACTTTGCTTAAGAGCCTTTGCTGAGGGACCTTGTTCAAGGCTTTCTGAAAATCTTAGTACACTATATCCACTGGATCCCCTTGGTCCACATGCTTGTTGACCCCCTCAAAGAATTCTAGTAGATTGGTGAGGCTTGATTTCCCTTTACTAAAACTATGTTGACTCTTCCTCAACAAATTATGTTCATCTGTATGTCTGACAATATTGTTCTTTATTATAGTTTCAACCAGTTTGCCTGGTACTGAAGTCAGGCTTACAGGCCTGTAATTGCCGGGATCACCTCTGGAGCCCTTTTTAAAAATTGGCATCACATTAGCTATTCTCTAGTCATTTGGTACAGAAGCTGATTTAAATGATAGGTTACAGACTACAGTTAGTAGTTCTGCAATTTCGCATTTGAGTTCCTTCAGAACTCTTGGGTGAATACCATCTGGTCCTGGTGACTTATTGCTGTTTAATTTATCAGTTTGTTCCAAAACCACCTCTACTGAAAGCTCAGTCTGGGACAGTTCCTCAGATCTGTCACCTAAAAAGAATGGCTCAGGTTTGGGAATCTCCCTCACATTCTCAGCCATGAAGACTGATGCAAAGAATTCGTTTAGTTTCTCCGCACTGGCCTTATCGTATTTGAGTGCTCCTTTAGCACCTTTATTGTCCAGTGGCCCCACTGTGGTTTAAGAGGCTTTCTGCTTCTGATGTACTTAAAAAAAAATTGCTATTGCTTTTTGAGTCTTTGGTTAACAGTTCCTCAGATTCTTTTTTGGCCTTCCTAATTGTATTTTTACACTTCATTTGCCAGTGTTTATGCTCCTTTCTATTTTCCTCACTAGGATTTAACTCTGACTTCCTTCTGGTAGGTAGCTCACAAAAAGTTAGAGAAGTGATCAAGTCACTGGCAACTGTCATCCCATCTCCCTCCCATCATACCTTGGGGTAGTGCTTGAAACATTCCATGGGCCCTACGCAAAATACAAGACTAAGTCAGGAGCGGCAGAAGGTCCCTAAAAGTATGGGGGGGGGCACTGGCATGGGAACAGTGGCCCCTTCCCCTCAGCTCTGCCCCTTCCCTGTGCCTCACTCACTCTTCTCCATCCCCTCATCGCTCACCCTTACGGCCAGTAAAAAGTGAGAAGGCATAACCCTCCCACTCTTAAAAGTGTGTGTGTGTGGGGGGGGGGGGGAAGGGCATGGCTCCTGGACCTCCTGTTCCAGCACTCCTGGACTAAGTGGGGGGGGACCTGACATACTCGCATTGAGTCCAGACCCTCTTAGGTGGAGAGGAAGATGTGCTCTTAGCCAATAATTGTATTTACCAGTGGCAAGTAAGAACAGTTTTTTCCCCAACTTCTTGAAAACTATATAATTTAGCTTTCTCTCAGGTATTATTTGTATTTTTTGAAAGGATGAAGTGATTTCAATGGCTGAGACTTACACTGTAGTTTTCCAAGTGACAACACACATTTTCATGTTCACACCACTGGACTGCTTAATCAAGGTCATGCACTGCGTTCACTGTGTGTGCAGGTCTTGTTTATCTGTCAAGTGTTTAGCTTGCAGTCTGAGGACAGCATATTTCTCTCCTTTATTTCTGAGTTCAGTTTGTGGACATACCTGTTTACTGAAATTGTACTTGTGGCCAAATTTGGTTTGTTGAATTGTTCCAGGATATTCATGAGCTATGTTTCTATAGGCAAAGACTAGTTGGAAGCCTCTTTTTAAAAAATGAATGGGCATGCTTTAATTTAGGGTATCAGTCTTTTGAAGTAGAGCATACATGCATTAACGAGTAATTTTTCTAGAATAACCATGTCTCAAAAAAGCTGCTTTTTACTTATGTTCAAAATACCATGTGCACCTAATTAAACACCTAAGGCTATTTGGGTGCCAAGCCTTCATTACCTCTGTAATTATCTCACCATCTTGTCAGATGCACTGCAATCTTTTGTTCGTTTAACACACCAAAACTTAAAAATCTCAAACTGTAATTTAATTTAGCTTAATTCATTTTCCCACTAATCATTATGTCATAAAAGGCAGTAAATGGTTAAACTTGGTTTTAAAAATAGTGATTTTTTTTTCCAGAGAAGGATGTGTCAAGGTCTCTTATTTACCTTTTCTTCTCTATTTGTGGTTGCAGAAGCCCAGTAGATTCGTTGATCGTTATGGAGGTAGGGCCATCTGGGTTGCCTGAAGAGACTGCAGCTGCTTGAAAGAGCAGTAGTCTATACCATGGGAGGGAGGCATATATGTGGAATTATGTGACGCTTTACTTCCTATTTTAGGAAGACAGCTGCATCTTCATTTCTCCATAGACATGTGAGAAATGATTCATCTATAGAAGAGATGAATTACTTAGATTCATCCTTTTGAACTGCCAAAATAGTTTTAAAAAATATTACAGTAGTTGTGGTAGGGCTAAGGGATTTAATTTCATGAATTGCATATTGCATTTCACTGAAGGTCGCCCACCCTGCCTCAGAAGTAGGACCCTACCGGATTCATAGCTGTGAAAAATGCATCACGGACCATGAAATCTGGTCTTTTGTGTACTTTTACTCTAGATTATATCTAGGGTAAAAGTATACAAAAGTACTGTGCATACTTCCTTATCTAGGGCAATTTACAAACGTAACAGTAGTACAGTACAATACTTGTGTATATATACTGGGTGAACACATCCGCCAGATTTGCTCTTTATTCCGTGATCAACCCCCACAAAAAATTCGTTATTTCTCCACGATTTAAGTAGACCCCTACTCATAAGACGAGACAGAAGACCCTTCATGTCTATATTTGATCATGTGGCTTGACCAAAAGGCAGTTCACAACTCAGTTCTTGTGGCATATCCCAGCATCAGTGGCATCCACTTCCTAGAAAGCAGTGTGGAATTGAATGCTTTATCACCTACCCAATCCTGGATCACATGGAAAATGAAAGGAATAAGGGTCTCAAAAGATGACACCAAGAAAGAAAGACCCTTAAGAAGCTTGATTTGACAGGAAGGTGTACTCCTATTATCGGGCTCTGCTGTCAAAAATATGACTATCTGAACTGGGACAAGATGTCACAATTTAGAGAAGCTTCCATAGGAATAAAGAGAAGAGCTAAAATACCTAGTGTCTGAGGGGCAATTAGTGGCCTGAACATCTCTGCAACCTGCTCTAAATACTCCTGCTGTGGGGGCACATTCAGTGACCACTTCTATTGTCGTGTCCTTAGCAACCTGCTCATTTTACCACCAATTTGTGGTTTTTAGTAGTCATAACATCAGCTCAGAGGATAGGGAAAATTCAGGCCCTTATGATGGGCCAATTTTATTTGGTATTCAAAAAAGGCAAGTTGACTCTTAATACTTATTCCAAATTCTGGCCTAAAGTTGTCTCTGATTTTCATTTAAATCAATTGATTCGCATCCTGATTTTTTTACCCCAACCCCCACTTAAACCCTGGGGAAGCCATAACCTCAGCCGTGCAGAACACAATGCCATCCACAGCCTCAGAAACAACCCTGACATCATAATCAAAAAGGCTGACAAAGGAGGTGCTGTTGTCATCATGAATAGGTCGGAATATGAACAAGAGGCTGCTCGGCAGCTCTCCAACACCACTTTCTACAAGCCATTACCCTATGATCCCACTGAGAGTTACCAAAAGCAACTTCAGCATTTGCTCAAGAAACTTCCTGAAAAAGCACAAGATCAAATCCGCACAGACACACCCCTGGAACCCCGACCTGGGATATTCTATCTACTACCCAAGATCCATAAACCTGGAAATCCTGGGCGCCCCATCATCTCAGGCATTGGCACCCTGACAGCAGGATTGTCTGGCTATGTAGACTCCCTCCTCAAGCCCTACGCTACCAGCACTCCCAGCTACCTTCGAGACACCACTGACGTCCTGAGGAAACTTCAATCCATCGGCGATCTTCCTGAAAACACCATCCTGGCCACTATGGACGTAGAAGCCCTCTACACCAACATTCCACACAAAGATGGACTACAAGCCGTCAAGAACACTATCCCCGATAATGTCACAGCTAACCTGGTGGCTGAACTTTGTGACTTTGTCCTTACCCATAACTACTTCACATTTGGGGACAATGTATACCTTCAGATCAGCGGCACTGCTATGGGTACCCGCATGGCCCCACAGTATGCCAACATTTTTATGGCTGATTTAGAACAACGCTTCCTCAGCTCTCGTGCCCTAAAGCCCCTACTCTACTTGTGCTATATTGATGACATCTTCATCATCTGGACCCATGGAAAAGAAGCCCTTGAGGAATTCCACCATGATTTCAACAATTTCCATCCCACCATCAACCTCAGCCTGGTCCAGTCCACACAAGAGATCCACTTCCTGGACACTACAGTGCTAATAAACAATGGTCACATAAACACCACCCTATACCAGAAACCTACTGACCGCTATTCCTACCTATATGCCTCCAGCTTTCACCCTGACCACACCACACGATCCATCGTCTACAGCCAAGCTCTGCGATACAACCGCATTTGCTCCAACCCCTCAGACAGAGACAAACACCTACAAGATCTCTATCAAGCTTTCTTACAACTACAATACCCACCTGCGGAAGTGAAGAAACAGATTGATAGAGCCAGAAGAGTTCCCAGAAGTCACCTACTACAGGACAGGCCTAACAAAGAAAATCATAGAAGCATAGAATATCAGGTTTGGAAGGGACCCCAGAAGGTCATCTAGTCCAACCCCCTGCTCAAAGCAGGACCAATTCCCAGTTAAATCATCCAAGCCAGGGCTTTGTCAAGCCTGACCTTAAAAACCTCTAAGGAAGGAGATTCTACCACCTCCCTAGGTAACGCATTCCAGTGTTTCACCACCCTCTTAGTGAAAAAGTTTTTCCTAATATCCAATCTAAACCTCCCCCACTGCAACTTGAGACCATTACTCCTTGTTCTGTCATCTGCTACCATTGAGAACAGTCTAGAGCCATCCTCTTTGGAACCCCCTTTCAGGTAGTTGAAAGCAGCTATCAAATCCCCCCTCATTCTTCTCTTCTGCAGGCTAAACAATCCCAGCTCCCTCAGCCTCTCCTCATAACTCATGTGTTCCAGACCCCTAATCATTTTTGTTGCCCTTCGCTGGACTCTCTCCAATTTATCCACATCCTTCTTGAAGTGTGGGGCCCAAAACTGGACACAGTACTCCAGATGAGGCCTCACCAATGTCGAATAGAGGGGAACGATCACGTCCCTCGATCTGCTCGCTATGCCCCTACTTATACATCCCAAAATGCCATTGGCCTTCTTGGCAACAAGGGCACACTGCTGACTCATATCCAGCTTCTCATCCACTGTCACCCCTAGGTCCTTTTCCGCAGAACTGCTGCCTAGCCATTCGGTCCCTAGTCTGTAGCTGTGCATTGGGTTCTTCTGTCCTAAGTGCAGGACCCTGCACTTATCCTTATTGAACCTCATAAGATTTCTTTTGGCCCAATCCTCCAATTTGTCTAGGTCTTCTGTATCCTATCCCTCCCCTCCAGCATATCTACCACTCCTCCCAGTTTAGTATCATCCGCAAATTTGCTGAGAGTGCAATCCACACCATCCTCCAGATCATTTATGAAGATATTGAACAAAACCGGCCCCAGGACCGACCCTTGGGGCACTCCACTTGATACCGGCTGCCAACTAGACATGGAGCCATTGATCACTACCCGTTGAGCCCGACAATCTAGCCAGCTTTCTACCCACCTTGTAGTGCATTCATCCAGCCCATACTTCCTTAACTTGCTGACAAGAATACTGTGGGAGACCGTGTCAAAAGCTTTGCTAAAGTCAAGAAACAATACATCCACTGCTTTCCCTTCATCCACAGAACCAGTAATCTCATCATAAAAGGCGATTAGATTAGTCAGGCATGACCTTCCCTTGGTGAATCCATGCTGGCTGTTCCTGATCACTTTCCTCTCATGCAAGTGCTTCAGGATTGATTCTTTGAGGACCTGCTCCATGATTTTTCCAGGGACTGAAGTGAGGATGACTGGCCTGTAGTTCCCAGGATCCTCCTTCTTCCCTTTTTTAAAGATTGGCACTACATTAGCCTTTTTCCAGTCATCTGGGACTTCCCCGGTTCGCCACGAGTTTTCAAAGATAATGGCCAATGGCTCTGCAATCACAGCCGCCAATTCCTTCAGCACTCTCGGATGCAACTCGTCCGGCCCCATGGACTTGTGCACGTCCAGCTTTTCTAAATAGTCCCTAACCACCTCTATCTCCACAGAGGGCTGGCCATCTCTTCCCCATTTTGTGATGCCCAGCGCAGCAGTCTGGGAGCTGACCTTGTTAGTGAAAACAGAGGCAAAAAAAGCATTGAGTACATTAGCTTTTTCCACATCCTCTGTCACTAGGTTGCCTCCCTCATTCAGTAAGGGGCCCACACATTCCTTGGCTTTCTTCTTGTTGCCAACATACCTGAAGAAACCCTTCTTGTTACTCTTGACATCTCTGGCTAGCTGCAGCTCCAGGTGCGATTTGGCCCTCCTGATAACATTCCTACATGCCCGAGCAATATTTTTATACTCTTCCCTGGTCATATGTCCAACCTTCCACTTCTTGTAAGCTTCTTTTTTATGTTTAAGCTCCACTAGGATTTCACCATTAAGCCAAGCTGGTCGCCTGCCATATTTACTATTCTTTCGACTCATTGGGATGGTTTGTCCCTGTAACCTCAACAGGGATTCCTTGAAATACAGCCAGCTCTCCAAATAACAGAACGCCACTAGCCATCACCTTCAGCCCCCAACTAAAACCCCTCCAACGCATTATTAAGGATCTACAACCTATCCTGAAGGATGACCCAACACTCTCTCAAATCTTGGGAGACAAGCCAGTCCTTGCCTACAGACAGCCCCGCAACCTGAAGCAAATACTCACCAACAACCACATACCACACAACAGAACCACTAGCCCAGGAACTTATCCTTGCAACAAAGCCCATTGCCAACTGTGCCCACATATCTATTCAGGGGACACTATCACAGGGCCTAATAACATCAGCCACACTATCAGAGGCTCGTTCACCTGCACATCCACCAATGTGATATATGCCATCGTGTGCCAGCAATGCCCCTCTGCCATTTACATTGGTCAAACTGGACAGTCTCTACGTAAAAGAATAAATGGACACAAATCAGATGTCAAGAATTATAACATTCATAAACCAGTCGGAGAACACTTCAATCTCTCTGGTCACGCAATCACCGACATGAAGGTCACTATCTTACAACAAAAAAACTTCAAAGCCAGACTCCAGCGAGAAACTGCTGAATTGGAATTCATTTGCAAATTGGATACTATTAATTTAGGCTTAAATAGAGACTGGGAGTGGCTAAGTTATTATGCAAGGTAGCCTATTTCCCCTTGTTTTTTCCTACCCCCGCAGACGTTCTGGTTAAACTTGGATTTAAACTTGGAGAGTGGTCAGTTTGGATGAGCTATTGCCAGCAGGAGAGTGAGTTTATATATGTATATGTTTGTGTGTGTGTGTTCCCCGGGGAGGGGGAGGGGGTGGGGGTGAGAAAGCCTGGATCTGTGCTGGAAATGACCCACCTTGATTACCATGCATGTTGTAGGGAGAGTGGTCACTTTGGATAAGCTATTACCAGCAGGAGAGTGAGTTTGTGTGTGTGGTTTTTTGGAGGGGGGTGAGGGAGTGAGAGAACCTGGATTTGTGCTGGAAATGACCCACCTTGATTATCGTACACACTGTGAAGAGAGTGGTCACTTTGGATGGGCTATTACCAGCAGGAGAGTGAGTTTGTGGGGGCGGGGGGAGGGGGGGCGGAGGGTGAGAAAACCTGGAATTGTGCTGGAAATGGCCCAACTTGATGATCACTTTAGATAAGCTATTACCAGCAGGACAGTGGGGTGGGAGGGGGTATTGTTTCATGGTCTCTGTGTGTATATAATGTCTACTGCAGTTTCTACGGTATGCATCCGATGAAGTGAGCTGTAGCTCACGAAAACTCATGCTCAAATAAATTGGTTAGTCTCTAAGGTGCCACAAGTACTCCTTTTCTTTTTGCAAAGACAGACTAACACGGCTGTTACTCTGATACATATCCTGGATGTATTCAAGGCTCTTTCATACTACCTGGACAGAACAGAAACCTTCAGGAGCTCCCCTGTTTTATATGTAGCCTTTGCAGATAGTGTTATGGGTCAAGCCCTATGCACTAAGATTCTATGGGTATCCAGCTGTATTAGATCCTTTTATGAGTTAGCTAGGTTAAATCCAGCCTATGAATGTTAAAACCCACTCCACTAGAGTTCAGGTAGCACCTGCAACTTCTCTTAAGAAGTATTTCAGAAATTTGCAAGATAACTATGTGGGGCTCAGTCCACACTTTCACGCAAAAGTGTTCATTAGTTGAGGTTTCAAGCTCTGATGTCTGTTCTGCAATGCTAGTTTAAATAGGACCCCTAGCACCAACCTCCTGATTATGAGGTTGCTAATCACCAGAAGTTGGGTCCATGTAGACAATGATTGAAGAACCACAGTTACTGTAAGCTAAGTAACCATTTTTCGTAACCATTATAGACTATGTGAAAAGTAAGGATTGAAAAAACACAGTACAACAGCCTGCATTTAATGATTTTATTTATATCAAAATTTGGGATTTTGTAAATGTTGTGCATACCTAGCTGAAGCTGTGTAATTATTAAACTGCATCTAGAGTCTGATAGATTCTTGTTGTTTGTGTCAGCTGCCCCTTTAACTAATTTGTATGATTAACACAGGGTATAAATATTGTTTTCTGTAGTTTGTTGTAGTTAGCAGTATTGGTAGTTATAATTTGTATTACTGTGGTACCTAGGTGCCCCAATCAAGAATCAGAGCCCTATTATGCCAGGTACTGCACAAACTGTAAAAACAGAGTAAAATCATAACCTGATTACAGTGGTTCCATAGTGTTAGGATCTACTTTTGAGGATTCTGCATCTTGTCTAGGTATTGTTGTTTAGTCAATACTTGTGTTACATAGCATATTTCTGGATTGTGTTGCTTCCTGGAGACGTACACAGATGTATGTATGTATTCTAAGATACATCTACACTTGTGGTGGTGTGCAGAATACAGACTCTGCACGCCCAGCTAGCATGGGTATAAATACCTAGTGGTGACGCATGGCTTAGGCGAGTAGAGAGCCCTACAAGCCTGAATCCTAGGGTATATACCCAATATGGCTCATTACAGATCCAAGCAGTGCTTCCCCCATCTACACTGCTATTTTTAGTAGTGTAATATCCCTCTGCTTCCCTGCTGCTGGAGCCTCCTCACTGCAGTGAAAGACTCTGGCAAGGGGAAGCAGCAAGGAAAGGTTCTGGCAGCTCCATGCTGTTGGAGCCTTTCCCCACTGTCTCCACCCTGTCAGAGCCTTTCCTCACTTCATTTGAAAGCTTGTCTTTCTTATCAACAGAATTTGGTCCCAAAAAAGATATTAACTCACCCACCTTGTCTCTCTCTAGTATCCTGGGACCAACACAGCTACACCACCATTGCATACAGCAGTGAAATAGTTAGTTAGTTTAAAGTGCCACCTTCATGCATTACAGTGCGTGGGGGAGTTCATGCTTCTGCGACATTGTTTCAGTCTGTCTGCAGATTTGGGAAGACAATACGGTATTTGTTACATTTGGTTCCTGACTGAAAGGTTTTAGCCAAGTACATCAAGAAGGTCACAATGTGGCCTGTGGGTTGGGAGTTTGACTCCTCTGCTCTTCAAAATGGTGGAATGTACACCCATTTTAAATCAAGCCTCCATTGAGAGGCCCAAAGAAAGTTAGAGTTAGATCCTACAGTTAGAAAGTCTACAGGTTCCTAGGGTAGACCTGGAAAGAAGAAGAAAGGAGTGAGTGTGTGTGTGTGAGAGAGAAAATATTACATATTTAGTGTGTTCTCAGAATTTCTTATTGTGCAATTCATCCTAATAAAAAGTGTCTCTTGGATACCACTCATCATTTCCAGTGGCATAGTCCACTACCTCTGTCATCTACATCTTAGAATATTCCTGTGGCAACTACAGCAATTGATTAAATGGAAAATTAATATTAGGAAAGCATATAATATATTTTTAGCTTCTTCTCATGCAATTTAGCAGTTAGAAACAACAAGGAAAGCCAGTATTGTGTGACCAGCCAGCTCTCCACTGACATAAGCAGACACTCTGTGGATATGGTCCATATATCATAGTTTGAGAACTGATGATTTAAGGCATTTGATAATCTGAGACTACTTCAGTCTCAGTATATTTGATTCAGCATGTTTGGTCTGGAATTGGAGAGCTATTTTAAATGTCTGTATGACGTGTTCTAGATTTAGTTTGTGTTTTAAAATTTTGCACAAGTTCAAGAAGGTATGGATACGTGCAATGTAGAAATCAAAATAAACAAATACATGCATTTTGCTTAGTTGTAGCTTTTTAGTATACATTCATGGTATATACTGTGACTGTTAGAACACTTAAGTATGCTGCAAACACATGTTGATTAGTATGCATGTGATTTTTGTTGTTGTTGTTAACAACTATATATTTTTAAAATTTTGGGAGGTTGGCTGACAAAGTATCAAAGATCCTGAAATATGCTCTGTTTCAGCATGCTACAGTTTTTTTTGAGCCAGTTAATACCTTATACTGCAACAATGGTTGCACCTATTATTGCAATTTAAGAACACTAAAATAAATTACTTTTGATTTTGCAGTTTTCTAGTGAGTATTTATTGTTGAGTTCATGAGGGACAGAGCAGAAATTCGGATCTGTAAAGTAAAAAAAGTAAGTTAATAATTTTAAGGCCAGAAGGGGCTACTGAGTTTATCAGTTCTGACTTCCTTCATAGCACAGTCCATAAGCCTTGCCTGAATTAATTTCTGCTTCAAGTCCAATAGATGTGGTGGAACTAGAGTTATGCCTCTTGGAAAAACATCCAATGTTGATTTAAAAATTTGGAGAATCCACCATAACCCTTGATAAGTTGTTTCAATAGTTAATGACTCTCACTGTCAAAAATGTGCTTTATTTCTAGTCTGAATTTGTTTAGCTTCAACTTCCAGCCATTGGATTTTGTTATACACTTGTCTGCTAGACTGAAGAGCCCTCTGTTATCCAATTTCTGCTTCCCATGTAGGTACTTATAGACTGTGATCAAATCACCCCATAACCTTCTCTTTGATAAACTAAACAGACAGCCTCTAGTCTTTCGCTACAAGGCATGTCTTCCAAGCTTTTAATCATTCTTTTGGCTCTCTTGTGAAACTTGACTAATTTTTTACCTCCTCCTTGAACTGTGGAAACCAGAACTGTACACGGTATGCCAGAAGTGGTCACACCAGTGCCAAATACAGAGGTAATATAATCTTCCTGTTCCTATTCTATATTTCCCTGTTAATATACCAGAGAATTGCATTAGACCATGTAGTCACAGCTACACACTGGAAGCTCACATTTATCTAAATATGCTGAAGAAAGCTAACCGATAACTTCGAGTTTATGCACTAGGGCTTTCACTTTTTTTCTCTGGTTATAAGTGAAAATGAGCTTGTTTCAGTCTAATTGTAGTCACAGCTTATACATATTATAAGACCACCTCTCATACCCCTAGCAGGCACTGATGAAAGACACAGATCTCAGTGTGATAGACACCATGATGGTAAACTCATAAATTATTTCAATATAAGGTACTAACTATACATTATATATAGAAATATAAAAAATGTACACATACAATAATGTCTGTGTTGTGAGTTATGCTTTGTGGGGTTTGAGTTAATGTTTTTAGAATTTGTATGGGGAATTTCCTCCTTTTAATAATGTCATTGTCTATACTTTTCATATTCTGAGTTACTAAAATGTCAATATTTTATGCTTATAGTTCCTGCATTCAGTTAATATCTTAAACATGTAACTTGTCATGAATTGATTATTTCCATTCTTTTGGAGGCTTTGCACTTTTTAATGGTAATATTCTTATGTATTTTTGTATATTTTTTTTAAAACATTTCAACTTCAACTGTAATAGCAACATTTTAACATACATTTCCTCCGAGTTTTTAAAACTTAAAAAAAGGAGCCCTAAGATTAGGAAAAAAAAAAAGTTTGTCTAAATAGTCTACAAAGGGTGTATAAAGTTTTCTATGTATTAAAGCTTTGTATATGTAGAAGGGTTGTTTGTGTGTGGTGTGGATGTACACACATCATTAGCTGTCACGTATGCACTAGGTGGTGCAGGGAGCTCCCATTAGGCATATGTGTATAGGTGGTTGTAATCAAACTTTGTCATACAGGCTGGTGGGTTTTTTTCCCCTTCATTTGGCTTTAGAGAGTGATATTCAAGCACCATTTTTCAGTACT
The DNA here is from genome assembly GCF_965140295.1 of Lepidochelys olivacea. Taxonomy (NCBI): domain Eukaryota; kingdom Metazoa; phylum Chordata; order Testudines; family Cheloniidae; genus Lepidochelys; species Lepidochelys olivacea. The sequence goes on from NC_140416.1 coordinate 62,865,661, forward strand.
GAAAATGAATGAATGTGGAGGTGAATGAAATGAATGAAAGGTTTTCTCTTCCCCCCCACCCCCCACTCTCCTGCTGGTAATAGCTTATCTAAAGTGATCACTCTCCTTACAATGTGTATGATGATCAAGTTGGGCCATTTCCAGCACAAATCCAGGTTTTCTCTCCCCCTCCCCCCCACAAATTTTCTTTGTTAGGCCTGTCCTGTAGTAGGTGACTTCTGGGAATAAATGGACACAAATCAGATGTCAAGAATTATAACATTCATAAACCAGTCGGAGAACACTTCAATCTCTCTGGTCACGCGATTACAGATGTGAAAGTTGCGATATTACAACAGAAAAACTTCAAAACCAGACTCCAGTGAGAGACTTTTGAATTGGAATTCATTTGCAAATTGGATACAATTAACTTAGGCTTGAATAGAGACTGGGAGTGGCTAAGTCATTATGCAAGGTAACTATTTCCCCTTGTTTTTTCCTAACCCTCCCCCCCCCACTCCCATTCCTCAGACGTTCTTGTCAAACCCTGGATTTGTGCTGGAAATGACCCACCTTGATTATCATACACATTGTAAGGAGAGTGATCACTTTAGCTAAGCTATCACCAACAGGAGAGTGGGTTTGGGGGAGGGGCAGGGAAGAAAACCTGGATTTGTGCTGGAAATGGCCCAATTTGATTATCATACACATTGTAAGGAGAGTGATCATGTTAGATAAGCTATTAACAGCAAGAGAGTGGGGTGAGGGGAGAGAAAACCTTTTGTAGTGGTAAACACCCATTTTTTCATGGTTTGTATGTATAAGAACATCTTCTGTATTTTCCACAGTATGCATCCGATGAAGTGAGCTGTAGCTCACGAAAGCTTATGCTCAAATAAATTGGTTAATTTCTAAGGTGCCACAAGTATTCCTTTTTTTTTAAATACACAAACTGTTATATATTGGTAAATTGAGGGGTGTTATGGTCAAATTTGAACTGCTCAATATTTGGGATTGATTCTTCATTGCCTTTCAGCTTTGCATAGTTATTTACATGTATACAAAGTAGTGTAAATTGCTACTATTCTGATTTAGCAGCGCTTTATCCTCCTTTACGCAGGTATAAATAATTACACAAAATACAAGGAGGTAGAGCAGAATCATACCTATTGTTTACAGATAAAAATTAAACCTGTATTAGGCTTTTTTTGTAACGTTTTGATAACTTTATTAAAATCATTCAGTCTCTTTGCTTTTGTTCTTATTCTATTTCCTTCACTGCTCACCTGTTCCTTTACTCCTTTTTCCTTTCCAGGACATCATATTTTTCCCTATGTCTTTTCAGTGTCTGTTTGTCTTTAGTCTGTTTTCTCCGTCTCAGTCCTTTTCTCGCTCTCATTTTTTCTCTTTATGTTCACCTGCTTCCTAAGAGTATTTTCATAATCATCCTTTATTCCCTTTAAATCTGCTTTTTTATCTCTTCTGGCCACTTAGGTCAGTTTCTCCCACTTCCTTTCTTCTTCGTTCTCATCCCCAGCCTTGTCCCCAATTTTTCTTCCATTTCTATTTTGTTTTGTTTATGAATCACTTTCTCCTGACTCTCCACTGACTTTTTACAAGCATTATCCCTCACTGCCCAGAAACATCCATCACCTAAGGTTCATAGGGCTCAATCACAACATATGCTGGGCAAAGCCCCTCAGGCTCACTTTTGTGTGTGCATTGCCTTCTTTCCTCCTCCCATGACATTCATGCATGAACACAAGTTCTGTGGTCACACCAGTATGTGCATGTGCATACTGATACAACTCACTAGTGCTTGCGACAGTGAAATTCCAGTAGGAGGAGACAATTCCACAGGGGAGTGGATGGTAGAGGGAAGATAGCTGAGACCTGCCCATAGCTCCCTTTGCAGGGGAGGAACAAGCACTACATTGGATGCTTTTTTCCATGGATGGACCAATAGTCAGGAGGGGATTGTAGCCTGGCAAAATGATGAACTACACAGTTGACTGGGGACTGAGCTCCTTCCTGGTTTTTCTCCAGCTGGCTTTGCTTTAAGATCAAAGGTTTTGTATTACTCTTTACAGACCAGGTGAGGTGGGATGCTCATTCTTTGCAGACTTTGCTGCTTCTTAAAGTGACCCTTGGGAATAAAAGGGAAATAAGGAGAAATCTGGGAAGGTGTAAGAAATTGATAGAGGGCCTGGGAGAAGAGAGCACAGCCCAAGCAGCTGGTCATTGAAAACTTTTGTGTTAATGGAAATGAAGATGTGGGTCACGCTGAGCACTTGAGGAGCCCAGCTGCTGCACTGCTTTTGTCTCAAAAGCAGTTGTCCTTTCTTCAGCAGTGAAGGCCAGCAATGGACCTACAGCTTAGCTTCAGCTTTCAGTGAAACGGCTCATATATGACAAATGACATGTGAGTTTCACAACCATCTGTATAGGTATCTAAAACCTGTACTAAATGCCAGATTAAATCTTTGGACAACTTGGACCCATTTTCTCTTGGATTGAAACCACAAGTGTTGCCTTTCAGCTAGAACAGAAATTTTACAATTGAGTAAGATATACTTTAAATGGAATCCAAATACTGCCTAGCTCCTTCTCTGTAGTGTCATGAAAATCTTAAATGTGGACCTTTGCAAGCTGTTTTAGAGAGACACTATGTAGCATCAGTAAAGTGGCTGGTTATTTTACTTGGCTAGAAATTTTTCAGTGAGCAGTTTAGTCTGCTGTAGTGGGTGCTTCATAATTGCAGCTCAATATGGTATCTAAGATTTTTGCAGGATTTTGTGGCCCTCTACCATGACCAGTGCTCAAAAAATCGACCCCCCCCCACACCAACCTGCACAGTTGAAAATACCTGTGTTGTCATGCTCCCAAAGCTGCACCTTTTTTCATTTCTTTTGTTGTTCTTTCCCTCTCTCCTACCTTTTCCATTAAATCACTGTCTGCTGTCCTCATGCTGTAAACCAGGGGTCTCAAACTCATTTTACCACAGGCCGGGACTTTGAGACCCTTGAGGTAAACCATTTCAGTCCCCAATCAGCTCTGCACCCTCATACCATCACTCCTTCCTCTTCCTCCCAATCCTCAAGTCAGTTAATGAAGGTGACCTCTGCTATCTACGATCAACTCTGGAACTGCCAGTCTATCTACTGAGCAGAAAGATGTCTCACTAGTTTAATATTTATCCTTTTTCTAAAGCTGTTTTAAATAATCAAGCTTTATAACTTCCATATAAGAATACTAAAAACCTTTGGTTATTGATTAAAAATGAAGTTAGCTTCTCCCATAGATTAATTGTTTGCCTCAGAGTTCAAAGGAACCTCTGAGGCTCCCATAATAGAGCTTATGCTCTATTATCTGAGTGGGAAGTTGTATCAGATATATACATTTTTACTTAAATACTCTCTAATATGGCAGGAGTTATCAGATGGCACTGTTGGACATAGTCTTAAAAGTTCTTTTTCTTAGTTTGTAAGAAGTGTATGATTGAAGAAATGTTGCATTTTTGTTTTTTTTAAAATGCTGTTTATTTTTTGTGGGGAGCTGTGGTAAGCAGTTGGAGAGCTAGCTGTCTGCCTTTTTAATCTCTTTAATTAGAATTAATTCTGGAGGCAGAGTTGCTCTCTGGGAACCAGTTGCGGGTGTTCTGGCTGAGATTCCTGAAGGGAAAGATTGGCTATGTGCTGTTGGACCATCTTCATTCAAGGACTGTAAATAAAAGGAATGCAAATAAAACAAGTTATACTAAAAAGATACCCAAATGCCATGTCTTCCTCCATTGGGAAACCAACCTGCAAGGCCCTAAAATCAAATATCACATGGCAGAGGGATGACCATATATTTTATCATACAGCCTGCTCCTTTGACCTAAGGGAAGTTTTAAAATTCAATTTTCTCCCTTTTAATCTACCTGATTTGTGTGTCATGGATCTGTGCAGTAATCATAACTTTCTCCTTCCCTATTTTTCTGCCTCATTAACTATTTGATTGCTCGTTGAGGATGCAGTTTGGTGACTTGGGTTATTTTTTAATTTAGCATATCAAAGCTGTGTTTTCAGGAATAAAAGCAATTTTTGTATCTTCTGTGGGCTCATCCATTTTATCCTCCCATAAAACAGTTGAATTCTTGAAGGAAATACAAAATAATATTGACGTTTTTATATTCATTTAAACAAAACAAAATGATTAGCATGTTTGGGTAATTTGTGGGTTTCTTTGGTTTATACTTTGTGAAATAGTACAACCAAAAGTAGGAATTGTGCTCGAGTGTGACAGACACAAGAGGTATTGTCTTGTATCCTTTTGTATGCAACATAGCATTTTAGGAATACACAGAATGGCAGGGATTAGAGGACCTTTGTCCTTGGTTTGGGCAGTTGATAGTCACTGTAGTTTTGATTTTGTTGTGCATAAAATTAAGAGACTCTCCTGAAGCACTTTAAGTAATTCTGAGAGATGGAGATCATATACTGATCATGCTAGCAGGGAAGTTCCATAGTGCTGAATTAAACTATATGTTACAGATTTTATTTTGAAATCTGTGGAAGCTTTACTCTTATGTTTCATTTTCACTGATGCTTTCAATCAGTGTTTTTTGTTATTAGTAAAGAATCTCTCTGCAGGAAATGGATGTTTCTGAAAACTTTTATATGTATTTTGTTATGTTATTTAAAAGGATTGGAAATCTAAATGTAGCACTTGGGGCAGGAGCCTGATGAACTCTAGTTAGAATGTGACATACTATAGAGTTGGCAGTTATTGTGAAAACCCTCACTTTTCCCAATATTGCTGTGCCAGTGCAGTTATGACTGGCACATGCATGCTATTCTAATTCATTCTTCAGCAGACTGGCAAATGTCATGTACTGCTTTACAGTTTTATGATGTGGACGGATGTTCACTAGGAATTTAGGAGAGACTGCAAATTCATGTTCACATGTGATGATTCAAGTCCAAATTAGCGCATTCCACCGAAGTCCTTAACTAAAATATACCCATTCTAGAAAGAGTGGGAAAGTAAGTTTTTGTGTTGCAGATCAGTCAGCAACTATAGAGGTAAAAATCTGTCAGCAGCTTAATATATTTTTAAACTGGACCTATATTGTATACTTTTGTGGTAAATTTATATAGATTCATATCCGGAGAAAAGAATGGGAAGATGTTTGCCTTTTGTAAGTTTGCTTGGCACTCATAAATGACAAAATTTTACAGTAAGTTGTAAAGCTAGACACACGTACAAAAATTTCCTGTGTTCATGATATCGTACCCTGCCCTTCTTGCAGGTGAAACTAAATAATGATGCCTAATTCATATGCTATATTTAAAAACTAAACTGTGTACCAATCCAGAATAAATCCTCTTTTCTTTTAAAAAGTGGGGCAGTAAGAAAAGTTTTATTTTTCATTCCTAGAAACTGAATCAAAGTGGGGAAAAATAATTTCATATTCAGCATTATGGCTGGCATTCTAGTTACATAAGGATATTTGCATTTATTTTGAACCTCTCTTTTTTGCATATGGTGCAAATGAAAAAAAAAAGAAATGTCTCTGTAAAATAGCAATGAGCCTTGTACAAAAACAGCTAGTGTCTAAAAAAAGTCTTTCCAGGGTCTGTAGTAATAAAATAGTGTTAAGATCAACCTTTGGAGCTTAAGAAAGGAGGTGCTAGCTGGATTTTATTAAAGAACAAGAGCTTTAAGCTTTGAGAAGTTTTTTTTATTCCCTCTCCCCCATTATACACATGTGAAAATAGACTCTGGTAGTTTAAAGCTAGGAGAAGAATCTCTTATTAATGACAAATGTACATCTGGATTATCTCCCAGGCAATGTGGTTGTCTAGGATTTTGTGTAACAGAGTCTATCCCTTCCAGTTGATGCCTAGGATTAGGGGTGTATCCCTTCCAGTTGATGCCTAGGACTAGGGGTGTGTACCACAAATAAAAATTTTATAAGAGAAATAATTTTTTGGAGAATAAAGGCACAGGGTTTTTTCATAATATTTAAGAAAAGATTCTTGCCCGGAAGAGTGTAATCTGACTTAGGCAAATACAATATAGTATATACAAAGTTTAAATGCAAGTAGGCATGTGATTATCCATGTGTATGGAAGTCAACACAGAAGGCTTGATGGAAGGGTATACATTTTGAGGAAAGGGTGATCATAGAGAATGGGAGGCTGTCCGAAGGGCAGAGGGCAACAGTAAAGAAGGTGTGAAGCTAAGAGTGGTGGGAGACAAATGGAGATGAAAGGGAAAGAAAGGAGTACAACCAAAAAGCTGAGGTATAAGAAATGGAGAGCTGCTGGGAGGGGTGGCATTGTACAGAACCTCTTAAACTATTGCTTTCACCAAGAAAAAAATACTGAACAGAATAATAGACCTAAAACTCATTTTTAAAATTTGTTGGTATCACCTTTGTATCTGAGCACTTTTTATTTTTAACACATAAAATATATTTAGGTCAAGTTCTAGTAAACTCCACCTACTTGCAGAGAGTCATTCTTGCACCTCTGATGCCAAGTAGGTGGCAAGAGGTGGGGTGCAACAAAGCGTGTGTGTGTGTGTGTGGGGGGGGGTGACGTTGTCATGCACAAAAACAAGTAGTGGGAGCTGCCAACAGTCAATTGAAGCTCTTAACTCTGTCAATTCTGTAAAGCCTCTGGGCAAATGGTGGAGGCTTTCATCTCTGGAATGGCTCCAGTCCCTCTCCTGATTGTTTTCCTTTGTGATGGCTGCAGTTAAGAATATATTTGTCGTCTTCCACTGTCATGGTGCAGATCATTTATTGCTTATTACCTGTTATATGATCATGTTGAGCCTGTTCATGAAGGAGTAAACATCTCTCTATTAAGGCAGATGATACAGCACCCTGACCTCAAGAAACATCTAAAGTAATTAGAAAAAGAAAGTAAAAAGGTCATGATAACAGTACACCATTCTACTCAAAAGATTGAAAAAATTCTAAAATGAATAGAGATGGAATCGGCTTTTTCCTGTTGGTGGGAAAATCTATTCAGTGGTTCTGCAGATTACAGCAAGGCATGGAGTATTCTTCTTCATCCAGTACTGGTAATACTAATCATCTAAATTCTAATCATTATCTGTATGGTGCTCTTAGTGTACTGGATGAGGGAAAAGTTAAGTAGGATAAAAGGAATTAATTATAAACTAATTCTCAACAGAATTGTGCAACCACCAGTTAAAGTTTTGTCCAAAGTCACTGGTTTAACAATGCCTGTAATGCAACATTAAGCCATCAAGGAGGGGAATTAGGAATTATCTGCCTATTTTTTACCCTCCATATTGGTTCACTTTCTTGTTGCTCTGTTTGGCATGGTTTTTCTATCCCTTACCTCTGATTTGGCAAGCCTAGAAGAGTTCTGCTTAGTAACAGGAACAATGGTGGGAAAATTTAGAAAAAGGCTGGAAAGGTCACCTGACCTTGGGGGAAAATCTGCCTAGTAATATAAGACTATATAAGGGCTTAGTACAATATACTGGTTGCTGCCTGCCCCAGTGGCACTGTGCTCGATATAGGTACCATCAGAGAAGACAGAAGATCGGAAACACCTACCTGTTACTGAACCTGCTGATTCCTGGTCCCACAGTGACATGCTCTCCTGAAGTTCCTGGTCCCTTAGTTCCTGGTTCAAGTTCCTGGTCTGCTGCTCCTGTTCGGTTTCCTGGGACTTCTGGTTTTTGGTTTCTGTTGTCTTCTGCACAAGCCTGAGTAAAGTAGATAATCTTATGATCTTTGTAACCCACATCTTGCTTTAGTTTGGGTCTAGGCTTAACGCCTACTTGAGCGTTAAATCACTGAGTGTTTTGTTAATTAAACCATATTTTGTTTTGTCCCTTAACAGTGATTAGTGTAATGCTTGGGATTACCATAGGTGATAGATACTAATTCAGGGGAACAGGCCTGTATGGAAGGGGGGTCCTTAATAAAGAATCCTCCTAATTCCTTTTGGTAACACTAGGTGTTGCTCTGTCTCCAGCAGCTCATCTTTTCTCCGTTGCAAAGGTGACCAAGCACAGAGAGGATCTGAGCATACTTGGCTGATGTCCTGCTAGATCCCCCATTCTGAAAATGAAGGTTGTGGACAAGTTCAGGCAGTTGCAACCATCCCTTTCTTCATGATTGGGTGGGAGGGTGTTCTGAAAATATTTTTCTGTTGTAACATGGGCTTCTGGTATGGAGAAGATAGAGCCACTGCTTTAGTTCCTTTACAGCAGCAACCTTAGCTGGTTTTTAGTGTTTTCATACCTGTTGTTGCCCACCCCCCAAAAAAACCCTAAACCTCCCACTGAGCCTCCACCATTTCAGGTCCACAAAAATTCAGTGCCCTCTCTCTGATCATTAGGAGGCTTTACAAAAGTGGCTAGAGCCAGATGTCCGTGGTGGTTCTTCCTTCTCTTATTTCTATGTAGTGTTGCCTCTCCCTCTTATGCCTTTGATATTTGTCTCCTATCACCCCTTTCCTCAAGAATCTGCTCTTCTTTCTTCCTCTTAGGGGGAACAGAATGGACAAATACTTTTACACAAAAACATTAGGCACTTTGCTTGTCACATAAAGGGCATGTTCCTCTGGTCTGTAAAGTAGGGTAGGGTTTGGCCAGAGGTAGAGGAATTCCACCTAGGAAATCAACGAACACCATATTCTGTGGCATTAGGATGTCCCTTGAAAGACTCTCATTCCAGTGTGCATCCAGCCCATCCACAGTTGACTCACATGATGGGATCACAGAACAAGTAAATGGAGCCATGAATCTGATGAAGGGGGAAAAAAGTAATGAATGAGCATCAGATATTTGTTGCTAATTAATTCTCCCTGGTGTATTCTAAGCACCATGTTTATTTAAAGTGCAATAACAGTGAGAAAAATTACTTAAAAATAGCACCTGTTGTTGATAACTAGGAAGAACTCTGGATTCTTTCACATCCCAGGCTGCTTTCAGTTAGTAGAAAACCTATCTTTTTACATGTAAACTGAGCAAATTTGATTTTGAATCATTGAGAGGTAATAAGCATGGAACTTCATAATGCAGTTTTTAGAGTCTCTTTTCAGAGCAGCACCATGTTGAGCAAATTTCAATTATAAATTTACCTGTAGAACATTGTTTAAAACATGGCAATATGTTTGTTCAAGATTGTAGTCCAATCAAAAGTAGAATTATGCTGTGTGCTGGGGTAGAAATTTCAGTTTTAAAATTTATATTCATGCTAATGGAGAAAAGCGTGTAGTAGCACTTTGATGCCAAGTAGCGGAAGTGGAATGCTGTTTAGAAGGTGAATAGATTCTCTCTTTCAAAAACTGCTTTCGGATTTATTCTTTGGAAAAGTGATGTCAACTGGTCTGTCTGTATGTCCCGTTACCACCCCCTCTCCCCCCCCGCCCCCAAGAACTGAAACACCATTCTTGGTTAGTGAGAATTGTAGTACAGTAAAACCTTTTTTTTAATCTGGCATGTTGGGGGAATGCGGAGGTGCCAGTAAGTGAAAAATGCCGGTTAACTAAGAGGGAGTGAGTTTGGGTGCAGGAGGGAGCGCAGGATTGCAGGTTGAGGAGCAGAAAGGGGAGCAGGGCATGGGCTCTGGGAGGGAGTTTGGGTGCTGGAGGGGGCTCGAGGCAGGAGCTTGAGGCGCGGCAGGGGGTGTGGGGTGCCGAATCCGGGTTGTGTGTGCTCACCTTGGGTGGATTCCTGCAAGCAACAACCTGTCCCTGCTGCTCCTAGGTGGAGGTACACCAGGCGGCTCTGCACGCTGCCCCCACCCCGCCCTGAGTGTTGGCTCCACAGCTCCCTTTGGCTGGGAACCACAGCCAATGGGAGCTGCAGGGATGGTGCCTGCGGCTGGAGGTGCTTTTCATTAGGAAGTCCGGTCAGCAGCATGGCGGGGCTGGCAGGCTTCTTACCTGGCTCTGCGCAGCTCCCAAAAGTGGCCAGTATGCCCGGCTGCTAGGCAGAGTCATGGCCAGGTGGCTCTGCTTGCTGTTCCCATTGGTCGCTGGACAAATCAGAGTAAAGTTTATGGTAAAGGGGTAATTTTAACATTTAAAAAATTAAAATACATTTTATAACTTTACTTTTTGCTAACTTTTTTTGTTCACTTCCCCACTGGAGTTTTTCCACAAAGCGAGAGGAGACTGTTAATAACATCTAGGCATGACTCTAAAACTAGCTAGCAATGTAGTGCACTCTTTCCTCCTATGAGCCCTCTTCCTGCAAGCTTTGTAAGCCTGTGTGGGATCCAGGAATGAACTGGTCTATCCTAGCTGGCAATGCATTTTAATGCTAAAAAGTCACCAAGTAACTCATTCTCAAATGGGACACTCCTGCCATTATGTAATAGTTTTCAAGCATAAAAGGACTCTCCTTTCATTTTTAACTGAAATTTTTATTTTAAAACTGTTTTGAAGAGCCCAACTTGGCAGTACACACTCAGGCAAAACTCTTAAGTCCATCATGAGAGTTTTGTCTTTCTATAAGAACTGTAAAAATGTGCACAAAGAAGCCAGTAGCTGCTTAGTGTTGAAATAAAACCCAAATCACCAGAGTGGCCTGGAGGTGTAGTTTCTGTCAATTTTTTTACTTTTAATACAGTTGAAATGTCAGCTTCCTGAAGCATGCATGAATATACCCTGTGAATGCATTGTATACCATGGACCTGGGAGTTCTCTTGCTGATAAGCTCCACTGGTAATAACTAACCACTTAAACAGATACTGAGTAAGTACCATTAAAGAGGCCATAGCACAGTCCCATTTGTTTAAAACTAAAAGCATTGTGATTGGATATTGTCCAAAAATATGTAATGTCTGTTTTCCTAAACATTTAAACAGCTGCTTGACAAATACTGTATTTGTTTCATGAATTACTGAAACAGTAAGTGTGTAACATCATTGACTAGCTCAGCCATTCAGCTCATTAACGGACATAGGTAACATAAAATACTTAGTAGCAAAAACAAAAGTAGTCCAACAAAAAATGAGATTTAAAAAAAAAAATCTGTCCAGTCCTGTAAAATAAACTGTAGTAGTACAATCAAAAAGTCACGTTTCCCCCCGCTGGTAATGTGTTTAAACAGATGGAAAATTCTATAAATGTGCTAAATCCATCTGCTAAATCAGATTAAATAATTGTATGTATGTCCTCTAATAATTTTTGTTCAAAAAATGAACTTGTACTGTGGTCATAATAGTGTTTATTTTGACATATTTTGCACTTAAAATACTCCCTAAGCCAAGTATGAAAAAGTTTTAAATGGCCCAGGGACTGAATCGGAAGCTTGATATCCACCACGTTTTTAGCTTGGTAGGGCGTTTGTTACCAAAAGAAAACTCTATAGATTCCTTAAAATGTTGCAAGGTAGAAAGCAGTAGGATTATTTACTCACATTAGAAAAATAAATGCAAAACTGTAGAGGGGAGGTGTTCTTTTGTCCATCAGTGGAGTTAATCAATATATGTAACCATTAAAATAATAAATCCTGGTACTTGAAAATATAGCTGCAGTTATTCTACCCACCTGAAAAATCACAGTCAGCTAGGAAACACTGAGCTACTAAAGTAAAAACATCTGTGTTCAGAGTGGTGAGCTTAAATCATAGAAGTTAGAGATGGAAAAGACCTATTAAGGTAGTCACATCATCCTCCAACTCAGTTGAGTTGGAACCCCAGTGTCTTTAAAGCTAAGTGAAAATAGGAATTTCTGTCCCATGAGAAGTTGCAGTATTTCAACATTTGTTTTTGTCCTAATTTGGCACATTTTGAGGAATGAAATGTGCCAAAAAGTTTCAGTACAGAAATTTTGAAACATTGCAATTTAAACATTTTTGATCAAAACAAAGTGTTTTGGTATTCTAAATTGAAATGTTCCATTTTGATATGTTGAGTTGAATCAAAACATTTTGTTTTGAGTTAGACATTAAGCCACAGCTGCCTGTGGTGCCTCATGAGAGAGATGGGTCTGCTTCCTCATGCTCTCATTCCTTCTTATGGGCCAAGCTCCCTGGCTGGACTACATCTCTGCTGAGTCATGTGAGTGCATTATGAGAGAACATGGTATGCAGTGGGAGATGTAGTCCAGCCAAGGAGCCAGCCCCATACAAAAGAATGGAGTCATGAAGCGCCTAAACTTCAACTCCCATGAGGCACCATGGCATCATAGGCAGAGGCAGATTAACTTTTTCAGTTCAGTACAACAAACCAAAATATTTCAAATCAGGTTAAACCTATTTTATTTTGATTGTCCTGACTGAAATGAATTTTTTGGGAAAATCAAAGTTTTCACATGGAAAATTTAGACTTTGCAGAAACAGCAGTTTCTATCAAAAAAACCATTTTGGTAAAAAAAAAATACGCAATCCGCTTTTATTGGGCATTCCATTTCTTCAAATCCTATCCCGCCTATAGTGTCTGCCCTTTGATCCTCTTGCATTTATGCTACAATAGCATACTTTTGGTAGCCAGTCAATAAGAATGTTGAGATTTGCACAACACATGCTTTTACCAATGTATTGCAAGTACTTTTTGTTTTAATTATGACTGACTTAATTTTGGCAAGAGAATTTTGTTGAACTTCTGAGTGTGGGAGCTATTGAGAAAAAGGGCTTGAACACAGGAATTTGTCATGCTAGCTCAGAATAGTGGTTCATGTAGTTTGCTGTCCTGTCTTTGACAGTGGCCAAATTACAAGCTGCTTCGAAGAAAGGTGCAGAAAATTGTGTTGTAAACTCTGGCGTGATCAATTATGGATCCCCTGTGGGGAAGTTTCTTTGACCTCTGCTCCATTAGAGGTTGGTTTTATCTTAACAAAAGGAAGGTTCCTATTCCTTCCAACCATTTAAATTTTTTAAAAAATATGTATAAAGTGATTTCGGATATTCGCATTAGCCATATAAATGCATGGTCCTTTTCTGAATCCTGTTCAACTCTTGGTTTAGCTGTTATTTTGTGGCACTCCATTCCCCTGGCTAACTGTGTTGTATAAACATTTCCTTCTATCAATTTTAAATTTGTGGCCTTTTAATTTCATTGAATATCCCTGTCCTATTGCTCTTTTGTTTTGAGGAAGGCTAAATAATGCATTAGAAGATACAATTAGTAGCTGCCTTTAGCTTATTTTTAAAAAAATTTTACTCATAGGAATACAATGTAGCAGTGGTGCATGGAATTGTAAGTGAGTGGAATTGTTTCTCAAATCTTGCTAGTGCAATGGGTGTTAATTCTCTACAAGATTTTTGTGTTTTGTATGTCATTTAATTTAAATTGCTACCCCTTAAAACCAGAGTTCTTTGTTCAGTTTCAGAGTTCTGGTTGCTCATTAAGATCCTTTTGTACCCAGGTTGTTACAGGTGGCCTCCTCATGGAAACTCTTAGTGATTCCGAGGTGAGCAGATTGTTTCCGGCCTTTCTACTGTCCTAGCAGGTCTTTCACTTCTGATCAGCACTTCTGCAAATTAGACTCGGGGGCCTCGTCTTCGACAATTTCTTACTTAAAATTAAACCTGAAAAAACAGAAATTCCATAATGAGGAACCATATTGATCTCCAATCTAGGGGTCATCAGGGTTTGGATCTTTAGAGCCATAGCACAGACTTTTACCACTTGAAGTATCTGAATAAGCGATAGCAGTAGTAGGCTGTTATCTGTGTGACCCAGCCACTACAGGGGGAATCTCTCTCTCACTCACACATTCAGTGAGTTTCATAGATAATTGCTTACAGCAGAGGAATGTAGAATTCGGGACTTCTGGGCTCAATTCTTGGTTCTGGGTGTGTGTGTTCTAGTTGTTACAGACTTTTCTGCCACTGTGCCCCAGCCTTTGTCCCCTTCTGCTCCATCCTGCTCTCCTCTCCCTCCACTTCCATCCTTCCAACCCCAGCTCCTGTTCCCACCTCCTTTTTGGTTTCTACCACCCTCATCCCTTGGCTCCTGCCTTTTTCTTCCTCTATGCCTGTAATTTCACCCAGCTGCCTTTGCCTCCCCACACCTGCTGCTCTTATTTCCACTCCTCCACCAGCTCCTTTCCTTCTTGTCGTCTTCTGCCTTTTCTCCACTTGCTTGCCCCTGCAATCCCCTAACCTCCCATTCTCATCTCTCTGCATTTAAGTCAGGCAACTTCCTCCTACTTTTCCAGGATGGCAGGGCACCAGCAAAGGGAGCACTGAAATTACAAGTGACACTGTTTCCCTGCACTCAGTTCCCATGTTCAGATTCACAGTGGCTTCTGGGAGGAGCAATTGCAGGGAAGGTCCTGCTCAGGACCTGCAGATCTGAGTTGGAGCACACTCAATGCAGATGGAATTTATGGATAATTCCGTGCCAAACTTGTATGAAGTCTTTCCTGAGAAAGTGCAACAGATATTTGAAAGACTTGCAACTTGGCCAGATTCTCATGTGGGAAAAATCACTGACACACAGGCAGCCCCCTGACAAGTTTTGAGTCCCTGCCCCCAAAGCATGGAGGCACTAGGACTTCCTAGTGAAACAGTTGAAATCATTTTTTAACATGGGCAGACATATTTTTCCATAATCTTGTTCTCTGAAACAGCTGATTCACTTTTGCTCACATAAAAGAAAAAAACATATATCCAGTTGAGGCAAACACCAAGTGTGGAAATATTCACTCTGAACAGTTTGCGTGCCAAAGTTATAAACAAACTGGTAACAGTTTTATAACGGAAAGTGTCAGGCACCCTTAACTTTAGGTGGTGATATCAGCTCTACCTATAATGAAGTGGTACACTTCCTCCTGAATAATGTTATAATCTACATATAAAATAGTATTTTGATCTCTACACAAAATGCAGCTGCTTCTGTTGTACAACGTGGCAGATTTTTAACCGTACACAGCTGCCTAACTCAGGAAGTCAAGAGAAATGCCTTTGCCAACAGGAACTACAGAAGGAATTGAAGTTAGGAGAAAGTAATTACCCAAACCAGAATTTGGTCAGGAGACAGGAACTTTACTGTTGTATAAAGTTCGGTATGATCATTAAATATCTGGCCCTAATTTTTTTAATTTAATGTTCACATATTAAACTTTCAGAGATAGCTGACCAACAGCATAGTAATTGATTATGTGGTATATAAATTAAGGGTCTAGAGTGCCATTAATAACTACCGGTCATTAGTTCCTCTGATTTACCCAACTCCCAACTATCATAGTGCTTCCTAGTACAATATGGGGGTATTGGCTCAGAACTAGGCCAGAGGGAGGAGTCCTACCAACAGAATCCCAATGGCCGTTTCTGCAAGGAGTTATCCTTCACACATTCCCATCGAAGGGTACATCATGCCAAAATCTACCCTTGTGAGTTTGAGTAATTTGAGAGATGTGATAAGAACACATTCTTCGGTAGTATTCCTGAAAGATTATTGTGGCAATAGTCTCAAAGCACAGTGCTTTTTTCTGTGCTCAGTTAAATTTAGTATTCCATTGTAAATAAAAGAGCAATTACTATGACTAAAAATTTATGTAAAATCCTAGATTTTTTTTAAACCGGGTTGAGAATTGCAGGAGATGTTATCTGATTTTAGTTTGCTATAGTACCTTAAAATAATTAAGCTGTTTCAACTTTTAATTTTTGTTTCACCTGATCAACTGCATATTTTCAGGAAAACCAAGTATACCAAAACAATACAATTTCTGGAGGGAAAATGTACAAAATGTACAAAATGAAGTTAATTTGGAAAATTTGATTTTGTGCTGAGCACTCAGTATTCGCTCTATGCCTGATTCTGAAAGGCGTTTAACAGGTGCAATGCCCGTTGATGTCAATAGGCATTGAAGAGGATCAGGCCTAATATTAGACCAAAGTTTTTCAATTTTTCTCCCGCTGTTTTCAAAACTTGTAAGTGAGAGAAGTCTCCCAAGTTTCCGTGAACACAATTGGAATACTTTTCTATATGTGTAATGCTCTTTATAGTATGGTCATTCAAGAATTCTGAGTAACACATTTACCTAAAGAGCAGAGGTGAAAGTAAGCCGGTCCGGTCCGGCGTACCGGCAAGAGCCAGTACACCGTGCCAGACTGGACCAGCTTCTTCAGGCTGGCGATTTAAAGGGCCCGAGGCTCCCTGCGGTGGCTGGTGGTCCGGGGCTCCAGCCACTGCAGGAAGCCCCGGGCCCTTTAAATCACCGTCGGCGCTCTGCCACTGCTACCCCGGGGCTCTGGCAGCAGTAGCGGAAGCCGGAGCCCCGGGCCCTTTAAATCGCCCCTGAGCCACAGCCATCTCTGCAGCTGGTAGCTCTGGGGGTGATTTAAAGGGCACGGGTATTTAGAGGCCCTACCTCTTCCAGTTGAGGCCAGGCCCCCTGCTCAGACTCCGGCGTACTGGTAAGTCCTTTAAGTTACTTTCACCCCTGCTAAAGAGAGAGCAATTAGGTATGGTTGGATGCTGCAAAACAGTGCTAATGAGCTTTTGTTCAGATTCTGAATTGCCATTTGATTTGATCATTTCCATGTTCCCTTGTACTTGACTGCTTCCAAATATGTCTATGAATGTGTTTTTGTTTACACAAATGTGAGGAATGGCTGTTCTTTACGCAGATACCTGTCTTCTCGTGTATGGTAACACCCATTGTTTCATGTTCTCTGTGTATATAAAATCTCCCTACTATATTTTCCACTGGATGCCTCCGATGAAGTGAGCTGTAGCTCACGAAAGCTTATGCTCTAATAAATTTGTTAGTCTCTTAGGTGCCAGAAGTACTCCTTTTCTTTTTTCATGTAGACAAGGGTATTCATGTGTGAACAAGTATTTTTCTTCTTTATTAAAATGTAGCCGTCTAACAGGGACCAGAAGCTGTTACCATTTGACATACCATAGGTGAATACCACAAATAGCTAATAGTTTAATAATTTATGAGGAATCCAAGACTGAAATGTGGCCCAAACTGTCTTGGGGATAGTTATGAATAGCTACTATCTTTGCAGAAATTATAACTAGTTTGGGAATCATTTGTAAACAGGAAAAAGGGCTAAATTCACAATGAATAATTTGACCAGATGTAATAACAATCCTTTTCCAAGAAAGAGTTGGCCAATTGTCATGCTGGTTGACATTTGAAAAAGAATAAGTTTTGCTTTCTCATCCTTGTCTGTGTGAAGGCACTGATTTTTCCATGCTACTTCTAATCTAATTTATTTCTCTATCTGGAATAGAGACCAACTATTGACGTGGCAAATGTATTTGCTTTAAATTCTTTTTTTAAAATTGTGTAGGACAGTTAAGTAAGTTTTATAGGATAAGAAGCTTTGAGCAGTGTTGCTTTTTACCACTCCCAGCTTATGACAGTTATAATTTTCTTCTGTGTATGATTTGGTGAGAGATATAAAGTAAAAGTGAGATACTGAATTAAGGAAGAAGTTAATAGGCAAAACAATCAATGTCAGGAGAAACTGGGTGTAGCAGTTCGGCTGCAGTTGGTTACACTATGTACAGCATTGACCATTTCTCCATCAAAAAGATTTTTTTTATTCCTAATTAGATGATTTAATATAGTGAAAGTTCAGTTGATCTTGTTTGTTTGGTTTAATTTCTAGTATTTAGCATGCAGGAATTCCTTAGCTTTAAAACGTATAATAATTTTTTGTTTTTTTAATTTGAAAGTACAGGAAATAACTCTCATTTGAAGAGACTAACCTAGGATAGGATTTGGCAAAAAAGTTTGATATTAATCAATCCAGTGGAAACTGCAAACTTTGCCTTTTCTGCACCTGTTTTCTATAGAAATTCTGTACTACTTCCAAGGTTGCATTTGTTTTTTCATGTCTTGTAGCTTTGCCTGGAGTTATTTCCAATCATCTAGTATTACTTTAAGTTTTGAAAATGCAATAAACCTGTTCTTAAGTTCAGAAAGTAATGAAAGATAAGAAATCAAAGAAATAGTCCCAGAAATTGGGGAAACAGCCCTACATAATAGAAGATTTTGGATAATAGAATGTAGAAGAGTCTGCACTGTCACATTTAAATTTAAAGTAGTTGCAGACAAGGAAATAAGCAAGTTATTGTTTGGGGTATGTGGGCTTAACTGAAGGAACGTAAGGGTAGCCAACAGCATGTCACTTTGATGAATTATGCACCAAAGTTTATTTAAAAATAAATCTGTCAGACTCTGGTCTGTGAAACCCCAGTGGTATGTGGAGCCCTTCCCTGATCTGCAGAGCAAAAGATTTTTGGTAAGTAAACAGCTGGGGATTGTGGTGTTGGGAGAGGAGGTGGGACCATGAGAGGACTGTCTTGCAAAATGGTCCACAGAATAAAGAATAAAAGAAGTTGGAGAAGGACTTAATATTGTGTGGTACTGTATTACAGGTGATCACCAGATAATACATCTGGCTACTGACATGACTGTGATTACTAATTTATGCTGTCACCTCTCTTTGTACATTGCCCTTGAACACTCCTCACTTTCTATTTGTTTACTCATTTTGTATTGTCTAAAGCCTAGCTCTTTGGATATGTGGTGGTGGAGGGGTACAGTTGTTCCTCAGTGCCTGTTTGGTGTTCCTAGGTGTTACCATAATAGAAATAAAATGCACTGTACGTCCGTTTGTCACTTTGTAGAAGAACTCTCAAACTGTACCAAAACATTTTGTTTCCATAATAAACTGATTTGGGGTAGCAAGTTGAAAACCACCTACATTTCATTTTCAAAAGTGACCTGGGGCCTAAGGTCACTTACAAGCCCTCTTGAAAATGTTAACCTGCTCCACCGGGTCCTTAACTGTGATGGAGTGTTCCGTCAGTGGGGCTCCAACTGAAACATGCCGACTTTCCACTGGACTCTAGCTAGTCGCCCTCTGCACCACTTCCTGCCATATCTTTTGGAGCTGTAGTTGAGGCGTTGTCGGGGTTTCTTGGCTTTTCGGCATGTGTAGTTCCCAGTGACTCTGATTTCTCTCTGACATTCACAGGCACTTGGGCGCCAGTCTGTAACTCCGGCTTCCACAGTCAAGGGTTCCAGCTACTTACAGGCTGGAGTTGGCAAGGAGCATCCTTCCTCCCCGGCCGTCAACCCAGACTGAGCTTGGCTGCTACCTTTTATACTAGTGCTGCATCTGGAGCATGCTCAGTAGGGATGTGGGGGTGTGGCTTCCTCAGCCACAGTGAGGAGTTAACCCTTCCCAGTCCAGTGCGGGGTGCGTTCACCCCATCACACTCCCAAAGAAGTTTTCTCGGTGAAGATGGACATCATTTTCTGACACTGATCGTTAAAATAGCTTAGTTGCTCTGGTACTATGGTCAGCAAGATGTATACGTGATCAGAATTATTAGCAATTAGTAACTATGTCTCAATAAGACTATCTTCTGATTAATGAATTTAGATTCTAGTGAGAACTAAATCACATACTAGATTACAAGACACTTTTTTTTTAAAGTTATTGAAGAGCATCTTAGATACTGATACTTTTTCTTTGTAAACTATAACTGACGTTCTCAGGTATAAAGAATTTTTAAAATTGCTAGATGCTTAAAATTACTAAGGAGACAAACTTCACACAGTGGGGATATAATAGTTGACAATTATGCTGCTGTGAATAGTGTACAAAAATCCTTCTGAAACATCAGCCATTGTCAACTAATTCTTTAAAGTCTGTTCTGATATTCCTACGGTAAGAGATTTTTATTTTTTTTTGTAGGACTACTGTTCAGTACTGACATTTTTCAAAAGCTGTTGGGTAGATCTGTTTTATCTATCTCTATATGTTCAGTGTTTACAGCAGTGTTTAACGTTTTAGAGAAGTAGTGTATAATAGTGTTATATCAAATCTTAAAGCAGTGTTCAAAAAACACTTGTACAGCAAGTGCTTCCTTGATTCTTGGCAGCAGCTCTGTAAATTACCATGAAAGAGGAAAACCTCTTTTGCATTGCATTTCTGGGTTTTACCATAGTTCTAAACATAATGAGGTATAAGTAATTTTGAGGCAAGTAGATTAGTGTGCACAGGCATGCGCACATGCATTTGCTTTGAGAGAGAGCGCGAGATGATCTGCTTTGATCTTTGTAAAGTAACTTTTTTGCCTCAATGTAGAGGTCTATTTGCTGTCAAATTAATGCTATTAAATGCCTATCCAGTGATATCACTGTAGTTGCTTATATGTTTATACAAGGAAAAAAGTACTGTTTTAGTCTCAAGTATTTTGTGATTGGATGATAGAATTTGCAGTCAAACTGTGTGCAGCTAAAATGGCTATCTTAGTCATTGTTTTATGACAAGAGCAGATGTACTTCTCATCATAAGCTGCAGGTAAAGTCCAAAAGTTGGAGACTTAATTTTCAACCATAATAGTGGCAATTTAAAAATAAAATCTTCAAGTGGTCTCTATATGTGTTCCACTGTGGGTTGTGCATGCACTCCATGTGCCTGAGACTGGAAGATTTTTGCTAGTAGTGTCGATTGGTACACCCTTGCACTTTTCTCCTCCTTGTGCTCTGAAACAACGATATATAAGGGGTAGCGTGGACTGACTGCCTCTTCAGTTCCTTTTGTACTGCTCATGGTCTGAGATGGAACCACTTCAGTGTCCACAACTTCCTTGTTTCATCCACTTTAGACCTGTAAATATTTGTGAATTGCTGAGACATTTTTACATAATTTTAGAGTCCTTACAGTTTTTAATTAGTTAGGGTAAAATTAGAATTTATGGGGTACTTCTACCTTCCCTCCACCCCTGGTACAGAGGAACTAGTATGCCCAAGATCCTGGGTTTCAAGAACTGTTTTTCCTGTCCCTGGGCTTTCTCAGTCAGCATTGACCACTTCAAGTGCCTCTACTGCCTCAAGGAGTCACACATCTCTTAGAAGTGAGCATTTGCTGATCCTTGCCAAGTCAAACCCATTAAGCATACGAGTATAGGCTGCAAAGATTCCTTATGATGAACAATGAGGCTCCAGTCCAACCCTGGCTTTGGAGACCCATTCTGCATCACGCAAAGGCATCAAGGAGCAAACCTACAAGCATGGTGATCTCTGGTTCTGGAGCTAATAGTGGCAGAGTTAAGGACTTCTTTAAACAGAAGCACAAAATGCGTAGAAAATACTGTCATAAAAAGCGAGGGAAGAAAAGGACCTCCTCTCCAACACTGTTAAGTTGGGTGAGACTCTGCTTCCCCATATAGGACTGTCAGGAGCTCACATGGAACATGATACCTGTGCTCTGGCTCCAAAGACAAAGAGTTCTCTGAAACAAGCATTGTGCGCAGCAGCTGGACTGTGTGTGTTACTGACGAGAGAAAAGCCAAGCACCACCTATACCAATGGTAATGTTCCATCGAGATGAGAACTTTTTTTTGTGCCAAAATCTCTTAACGAGACTGACCCCATCTCTTTGGAAGGACAGGAGTCTTCCCTGATCCCTTATGACTGGGGATAGATACACTACCAGCATCTTCCTGGATCTGGAACCTCTGATGCTGTCACATCCAGTCCTCATGAAGATCATCATGCTGCTGGTACAGGGAATGCAAGGCAGTGGCAGTCACTTATCGAGACCTCTGCTGGTTGGGGCATAACAAAACTTACGGTACCATAGCACCACCCATGGAGTTGGAGCTTGTTCCTTCTTTCCTGGACACAAATGGGAGAGCATCACCACTGCCATCAAGTGAAGGGCTTAGCCCTGATAGGGGATACAGAGCCTCTTGGGATTCATCTCAATCACATGGACAGGATTATGAACCTCGGGACCAATGGTACCTGCACTGTGGGGACCACCACTATTCCTATTTGACCCATCTCACTGGCCATATTGGGGACTATAGGACCTATATATGTGATATCCTGAATCCATACGGTTGTATTGGGAATCTGTGCAATACTTCCCTTACAGGGAGGACCTTGAACCTGGACTCAGGAGCCATGGAGGAAGAGCTGGCTCTAGCAGAACCACCAGCTTCAATGAGGCTATCCATCATCTTCTCCAAATAAGGCGGGAGCACTGGGCTTTCCTTCCCTGCCTGATGATTACAGACAATTTCAAGATCTACTAAAGAGAATTGATGACATACTCCATATCCATCTAGAGGAGGTGAAAGACCCACCTTGTAAACTTCTTGACACTCTACAGAGCACAGGGCCCAGTAAGGTGGTACTTCACATCAGTGAGGACATCCTAGAACCTGCCAATGTGGTCTGGCATACCCTAGCCACCTCTGTCCCCACTCAGAAAACTAGTACTTTCTATCTGTTAAGGGAGCAGAATTTTTATTATACACCCTGTCCCAAATATAAGCCCAGATCCATCTCTTCTGATAAGGAGAAAGCCAAGAACCTGGACCTCTTTGGAAGAAAAGTCTTCACTTCCACCAGTTAGCAGTTCTGACTAGAAAACTTTCAGGCACTCGTGTCTGACTTCATTAATTTGAGGAATTCTCTGACAAGCTTCCACAGCAGGATAAGGCATGTTCCAGGCACTCATTGAGGAAGGAAAATTGCTCAATAGATCAACCCTGCAAGCCCTAGTCAACCCAGCATATAAAGCCTCCCACTCCATGACAAAGGCTATAGTGATGTGATGAGTATCATAGCTCCAGTCCTCCAAGTTTCCCAGGTCTACAGTGAAGGACTTGCCTTTTGAGGGGAAAGAGCTGTTCAGTGAAAAAAGAGAACTCATTACATTTGTTCATGGACTCAAGTGCAATCCTCTGTCCCCTGATCTTCACTCCAGCACCAAGGAAAAAATACCACAGGCTGCAATTATAGAAGGAATGACCATCACTCCTCAACGCTTTTAGCCCCAGAGGGGCTATGAACCACCATGGAAACAACAGAAGGTGCAACATAGCAAGCATAACATTCCCACCTTCTTCCTCCTTTCAAACCCAACCTCCTGCAAGAAATATTGTTGATGGGATCTTTGAGTGCTGCGAATCAATCAACTTGCCAAATCCATCTACCCAAAATGCCGATACCCAAAGTACATCCTCAACACAGGAGAAAGGGATTTTACTCATTCCCAAGAAGGGAGGATGGAGACCCATTTTAGATCTCAGATGGCTCAGTGGCTTTATACACAGATTGAGGTACAGAATGATTGCCATAAATAAATCCTTGCTGAGAGACTCTTCTTGTCTCAGGTGCATAGAGCTCATGCATACCCATGGAATAAAGATAAGGATCAGCACTTGAAGAAAAAAACAGAATTGTTGGGGGATCTTCACAATATGAAGTGAGCTGTAGCTCACGAAAGCTTATGCTCAAACAAATTTGTTAGTCTCTAAGGTGCCACAAGTACTCCTATTCTTTTTATGTTCATTAAGGGCACTTACGGAAGTACCTCAATAAAGTCCGGCTTTAGGAACCTCCTACTGGAATATGGACTTATGCACTATACAATATGGGGCACTAAAGCAGCTGCTTCTGCATGGATTCTTCATGAAAAAGATCTTTCTGTTAAATTAATAGCTAGGGTTAGTCAGGAACCCGAATTTCCATACCATGGATTTTGCGGGGAAAGAATTGACACACAGAAATGTGAGTGATAATTGGGAACTGTTTAAAAACATTTTACTCGATGTCCAAAAAGCCACAATTGAGGGAAAAGGGCATACTGGTTAGAAAACCAACCTGACTTAAAAGGGAAGTAAAGACAGCTATAATATCCATCTATCGTCCCTCCATCTATTGATCTAACAAATGGAAGAAAGTGAAGGTTGAAGATAATCTATTAGGGCAGCAGATTGGTCATAGCAGTTTTTATTAAAAATCTCAGAGTAGTCACAATAAATTTAGTAAAAGTCGCAGATTTGGGGGAAAGAGAGTGTGTGGCTTTATCTGTGACTTGATACAGCATTTTCCCCTAAGGCTGCAACTTTTACTCAATGTACCATGGCTACACTGTGATTTTTTTGATTTTGGGGGGGAAGCAGTGACAAATGAAATTCAACTATACCTCTTTAAGATCCTCCTCCATGGCTGCTGCCTCGCTGTGCTGAGGAATCATTGACCACGCACTTCAACATCCTCTGCCCTGGCACTGCAACCCTAATCCAGCCTGTCAGCTGTACCTGGCGTTGTGATCTGTCTGCAGCCTGTGCATGTTATGATGGGGTGCCTGAGCCAAACGTGAGTGGTGCTGTGCCCTGTGCACCATATTGCAATTGCTAGAGCAGGGAACTGGACTCAGCCCTGTGGGACAGAAGCCACCGTTGCAGGGTGTATGTGGGGTGGGTTTGCTCTTCAGGTCCCCACCCCACCACCAGGACCTTGCCTCTTCCTCATTCTGGGATTAGGGTGCTGCTGCAGATGGTTGGTACCGCTTCGGATTTGAAATGTCACAGATAGAAAGGTATCCATGATATTTTCACCACCATAACAAACTGGCAGCCCTGTTAAATAAATCAAAAGCTAGGAATTGTAGAAATTGATAAATGAAGCAAAAGGGGCACAAGGAGATCTCTATGGCCTGCAGAGTTAAGGAAAACAAGAAGGGGTGTTTTAAAGTAAATTAGGAACAAAAAGAATGCTAACAATGGTATTGGTCCATCATTAGATGGAAATGATAGAATTGTTAATAATACAGAAAAGGCAGAAGTGTTCAACAGATATTTCTGTTCGGTATTTGGGAAAAAGTCAGATAATGTAGTCATGTCATCTGATGATGATGAAACACTTTCCAGTCCAATTGTAACTCAGTTGCTGCTGTTTAACATCCTCCTAAAGTTAGGCATTTTAAAATCTTCAGATTTGGATAACTTGCATCCAGGAGTTTTAAAAGACCTGGCTGATTAGCACGCTGGACCCTTAATGTTTATTTTCAATAACTTTTGGAACACTGGAAGAAAACTAATATTGTGTCAATATTTTAAAAATGTGGAAGGGATGACTTGAGTAGCTATAGTCCTGTCAGCTTGTCATCAGTCCAAGGCAAAATACTGGAATGGCTGGTATGGGACATGATGGACTGGAGAATTAAAGGAGGGTAATATAATTGAATGGCAGTCTACAGAGGTTTATGAAAAATAGATCTGGTCAAACTAACTTGCTTATCTTGTTTTTGAGAGATTAAAAGTTTGGTTGATGAAGTGAGTAGTGTTGATGTAATATTCTAAGACTTGTGTAGGACATTTGACTTGGTGTTGTCCAAAATTTTGATTTAAAAAAAAAGAAAATCACAAAATTTACAAGGGATAGATTAAATGTATTAAGAACTGGCTAACTAACAAGTCTTATATGTAATTTAAAATGGGGAATCATCATTGAGGAAGTGTGTTTCTACTGGGGTTCTGCAGGGATCAGTTGGCCACAGGGTGGAATAAAATAGAAGAAAAAAATAAAAAA
Organism: Lepidochelys olivacea; assembly: GCF_965140295.1. Classification (NCBI taxonomy): domain Eukaryota; kingdom Metazoa; phylum Chordata; order Testudines; family Cheloniidae; genus Lepidochelys; species Lepidochelys olivacea. Next base: position 62,890,938 of record NC_140416.1, read on the forward strand.
AATTAATTTTAAATTTTATCTTTTTATTTAAAGTAAATACAGCTTTATTTTTTTTAAACAAGTATTATAAACTAAATTTGAAATTGATTTCGTATGGTAAGGCCTAAACTACTTACAATATATTATAATTTAAATTAAATACAAAAAAATAATATTAAGCAGTACATTTTTGCTGCCAAGTTCTAAAGAAAGCCAAACCACTGAAGTAGTGGAAGTCACTTGCTAAGCACCTTGAAACCAGAGTTTGTTGAAGTGCTAAACCAGCTTTTGACAACAGTAGCCTCTTCTGCATGGGCAGAGAGAATATTTACTTAATGTCAGTGTATTCAACTCATTCAATTCAATAACTAGACTAGTTCTTTCAAAGTTAAGACACAAATTGGGAGTTGAAAAAAGCAAGAGAGCTTGTTTTCCTCTCCAATCTATGAATAAAAACTAGATGTGAGGGAATGAGATCTGCTAGTTCTAAAATTTTTGAAGGACATGGTGACAAGTAATAATCAGGCCAGTTCACTAACTACAAATAATACTTGTTTGTTTAACAGATGAGTTTTAAAAGCAAAATATGTTTTCATAAACTTTACGTATCCAGCATATTAAAGGTAGTTTTATTTAATAATAAAATATTTGTGCATTTTTAATTTTTATTTTAATGTCCATCCAAATAGAGCTTGATGCAAGCACAAGTAACTGTGTAGGTTACAAAACATAGCATTATGGAAAATCAGGATTATAACAGATATGTTCAGCTGTAATCAACAAGCTAAATGACTGTGGGTACAGTGATCAGCAACGAAAGAGTTGAAGGTGAACAGAGAAGCTTTGGGGAAAAAATATAAAAACATGTTTAAGGCTTTAATTATTAATGGGACACGTGTAGCCTTAAAAATGCAAGCAAGTACATCTTGAAAGTAAATTAAAAGGTCCTGGCAGGTTAAAAACACAAATAACTGAGTTCTGTGGGTTTTTCCCCTAAATGTTAAAGGCCATACAGACATAAAGCAGAGCACGGAGCTGTGTTCTTTATTCTGCCTTAGGAGTAAGAGATGTCATCAATTCTTACAAGAGAAATATAACCATGGACTTGAGAGAGAGCCCTCTTTGGGTTGCCATCCCCCTATTCAATGTATGTGTGTAAGTGGAGAGTTTCATACTGAAGATCTTGCAGAAACAGAGGATCTAGAATAAGAGCCAAGCTGACTGAGAAAAGTTTCTGATATCAGGCATATGATCTTTCCCTAGTTCCCCATAGGGGAAAACTACTTTTACTTTCACAACCTATGGGATAGTAGTACCAGTGATGGTTGGGTTTTCTTCATCCTCTGGACTGTGTAGAATTCAGCTCCTTTCCTTTTTTTTACCCTGTGTGCCTTTTTTTCCTCTTCCTTCAACGGAGCTGGCACTGTGACCAGCCTTTCAGGCTATTGACATCATGGCAGTTTGAAGGTTCGTCTTTATAAAGCTTCTCTGGGATTTATTTGATTTAATTAACTGTTTGCCCAAAAAAAAAAAGAAAAGTGAGAGGGGGTTGGTCTGCGTAATTTTAGATTTATTTTATTTAGATTTAATTAATAAAAACACCTATTCAGTGCTCTTGGTACTCTGTCATTAATCCTAATATCAATAATACAGTAAAATCCCAGCAGCATTATAAGAGTAATTTCAACAGGAGAAAATGGTTTCTGTGGGGAAGCAGAGAAGCTGTACCAGTACTCACTCACCCCTCCTGGGCAGCTCAGATGTGCCTGTTCAGGCAGCCAGGGAGAAGTAAATCACTGGGAGGAAGGGGACTGGGGATGCCCTGGCCATCCAGGGACATTAGTCCCAGCTGGGAGTGGGTGGGGTGGAGAACTGAGACAGAGTTTCCCCTCCCTCTCTCCCTTCCCTGCATGGAGGAGCCAGGGCTGTGTCAGATGAAGCCCCAGAAACTTTCCCTGGGTTCAGGAAGCTCTGCACCATGGGTGTGTCTGGGTGTGACCGGGGGAGGGCCTCAGGGGATGTTCCAGGTGCGGGGGGCGTGGGCGAGGGTCAGCTGAGAGGGATTGGTGCGGGCTGTGTGTGTCCAAATGCTTGGGGGTTGGGTGGACAGTGGAATCAGCTCCCTGTACAGTGACCCCTATCCTGCTGAACCTCACCCCCTGCATCAGGAGCTACCAATACCTGGACCTCAACCCCACTGAGCCCCCATCAGCTGCATCCTGACCCCCCCCCCCCGCAGCCCTAACTACCTTCACCTCCCCTCCCCTTGCAGAGTTCCATTCCCCCTGCACCAAGAACCACACACTGAGCCCCTGTGCACCCAGATTCCCCCCTGCATCCAGACCCCACACCGAGGTGCCCACACCCAGATTGCACCACGCAGAACCCTGGTACTCTTAAGAGAATTGTGTACCGAAAAATTTAAAATTCTGCAAAGTTCTGCATATTTTAATTGTCAAAATAATGCAGAAACACAATAACAATACAATCACACCATTTTCAATTATTTTAGTAATTTATTTCAAAATACTTGTCAGCAAATAATTGAAAATGGTGTGATTATATTATTTTGACAAATAAAATATGTAGAATTTTGCTGAATTTTAAAATATTGTGCGCAGAATATTTAATTTTTTGGTGCACGATATTTAATTTTTTGGTGCAGAATTCCCTCAGGAATAATATTCATAGTAGTGACTATTGCCAGAAACCGTATATTCATCTTTTTGCCCGCCTACCCATATAGGGGTGACTGGTCTGTCTCTGGCTCCAAAAAATCAGGGATGTGATTCACCCCTGTACTAATTCATCTTTTTGCCAGGGTGACTTCATTGATTTTGAGGTGAATAAGGCCCCAGAAATGAAGTGCAGGATGTATCTCAATTCATAATCAACTTGAGAAAAAGTGTGAGTGGCTGACAGAGTCTTTCCAGAAAATTAGTTTGAAAATATTTCTTGGAAAAAAACGTAATGAAAAGTGAGGATTCTTTCTCACAGCACTGCCTCCTGAATAGTTGGTATCCCATGCCACTAGCTCTTTAAATTCCTTCCCCTTATTACATACCTTTTACTTGAAATATATTGCTGTTTGATTCATTGATGCATTTAGATCAGCATGTTCTAACCAGCCTTTTCCCATCCATAATCAGACAGGGTATTGTAATTTTCCATAATGCTTACAGACTCTGCCTAAAGCAGAAAGGTACCAGAACTGATCATTTCTAATCACCCACATAGTAACACAATGTGTTAGCTATCAATGCTGTTAATGTGGCAAGATGGGTGTGATGTACAGTGAGTCAACAGATCACAAACCAATGTTTCTATATTTATATTTAGACAAAAAACCAAAGATGCACAACGAACATCAGGTTTTCTTTTGATTTCTTAAGAGAATTTGTAGGAAATAAAATAAAGATTAAATTTAATTTAAAAGCAGCAAATGAACATCTTATTGCTGCATCAGTATTAAATTAATGTAGTGCCTCAATTCTTAAGGGAAGTGGGTTTTCTTACACAAATCGTTATCACATCAATTCCCTGTCTGATACCAATTTTCATTTTCAGGGACCCTTCTCCTGAGTTCCTACCAAGACAGGAGATAAATCCTCTCCTTTTTTTAGGAGTGGTAGAGCTGGTCCCTGCTCAGCGCAGGGGAAGAGGCTCTTACTCTAGGTAGTTCCTCATGCCAAAGAAAAATGGACCGTGGAGACCAATCTTAGATCTAAGATGGCTAAGCAAGTTCATGAGATCTGAAAAGTTGATGCTGGTGACTCTGGCAACTGTAATTCCTTCTCTAGATTCAGGGGATTAGTTTTTGGCCCTTGACCTTCAAGAAGCAGACTTCCATATAGCGATACACCTGTCCCACAGAAGATTCCTGTGTTTTGTCATTGGCCAGGATCATTTTCAGTATCAGGTATTCCCAACAACAGGAAATAGGAAAGGGAGGAAAGAACGCGCCACAGCCTGACTTAACAATCCAGTTCCGCTCCTTCCATTGGGAAATGTCTGCCCCAGCTGTGACAAGATCTGTGGATCCTGGATTGGTCTGATTAGCCACCTGCGGATCCACCAGCAATTGGAAGGCAATTCTCCTCTAATTCCGAGGGGTTGCCGACTACTAGTTATTTGAGATGTGTCCCTATGATTGCGTCACTACCCATCCTCACTCCCTCTATGTCTGAGTTTACTTCTGACACTTGGCAGTGGAGAAGGAACTAATTGTGGTTTGCTTTCCTAGCCTGATAAAGCTTTGGTGTGGGGCATGAGGATAGCAGTAGCACATGCGTTCGCTGAATGGACACTGCTAATGAAAGTCCCTTATCAGAGGGGCATGGGGTGCAGGCACTATCCAGGGTTGCCTTTCCTATCAAGTGGAGCACCCATAGGGACACACATATCAAGTTAGATACTTCACATAGTGAGTAACCTCTCTTTGTCCACTTCATGCATATGCATTGTGATGTAGTTTTTAATTATATGACCACATAATATTTTTTCGACAGGGCCCCTGCCGCACTCAGTGCACATGATGGGAATGAATCAGGGTTGTGTACTGAAAGAGACAGTTGTTTGTAGGACCCCTCCCTCATTTGTTGCAGCAATTGGAAGGTGTGTAGTAAATAAGTAGGATCCTTCATTTTCAGTTTTTATTTTATTTACTTTTTCCTGGGAATTTATCCGTGTTCATTACCACAACAAAAACAGGTGAAAATCAGTGCAGAAAACTATTAATAATTTTTCTGAGTAAATATCAGGGTTTATTTTGATGGCCGGAAAGATGGGAAAAAAGTATTCAGTACATCAATGCTTTGAATTCTGTTCATCAATGTGGTTTGCTAGAGAACGAAAACTAAAACAGAACTCAAAACACAATGCGACCTCTAAGTTTAAGAAAACAATACATCTCTAATCCCTAATTAAAACTTTTCATCTGAATAAACAGTTTACTGTTGAAGACTTAGAACTATTAGCTCATAAATATTTACATTTAATAATTGGGCCACACCATTTGCAGTGCAAACACTCAACTTCGTCTTTTTCTTCTATTTTTGCTTTTTATTAAAAAATTTCGAATACTTCCTTGTGTTTTGAAACATACTCTGATACAGATTTTCATTTTCTTCCCATTTTAGTTTGTCAAATCTTTAAACTGCTATCTGCTAACTGCTTGAAATCTGTACGTGGTGGGCATGAGATTCATCAGTATGTTTAGAGGCGCACCCATATTAGAGCTTGTGTGCGTGCCTGTTTGTTTATTTTGTGTATCTTCTAGACCAGGGGTGACCAAAGTTACTGGCCCTCCAAGCCACATATGACAGTCTTCAGAAGTTCAAGAGCTGGGGCACACCTGCTGAGGTTGGGCTTCAGCCCTGCTCCTGCTGAAGCCCCGACCCCTGGCAGTGCGCCCTGCAGGGCTGAAGCCCAGTTCTCTCAACCTCTCCTCAAAAGTTATGTGCTCCAGCCCTCTAATCATTTTTGTTGCCCTCCGCTGGACTCTTTCCAATTTTTCCACATCCTTCTTGTAGTGTGGGGCCCAAAACTGGACACAGTACTCCAGATGAGGCCTCGCCGAATAGAGGGGAATGATCACGTCCCTCGATCTGCTGGCAATGCTCCTACTTATACAGCCCAAAATGCCATTAGCCTTCTTGGCAACAAGGGCACACTGATGACTCATATCCAGCTTCTCATCCACCGCAACCACTGTTCCTTTTCTGCAGAACTGCTGCCTAGCCACTCGGTCCCTAGTCTGTTGCAGTGCATGGGATTTTTCCGTCCTAAGTGCAGGACTCTGCACTTGTCCTTGTTCAACCTCATCAGATTTCTTTTGGCCCAATCCTCTAATTTGTCTAGGGCCTTCTGTATCCTATCCCTTCCCTCCAGCTTATCTATCACTCCTCCGAGTTTAGTGTCATCTGCAAACTTGCTGAGGGTGCAATCCATGTCATCCTCTAGATCATTAATGAAGATATTGAACAAAACCGGCCTGAGGACCGACCCTTGGGGCACTCCACTTGATACTGGCTGCCAACTAGACATGGAGCCATTGATCACTACGCGTTGAGCCTAACAATCTAGCCAACTTTCTATCCACCTTATAGTCCGTTCATCCAGCCCATACTTCTTTAATTTGCTGGCAAGAATACTATGGGAGACCACATGAAAAGCTTTGCTAAAGTCGAGGAATGACACGTCCACTGCTTTCCCCTCATGCACAAAGCCAGTTATCTCATCATAGAAGGCAATTAGGTTAGTCATGAATGACTTGGCTTTGGTGAATCTATGCTGACTGTTCCTGATCACTTTCCTCTGCTCTCAGTGCTTCAGAATTGATTCCTTGAGGACCTGCTCCATGATTTTTCTAGGGACTGAGGTGAGGCTGACTGGCCTGTAGTTCCCCGGATCCTCCTCCTTCCCTTTTTTAAAGATGGGCACTACATTAGCCTTTTTCCAGTCATCTGGGACCTTGCCCGATCTCCATGAATTTTCAAAGATAATGGCCAATGGCTCTGCAATCACATCCGCCAACTCCTTTAGCACCCTCGGATGCAGTGCATCTGGCCCCATGGACTTGTGCTCGTCCAGCTTTTCTAAATAATCCTGAACCACTTCTTTCTCCACAGAAGACTGCTCACCTCCTCCCCATACTGTGCTGCCCGGTGCAGTAGTCTGGGACCTGACCTTGTTTGTGAAGACAGAGGCAAAAAAAGCATTGAATATATTAGCTTTTTCCACATCCTCTGTCACTAGGTTGCCTCCCACATTCAGTAAGGGGCCCACACTTTCCCTGACCACCTTCTTGTTGCTAACATACCTGTAGAAACCCTTCTTGTGTCGCTCATGGGTATGGATTTTTTACAACCCTGAGCAACATAGCTGGGTCGACCTAGCTTTTTAGTGTAGACCAGTCCTTAGCCTGCCCTGAGAAGAAACAGTCCTTTCCCCCTCCTCTGATTAGCTATGTGAAAGGTAGGGAAAACTGACTAACACATAAGGTTCATAAACCTGTACAGAAAATTCCAATTTGGTAACAGGGTGAACCATTCTGTACATCTCCAGTGGGGTGTTAGCGCCTCAGCCCATTACTCTGAGGTTATTGCTAACACTACCCCAAGGAAGGTAGGGGTGTGTGTGTGGCGGGGGGGAGGGAGGGACAGGAAAAAAGTAATGCATTGGTCCTGTCCAGCCACCGAAGCAGATGGCTCAGATTCTACTACACCTTCCTCTCTTGTACGTAGGCTGGTACAGTGGTATCCTCTTGCAGTTTCTCAGGGGTGAGGTTCCCTGCTGCCATTCCTAGCAGAAGAAGGGATGCTTTTACTGTTGCCCCTGCGTTACTGGGAGCAGAGGGGGAAACTGTGTCACTGCCAGTCCAAGTAGAGATTGGTGTCCCTGGCAGGGGGCAGTCATGGGAGGCCTCAGGTCATGATGAGCCCCCGATGCTGGTATTGCCTTAATACAGCCCTATGTGAGCTCCAGACTTTTACTGATTATTTGCCTTAATCCTTACCCACTCCTCCTTTTATCAGTTTTTTTGCAAAGACAAAGTGCTGGTTTGACCTCACAAAAAGTTCTTTTCAAAGGGTGGGGGAATCTCTGTTTTTGATCTGAATGAGTTCATTTCCTTGCTGGTATTCTTCTACAGGCTCCACGATACACCTACAGTAGCTTTGCTCCACACATTTTATGTGAAGCAGGGGCTCATTTATCAACTGGGAGAACTGTTTCTGGAATGCATCCAGATTTTTTGTTGCATTTGGAGAAAGCTAACGTTGACTCTTTTTCAACAGACACTGCAAAATAGATCATACTTTATATTTGGAACTGTTATTTTCAGTAAGAGATTCATGTAGCAGATGGCTTTAAAGCCCGTTCACCTGGCTGACTGTGAATCCTTTGTATTATATTCAAGGCTTGAAAAGTTCATTTCATTTCCCCTGCTACCTATGGAACCATTAGGTACATAAGAACCACCATATTGTATCAGACTTCTAGTTCAGTACCCTGTTATCAACAGTGGCCAGCATAGATTCTTCAGAGGAAGAGGCAAAACACTCTACAGAAGGTAGTTCTTATATCATCTTCTGTAGCATTATCTTCTCTCAACTTCTGGTAGGTAGAGTTTGGCATCTGGCAGGAGGGTTCATGTATTTTCCAACTTAATTTTTATAAATATTTCCAATTATAACTCTCTATATTATGGTTATCCATATAATTCTCTAATCTTCCACTGATTCCTGCTCCGCGCTTGGCCTCAGTGTTATCCTGTAGCAGGCTGTGTGGTGTAAAAATATTTCCTTGTCAGTTTTGAATTTGACACCTTTTAATTTCATGGTGTGTCCCATTCTTGTGTTGAGAGGGTGAATAGAAGAAGTTCTTGATGCAACTGTTCCTAACCATTCATCATTCTTTATACTTTAGTTACATCCCATCCTGTCGTCTTTTAAGATACAGAATCAGTACTTTCAATCTTTTTTCATATTGTTTTTTCCATGCTCTAATAATTTGTATGACTAATCTCTGAATTTCCACAAAATAAATTACTCTTGTGATGGGGAGATCCTAAATAAATGCAATATTTCAACTGAGGATGTACCATTGATGTATATAAAAAGCATTATAATATTTTCCATATTACCCATGCTGTATTGACTGCTGCTACAGGAGAAATTTTTGTAGGAATCTTCTTCAGAATCTTAGCTTGAATTTTAAAAACTGTTTAGCAAAGATACTTTTGTAAAAGTGAACCTAGTGTAAACTCGATGCAGTTCTGCAGCAGAATGAAACTTGATCAGATTTTTCTGTTTACATTGCTGTTTTCAAAACGCTGAGAAGCTGTAAAACCAAGAACAACTAGCTTAGTTTTCCTGCTGCTCCGTGGGATAGGTATGAACAGTAGCTAAGGCAGGTACTGGAATTATTCAGTGGGGAAGATATTGGGAGAGGGTTGAATAGCGAGAGGAGGATGTAAGGGTAGGATCCAGCCGCCAAAAGTTCTTAGAATAGAAGGAGGTGTTGAGGGGTGCCTCAAAATTGTTGGATGCTTATTAGCCATGGGTACAAACATTATTGGTGGTGGTGGTAGTAGTATTCCAGTAATGACTAGGAGCCCAATCATAGATCAGGGTCTGATTGTGCTAGACACTATACAAAACAATAGACTCCATGAACAAGGCCCAGGCACCCTGCTAAGAATCACATCACTCTCTCCTTTTCTGGCAGCTGAAGTCTGTGAAAGCTTCTTATCTGGATGTTGGCATTGGACAGTGGGGGCTTCTATATTTCACATCAGTTTTTGCCTGGTAGATGCTTGGCAAATTAAGTTCTGTGGTGTATATGAATAGGTGGAAGAGTGGATATGATGATATGGGTTGATAGATGTGGGAGCAAGTGAGAGAGAAGGGGAGAGAGAGAGATGGCAATCATGGGATACGCTAATAAAGAAAAATAACCCTAACCCAACTAGCAGAAGAACAGATGTCTTTTTTCAGTCTAAGTTAAAAGGACCATAGTCAGATGTTTTTGTTGTATTTTATACTCAAGTTACTAGGGAAACATGAAATTTTGTTGTCAGGGTGAGAAATTGAGAAATCATAGGAAGAAGAATTTTAAATTACACAGCAAACCACAAAATACAGTAGGGACGATTTATAGCATGAAATAGTTTTAAGGTTTGAAGTTAAATGAAACACAACTGAAATTGACTTTTTGAACCAATGGTAATGATTAGTGGTTAATTTTATGATATTTTAAAACCATGAATAAAATTATTTTCATTTTTAAGTATATGGAGGAAAGGCTCTCTCATAATACCAAGTAATAGTTCCAAAGGTTTATTGTCCCCAGGATTTACCAAAATAAAAAAAAGTTGCCAAGAAATTATAAAGAAAAGATAAAATTATTGGGGGTATATTCTTTTAAATATCAGAAAGGGTATTACAAATAGAGAAATCCTGGAATATCCTGCAGTTCCTAAGAGGAGTGCAAAAGATACGTGTGATAGTAAAATCCCCACAGGAAAGAAAGGGTTAAAAATCCAGTTAGTCACATTCATTTTACTTGGGCAGCCAGAGAGGGCAGGACTAAAGAAGGGTCAAGTGGTAAGTCAGACACCTGGCCCTTATAAATAAACTAGAGAGAAAAGGGGGAAGAAGGCACAGGGTGCAGGCTAAGGACCTGAGCTCCAGAGCCTGTTGGAGACTAGAGGCCTCAGGAAAACTTAGATTCGGTGGGAGAGTGCTTAATAGCAGAGCTGGAGAAAAGCAGTGGTATCACAGGAAAGGGTTGAGCACACGGTGCAGAGGACAGGATGATTTTTTTTGGGACTCTGAACTGTGCTTGAACATTTTGTTACCTCAGAAGGGGTCTGAACAAGATGCTTCTCAGCCAGAGGGCTGAATAGTGCACAAAAACCGAGGCCTACAGAGAGTGCTAGAGTGGACTCCTTCCTACCAGGCTCCTTCTCCCTTACCTCAAGGAGGGGGACTGCAGGCTTCCTCCCTGGTACTGTTGCTAGCCTCCTGGCTTTGTAGAAGCTCTGCCTGTTCCCTCACAGGTGAGCCTCCTTCTGATTAGCTTCTACCAGCTTAAACCTCCCCCATTTGCAGCCTAATTGCCTGACTGAGCCCACTTGGCCTACTTTAGCCCTCTCGGGGCCTGTGAGGAACACACCCAATCACACAGGAATATTAGAACTTTGAAATATGAGATTGTGAAATTATCTGCATAAGGAAATAACACTTCATTAGCTTAAAACTGGTTAGAATGTTAGGTGGTGAATGTACAACAGGGCACAAAAGTTAGAGAGGACAGGATGCAGTGGTAACATTTAAAGTTCCTTCTGTTTTGTAAAATCATTATTTTGCAACCTTTTCCCTTAAGTGAGGAATATTGCTGGAACTGGTAATGTGTCACAAACTAGAAATTTTTTTATAAGTGTCTTTATAATTTCTATGAAACTAAGAAAATATTAAGCTCATGATGATGTTTCCATACCTGGTGTATTAAAAATATGAAGTAATGTACCAGGTAAAACTGCTGAGAATAGTTCATAATTGTCACCAACTTATTTTGGGAGAAGTTGGTTGGGTGGTAGGGAAGGAAGGTTTAAAAGATTAACCAATAAAGGAGAAATGTCTTGACCAAATGGCTTCTTTTAAAATGTCTCAGTTTATAAGGTGAGGAGCCCAAATGTCTGTTTTTATGCCTTGACTTAACCTATCTCCTTATGAATATAGTATTTTCTCAAGTAAATTAATTCTGTATTTCATGCTAGCATGAGATAGTAGGCATCCCTAAGCATTTAAAGAAAGATGGTTATATCCTGTCTAGAGGCATATTAGTTCTTGTCTATCTGTGTATGACCAGTCTCTAGCCAGATAAGAAGTTAGCTAAATATCCTCTGTGGTAATTTTAATTTCTACAAAAATGTCTACTGACCATACTTTTCAAGGTTACCTCAGTCGTTTTTATTTGTATGGAAAAAGTAAATGTTTTCCTTATTGAGTCAATCTTTCTCTACCCAACATTTGAATAAGTGTTATGAGTTAAGTTAAAACCTGTCTGAGATTGGTGGATGTGAACTCACTGTTCAATTAACATAAATGTAAGGATAAATTAATCACAAGCTGTGACGTTCCCAGGGGGTATCCAAGGTTGTGAGGCACTTCACCACTGCCTGCCCTTAGTGTGAGGCAGTCTTGTCTGTGCTTGCAGTGGATCAGGTGCCTAAATCCACTAGCCTCTGGCAACACAAGCACCATCTTCGAGGCTTCACTCTTTTTGTGCTGGTAGCAATAGGCACACACCAATCCCTGAGTCCTCAGAGCATTCCCTACAGTGTCCAGCTTCAATTTGCTGGTGAACAGATAGATGAATAAACATCTCTTGTCTGACAGAATCTGTCAGTGACCAGTACCTACAGACTAAAATATGTTCTTAAAGTATCTATACATAACTCCTTACATAGTATTTACATACATTTCACAATGATTTTGATTGCCAGTGTGACACAGGCTTTTATTCAAGATCTCATGTGAACTAGATTAAATATATACACCAGACCCATGACGGATGTAATTTCTCCATCTCCTTCCCAGTTGACATTAAGAGTTCTTGGGTCACATAAGCTCCTAACTAAAGCAAATGGGTTATGTGAACTCACCTGTGAGTTTTGGACTGTGTGGGTGAAGGGTCTTTGCTAAGTATGGTTTTGAGGGTGTGTGTATGAAAATAAGCAGAACATAAAGACAGCTAAGCAGTACCTGTTGAGCACAATGTGACCCTGGAAAAAGCTAGAGAACAAGCTTTTAGGTCTGATTTTGGCTAAAGAGGCTTGGGCTGTAAACTAAGAAAGAATTCTTCCGTTTCTGGTTCCTTCTGCATTTGGAGAAGCATGGATTTGTACATGCCTTGTGAATAAGATTGCATCCAAAAAACCCCCAAACCCCAGACTATCACCAATTTTTCCTCCTAACTGGAATATCCCCAGGGCCCAGAACTTTTAACTAGTTTACTCCTAGGGGAATGCTGCGCATGCGCAGAATGTATGTCCCCCGTAGATTTCTTTCCTTCTCTGCAGAAAAATGACTTTCTGGTTGGGAAGCCAAGGGAAGCCACAAGAGCGGTCATATGACCCTCCCCAGCAGTATATTTTGGGTGCCCAGGGCAGCTGGCAGAGAGGTAAGTCACTGTGGGGAAGGGCACAGGACTGGGGAAGACCCAGCTGGTGGCTTCTACCCTGCATCGGGCTCATCTGCTATTCCTGGCTGCACTGGGGAGGACGGGGTTTCCTCTTCCCCTGGCTCCATGGCATCCATGGCTGTGTCAGACCCACCCCCCGGCTGTAGGAACCTCTGCAAACTGCACCCTCCATGCACTTCCTGCATCCATTGTTCCTCAGTTGCAGGGGGAGGGATCACTGTACGGGGAGCTTCTACCCCATACACCCAACCCTTGTGCATCCAGACCCCTCATACCTAGACCCTCCCACCAAACCTCACTCCCCCTGCACCCAGAACCCCTCCTGCCAAGCCCTACTCCCCATGCACCGGACCACCCCAACCAGCCTCTCGCACCAGGATCCCCACCCTAATGAGCCCCATCAGCTGCACCAGGATTCCTACCCCATTGAGCTCCTACTTCCCCAGCATCTGGAGCCCCACACCCAGATCCCCTGCCAAGCTCTATTCTCCCCCCCACACACCTAGAACCCACCCACTGAGCCCCAATCACCTTTACCTGGACCCCCCTACAGAGTCCCATTACCATTGCACCCAGCATCCCCCCCAACAAGCCCCTGTGCATCCGGATCTCCCACTGAGCTGCCCGCACCCAGATTACCCATACAGAACCCTCTCAACACAGACCTGGATCCTCCCACGCTAAGCCCCTCCACACTTGTATCCTGCCTTGCTCTGAGCCTGTCTACCCACACGGAGGGGCAGGGCCCTGGGTTGTTTCTGGGGCAGGCCCAGTCCTTCCGCTGTGTCAGGGTTGGGTGCAGCCTTACTGCTGAGACCATGTCCTGAGGGCAGCTGCACAGTGATCTCCCACCTCTGTGCAGCCACTGGACTGTGCTCCCCAATGCCACACTCAAGCCTCCACATCTATTTGACAAATACAGTCTGCAGAATTTAAAAATACTGTGCAGAATTTTTAATTTTTTGGTGCAGAATTTTTTTTGGCTCTGAATGCCCTCAGGAATACTAGTTGCTCATGTCAACAAGGGACAACAATAATTTGGAGAAGAACCCTGATTAAAGAATTTTTCTTTCAGTGGAGATGTCCTAACTAAAATGTTTGGTTTTTTTCCCCTGTTATTGTCTTGCTGCTTTTTAAAATAAGTATCAAGCAATTCAGTTAGCAGTGAATGAACACTCCTGAACGCTGTGCTGTAGATCATGTAGTGACAATTATGACTGCTTACTTCATAGGCGAATAATTTTTTACCGCTTATAGGCTAGCCAACACTATACAGTCAACATAAAACGAATTGTATTCTCCTCTTTTGTACAGTTAACCAACATAATACTGAACTTACTTCATTTGCAGGGCTACATTCTGCCCTTGATTACATCTGTGAAAGCCCATTTGGCTTGCAGAACATATTCATGATGGTGATGTATGAGTCAGAAAGAACTACGCTTGACTTTTACATCCCAGGTCAAGTTTGCAGGGGTAGCACTTGCGGGGAAAATGAAAAAATGATAGTTTTTTACTTGAAATTGAGTAAATATGATCTGAAAATCAAATGTAAACATGGAACCTTATGAGGCATGATAATGTCTTTCCAGAATTCCATTTTAAACTATTTTGTGTTTAAAAAACAAAAAAAACCCCACCATTGTAAACATATATCAGATATTGAAATAACTGTTTTCTCTTTGTATACATATGTTGGAATTTTATAGCATTTATCAAAATGTATTGCAGAGAGAAGATTTTAATAACAGGATTGCATTTTGGGCCTTCTAGCCAGAGTTCGAATTCAGCAGGGAAGTGAGGTTCAATTTGTTAAATGAATAGAAGGAGAGGATAAATTCAAGGGGAGTTTTTCCCTGTTAAAACTTGTGTGCCTTTAGATTTGAACTTTACACTGAGTGTTCAGGTGTAGGAGTCCTAATTTCGTTATTAACTGAATAGTCAGGCAACCTGTTAAGAAGTGGTAAGATTCCACTTCAGATTCTTGCAGTGATCTACTAATGCAGACTTTTGGCCAACATGTACATACAAACATATATACATGCAACACACACACACACACACACATTTGTATTATCTGGGCTTGATGATAGCAATACATCAGATATCCTATAAGTTTCTTTACCTGATGATATTTTAAAATTTACAGTGATTTTTTTCTTTTGATGGATGATAGGGAATACTTTAAATAGCCAAGTGTTTATTTTAAAATGACCATAGTTGGTTGGTGCCAGACATTATATTCAAGCCAACCTCTTACAGGAAAAAAAAGGTGCATATTTGAAAGTGCACTTTGACTCTAGAATCGTGAAATGTTAGCTTTATCTAATCTATATTATGTTTAAAAGAATGTTAAGGTTGCAAAGTGAGGCACTCAAAAGTTAGGAAATGACGTTGTTAGGACTGCCTGGTCAAGCAACCTTAAATTATACAATCACATTATTTCCCTATCTTGCCTCATTCAGTGTATAAACTGGACGGTTCTTGGTGAATGAGGTACCTGTTTAGTATTTTATTTTATCCTCATTGTCCAGTGAGTATAACCTGACTCTCCCACTACACACATTCTGCCTAAAGGACTCAAATATGCTCAGTTGCACTGGTGTACGTTCAAAGAAACTCCGTTGACTTAATTAGATTTACTGCAGGTAAAATATAATTTTGTCCAAAATAAGGCACAGGGCTGCAAGAGCTGTCTCATTCACCATCTCCGACTTATTTATTGCACACAGTCTATCCCGTCTGGTGAATCATGCAGGGACTTGTGTGGGGAAAAACCTGGGAGTGTACTTGAAGACTGTATACTAGTAATCCATACATATAGAAGGATAGAGTTAGGGTTGGGTGAATAACTTTCACTTTGTCATTTCATGACGTTTGAGTGCTTCGCTGTGCAACTTTGATATTCTTAACATTCTAATGTGAATTCTTTTTAAAAAAAGGCAAATGATAAAATTGAAACAAATAAAATGAAGAATTATTTGCTAGACAGCAGTAGAACTGTCGATAGTCAAAAGGCACATTCAATTAGGCAAAACTTTTAATTAAATCTGTTGTCCATATAAAGATCTGAAGTGTATCTGCTTTTTTCCATACTGCCATAAGTGAGTATAAATGACACTTATTTATTTAAATAAAGAATGGATAGCTAACTTAACACACACAAAACCAGCCATCATTTTTAATTTGGAGAAAAATATCAGCATGCATGCCCAAGATTTTAAATATACCTATAACTTGGGCAAATCAAAACTGAAAGGCACAGTTGCAGTCTTGGAACTAATGTACCTGAAAAATTTCAACTTTGTTCCTCAAACTGCAATGGTTTGCAAACTAGATCTGTTTTTGTTTTTTTCAGCTGCAGCTTAAAAAAAACAATACAATGGTATATGTGTTTTTCCCACTCTTCATATTCTAAATAATCTGAAACAGTTTGCCCAAACAAACAAAAAAGCCCTTTTGTCCCCAATACTGTTGAACGGAAACATGACTATGGGGGGAGGGGGGAATCAGCCTGTGAATATTTGGGGAAATATTTAAACTATTGAAAAAGGAAATGATTAAATATGTGTGTCATTAGATACTCCACCTATAATGTAGAGAGAGAAACTTCTTAAAATAACCCTGATTTATATTTGTAGCTAATTGTGGAAAAACTTGGAACTTGGAATATTTAAGCCTTCTCCATCTGTCATTTGCACATGACATTGTAAGCTTTGATTCAAACTTCTGATGAGTCAGTTATATTCTGCTTTTTAGTTTTTGTTGACAGGTGGCTTACTTTTCAGCTAATTATGTTTTGTACTTTTTTAGAATCTTTCAACCAAGGATGTAAAATTGCCTTATAAATATTAGCAGATTAAACACTGCAATATTACAATCCCTGCAATATCACAATATCCCCCTGAGAGGTGGGAAAGGGAAATATAGTCATCACTTTTCCCTTCGTCTGCTCTAGAGGTGAAACATAAGAATTAGCGACACTGGGTTGGACCAAAGTTCCATCTAGCCCAGTATCCTGTCTTCCAACAGTGGCCAATGCCAAATGCTCCAGAGGGAATGAACAGAACAGGTAATCATCAAGTGATCCATCCCCTGTCACCCATTCCCAGCCTCTGGCAAACATAGTATATGTTAACATTACACAGGAAATTCCACAATAGTTTAGGTCTGGCAGGAAGTGAAGAATACTGCATTCATTTGAAACAGCTGAAGGAATTCCATTATGTAAAATGGCAAGTTTCAGAGTAGCAGCCATGTTAATCTGTAGTCACAAAAAGAAAAGGAGTACTTGTGGCACCTTAGAGACTTACAAATTTATTTGAGCATAAGCTTTCGTGAGCTACAGTACTCCTTTTCATTATGTAAAATGGAATTACCAGGGTTGATGTTTGGACAATGGGAAATGACACCTCTACTCTGATTCTGTTTTTTAAAAGTAGCATCACATCTTTGATTAATGCAAATGGTTGGGACCTTGATTTTTATGTTTCCTACAAAAAGCTGTGACTTCAACGAAGCATCAGTTAATACCAGTATTGAACATTATGTCAGTGCTAATAAAAAGAGAAGAATGTACCCTTCTTAATTCCTAGCATCTTCTGCAGTACTGACCTAGCCTAACTTCATTAGCATCTAAGATCTGCAGATATGGGACATGGTATGAAAAATGTAGTATTAACTGTTAAAATATACTAGTTGGAAAACCTAATGACTTCTGTTTTTCTGAGAGATATGGGGTATGGCTACACTACAAAATTAGGTCGAATTTATAGAAGCCGTTTTTTAAAAATCGTTTTTATATAGTCGATTGTGTGTGTCCCCACACAAAATGCTCTAAGTGCGTTAAGTGCATTAACTCGGCGGAGTGCTTCCACAGTACCGAGGCTAGCGTCGACTTCCGGAGTGTTGCACTGAGGGTAGCTATCCCATGGTTCCCGCAGTCTCCGCTGCCCATTGGAATTCTGGGTTGAGATCCCAATGCCTGATGGGGCAAAAAACATTGTCGCGGGTGGTTCTGGGTAAATGTCATCAGGCCCTCCCTTCCTCTGTGAAAGCAACGGCAGACAATCGTTTCGCGCCTTTTTTCCTGAGTTACCTGTGCAGACACCATACCACGGCAAGCATGAAGCCTGCTCAGCACACTGTCACTGTATGTCTCCTGGGTGCTGGCAGACGTGGTACTGCATTGCTACACAGCAGCAGCAACCCATTGCCTTGTGGCAGCAGACGGTGCAATAGGCCTGAAAACCATCCTCATCGTGTCTGAGGTGCTCCTGGCCACCTCGGTAAGGTCAGTCAGGAGCGTCTGGGCAGACATGGGTGCAGGGACTACATAAGGAGTGACTCGACCAGGTCATTCTCTTTGGTTCTGCAGGCAGTCCTATTGTACCATCTTCTGCCGAGCAGCCAGGAGATGTGGATGGCTTGCAGTCCTACTGCACCATCTGCTGCCAGCCAAAGATGTAAAAGATAGATGGAGTGGATCAAAACAAGAAATAGACCAGATTTGTTTTGTATTCATTTGCTCCCCCGTCCTGCCCTCCCGTCATGAAATCAATGGCTGACAATCGTTTTGGTGAGGTCTGTCAGGGACACCTTGAAAATTTTAATGGGGATTCAGTCCTGCCTGAAATACCAGAGGGAGGGATAGCTTAGTGGGTTGAGCATTGGCCTGCTAAACCCAGGATTTTGAGTTCAATCCTTGAGGGGACCATTCTGTGTGACAGTTGTTTTTGTTTCTCCTTGATGTAAAGCCACCCCCTTTGTTGACTTTAATTCTCTGTAAGCCAACCCTGTAAGCCATGTCGTCAGTCGTCCCTCCCTCCGTCAGAGCAACGGCAGACAATCGTTCCGCACCTTTTTTCTGTGCAAACGCCATACCACAGCAAGCATGGAGCCCACTCAGATCACTTTGGCAATTAGGAGCACATTAAACACCACACGCATTATCCAGCAGTATATGCAGCACCAGAATCTGGCAAAGCGAAACGGGGCGAGTAGGTGACGTCAGCGCAGTGACGAGAGTGATGAGGACATGGATACAGACTTCTCTCAAAGCACGGGCCCTGGCAGTGCTGGCATCATGGTGCTAATCGGGCAGGTTCATGCGGTGGAACACCGATTCTGGGCCGGGGAAACAAGCACAGACTGGTGGGACTGCATAGTGTTGCAGCTCTGGGACGATTCCCAGTGGCTGCGAAACTTTCGCATGCATAAGGGCACTTTCATGGAACTTTGTGATTTGCTTTCCCCTGCCCTGAAGCGCATGAATACCAAGATGAGAGCAGCCCTCACAGTTGAGAAGCGAGTGGCAATAGCCCTGTGGAAGCTTGCAATGCCAGACAGCTACCGGTCAATTGGGAATCAATTTGGAGTGGGCAAATCTACTGTGAGAGCTGCTGTGATGCAAGTAGCCCACACAATCAAAGATCTGCTGATATCAAGGGTAGTGACCCTGGGAAATGTGCAAGTCATAGTGGATGGCTTTGCTGCAATGGGATTCCCTAACTGTGGTGGGGCCATAGATGGAACTCGTATCCCTACCTTGGCACCGGAGCACCAAGGCAGCAAGTACATAAATTGCAAAGGGTACTTTTCAATGGTGCTGCAAGCACTGGTGGATCACAAGGGATGTTTCCCCAACATCAACGTGGGATGGCCGGAAAAGGTACATGACGCTCGCATCTTCAGGAACTCTGGTCTGTTTCAAAAGCTGCAGGAAGGGACTTTATTCCCAGACGAGAAAATAACCGCTGGGGATGTTGAAATGCTTATAGTTATCCTTGGGGACCCAGCCTACCCCTTAATGCAATGGCTCATGAAGCCATACACAGGCAGCCTGGACAGTAGTCAGGAGCTGTTCAACTACAGGCTGAGAAAGTGCAGAATGGTGGTAGAATGTGCATTTGGACGTTTAAAAGCGCGCTGGCGCAGTTTACTGACTCGGTTAGACCTCAGCGAAACCAATATTCCCACTGTTGTTACTGCTTGCTGTGCGCTCCACAATATCTGTGAGAGTAAGAGGGAGACGTTTATGGCGGGGTGGGAGGTTGAGGCAAATCACCTGGCCGCTGGTTACTTGCAGCCAGACACCAGGTCAGTTAGAAGAGTACAGGAGGGCACAGTGCACATCAAAGAAGCTTCAAAAACCAGTTTCATGACTGGCCAGGCTATGGTGTGAAAGTTCTGTTTGTTTCTCCTTAATGAAACCCCCAGCCCCTTGGTTCACTCTGCTTCTCTGTAAGGTAACCACCCTCCCCTCCTCCCTTCAGTCACTGCTTGCAGAGGCAATAAAGTCATTGTTGCTTCACGTTCATGCATTCTTTATTAATTCATCACACAAACATAGGGATAACTGCCAAGGTAGCCCAGGAGGGGTGGTGGAGGAGAGAAGCACCAGGAGGGGTGGTGGAGGAGGGAAGGACAAGGCCACATAGCACTTTAAAAGTTTAAAACTTATTGAATGCCAGCCTTCTGTTGCTTGGGCAATCCTCTGGGGTGGAGTTGCCGGGTGGCTGGCCCACTGTGTTCTTGGGCATCTGGGTGAGGAGGCTATGGAACTTGTGGAGGAGGGCGGTTGGTTACACAGGGGCTGTAGTGGCGGTCTGTGCTCCAGCTGCCTTTCCTGCAGCTCAACCATATGCTGGAGCATATTAGTTTGATCCTCCAGCAGCCTCAGCATTGAATCCTGCCTCCTCTCATCACGCTGCCGCCACCTTTCATCTTCAGCCCTCTCTCCAGCCTGCTACTTCTCCTCCCAGTCATATTGCATTTTCCTGAACTCTGACATTGTCTGCCTCCACGCATTCGTCTGTGCTCTGTCAGTGTGGGAGGACAGCATGAGCTCAGAGAACATTTCATCGCGAGTGTGTTTTTTTCACCTTCTATTCTTCACTAGCCTCTGGGAAGGAGAAGATCCTGTGCTCCTTGAAACACATGCAGCTGGTGGTGAAGAAAAAAGGGACAGTGGTATTTTAAAAGACACATTTTATAAAACAATGGGTACACTCTTTCACGGTAAACCTTGCTGTTAACATTACATACATAGCACATGTGCTTTCGTTCCAAGGTTGCATTTTGCCTCCCCACACCACGTGGGTAGCCCCTCCCACCTCCCCGTGGTTAACAGCAGGCAAACAGCCACAGGCAAACAGCCCAGCAGGAACGGGCACCTCTGAATGTCCCCTAAGAAAAGCACCCTATTTCAACCAGGTGACAATGAATGATATCACTCTCCTGAGGATAACACAGAGATAAAGAATGGATGTTGTTTGAATGCCAGCAAATATACACTGCAATGCTTTGTTCTACAATGATTCCCGAGTACTTGCTACTTGCCTGGAGTGGTAAAGTGTCCTACCATGGTGGACGGAATAAGGCTGACTTCCCCAGAAACCTTTTGCAAAGGCTTTGGGAGTACATCCAGGAGAGCTACAAATGCCAGGGCAAATTAATCATTAAACATGCTTTCTTTTAAACCATGTATACTATTTTAAAAGGTACACTCACCAGAGGTCCCTTCTCCGGCTGGTGGATCCGGGAGACAGCCTTGGGTGGGTTCGGGAGGTACTGGCTCCAGGTCCAGGGTGAGAAACAGTTCCTGGCTGTCGGGAAAAGCAGTTTCTTCTCTTGCTTGCTGTGAGCTATCTACAACTTCATTATCATCATTTTCATCTTCCTTGTCCCCAAAACCTGCTTCCGTGTTGCTTCCATCTCCATAGAAGGAGTCAAACAACACTGCTGGGGTAGTGGTGGCTGAACCCTCTAAAATGGCATGCAGCTTAGCATAGAAGCAGCATGTTTGGAGCTCTGACCTGGAGCGGCCATTTGCCTCTCTGGTTTTCTGGTAGGCTTGCCTCAGCTCCTTAAGTTTCACGCGGCACTGCTTCGGGTCCCTGTGATAGCCTCTGTCCTTCATGCCCTGGGAGATTTTGACAAATGTTTTGGCATTTCGAAAACAGAAAAGGAGTTCTGATAGCATGGATTCCTCTCCCCATACAGCGATCAGATCCCGTACCTCCTGTTCAGTCCATGCTGGAGCTCTTTTGCGATTCTGGGACTCCATCATGGTCACCTCTGCTGAGGAGCTCTGCACTCACCTGCAGCTTGCCACGCTGGCCAAACAGGAAATGGAAATTCAAAAGTTTGCGGGCCTTTTCCTGTCTACCTGGCCAGTTCATCTGAGTTGAGAGCGCTGTCCAGAGCGGTCACAATGGAGCACTCTGGGATAGCTCCCGGAGGCCAATACCGTCTAATTGCATCCACAGTACCCCAAATTCGACCAGGTAAGGCCGATTTCAGCGCTAATCCCCTTGTTGGGAGTGGAGTAAGGAAATAGATTTTAAGAGCCCTTTAAGTCGAAAAAAAGGGCTTCGTCGTGTGGACGAGTGCAGGGTTAAATCGATTTAACGCTGTTAAATTCGACCCCAACTCCTAGTGTAGACCAGGGCTAGGAAAAGAGGGCGCATATTAAACAAGTATTTAAAACAGAAGAAATTTAAAATGTGAGGTTTTTAACTTTGCCTACACTAATCCTGATAAGGATGTGAGCAAAAGTGGATTTTCATTTGCTCGAGATGCAGGGCTTTAGGATTATGGCTGTCCTTCACTGCGATCATTTCCCTCAATGAAATCCTTGTTTCCTTTCTAGATATGCAGCAGTTGAACTGCCAGCCCCTTCAAGTTGTAATATTGTGCTAAATCAGATGTAGGATTGTCTTTCTGAATAATGCTGCACTGCTCTTTTCTTTCCATTTCTCTCTCTCTAACTTCATCTCCCCAGTGCTTCCATTTCCCTCTACCCTTTGATGTGAATCTGAAGTAGTGCATAAGCCAAAATTTGATATTTGAAAGAAAAAGCTGCTGGTTTCCAAAACTGTGGCCTTAAAGCTTTGAGATTATTTATATTTTCAGTGTTCTTTTCAAGGTCCCGAGTTCTGGCAGAAGGCCCAAGGACTTGCAGTGCAGTTTCAGGCCTTTTATATTCCTGGTAAGCTGAGAAATTCATCACCATCTTGTTTTGATTTGTATGTGCGTGCATTTCCTAGGAAAGATTTCCCCCTTGTGTAGTTAATGTCTCCCGTTTGTTTCTATGTGTGTGTATATATTTCTGTCGCCATCCTTGTATGTAATGTGGTTATAGCTGTGTTGATCCCAGGATATTAGAGAGATGAGGTGGGTGTGGTGATATGTTTTATTGGACCAACTTCTGTTGGCAGGGCCAGATTAACTTTTGTTGGCCCAGCACCATCCTTATTTGTGGGCCCCCATGGGAGCAATGGAGTATGGCATGGGGAGGTCAGTCCCCAGAGCGAGGGGCCAGCCAGGTGCAGTGGGGCATGGCATGGCAGGGGCAGCCCAGCTCTGCCCAGCCCAGGGCGAGGGCACTATTTACAAACCGGCAGTTGCCAGACACACAGTGGCCCTTCTGGCCCTATGCTGCCAGCATGCCCCTTTCCCTCGGGGGGTGGGCCCATGCCATGCGACACAGCTCCCCAACCCAACATCCTCCTGTCTCCCTACGGCCAGAGCCTGCCCAGCCCCTCCACACAAATGCATAGCGCCCCCCTGTCCACAGCCCACCACAACTGCCCAGCACCCCCCACAGAACCTCCACTCCCTAGTGCCCCAACATACATATCTTCCCTGCCCTCTCACAGCCCACAAAGAACCCACTCCCCCATACTCTGCCTCCTGACCACACTCATTGGCCCTGCTGGGAGGCAGCTGTGTCTGCTAGGATGAGCCTACAGTGCAGCCAGAGCTGGTCCCGGCCGGGCTCCCTCAAGATGCACTTCCCCGGAGGGGCCCAGCCAAGCTCCCTGCACTATCCTCTTCACTCCCTTCCCCACACCTGAGACTGGCCAGGCTTCTGCACCAGTCCCAGGTGGCTCAGCTCCGGGGAGACAGGTGGGGCCCCACAAGTGGTGGGAAGCAGAACTGTTCGGAGCCAGAAGTGCACTGGAGTCCGGGCAGGGGGCAGAGAGGAGCAGGGGGGTGGGCCACGGAGACTGCAGGCGGTCAGACCAAGAGGAGCAAGTGGTGGGCAGAGGGAGTTAGAGCAGGTCTCGGGGCACAGTGCAAGCAGAGCAGACTGGGGCCATTTCTGAGCATGGGCCCAGCTCCATGGAGTCACTGGAGCCATCGTAAACCCGGGACTGTCTGTTGGTGAGAGAGACATGTTTTTGAGCCACACAGAGTTCTTCTTCAGGTCTGGGAAAGGTACTCCCAGTGTCACAGCAAAATGCATGGTAGAACGGATTCTTCAGGATAAGTAGTTAGCACATATTGTAAAGGATCATTCAAGGTAGAGTGACCCATTAACCCCTCTGCAGTCTTAGGACATACCAGGTCCCCACAAACAATCGTAAGAGAAAAGAATTATCTGACTGGACACCACAGAGCGGACGAAACCATACTCTTGATTGTTACATTGATTGCTTCAGGAAAAAAAACAGACTCTGAAATCCTTAACAGACTTCACAGCCACCATAACCTCTCTGCCACCAAGAGGACAGCCATACAGTCCCTGAAATCTAACCATCACAAAATGGTCAAACCAGCAGACAAAGTTGGTGCCAGTGTAGTTTTCAATCGTGATGATCATGTTAATGAGGCCAACTGACTACTCTCAGACACCGCATACTATAAAGAACTCAAAGAAGATCCCACACCACAATTTTCCCAGGAATTTAAGGATATCATCAAATCCTTCTCCAAACAACTTCAAGAGAAACCCTACAAACATATCTTCCACAAACCCAGGACCTACTACATGTTTCCCAACATACACAAAGGAACCCAGGCAGACCCATCATATCTGGCCACGTCTGTAGGAGTATTGGGACTCATAAAAAACATCCTCAAACCACTCGCCATACAAAGGGACAGCTTCCTCCAGGACACAAGACTTCCCCCACATACTCTGCAACATTAACAGCCTCCTTCAGAATACCGTCCTCACCATCATGGATGTCACTTCCCTATACACCAACATCCCTCGCAATGATGACATAGCTGCCTGTCTGAAATACAAGATTACAAGATTAGGGCTAGTCTACACTATCGCTTCAGTCAATGTAAATTACGTCTCTCAATGGTGTGAAAGTGACACCCCCCTGAACAACCTAAGTTACAGCAACTTAAAGTGGTGTCCACACCATGCTACGTTGGCGGGAGACTCTCTTCTGTGGAGGTGGAATAATTACGTTGACTGGAGAGCACTCTCCTGTCGGCATAACATGTCTTCACCAGATGTGCTAACAGCTGCATCAGTGCAGCTGTGCCAGTGTAGCACAATTGCATTGACGTGCCCTGAGAGATCCATCCCAAACACATCGTCAAACTCATCCATTTCATCTTCACCCATTATGTTACATTCAGCCACAAATGCTTTGTCCGTACCATGGGCACAGCCATTGGTACTAGGATGACTCTCCAATATGCCAACCTCTTCTTGACAAATTCACCACAAAACCAATGATATACTGGAGATACATCAATGATATTTTCATCCTCTGAACAGACGGTTTAAGCTCCCTCATAGATTTCTACCACAACGTTCTACAACTACCACCTGTCCATTAAACTCTCTTTGGAACACTCTCATACTAGCATCAACATCCTGGACACCACATTCTGCTTCAACAATGGTGTGACACTGCCTAGCAGGCTGCCAGCTCAAGCCAAGGCAGCAGGCTAACTCACTCACTTGCTAATAGAAACCAAAGAAATATTAAAAGGTCATAGGTGTTCAAGCCAATTCATTTGTTAGAATAGAACAAAGAGGGGTGTTATCACATTACATTTATATGGCATATGCCCTGATAATTACATTTGCTGTAAACTCTTGAAAACTAGTGAAATGCTATGTTGTTGTCATCACTCATCTAATATTTGATTTATATTGTAGTTAGTTAGCCCTAGATCAAATGGATGTATTAACATTTAGATGTAAGTTCCCTTAATATGTAAAACTTCATGAAGAACGAATGAAGGATTGTTTTTGGCTATCACGTTGTGTTTACAGTATGTTTACTCATTGGAGATTGGAGCCTTGGAAACGTAAATGAAAATGTTAACTTCAAAGCAAGGGCCATTAAGCAACAATGGACTCTGTCTGCATTTCCTAATCTTTGTCATCAAAAGACCCACGTGGGTCAAGACGCTTGTTAGCGTGTCTTCTGTGAGTGGAATCTATAAATACTGATTCAAGGGAATGATCCTGTATTTCTGGACTGATGAGTTCTGACAGGGTGAAATTCTGAGCAAGTGAACAGAGGTCCCCAAAGCTATTTTGGGCAACTCTGAGTGACTTATGGAAAACTAGCAGATACTACATCTCTGCTATCATTTGGACTACAAACTCTGACTCACCTGTTATGTATTTTAACTGCTTTAACCTCTCGATAACTCTAATTTCTTTTTCTTAGCTAATAAATTTTCAGTTAGTTTACTAAAGGATTAGCTATCCGCATTGTTTTTGGTGCGAGATCCAGAGCATCCATTGACCTGGGGTAAGTGACTGACCCTTTGCGGTTGAGAGTATCCTAATGTGTGGTGAATTCTGGTTTTAATAAACTGGACTTTGTGATGAAATGTTATCTGGGTGGTAAAGTAGGGGTTGGAGAGCATAAGGGAGACTGTCTGTGACTCCATGGTAAGGCTAATATAGTAATCCAGGAGTGCACAGTTGTTACTGGCTTGGTGAAATCTAATTATAGAATATACCACCAGTTTGGGATGTCTACCCTGTCTTCTGACAGTCTCACCTGAGATTGGCACTCTCAGCTGTGAGCCATACCAGACATCATGACAAATGGAACCCCACAGACAGCCCTATACAAGAAATCCATGGATCACCACTCCTACCTTCACAGATTCAGTAACCACTCTAAACACACCAAGATATGTTATCTACAGCCAAGTACTCCGATACCACAGAATATGCTCTGAAGAGAAAGTCTGGAATACACATCTTAAAACACTCAAAACTTCCTTCACCAAACAAGGACACTCCACCAGAGAAGTAGATCACATCATGGAATGGGCCACCCAAATACCTCAAGAGAACCTGCTTCAATACAACTGCTCATCTGACTGACTGCTCATCCCTAGTTGTCACCTATCACCCTACACTGGAACCCATATTAGGTATCATCGAATAACTGTAATCATTGGGGACCCATCCTGAACTCCTACTTCTGGACTTCAGACATGGCCCCCCAAATTCATAATCGGAAGCAAGCTGCCCACAGACAAGGACACACTAACTCAAAGCGGCACCATGCCCTGTCAGAACAATAGATGCAAAACCTGCAGACATATCTCCACTGCTACAATGATGAACACCCCTCACAACCCACCTTTCAAGATCTATGGATCCTACACGTGCCTGTCGCAACATTTGGTAAATGCCCCAATAATACCTATGTGGGTGAAACCAGACACTTGCTATGTTATCAAATGAACTCTCACAGGTTGTTTTTGTCTTTTATCATTTTTCTATCAGCTGAGGATGAATACTTTTCACAAAGCGATTGCTCTGTCTCTGACCTATCAGTTCTCAGCCTCAAAGGAAGGTGGCACAACGTTTTCAAAAGATGAGTCTGGAAGCTTAAATTTATTACTCTGCTAGACACTAAAAATCATAGACTGAACACAGACACTGGATTTATGTCTTATTACAACAATCTGTAATCCACTAACCTTGTGTTTTTGTCCTATGACTGTAGAGGTGTTAATGGGCTACTCTACCTTGAATAGTTCCTTACACTATGTGCTAACTACCAATGATAAAGAATCTTTCCCCTTGCTTTTTGCTGTTATGCTGGGAGTGCATTTTGCAGACCTGAAGAAAAGCTCTATGGCTGAAAAGGTTCTCTCTCTCGGAAGTTGGTGCAATAAAACATATTACCTCACCCATCTATGTCTCTGTGCTTGACACACAAGGCATAGATTAAATAGTTGTTTGTTATGTTGGAGAATGCCAGATTGAAAAGCAGTGCAAATTTGGATGATTAGTGTTCATTTAGTCAGGTTCCAGTTTGTCATGAGGGAAGAGAATATAAAGTAACTCCTCACTTAACGTCATAGTTATGTTCCTGAAAAGTACGACTTTAAGCGAAAGGATGTTAAGCGAATCCAGTTTCCCCATAAGAATTAATGTAAATTGGGGGGGGAGGGGGTTAGGTTCCAGAGAATTTTTTTGCCAGACAAAAGACATTATATACATACACAGTATAAGTTCTAAACAATTTAATATTTATACTCATAAATGATGATTGTGAAGCGTGGTTGAAGCGGTGTAGTCAGGGTGGAAGAGGGTGTATTGTCTAGCTGTTCCTCTTGCTGTTCTTGCTGCACTCTCCCAACTTGAAAAAACACATCTAGAGTGTTTTGCTTTCCTTTTTATTTCTTGGTAAATAAACCAACTCCACTAATCACTTTGGAGCTGCATTCCCTGTCAGCATTGTCATCACTAAGGATTTGCAAGCCAGCTTCAATCATTTGGAAAGCTTCAGAAAGACGTTGGGAAGTCAAATTTTGATGGGTTGGTTATTCTTTTACTTCTTGGCCCTCTTCTTCCATTACTCTCATCACCTCTAGTTGCATCAGATTTTCATTGGTTAGCTCTTCTCTATGTGATTGCAGAAGTTGTGTAATGTCTGCTTCTTCCACCTCATCAAAACCAACTTTCTTAGCCAAGCCGAGGATATCTTTCTTCATAGGGGGGACAACATCTTTAAATCCTTTTAAGTCTTTGGCATATTCAGGCCATAACTTCCCCCATGCACCATTCATGCATGCCTGAGTAACTTCAGCCCAGGACACACCAATGTTGTTGATGCGCTTGAGGATGTGGTAGTCACGCCAAAATTACTGAATCATAGGTTTGCCTTCCCCATTGATGCCTCTGATGAGTTGGTTGAAAGTAAGGCATTAGTAATATGCCTTAAATGCAGCGATGGTTCCTTCATCCATGGATTGGATAAATGATGTGGTATTAGGTGGCAGAAAGACAACTTCAACATTTTTCACACAGGTCGTCTGAGTTGATTGGATGAGCCGGTGCATTATCAATAAGCAATAAAATCTTGAAATCAAGATTTTCCTTGGCACGGTATTTCTTCCATGCAGGGATGGCATAGAGAGTCAGCCATTCTGAAAAAATATCTCCAGTTATCCATGTCATCTTGGATCTCCAAATGATTGGAAGGTTTTCCTTTGAAAATCCCTTGAGAACTTGTGGTGTTTGGATTGGTATACAGTCAACGATTTCATCTTCATGTCTCCGGCAGAATTTCCACCTAGGCAATGTTAGGTTAGACAGTCTTCAGCTGCTTTAAATCCAGGTGCTGTCTTCTCCTCTCAGAAAATGTAAGTCTGCTCAGGCATTCTCTTCCAGGAGAGGCCTGTTTCATCGACATTGAAGACTTGCTTAGGGGAATAGCAGTCTTCCTCAATTATTTTCTTGAGATAGTTGGGGAATTTTTTAGCTGCTGCAGTATTGGCACTCGCAGCCTCACTGGACATCTTAATGTTATGCAGGTGGAAGTGCCTCTTGAACTGATCATACCATCCCCAACTTGCCGTGAACATCTGTCTGTGATCCTTCACCTTGGTCTCTCTTCAAATTGTCACATAAACTTTTTGCCTTAGTTTGTATCATCAGCAACTTAGAGGTATGTTCCGCTGGTTTTGGTCCTCTGTCCACACTGAGAGAAGACACTCCATGTTTTCCAGCAAAATACTTCTTGATCAACTTATTATAGTAACACTATGGGGTTTAAACACCGAGCACTAGCCCTGATCTTGTTGGCATCACTCCGAATTGTTCTCACAGTGGTTGGAGTAAGACCTATAGTGATGCCAATGTCTACCGCACGCTCACCTGCATCAAAACGCCTTAAAATGTCTAATTTAGGAACCAAACTAATGGTTTTCCTGATTTTCTTACTGCTAGTAGTACTGCTACAGCTAGGCACTCCACTATCAGTTGCTGGGTTTTTTTTACTCATGATGCTGGGTGATGCTCCTTTGGATGGCACATGCTCGTGCTACTCTTCACTCCCTTCAGCCTGGAGTGGTTGGGGTCATGCAGCATCAATCAACTATTGAAAGGGAAAGAATTTGGAAAACCCATGTCATTCTCCATGGTAATCTGCTCCCCTACTGGAAGCTGTGTAGGGTGACCAGATGTCCAGATTTTATAGGGACAGTCCCGATATTTGGGGCTTTTTCTTATATAGGCTTGTATTACCCCTCCGCAAGTGCTCAGCGTAGCACCCTATTCCTGAGCAGGGAGGAGGGCAGCAGCTGGTCCATAAAGCGATGGTGAATCGCTGCGGGGTAGCATGCACGTGGAGTGTGTTTACAAACATACCCCACACAGGCACAGCCCGCTGCAGACAAGGAGGCTGAAGGTGCCACGGGGGGCAAGGAAGGGCCTTGAGCAGCAGCAGCGGCAGCTTCCCCCATTGCAACTCAGGTACAATATAAGCAGAGGTGCCAACTTTCCCGGGGGGTGCTCAACCTCAGGCTCTGCCCCAGGCCCGCCTCCATTCTACTCCTTCCCCTAAGACTCCACTCTCTCCCTGCCTCTTCCTGGCCCTGCTCCATCCCCTCCTCCAAGCATGTGGTGTCGTTGCTCCTCCCCCCTCCCCCCAGCCTCCTGAATGCCACAAAACTGCTGCAGCCAGGAGGCGTGGGGATGGAGGGAGGGGGAAAGTGCTGATGTGTGTGGGTGTGTGTGGAGGGAAGCTAATAGGGGGGCTGCTGGCTCACCCTGGTTCCAAGCCCCCACGAGGTTCCAGGCTGTTCAGAGACTCCTGCAAGCAGTGGTCAAAGCAGGTGGCCAAATGACGTTATAAGGGAGCATTGTGCAACTTTAAATGAGCATGTTCTCTAATAGAACAGCAAGTAATAACGTTAACCAGGAGGACGTTAAGTGAGGCATTACTGTACATCTAAGGTCCTACATAAATGTTAAGGATGTTATCTTGTGGAGAAAAGTAACACTGAACTTTAATAGGATGGTGGGTTTTAAAATGAAGATGTCGGAAACAAAAACAAATTAAAAATGGCAAATTAAACTTTATGCCTAAAAATAGTTTTCCCTCATAGTTGCTTAGTTTTCACTTTCTTGTGTCAATATCAATTTTCCATACATCATAGTCTTCCAGGATCTATAGGACCTCAATTTTTAATATGAAAAACTGGTGGAAATGTATCTTCTCTCCCCCATAATTCTGCCCCTTTTCCCTTTTTCTTTTTTAAAATGGGAGGCGGGGGAGGGGACCCATCTTACAGAGCTGCCTTTATAAAGCCAATATTTTCCTTTTTTGGAGGACACTATATTACATTTATTTACAGAATGCTAAATCGGAAAGTAGCCAAGGAAATAATTTCCATTGCAAACCAAGTATATTTTTATGTATCATCCTTGTAGAGATCAGCACAATTCTGAACTCTTTTATAACGTTTACTCATTGTTTCCCATTGACTACAGGGAACTTATGTGATAGTAGTTAGTTTGTTTTTATTGCAGGAATGAGCCTAGAATTTTTGAATTGAGCGCAAAAAAAAAAAAAAAAGTTGTGTGCAACAGTGGTTATGTATTTTCCTCAGAGGTACAGTCCAGTAATTTATAAAAGACTTCAGTAGTCCAAACAATTGGTTATAGCATACAAAAAGTGGTTCCCACATCAAATATATGTAAAGAATGGCATGTGTTATCCATTACGCTAGAAAGGAAATCTACCAGAGGCTCAGCTGTCTGATGGCATTCTGCTTCCAGCTGCTGCTTCTCTTGTGGTCCACACCCAGATTCCTTAGAAAGGTATTTGCGGTAATGGGCAAGATGAGTTTATTCTAAGCAGCTTGATTTGTGTAGAGAACCCAGATATTTCTTTCCAAACTATAATAGGTTTAGGATAGATCAGATTTTGAGTCTTAACTACACACCTTTGTAATGGACTGATTTTTTAAAAATAAAAATCTATCAGTCAGTTAATAATTGGACTAATGGAGTTGCCACCTGACTTGATTTTTCATGGGATAGTCCCAAGTTTTGACATGGCACTTTCATGTTCTACAAATAATACTTAAAGAATATTGCAAAGTTTTTAGAGTAGTTGGGATGCAGCATAGTGGCGTAGTGCTATGTAGACTATTTGGTGCAAAATTAAACAATTGAAATTTGCTTGCTCTTGGGTCCATGGAACTTCTATAAACATTCAAGTACATAAAGGGTTATTACAAGGAGGAGGGAGAAACATTGTTCTCAATATCTGAGGATAGGACAAGAACTAATGGTCTGAGATTGCAGCAAGGGAGGTTTAGATGGGCATAAGGAAAAATTTCATAACTCTGAGTGGTTAAGCACTGGAATAAATTGCCTAAGGAGGTTGTGGAATATCTGTCACCGGAGATTTTTAAGAGCAGGTTAGACAAACACCTGCCAGGGATGGTCTAGATAATACTTAGTCCTTCCATGAGTGCAGGAGACTGGACTAGATGACCTCTCGAGTTTCCTTCCAGTCCTATGATTCTGTGATTATGGCCACTGGGGCTCCTTGGGTCAACTGGCAGAGGGCCTCCCCACAGTGTAAGTCACATCAAACTTGACACAGTCATTGTTCCAACACACTATTGTCATAATACATACCTTACATAACTCCTTTGAGATATCATGACATGGTGACATGCTGGTCCTGGTGACATGCTGGTCCTGAAAATCATTGTGATGTATGTACAGGTTGCATACAAAGTTATGGTTGGGTGTGTTGGAAATGTGTTTTAAAACGTGTTTGGGATGCGGAGCATAAAGCTCAGCCTGCCCTAGACAAAAGAATGTATGTTTACCTGTCTGACTGGCTTGGTTATTGGCAGAGGAAATGGAAGTACATTTACCTATCCTATATACAAAGCCATCAAGCTGAACAAGCAGGGGGTAAAAACTGTTCAACAATCACACCAGGGGACAGAATCTACGTCCTAGAAAGCCTTCCTGGCTTTTGAGGCAGAGACAAGGAACTGTGAATAGTGTAAGGGGAGCTAAAAGACTTATTAGCCTATCACTGAGGGGGTGTTAGGGTATAACACCCTTTGAGCTTGCAAAAGCTGGATCCTCTTGACCTGAAAGGCAAGAGCTACTGGAATCTTGATGGAAGTGAGAAACTGCTAAGGCAAAGATTGTAGCTTGCTACAATTAAGTTTTAGTTACTAGGAATTGTGTTTTGTTTTGGTTGTAACCAGACCGGCCTTTTTTTATTCTTGCTTAGTATCACTTAAATCTGTTCTTTGTTGTTAAACTTCTTCTTTTATTACAAAACCATCTCAGTACTGTGTATTAAGGTGAAGTATCAGTCTTCAGCTAATCCAACAGGCTTTTGGGTCTGTTTCTTTGGCGGCAGCGAGCTTGGTCATTTTTGTGAATGTTACAGTGAGAGCAACTGGACACTGCAGAGAGGAACTCTGGAATTCACTAATTGTAAGCTGCAAGGCAAGATTTGGACTGGCAGAGTCCTGAAGAATTTGCTAGCATAAACAATCTGTGCTGTAGTAAAACTTTTTGCATTAATGTAATTTTTGTTCCTGAGTGATGCTACCTCTGACCTAAATTTTCTATTATATGCCCTGTGTGCAAAGCTATTAAAAAATGCTGATTCTCTATTTGCTGTCTTTCTCCTTTGTTGGCTCTTGGGGCAGTGTGTGTAAAATAGTTCATCCCACAAGATATGTGGATTAGTAGTCAACCCATTGACTACGATAGTGTGAACATTGACCGGGTAACGTTTCAGGGAGGAAATTTGCAGCAACATAACTTTTTCTTTCTCTTAGTCTTTTGTGCACAATACATTTCAAATGCTGCCAATATACCAGTGCCACTTAATGAGTATCAACACACAAATTTAGAGTTGGTAATCAAGTTTTGGTAACTTTTTTTTACACATTTCAAAGCAATCAATAATGATTACCTTGAAATACTGCGAAGAAGTGAAATTTAAGTTGTGTCAGTTTTTGAGTGAAATCTGTTGCATTTTTTTAGGGCTGTTGATTAATTGCAGTTAACTTAAGTGATTAACTCAAAAATTAATTGTGATTAAAAAAATGAATCATGATTAATCACAGTTTTAATCGCACTGTTAAACAGTAGAATACCAATTTAAATATTTTAGGATGTTTTCCTACATTTTTAAATACATTGATTTCAGTTACAACACAGAATACAAAGTGTACAGTGCTCACTTAATATTATTTTTGATTACAAATATTTGCACTGTAAAAATGATAAAAGAAATAGTATTTTTCAGTTCCTCATACAAGTAGTGTAGTGCGATCTCTTTATTTGTGAAAGTGCAATTTACAGATGTGGATTTTTTTTTTGTTACATACCTGAACTCAAAAACAAAACAATGTAAAACTTTAAAGCCTACAAGTCCACTCAGTCCTCCTACTTGTTCAGCCAATTGCTAAGAGAAACAAGTTTGTTTACATTTACAGGAGATAATGCTGCCCACTTCTTATTTACGTCACCTGAAAATGAGAACAGGCATTTGCATGACACTTTTGTAGCCGGCATTGCAATGTATTTATGTGGCAGAAATGCTAAACATTCATATGCCCCTTCATGCTTCAGAGGACATGCTTCTATGCTGATGGTGCTCGTTAAAAAATAACTTGTTAATTACTTAGTGACTGAACTCCTTGGGGAAGAATTGTATGTCTTCTGCTCTGTTTTACCTGCATTCTGCCATATATTTCATGTTATAGCAGTCTCGGATGATGGCCCAGCACATGCTGTTCATTTTAATAACATGTTCACTGCAGATTTCACAAAACGTAAAGAAGGTACCAATGGAAGATTTCTAAAGATAGCTACAGCACTCGACCCAAGGTTTAAGAATCTGAAATGCCTTCCAAAATCTGAAAGGGATGAGGTTTGGAGCATGCTTTCAAAAGTCTTAAAAGAGCAACACACTGATCTGGAAACTACAGAACCTGAACCACCAAAATAGAAAATCAACCTTCTGCTGGTAGCATTTGACTCAGATGATGAAAATGAACAAGCTTCAGTCTGCATTGCTTTGGATCGTTATCAAGCAGAAACAGTCTTCAGTATGGATGCATGTCCTCTGAAATGGTGGTTGAAGCATGAAGGGACATATAAATCTTTAACGCATCTGGCAGGTAAATATCTTGCAACACTGGCTACAACAGTGCCATGCGAATGCCTGTTTTCACTTTCAGGTGACATTGTAAACAAGAAGTGGGCAGCATTATCTCCTGCAAATGTAAACAAACTTGTTTGTCTGAGCGATTGGCTTACAAAGAAGTAGGACTGAATGGACTTGGGCTCTGAAGTTTTACATTGTTTTGTTTCTAAATGCAGTTGTTCTGTACTTAATTCTACATTTGTAAGTTCAACTTTCGTGTTAAAGTGATCGCACTACAGTACTTGTATTAGATGAATTGAAAAATACGATTTCTTTTGTATAGTTCAAATATTTGTAATAAAAATAAATGCAAAGTGAGCACTGTACACTTCATATTCTGTGTTGTAATTGAAAATAATATATTTGAAAATGAAGAAAATATCCAAAAATATTTAAATAAATGGTATTCTATTATTTAACAGTGTGATTAATCACGATTACTTTTTTTTAATCGCTTGACAACCCTAATTTTTTCTTTGATTTTGCATCTCTCTAGTGAGGCACAATTTCTTAGAGGTTTTTATATAGTGAGATATAGTGACCCCCCACGCTAGCATACTCACACACAATAACTTTTGAAGAGATATCATTTAATTTATCATAGAAATGGGATGGTATTCCATATGTGAAAGTGCTTATGTGGAAGAATTCAGCTATTTTATACACTACATAATCATACCCTTGTTCTCACAGTTTTTAGCTGAAGTGTAGATTTCTTCCATTTGAGTATCTAAAGTAAATCAGAATCTTGGGTGTTCCTGACAGCTTTGAGAGTTTCAAAGAATTAGCTTTGTTGAGGAAATGTCTTTTACAGGTTTTGGATTTAACTACTAAAGTAACTATATTAACAGATTTAGCATCTTTCCCCTACTTCTCCTGCTATACCAGTCATTGTGGAGCTTCATAATTAAACCAAACTAAGCTTCTGTTTCAACTTTCTTCTGGTGCTGTTGTCCAATACACATGGAATTTGTTAAGAGTACTTCTTATTGCCTGGAAAGGAATTGGATGGCTGCTACAGGCTGGGTGAAATACTTTGTATTGTCATGAACTTAATACCGTATCTGCTGAATAAATCACCTTACTGGTTTTTTTCCCCCTGATTTTTGTGCCATAAGCTAGCTGTGCTGGCTAGAGCAGAATGAATATATTCTGTGCTTAATTCACCTTTTGGTTGCAGTTCCATCTTGCTTTCCTGGTTACCCTGCGAACCTTATGTACTTTTTCCCCCATTTGCATTTTTAAACTTATTTTCTGCCTCTCCTTGTAAAGGTAATAGGAGTTTTTCTTATTACTTTTGTTGTTGGCTTCCCATAGGACCAATATTTCTTTGTATATTGACTGATTTTTGCCTAAATTACCAGGATGGTGGTGACTATTGCTTTGATTAGAAATATGCATCAGTGCTGATCTTTTCAGCCGCTGTTCTAGTAAATCTCATTTTTTGGTGTGTGAATCCAGCTGCTTATTCAGACCATCAACTCTCTAAACAGTTGTGATGTTTTTAAAAATGTGCTGCTCTGAATTTGAATCTAATCAAATTTTCAAAATGATTATATTGTGCACTGGCGTTTTGTCCTGTGTTTAAAGTATGCTTGATATATTTTCATCTCTTTTTTGGTTGTGTTTTATTTATTGGGACAAAATGAATTCCTCTGATGTTAAACTTCAATCTCTGTTGATAAGTCAAGCATCTGTTGAAACAAACATTGGTTTATTCTTTGGCAGAGCTGGTAGATTATAAAAGCCGTTTCTATTCATGCTTTACTGTGGCAGGCTTGAGCATTGTTCTAAAAATACAGGTAGCCTTTTTTCTTGGAATATTAAATGTTGTACACAATTGCTTTTGAAACAGAAGATACCATCAGTTTTCAAAGCTTCGTTCAGCACAGTGGTCTGGTCTTCAAAGGATGCAAAGTGCTCTGCACTGAGAATTGGCTGTGTGGATCTCCACTCCTGCGGGAACTGTATGCCTTGGTGTTGAGTTCTGGAACCATCTAGAAAGCAGTGACCTCTGGGGCATGCTCATGCTGTCTTACAGATCTGAACTTTGAGTATGATTCTGTAAGGAAGGGAAGCTTACATATTAAAACAAGACTCTTACCACCTGCAATTCTTTCCCTACTGCAACAGATAGTGAATCTCAGAATTAGTGCTTCAATCCAGGGCTCTGCATTGCTGTATTTCTTAGTTTGTAGTTGATGGAACTTTTATTTACACACACACACACACACACAGACACACACTAGATTTGCTAATATGTTGTTTATTCTATATACGTGCATGGTTTCTATCTGTTGGTTATGGTGGATCTTGATTTTTAAAAATCAAAATTTAGCATATAATGTGACCGTAAAATATGTACTTCCACACCAAGTGCCTGAAATATCTATGAGGTGGGCTCTCTGAAGGCTGCTCTGTCTACACTGCTTTTATCACTCAGGAGTTTCTTTAATGGGACTGCTTGTGGCTGCTTCTGAAGGAGGTGGCCTTAACCGTTCTGTTGACTGGAACTTGTTTTGTTTCCTCTATTCAAGTCTTGATGAATGAGTCTGCTCTCTTTGTCCAGGACTGTATCAAACCACTGTGCTTAAAAAATGCCAAAGTGCTGGCACATGAATTAAATTGTCAGATTTAAATCCTTTAAAAAAGAACTCAAATTCAGAATTGGGACCACATTTTTAAAGATTTGTTGTCTCTGTTTCTGGCAGTCGAGCACTCATGGATTTGTGCTATTCCTTGCCTATGGTTGAAAGGCATCCAATGGATGTTAGAACTGTGGTTTCCTTGTTTCATGCTCCACTGATGTGGCAATTTACTTGGTGCCTGTCTTTGCCTTGTAGATGCTGATAGATGCATATGCCATCTCATTTCCCTTGGGGAGTTTAGAAGATAAAAATCTCTGCTCTGTTCTCTTCAGATGAGCAGATTTTCTCCTGCATTTTGGGAGGGAGGGACTTGTGCAGCCTGGAATCTCCTGTTATTAGTTTTCTCCTTTTGTCATAGGACATTGGTTTGTTTTCCAAAGCCTTGGATCTGTGCTCTTAGGTTCAAACTCAGTTCCATCTATGATGTGATTGGGCCTTTACCTGAGCTCTCTCGCAACAGTGAGTCTGCCCTCAAGCGTTAGGGTGATTTCAAGAGTTAGAGAGGGCTTATTCACCCTCTCCTAACATCTCAGATATTGGGTTATCCAGGCCAGTCTGAAGAAATTTTGAGTCTTCCCCTCTGGAATTCTCTCACCTTGGAATCTACTATACCAACCATAGGCCTCTTACCTTTGACTCTTACACACCATATATGGCCCATGTGCAGTCAGCCCAAACACTCAAGTAGTATTTGACTAAGAGAATCATTACATTCATTTAGATTACCCTTTTTAAAGCATTTGAGAGAAAGAATAACATTTCTGCCCTTTTTGGGGTGCATCTCCTCCATTTATCAGCCTAGACCAGAGGTGGGCAAACTACGGCCCACAGGCCACATCCGGCCCGCTGGACCGTCCTGCCCGGCCCTTGAGCTCCCGGCCGAGGAGGGTAGCCCCTGGCACCTGCCCTGCTGTTCCCCCTCCCCCGCAGCCTCAGCTCGCTGTGCCGCCAGCGCTCTGGGCAGTGGGGCTGGCTCTGGCCGGGCCGCGCAGCTGCGAGTTCCTGCCGCTCTGAGCGGCATGGTAAGGGGGCAGGGAGCAGGGGGGTTGGATAAGGGGCAGAAGCTTCCGGGGGGCAGTCAGGGAGTGGGGGGGTTGGATAGGCATGGGGGGCCTGTCGGGGCAGGGGTGTGGATAGGGGTTGGGGCTGTCAGGGAGCAGGCGGGTTGGATGGGGGTGGAGTCCTGGGGGGCAGTTAGGGATGGGGGGGAGGGGACAAGGAGCAGGAGGGTTGGATGGATAGGGGATTCTGAGGGGGGCAGGGAGGGGGTGGATAGGGGGCAGGGGCCAGGCTGTTTGGGGAGGCACAGCCTTCCCTACCCAGCCCTCCATACAGTTTCGCAACCCTGATGTGGCCATCGGGCCAAAAAGTTCGCCCACTCCTGGCCTAGACAATGATCTTTTAAAGACTTATGAAGACAAGGAACACATTGAGGTTGGAGATGATCCTTGGGTATCATGGAAGATGACCGTTTTCTTCCACCTGGTCAAACAATGGGACTTCAGCTTCCACCTCTCTTTCTGATGACTATGCAATATTTGCTTCTCTGGTAGAGGTCCTGGATATTATATTGTTGTCAGTGGGAACCAAAAGGTCACCCCTTCTGTTCAAATTGCTGGAATTCAAGAAAAATGGGAAGATTGTTTTACTAGTCATTTAAGGGTTATTGCTATCAATCAGGACCTGTGGCTTATTGCAGTTTTGATCACTGTTTTGGGAAAAGAGCAAAAGATGCTGATCATCTATATCAAGTGCCAGAATAAGGATTTT
This sequence comes from Lepidochelys olivacea, assembly GCF_965140295.1. Lineage (NCBI taxonomy): Eukaryota > Metazoa > Chordata > Testudines > Cheloniidae > Lepidochelys > Lepidochelys olivacea. The sequence goes on from NC_140416.1 coordinate 62,930,263, forward strand.
GAATAACAATATGATGAATTGTGAAAAAGGCAAATATAATTCTTGGATGAATTAACAGGAATGTTCTATATAAGACATGGGAGGTAATTGTTCTACTCTACTCTGCACTGGTGAGGCCTTAGCTAAACTAATGTGTCCAGTTTTGGGCATCATACTTTAAGAAAAATGTGAACAAACTGGAGAAAGTCCAGGGGAAAGCAACAAAAATGCAAAAAGTTTTAGAAAATGTTAAAATTGGCTGGGTTTAATCTTGTGAAAAGAAGACTGAGGGGGAACCTGATAACAGTATTCAGATATGTTTTAAAGGCTCTTATAAAGAAGACAGTAATCAGTTGTTTTCCATGTCCATCAAGTGTAGGACAAGAAGTAATCATCTTAATATACAGGAAGGGAGATTAAGGTTAGATATTAGGAAAAACTTTCTAAGTACTGGAATAGGTTACCAAGGGGGTTGTGGAATCCCCATCATTGGAGGCTTTTAAGAACAAGTTAGGGTTTAGTCTTGGTTTGCTTGGTACTGCCTCAGCACAAGGGAATGGTCTTGATGGTCTCTTGAGATCTCTTTCCACCCTACATTTGTATGATTCTATATTAGAGAATCAAAGACTGGCAAGTCGAAGCACATAGATGTCCGTGACTCCCACTGACTTTGTTTACAGAGGTAAGAGTGCTCAGCACTTACGAAAATCAGACTTCAGGTGTCTCAAATTGGGCACCTGGGAAATTAGGAACACACAACTAGTGGCCACCTGTGAAAATTTTGGTTTAAGTGATTTAGCCAGAATTATATAAGAACTCTTATGGCAGAGATGGCCATTTCTCTTGGATGGCAATCTGTTTTAACCACAAAACCATCCTTTGTATTTGTGCAGCCCCCGCCTCATTCACTTCCAGCTTCCTAAACAAATGAGGCAGGGGTCCTGCAGACAACAGCCTCCTTCACCACACAACCCTGATTCATTCCTTGAACTCTGGTAAAGAGGGAGGGATCCTGAGCCCGCCATGCCCCATTGACCCCAGCTGGCCCCTCACTCCAGGGACTGACCCCCCCACCTTTCTGTGCCTCATTGATCTGGGCTGGCCCCTCGCTCCATGGACACCCCTCCGTGCCTCAGCTGGCTCCTTGCTCTGGGGACATATCCCCCCGTTCTGTGCCCCAATGCTCCCAGCTGTCCCCTTGCTACGGGGACCAACCTCCCCACACTGTGCCCCAATGCTGCCGGCCGACCCCTCGCTCCGGGGACCAGCCCCTGCACACTCACCATGCCTCTGGCTGGCCACTCACTCCTGGGTCTACCTCCATCCCCCACACTCCCCATGTGCTGTGCTCCAGTGCCCTCAGCCAGCCCCTCGCTCTGGGGGAGCAGGGGCCCGGTGAGCTCAGCCTCCCTGCACAAGCTTCTCCTCCCTTGCTACATGCGGAGTCCCTATGGTAAAATCCACCCTCCCTTGCAAACAAGGGCACGCTCAGCTGAAGGGAGCCCACCTAGCTCAGCAAAAGGAGTTTAAAAGTTTAATCACACTGCTTAACAGTATGATTAAAACGGCAATTAAGCGTGATTAATTTTTTTAATCACTTGACAGCCCTATTTAGGAGCTCTTGTCATGAACCAAGACCCCATTGTACTGGGCTCTGTATACCCACAGAACAGAACGACTGCCCCAAACAGCTTACAATCTAAGTATAAGACTAGAGACAACAGATGGATACAGAAAGAGGGGAGTATAAGGAAACAATGAGACAATATTGGTTACCATGATAGTTACCTGTGTGCTGTGAATTTTGGGTGTGGTGGCACTCTAAAGTAAATCACTTTTTGTTTTGGGATTTTAGTGTTCATCAAACAAAATTTTACAAATATCAGCTAAGAGTTTACATTTAAAAACAGGAAAAACATTTGGCTTTAACTATTTAGGCTGAAATTGATATGCTGGGTTTCTGTCTCAGGCTGAAGGTTTTTTTGGAAAATTTAATCCAAAACAGTCGGCATTTCCAAGTACGAGGAAGGGAAAGATATGCTTCGCCCATTTAAAAAAAATACTGATATTTTCATTTAACAGCCCCAGTGCCCCCAGGCAGGATCAGGGGCTTGAAATTTGGTAGCGATGGTAGCCTTCATATTAGAGGTGTGCCTTTTGCCATCCATGTGAAAATTTCCCCAAATTTGGCCAAGTTATAGAACTTTGAAAAATTGCAGTTTATACTTGCTCACTAGAGTAATCCTATTTTAGCAACTAACCTCTCAGAAGATTCTGTCCTCACTGAGCATTCTTTATCCTCTCTGTTTCTAGTGCTGATCAGATTACGCCTCCACCATCCTTGCAGATTTATTGGACATACTCCTGTGTGTAAGTGTATGTCTCCACCATTCCAAGCACAGAGCTGGGACTGGAAGCCAGTGGAGTGAGAAAAGGAGCCTGGAACTTGGAGTTAGGGGGAGAGGAGTTTGGGACTGGGATGAGAAGTGTAAGGAGTGAAGATGGGATTGGTTAGGCAAAGAAAACGGGACTGGGACTGGGACCGGGGCTGGGGATTGGAGGCGGGAGGGGAAGAGGGAAGAGAGAGGAGCTGGACAGGGACATTTTGGGGGTGTGGGGGGGAGAGAATGGGCAGCAGAGACTGTGCCCACTAGAGAATACTCCCCTCTGCAGACTGGAATTGAATCCAAGATTCCTGAGTCTCCCCATTGCTCTTCTGTCATCAAATAGCTGTTGAATTCACTGGCAAGATGTGTTGTCTCATCCCCCTCTAGTCCTGGTCCACAAAGAAGATGACAACTTAGTATTGCTATCAGTTACTCCATTAGCTGAAATGCCCTGGGTCTGTGCAGTTGATCTATGGTTCCAATCTTGCTCATGAACCATATGAATATTAATATGATGCCACATATTGGAATTTCTGGGTTTTTTTTTTCAGTTTGTTTTTCTAAAAGAGCTAAGAAATTACAATGAGGTTGCCAGTGCACATACATTATGGCAGTCTTTATCTATAAAATCACACACTATTTTTGAGTGCTTGACTTTGCAACTGTAATGTTCTTTTAACTTAGTTTTTGTGGGTATGATTTAGGTTTAAATAGCCCAATACTCTTCACATCATCCCAGGAAGGGAGCCCCAAGTTGCTCCTCAAGTCTGACTCCTGCTGCCTCCTTCTCAGCCCCCCCACATTCAGTATAATGAAAGTTCCAGTAAGACTGCACAGTCCATTAATTTTAGTGTTACATTGTACAATATACAATTAGATCACCCATTAGGATCAGATTCAAGAAAAAAAAATTATGTCTGGGCACATACATTGTGAGTAAAAGCCTATACAGGGCCCGGGAATCTATGGAAGAATTATTTTTCTTCAGGTCAAATTATATGTGGTTCTGTGAATTCAAATATAAAACCTTACAGATTTTTAGATAAACAGAAATGCAGATATGTTTTTTGTACATTCCATTTTGGAATGAGAGAATTTCTTAAAGAAACATTCTTTAGAAGTGCCTAAATGAGCAATTAGGAATCTGTTAAATTCCTAACTGCTGAATTTAGGGAATAATACCCATATTAAATTATAAAAATTATATCTGGGTTTGTTAAAAACAGTGTTTTGAACTGGTGGCGACTGCTTTGCTGCTGCTGTTGCTGTTGTTTTTCATCTGTTATAGTTGCATTTATAGTGGCCGTTATTTCTGCTTCAAAAATAAGTGAACAGCATTTAATGAATTAAATGTACTTGCACAGAGCAAAGGCAAGTGCTTTATTTGATACTTATATGGACAAGAACCAGGGTACCAGACCTTTTAAGACATTCCTATTAGGACTGTAGGTTTGGAACCTGAAAATGTTCTACAAATGAGCAAATGCCAAAACATGCATCACTTAATTGCTTAAATCAAATCCATCAGTTCTTGTTCCTGCCCCACATCCTGTCAGTCAATGAAATCTAAAAATTCTTTCCTCTCTCTTTGATTCCCCTAGCCCTCCTCGGTCTCTGTTTCTCCTTTTGCTATTCATGTTTCCCTGTCTTCCCTGGGACATTCCCTTCCAAAGCTCTGGAGGGGCCAAGGGGATTTCTCCTCTCCCCTGCCCTATGTTATGTGCTGGGAAGTCACCGGAATCTTGCTTCTTTCCTAACCAGCTGTGGAGATTTTTCCTACACTACTCCTACTGCAGGTTGAAGCGGGTATTTCTACACTGCATCTGGGGGCGTTTCTGCCAGCCCAGGTATGTAGGTGTGCACTAGCGGTGCTCAAGCTGGCATGGTAAAAGCAGCAATGTGAATTTTTGAAGTTGGTCAGAAGTTTGGACTTTAAAATCCATCTGGTCCCCTAGACCACATCAGAATGTGTACGTTGCTGTGTTTAGAGAGCTAGCTTGAGCCCGGCTAGAGTGAGCCTGTCTACCCAGGCTGGAAGACTCGCTCCCAGCACCAGTGTAGATATAGCCTGAGAAGCTGCATGAGAAGCAGGAGATTGGGGAACCATTTGGGAGTCCAGTAGAGAGGGCACACGAAATTGGGAACTGTATGGAGAAACTAAACAGGTATACCAAGGCCATCAACTCCCAGTTGGTCTGAGCAGCCATTACTGATTCATGCTGGAGAATGAGAAATTCCTGCCTTCCCTCTGAGCTTTGAGGCTCATTCTACAAAATCATTTCCATTTCTTGGTAGTGAGGAATTGAACTTTTCAGAATTGTGAGTTGTATGAGTCAACTTTTACAGCCACTTCATCTCTTTGCCTCTGTTTTTCCATCTGTAAAATCAAAATGTTTACCTCCATCTTGGGGTGTTGTGATGTTTAATATTTATATAGTATTCCCTCCCATTCCATTTGAACCCACAATGAAGAAAAACAAAAAGAATGAAATCTAACTGAATTTACAGAAGAACTTGCTGCTGTTTTCTCCATTTGTTCCTGCCTCTCTAGACATTTTTAGTTACCATAACAACACAAGGTAGTTTGTTAAATGCTTCAGTTTCGTATTTTAGTTTCTCTGCTGCTAAGGAGATAGTCTCCCCCTCCCCCTTTCCTCTTTATGTTTAACAGCTCATAATATGCAAAATAATAGATGTTCTAACTTAGGATAAAATGTGATCATTCTAATAGCTAGCAGACCTGTGAAACTTTAAACTGCAAAACATAAGGAAATACTTCAATGTAGGTTCTCCCTTTTGTCTTTAAATCACCAAATGAATTGGGGTGTATTGTTTTAGTATGTAAATCTGTGTTGAGGCCAAAAATATTTCTTCATTAAATTGCCCCAGATTTGGTATTTTAATCCTTTTTTAATATAGCTTAAAAGCCTCAGTACACTTGAGACTTTGTCAAAAATTCAAAGATTTGATAACATTGCAATATCTTACCCTTCAAATACTTATATTGCACTGTCTCTTTTAGCAATCAGAATTATAGTGCAGATCCATTGTTCTAAAATATTTATCCAAAATAGTTGGGAAAGAGGGATTTCTAAGTGAACATGTTCTTCTACCTCTCTGTGCATGCTATCTCCTTGGGCCTTTTAGCTCTTTGGATAGGAACTGTCTGAATAATTGTATTGTACAGCAGGGAACACGTGGGTGTTTGTATCTTGAACTGTGTGTTTGGCAACCCTTTGTGTGTGTGAAGGGAACAAACGAATGTGTACCAAACTTTTGTTTGTAGTGGATTGTTCTATAGTGGTTAGTGCTGAGCAGCTGAATGTGATGGTAGGAAATGAGCATGTTTGCTTTGTATGGTTTTATCATGAATGGAGCTCTGTATTTGGCTTAAATTCAAATTTCTAGAAAGGACATAGCTCAAGCCAAAATGCTAAGTTATTACTGTATAAAAGAAAGCAAACACTGCTCTTTGATTTATGCAGTATACTGAAACAGAGGGAGCCTAGAATTCATGCAGCAAACTGATGACTTAATAAATGCAATGAACATTGGGTTAAGTTATTTGATTCTTATCTTCCAAAACTGAAATTAATGCTTTGTATATAAAGGTATCTACTCCCTTGAACACATTCTGAAAATCTAATAATGCCATGTTGACTATGTGGAAGTTGCAATACTTACGGAAAAACAGGTTTCCTTTACTCGTAAATGTGTAAAATGTCTGTCACAAGTGTTAACAAAAAATGCTTTGTTTTATCAAGTAACAAACCACTGATCAGAGCTAAACAAGCATAATGTCATGTTTTCTCTGAAATTAACATGTCATCCCTTTATGGGATTCCGACATTCTCTCATTGGATTCAAAATTTGTGATCAAAGAATATTCCAGGACTGTTCTATATGTAAAACATAACAAAAGGATTAAAATATCTATTTTTGCACAGAACTTATCAAGGACATTGTTAATCTAGCCTTTTCAACTTATTTTTTGGTTTTAAGAATGGTTATTTCAGTATGTTTTATAGTTCTTGATACCGTAATTGAAATTACCACGACTCCTATTTTCAACTGTAACCTCCTCAATGATATTTTAATTCATGCTGAATAGACGAGCAGACTCCTCTTTGCCAACAGACAGCTGCATATTAACGCCTAGGTCGGCAAATTTGCAGGGGCGGCAAATTTATAATAGCAGCCAGAGGCTGCTTCCCCTGGCACCGGTTCGTGCCCTCTGCTCCAGGCCCTGCCCCAACTCCACCCCTTCCCCACCCCCTCCCTGCCCCTATTGGTCCCCTTCCCCAAATCCCTGCCCCGGCCCTGCCGCCTCTCCTGAGCGCACCACGTTCCCCCTTTTCCCCCCCTCTTTCGTGAACCTGTTTCGCGCACAAGCACTGGCAGGGAGCGAGGAGAAGCAGGACCCGGCGGTGCGCTCAGGGGAGGAGGCGGAGCAGAGGTGAGCTGGGGTGGGAGGGCAATTATTTCAGGGCGTAGGGGCGGCAAAATCATTAATCCGCCACTGCCAAGAGACATTAACATGACACTACTGCAGTTTATTTGGTAGTGCTTACATAAAAATAAATGCTGAGGTATAAATAAATGCCTAATAGGTTTCTGTGGGATTGAAACACAAATAAATATCCTCTTCGTAAGATGCCTTCATCTTTTATTTGAGGTTTGTCCTTGATGAATGATCATATCTCAGGATATTCATGGGCATAATTATCATGTCTCCAAAATCATTTTTTGTTTTTACATGCAGTTCTTCCAGTTGTAAATATTTAAAACAAAGACGCATTTGGAAGAAATATTTGATGAGTATGAGGAGAATCAAAAGGTGCTAGACAAAATATCACTTTAAAAAAAGATGGTTTTTCTCATGTGTTAACTTATACATACCCAGAGTTCAAAATCTTTTCTTTACAAGCCATGGTTTAAAAAAAAAAAAAAAAGGCACTCCTATAATATACTCATCTCAGCCTCAGCTGTTCAGTGACAGGCAAGAGAACTTGGGCTGGATTAAATAGAGTACAAGAAAAAATTTTCTACAATGCCACATTTTCCTTTGTTTTTATTGTCTAAAATATGTAATCATTTCATAAAAGGGGATAGTACATGTCTGTACTTAAGTTAGTTTAAAGAAACAAGAGATGCGGGAAGAACAGAATATGAACAAAAGCAGGATGGGGGGAGATTATAAATTTCTGTACAGACAACAGTTATGAAGTGCTTAATTATTTTTACCCTTCTCTACTCACGTGTAAGTTTGTACTGAAATATTTTTTCCTACTAAGGAAACCTTTTCTGATTCTAGGATTGTCAGTGTAATATAATACAATAATAATAAACATGCAGAAATGCAGCATCAACAGTTACTAAAGTACATCATTCTGAGTGAAATCCAGGTCCCATTGATGTGAGTGACAAAATTCCCAGTAACTGCCGTGGAGCCAGGATTTCACCTATTGTATTCCAAACTCTCTTTGCTTCTACATCAGGCTACCACCGACTATCTGCAATCAGGTTTCCCATCCTCCCCCTCTTCTACAAAATCCTGTATTCTATACAAGTCCTGCATCTTGACAGGGGGTTAGACTAGATGACCCTTGCGGTCCCTTCTAGCCCTGTGATTCTTATACTAGCTTCCCTGTCTAGAACCAGGATCTTCTGTGTTCCCCATACTTGCTCTGCACTCTCCTAGTAAAATCAGGTTCCCCTTGAATCACTACAATATTTTTCTCTCTTATCAGCCCTCTGACTAGTTTCTGCCTCCCTTCACTCAAAGTCCGCTTTCCAAACTATTTGCTGCTATTTTCTCATTATAAAGGTGCCTACAATCCATCTGAGGTAGTTGGTGTGTAGTTGGGGGGAGATTGGAAGTATTTTGTTGCTGCTTTTTTATAGCAGTTCATGCTGCTCCAAGTGCTTGTCTATGCCTGTACACGAACGCAAGAAGCCTGGGAAACAAGCGGGAAGAATTGGAAGTCCTGGCACAGTCAAGAAACTATGGTGTGATTGGAATGAGAGACTTGGTGGGGTAACTGACGTGACTGGAGCACTGTCATGGATGGGTATAAACTGTTCAGGAAGGACAGGCGGGGGAGAAAAGGTGGAGTAGTTGCACTGTATGTAAGGGAGCAGTATGATTGCTCAGAGCTCCAATATGAAACTGGAGAAAAGCCTGTTGAGAATCTTTGGGTTAAGTTTAGAGGCTAGAGCAGCAGGGTGATGTCCTGGTGGGCATCTGCTATAGACCACCAGATAGGGTGACCAGATAGCAAGTGTGAAAAATCGGGAAGGGGGTGGGGGGTAATAAGTGCCTATATAAGAAAAAGCCCCAAATATTGGGACTGTCCCTGTAAAATCGGGACATCTGGTCACCCTACCACCAGACCAGGAGGATGAGGTAGATGAGGCTTTCTTCGGACAACTAACAGAAGTTTCCAGATCACAGGCCTTGGTTCTCATAGGGGACTTCAATCACCTTGACATGTGCTGGGAGAGCAATACAGCAGTGCACAACCAATCTAGGAAGTTTTTGGAGAGTGTTGCGGACAACTTCCTGGTGCAAGTGCTGGAGGAACCAACTAGGGGCTCTATGCCTCTTGACCTGCTGCTCACAAACAAGAATTGGTAGGGGAAGTAGAAGTGGGTGGCAACCAGGGCAGCAGTGACCATGAGATGGTCTAGTTCAGGATCCTGATGAAAGAAAGGAGAACAGCAGAATACGGATCCTGGATTTCAGAAAAACAGACTTTGACTCCCTCAGAGAACTGATGGGCAAGATCCCTTGGGAGGCTAATATTAGGGGGAAAGGAATCCAGGAGAGCTGCATGTATTTTAAAAAAGCCTTACTGACGGCGCAGGAACAAACCATCTCGATGTGCAGAAAGAATAGCAAATATAGCAGGCGACCAGCTTGCCTTAATAAATAAACCTTCAGTGAGCTTAAACACAAAACGGAAACTTGCAAGAAGTGGAAATTTGGACAGATGAATAGGGAGGAGTGTAAAAATATTGCTCGAGCATACAAGGGTGTAATCAGGAAGATCAATTGGAGTTGCAGCGAGCAAGGGATGTGAAGGATAACAAGAAGGGTATGTTAGCAACAAGAAGGTGGTCAGGGAAAGTGTGGAACCCTTACTGAATGGGGGAAGCACTCTAGTGACTGATGTGGATAAAGCTGAAGTACTCAATGGGTTTTTTTGCCTCGGTCTTCACAGACAAGGTCAGCTCCCAGACTGCTGCACTGGGCAGCACAGTATGGGGAGGAGGTGAGCAGCCCTCAATGGTGAAAGAACAGATTAAGGACTATTTACAAAAGCTGGACATGCACAAGCCCATGGGGCCGGATCTAATGCATCCGAGGGTGATGACTGATGTGATTGCAGAGCCATTGGCCATTATTTTTGAAAACTCTTGATGATCGGGTGAGGTCCCAGATGATTGGAAAAAGGCAAATGTAGTGCCCATCTGTAAAAAAGGAAAGTAGAAGAATCTGGGGAACTACAGACCAGTCAGCCTCACCTCTGTCCCCGGAAAAATCATGGAGCAGGTCCTCAAGGAATCCATTTTGAAGTACGTGTAGGAGAGGAAGGTGATCAGGAACAATCAACATGGATTCACCAAGGGCAAGTCATGCCTGACCAACCTGATTGCCTTCTATGATGAGATAACTGTCTCTTTGGACATGGGGAAAGCGGTGGACATAATATATCTTGACTTTAGCAAAGCTTTTGATATGGTCTCCCACAATATTCTTGCCAGCAAGTTAAAAAAGTATGGATTGGATGAATGGACTATAAGGATAGAAAGCTGGCTAGATCGTCGGGCTCGACAGGTAGTGATCAACAGCTCGATTTCTAGTTAGCAGCCGGTATCAAGTGGAGTGCCCTAGGGGTCTGTCCTGGGGCTGATTTTGTTCAACATCTTCATTAATGATCTGGATGATGGGATGGATTGCACGCTCAGCAAGTTTGTGGCTGACACTAAGCCGGGGGGAGAGGTAGATACACTGGAGGGTAGGGATAGGATCCAGAGTAACCTAGACAAATTGGGGGATTGGGCTAAAAGAAATCTAATGAGGTTCAAGAAGGACAAGTGCAGAGTCCTGCACTTAGGACAGAAGAATCCCATGCATTGCTACAGGCTGGGACCGACTGGCTAAGTGGCAGTTCTGCAAAAAGGACCTGGGAATTACAGTGGACGATAAGCTGGGTATGAGTCAACAGTGTGCCCTTGTTGCCAAGAAGGCTAATGGCATGTTGGGCTGCATTAGTAGGAGCACTGCCAGCAGATCGAGGGAGGTGATTATTCCCCTCTATTCGGTACTGATGAGGCCACATCTGGAGTATTGCATCCAGTTTTGGGCCCCCCACTACAGAAAGGATGTGGACAAATTGGAGAGAATCCAGCGGAGGGCAACAAAAATAATTAGGGGGCTGGGGCACATGACTTATGAGGAGAGGCTGGGGGAACTGAGCTTATTTAGTCTGGAGAAGAGAAGAGTGGGGGAATTTGGTAGCAATCTTCAACTACCTGAAGGGGGGTTCCAGAGAGGAGGGGGCTAGGTCTAGGTTGGATATTAGGAAAAACTATTTCACTAGGAGGGTGGAGAAGCACTGCAATGAGTTACCTAGGGAAGTGGTGGAATTTCCATCCTTAGAGGTTTTTGGGCCCGTCTTGACAAAGCCTTGGCTGGGATGATTCAGTTGGGGTTGGTCCTGCTTTAGCAGGGGATTGGACTAGATGACTTCTTGAGGTCTCTTCCAACCCTAATCTTCGGTGATTCGATGTGTTTTCGTTAACTATTTTTGTTTAAAGGTTTATCTCTACATATAGTCGTCTTCTCTTAGGAATTAGCATCAGGAAGTACTTATGAATTTCTGCCTATACCACGTGCAATTTGTAATAGTAATTTTTTTTTAAATATTCCTTTTTAAAACAACCCATTTTGTTGTATAAAGTAGCTGGCTCATTGTGTTTTAAACATTTCCACCATCCTCTCTGTCCCCCAAGTGGCTTAAAGATTTTTATGCTTCCATGGAAAAAGAGAGAAGCTTGACAGTCTTTTTCTTCTTTTAACTTCATCAATAATCCTGTTTACAAGATGTCAATTGATGTATTTGTCAATATTATATATTTTCTTCCTGATATTTTTAATGGTCATATTCTGCTTTTTTCCCAGGTCATACAATTCATTGTATGGATGCTGAAGCTACGTTATGTGTATTGGCCAACATGCCATGAAATTATAGTAAGTTTTTTGCTTTTTCCTTAAATCCACTTTTTTGTAAGGTTTTTTTCAGGTGCTAAACAAAGGCCTGTGATACTTATGTAGAATCATTTTGCTCTATGTTAAGTGAGAAGCTATACTACAGTATTCTAAAATACCAAGCTGTTGAAATGGAAAACAAAAATAGCATTTTGTGCCATCCATTTAAACATAAATGTGTTCAACTAGATTGGTTAAGTTTAAATCTGGACCTTCAAAGTAAAATCTGGACATTAGCACACCACAAAGTTGATTAATTTCACCTTCTGTCAAATTGTGCATTGCTTAGGCAGTTTACTGTAAATGCTAATCTCCATTTTATTTTTAGCTAACTATTAGTCTCTCAGGGGGGAATGTGGGAGTAATTGTCAAAGCTTAGCAAAGGATTACTATTAAACCGAACTGCCAAAGCAGGTTTTGGGAGGGATCCACTTCACTCTTAATAGTTAGCAGCTAGTGGTTCTACATTTTAAAGATGTGTGAATAAAGCAGCCCTGTCATGAAGAGATTTATTAAAATCTTCCTTTTCTTTTGACATCATTTGTTTGTGGGTTTTTTGACAAGTATCTGTTTCTGTGTCTTTGCTCTGTTGTGAGTGCATGTGAATTTGTATTCTGTACTTCCTGTCCTCTGTTCTGCATTTGACATTTCAATGTTTATATTTTTGTGTCTTTAAACAAAATTCTTCATAACTAGTATGGGGAGGTGTATTAGTGAGGAGGGTGCAAGGACGAGGGGCTATGGAAGTTGGGCATTGGAGCTGAGCTGGTTTTGAGCAACAGTGGCCAGTAGTGTAGGAAGAAAAGGAGTACTTGTGGCACCTTAGAGACTAACCAATTTATTTGAGCATGAGCTTTCATGAGCTACAGCTCACTTCATCGGATGTAGTGTAGGGAGGCAGGTGTGTAGGGAATGAGGAGACAGCTTAGCTTCCTCAGCTCCCTGAATGTCCCTGAATCTTTTCTGCATATCCTCCTTCCTCTGCTCTCTTACATGCCAATCCAATCAGTTGCCCTAAATCCATGAAATGTAGGGCTTGTCTCTGCTGCACTCAGTACGGACTATGGAGGTGTGAACTGAAGAGCACATCAAAGTGTTGCGCTGTAGCTGCACCACATGGACACTGCTGAATCAAACTAGAAGGTACCCAGTTTGTGTTATTGTGGTCTGGTTCAAGGGCTAGGTTAATGTAAACAGGGTACCTTCTAGTTTTGTGCCAGCAGCGTTCACATGGGGAAGCTACAGTGCAACACTTTGTGCTCTTCAGTTCACATTTCCGCAGTCTGCACTGAAATGTGGGGTAGACGTAGCCATAGACACCTTAAGTCGTTTTAAATTCGTTTGAAAATGTTACCTTACAGATTTAACAGAAATTAGGTTGTCTAGTGCTGAGACAATGAAGTTGATCAACCTTCCTTGGCTCATTGCCTGTGGAGTCCAATTCAAATTCATTTTTTTCCCCAAAGAAAAATCTTCCAGGACAGAATGCAGGTTTCAGTTTTTAATTACAGATCCTTCCTTCAACTTGGTCACATGCGCACATGCAAGTGTAAATCTTGCCAGTATGTAGCAAAAAGGCTATTATATTTGGCAGGGAACCCTTAAAAGTGAGTTTATGGATTCTTCCCTCTCCTGTTCCCTCAAAGAACATCCTTATATAGAGGTAGACTGATACATGTGAGTGTTCAAAAGGTCAATAGGTTTTTTGGGGTGAGAGGATGTGAGCTAATTAGAATTGATGCTCTCTTTCTGCAGATCACAATTGCCATTGACTTAAGTAAACGAAGAGCGGCTGACACAGATCCATCAACTTCTCTACTGAATAAGTTGGCTTGCTACATGGTCTAGATAACCTTTCTTGCAAAGTATCTAAACCAACTCAAAAGGTTTGTAAATCTCTCTAGGCCATTTCTAGCACATATCCCCACTTCTAATTCAAGGTAATCAGAAAAGGCATTCTTATAATTTGTGCTTACATAACTTTTTCCACTAGTATTACTTAAGTGCTCTCTCCACATTTTAATGTATTTCCCCTTTTGGGTCAGATAAAAGGAATAAAAACACAACAGCTATTCGTTCTTTTTTAATCAATCAGGCTAGTTCTCCTGACAATTGCAGAATGCTTTTGATAAATTCTGACGTTGCTGTATTTTGTGTTGTCCTTCTTACCAGACAGCAGGATAGTGAAGAACTTTGAGGGCTATGTAATTCACCAAAGTCAATAAATATAAACTCTTTATTTTAACCGTGTTATATAAGACTCAAAGGTATTCCTGGTTTATTAATGCAGTGTGTGCACATCTGCGTGTGTTAAGGCTCAGAAAAGTGATTACTTTGCTTTTTTCTATTGAGGATTAAGGCTTAGTCATTATATATTAGTTTAAGGCTGTAGAGACCAGTTATGGCCCTTTATCCTGGGGAGATAGGAAAATCTAGCATTCTCAAGGTAATTGGGAAGAAAACTGAAACTCTTATTTTTCTAGGATGCTGATAAACTTTTAAGTTAATTTGCATTTACACTTAGTCACAATCTGTATTACTAAAGCAGCCTGAATACAATTTGCCTTATCTTTACACCGTTGTATAAAAGGTTAAGTGGCAGTTGAAATTAAATTCTGTAACCACAAACCAAATTATCATATCCTATCTAACTCTATAAATTCACCTGTGGAACAGTAAACTTTCTGCATTTCTCAGGTCTTAAGTTTTTAGAAGGAAAAAAGAAAAGCTAAATTGTAAAATTTTCAATAATTTCCTTCGTCCCATTTTCAAAAGGAATTTAAGAGCGTCATTGTCATTGAAAGCCAATGCAACATAGGCTCCTAATTGCCTTGTCACTTTTGAACATTTTACCCAAGAGCTCTTAAAGCGATTGCTAAGCCTCTGCTCAATAAACTATCATTTGACATAGAAAATTTTGGCAATCATTGCCCTAAGTCTAATAACCCATTTTTAGGGCAGATTACCAAGAAATGTTGGTGAAACAGCTCTGACAATTTCTAGAGATCTGAATTCCTTCATCCTGTTATCTGATTTTAGGTCTGATTATGGTGCAGAGACTTAATCTCATGGTCAATGTTGTTTTTCTGGAGATGGATGAAAACCAGTTGTCCAAGCTGGGTTTTTTAGATCTGTTAGAAGCCTTTGAATCTGTTTCCTACAAGGTATTTGATATGCCCGTGGACACTGGCAGGCATATGTGGGGATGTGATTGGATAGCTCTATTCTTTTCACTCTTCCTCCTCCTCCTCCAGTACATAGTCACACAGGTTTGGACTTCTGTTACTTCAAACTGAAATGTTTATGTTTTGAAAATCTCTAAGGAATCCAGACTACACTTCCAGTGTAGCCACCACTGTGGTCTTTTCTGTTCTTTGCCAAAATAAATAATTATTTTATAAAAGGAGCAAAAAATACCTGTGGGTTGAGCCCATACCTGCTAAAGGAATGAAACTTAGAAAAAGAAATTGTTGGAGGAAAATATCCTGAGAGTCGGATAACATGGCACCTCAAGTATCTGCTGCTTCATAGGTATTAAAATTGTTTTTCTTGTTCGTTTATGATTGCATATTTCATATTGCTGTTTGCTTGCCATTAATGTCCTTCATTTTGAAATTGCAAAGCCCAAAGTTTTTAAAAAAATTACATGAACATTTGTCTATTTAAGATAGAAGGGGGTTTGGCAGTTATATTAGGGGGTTTGGCAGTTATATTAGAGAATTGCATGATTCATAAATTACTTTATAAGTTATTGAATGCTGTTGGTGAACATAGCTTGTTAAACGGATAAGCACTTTTCTCCTGTAATAAATCACTTTTTTCCCTCCAGAGTGGGGAAACAGTAAACGGTGGCGTCTGCTGCTTTTTTTAAACTGATGAACTTTCTCAGGCGAGACTGTGATCGGTCTCTTTTTAAAAAAAAACAAAAAAAAAAACTATGGTATGCTGCAGTCACGGCAGCCCAGTCACATTTTCTATTTCAACTTGTTTTGTGGACACATTATTAGCTTACACCTAAATCCACATTAAAATTGGACAGCTTCCATACTCACATAGTTTAAGAACTCACTGACAGAAATACATGTTTGTATATTCGTGTCAAATCATTTGCATTTTATTGTAAACCTAGACAAGCATTTCATTTCTGTGTTTTCAGAAACAACTTGTTCTATGTCGTATGAAGTCCTGCTCTGAGACTTCAGAAAAGGAGTAAAAGGCAGTATGGAAATATGTCATGTGAATTATCTTCTTTCTCTGGGAAGCTGCATGGTTTATTGGAGTGCATTGTATGAACACTTTCCTTTCACGCAGTTATCCACCAATTTGGGCAACTACATGAGGCAAAAAGAAAAGGCCCTTTTGTGGCACCTTAGAGACTAACCAATTTATTTGAGCATAAGCTTTCGTGAGCTATAGCTCACTTCATCGGTAGGATGGTAGGATTCTTAGTATACTGGTATATACTTTGTATATACTGGTAGGATTCTTAGTGTCTTTTTGGCTCATGATCTCATCAGATAAGGAGTGCATAACATGTTACATAGCACAGTTGTCAAACATGTTCTGTGGCTGAAACCATAGACAGCTGATCATGTCAGCTGTTTAGTGATGAATATTTCTTCACCTGCTTAAAGAACTTAATACTTAACCATAATACTTTTTGCTGTAGCAGAATCCTTTCAGACAGGGTGTAGTGATATATCTAGACAGAGTGACTTGTGCTTTCCGTTTGGTTTCTGAAAGAATTATGTACAAGCAGAGAGATTATTTCAGACCAGCGGTTACCTATGTTCTTTGATTTAAAAACAAGTAGTCTTTAGATGCATATTGAGGTTAGGTAATGTTTAAGTATTTTATTTATGAAGAGGCATCAGTCATACTCTTCCCTTCCCTATGATTTATGTAGTAAGGTTTTGAGTCTATAGATGAATATACTCAAAGTTCAAGTTGTGTCATTAAAGTTTTTGAGATAGAGTGAGTGGAGACATGATAGGTTGGGAAAAACAGCAATGCACTCTTTAAGTCAGATGGTTCATTCTTGAAGCCACAAATTTTGTTTTGAATGCCATAACCTGTTTGCCTTCTTCATTATATTTCTCTCTGGAAATAGTATTCTTACTTACTGATATTATACAGTAAATTAGATTGCTGACAAGGATCACCATGGTTTCTAATCACAAGACAGTTGTGGGTATAGACAGAAGAAGCAAATGAGACCCTTGTCTACATGTCTCTTTACCAAATCAAGGGTTTCTTAGCTGCTTTGTAGGAACTCTGCATTTTGTGGTGTCCCACAGTTGTGCAGACATAACTATTTTGTTTTAAAGTGCGGAAGTACTTTTGAAGAAAAGGATAAAAAAAAGAGTAACTGTTACTGTTAGCAAGAGTGTAGGAGTTCTTTTCAGAGTCCTTGATTATACATAGGCTTGAAAGGATTAGATTTTTATTGGTAAATATCAGTAAAAACGTTGTTTTTGCTGCGCACATACAAACTGATGAAAAATATTTCCATCAATAATAAAAATTTACTGATAAGCAAAGCAAAAAATGCATCTTGGGAATTTCTTAGTTAGATTAAAAGATATTTAATTTGTATATTTTGACATGTGGCGATGCCAGTTTGTGGTTTTAACAGTTATAAAGCTTTAATTATTTGAATCTCAATGTCTAGTGTAGCAGTTCTCAAACTGTGGGTTGGGACCCCAAAGTGGGTCGCAATCCTGTTTTAATGGGGTCGCCAAGGCTAGCGTTAGACTTGCTGGGGGCCAAAGCTGAAGTCCGAGCACCAATGCCTGGGTCCAAAGCCCAAGCCCTACCGTCCGGGGCTGAAACCAAAGCCCAAGGGCTTCAGCCCTGCGTGGTGGGGCTCAGGTTACAGGCCCCCTGCCTGAAGCTGAATATATTGGATGCTCTTTTGTATGCTACCAAATGCTTTCTCCACTCATTTTGTAATATTTTCTTTTCTGCTAGTGGTTATTGACTATTAGCTGCAGGAATAGTGTGCTTCTTTTTAGGAGACTTAGGTTATTGATCTAGTAGTACTTGTTACCATAGGAATAGAGCACTTCACCTGTGTCATTTCTTCTCAGCTTCAGTCAATATCTGCTTAGAGGACCTATGTCCTTCCTTCGTAGTTTTTAGTGCATGAGATTCATTTCCACTTAGTATTTATTTTCAGTCTTGTGATTGGTGTTATGAATAAAACTTAAGCCCAAGATTTTCAATCCAGATTTCCTAAAGTTAGGCTCCTATGGACTTCTCTAAACACAAAAGTTGTACAGTTGTGTAACCCCCTGTAGAATGGGTGTAGTTGTACTAGTGTAGTTTATTTCCTCATGGGAAGGGGAATAAACTATACCAGTATAAACACTGTTATATTAGTATAACTGCATCCACACTAGGGGTTTCACCAGTATAACTGTTTCAGTGAAAAAAGTCACACTACAAAATCTGTGTGTAAAGGAGACCTCGGATAATGTGGCTTGTTTGTCAGAAGTGCTCAGCATCTCTGAAAACGAGACTGGTTTTATTTAGGAGCCTGATTTTAGGTACAAAGTTTGGAAAATTTGGGGCTGAATCTTTTCTATAGGTACTTATGTCTCTTCACTGTTGAACTGTGGAACAGATTATGGAATGTTGTAAGAATAAATGTGGAGTTAGTATGCACCTCAGAGCTTTTGTTTACTGCCTGTTTTTCTCAAGAGGTGTTTAGATGGAAATAGGTCCACTCTCATTCCTTCTAGATAAATTATTTTATGTGTGCTAAGTGATTGAGCTTCGATAAGGATCTGATTGCTACAAGAAGTCTTGTCTGTGAAGTGTACTGAAAGCACTGTTACCATGTGCCCCTTTTACTTAATGACATATTACTGTTAATGCATGTCAACTCCTTTTCTGCATATTAAAGGAAAGCTCAGAGTTCATGGGTACTTTGCATTGCAAACAATACAGAATGTATTGCAGTTGGCAACTTCCAAAATTCACTTTCACGACAAAAAGATTGCACTACAGTACTTGGATGAGGTGAATTGAAAAATACTATTTTTTATCATTTTACAGTGCAAATTTTTGTAATCAAAAATAATATTAAGTGAGCATTTAAAAATTAAGTGAGCCCACAAAAATGCTAGCGTAGACAAAGCCCTAGTAAGCAAACTGCTCCAGTAACTGTTTAAACATCCAAAAACACATTCCACCACCATTCGGCACTTGCTCAGCCTATTGTTGAACTGCTCCTTATTGCTGTCCAGGGGCCAGTATACGGCTTCATGAGCCATGGGAGCAAGGGGTAGGCTGGGTCTCCCAGGATCACTATTGGCATTTCAACATCATGTGTGGTTATTTTGCTATCTGGAAAGAAAGTCCCTGATTGCAGCTTTCTGAACAGACCGGAGTTCCTAAAGATGTCCACATCATGCACCTTTCCTGACCATTCCACATTGATGTCAATGAAATGGCCTCTTTCGGTTTATATACTCTTTGGCTAGGTGGTCTGGTGCCAAGATAGGGATATGCATGCCATCTATCGCCCCACCGCAGTTAGCGAACCCGATCGTGGCAAAAATATCTGCCATATCCTGCACATTGCCCAAAGTCACTACCTTTCTTAGCAGAAGTTGATTAATGGATCTGCCATATCCTGCACATTGCCCAAAGTCACTACCTTTCTTAGCAGAAGTTGATTAATGGCCCCACACACTTGGATCACAACAGCTCCCACAGTGGATTTACCACCACTGAATTGATTCCCCACTGTTCAGTAGCAGTCTGGCATTGCAAGCTTTCACAGAGCTATCTCCACTCATTTTTCCACTGTCAGAGCCAGTCTCATTTTAGTGTCGCTGCACTTCAGCGCTGGGGAAAGCTCTGCACAAAGTTTCTGGAAAGTGGCATTCCTCATCTGAAAGTTCTGCATCCACTGCTCGTCATCTCACATAATGATGCGATCCCATCAGACAATGCTTGTTTCCCAGGACTTGAAATGGTGCTCTACCATGTTCAATGGGTGCATGACTGCCAGCAGCAACCGGGAATTGTTTCATTCTATGGCTCGTTGCAGGGCTGCTTGAATGACATCGCAATGTTCTGCGCAGCAGCTCTTGTCTCATCTCTGGAAATACTGCAGGATAAGGCGTGAGGTGATTGGTAATGCTCATAACAAGGCTGCACAACTGAACGGGGTCTGTCCTTCGTGCGCTATGGCATACACACGGCTAAGCCAGGCTTTCGAAAGAAGGCACAAGGCAATACGGGTTGTTTGCCATTGATATCATGGTAGGGAGGAAACTGCATCATGGAAGGTCAAACCTATGTTCCGATTCCCATCTGCGACAATGTTTTGGTCCCATGAGGCATTGCAAGCCGCTCCTGAAACCCTTGCAGTTAGTTGCATTGTGGGATAGCTACCCACAGTGCACTGCTCTGTGCATCAATGTAAGCAGTGCTAGTGAGGACGCACTCCCACTGACACCATGAGTGTGGTGTGGACAGACACGACTGACTATTACTGCAGTGGCTGGATGTCAGCTTACATTAAGTTGACTTAATTTCGTAGTGTAGACATCGTTGAAAACACAGTCCATTTATAATTACAAAAAGATTTCATTCTCCTGTATCTGTCTATGTTTATCTGCCTCATTTGTTTCTGTTTTCTAGCAGACTAAACATTGACTGATGCAGGATCTTTTGCTCTGATCAAGTAATTTTACTCCTTTCTTTAAGCCTTATCAATTCATAGAAGATACTGACTTCAGGAGACTCAGTAGACAACATCACTAGAGAAATAATGAAGTTAAAGTTACTTTGCTTTTGAAGAACCTGCTTAGTTAAGTTTAAACTTAATACGGTCCTCCTCTTTCAATTCTGGTAATGCCTATATGATTCAGCACTGCTTTTCCTGTGGGATATCATTGTGTGGTGCATCTATTCCTTTTAAGATAATCGGTGTCTGTCTGTCTGTATCTCTCTCTCTCTCTCTCTCTCTCTCTCTCTCTCTCTCAAAAAAAGGCATTGCCTTCTTCCTGGCAGACTGGATGTATAATGTGTTCTACACTATTCTTTTTATTCTTTTTCTGCACTGTCTCACTAGTGGTCATATTGGATCACTTACTATAACTTTGATCTGATTTAAAAACAATTCCACATTAGTCTTAAAGGATATTTTAGGTAAAAATTAGAATCTTGTATGTGAGATGTTGGCTTATATTACATTATTGACCACTACCATTCACTACATTCTGAAGAGATAGTGTGCTTTAGTTGCCTTCTTTATCAAATCAGAACTTTACAGTACACATGGAAGAAAAAAATGAAACATCTGAGTTTTAGAATTTGTTTAATATTGATCTGACTTCTTGTCAGTAAAGATGTTGATCCTTTCAGAAAGTTGCCCTTATCTCACCATATTAAGTAGGCATGGGTGTCAAAGTTCAGGGGAAAATAAGCTCCAAATCTCCATCCCTTCCACCCATATTTCTGAAAACCTTTTCCTCATTTCTCGGGTTAAACCACTTTTGAGGGTTTCAAAATTTTAATGTAACTAACTTTAAATCCTTTTTTTTTCTTTTTTTTCAATTTTGTGCCATGTTGCATGTCTGAGTTCTAGCTAGGACTGGAGTAGAGGGAGACTAATCTCTCAGTATTTTTCCAGTTGTAAAAGAAGACAGAAGTACTGCAAATTTCAAAGATGCTGTCAACCAAATTTTACTATTTTAAGGTTTGGATAAGCAGTGCTCTAGAAAGAACGGACAGCTTATGATATACATGAAAGGGAATTAAAAGGAGGATTCAAATGTCTGTTTCTGAAAATCGATACTCCATTGCGGAAGTTGATAGACTTAAGTAGTTCAAGGATTTTCTATTCATAGGGATTAGGGAAGAAAAATTTCAGTTTAACGCTGTGCTCGTTTTTTAACTTCCCGAGTTCTTTATTTAGGAGGTATCAGAAATTTCACACCTCTCAGTTGGAGGTTAGAATGGTTCTTCAGTTTTTCAGCACAGTTCATTTATCTTTTATTTTAAATGAAAACAGTGATTTGAAGAAAATTTAGACAATCTGTTGAAGCATCTCTTTGATTTCATGAGTCCCTGTCTTCATCAAACAAAGCTTAAAAGATGGTATCGCCCTCGCCCCCAAGTTGATTCCTTGGTTTACTGGAATTGGGACATAATCCCTTCTCTCCCCTTCTTTCCAGCCCATCTAGTAGTTCAGAGTAGTTTAGACGCGGCTTAGCACTTCTGTCTGTTACAATCACACCACTTGTTCAGCACTGATTTGAAGATTAGAGGAGAGTTAGGGCACAACTACACTTAAAACACTGCAATTGCGCATCTGCAATGGTTCAGCTGTGCTACTGTAAAGCTTCAGTGAAGACGCTACTATGCCGATTGGAGAGCTGCTCTCATTGGCGTTCTTAATCCACCTCCACAAGAGGCAGTAGCTATGATGACAGAAGAAGCCCTTCCATGGACATAGCGCTATTTATATCGGGGGCTAGGTCGGTATAGCTGTGTTGCTTAGGGGAGTAGTTTTTTCACACCACTGAGCAACATAGTATGACCAATGTAAGATTATAGAGTAGACCTGGCCTTAGCAAAATTTACTGACACAGTGTACACCACTCCTGCTGCAGAAGTGGAAACCAGCTACTTGTACTGGGATGTGTGTACAGTCTTGGGAATTTTAATATTATATCTGTCCTGAAGGGAATTTGCTGCTCTCCAGGATAAATTTGATTAAACATGAAGTTTCTGTTTTGGGGTTTGGGGTTTTTTTTGTTTTGTTTAAAGGTCTTCCTTATATGACGTGGAATTTTAAGATTTCAGAGTTACTGTCTTTTCAATGGCATCATTCCCCATCATGCAAAACATTTTCACACTCTTGGGCTGACTCAAGGACAAGAAGTTGGCATGCTGTGGCTTACTAAAGTAATGGCAATGCTGTTATAATACAGAATTTTTAAAAAATGTGTAAGTCCATACAAGCAGAATTTTCACACACATTCACAGATGCTTTCCTCATCTTCACACTTACGCTTGTGCAAAAAGTTGAGTTATGTGTGGCTCCCATCATATGCTAATCTCTGTTCAGGAATGTAGTTGCCAGCATATTTTGAAATAGCTTTGAAAAAGAGAGCTGTACAATAAACTTTGCACTGCTGGTTCTGCAGCAGGAAGTTTTTGGTCTTGTGGTGAACTTTAGCACTTATCTAATGCTTTGCATACACCAACTACTTAATTTTCACAACATGCGTGCGACAGGTAAGCAATATTCTTCTTCAAGTAGTGTCCCTGTGGGTGCTCCACTCTAGGTGCGCTTGAGTCCCCTGCACCTTTGATTGGAGATTTCACATAGCAATTTCCATTGACCTGCTCATCAATCCTACTTAGTCTTGTGTACTGTACCATAGTTATATAGCACTGCACAGGTGAACCATCCTTGGGTTCTTCTTGACTGCCTCAGCCTGAGACAGAGCCTTAGCAGCTGTCCATGTTGAGCTTCCCTCCACTGTGGAAAGTAGTTTAGTTTGTTTTTGTAGTAATTAGCTGTAGTAGTCGTAGTATTTAAAAATAAAATCCTAGGTTTTTTTTTGTAAGGACCATTGTTAAATTCCCCGGCTATCTATACAATAGATGGGGAAATTTAGTGCCTAAGAATGGGTTTATAGAAGCCAGCATTCTGAGTGGGGAGGCATCTAAGCTAGCCAATAGGAAATGCCTATCAGGAGGCACCTTTCTCTGAGTATGATCCACAGCAGTAAGCATGAAACGGGTCAATTTATGAATTTGCCTGGATGCACATTAGATTTTAAAGCTGAAATCTAACTAACCCAGGTTTGCCAAAGTATAATAGAATTCAAGAGGATAACCCCTTTTTAATTAAGTCCAGGGAGCATTGCCTTACTAGTTTAACGCTAGGTTCTTTTCAGGTCTACTTTTTTAACTTGAAAAGTATCTCTCAAACTGGAACACTTGCTTCTTCTTAACCAACTAACAATTTATTAATTCACCCAAAACCACATTAATATATAATGAGCAGTTCACCAGTCAAACACAGACACGGCCAGTATAGTCTTGCAAGCAATGATCAGAGTTTAGAATTGAGGCTCAGTAGTTATATCAAAACCAATGTAAATGATCAAGATTTCTTATTATATTTACTTATGATCAGCAATTCTCAGTTCTTTGATACCTGACACATTTATCACATTTCTAAAGGTGCACTTCTCTTTAAGGAATTTTTAAGAGTGTGGTAACTTCTCTGTTGACTAGGTTGGTCCAAAAAGGACAGGTTTTGAATATTAACTGCAATTGCTTAAAAAAATTATTTTCAATCTCTCTTAAGCCAATTTCCTTAAATTTATAAAGGAATTAAACTCTAAAAGATGGTTACTTGAGTTTTACCTAGAGAGCATAGACTCAGCAAGATAACCTACAGTAATTTATATTAAAGAATAGAAGGGGAAGTACAATCTTTGAAATTAAATCTCACCACATTTTCTTTTCTTAATCCTGGGATGAGGGAGAGTCCTTTCTACATGACTGGTCCAGATGTCGGTCACACTTAGGATGCTGCAGCTTCTTGTGTTGGGTTCAGTCAACTCCCTTGGGTGCATAGTGACCTCCATTTTGTATATCCTAGTTTCAGGACTTATTGGAGGGGGCTGTTACCCAGGGTTTTCAGAAACCAAAGCAGTGGTAATTTCATTGTTTTAAATGCTGCTGCGGAACCTTAAGTGACAGATCCTTGCCCAAATCAAAGCTTCTTTGGACTATTCCAAAGCAAATCTTTTAATCTAACTTTTATTAACTTTAAAGAAAGATGCAACGTATAGTGATTCCTAGTGGGTTACCAGACTAACTCTTAAAGGGTTACCAATATTTTTAGTTTTAGCAAAACTATTTATTATTTTTATTGCTAAAGCATTTCTCATCATCATCATAATAAAATTTACACCTTAGAGGTGCCAGAGGCACTTAAAACTAAGGTTGGCTGTTCAAACTTTTTTATTTTTATAGTACACCGGACCCTCGCTAGAACGCATGTCTGTATAGTGCAAATTCACATATAACATGGTCATGGCCATGGATCCCAAATTTAATTACTTTAATTGCAATTCATTTTAACGCGGTTAATGCGGTACCGCGCATGGATCCCAAATCCCGCATTCTACCGAGGGTCTGGTGTATATTTAATTTAATTTTTATTTTTATTTTATTATTATTGCATATATGGTTAGGCAGCAGCTAAGAAAGGGTTTGGGGGATATAAATGTTGGATTTAAAGTGGCAGTTATACTCCTAAATTCCTTTGTGGGTCTAGCCCTAAATGATTAGGGACACGGGGGGAATCAGACCAGTGTGTTCAAAATATGATTCCTATCTTTTTCAAAAAGGGTTAAGCGTGATTTTATATAATGAACTGTAATCAGATATAATGTGGAAGGTTGATTAAGCTGTTGATGCACTGAAACAGGAATACACCCACACATGTACTGTACTTTAGGTAATTTGCTTGTAGAGGTTTAACATTAGAATCTAAATAATTTAGAATCTGTTTTTATTTTATGAATTGTTATGCATGCATGCAAACCAGCAGCAGATGTAGATATTTTCCTTTACTGACTATAGTTAATAGGTTAGACAGTGATCATAGAGAAAACCACAGATGACAAAAGTTACATTTGTTTTGTAAACTACTTTTAGACCTTTTTTCTTTCTTAAACTCAAGTTGACACATTGAAATATGCTAGGGACTAACTTGTAGAGCTATCTGTCAAGTTCAGGGCAGCTGCACCTATATTCCCCATTCATGGTCCCTCTCAGCTTCTCAGCCATCACCTTTCTTGGGTAGAGACTAGTGTCTCTCTCTCTTCTGACTGGGATTTTTTCAGGCTGCTCAGTTCCCTGCTTACATTATGATATCCCCAGCAACCCAGACTGCATAAGCAGGCCCAGCATCTGTGCTTTGCTTTCTCTTTGAAGGCTATGTACGTACAACATAATTGTCAACAGTTGTGAGTTTCCACACAGCTCTTTAAAAGCAAACACACTTATTTTCAAGGTAGAAGCATTACAGAGAAAACATATTAAAAACAATGAAGGAACCTAGAGATATGCTAATAAGCTTATCAGATATCACCCCTCAGCTCCAGCAAGGATACTGGTAGGAGTCAGTCCTTCAAGCCGCACAGAGGAGGGTTGTTGTTTTTTTACGGTTACAAGTTCACAACAGCCTTAGCTCAAAGCCAGAACAACCATGGACAGTTCAGTATTTCCTTATATATCATGCACCTTTGATCTTGGTCTCATTTAACAGGTGATCAGCAGACAAAGTCCCACTCCTCAGCGTGTAGCTTCAAAACGCTGGGATTTTGCATAATTGGGAGTGCAGAATTTGCGTTGCATTATGTAAGTATAGTTTTGTGTGTGTGTGTGTGTATATATATGTATATATATGTATATATATGTGTGTGTATATGTATATATATGTGTGTGTATATGTATATATATGTGTGTGTATATGTATATATATGTGTGTGTATATGTATATGATTTGATTTGTCTATGTAAACAAATTAAAGAACAGCATCTGTTTCATGATTGATGTGGAGGAATCCATACAGAAAAATCTTTCTAATGAGAGAATCTTTTGTGCTTCTTGTTGAACAGGGCTCTTACTCATTCACCAGTTGACTACTCCTCTTAAAATCCATCCTTAATGCCCACTTCTAATGTAAATCAACCACATTGTTACTTAATAAGATATTTATTTTATATGTATATTTGCTTTTTTAAATTGCAAATGTTGTGGCCATCCAGTGCACAGATCTATGCTGAGATCATTTTAGTACGGTGGCCTTTTGTTCTCTTAATTCTCTCCCCCATTGTTTTGTTGACCTTTCTTGAGGCCTAACATACTTGCAGGTGCTGTAAAGTAATAATTCATTATCTGCAGATGAGTTTGCATTGGAGTATTTGGTCTCTTCATGTTGTACCACTGTAAACCATCTGATTCTCCTGTTAAAGTAAATTGTTACATGCAGAAAGACTATGCTCGGAACACTTTAAAACGCCTCAAAGCACTAGGCCTTTTGTATTAATGCATGTGCTCTGTACCAAGGACTGTGGTTTTTACCTGTTCTGTTAATTGTTCTGTCAATCTGTTTGTTGTGTTTGAGGCTGAAAGTTTCAAGATCTCCTCGTAACTTTTATATTTTATGGTTATGTTGTTAATAGTTTAATTCATTAATCTTTGTCACCAGATTCTCAAGATTCAAAAACTCAAGTGAATCTGTACTTCAAAATCTTTTCATAGCATCTGATAAGCATTAATAGCAAATCTCAGCTATTGATATGAGACTGTGCTAAACTATTAGCCACAGATAAACTCTGTTTGCATGATCTTTAAAATTTTAACCCATTGAGCCATCAAATCTTGTTTAGCTTTTAACTCAAAATGTGTTGGAGGCATCTACAATAAATCTAATGAGAAAAACAGCTAGTTAGGAGTTGTTACCTTGTTTCACAGTGTGGCTTTTGGATTGTGTTTTGTTTTTTTTTTTTTTATTGATAAAGTTGATGTTTTGGAAAATGAATCCTTAATAAACAAGGTTATCAAAAGTCAAAAAGCTTTTCTTGTATTTAAGATTTTCTCAAAAATAGCTGAATTATCCACAGGGAGCTGTGCTATTATGCTTGTTTATGTTACTTAAGAATTGGAAGCCTAAACGCTTTTTGGGCTAGATTTATGAAGCCTCATGAATTTAGATATACACAGTATGTGTGCCAAACTTTAAGTAAAGATGGTTTTCCTTTTTTGGTGTACAAAATGACCCCTTGTTCTTGGGTCTGAATGGAATTAAAAAGAACATTTAAATAAAAATCCATGTCTTTAACAAAAAGCTTTTCCATTATAGAGCCTTCATTTTTGTTGGTTCTTGGGGAGTCTTTGTGTGGCCACAGACATCATTTAAAAATACTTAGTGACTTTCTGAATCAGTTGTATTTTTAAAAAGTTTTCTGTGCTATATGCACAATTAATTTAATTTTAAAAGAAGAAATATTATTTCATGCAGCTGGATTTTTAATTGAGAACAGATGTAAAGTATAAAGCAAAGAGTATGTTTAAACTACTTCATTTTAATAAGGACAATAGCTTTTTGTTTCCCCTCAAATTAAACTCTCTGTTCAGGACTCCTAATACTTCTTTTTAAAGGCCTCAAAAGTAAACTAATGGCAGTCCTGTCCTTAAAATTTTTTTCCCCTTGGCACTCTGTTTTAAAGAACACTCAAATGATTTCCTTTAAATTATTCTCAAAGGGGATGTAGTGCATGTATTTTTTGAGGTGCAGCTGGATAAATATCCTTTTATCTTTGAGTGTTAGTTCTCGTTTCTGTCCAGTACTATCATCAAAACAAAATCTTTGTATGCAAGTCTAGATCTGGCTATAATTACTCGGTTTCCATTCTCTACTGCTGTACGTTCAGCCATTTATGGTGATCTCTTGACCCAAAAACCAAGCATACCTGTCTCACAGAGCTAATGTGAGGACTGATTTTCAGTGTGTGTAGCTTGAACACACAGCATGCTAAAGAAGAGGCTATTATCAGTACACTCCTGTTATTTTGTGTAGCTTACTTCTGGAATAGAATAATATAAATGTAGGGGTGGAAGGGACCTCATGAGGTCAAGTCTTGTCCCCTAAATCTCCCTTTCTGCATATTAAGCCCATTACTTCCTGTCCTACTTTCATTGCACACAGAAAAAAATTGATCTCCTTTGTAACAGTGCTTAACATGTTTGAAGAGAGTTATCGGGCCTCCTTCAGTCTTCTCTTCTCAAGACTAAACATGTCCAGTTTTTTAACCTGTCTTCATAGGTCAGGTTTTCTCAACCTTTGATCAGTTTTGTTGCTCTCTTTCAGATTCTTTGCAGTTTGTCCACATTCTTCTAAAATGTGGCACCCAAAATTGGATGCCTTACTCCAGCTGAGGCCTCACCAGTGCAGAGTAGAGCAGGACAGTTACCTCCCATGTCTTACATATGACACTCCTGTTAATACACCCCAGAATAAAAGCCTTTTTCACAACTGCATCATATTGTTGACTCATATTTAATTTGTGCTTGACAGTAACCCCCAGATCCTTTTCAGGAATATTGCCACCTGCCCAGTTATATCCCATTTTGCTAGCTGTGCATTTGATATTTCCTTCCAAAGTGGAGTACTTTGCATTTGTCTTTATTTAATTTCATTTTGTTGAATTCATCCTAATTCTATTTGTCTAGGTTGTTTTGAATTCTAATCTTGTCCTCCAAAGTACTTGAAACCCCTCCCAGCTTGATGTCATCTGTGAATTTTACAAGCATACTCTCCACTCCATTATTGAAGTCATGAAAATACAGACTAGAACTGGGCCAGATGATCTGTAGATCTTTATTTTTGCTAGTATAATTTGTATGCTGTCTTCTGTTGACCAAAGTTGTGTGGGTTTTTTTGAGCAGCTATTTATTCCTTTTTGAGATCAGCAGTGTTAAGATTTTGTGCTCTACTCATTACCTCAACCGCAGCTTAATAGCTTTCATAACAGCTGCCTTTAGAATCGCATAACTCAGTGTAGTTCTTCAGTGTAAATTCACTTTAAGTTCACTTTTTTTACAGTTTTAAAAATATAACCGTTGCATAGTTTCTGGAGAATTAGGCATTTTGTAGTTAGTTTCAGAAAGGGACTATTCTTAAAATAATTCTAGAATTACTTACAAAGGTTTGTTTTAGGCTTCCCTTGTTATTTCTGTGTCTACCTAGGTCTGGAAACTCCATGTGGAGAAGCATTCTTAAGATTCTGTTTATGTATGTATGAAATATGCTCCTTTTAAGGACAAAGAATTTTTGTAACTCACCTAGACTGTGTGTGATATCAGTAAAGGGAGTGGTTTAGATAGACTAAAGCAATTCTTTCACAGGCGGCTAAAGAGATTTTTGACTGAGGCATACAGGATCAGAGGGGTTTCACTAACTTCATCCAAACAGAAGTAATTCTGTTGGTAATGTAAAAGTCTATAGCCAGAGCATAGGTCAATACTATATTTGAAAATCACTAGAGAGCATAGCTGTGGGAACTGTCTGCTTTTATAGTGTATTACAAATTAGAAGTCACAGTTTCAGCACAGTCTGCTATCCAAAGGCCACTATTGGTCAGTTTTCTCCTGTCTGAATGTTTTGTTTTCAATAGTGATCAAAACACAAAGATTTTTCCATACAGTTAGTAGTCCACTGGCAAAAATATTGAAATATTAATAGAAACTAGTAGTAACAGAATGCCTGCCTGATTTTGTAGCAATTGTGTGCATAACTCCCACTGAAGTTAATGAGAAGTTTGTTTGTGCAAGGACTGTACATTGTATTTTAAAACCACCAAGGAAGTAAATAAATATGCTGAATGCTAAACCTATTTTGAAATGTACTTAGAATGTAGCATGGGATATTTGGAAATTTGAAACTGTGTGTCAGGGAAAATATTTTTTTTAAATACATATTTTGAGTATCCCTTATTGGCTTTGCCAAGAGAGGCCTAATACTCAACTGGATGGCATTTCTGTTGGTCTGTAATGTAAATTTGGAACATCAGTTTGCTGCAGATTGGAACACCAGAAAAACCCAATTCACAGGAAAGTTAGGGCCCTAGATTGCTAGATACTGTAGGTAGAGCAATCTCTCTCAATCTCTGTTACCCTGTACCGCTGACTACACGTTGGGGCGGAAACTTAATTTGCTGTATGAGAACATTGTCTGCTCTGGACTGTAACTGAAATGAGAGAACCTTATAGGGAAGGCTTATCAGAGGGAAGCAGGGACCTTCGGGGTGTGTGTGTGTGTATGGGTCAGAGTGAGTAGGTGAAACAGGGACCTGGTGTTGAGTGAGGGGGCAGTGGCCTTGGTGATCGGGAGGAGGGGGGAGAGGATGGCAAAGCAGGGACCCACAAGGGGATGAAGGGGGATCTGGGTGAGTGGACATGGAAGTAGGGACCAGAAGGGGAAGATGGAAGAATGGGGTCACACAGAACCCTGGAATGGGAGACCACACAGAGCTTCTGTCATGGTGGGTGAGGTAAATAGAGGACAGTGGTATGCCGGGCTGAACACACGGGTGATGCAAAGAGCTCCTGGTATGAGGGAAAGGGTGGTTGACTGGATTTGCAGGATGTCCCTGAAATAGGAGTTTGAGGGGTGAATGGAGGAATGCAAGGAGACAGTGGCTGAGCGCATTGCACCCACCTACAGAGGCTGGAAATTGTGCATCCCCACAGTTGTAGGTCATGCTTTCTTCTGTCGAAGAAACTGTTCTTCCAGTCATTGTTCATTACCACTGCATTGTTACCAATTTGTTATGTTTGAAATTCTTTTGCTTTATTGATTTGCAAAAGTTATGGAAATCAATTTGTCAGTTTTCTACACAGAAGAGGACAAATAAAGAAAAATAGAAATATTTATTGGAGGTGAGGTGATACGGTGGCAGGGACTGGTGTTTTGAATTTTTCTACCAGATTTTAAAAATGCTAGTTGAACAAAGTATATTATGTAGCATTCTATCCAGAAAATACATTGGTTAAAATAAAATGTTGAAGCACTTGACTACAGAAGGAAAAAATACTGCATTGGACCGGTATAACTTAGATAAGAATAATGAACTTTCATTTTCTTCATGGCCCCAAACCCAGTCTGTAAAACGTTTGAAAAATTAATCATTCAGTATTATTGGGACTTGTATGTATGGGTGTTGGAATTATTCACAGTAATGTGAAATCCTAGTACAGTTAATGAAAATGAATGAGTTTCTAGCTGAAGAGGAGACCTGCAGTAACCTTACGTTATATAAACTTACATTCAGCAAACACATTTTGACCAGGTGTGGAGAGAAACCAAAACAAATGTGCTGGGCACGTGTTATCTAAAAAGAACAACCTGTTTATATTGTAATAAAGTTGGGATTAAAAAATCTGGGTGTACTACGCTTGCTTCAGTGATTAAACTAAATAACTAGTTGGTCAGACTGATTTCATTTTAATACTGATTTCATTTTGTTGCTCTTCTCTGGACTCTTTCCTGTTTGTCCACATCTTTCTCAAAGTGTGGTGTCCAGAACTGAACACAGGGGAAAGGCCTCATCCGTGCTGAGTGAAGCGGGACTACCACCTCTTATGTCTTACATACCACACTCCTGTTAAACGCTGGGATGATATTAGCCTTGTTTGAAACTTTATCACATAATGGACTTGTATTTGATTTATGACTGATTATAACCTCCAGATGCTTTTCATCAGTACTACCACCTATCAAGTTATTCCCTATTTTGTAGTTGTGCTTTTGATTTTTTTTCCTTCCTAAGTGAAGTAGTTCACACCTGTTGTCGTTGAATTTCATCTTGTTGAATTCAGACCAATTCTCCTATTTGTCTAGGTTGTTTTGAATTCTAATCCTGTCCTCCAAAGTCCTTGTAACCCCTTCCAGTTTGGGGTCATCTGTAGATTTTTATAAGCATACTTACCTCTCCATTATCCAAGTCATTAATGAATATTCTGAATAGTACTAGACCTAGTACTGACCGCTGCGGGACCCCACTGGATATGTCCCCTGCATTTGACAACAAACTGTTGATAACTACTCTTTGATTATGGCCTTGTAGGCCTATCAGTTTCATCTAGACTACATTGCTTATGAGAATATCATGTGGGACAGTATCAGAAATCAAGATACATCATATCTACTGCTTCTCCCCATCCACTAGGCCACTACCCCATTAAAGGTAGAGATTAGGTTGATTGGCATGATTTGTTCTTGATGAGTCCTTGGTGGTTATTCCTTATAATCCTATTATTTTCCAGGTGCTTAAAATTTGATTGTTTAATAATTTGTTCTAGTATATTTCCTGGTATTGAAGTTAGACTGACTGATTCATAATTCTGAAGGTCCCCTTTATTCTCCTTTTTTAAAGATAAATGCAATGTTTTCCCTTTTCCAGTCTTCTGGGATCTCACATGTCCTCCAGGAGTTCTCAAAGATAATTGCTAACAGTTCCAAGATCACTTCAGCTAGTTTGTTAAATACCCTAGGATGAATTTCATTAGGCCCTGCTGACTTGAATACATCTAACTTACCTAAATATTCTTTAACCTGTTCTTTCCCTATTTTGGCTTGCACTCCTTCCCCTTTGTTGTTAATATTAATTATGTTGAGCCTCTGGTCACCAATAACCTTTTTAACGAAGACTGAAGCAAAAAGGGCATTAAACACGTCAGTTTCTTGATGTCATCAGTTGTTAGCTCTCCTTCCCTGCTAAATACTTCCTTTCATCTTTCTCTTGCTCCTAATGTATTTAAAGAACTTATTCTTACTGCCTTTTATGTCTCTCGCTAGGTGTGCCTTAGCCTTTCTGATTTTGTGCCTTAGCCTTTCTGATTTTGTTCCTACATGCTTGAGCTATTCTTTTGAACTCCTCTGTAGCAGTTTGTCCATGTTTCCACCTTTTGTAAGATTCCTTTTTGAATTTTAGGTCATGTGATACAGGAGGGCCAGGGAACAGTGGGAGAGTGCTAAAGGGGAAATATATAAGCTGAAGGCTAATTAAGGCGTGGCTCCCTGTAGACTAGGGAAGGTGGCTGCAGGTTAATTGGAGCACCTTCACTCAATTAAGGGCCTGTTAGGAACCTAATAAAACCCCCTGCGTCAGGCAGACAGGGGAGAAGGAGAAAAGGACTGAAGCTTGGAGGTGTGTTGAGAGATTTGGAAGACCTGAGAATTGGAGTAAGGGAGACCCTGCCCAGCAGGACAGGGAGACTCCCTTCCCCCCAGTATCTAAGGACCGAGGATAACCCCACCTAAGGGGGACAAGGGTAAGAAACCCACAGGAGTTGAGAGGGGCTGGGACTCAGAGCAAGGAGCAAACCTAGACCCCTCCCCTGCTTCCCTCCTCTACCACCTTCCCGGGCTAGTAGCGGGGCCCTCGGCACCCAAGAGCAGGGAAAAGGGTGGCATCTTAGCTCCCGGCCAAGAAAAGCACAGGACCCACCAGACTAAAATCGGCCATCTTGCCACAGTCATTAAAATGCTCCTGATGGAGCCATATTCACCTCTTACTGTTCTTCCTATCTTTCCTTCTCATCAGGATAGTTTTCAATTGCACATATAATATTGTTTCCTTGAGAAACTCCTAGCGCACCTGAGCTCTTTTTTCCTTAGATATTCTTTGCCTGGGATCTTACCTACTAATGCTGAGTTGGTTGAAGTCTGCTTTTTTTTTTAAGTGAGTTGTCCTTATTCTGATGCTCTATTTTCCTTCCTTAGAATCAAATTTTTTTTTTGTCATTTCATGATTGCTTTCACCCAAATTGCCTTCTGCCTGCAGATTCAGTACCAGTTTTTCTCCCTGTTGGTCAGAATCAAGTCTAAAATGGCTGTCTCCCTGGTTACTTCCTCCACTTTCTAGAACAAAAAGTTGTCCCCAATACATTCCAAGCGCTTATTGGAAATTTTGTGTTTTGCCAAATTATTTTTCCAGCAGATGTCTGGATAAAGTCCTCCATTACTACCAGGTCTTATGTTTTTGATATTTCTGTTTGTCCTAGAAATGCTTCATTCACCTCCTCTTCCTGATTTGGTGGGATAGAGTAGATCCCCTACCATGACCCCTTATTTTTTACCCCTTTTACCTTTACCCAAAGACTCTCAACTGCTCTGCCTCCCACCTTGTTCTGGACCTCAGAACAAGTGCATACATTCGTGATGCAAATGCAAAACCTCCTCCGTTTGTACCCTGCCTGTCCAGTGTGAACAAGCAGATGATGATTGAACAAAAAATTCTTACCTCCCAGAGTTTCAATCAGCTTTCTTGGCTTGTCTTGTTTAAATTGCTGATTGGTACTACCATTTGAAATTATGCTGTCTGTTAGATTTGTTTTAAAACTCTTCTAGAGGTCCTCACTAATATAGTGTAATTGAAGACCATGTGACTGTTGGGCAGTTGATGACTCTGGTCTGAACTTTCTCACTTTATGAAAATATTTTTTCCCCATGTCTTTCAGAAACTTAGAAGTGTTTTT
This sequence comes from Lepidochelys olivacea, assembly GCF_965140295.1. Classification (NCBI taxonomy): domain Eukaryota; kingdom Metazoa; phylum Chordata; order Testudines; family Cheloniidae; genus Lepidochelys; species Lepidochelys olivacea. The sequence goes on from NC_140416.1 coordinate 62,964,998, forward strand.
GTGAATTTCTTTGATTTGTTTATATTAACTTAATGTTTAATTGACTGCTTTTGGATTATATGGCCTGTATATAATTTACCAAAATGTACAATAAACTTCTAAAATTTGTATCCAGGCATATAATCCAAAGGTAACTCTCTAAACTGTTTAATTTTCTCAGTCTAATCAAATAGTAATATTGCCCCCATTTTTAGCTTTAGTTTATATTCTGATGTATAAAAAAAAATCTAAAATAGTTTAGATTCAAATCTAGCATCAAGTTTAGCATGTGGCTATCCAGTCTGATACTATTTAAAGCCCCAATCTGGTAACTTGGGTCAGAGGGCCACAGGTGCTCTGGGAGGTGGCCCGGGACCCCCGGTGATGCTGGGTGGGGAGTTGGCAGGCAGTGGTACGCGGCCTGGGATACTTGCTGGTGCTGGGGTAGGAGGGAGTCAGCAGGCAGTGGTGCGCAGCCCGGAACTCCTGCTGTTGCTGGGCGGGTTGGTGGGCAGTAGCCTGGGACCCATACTGGAGTGGAGGGGTCGGTGGATGGTGGCGTGCAGCCCGGGACCCCCTCTGGTGCTTGCAGGAGGGGAGGGTTGGCGGGGCTGGCAGACTCCCTACCCGGCTCCAACCATCATGAACCTGCAGCTCCTAGCAGGAGGGGCAGCCAGGGGCAGCTCCTGCCACAAGTGAGCTCCACAGCTCCTGTTGGCTGGGAACCGGCCGCTGCAGAAATCATGAAGGTTAAGGAAAGTCACGGAATCCATGACTTCCGTGACCTCCATGACAGACATGCAGCCTTAGTCATGATCACTGGCTTAGCTAAGCTAAACAGAGCACAAATATTGGTCAGGATGGGCCATGAAGACAGGGGCTTCAATAGCTAGGAATTGAACCCTTTTTACTGGTGTATGACAAAAAATACTCCAGTATATAAAGATTGGTAACATTTTAATCAAGTAATATAGGATATGATTTTGAAGATACGAATCATTCAGAGAAGCAAACTTGCTTTGCATAGCTTAGTGGCACACTCTGTAGATCAGCATATATTCATATATGTTGTTTTAATTTAGGTTTGTAAAAGCACAAGGGTACCCATGTTACATTTTAAGTACTTCTGACAATTGGTTAAAAATGCAATTAACGTGAACAACAACAAAATCCCAGCAGCAATCTCTCAAAGAATTACAAAAACCAAAGTATTTATTATTTGTGTTACCCTGGTACCCAGGACCCTAGTCCTGGATCTGGACATGATAGTGCCTGGTGCTGTACAGACATAGAACAAAAAGACTGTCCCTGCCCTGAAAAGCTTACAACAGATAAACTGTACAAATAAAATACTAACCATTCTTCAGACAGCATTTTCTCCCCAGAAGACTCTCCCCCAAAAATGTGCCTTTCAGTTTGCCCTGATGAAATTTGCACTAGAAAGAAAAGGAGTATGAGTATAATATGTAGCTGCATAAATATTTTTAGACCTTCTGTATGAGGAAAAAAAAGTACCCTGAAAAATGAAGAAATAAAATATGGATAAAAGTTCTACATTTCTGAAACCAGGATTAAATTGAAATTTTTCCTCTGACAAATTTCCTTTCGGTATTTGGATATTATTTGGTATTTATAGTAACTCAACTGGCAAATAGTTGAATGGTATAGGATGGTGTTTATGTGACCATCGCTTATTAGCAGTATAGTGTATAGGAAGTGGACCTCTTGTGTGGACTGGTCCAGGCTGAGGTTGATGGTGGGGTGGAAATTTTTGAAATCCTGGTGGAATCCTCAAGGGCTTCCTTCTCATGGGTCCAGATGATGATGTCATCAATGTAGCGCAAGTAGAGTAGGGGCATTAGGGGACGAGAGCTTGGAAGGGAAGGAGGCCATTGAGGAATTCCACCGGGATTTCAACAATTTCCACCCCACCATCAACCTCAGCCTGGACCAGTCCACACAAGAGGTCCACTTCCTAGACACTACACTGCTAATAAGCGATGGTCACATAAACACCACCCTATACCAGAAACCTACTGGCCGCTATACTTACCTACATGCCTCCAGCTTTCATCCAGACCACATCACACGATCCGTTATCTACAGCCAAGCTCTAAAATACAACCGCATTTTGTCCGATCCCTCAGACAGAGAGAAACACCTACAGAATCTCTATCAAGTGTTCTTAAAGCTACGATACGCACCTGGTGAAGTGAAGAAACAGATCGACAGAGCCAGAAGGGTACCCAGAAGTCACCTACTACAAGACAGGCCCAACAAAGAAAGTAACAGAACACCACTAGCAGTCACCTACAGCCCCCAAGTAAAACCTCTCCAGCGCATCATCAAGGATCTACAACCTATCCTGAAGGACGATCCCTCACTCTCACAGACCTTGGGAGACAGACCAGTCCTTGCTTCCAGACAGCCCCACAACCTAAAGCAAATACTCACCAGCAACTACACACCACACAACAAAACCACCAACCCAGGAACCAAACCTTGCAACTGACCCTGGTGCCAACTCTGTCCACATACTTATTCAAGGGACACCATCACAGGACCTAACCACATCAGCCACACCATCAGGGGCTCTTTCACCTGCACATCTACCAATGTGATATATGCCATCATGTGCCAGCAGTGCCCCTCTGCCATGTACATTTGCCAACCCGGACAGTCTCTACGCAAAAGAATAAATGGACACAAATCTGACATCAGGAATTATAACATTCAAAAACCAGTAGGAGAACACTTCAATCTCCCTGGTCACTCAATAACAGACCTAAAAGTAGTAATTCTTCAACAAAAAAAACTTCAAAAACAGACTCCAACGTGAAACAGCAGAACTGGAATTAATTTGCAAACTGGACAGCATCAGATTAGGCCTGAATAAAGACTGGGAGTGGTTAGGTCATTACAAAACCTAAACCTAATTTCCCCCATACTAATTTTCCCCTACTGTTACTCTCACCTTCTTGTCAACTGTTTGAAATGGTCCACTCTCATTAACACTACAAAAGTTATTTTTCCTCCCTTGGTAATCTACTATTAATTGAATTGTCTCGTTAGACTGACCTCACACTTGGTAAGGCAACTCCCATCTTTTCATGTATTTGCACTAGATTCATAAAGTGATCAGGAACAGCCAGCATGGATTCACCAAGGGAAGGTCATGCCTGACTAATCTAATCGCCTTTTATGATGAGATTACTGGTTCTGTGGATGAAGGGAAAGCAGTGGATGTATTGTTTCTTGACTTTAGCAAAGCTTTTGACACGGTCTCCCACAGTATTCTTGTCAGCAAGTTAAGGAAGTATGGGCTGGATGAATGCACTATAAGGTGGGTAGAAAGCTGGCTAGATTGTCGGGCTCAACGGGTAGTGATCAATGGCTCCATGTCTAGTTGACAGCCGGTATCAAGTGGAGTGCCCCAAGGGTCGGTCCTGGGGCTGGTTTTGTTCAATATCTTCATAAATGATCTGGAGGATGGTGTGGATTGCACTCTCAGCAAATTTGCGGATGATACTAAACTGGGAGGAGTGGTAGATACGCTAGAGGGGAGGGATAGGATACAGAAGGACCTAGACAAATTGGAGGATTGGGCCAAAAGAAATCTGATGAGGTTCAATAAGGATAAGTGCAGGGACCTGCACTTAGGATGGAAGAATCCAATGCACCACTACAGACTAGGGACCGAATGGCTAGGCAGCAGTTCTGCGGAAAAGGACCTAGGGGTGACAGTGGATGAGAAGCTGGATATGAGTCAGCAGTGTGCCCTTGTTGCCAAGAAGGCCAATGGCATTTTGGGATGTATAAGTAGGGGCATAGCGAGCAGATCGAGGGACGTGATCGTTCCCCTCTATTCGACATTGGTGAGGCCTCATCTGGAGTACTGTGTCCAGTTTTGGGCCCCACACTACAAGAAGGATGTGGATAAATTGGAGAGAGTCCAGCGAAGGGCAACAAAAATGATTAGGGGTCTGGAACACATGACTTATGAGGAGAGTCTGAGGGAGCTAGGATTGTTTAGCCTGCAGAAGAGAAGAATGAGGGGGGATTTGATAGCTGCTTTCAACTACCTGAAAGGGGGTTCCAAAGAGGATGGCTCTAGACTGTTCTCAATGGTAGCAGATGACAGAACGAGGAGTAATGGTCTCAAGTTGCAGTGGGGGAGGTTTAGATTGGATATTAGGAAAAACTTTTTCACTAAGAGGGTGGTGAAACACTGGAATGCGTTACCTAGGGAGGTGGTAGAATCTCCTTCCTTAGAGGTTTTTAAGGTCAGGCTTGACAAAGCCCTGGCTGGGATGATTTAACTGGGAATTGGTCCTGCTTCGAGCAGGGGGTTGGACTAGATGACCTTCTGGGGTCCCTTCCAAGCCTGATATTCTATGATTCTGTGATTTATACCTGCTCCTGTATTTTCCACTCTATGTATCTGATGAAGTGAATTCTAGCTCATGAAAGCTTATGCCCAAATAATTTGTTAGTCTCTAAGATGCTACAAGGACTCCTCATTGTTTTTGCTGATACAGACTAACACGGCTACCACTCTGACGCTTGTCTACAGAAAGAGTTTGTACCCAGTGAACTTGGTAATTCTAAGAACAGCAGTTGCCCATAAAATGCTCTGGAGATGAGGCAGACTTGTAACTAGGCTATACTCTTTTACATTAAAAAAAAAAGAAAAAAAAAGGAGGCAGTAGGTCCTCTTGTATTGGGAAAATCTACAAGTGTTGGATTGGCAGAATATTTCTTGTCACTATGTACCATGCAAGGAAGGAGAACACAGTTGCAGACAAGCTGAATTGATCTATGATGGATCCTAATGAGTGCCTTCTGGCAAACCAAATCTTCCTCGATGAAGAACACTGGAGGTGGATCTTTTTACCACTGAGTTGAACAAGAAGCTGTCAGTCTTCTGGACATGGCACAAAAAGATATCACATTAGCAAAAGACACTTTCTCCAACTTGTAGCAAAAGTCCTGGCAAAGCTTAGAAGAAATCAGATCAATAGTTGCATACTGGCACAGACAGATATGGTACTCAGTTCTGTTGTAGGTGGCCAAAGCCAACTGCATTGGGCCAAGACTTTTGCCTCAGATGATATCTTAAGCCTGCGGCACCCCACTCCATTCCAGCCCAGTAGCCATGCTGAAATCTTGACTTCTGTAGAGATCTGCAGGCCTGTTTTCTCCAAGCCGCTGGTGCATGTCTTCCTGGCATCTTGGAAGGATCTGCAACTCTAAATGGAAAAAGTTTGGGTGTGATGTGGTCAGGAACAAGTGGACCCTTTTACTTGCCCTGCAAAAATCTTAACTACCTTCTTCGTCTGTTTGAGTCCAACTTAGACTGATCGCATGCTGGTATATTAGACAGCTGTTTTCGCCTATCATGACTAGTGTAAGGTCAGATCAGTGTTTGTCCAGCTGCCATTCATTAGATGCATGTGCATTTCACTCTTTTGAAATCTCCCATTGAAATGCCCCCTCTGTCATGAGATATGAATGTAGCCCTGATAAATCTTAGGAAAGCTCACTCAGTTCCTGTGAATTTAATCTCCTTGCATGGAAGGTCATTTTTCTACTGACTCATTTCAGTTTGAAGAATGATTGATTCAACTTCAGGCCCTAGTGGCTAATCCACCTTTTACTAGATTTTACAAGAATAGAGTTGTGTTGCAAATCCTTTGAGATTTGCCACTTGTAGCTTTTGAAGTTACTCCTTAATGAGCCGATTGTCCTGCCAGTATCACTCTAATTCTCTTTTGGGGAGGGAGAAGGCAGGGATACTACTTTGATCATGATTGAACATTTTGAATTGGGAGTAGATCTAAAATAATAAAGTTAAAAATTATCTGGGAGCTGCAGGAAAGCAGCTTGGCCAGATCTTGGGATACTTCATTGTTAACCTTTGTTCTGTTTAAAACTGATCATTTGTTCCTACTTTTTTCTATCTCTTCACTGGTTTCCAATATGTGATATTTTACTGTTTATCATGTGACTACATATTTTCTTTAATAGTCTTTAGTGAGTGCTTTTATATAAAACTCTTTGTAAATCCATCTACATATTGCATACAGATTCTCTTTTATTCGTTGTTTTGTGCTTTCCTCAATAAATTGTAATGGAGTGGAAAGACATGACTTTCCATGCCATGCTAGTTTGTCTCTATCATATTATGTTCATCTATATATTTATAATTCTGTCTTTAATTATAGTTTAAGGTAATTTACATTGTGACGGGAGTAAGGCTCACTGCTCTATAATTCCCATGATCCCCTATCATCTTTGTTTAAAGATAAGTACAATGTGCCCTACCCTCCAGTCCTAGCTGATTTTATTGATGGATTACATATTTTGTGCTAGCTACTTATTTCTTGTTTTTCTTCAGAATTGTTGTATGAATGCCATCTGGTTATTGGTGACTTGTTGCTATTTAAATTATATTTGTTTAAACTCCTCTTTTTGACCCTTCAGCCCCGTAACAGTTCCTCATCTGCATTACCTCTGAAGAATAGATTGTCCAATTGCTCCTTGCTCTCTCATTTTGGGGGCCCAATTTGAGACATTTAGGGCATGATTTTTTCAGAGTACATAGCATTATATGTTCGTGTGAGGGAGTTGCTCATTTGGGGGAAGGATCATGTGATCATTGGGAGTGAATTTTTCTGTCTGTTCTGTGCTTGCTTGCTTGAAGATTATAGTATAGTCTGCTTTGGGATCTGTGTGCTGAGCAAGTGGCCTGCTAGGTTAGGCTGAGAGGTTATTACCTACCCTGCTTCTCTGCCCTCCGCCCCCACTATCCTTTGATCCCAGCCCCTTTGTGATCCCTTGACAAGGGCGCAGGCCTCAGTCAGGGAGAAAAGGTGTTTAAAAAGGCAACCAGAGGTGCTAACAAACTAGAGCAACATACAGAGGTGTTCTGTGGAGAAATTTAGAAAGGGAGTGTGAGAGGCAGATATACCCAACAAGCGTACTCTAAGCTTAGACCAATAATCCCCTTTAAAAAAAAAAAAAAGGCAGCAAGAGTAAAAATAGTGCAGGCAGAATTCCAGCTGCAAAGTGGAGGCTATACAGTTTATTGCACTGAATGCAGCATGTATGATTACCTGGCTTGTGGGCAGGTGGCATTTGTTTGCATACTGTGCAATCAGCTCATGGCCTTCAAAGAGACAGTATGGGCTCTAGAGGCCAGAGTGGCTGACCTGAAGGAGAAAAAGGAGATAGAGGTATGTGAACAAAATTTACACGAGCATAATTGAGTAGTACCATCCCCAGACTGACAGCCTCTGTGCTTTCAGGAGGATGAAAGCACAGAGGCTGGGAAAGAGAACATAAAGATGAAACGGAGGGAACCAATCCCACAGTTGGGATCCTCCTTCCAGATGATGTCATGGTATCCTCTCACATTGAGGATACTCCTCTGTGGAGGGACCCTCAGTTACTAGAAAGAGCCAGATAATAATAATGGGGAATTAGATCATTAGAAATGTAGATAATTGGGGTTGTGATTATTGGGAGAACTGCACGGTAAATTGCTGGCCGGGTGCAAAGGTTGTAGCTCTCACAAGACATCTAGATAAACTTATGGTGCAGTGCTGCGGAGGAGCCAGTAGTCATGGTACTTCTGAGTACCAAAGTCATAGGGAAAGGTAGGATAGAGGTACTGCAGACCCAGATTTAGGCTGGTAGGTAAAAGATTATAGTCTAGGACCTCCATGTTAGTGTTCTCTGAAATGCTGGGTTTTAGGTTTATTAGGAACTGGAGAATCTTTTGGGAAAGGAGGACCCTACTCAGGAAGGATGGGATCCACCTAAACCAAAATGGAACCCCAAACTGCTGGCATGTAAAATTAAAAAGATTGTAAAAGTTTTTTTAAACTAAGGGCTAGGGGAAAGCCAACAGGTATGGAACAGCAAGCAACTGAATATTGACAAAAAATGTACAAGTGCATATATACAAATGCTAGAAGTCTAAATACTAAGATCAGTAAAGTTGAGAGCCGGGCATTAAATTAAGATATTGATAGAAAAGGCACCACAGAAACTTGATGGAATGATGACAGTCAATGAGACATGGTAATACCAGGATACAAATATATAGAAATGACAGAGTAGTTCTCGTTGTTGGGGGAGCAGCAAAGAAAAATCAAAGAAACCCACTTCAGTAGCGTTTAACTTCAAAAATGGGAATTACACAAAAATGAGGAAGCATTGTTAAACAGTAACAAGGGTGAAATGCTTGCAAACTGATTGAAAAGTATTTTAAAATACAGTAATGGAGACTCAAACTAAATGTATACCCCAAATTAAAAAAAAAAAAAGCAGTAAGACAACCGAAAAAATGCCACCATGGCTAAACAGCAGAGTAAAAGGCAGTTAGAGACAAAAGGGCATCCTTTAAAAATTGGAAGTCAGATCCTAGTGAGGAAAACAGAAGCATAAACTCTGACAAGTCAAGTGTAAAAATGTAATAAGGCATGCTAGGAAAGAATTTGAAGAGCAACTAGCTAAGGACACACAAACTAACAGCACTTTTTTTAAAGTACGTTAGAAGCAGGAAGCCTGCCAAACAATCAGTGGAGCCATTGGACAGTTGAAGTGCTAAAGGAGCTCTCAAGGAAGACAAGGCCATTGCAGACAAATTAAATTAATTATTTGCATAGGTTTTCACTTCAGAGGATGTGGGGAATATCCCCACAACCTGAGCAATTCTTTTAGGTGACACATCGGATTAACTGTCCCAGGTGAGGTGTCATTAGAGGAGGTTTTGGAACAAATTAGTAAATTAAACAGTAATAAGTCAGCAGGACCAGATGATGATCACCCAAGAGTTCTGAAGGAACTCAAATATGAAATTGCAGAACTACTAACTGTGGGATGAAGAAAAGGAGTACTTGTGGTACCTTAGAGACTAACAAATTTATTTGAGCATAAACCTGTCATAACTGTGGTATGTAACCTATCGCTTAAATCAGCTTCTGTATCTGATAAGCACAGGTTAATTAATGTAACATCAATTTTTTAAAAAGGGACGTGATCCTGGTGATTACAAACCTGTAAGCCTACCTTCAGTACGAAGCAAATTGGTTGAAACTATAGTAAAGAACAGTATTATCAGACATATTGATAAACTTGATATGCTGGGAAAGAATCAACATGGCTTTTGTAAAGGGAATCATGTCTCACAAATCTATTAAAATTCTTTGAGGGTGTCAACAAGCAGGGGGACAAAGGTGATCCAGTTGATATACTTGGACTTTGGATTTTTAGAAAGCCGTTGACAAGGTCCCTTGCCAATGGCTCTTAATCATAGAATCATAGAAGATTAGGGTTGGAAGAAACTTCAGGAAGTCATCTAATCCAACCCCCTGCTCAAAGCAGGACCAACCCCCAACTACGTCATCCCAGCCAGGGCTTCGTCAAACCAGGCCTTAAAAACCTCTAAGGATGGAGATTACACCACCTCCCTAGGTAACCCATTCCAGGGCGTCACCACCCTCCTTGTGAAATAGTTTTTCCTAATATCCAACCTAGACCTCCCCCACTGCCACTTGAGACCATTGCTCCTTGTTTTGTCATCTGCCACGACTGAGAACAGCCTAGCTCCATCCTCTTTGGAACCCCGCTTCAGAGAGTTGAAAGCAGCTATCAAATCCCGCCTCACTCTTCTTTTCTCCTCATAAATCATGTGCTCCAGCCCCCTAATTATTTTCGTTGCCCTTTCCTGGACTCTCTCCAATTTGTCCACATCCTTTCTGTAGTGGGGGGCTCAAAACTGGACGCAATACTCCAGATGTGGCCTCATCAGTGCTGAATAGAGGGGAATAATCACTTCCTTTGGTCTGCTGGCAGTGCTCCTACTAATGCAGCCCAATATCCTTTTAGCCTTCTTGGCAACAAGGGCACACTGTTGACTTATGTCCAGCTTCTCGTCCACTGTAATCCCCAGGTTTTCAGCAAAGTAAACTGTTATGCTGTAAGAGGAAAGGTCCTTTCATGGATTAGTAACTGGTTAAAAGACAAGAAACAAAGGGTAGGAATAAATGGACAGTTTTTACAGTGGAGAGAGGTAAATAGTGAGGTTCCCCCAGGGATCTGTACTGGGACCAGTGCCGTTCAACATGGTCATAAATAATCTGGAGAAGGGAGTGAACAGTAAAGTGGCGAAAGAGGATAAAAAAATTACCGAAGGTAACTGGGTTTTACAAAGGGCTATTGCTAAACTGGGTGACTGGTGACAAAATGGCAGATTAAATTAAAAGTTGTTAATTGCAAAGGAATGCACAGTGGAAAAATAATCCCAGCTATACATACAAAATTATGGGGTCTAAATTAGCTGTTACCACTCAAGAAAGAGATCTTGGTGTCACCGTGGATAGTTCTCTAAAAACATCCGCTCAGTGTTTGGCAGCAGTCAAAAAAGCTAACAATGTTTGGAACCACTAGGAAAGGGATAGATAGTAAAACAGAAAATATAGTAATGCCACTATATACATCCCATGGAACGTCCACACCTTGAATAGTGTATGCAGTTCTAGTCCCCCCATCTTAAAAAGATATGTTGGAATTGGAAAAGATGCAGAGAAGGGCAATTAAATTGATTAAGGGCATGGCACAGCTTTCATATTAGGAGAGATTAAAAAGACTGGGACTGTTCATCTTAAAAAAGAGATGGCCTAGGGGAGATATGATAGAGGTCTATGAAATCATGAGTGGCATGGAGAAAGCGAATAGAGAAGTGTTTTTTACACCTTCATATAACATAAGAACTGGGGGTTTCAAAGTAGCAGCCGTGTTAGTCTATATTCGCAAAAAGAACAGGAATCCTTGTGGCACCTTAGAAACTAACAAATTTATTAGAGCATAAGCTTTCGTGGGCTACAGCCCATTTCATCGGATGCATAGAATGGAACATATATATATATATATATATATATATATATATATATAAAATATACACACATACAGAGAACATGAAAAGGTGGAAGTAGCCATACCAACTGTAAGAGGCTGATTAATTAAGATGAGCTATTATTAGCAGGAGAAAAAAACTTTTGTAGTGATAATCAAGATGGCTCATTTAGACAGTTGACAAGAAGGTGTGAGGATACTTAACATGGGGAAATAGATTCAATATGTGTAATGACCCCACCACTCCCAGTCTCTTTCAAACCCAAGTTAATGGTATCTAGTTTGCATATTAATTCAAGTTCAGCAGTTTCTCGTTGGAGTCTGTTTTTTTGTACATGGCAAACGGGCATTGCTGGCACATGATGGTATATATCGCAATGGTAGATGTGCAGGTGAACGAGCCCCTGATGGTGTGGCTAATGTGATGAGGTCCTATGATGGTATCCCTTGAATAAATATGTGAACAGAGTTGGCATCGGGCTTTGTTGCAAGGATAGGTTCCTAGGTAGTGTTTTTGTTGTGTGGTTGCTGGAGAGTATTTGCCTCAGGTTCGGGGGCTGTCTCCCTAGGGGTCATCCGATGAAATTGATAGGCATCAGTTTTAAAACAAAAGAAAATACTTGTTCACATAACAGAGTCAACCTGTGGAACTTGTTGCCATGTGAGATTGTGAAGGCCAAAAGTATAACTGGGTTCAAAAAAGAATTAGATAAATTCGTGGAGCATCAGCCTGTCAGTGGGTATTAGCAAGATGATCTGGGATGCAACTCCATGCTCTGGGTGACCCTGAGCCTCTGACTGCCAGAAGCTGGACTTGGACGACAGGGATGGATCACTCAAAATCTTTCTGTTCTGTTGGTTCCCTCTGGAGCCTCTGGTACTGGCCATTGCCAGAGACAGGATACTGGGCTAGCTGGACCATTGATCTGATCCAGTAAGGCTGTTCTTATGATACTGTATGTTCAGAGAACATCTTCGGTTGACTTCAGGTGCCAATGAGAGTGCTCAGCACTTCTGTATATCAGACCCTTCGGTTTCAATAAGGGCACCTGCTGACTGGCCCTTCCCAGGCTCAAAACGAGGAACACACAGTTAGTGACCACATATGAAAAGTTTGGCTTGTGAAATAATTGAAAATTCAGTAGTTTTGTGACTGAAGTAGCCGGTCAGCCTTCAAGAGTTATCCTATTTAGCTATGTAAAATTATTTTTATAAATATGGTTGATGAAGTGTTACTAGGACGACAATTGCATGTCTGAATGGCTGCACAAAAACATCAGTATCACAAACTGCTTGCACTGTTTTTGCTATGTGTACTGGAATTAGTTTGCATTTTTCCTTCCTAAATGTTCAGCTTTATATAAATACCTGCTGCTGTTTCAAACCGATTGTGTCTATGGCAAGTGAAATTAAAACATACTGCCTTTGGAAGTAGAAAATGTTCTGGCAGGATATTTAATTACTGTGGAAGTAAGTACTCATTACTTTTGAGAGCTGACTGCAGAAAGTACTAGTTTTCCTAGAAACACTAGAACCCTTGATTCATAGACAATACTGCATTGTCAACGTGGTGCTGGTTCAGCAGCATCTTTCCACAGATATTTGGCAAGTATTTAAAGGCCACATTTTGTGTAATTGGTTTAGTCTTTGAAAATGATCTACTTCTTTTTGTTAAAGGATGTACACAGCAGTACAGGATTTTATGCTGACATTCTTATGCCTTTGTCTTCTACCAATCGGGGCATATTTGTATAACTTTTTGTAGCTCCTCAAAGAGTAACATAATGCTTTGTTATCAGTTTTGGTGCTGAGGAGTGTAGAAGAGCATTTCTTTCAATAGCCTTGTGAAGCTGGAATATAGGGGAGCTGTGATATTCGCAGTATTTTGTCAGCAAGTGAAACATTTCCATATCTGGGTATGCAAAAGTGCGTGTGTGTGTGCACACGTTCACTTTGTGTGTACGTAACAAGTGGGAAAATGGGGTTGAGGGGATGCTACATATTTTCCAAAATATTTAGCTTTTGTGCAAATAGGACTGGGGGGAGGGGAGCATAAGATAAGTGTTACTGAAGTAAGTTATGCCTACTGTAGAAACCTTTTAGAATCTTTTTCTCGTTAGCTTTCTGCAGTTTTGTTATTAGCAGAGTATAAATAATTGTGAAATAGTAACAAAGTGGAACAGTGGATATTGATTTCTAATTACTCACAAGGGTGGTTGACATCTAAACATTAGTCTTGCTTACAAACCTTAAAAGAATTGTATTTTTCTAACTCAGTCTACAGAATGTGTAATAAATCAGTGATTTTTACAGTATGTGTGCGCTTTATTGTGGAGCATACCTGTCACACTGAAGTATTTTATGACGTAGTTAGGTTTCTTGGAATACTGTGCGTGGGCTTAGGGCTGTCACCGGGGACAGACTGCTCTCTGCTTTGTTTTGTAATATTCTCTGCCAGCCAACCTATAAAACAGCACTGACCTATTCAGTAGGTGTGCTTTGTACACAAATGTTGCATCCAAAAGTAATGTCTTTCTATATGCAAATCAATAGGTACAGTACATGAAAATTCCACCACTCTACATTTTTGATACAGTGTAGGAGGGTTTAAAAATGGAGTGTTTGTTTTACATATAACTTTAGTGTAGTAATTTATTTAATACATTTGGTTGGGGGATAATGCATTTACATAAAATTACTAATACTTTTGTCTCCCTGTTTCTCTGTTCTAGGCATAAAATCATTGGATTATAATAACTCTGAAGTTTTTGGAACTCAAGTGATGTTAAAACAATTTAGGCCTATTGGAATATGGCCACCTGTTAAAATGCAAAAGCTAAAGGAGCTATTACATATAAAAACTTATTGAAGACCTGAATTTCCTGGATATCTGTCATTTAACTGCTTCCTTAAATGACCATGTTTGGGATCTCATGCAACCAGTGTATATTTTGGAGACTATTCTCCAAAAGGGAATTGTGCATTTAAAAAGCAGAGATGACTATGTCTTCTTTTGGAACTTACTAAAGCTAAACATATTTACAAATCATGACCAGCTTGAAGCGGTCCCAGACTGAAAGAGCTGTTGCCACTGGGGTAGCAGTTGGAACAGATGGAGGTTCTAAAGTTCACTCAGATGACTTTTACATGAGGCGCTTTAGGTCACAGAATGGCAGCTTAGGATCTGCAGTCATGGCTCCAGTGGGGCCTCCACGCAGTGACGGTTCCCACCACCTTACCTCTACTCCTGGTGTTCCCAAAATGGGAGTTAGGGCCAGGATTGCTGATTGGCCCCCAAGGAAGGAAAATGTCAAAGAAACTAGCAGATCAAGTCAAGAAAATGAAACATCAAGTTGCCTTGATAGTATGTCCTCTAAAAGCAGTCCTGGGAGTCAGGGGAGCTCTGTTAACCTGAATGCTAGTGACTCTGTCATGTTAAAGAGTATCCAGAACACTCTTAAAAACAAAACAAGACAATCTGAGAATCTAGATTCTAGGTTTCTTACACCTGATGGTTACCCCAGTTCCCCTAGGAAAGCCCTTCGCAGAATAAGACAACGCAGTAACAGTGACATTACCCTAAGTGAACTTGATGTGGATAGCTTTGATGAATGTATTTCACCCACTTTTAAATCTGGGCCATCACTGCACAGGGAATATGGCAGCACATCCTCAATAGATAAGCAGGGAACTTCAGGGGACAGTTTTTTTGATTTATTAAAGGGTTATAAAGATGAGAAGTCTGATCAGAGAAGCCCAGCTCCAGCCAAACTCAGTGAACTTCTGATAGCCAGTGGAAGCAAGGGTTCAGGATTCTCTTTGGATGTGATAGATGGGCCTATCACTCAGAGAGAGAATCTCAGACTCTTTAAGGAGAGGGAGAAACCACTTAAAAGGCGCTCAAAATCAGAGACTGGAGATTCTTCTATTTTTCGTAAGTTGCGTAATGCCAAAGGTGAAGGGGAACTCACAAAGTCTTCAGACCTTGAAGATAACAGGTCAGAAGACAGTGTCAGGCCTTGGACTTGTCCAAAATGCTTTGCCCATTATGATGTTCAGAGTATATTATTTGATTTAAATGAAGCAGCAATCAATAGACATAATGTTATTAAAAGAAGAAACACTACAACAGGAGCTTCTGCTGCAGCAGCAGCATCATTAGTTTCTGGGCCCTTGTCCCATTCTGCAAGTTTCAATTCTCCTATGGGCAGCACTGAAGACCTGAATTCAAAAGGAAATCTCAATATGGACCAGGGGGATGATAAAAGCAATGAACTTGTGATGAGTTGTCCTTATTTTCGTAATGAGATTGGTGGGGAAGGAGAACGGAAGATCAGCCTGTACAAATCTAATTCAGGTTCCTTCAGTGGATGCGAAAGTGCCTCTTTTGAGTCTACTCTTAGCTCCCATTGCACAAATGCAGGAGTGGCAGTACTTGAAGTCCCCAAGGAAAATCTGTTGTTACATTTAGATAGAGTGAAGAGATACATCGTTGAACATGTGGACCTAGGTGCATACTATTATCGGAAATTCTTCTATCAGAAGGGTAAGTAACCTTTTTTCCCTACAATATATCAGTATTTTTCTGTGACTCCAAATAGGAAATTATTTTGGCATGTAATAATTCATGCAAATCTTACTATGGAGTGCTGTATTCCTCTGACATTTTAATAACTTAGAAGTAAGTTTACCCTTAATAAAAAAAAACATATATCTTGATTCAGAGTAAAAAACCCCAAAACATTTAAATCAAGTTAAAAGGCAACAATTTTGATTTATGTGCATGTTATCTTGCATTACAATTATCACTCTAGGAAGAGAATTCTTATTCACATAATTCTACAAAAATTTCAGTATTTTTGAATAGCAGCAGATTCTTTCTTAGATAGCAACTATCTTAAAAAACAGCAGTAAGAATCAATCTTTTTGTCAGCTAGCGTTCCATTTTTTTCCAGGGGATGGAGATATATAAGCCCCTCTACCTCTCCTCTTGTTCCTCTCACTGCTGGCTATGTTCAGGAAGGACCAGCTAGAAGAACAGTCAGTGGCAGCAGTGGGTGGCCAGCTGGTAGCCTTGGTGCCACAAGCAAAGCTTATAAGGAAAGTGTGGCCATCTCTATGAAGGCCAGCCTGTGGCTTCAGTCCGACTGAAAGTAATGAGAGATGGTGGCCATTTTGAGTAAGTTCAGAAGATGAGCCACCTAAAAATTGTAGGACTCAAGGTCATAGCATGAGAATTCATAACTTTGGAATGTTTATGCCATGGGATTGCCGCTTATCAAAGTGTTTGGGTCACTGCATCTTGGCTCTGTGTTTCAAAGTGCATGGTGGATACATGACAGTACTATACATGTCCTGAGACGGGCTATTTTTGCCATAGTAAGGTCCAGTTCAATATATGATAATTTCAGAAGAAACTTGCAAGAGTTATGCTGTTTGTGGCTGTCATTCTCAATATGACAGTATGAGCTTTGGCCCCCTACTTATGTCTTCGCCAGCTGTTGGCAATGAGTTTATCATGGTATTTTGTAGTCCCCTATCTACAGTTACGGCTTCTACAAAGCTGCTTCCCATCTGTTTGAATTAGGTCCAAACTTCCAAACTAATTCTTGGTGTAGTTTACTCTATCCCAGTGAGTGAATGTTAATTGGAATCACTGTAGTAAGTGTCAGAAAGACTTAGAGGCTTGATATACAGAACTTGAAGACAGACAAGTTTAGAAGACAGAGAGATGGAGATGTTTCAGTTTTGAAAATGCTTCTTTTTCAAGTGAACATGTCACTTGCTGACTATGTAAACATACAGAGACTTATATTAGCACTAACTCATATTTGCCAAGTTGTGTAGCTCCACATGTGGTATCATACACACAAAATGTAATGAGCTAATTTGCATATTTGCAAATAATTTGCATGCAGTAATAAATTTCAGCTTCTGTTCAATACACCCTGCCCCAAGCAGTGGCATGGTTATGACATGAAGTGATACAAAACTTGGTATCTGTGTCACTTCCCTGGTGCCTTCTATTCACGGTCTCAATGGGCTATACAAAACATGAGGGATGAAACACCTCGCAGAAGGCCCAGCTGTCTGGTTTGGAAGCTGTGCAGGAAACTGTGAAGAGAAAAGAGAATGTGTGGGGGTGTAGGAGAGGGATTAAGGTTGGGTGCAAGGGAATGTGGGATACAGTGGAAAAGAGAGGGATACAAGGAGGGAGAGGGTCAGCAGATATGTAAGGGAATGTGGACTAAGGATGGAGACTGTGGGGAGCACAATGGAATTTGAGGAGCAGGAGGGAGACTGGGAGCAGGAAAATACAGCAAAAGGTATAGGACTGGAGGTTAGAACACCATAGAAGAAAACTGTGAGTGTGGTAAGGACAGAGGTAGAAACAGTTGAGAGGATGTGTGGTAACATAGGGGACTGATTGGGGAGGTAACTGTAGAGGGTGAGAATGCCAACTCTCCCACAAAGCGGGTTGGGAGAGGAGGTAAATGAAGTTCCCCTCCAGATAGCTAAGGGCAGAGCCTGGCCTTTTTGTGTGTGCATGTAACAACATGTAAGCTTGGATTCTGAAATTGAAATTATCACACACAAATAGAGGGTGGAAGAGTAACTTGCTCTTAAGACTTAAGAATTTTTTTTTTAAGGCTGAACAAAAACACACAGTTGCACTCCTTTTTTGTAGTCATGATGAAAAACAATTGTGAAGGAGAAAAGGAAGTACCCAACCTCCAGCAGAGGAAAAAAAGTTGCAATTAGAGAGTGTCCCATTTCCCATACAGCACTAGATAAACAATTTGTGGGGTGCCTGAAAGTGTTCAGAGCTGGCTGTAATAGGTTTCCGTGATATTATGTCAGGTGCAGGCAGATCCCTCAATATAGGTAATCTTGTGTTGATATACAGTTGGCTTGTGTATCTGATCAGATGGAGTCTATTATAGTCTAAAACGTTAAGGAAGCCGTGAGCAAAGTTTTTACTGGGAAAACTAAATAAATCAGATGATGTGAAAATATCTACATATTTTTAATTGCCAAACTCTGAAACCTGAGGGTGAGGAAAGAGAGTGAGATCAGAGCCCGAACTCCAATCTGAGCTGCAATGTGAAAGCATCACATCCACACAGTTATTTTTAGCACTCTTGCATTTGCTCCTCTACCACAAGTCTGTGGATGTTGGCTGGAGGGCTTGCTCCCAGATGCTGTGTAGACATACCCTTGTAGGACATATGCATTTTAGTTGCTGTACAAAAAATAAACGATAGATTAATTTTAGCTAATCTGCTATGAGGTTAAACTTGCTGTTCTATGAAAAAGCTTGTGAGAATTACAAATTTATCCAAGTTTGTAATTAATTTTTGAATAAAGAACTTCCAAGTATTCCATAAATTGTGCACAGTCTACACATACTACTACAGTCAAAGTTTTGTTTTATATTACTTTGAAGGTAAATGTAAATTCTCTAATGAGTTTAATTTAAACCAGGAAATTCTAGAGAATTCTGAAAATCATAGGTGACATTTCCCCCCCATTGAATCGTTTATTTTTAATTGAAAGAATGAAGTTCCAGCCTGAAGTTCAAATAAGTCCTGTGTTGCTTTTATGGTAGGCCCTGTAATCTTCTGTTATTCTATGTATTCCATAAATACTGACAATATTATGATGTAATAGGACTTGTTGCCTTGAGAAATACTTGTGTTTATAATTTACTGAGTGTTTCTCTAAACTCAACCTGCCAGGCAGTCTAGATTTGAATTTACCTAGTCACTAAAGATAGGTTTCCATTTAACTGTATGACATACTACATTAGTGGCAGCTCTTCTCTCACCTCCCAACTTCAATCCCCATGAAAAACAGTCCAAGAATTATAAATAGTAAAGAGGTCTCCTAACCCAACTTCTGAATGCTTGTGCTTAAGTTTTCAGGTCTATGTTTTGTTGGACTACATTTTTTTGTGTACTAGAAAATTTGGATTTGTGCATACGAATTGAGTAATTTACAGGTGTAAAATAAGAATTAATTAATTTTACCTGTCACTCAGCAAATAAGTGATTGTTCCTTCTGCCATATTTTCCACCACTTTGTCCAGTCCAATTTTAAACTCAATTAAGACTTTATTTTCTTTTGGGGTACTACTCCGTAGTCTCACTGTTATAAAATGTTTCTTGATATTCATCCTAAATTTTCTGCTACTTAATTTTGTCCGTACATTAATTTTATGACTTTTTTTCTTACTTACTTCTCAAATAATACTTCTCTTTGATTTTTATACCCTTCAAATACTTGTCAAGGTTTATTGTATTGCCCCTGAACTGTCATTTGTCAAACTATAAGTTAGTCTACAAAGAAAGTCAAGTATAGTCTATACTTCTTTTTATAGTATAATCAACACTGTCATTTCAGATTTAAATATGTAGTTCTGAGTTTTTTGCATCCATTAATTTGCTTTCCATACTTTTACTTTTAATGCATTGGGTCAAATGTATTGATTGATTTAGTGTGAGTGAAACCTACCCCTTTGCAAAGGACCAGCATAAGGGGCAAACACATGTTAAGTCCCATTTCACCCCTGTTTTGAGTACAGGCACAAAGACAAATTTCACCCTACAAATATAGATAGATCTCATTGGTGAATTGATGGCTAAGGGTGAAATTTTGGCTTCAGTGAAGTCAATGACAAACTCCCATTAACTTCATTGGGTCCAGAATTTCACACTTAATAAATTATCTGAATGCAAAATGTTTCTGTGAGAGCTGTAACATGAATTTTTCCTTTATTTTTATTTTTATACCCAAGAACACTGGAACTATTTTGGGGTAGATGAGAGCCTGGGTCCAGTGGCTGTGAGCATTAGAAGAGAAAAACCAGATGAAATAAAAGAAAATGGACCTCTGTATAACTACCGCATCATTTTCAGAACCAGTGAGGTAAGCAAAGTATGAGTGGAATAAGAGGGGAAGAAACTCGTAATGAACAGGCAAAGCCAGATAGTATGTGGTGAAATCATAGATCCAGGTAGTTGTTGTATTGAAGATATTAGAAACCAGAAGGAAGCCTGTTTGTTGCTCATCATGATACATTTTTGTCTTCCACATGTAAATATGCTACAGTAATCTCCTTACCAAGAACCATAATAAATTATATTTTATAGAATAAAGATAAATATATCACAAAGTGAACTATATAGTAGCATCCCACAAATAAACAGTATATTTGAGCAAATCACTTTGGTTAGGGCTTGAAAAATTTACTGGACATCATGGTGAGAGGCAAGTAAGAGAGTATGGAACATTCCACACCCTAACACTTTAGGTGGCAGTGCATTGGTCTCAGAAGCCTATTGTATTTTTAACAGCTAACTAGTGTACATGTGGAGGGGAGGTGGGGTAAGCAGATGGGGACAGTGTACAGAATTAGCCTTCTTTTCAGATGCTGAGTCTGGGCTTTATTGTTGGTCCCATCTTTCCTGGATAGTAGATGTTTGATAGATTGGACGCTTTCCCACAGATTCTTCTTTCTTTTCATTCCCTCCCTCCCTCCCTCCCTCTCAGCTGCTGCAAAAACAGTGTTTCTTTTCCTCTTTGCTTTTTTTCTAGCAGAACGAAACGATGGATATTCCACTCATCCTTCCTTTCAAACTGGGAAATTTCATTCTCTTCCTTTTCTTTTTCCTCTCACATTCAGATTACATCTCCACCATTGTTGCTGTTTATGGCACATTTATTTTAAGAGTGGCTATCTTCATTGCTGCAGTTCTTATCCTTTAGCTGGAGTGAAGATGACCAGACTCTTTGTCAATCTCAATCTCTGCTCTGTAAATTTAAGCAACAGAAACTACTAATCTTCAGCTGCTTCTAAGAATGCTGTCTCTGCTGGGGGAGTGAGGAGGTATGGTCTCTACTTACGCAGGTGTTGGTTTCATCATTTCTTCCTCCTATTGGTAGATTTCTAGAGCAGCAAAATGAAATCTGAAACCACTGTTTAGTGCCAGTCCTTTTGTTCAAACTGCTGGGGCAGCAGAAGTGAAACTGACCAATCTCTTGTAAATTACACTTTGTTACAACAAAGGTATTGTTTCACTCTTGGGAGAATTTTGTCAGTGGCAAATAGGGGAAGATGCTTTTTTAAAGCTGTCTTATGTCTGAAGTTGTGTGTTCCATTTGTTGTTGAGTTTTATTATAAAAAGGCACACACAATTGTTTGGCACACCCAAGGGTACGGCACAGGTTGTAAAAGCAATTACAGATTTTCAGGCTGTTGCTTTCTGTGTAGCTTGCTAACTTTAACTTACTTGACATTTACACTCATCTTATAAAGCTATTGAAACTTTCCTTCTCACCATTAATTTCAATTAACGTTATATGTAAGGTAACTATGATGTAACTTTCTTCTCCAAGAACATTCAAATGGACACATTACTTAGTTTATCTCGTCTGAAGTATTCAGTTCAAATGCAGTTCAGTGTACAACTAGGACTTTTGTTTCCTATTTAAAGCTCAAACTCTGATAAATAAAGATTAGCGTTCACCTTGCAGACCACCTCAGGCTAAACTTAGAGTACCACTGGCAAAAGTTGTGGGGTTTTTTTGTCTCTTATATCTAATTTACACTTAGGGATTTTTTTAATCTTATTTTATTAGTTTATGCAAGACATCCCATATCTTGCAACAGAATAGTAGTCCTTTTGGATGAGTAAATAAGATAATGGAAGGATGCGTGTAAAAAAAATAGAACTACTGTGTTTTCCGTACTAAATTAAAATAAAGTTTGCATAGACTTATTACTGGATAAATAATTAGGTAAATGAGTTTTTTAACTCTATTGCTGGTTTAAATTTAGTCCAGCTTTGTCGTAACCATAAATTACTACGTAATAGCTTTTGCATATTCTTCCTTCAAATCTGTAAGTAGTGTTTTGAGAATCGAGATGGGTAAGCTTGCAAGTATTCTCACCTTAGCATCCCAACCTCGGCTTCAGTGAATCATAAAACATCAAAATGCAGAACTGGAAAGGACCTTGATAGGTCATCTAGTCCAGTCCCCTGCACTGAGGCAGGACTAAGTATTATCTAGACCATCCATGACAGGTGTTTGTCTACTCTGTTTTTATAAACCTCTAATGACAAAGATTCCACAACTTCCATAGGTAATTTGTTCCTGTGCTTAATTTGCCCTTACAGTTAGGAGGTTTTTCCTACTGTCCTACCTAAATCTCCCTTGCTGCAGTTTAAACTAGGGCTGTCAAGTGGTTAAAAAATTAATTGCAATTAATCATGCTGTGAAACAATAATAGAATACTATTTATTTAAATATTTGTGGATGTTTTCTACATTTTCAAATATATTAATTTCATTTACACCACAGAATACAAAGTGTACAGTGCTCACTTTATATTTATTTTTATTACAAATATTTTTCACTTTAAAAACTAAAAGAAATAGTACTGTATTTTTAAATTCAACCAATACAAGTACTATAGTGTAATTTCTTTATCATGCAAGTTGGACTTACAAATGTAGAATTATGTACAAAAAAACCCTGCATTCAAAAAAAAAAAAAAAAGTAAAACTTTAGAGCCTATAAATTTAATCAGTCCTACTTCTTGTTCAGCCAATCACTCAGACAAACAATTCTGTTTACATTTGCAGAAGATAATGCAATTGAAATATCTGAAAATGTAGAAGTACATCCAAAATATTTAATAAATTTCAATTGGTATTCTATTGTTTAACAGTGCGATTAATCACAATTAATTTTGAGTTAATCGCGTGAGTTAACTGCGATTAATCGACTGCCCTAGTTTAAACCCATTACTACTTGTCCTGTCTTCAGTGGATGAGAACAACCTTTTACATACTTGAAGACTGTTATCATGTCCCCCCTCAGTCTTCTCTTGTCCAGAATAAACAAACCCAGTTTTTTCAGTCTTTCCTCATAGGTCATGTTTTCTAGACCTTTAATTGTTTTTGTTGCTTTCCTTGACTTTTTCCAGTTTGTGCACATCTTTCCTGAAGCACAGTGCCCAGAACTGGACACAGTATTCAAGTTGAGGCCTTATCAGTGCTGAGTAGAATGGAAGAATTACTTCTGGTGTCTTGCTTATAAAACTACTGCAAATATATCCCAGAATGAGTTTTTTACAACAGTTTTATACTGATGACTCGTATTTAGTTTGTGATCTACTATGAGCCTCAGATCCTTTTCTGCAGCACTCCTTCCAAGGCTGTCATTTCCCATTTTGTATGTGTGCTATTGATTATTCCTTCCTAAGTGGAATACTTTGCATTTGTCCTTATGGAATTTCATCTTATTTATTTCAGACCATTTCTACAGTTTTTCAAGATCATTTTGAATTCTAATCCTGTCCTCCAAAGTGCTTGCAATCCCTCCCAGCATGGTATCATGCACAAACTTTAAGTGTACTCTGTATGCCATTATCAAAATAATTTATGAAGATATTGAATAGAATCGGACTCAGGACTGATTCCTACGGGACCTCACTTCATATGCCCTTCCAGCTTGGCTGTGAACCATTGATAACTACTCTCTGAGTACAGTTTTCCCACTAGTTGTGCACTAACCTTATAGTACGTTTGGCTAGGCTATATTTCCCTAGTTTGCTTATGAGAATGTCGGGTGAGACAGTACTAACATCAAGATATATCACATCTACTGCTTCCTGCCTAGCCACAAAGCTTGTTACCCTGTGTAAAAAGGGATATTAGGTTGGTATAACATGATTTGTTCTTGACAAATTCATGTTGACTATTACTTATCACCTTATATCTTCCAGGTGCTTACAAACTGACTGACTGATTATTTGCTCCATTACCTTTCCAGGTACCAAAGTTAAGCTGACTGGTCTAAAATTTCCATGGTTGTCCATATTCTCCTTTTTATAGATAGATAGTATGTTCTCTTCAGCCAGGTATTTTATTAGACCCTGCTGACTTGAAGACATCTAACTTGCCTAAGTAATTCTTAGCTTGCTTTTCCCCTATTTTAGCCTCAGATCCTACCCAGTTTACCTAGATGTTTGCTATGATAGCTGTCCAGTCACTGCTAACCTTTTTGGTGAAAACAGAAAACAAAAAGGAATTTAACACTTTAGCCCTTGCTACATTTTCTGTTGTTGTCTTTTCCTCCTCGCTGAGTAATGGACTTACTCTGTCCTGGGGTCTTCCCCTTGCTTCTAATGTATTTGTAAAATGTTTTCATGTTATCCTTTATGTCCCTAGCTAGTTTAATCTCGTTTTGTGCCTTGGGCTTTCTAATTTTGCCCCAACATGCTTGTGGTGTTTGTTTATAGTCATCTTTTGGTTAAGCTAAGGTGGTCTGTTACCATGCCTCTTATCTTTCCTATGCATGGGGGTAGTTTCCTCTTATTCCAATATCTCTCTAAAAAACTGCCAACTCTTTGGAATGTTTCTGTCTTAGACTTGGTTCCCCTGGGATCTTACCTATCAATTCTCTGAGTTTCCTAAAGTCTGCCTTCTTGAAGTCCATTATGTTTGTTGTGCTGTTTTCATGTGCACTAACACAAGAAAGATCCAAATAGAAAGCGTGCACAAAACCCCCCCAAAAAGAAGAGGAGTACTTGTGGTACCTTAGAGACTAACCAATTTATTTGAGCATAAGCTTTCGTAGCTCACTTCATTGGAAAGCTTATGCTCAGATAAATTGGTTAGTCTCTAAGGTGCCACAAGTACTTCTTTTCTTTTTGTGAATACAGACTAACACGGCTGTTACTCTAAAACCCCCTCAGTAAATAGAGAAACAATTCTACATTTATGGTTTCTTTTTAAGTTACTGCCCTTTTCTAGTAAAGTATCATCACTAAATCCATATTTTCTACATTTTTATACTATATCAGATCAATACAATATCACAGTCTGAGTTTCATGTGAACATATAAATCCCATTACATGTTCCCAAATGTAAGCAGCACACACACAAAAAACATTCTCTAAGAACTGTTGTGGATTTGGTTGATTGGTTTTTTTTTTTAAGTTGACTCTAATGCTGGGAAAAAGTGCTGGGTTAACAGCTCTGGAGACTGAAGTTCTGTATTTATTTACAGAATGGGTGTGCAGGATGCGCTGCCCCACTTTGTCTAGCCAATATACCTCAGTCCGAACTGGAGGGATCATCTCTAGGTATGAGAGAGGGATTTATTCTCTTCTCTTTCAATCTGTCATAGAATCTTCTATGAATTACAATGAATGGTATCAATTAGTACCATCTGTTGGTGATTTTTTGACTTGAACGCTGTTAAATATAAATTGGACTAGGTCAACCAAACCACTTCACATAGTGTAGGTCATTGAATTGAGAAATACTATACTTTAAACACACAAGTACAAATGGACTCCTGTTATAATTAACTATTGTAAAATAATGGCACACTAAAGATCATTAATGTGTTCATCTATAGGTCTCAATTTAAAGGAGAAATATATTTCTTCACACATAGAAATAACTGGCTTCCAATAAATCAATCAAATAAAATACATTAATAATCTAAATTGCTTTATAAGCCACATGTAAATCTGACTAGATTGTTGCAACTTGATTGGCCAATATACTGAGCATTAATTTTGTGACAGAGTCCAATGAAATCCAAACTCATAGCATACTACATGTATAGTGGCACCCAACACACAATATGGAGGACAAATAGCAAAATAAAACCCTAACTAGGCAGTATTTTTGAATTATTTTTCCATATAAAAGATTTGGCTTATAACAGCAACTATTTTGGGACATAGCACTTCTGGGGTATTTAATGATTGCCTGGGGTTAATACCTGAAGTGCATAACTCTTACTGGTTGGCTATTAATCCTCAGGAAATTCCCTCTACCTTTGTTGCTTAAACTCAGGGCTTGTCTACATTGAACACTCAAGAAAGGTAAGGCGAATCAAGTAAAGATGTAAAGTCAATGTGCATAAATTAAATTGTGTTAACTTCTCTTCCCTCTTCCTCTGCCCTACTCCCATCCCTTTGCTTTCTTCAGGACTAAAGTGGCCTAAAATACCTGTAACTTAATCCTCCTCCTCCTCTTTAATTTACACACATTGGTTTCCTAACTTTAGTTGTGTTCCCTTCGTGTTCCTGTGTAGACATGTCCTCAGATTCCTTCTGAAGTGAAGCTGTTGAGGGGAAGGAGGGAGGAGAAGATGCTTATGTTTTGGTGCTTTGCTTCATTCATAACAAAAACCTATGTCTGTTCTAAATTACTGTTTGCTTTAATATAATCTGGGTTTTATTTATAAACTGATATTTTGTTTGGAAATTTGTCAGTCATTTTTGTGTTTAAAAGAGAATTTTTTTTTTTTTAATAAAAGACCTTCATGTAGTTAGAGCTTATTTGTATACTCTCTCTCTAGATATATACACGCACACACTGTATATGCAGGAAAGTTTGCCCTCAAACATTTGTGTGGGACATCTGATGAATATCATTCCCTTTTAGCCAACCTCATAGTTGGAATTTTCTGAAACTCATAAGCAGATGAAATTCTCATGTTTTGTAAAGTTCTTGCAGCTCTCACTAGGTCTGTCTCATTGAATATTTCATCTTTCAGGTTTATCTCAGTTCTCATTGCTTAATACTAAAGCCTTACAAGTCTGCTTTCTTCTCATGATGCTGGGGTCAATTTTAAATTTGACCTGCTACCTGGATTTTCACAAGAGAAATGTGAACTTCTATGTCTCTCCCCTAAGTATTAATTTCATACAAAATGTGAGCCTCTGGAGACTGTTATAAAGCACTTGCAGTATCATGTCTAGTATTTGGTATAATTAATAACATTCTGCACATCTGTATCTATTTATACAACATGAGTTACTTAAATCTCTCAAATACTATTGAGAGTTGGACAGGTAGTATTGTTCTTGTTTACTCATAGGTACACTGGGATTCTGAAAGATTGACTTGCCCTCGATGTCACAGCAAGTCAGTGTCAAAGTCAAGAATAGGCCCAGGAGTCCTGAGTCAGTTCTCTGCTCTTGCCAATAGTTGATACTTCCTCCCCAAATATGTCAAAATAATTTATTATTTCTGTGTTCTAGCTTCTGACTTTAAGAGGCTCTGTGCTGGAAGATGCTATCCCTTCAACTTCAAAGCATTGCACAGCCAGAGGACTTCCCTTAAAAGAAGTTCTTGAACATATAGTTCCTGAGCTGAATATCCATTGCCTCAGATTGGCTTTCAACACTCCTAAAGTCACAGAGCAGCTTATGAAACTGGATGAACAAGGGGTAAGTCCCAAGTTAAAGAATAAGAAAGACTCTTCAGTGTTATAAAATTAAATTGGGAGACCTGCATTGAACTTCAAAATTATCTGTTCGTCTTGTATAGCAGCAGTTTACTTCAGTATTTTAGTTCAAATGGGCATTTGCACAATGTTGGAAGTTGAAATGACTGTCTTTTTCATCAAGTCTTCCAGTATTTTTGGAATTCTTAAAATTAAACTCACCATGTTGAATTGTTAAATGTTTACTGTTATGAGGTAAACAGTGACTGAAGGAAAAAATTCTGATTTTGCCTGCTAACTTTTTATTAGACATTACTCATGTAAAATCTGAATTCAAATTAATTTTCTTGCTAGTTGGGGATTTGTTTCATCACAATAGATCATAATTAAGACTTTGCATAGCTCAGTAAAATGAAAATTGTGCACGTGCATTCACTTACTCTCTCACACAGTTCTCTGGCCAAAGTGGAAGGGACATTGTCAAAGAAGATTAAACCTTAAAAATTAACTTTAATGGAAGTTGTTCCATTTAATCACTCTTATTTTAAGGATTCCAGCCCTCATTTTTTTTAAAACTGCTCTTTTGGTGCTATTGTACTGAAAAGAGAAAAATCTCCCAAGGTACTGAATTCTTCACTGCTGTGCATTGTACTCAGTGCAATGCATGTTACTTCTGCAAGGGTTTTTTTCCTTAAACAAGAAGTAGAATGACAATTTTAAAAGGACATTTTCAAAACTGACTCTCTATGCTTTCTGCAGTTCTGATTAATAGAAGTCTTAAAGTGTTGATCGAGATCAGATATTGGCTCACTACTAATTTCCTGGAAAAACTTGCCTGTTTGGTGAGGTAATTAACATCAGATGATGGTTTGTTGAGCGTCGGCTGGTCTCTACCGTGTTTAGACTGGCCATCAGAAAATCTTTTGTGAGGGTGGCTTTCATCACTGCATTTCACTAACCAGAAGGTACATGTTTGCATATCTGACATGCACTTATCCTACAAGTTTGACTATGCAGAGGAAACACTCTTAAAGAACTACAGTCACTGGTAAACCACTTGTTTTATTTTTAAAGACTGTTGTCACTGCATATGCAGCCTAGAAGCCCATCTGTCCCTCTTCCTTCAATTTCTACTCTCTTAATGATTCTGGGTTTAGCAGAAAGAGCTGATACAGATTTGGACTGCATGGTCTCCTCCTTTTGTTGCTGAAGTTTGGCCTTGCAAGGCACTGCTAGTCTAGTCCTCATGGAAATTGGCTTTCTAGTGGTTTCCTGAAACTCAGCAATGCCAGGGAGTTCATCACACAAGTGTGAACATATAGAGGTGAAACCATTCAAAGAGCCACAATTACTGTTAAATAACTTTTCTTAAATGGTTTTGGGTGGCTTTTTCGAAGGTACAAAGCACAGTCAGGCCTCTCACTTTCATTGATTGCCAATGGGAGCTGAGGACTTAACACCTGTGCCTTTGAAAATTTCCCACTTTGTAGACTGCCAACCTAAAGACTAGCTTTTTGATTAATTTAGAACTTTAATGGTCCAGATGTGATTGGTGGGTGTCATATCCTTTGTCCTACAACATCTGTGTGGGTAGCTGTAAAAAACAAACAAACAAAAAAACCATAGTAATTGGCAGTGCAACTAACACTTAAAAAGGAATGCCATGTAATGTAACTGTTAAGAATACAGAATATTATTTTATATAAGATATTAGTAAAATAAGCCAAATTATAATTTATTTACCTCTTGCATAGAAAAAAATTTGTAAAATGCATTGCAAAATAACTGTTTTAAGTAGAGAAGAGACAAGCCCAGAATCTTAACATCAAGGATTGTTTTTACTGATGTGAAACAAGTGGTACACATCCTTCGTCCACAAGGTGGTTTAAATTAATCTCATAGAATCGGTCATCTTATGTTGTGCATTGCAGATTGAATTTAAAAGGAACAATATGCCCTTTAGGTCTCTTGAGTTACGTGTGATATCAATCCATTTTGTACATTTCATTTTATTTTACTAAATAGTTGTTGATCCCTGCAAAAACTTTAAATTGTTGCAAAGAGATGTATTATTGCATAGGTTTCAGATGAATCTGATTTAGAATATGATACCAAGAGTTTGAGATCACCCCATGTTGATTTTGTTTCATTTAAAAGGTAAATTCAAGGTCTTGTATAACCTTATTTAGAATCTTGAAATAAAATTTCTCTAGGGAAGAAAATACCATTAAGTTTGTTAAAAGGCACGATTGAAAAATGTAGACTTTCTTTTCTTTTAAAAATGGTTTTTGAAATCAAGGACATGAGGAATCAGGGATGTGGAAAAGGTTAGGAATTGGAGTAGGTCTTTTGAGGTCAGTACAGACAGTGAAATATGTTGACTTCTTGTGCTCCTGAAAAACTTACTGCTATATTTGTAAGACTTGATTCAGATATGTATTTGGGAGTTATATAGTTGAGCAGAGTAAAAATATTGCCCTTTCATGCCTAGGGGAATGTAGATAAAATAATTCCACTTCTAATCACAAAATTATCCACATATGGTGGAGATTATTTGTCTGCTTACCCGGGAACCCCTTCTGAAGACTGCAGCTAACATGGGATTCTGAGTATTTTGATATGAATACTTTTGCAGAGGTAAAGCCAAGTGTTATTTCTGTAGAATATAAAACTACTTGTGTTGGGAGATAGTCATAGAAATGTAGTGCTGGAAGGGACCTCATGAGGTCACCTATTCAATTCCCGCACACGGAGGCAGGACCAAGTATTCCTTAAACCATCTTTGAGAGGTGTTGTTCTTAAAAACCTCCAATGATGGATATGCCACAATCTCCCTTGGCAATTTATTCCAGTGCTTAACTATTCTTATAGTTAGAGATTTTTTCCTAATATCTAACCTAACTCAACTTTGCTGCAGATTAAGCTGATTACTATTTGTCTTACCTTCAGTGGACAGGAGGACAATTGGTCACTGTCCTCTTTGAGGCAGCCCTTAATGTATTATGAAGGCTATGATCAGGTAACCCCCACCCAGGCTTTTTTTCTCAAGACTAAATATGCCCAGTTTTTTTGTCTGTCCTCATTGGTCAGGTTTTCTGAACCTTTTATCATTTGTTGTTCTCATCTGGAGACTCTTGAATTTATCTACATCTTTCTTAGTGTTGCACCCAAAACTGAACACAATACGCTAGTTTAAGGCCTAACTAGTGTTGAATAGAGTGGAATAATTACCTCCTATGTCTTACATATGACATGCTGGTTAATACCCCAAGGTATTAGCCAGTTTTGTAACTGCATCACATTGGTGGCTCATGTTCAATTTGTGATCCACTTAGAACCCCCATATCCCTTTCTGCAATACTGCTGCCTAGCCAGTTATTTTACATGTTGTAATTGTGCATTTGATCTGTTCTTCCTTAGTATAGTACTTTGGGAAGTTTGTCTTGTTGATTTCAGACCAATTCTCCAAGGTCCTTTTGAATGTTAATCCTGTCCTCCAAAACCCTTGCAACCCCTGCCAGCTGTTGGCATCCACAAATCTTCTCCTCATAATCCAAGTAATTAATGAATAGTACTGGATCCACGATTGACCCCTGTGGGACCCCACTAGATACGTTCTCCTAGTTTGATAGTGAAGTATTTAGAATACTTGTTGAATATGTTTTTTCAGTGGGTTCATAGATACTTAGGTCAGAAGGGACCATTATGATAATCTAGTCTGACCTCCTGCACAATGCAGGCCACAGAATTTCACCCACCACTCCTGTAAAAAACCTCACACCTATATCTGTGCTATTGAAGTCCTCAAATCGTAGTTTAAAGACTTCAAGGAGCAGAGAATCCTCCAGCAAGTGACCCATGCCCCATGCTACAGAGGAAGGCGAAAAACCTCCAGGGCCCCTTCCAATCTGCCCTGGAGGAATATTCCTTCCCGACCCCAAATATGTCGATCAGCTAAACCCTGAGCATATGGGCAAGATTCATCAGCCAGATACTACAGAAAATTCTTTCCTAGGTAACTCAGATCCCACCCCATCTAATATCCTATTACAGGCCATTGGGCCTATTACCAAAACCATGTTATCCCATCATACCATCTCCTCCATAAACTTATTTAGTTTAATCTTAAAGCCAGATAGATCTTTTGCCCCCACTGCTTCCCTTGGAAGGCTATTCCAAAACTTCACTCCTCTGATGGTTAGAAACCTTCGTCTAATTTCTAGTCTAAATTTCCTGGTGGCCAGTTTATATCCATTTGTTCTCGTGTCCACATTGGTACTGAGCTTAAATAATTCCTCTCCCTCTCCGGTATTTATCCCTCTGATATATTTATAGAGAGCAATCATATCTCCCCTCAACCTTCTTTTAGTTAGGCTAAACAAGCCAAGCTCCTTGAGTCTCCTTTCATAAGACAAGTTTTCCATTCCTCGGATCATCCTAGTAGCCCTTCTCTGTACCTGTTCCAGTTTGAATTCATCCTTCTTAAACATGGGAGACCAGAACTTCACACAGTATTCCAGGTGAGGTCTCACCAGTGCCTTGTATAATGGTACTAAAACCTCCTTATCCCTACTGGAAATACCTTTCCTAATGCATCCCAAGACCACATTAGCTTTTCTCATGGCCATATCACATTGGCGGCTCATAGTCATCCTATGATCAACCAATACTCCAAGGTCCTTTTCCTCCTCCGTTATTTCTAATTGATGCATCCCTAGCTTATAACTAAAATTCTTATTAATCCCTAAATGCATGACCTTACACTTCTCACTATTAAATTTCATCTTATTACTATTACTCCAGTTTACAAGGTCATCCAGATCCTCCTGTAGGATATCCCTGTCCTTCTCTAAATTGGCAATACCTCCCAGCTTTGTATCATCCACAAACTTTATTAGCACAGTCCCACTTTTTGTGCCGAGGTCAGTAATAAAAAGATTAAATAAGATTGGTCCCAAAACTGATCCTTGAGGAACTCCACTGGTAACCTCCCTCCAGCCTGACAGTTCACCTTTCAGTAGGACCCGTTGTAGTCTCCCCTTTAACCAATTCCTTATCCACCTTTCAATTTTCCTATTGATCCCCATCTTATCCAACTTAACTAATAATTCCCCATGTGGCACGGTATCAAACGCCGTACTGGAATCTAGGTAAATTAGATCCACTGCGTTTCCTTTGTCTAAAAAATCTGTTACTTTCTCAAAGAAGGAGATCAGGTTGGTTTGGCATGATCTACCTTTTTTAAAACCATGTTGTATTTTGTCCCATTTACCATTGACCTCAATGTCCTTAACTACCTTCTCCTTCAAAATTTTTTCCAAGACCTTGCATACTACAGATGTCAAACTAACAGGCCTTTAATTACCCGGATCACCTTTTTTCCCTTTCTTAAAAATAGGAACTATGTTAGCAATTCTCCAATCATACGGTACAACCCCTGAGTTTACAGATTCATTAAAAATTCTTGCTAATGGGCTTGCAATTTCATGTGCCAATTCCTTTAATATTCTTGGATGAAGATTATCTGGGCCCCCCGATTTAGTCCCATTAAGCTGTTTGAGTTTTGCTTCTACCTCAAATATGGTAATATCTATCTCCATATCCTCATTCCCATTTGTCATGCTGCCATTATCCCTAAGATCCTCTTTAGTCTTATTAAAGACTGAGGCAAAGTATTTGTTTAGATATTAGGCCATGCCTAGATTATCCTTGGGATGCAGGCTTCCGATAGCTTCTGCAGCTTTAATTTAAAATAATCCCAGGCCTCCTCTACCTTTAGATCCATAAATTCTTCAGTCCAATCCACTTCCCTAACTAATTTCCTTAATTTTTGAAAGTCAGCCCTTTTGAAATAAAAAACCCTAGTTGCAGATTTATTTTTGTTAATCCTTCCATTCAGTTTGAACTGAATTAGCTCATGATCACTTGAGCCAAGATTATCCCCTACAACCATTTCTTCTATGAGGTCCTCACTATTCACCAAAACCAAATCTAAAATGGCATCCCCTCTAGTTGGTTCAGCAACTATTTGATGAAGGAATCCATCAGCTATCGCATCTAGGAAAATCTGAGCCCTATTATTATTACTAGCACTCGTCCTCCAGTCTATATCTGGGAAGTTAGTCTCCCATGATCACACAGTTTCCATTAGTATTTACTTTATTAAAAACATTAAAAGGGGCTCTATCCATATCCAAATTAGATCCCAGCAGTCTATAGTACACCCCAAGCACTATCCCAGGGGATGCTCTAATAGTTTTCTTCCCCAGTGTAATTTTTGCCCAGACGGACTCAGTCTTATCCATTTCATCGCTTCTTATTTCTTTACATTCTACCTCATCTTTGATATACAATGCTACTCCCCCACCTTTACCTTTATTTCGGTCTTTCCTAAACAGCACATACCCTTCAATACCTGTTGTCCAGTCATGGCTACTATTCCACCATGTTTCTGTTATCCCTATAATATCTGGTTTCACTTCCTGCACCAGTAGCTCAAGTTCCTCCATTTTGTTACCTAGGCTCCTCGCATTGGTGTACAAACATCTTAATTTTTGCTGTTTGGCCTCACTCACATTCTGTACCCTATTAGGCACGGTCATTCTACAGCCAGTATAACCTATTAGACTGGTATCTACACTGCCCTTCCTCCTACCCACGGCTGTATCCTCTCTTAGTTCGTGTTCTTTCCTCTCAATGCTAAAATCCGGCGTGGAGATTACCTGGACATCTCCCAACCATCTCCCCCAAATTCCTAGTTTAAAGCTCTCTTAATCAGTTGTGCCAGCTTCCATCCTAGAAGTCTATTTCCTTCACTACTCAGATGAAGTCCATCCCGAGAGAACTGTCCTCTGTCCATGAATGCCTCCCAGTGGCCATACATCCCAAAGCCCTGCTTATAGCACCACTGCCTAAGCCATCTGTTGATAGTCATAATCTTGTCACACCTTTGTTGCCCTTCTCTAGGAACAGGCAGAATCCCACTAAAGATCACCTGAGCCTCAATTTCCTCAAGCATCTTCCCCAGCCGAGCATAGTCTCCCTTAATACTTTCCAGCGAGAATCTAGCCGTATCATTTGTTCCCACATGAAGGAGAATCAGGGGATTCTTTCCTGCTCCCTTAAGAATCCTTTTCAACCTCAGGTCTACATCCTGTATCTTAGCACCTGGAAGACAGCACACCCTCCAATGCTCTCGATCAGCTCTGGTTACAGGCCTATCTATTCTTCTCAGTAAAGAGTCCCCAATCACATAGACCTGCCTTTTCCTGGTGACAGTGCTATTCTCCAGTCTATCCCCTGCTCCCTCTGGCTGCAAGTTCTTTCCATTCCTATTCTCCCTTGTAATCCTCTTTAACCCATCCTATATCCTCCTGGGGTTCATATTTGGTGTAATCTCCATTAACTCTTCCCCTTTTCCTATAGGACTAACCGCTCTTCTCTTCTTCCTTGCCCTTCCACCTTCAGTGACTACCTGCTGAGCCCCGTCTTCATTTTCCAACTCTGCAAACCTGTTCCTGAGCTCTATTTCTCCTTCACTAGCCCGTCTTTTCCTCTGCCTGGTTCTTTTAGTCACGTGCTTCCATTGACCACTTTCCTCACCCAGTCTCCCCTCAGAATTCCCCAGTCCTGCTTCCATCTGCAAGTCTGAGCTTTTCCCTTCAGATACCTCATGACTTTGTTCCATAATCTGCTCAAACCCCTTCCTAAACTCAACCAGACTTTCCACCTGCATCTCCAAACCTCGGATCTTTTCCTCCATCGGCTCTATCAGACGGCATTTCATACAGACAAAACTCTTACCAGGTGCCCCCTCCAGGATCACGTACATACCACAGCTTCCACATCCAGTCATCCTCATTGTGTCTTCCACGACATGGGTCTCTCCCACTGCTGCCTCTGTATCTGTCATAGCCTTCCCACCTAAATCCTGTTAATCTGGTGTTAGCCGACGGCCAAGGATGTTTGGTGAGGTGCCAGCTATGCCCCTTTATACCATCCGTGACTTTAACCGCTAGGACGCACTGTCCCTTCGCGGCGGGCAGCCCGGGCTAGGCTGACGGATGCCCCAAGGTCCTAACCACCCGTGACTTTAACTGCTAGAGCTCAGAGCTCCTTCGCAGCGGGCAGCCAGGATTGACTGACAGGTGCCCCAAGAGTTTGCCCCGTGGAGGCGGCACAACTCAACGCTAGGCTCTTAGTACTCTCACCTAATGGCCAGGCTTTAGAGCCAAAACGGCTGAGGTTCTTTAATTGTGTTGGCTGCTTTACAGTAAACCAGAGAAAACAAGTCAGGCTTATGCATAAATGGTTACCAAAATTTATTAAGCTAGATTCTAATCATGTGGTTACAAAATTGCTAGTGCCTACTTATTTAAATGTAGAGATGTTACACACACAAACAAGTTACAAAACTGAAGCCACAATCCCAAAGAAAGAAAACAAAGTATAGAGCTCTATTTCAAAATATGTGTACACTAAAGATAGGAGATCAGGTGTGGGTGCTTCTTACCCTCCTTGCATCTCTCGATTCCAGCGGTGCCAAGCCAGGATCGGTCACTCAATTCCGCGGAAAGACGAATAAGGGACAAGGCGTAGGGACCCTCTTAGCTGCAGAAGCCTTGGGAGGCTGTCACTTATCTGACCAGCAGATAGATAGTGAAAGCACTCAAAAATCATGGTGCTGTAGGTCCCCTACTTATACCTCTGTACTCCTTTATTCTCTTTCTCCTTTCTTATGCCAAATTGAGGCTGGTCTGTCGGGGTGACACCAGCTTTCGCAAGAGTAGTTTACACTTGCAAAGGAGAGAAACAATAAGTGTCGACTACTGGACATTTCTTTTATCAGGGTAAATATTTTCCCAACTAGGATGTTGGTGTGTGTGCATCACGCTATTTAGTTGGGGCTAAGAGCCATGTCTGTCACAGGGCCTCTGCCTGCTGTGAGCTTAATCCTTGTATCTGTTCCCAGAGGCACATTGTAGCAGCACACCTGTGCTTTCACAGCTTCAAAGGCTGTGCTGGAATATATGTTAAGTGCCTTGTTCCTGCTTCCTCCTGTGTTTCCAGCAATGCTGGTCTGACGGGGGGGAGGGGCGGCTGTCTGGCTACATCTGGGAAACACAAATCACACCAAAACACCACCACCCACAGCAAAAAAAAAAAAAAAAAAAAAAACCACAAGACAAACTCCCCTGTTTACAGCTCTGTTTGCTAGCTCCTGTGCCGCTGCCTAACTGGCTGGCTACTTTTTAGGACCCCTTCTCCTCCAACAGAGCTCCAACATTATAGTTGTTTCATCTAGCCCACAATTCCTTAGTTTCCTTAAGAGAAAGTCACATGGGACTGTGACAAAAGCTTTACTAAAATCAAGATAAATAATGTCTACTGTTTCCCTTCTCTCCACTCGACCAGTAACCCGATCAAAGAAGGAAAGTAGGTTGATTTGGCATGATTTCCTCTTGAGAAATCCATGTTGACTATTATTTATCAGTCTATTATCCTCTAGGTTCTTCCAAATTGATTAATAATTTGTTCCACTATCTTTCCAGGTATCAAATTAAGAGTGGCTGGTCTATAATTCCTCAGATACTTTTTGTTCCTCTTTTTAAAGATATGTACTAAGATTGCCCTTCTTCAGTTCTCTGAAATGTCACCAGTCCTCCATGAGTTCTCAAAGATAATCAAAGTTCTCTGTTACCTCAGGGTGAAATCCTGCCCCTATTGATGTCATTGTGACTTTTGCCATTGACTTCAATGGGACTAGAATTTCACACTTTAATTTCTGTACAGAACTTTGAATGTAAGTAGTACTAAAAACAGCCTTGTGAGGTAAACTAGTACACCGGACCCTCGCTAGAATGAGGGATTTGGGATTCATGCCAAGTACCATGTTATAGCAGGGACTGCATTAAAATGAAATTATTGTATACAGTAAATGTCACATCCATAAAGTATAGAAAATCTTAGAAAATAAACTCCTACTTTGAAGGAAACAATAAACGAGAAAAAAAGTGTTGCTTTATTAGATTTAAAGTAGACATTACAATAAACTAGTCTAGTTTTTCTTTAAAAAGTTGGTGAGTTGCTTTTGCTTCTTGCTGCTGTGCCGCTTCCACTTAGCAAACTGCAAAAGACTATGTAGCTGCATAATTTTTATAGGCTCAACGTCTTGCTTCTCAAATCATCTCAAAGCAGTCTCTGAGCCAGCTATAGTCACAGTTGACGTTGGAACGACGTCCATTTCATCTTCCTCCTCTTCTTCCACGGCGAAGGCCAATTCTTCAGCTTCTGGAATGTTGTTTAGTCGTACTGCCTGAAGAATTTGGTCATCTATTAGACTTTCAGCAACGGGACAAAATTCTTCTGCTTCATCATCGCCTCTTATCCAGGACTTAATATTTTGTGGCAGAGCAGTTACCCTGAGCCTGAACAGTTGCTGGCACAGCTCCTGCTTCCACTCCATGTCTGTTCTTCCAACTTCCTCCTCTGTAAATCCAGGAGCGGGTGACCAAATGACTCTCAGTCCCACCATCCAACAGCAGTTTATCGTTTCAGCGTGTAATAAATTCCAGGAATCGCTGCCAATGTAAAAGAAGTCTTTTATAGTCAACTTCTTCAGAAAATCGGTAACAGACAACTCGCTTTCTATCATTTTTCGTACTAAGTTCCTTCGATAGTGCTGCTTAAAAATGGCGATAACACCTTGATCAAGTGGCTTTTTGCAAGTCATGTTTTTAGGTAAGTATTCAACGCATACTTTATCGTCACGGGTTCTGAGTCTTTCGGCCAGAGGATGCGCTGGACGGTTGTCTAGCAAAAGAACGGCCTTTTCTTCTAAGGGTTTTGCCTGCAAATGCTTTCGCACAAAGGGACAAATTCGGTAAAGGACCATTGTTCAAAGATCTCTCTTGTCGTCCAGGAATTTTTGGACTTCTTGTATGAAAATGGCAGGCAATTTATATTTACGTGATGAAAGCACCAAGGCATGCGAGACTTTCCAATGCACAATGGTTTTAATTTATGCTTGCCTGTTACTTTATTGTTTTGTGTGAATGCAAGGCGATCTTTTGCCTGTTTATATCCTTCTTTCTTACCTTCATCTGTTCTGACAGGGTTTTATCGAGCAACATTTTATACTAAATTCCTGTTTCGTCTGCATTGTAAACTGGTTCCTCCGAGTAACCCTCTGCCTGTAAAATTTCCCTCAGCTTTGCTGGGTACGACTGCATGGCGTCGGCATCAGCAGAGCCTTTTTCTCCCGAAACTGCAATCTGAGAGATTCGGTGTCTTTTCTGAAATCGCCATAGCCAACCTGAACTCACCTTAAAATTGCTGAATTTGCCATTAAGTTCCCAGCTGAATTTTTCTGTTTGCGCTATAAGCGGACTAGAGATCGGAATGCCTTTCTGCAGTTCTTGTACAAACCGCGGGTACACCGCAGAATCAAGATCGGCATCATTTGCTAAACGGGCTCGTTTTCTTTGAAGGCCATGCTCTTCATCCAGGTTATGAATGTAAATTCTGAGCTTGTCAGCATTCTTTAGCCATCCACAAAAGGTGGACTCGTTAATGCCAATGTCGCTGCTAATCTTTACCTGGGTTTCACCATTTCTAAGTTGTTCGATAGCATCCAATTTTTCCTGCATCAAGTAAGCCTTCCTTTTTCCCAA
Organism: Lepidochelys olivacea; assembly: GCF_965140295.1. Classification (NCBI taxonomy): domain Eukaryota; kingdom Metazoa; phylum Chordata; order Testudines; family Cheloniidae; genus Lepidochelys; species Lepidochelys olivacea. The sequence goes on from NC_140416.1 coordinate 63,003,827, forward strand.
CATTTTTGACATCTTTCTAAAGATAAATACTGTACCTATAAATTTTTATTCCATTACATCTGTATGGCATTCTAGGCCTACAGCAATTGTCTTAGGGCTTGTCTACAGTACCATGCAGAGTCAATCTAAGATACGCAACTTCAGCTACGTGAATAGCTGATGCTTTCCCATCGACTGCACTTGCGCTCCTCATTCTGGTGGAGTACTGGAGTCGACAGGAGAGCGCTCAGCCGTCATTTTATCGCGTCTGTACTCAAAATTGTGCTGTACAGTACTTAAATTTGGGATCCATGGCCGCGACCGCATTATATCCGAATTTGCATTATAAAGATGTGCGTTCTAGCAAGGGTCTGATATAACATTATCCCTATTTTGCTCTTGGGGACACTGAAGCAGAGAAGGTAAAGTGACTTGTCCAAGTTCACATGGCAAGTCAGTAACTAATCTGAAATTAAAACTCAGGAGTTTTTGATTCCTGATTGTATGCTTGGATCATTAGACCATATTGCCACTATAAAAATAAAACTAGTGTATAACTCCAAGTAATGTGCACATTCAAATTTGCTCTCTTAAAAATGAGAACATTGAAATTAATATTTGCTACTCCCTGAACTTAAGCTGCATCTGTCACAAATTATCCATTTTGGCCTTGATGTTTTAGAATTAAGAAAGAGGGTGGGGGACAGAGGCATATCATAGAATCATAGAATATCAGGGTTGGAAGGGACCTCAGGAGGTCATCTAGTCCAACCCCCTGCTTAAAGCAGGACCAATCCCCAATTTTCGCCCCAGATCCCTAAATGGCCCCCTCAAGGATTGAACTCACAACCCTGGGTTTAGCAGGCCAATGCTCAAACCACTGAGCTATCCCCCCCCCCCCCCCACATATTCACTGTGCCACATTATATAATCCTCTATGATTAAGTTGTGAGCTCCCTAAATTAACTATCATAACACTGGCAAAGAGTCCTGTGACACCTTATAGACTATAGACCTTCTGTTAGTCTCTAAGGTGCCACAGGTCTCTTTGCCACTTTTACAGATCCAGACTAACACGGCGACCCCTCTGCTACTGATCATAACACTATCGCTATTGGAGCATCATCTCTTCCTAAGAAAATAGCATCCAATCATATTTGGAGACTTTTATATTGTGTACGCAGATGGTTGTTCTGAATTCAGGTTTTGCAATTTTTAGTGAATTGGAGTGTGGGAGTTTAGGTAGATTATGACAATCATAATTCAGTACATTAATTCACACATGCTCAGTAGCTATTGTTCAACACTGAGTATCTGAGCTGTTCCTAATTTGTTTATCCAAAACGTTTTATCACAGGGCTTAATAGTCCACATTATTGGTTGTCTTTATAATTTAACATTTAAAGAGGGAAGTTTCAGTCGTAGCAGTGAGAAAAGCTTTGGAAATCAGCCAAAAATAGAAAGGACATGACCTGTTTGCAAGTAAGGCACAGAGCAGATTATTTCTATTTGAAGTTTTGGTAGTCTGGCTAAGTGTCTCCTTCATGAGAACTATGGAACGATTAAATAACTGTCATCACATGTTATTGAAGATATTTGAAGAGTGACATGCAAGCTATGGTTAAATCTTGCTGATTCTATTTTCAGAACGTCTCCAATATGGCCTTTTTTATCCAGTCACCTAAAACTGTCATTCAAGTTCTTAACTCACATCTCAATTACCGCAGCATACTTCTCTCTAGCCTAACCAAATGCAGTCTTGTCCCACTCATATCCATTCAGAATGCTGCTTCAAAGATCATTTTCCTAGCCATTCACTTTGACCAGGTCATCCGTCTCTTTACATCCCTTCGCTGGTTCCACCTTCTCTATCACCTCAAACATAAGCTGCTTTTCTTAAGGCTCTTCACAGCCTATCCCCAACCTACCTGTCATCTCTCATTTGATAGTGAGATGTTGACTCCCACCTCCAATCAGCCCATGATGCCAGCCTCCATTGCCCACTTGTTATATTTTCAAACCAGCACCTTTGTTCTTTTTCCAATGCTGCCCATCATGCTTGGGAATAGCTAAACTAACTCATTATCCTCATTCAAAACCCTCCTCAAAACTTGCTTTCTTCCATGGAGCCTACAAAAAAAACTAACAGTTAGTCTGCTGGTGTGCTGAGACAACTGCCTATCATGCTGACTAATATTCTCTCATTGTTTCCTTGTGCTCCCCATCTGTCTTATTCTTAGATTGTAAGCACTTTGGGACAGGGACAGTCTTTTTTTTTGTTCTGCACAAAGCCTAGCTTAATGGGGTCCTGGTGCATGACCAGGGCTACTAGGTGCTATGGTAATATGAATAATAGTAGTCTCCTCTTCTGCCTTCAGTACTCCCCGAAAGTGCCTTATCAATAGTACAATGCTGAAAAAGAGGAGAAAACCTTCCTAACCCCCCCAGTGATTAAAGCAAGTAGACAAATTTTTAATTTTGAGTGTCCCATCTTAACGTGCATAACTACCAGTAATATTGATGATAATGACTCTTGTAGAGAATGGGTCATAGAGGACTTGAGTTCTACTCCTGGCTCTGACATTGACCTGTTATGTGACCAATGGGAAATGGCTTTTTCTTTTTTCTGTGCCACTGTTGCAAATTTAACCCTTCTAATCCCTAGTTCACATGGATGGTTTTTGTGAGACTTAATGGGCTATATACAAGTTAAAAAAATAGAAAGGAGTTGTTTACCCAGGTTTTAAAGGCTGACAATGCGAAACTTACTGAGAACCAACACTTAATTTTTAGTTTGTCTTTCGTGTATATGTTTGTTGAATTGTAAACGATAACCCTGTCACTAACAAAATCCATAAAACAGGTTTGTCTGATTCCAAATGTGTCTGGAGAACTGAACAAGCTGTTCCTTTGTTGAACCAGCAGACACACCCACAATCTGAACTTCAAAATCACTCTCTAGCAGGATCCAGTTGAATCTTCAAGAAAAGTACTCAGTTCTTCAATCCACTCTCCAGAAGAGCCTGGGACTTAGCTTTCACCCCAACCAAAGCTTCTTTTCATATCCTCAGATGACTTTTCCTGTTGGGGGAGCTTCTGAAATGTGGGTCCCACGAATTTCCTTAGCAGCTGGCATAATGCCAGCCTAATCTTCTCTGGCACAAGTCCAGTACATTTGAAGAGAGACTCCTCTCTCCTCCTCTTCACTCCAGCAGGAAGCTGGCAGAAACAGTTAAGCTGACCATTTACTTCCTTTCTTCCATTACTCCTGGGGGAATTTGGCACCAAAAAATTAAAAATTTTACACACAATATTTTGAAATTCTGCATGTTTTATTTGTCAAAATAACACAATATAATCAGGCCAGTTTCAGTTATTTTGGTAATTTGTTTCAAAATACCTGTCAGCATCTGTGTCTGTAACAATACAGACAACAAAAGAGATTCAGGAAATGTTTTTTGACAAATAGGTTCCTTACTAGGGATATTAATATAGAACTTTGAGTAATAATTCATTTAAACTACAATAGAGAAACCTATTTCCCACACCCTTCAGAAGCAGTGCAAAGGCTTAGGGGAGTCACAAGTAACAGAAGAGCTGAGGGAGGGGAGTAATTGCTTGAAAAAATCCTGGGAGTGAACCAGGAGTGTTGTTGGGGGTGGAAGAGGTATGGAACACGATTTTTTTATGGAGGGGAGGGATTGTTAGGGAGTAGAGGAACCTCCCCCATGCAAACCCTGGCTGACCTCTAGCCTCTCCCATTTGGTCAGGCATATCTGCCCCTGTCCCCATGTGTCCCTGCATCCCTCCTCCCTCGATCCCCATGTGTGTCTGCACCCCCACTCAGCCACCCCTCCTCCCCCATCCTCATGTGTCCCTGCACCTTCACTTAGCCACCTCTCCTCCCCCACATCCCCATGTTCCCTTCACCTCCACTCAGACACCACCCCAAGTCCTCATGTGGCCCTGCACATCCACTCCCATTGAGCCCCTAGCTCAAAGCTGTCACCCCACTAGCCAGTGTGCCCTGGCCCAATCTGCCCCACGCTAGCCCTTCTGAACCCTAATCTGTGACCCCCAGCAGACCTATGTGCCCTGCTCTGTCCATCCCCCCATATCTTATGTCTATTCATCTGGCCCCACAGGCAGGATGCTGTGAGGAATGAAGCCTCTCCTCCATATCTGATGCTGACTACTCTGGCCCAGGAGCCAGCTGCCCTCTGTGTTGGTGCCACAGCAACCCCTGGTGGGCAAAAGGTGTAACTGCTGTGCCTCTCCGGCAGAATCTGTTTTCTGCAGAGAAAATAAAATCTGTGGGGGACATGAATTCTGCCCTTGTGCAGTGGGGCAGAATTCCCCCAGGAGTATTCCATTAACTAATCTGCTTCACTATCCCCCATAATGTACATGAAATAAACAAAATACACAATAGGCTGGGATTTTCAAAATCATTAAGTGTTGGCCAGCTCCCATTGAAGTCTGTGAGAACATAGGCTACTGATGAGCACTTTTAAATGTAATATATTAAGTAAAAACAGTGGGAAAACTGTTCTTGTGTCATTTCAATGTTCAGGAAAATGCTGAAAATAATTTATATTGTGTATGCCCCCGTCTCTTTAGCATCTTGCGAGATATTTGCACAGAAATTGATTGTTACTTAAGTTATATGAACCTGAATTGAGTATATTCCACCTATTTTGATTTAATTGTAAAGAAAAGATACTGCACTTATGTTTGCACATTAAATGATAGTCATCAAGACTTGGCAGATTTTCAATCAGGAGAAAAATTGTCATTCTATTGCATTTCCTTGTTCTCTTAGAGACATTCCTTTAGGACAAAAAGAAAAGGAGGACTTGTGGCACCTTAGAGACTAACCAATTTATTAGAGCATAAGCTTTCGTGAGCTACAGCTCACTTCCTCCACATTCAGGACCAGAAAAAACAGTTTGTTCACTATCTACAAGGTGGAACATAGTAAAGCAATAGAAATCACTGAGTGACAAATCCATTGTACTAGCATTCTACTTCTCAAGAAGGTTAACTAGGTTCTGTCCATTATTTTCTTTCAGGAGCATGCTCTTTCAAATGAAAATTAATTTCCTGTTTCAATGTAACAGACAAAGACAGTCCTTACTATATAACAGAGCTTTAAAAAACTACACTAAATCTAATTTGGTTATGGACTCTTGCTCGATACTTTTATGTTTAGTGAAGTCACTCTTACTGAACTTTACTTCATTGTGGGGTTGTTGTGTCAATGTTAGATGTGAAGAAATAAATCTCAAATGGATGGGGAACTCAGTCTTTTCCTCACAATTTAGAGTAAAAAGTCATTTAATCTCCTTGCAAGCTCACAAGTTTGGTTCTCTGGAGCTGTGGCAAAAGAGCCAGTTATCTCAAATAAAGACGTAATATTTAATTACTTTCAAGGCTATTATTTTGTATTTGTGTTATCATCACACCTCAGAGCCCCAGTCTGCACCAGAATCCCACTGTGCTAGGAGCTCTACAAACACACAATAAAAAGTCCCTGCCCCAAAGAGTTCACAATCTAAGTATAAGACAGGAGACAACATGAATACAGACAAATGGGAGAGTACAAGGATGCAACGATACGATATTGGTCAGCATAATAGACAATGGTCTCAGCGCACCAGCAGCCTTACTGTTGTCAAGTTTTTTGTAGGCTTTGTGGGAAAGGAGAAAAAATTGATCCAAACCCTCCTGCCTGTCTCCTATAGAACAAAACAAAACAAAACTACTTCGTGTGCCCTGGAGCTTCTAAATAAAAAGTCTTTTATGCTCTAAAATTTTCATTGTAGGTGAAAATGTTAGGGCTTTTCCCACATTGTTAAAATTTGAAAAATAATTAATACTGAGTAAGAAGAAAGAAGCTAATTTTATTTATTAAATAACTACAGTATTTAAGAGGGGGAGAAATTGATTAATAATAATATTGCTTCTGCAGTTATGTAGAAATTCTTTTTATTTAGAGAGGTTTTAAAATAGGAAATAAAATACCATTGTTACGAAGGTGTTAGGTACTTCTGGTATTTTTACCAGCACAATATAGTAGCATTGATCCTAAATCAACCTACGTTATCTTACTAGTAGCTGTTAGAATCTGGTAGGGGATATTACCTAAGGTGTAAATATTATTTTCATTTAAATCACGTCTAATTGCTAAATTTTTTGCCAAAAATATGAACTCAGTGACAATTCAGACATTGACAGTGCTAGAGAGTTTAATATTTAATCATCCTGATTGTCAAATGGAAAAAGAAAAGCAAAAATTGCCAGAGAGAGAAATTTTATGTTAAAGCTTCTAAATTGATAAATTATAGCTTAAAAATAATTGACAGTGACCCTTAAAAGAAATAGCTAAAAAAAATGCTAAAAAAATTTCTTTGTGTAATTGTGTTTTGCTGCTTGTCTGAAAATTAGTCATAGGAAAACTCTTCTAATGCAAATGACCCATTCCTACAGTGGTGGACTGGTATCACCCAGTCAAATTTCATGTGTCTTCTGATCTTTCCTCTAGCTCAAGGAAACACGCTACTCATGGACATTCACAACAGTGATAAGCAAATACTATGAGCTACTCTTCTACATAAGGAAGCAGTGTGATCTTAATGATAGTGCATAAGGCTGGGAATCAGTCTGGTTCCTATCCTGCCTCTGCCTAGACTTTTTGTGTGGCCTTTAATAAGTCACTTGGCCTTCCTGTGCCTCAGTTTCTTCATCTGCAAAAGGAGGAGGATAATGTTTATTTCCCTGTGGAAAGCAATTTGAGATCTTCAGGTGAAAAGTACCTAGTCATCTCAAGGTCCCTGGTTCAATCCCGGGCTTTCACAGCCCTTCATTTTTATTAACAGTGAGGGAAATTAACTATTGGAGCTATGTACCAAGGATTGGGGTGGATTCTCCACTGGCAATTTTTAAATTGAGGTTGGATGTTTTTCTAAAAGATATGATTTAGGAATTATTTTGGGGAAGTTCTGTGGCCTGTGTTATACAGAAGGTCAAACTAGATGATCACAGTGGTTCTTTCTGGCATTAGAATCTATGAATCACAATGCTCATCATCCTTAAGGCAAAGATGGTAGAAAACAGCGGGGATATCAGCAAGAAAGTTATACAAATAATTAGGTATTTTTTGAGTCTGTAAACTAGGGGACTAACTAAATGACTGAAGAAAATCAGGCAGAATAAATGCTATATAACCTGAAAGATATATACATCTTGAATCTTTATTTCTGTTTGTAGTTAAGCTATCAGCTGAAAGTGGGGATCATGTATTGCAAAGGTGGACAGAGCACTGAAGAGGAAATGTACAACAATGAGTCAGCAGGGCCAGCCTTTGAAGAGTTTCTTCAGCTCTTAGGAGAACGAGTTCGACTCAAGGGGTTTGAAAAGTACCGGGCTCAGCTGGACACCAAGAGTAAGACAACCCTCTTATTATTTTTTAGACTAATAAGTATAACTTATGAGAGGAGTGTCAGTTACTGAACAGATTTCTTCAAAAATCACATTCTTGGCTATAAAGAAACAGCTGTTCAATATCAAAGGACGAGTAAAAACAAAGCAAACATGTAAATTGAACTATGTCAACATGGCCTTTTATAGGTTTGATAACAAACATTTCACTTTTACATTGAACCAAAACTCCGGTGCAAAGGTGTTCAAAAATTTGAGGTAAAAAATGAGTAGCCTCTGGAATCAATATTAATATAACAGGGCAATGAACTATATTACATTAATTGCATTGAGCATGCCTTATTAACTTTTGTTAATTTTTAATGATAATCTTAATGATCTGTTACTGCCAGAAGAAGAATATGCTGAAATGGCTTTGCAGACCCAGGTTCATACTCTTGACCTTAGTAAATTGATCTGTTAATTTTATGCTGTGTCCAACCTATGTAACTACCTTCCCTAGGTATTTTTGTCCTGTCCCTTACTACTGAATTTATTCTGTTCTCCTCAGCGACTTCTGCTGAGTTGGCCTATGTAAATTAAACTATTTATGACAACTATGCCACCAGTTTCCACCATAAAATATGTTGGAATGGTGATCTTGTTTTATGTGGCAATATTTGTAAAAGAAATATTCTGCCTTTTGTATGAAGGAGGCATAATACAGTTAGTGAGATCTGTTTTTATCAGGCAGTCCATACAGTGTCTGTATGTGTTTCTTCAATTTTAAAATCTTTTTAAAAACTCTGACATCTTTAAACGTTAGGATTAACCCATTTGTATTGAAGTCTGTCGTTATCTTGCTCCTTGCAGTACAGGAAATTTAAATAAGGAATTGAGTCATGAAAATAGAAAAACATTTATAAACTTCAGCTCAGCAAAAAATGTCCTGTTGCCATGGTTCTGCTATCACCAGTATTATAACTACAGGCAGTGAGAGCAAGAGATCATTAAAAATATGAAATTACTCAGCTTCTCAAGTATTACTTTAAAAGTCTATTTGCTGTAACCAGTAAAGAATGTCAAAATTGAATGTATAAAACTTGCTTAGAATTTTCAGTATTCACCTCCCTCAAATCAGTGTCATGTAACCTAGTTTTCCTACAGTGTCATGTAACCTGGTTATCTATGAGAGAAATCATGTGGGAGACCCCTTAAAAAGCTAGGGAGGGGAGGAGTCAGCATTTGATTTCTCTAAGTAGGTGGGTGAAGCACTGATCTTTCCCTTGTGGTGGTGGTGGTTTTTCCACTTTGAACTGCGCTAGTATTTCTATTATTCAGAAGAGAAAAGTTCACTTTCCTCAAATCCCAAAAAGATAAGTCTTTTAAATGCAAATTTTATAAGAACTACAGGCTCTTCAGATTCTGCATGAATACAGAGAGTAGATATTTCCAAGTGATAAATCTGCAAAATGAATTGAGTGGTTAGGAAACTGTTGAAGGAAACAACCTTCCAGAGACATATGTTGTCTGCACCCTTAAATGTTACTGTATCTGGCACAGGAAAATATTGCACAAGCTACGCTTCAAGATAGTTAACATTTTTCAGTTTTTAATTCCTGGATTCTTATACTTTTGGAGCTCATTAAAGTACCTTGCATTCATGTCAAGGTTCCTCCCCCACTCTGAACTCTAGGGTACAGAGGTGGGGACCTGCATGAAAAACCTCCTAAGCTTATCTTTACCAGCTTAGGTCAAAACTTCCCCAAGGTACAAAATATTACACCCGTTATCCTTGGACTGGCCGCTACCACCACCAAACTAATACTGGTTACTGGGGAAGAGCTGTTTGGACGCGTCCTTCCCCCCAACTTACTTCCCAAAACCTTGCACCCCACTTCCTGGACAAGGTTTGGTAAAAAGCCTCACCAATTTGCCTAGGTGACTACAGACCCAGACCCTTGGATCTTAAGAACAATGAACAATCCTCCCAACACTTGCACCCCCCTTTTCCTGGGAAATGTTGGATAAAAAGCCTCACGAATTTGCATAGGTGACCACAGACCCAAACCCTTGGATCTGAGAACAATGAAAAAGCATTCAGTGTTTTACAAGAAGACTTTTAATAAAAAATAGAAGTAAATAGAAATAAAGAAATCCCCCCTGTAAAATCAGGATGGTAGATATCCTACAGGGTAATTAGATTCAAAAACATAGAGAACCCCTCTAGGCAAAACCTTAAGTTACAAAAAAGATACACAGACAGAAATAGTTATTCTATTCAGCACAATTCTTTTCTCAGCCATTTAAAGAAATCATAATCTAACACATACCTAGCTAGATTACTTACTAAAAGTTCTAAGGCTCCATTCCTGGTCTATCCCTGGCAGAAACCAGCATACAGACAGACACAGACCCTTTGTTTCTCTCCCTCCTCCCAGCTTTTGAAAGTATCTTGTCTCCTCATTGGTCATTTTGGTCAGGTGCCAGCGAGGTTACCTTTAGCTTCTTAACCCTTTACAGGTGAGAGGAGCTTTCCCCTGGCCAGGAGGGATTTCAAAGGGGTTTACCCTTCCCTTTATATTTATGACACGCCCCCCAAATCTCAGCTAGGGTGAAACTCTGGCTGGGATTTCTTCCTGGAGCTCTAGGAAAAACAGAGTTAATAAGACACATGCATCTCTAAATATACTACCAAGTACATAAAGACTAACAATATTTTCCACATCTCAAGGACGATTTTAACCAGTTGATTCTGGGAAACTTTCACAGGAGAGTGCATCAGCCACTTTGTTAGAAGCTCCTGAGATGTGTTGGATGTCGAAATCAAAATCTTGGAGAGCTAAACTCCACCGAAGAAGTTTTTTGTTAGTTTCCTTGACGGTGTGAAGCCACTTCAGTGCAGCATGGTCGGTTTGCAGGTGGAAACGCCGTCCCCAAACATATGGGCGTAGCTTTTCCAGAGCGTAGACAATGGCGTAACATTCTTTTTCAGTGACTGACCAGTTGCTTTCCCTCTCAGACAGTTTTTTGCTGAGAAACACTACAGGGTGGAATTCTTGATCAGGTCCTTTCTGCATTAAAACTGCTCTCACACCACGCTCTGATGCATCTGTGGTTACTAGGAACGGTTTGTCAAAGTCTGGGGCCCTTAGTACAGGGTCAGACATGAGTGTCGCTTTAAGCTTGTTAAAGGCCTTCTGACACTTTCCGGTCCACTGAACAGCATTTGGCTGTTTCTTTTTGGTTAGGTCTGTCAGTGGGGCAGCGATTTGGCTGTAGTGCGGTACAAATCGTCTGTAATAACCGGCCAAGCCTAAGAAGGATTGAACCTGTTTCTTTGACTTTGGGACAGGCCACTTTTGGATAGCATCCACTTTGGCCTGTAGGGGGCTGATAGTTCCTTGACCCACCTGGTGTCCAAGGTAAGTCACTCTGTTTAGGCCTATTTGACACTTCTTAGCCTTAACAGTTAGTCCTGCCTCCCTTATGCGCTCAAGGACTTTTTGTAGATGTTCCAGGTGGTCTGCCCAGGAATCCGAAAATATGGCCACATCGTCAAGGTAGGCGACTGCATATTCTCCTAATCCCGCTAGGAGACCATCTACAAGTCTTTGGAAAGTGGCGGGTGCATTTCGCAGCCCGAAAGGGAGTACATTAAATTCATACAGCCCGAGATGTGTGATGAAGGCTGACCTTTCCTTGGCAGATTCATCTAGCGGTACCTGCCAGTACCCCTTGGTTAAGTCCAAGGTAGAGATGAACTGGGCCCGTCCCAGTTTCTCTAATAGTTCATCTGTGCATGGCATTGGATAGTTGTCTGGGCGAGTTACAGCATTTAGCTTACGGTAGTCCACGCAAAAACGTATTTCCCCATCTGGTTTGGGAACTAGAACCACTGGAGATACCCATGCACTGCCAGAGGGGCGGATTACCCCCATCTGTAACATATCCTGGATCTCCCGTTCTATAGCAGTTTTAGCTTGAGGAGACACCCAGTAAGGTTGGACCCTAATTGGGTGAGCATTACCTGTGTCAGTGGAGTGGTATGCCCATTCAGTCAGTCCTGGGGTGGCTGAGAACGTTGGCGCGTAGCTAGTGCACAGCTCCTGGATCTGCTGTCGCTGCATACGCCCAAGGGTCATGGAGAGGTTCACCTCTTCCACACCACCACCACATTTCCCTTCGTAGTAGACACCTTCGGGCCACTCAGCATCATCTCCTCCCTGGGCTGTAAACTGACAAACCTTTAATTCTCTGGAATAAAAGGGCTTTAGAGAATTAATATGGTACACGTTAGGCTTTCGGTTGGAGGTGGGGAATGCTATGAGATAATTAACAGCTCCCAGGCGCTCCTGGACCATGAATGGCCCTTCCCACGATGCTTCCATTTTATGGGCCTGGAGCGCCTTTAAGACCATGACCTGGTCTCCTACTTTGAAGGAACGCTCTCTGGCATGTTTATCATACCAGGCTTTTTGCTCTTTTTGAGCATCCTGTAAGTTTTCTCTAGCAAGGGCTAAAGAGGTTCGGAGGGTGTTTTGTAGGTTGGTTACAAAGTCCAGAATGTTAGTTCCTGGAGAAGGTGTAAACCCCTCCCATTGCTGCTTCACCAACTGCAATGGCCCCTTAACCTCACGGCCATATACAAGTTCAAATGGGGAAAGCCCTAAACTGGGATGTGGTACAGCTCTGTAGGCAAAGAGCAACTGCTGCAATACTAGGTCCCAATCATTGGAGTGCTCATTTAAGAATTTACGTATCATGGCCCCCAAAGTTCCATTAAACTTCTCCACCATGCCATTTGTTTGATGATGGTAAGGAGTGGCAACCAAGTGATTTACCCCATGAGCTTCCCAAAGGTTTTTCATAGTTCCTGCCAGGAAATTAGTCCCTGCATCTGTGAGGATGTCGGAGGGCCAACCTACCCTGGCAAAAATGTCTGCTAGTGCCTGGCACACACTTTTAGCCCTGGTGTTGCTTAGAGCTACTGCTTCCGGCCATCGGGTGGCAAAATCCATGAAAGTCAGTATGTACTGCTTTCCTCTGGGTGTCTTTTTCGGAAAAGGACCCAGAATATCCACAGCTACTCGCTGAAATGGAACTTCAATGATGGGGAGTGGCTGGAGAGGAGCTTTGACCTGGTCTTGGGGTTTTCCCACTCTTTGGCACACCTCACAAGACTGGACATAGGTAGAAACATCCTTGCCCATTCCCTCCCAGTGGAATGATCCCCCCAAACGGTCTTTGGTCTTGTTCACCCCAGCATGGCCACTAGGGTGATCATGGGCTAAGCTCAAGAGCTTGGCCCGGTATTTAGTTGGAACTACCAACTGTCTCTGAGGATGCCAGTCTTCCTGGTGTCCCCCAGAAAGAGTTTCCTTGTATAAAAGTCCTCTTTCTACAACAAACCTGGATCGATTAGAAGAGCTGAGAGGCGGTGGGTTGCTCTGTGCTGCCATCCAAGCTCTCTGGAGGCTTTCATCTGCTTCCTGTTCGGTCTGGAACTGTTCCCTTGATGCTGGAGACATCAGTTCCTCATGGGATTGTGGACCTAGGCTTGGTCCCTCTGGAAGCAATATAGGGGATGGAGCTGTTTCTGTTGACTGTGAACCGCTCTCCGCTGGTGAACTATGTTGGGATTCAGGCTCCGGCTGAGCCTCTTGTGTAGGGTTATCGGCTGCTGCCAGTTCAGGTTCGGTGGGGCTCTCTGGTGTTGAGGTTGCAAGTACTGGATTCAGTGCTGGCACGGGGTCTGGTGTTGGTTGTTTGGCTGGTTCCGGTTCTGGGACTGGTTCCGTCTGGGTCTCTGGGACTGGATCCACTACTGCTGTTGTAGACATTGGCCTGGGGTCCGGGTCCATCACCTCTGACTGGGTCCTGATAGAAGTTTCCGGAACAGAGCTAGGCCTCACGGCTTGTTTAGCCTGGCTGCGGGTGATCATTCCCACCCTCTTGGCCTGCTTCACATGATTGGCCAAGTCTTCCCCCAACAGCATGGGGATGGGATAATCATCATAGACTGCAAAAGTCCACATTCCTGACCAGCCCTTGTACTGGACAGGCAACTTGGCTGTAGGCAAATTGAAAGAGTTGGACTTGAAGGGTTGAATCGTCACTTGGATCTCTGGGTTGATTAAATTGGGGTCCACTAAGGAAGCATGGATAGCTGACACTTGTGGTCCGGTGTCCCTCCACGCGGTGACCTTCTTCCCGCCCACACTCACAGTTTCCCTCCGCTCCAAGGGTATCTGGGAGGTATCTGGGCCTGTGGACCTCTGGTGTGATTCCAGTGCAATGAACTGTAATCTGTTGGGGTTCTTGGGGCAGTTGGCCTTTACATGCCCCAGCTCGTTACACTTAAAACATCGTCCAGCTGACGGGTCACTGGGGCGAGGAGGGTTGCTGGAGAATGGGGTGGTGGGACGATAAGGGGTCTGGAGGGTTCTTTGGGAGGTAGGTGGGGCTTTGGGCGGCCCCCGGTAATAGGGTGTGGTCTGGGGTGGTCCCTTCTGGTCTCCGCTCCAACTGCGACCAGTTTTCTTCTTCTCTGCCACCTCCACCCATCTGGCTCCAATCTCTCCTGCCTCAATTACAGTTTTGGGTTTCCCATCTAGGATGTATCTTTCTATTTCCTCAGGAACACCCTCTAAGAATTGTTCCATTTGCATTAGGAAGGGCAAATTTACTGGAGATTCAACACTTGCTCCTGATATCCAGGCATCCCAATGTTTCACAATGTGGTAGGCATGTCGGGTAAATGACATGTCTGGTTTCCACCTTAGGGCTCGGAACCTCCGACGAGACTGCTCGGGTGTTATCCCCATTCTGACTCTCGCCTTGGATTTAAACAGTTCATACTTGTTCATGTGTTCTTTCGGCATTTCAGCTGCCACCTCAGCTAAGGGTCCACTGAGCTGTGGCCTCAGCTCTACCATGTATTGGTCAGTAGAGATATTGTACCCAAGGCAGACCCTTTCGAAGTTTTCTAGGAAGGCCTCAGTATCATCGCCTGCCTTGTAGGTGGGGAACTTTCTGGGATGGGAAGTGGTACTTGGAGAAGGATTACTAGGGTTTGTTGGGATATTTTGCTGAGCCTTTATCTTCTCCATCTCCTCCACATACTTCCTCTCTTTTTCCTTCTCCTCCAGTTCTTTGTCCCTCGCTTCCATAGCTCTCCTGTGAGCAGCCGCTTGGTGTTGTTCTGCCTCCCTTTCTTGTTCCTTCTTCAGCCGCATGAGTTCTATCTGTCTTTCATGTTCCCTTTGTCTTTCCTCAGCCTGAAATTTGGCTAATTCCAGCTGTAGTCGAGCTGAGGATTTGGTCATTCTAACCTCTCTGTTTTTAACTAACTTTACACCCGAGGTTTAGAAATAAACAAACAAAACTTGGCTGTAAAATTTTGCTGTGCGGGAATAGAATACCTATTCTCTGATAGTGATTGTCAGCCTACAGAAAAAGACAATTCCCTTGTCTCTGCTCTGGGCCCAATTTAAAGTAAAAAACCTCCAACTACTTGGAAACGTGCTTACGCAGCCCAAAGAAAAAAAAAATTCCTTTTCAAACCTGTGCTCCTTGTAAAACAAAAAAAATCAAAATCCTAAAAAAAAAACCCTGCCACTTTTGTCTCCAGGCAAATGGGTAGAGCACACACCCCCTATTTACTTTTAGGAAGAAAAGAAAAAAAAACAACTCTGGGTTGGAAGACTGTGAATTTCCCTGCAGGAGTTAAGTACCCTGCCTCCAGGCAAAGAAAACCTGCAATTCACAAAGATAATCTCCTTTTGTCTCTGCTTGGCCACAAAGCAGAGAAAAAACAATCTGCTTTCAGTTTCAACTGCTTTCTGGACTTTCTTTCCAAAGAAAAAAAAATTTCCTTTTTAAAATCTGTATTTCTAGTTCAAAAAATCTCAACTGGATCTCAAAATGATTTCAGGTTAATCCCACCGCTGTGCCACCATGTCAAGGTTCCTCCCCCACTCTGAACTCTAGGGTACAGAGGTGGGGACCTGCATGAAAAACCTCCTAAGCTTATCTTTACCAGCTTAGGTCAAAACTTCCCCAAGGTACAAAATATTACACCCGTTATCCTTGGACTGGCCGCTACCACCACCAAACTAATACTGGTTACTGGGGAAGAGCTGTTTGGACGCGTCCTTCCCCCCAACTTACTTCCCAAAACCTTGCACCCCACTTCCTGGACAAGGTTTGGTAAAAAGCCTCACCAATTTGCCTAGGTGACTACAGACCCAGACCCTTGGATCTTAAGAACAATGAACAATCCTCCCAACACTTGCACCCCCCTTTTCCTGGGAAATGTTGGATAAAAAGCCTCACGAATTTGCATAGGTGACCACAGACCCAAACCCTTGGATCTGAGAACAATGAAAAAGCATTCAGTGTTTTACAAGAAGACTTTTAATAAAAAATAGAAGTAAATAGAAATAAAGAAATCCCCCCTGTAAAATCAGGATGGTAGATATCCTACAGGGTAATTAGATTCAAAAACATAGAGAACCCCTCTAGGCAAAACCTTAAGTTACAAAAAAGATACACAGACAGAAATAGTTATTCTATTCAGCACAATTCTTTTCTCAGCCATTTAAAGAAATCATAATCTAACACATACCTAGCTAGATTACTTACTAAAAGTTCTAAGGCTCCATTCCTGGTCTATCCCTGGCAGAAACCAGCATACAGACAGACACAGACCCTTTGTTTCTCTCCCTCCTCCCAGCTTTTGAAAGTATCTTGTCTCCTCATTGGTCATTTTGGTCAGGTGCCAGCGAGGTTACCTTTAGCTTCTTAACCCTTTACAGGTGAGAGGAGCTTTCCCCTAGCCAGGAGGGATTTCAAAGGGGTTTACCCTTCCCTTTATATTTATGACAATTCATATTCAGCATTGGTAGTTCTTGCTTTTGGTATCTAAATCTAATTTTACCCTGAAATTTTATCATTTTCTCTAAAACTTGAGTGTTCAGATGTGAACTTCTATTTCTGGGTCTGGTAGGTTTTTTTTCACTGCAGAGAGCTTTGAAATCCCTTAATTCAAAATAGGTTTAAGATTTGATTTTGATATATTCATGTAATATAAAATTATGTATGTATAAAGTCCCAAAAGATGCCAAGAATCGTATTCTTTATATGCAGTATTTTATTTTTACGTAAAATTGGTAAATGTAGATTCTGTGCAGAGCAAGCACTATGTTTAAACTGCATATGTAAGAATATAGAAAAATTGACTTATTACTGCATAAGCTCTATTTTCAAGAATGGTTTCTCTGGCTGTTAGTATCTTAATATTATTATTAAGACTATGTCTCTTCCTCTCTTCTGGTTTAGAGTTTTATCAAGGTCCAGTATCTAAAGCATTTTTTCTTTCTTTTTTGGGTGATTATCCCTATGTATTTCATTTCTGGTGTGCTTGTGCCCCATTTGCTCAAGACTGGTTTCTTTTGGTCAGCAGTGTCTGTTGAGGCCATGCCTATGCCCTAGGTCCCCTCATGCTCTCACCACCTGAGTGCATAAAGGACAGAGTAGGTCCAGTTGTCCCTCTTATTTCCTGTGGCCGTGACAAAGAATCCCTGACAGTACCCACATCTCTTGCACACTGTGCAAGCCAAAATCTATTTTTGTAAATAATTACTATGTTCTTATAGTGTTAGTTTAGTGTAGTTAGTATTAGTATTTGCTAATACTGGCTGACTCACTCTCTCTCTATCTTTATCTATATCTCTATACATCTGTAGATATCTATGTCTATAGAGAGAGCGAATGAGAGACTTACTTTTTAGATTTAGCAATTTGTGGTACCAGGGCATAGTCTTTATGGCAGAACTGGTCTCAAGACTTGCCCCTCTTACGATGAAACTATTCTGCTGAACCATGCATACTTGAGGTGTGTGTGGGTGTTGCTTTGGAGAGGGGCACATCCTAGAAAAATGCTGACTGCTGTTCTTTTTCTAAAAGACCACAAAAGGTAGGAGAGGCTTGCTGCAAACTATTTCTCTGAGAGAGATTGAGTCCTCAGAACTGGAAAAGAAAGGCACTGCTAGGCCTCGGACTCAGTGCTCCTGCAAGCTCCAGTTCAACTCCCAAGCTCTTGGCTAAGAAGTTGTTAGCGAAGACCATTAGAGAAGCTAAGTCATCTGAGAGGTGTAGGAAGGAGTTCCCAGGTGAACAGGGGCTGCAAACAGTGGAATTTTGGAGTGAGTGGATGTGAATGATGTTGGAACAACTGTTGTGGTCTGCGTTGGCTGTGCTAACTTCTCCTTTCTGATGGAAGACTTAAGAGGTCCCTGGTGCAAGAAATGCAAGCTGCTGGCCACTGGTACAGTGACTAGAGTGAAATCCCTGTAAGATGCATGGACACTTTTCAAATACACCATAATCGAGGCTCAACTTAAATGTATACCCCAAATTAAAAAACACAGTAAAAGAACTAAAATAGAGCCACCGTGGCTTAACCATGTCAAAGGAGCAGAGAGAGAGATAAAAAGGCATCTTTTAAAAAGTGGAAGTCAAATCCTAATGAGGTAAATAGGAGCTTAAACACTGCCAAATTAAATGTAAAAATGTAATCAGAGAAGCCAAAAAGGAGTTTGAAGAACATCTAGCCAAAAACTCAAAAGGTAATAATAACAAAATGTTTAAGGACATCAGAAGCAGGAAGCTGCTAAACAATCAGTGAGGCCCCTGGACGATGGAGAGACAAAAGGAGCACTTAACGATGATAAAGTCATTGCGGAGAAACTAAATGAATTCTTTGGTTCAGTCTTCACGGCTGAGGATGTTAGGGAGATTCCCAAACCTGAGCCGTCTTTTGTAGGTGACAAATCTAGTGTCACTAGAGGTGGTTTTGGAATTAATTGAGAAACTTAACAGTAACAAGTCACCGGGACCAGATGGCATTCACCCAAGAGTTCTGAAAGAACTCAAATATGAAATTGCGGCACTATTAACTATGGTTTGTAACCTGTCCTTTAAATCAGCTACTATGCCCAATGACTGGAAGATAGCTAATGTAACGCCAATATTTAAGAAGGGCTCTAGAGGTGATCCTGACAATTACAGACCGGTAAGTCTAATGTCAGTACCGGGCAAATTAGTTGAAACAATAATAAAGAATAAAATTGTCAGACACGCATAGAAGAACATAAATTGTTGCGCAAAAGTCAAGATGGTTTCTGTAAAAGGAAATCCTGTCTTACTAATCTGTTAGAGTTCTTTGAGGGGGTCAACAAACATGTGGACAAGGGAGATCCAGTGGACATAGTGTACTTATATTTCCAGAAAGCCTTTGACAAGATCCCTCACCAAAGGCTCTTGCATAAATTAAGTTGTCATGGAATAAGAAGGAAGATCCTTTCATGGATTGAGAACTGGTTAAAAGACAGAGAATAAAGAGTAGGAATAAATGGTAAATTTTCAGAATGGAGAGGGGTAACTAGTGTTGTTCCCCAAGGGTCAGTCCTAGGACCAATCCTAGTCAACTTATTCATAAATGATTTGGAGAAAGGGGTAAACAGTGAGGTGGCAAAGTTTGCAGATGATACTAAACTGCTCAAGATAGTTAAGACCAAAGCAGACTGTGAAGAACTTCAAAAAAATCTCACAAAACTAAGTGATTGGGCAACAAAATGGCAAATGAAATTTAATGTGGATAAATGTAAAGTAAAGCACATTGGAAAAAATAACCCCAACTATACGTACAATATGATGGGGGCTAATTTAGCCACAACTAATCAGTAGAAAGATCTTGGAGTTATCGTGGATTGTTCTCTGAAGACGTCCACGTAGTGTGCAGCGGCAGTCAAAAAAGCAAATGGGATGTTAGGAATCATTAAAAAAAGGGATAGAGAATAAGACGGAGAATATCTTATTGCCCTTATATAAATCCATGGTATGCCCACATCTTGAATACTGCATGCAGATGTGGTCCCCTCATCTCAAAAAAGATATACGGGCATGTCATAAATATAAAGGGAAGGGTAAACCCCTTTGAAATCCCTCCTGGCCAGGGGAAAGCTCCTCTCACCTGTAAAGGGTTAAGAAGCTAAAGGTAACCTCGCTGGCACCTGACCAAAATGACCAATGAGGAGACAAGATACTTTCAAAAGCTGGGAGGAGGGAGAGAAACAAAGGGTCTGTGTGTCTGTCTTATGCTGGTTTCTGCCAGGGATAGACCAGGAATGGAGTCTTAGAACTTTTAGTAAGTAATCTAGCTAGGTATGTGTTAGATTATGATTTCTTTAAATGGCTGAGAAAAGAATTGTGCTGAATAGAATAACTATTTCTGTCTGTGTATCTTTTTTGTAACTTAAGGTTTTGCCTAGAGGGGTTCTCTATGTTTTTGAATCTAATTACCCTGTAGGATATCTACCATCCTGATTTTACAGGGGGGATTTATTTATTTCTATTTACTTCTTTTTTTATTAAAAGTCTTCTTTTAAGAAAACTGAATGCTTTTTCATTGTTCTCAGATCCAAGGGTTTGGATCTGTGGTCACCTATGCAAATTGGTGAGGCTTTTTATCCAACATTTCCCAGGAAAGGGGGAGGGGTGCAAGTGTTGGGAGGATTGTTCATTGTTCTTAAGATCCAAGGGTCTGGGTCTGTAGTCACCTAGGCAAATTGGTGAGGCTTTTTACCAAACCTTGTCCAGGAAGTGGGGTGCAAGGTTTTGGGAAGTATTTTGGGGGGAAAGACGCGTCCAAACAGCTCTTCCCCAGTAACCAGTATTAGTTTGGTGGTGGTAGCGGCCAATCCAAGGACAAAGGGTGGAATATTTTGTACCTTGGGGAAGTTTTGACCTAAGCTGGTAAAGATAAGCTTAGGAGGTTTTTCATGCAGGTCCCCACATCTGTACCCTAGAGTTCAGAGTGGGGGAGGAACCTTGACAGGGCATTAGAAAAGGTTCAGAAAAGGCAACTAAAATGATTAGGGGTTTGGAACGGGTCCCATATGAGGAGAGATTAAAGAGGCTAGGACTTTTCAGCTTGGAAAAGAGGAGACTAAGGGGGGATATGGTAGAGGTACATAAAATCATGAGTGGTGTGGAAAAGTGAATAAGGAAAAGTTATTTACTTGTTCCCATAATATAAGAACTAGGGGCCACCAAATGAAATTAATGGGCAGCAGGTTTAAAACAAAGAAAAGGAAGTTCTTCTTCACTCAGCGCACAGTCAACCTGTGGAACTCCTTGCTTGAGGAGGTTGTGAAGGCTAGGACTATAACAGGGTTTTAAAAGAGACCTGGATAAATTCATGGAGGTTAAGTCCATTAATGGTTATTAGCCAGGATGGGTAAGGAATGGTGTTCCTAACCTCTATTTGCCAGAGGGCGGAGATGGATGGCAGGAGAGAGATCACTTGATCATTACCTGTTAGGTTCACTTCCTCTGGGGCACCTGGCATTGGCCACTGTTGGTAGACAGGATACTGGGCTGGATGGACCTTTGATCTGACCCAGTGTGGCCTTCTTATGTTCTTATGGAAGAGATGATACGTGATCTGGAAGCCTAAGTTTCAAGATTGAGTAGCATCTGAGTAAAAACAGACCTATTGCGTAACCAGATTCAGAAAATGTTGTCTCAGATGCCACAAGGGGAAGGATCAAGGTGATAAGGGATTGGAGAAAGTAGAAAACAAAGAAGTCGGCTGATGATTTGTGACCAAGAGGAGAGAGAGAACTGTGAAGCATTCATTCCAGCTAGAAGTATCAAATCAGTATCAGAAACTCCACAAGTCATCTACTGAGGAACCTGTCTTCGGAGGACTGGAACAGAAAGCTACAAGGGACATACCAGATGTGTATCCTTGTGTTGTAAAATAAGCAGCTACCAAGAGAGGTTCTTATTTGAGTGCTTGCTCATATCGATTCCATTCTAGATGTGCGTACACCCACGGACGCGGTCATCAGAGATTTTTGCCTTAGTGGCATCCTTAGGGCTGCTGTGGCACACGCATCATCGGCAGACTTCCTGGCGCAGGGTTTCTGAAATTGTATGGAGCACTGGTTAGGGGAGGCTGTGCCTCCCCAAACAGCCAGGCGTGGCCCATCCCCCTATCCGACCCCCCTTGCTTCTCGCCCCTCATGTCCCCCCACCAGGACTCCTGCCACATCCAACCTCCCTAACCCCTGACCGCCCCCAGATCCCCCACCCCTGACTCTCTCCCACTGCTCCATCCAACCCCTCCTCTCATTCCTGACTGCCCCCCCAGGACCCCTGCCCGATCCAACCACCCTTTCTCCCTGACTACCCCTCCTCCCCGCCCCATCCAACTCCCCCCCCCACTTCCTGACCGCACCCCCACCGGGACCCCTGCCCCCATTCAAGCCCCCTGTTCCCCGCCCTCTGACTGCCCCGACACCTATCCACACCCTCACCCCCGACCAGCCCTCCCAACTCCCCTGCCCTCTATCCAACGCCCCTGCCCCCTTACCACATTGCCTGGAGCACTGGTGGCTGGCGGCGCTAGAGCTGTGCCGCACAGAGTGCCAGGACAGACAGCTGTGCCGCCCAGCTGGAGCCAGCCATGCCACCGCTCAGCACAGAGCACCGGGTCAGGCCATGGCTCTGCAGCCCCACTGCCCAGAGCAGTGAGCTGAGGCTGCGGGGGAGGGGGAACAGCAGGGGAGGGGCCAGGGGCTAGCTTCCAGGGCCAGGAGCTCAGAGACCGGGCAGGAGGGTTCTGTGGGTTGGATGTGGCCCTCGGGCCATAGTTTGCCCACCTCTGAACAAGATTATTTAGTGGTCCTTCTGGCCTTAAACTCTCTAAATTTATAAACACCTCTCTTCCAGAGAGCACAAATCTGCTAGACCTAGTAGAAAGAGGCTGAAATCATCTCTGCCTTTCTCTTCAAATGGTAGTTCATGACCCAAAATAGGTCCCTCTGACACACTCACAGAGACAGCTTGCCAAGCAATGGTACCACGTCAAGTGGAGCTCAGTACACTGCCCTGTACTGATGCTTTGGTATCAGCTTTGATGCACATGATACCTATCGCCTTGATACCTGTGACTCTGATGCCAGCGACCTTGATTCAGCTGTTTTTGCTACTGACCTTCTTGACACTGGAGCTATTTTTGAATAACATAACCTAACAATGACTATTCATCCTGAAAGAAAAGGAGGACTTGTGGCACCTTAGAGACTAACCAATTTATTAGAGCATAAGCTTTCGTGAGCTACAGCGAAAGCTTATGCTCTAATAAATTGGTTAGTCTCTAAGGTGCCACAAGTCCTCCTTTTCTTTTTGCGAATACAGACTAACACGGCTGCTACTCTGAAACCTATTCATCCTGAATCACCACTAATGTCTTTGGTGGTGAGACTGCCATATACAGTGCCAACCAGTAATATTGTTATGGTGCTGAGCACTTCATAAACGCCAGTACCATAGCATAAGCTTGTAGTTTATCTTCCCCTGTTCAAGTACCCTCTCTTCAAGGACCGACATTATTTTCCTCAGCTTCTGAGCACAGAGAGAAACATCCCCTATCCACTCACTGTGCTTCTGTTCCAATGACTCCTACTTTTCATAGGAGTATAGGGCCCATTATTACACTCAGAGACCTTCAGGATGTAGGGATGAGGATTCTCCATGGTACCTACCGTTTGGCCCGAACCCTTATCAGGCTCAATCCTCGCCTACTGGGCCCCTTTGGGGTATGCAACAATCAAGAGAGCCAGCTTCTACTTCCGAGGCTAGGACTACCTCCCCTCTGAAATCCTGTACAGTGATACAAGAGGCACAGGTCACTCACACTTTGCAACTGCAGGAGCATGAAATGATAATCACCACCAAAGACATTAGTGGTGACTCAGGTTAAATAGTCATGGTTAGGTTAGGTTATTCAAAAATAGCTTCAGTGCCAAGGTCAGTAGCTAGAGAAACATCTTTTGGCAGACATCAGTGTCTGAGGTGCCTACTTCCAGAAAAGCAGACTGGCACTGCCAAGTACCTTCATCTGGTCAAACTCAAAAGCATTTGAGTGCTTTTCTACACATCTGGTCCCAGGATTCTTAGGGGTCCACGATTGCAACCGCTGTACCTGAGAAAACCTGACAGCTAGAACCACCAAAAACACTACCACAAGACAAGAACCCAGAAAGATTAGATTTATTCAGAAGAAAAAGCTACTCCTCCGCAAGTTTGCAAATACATATTACTCATTTATCAGGCACTGTTATCTAAATAAGATTATTTAAATGAAGACCGTTTAAAATGTGATTCATAAGGTAGCAAGGAGGAACTGAGGACTATTGTCTCCAAGCGTCAGCTACTGGCCAACACTTCTCTCCAGGTGATGTCTCATGTCTTGGACATAGTATCGAGATCTACAGCGCATCCATCTTCGTGTGTCTTTAGGTATTGCCAAAGATTGCAGTCATAGACAACTATTGAGGATCCTCCATTTGATAGCTCTGACCTCTTGAACACCAAAACAGATGAAGCCTTGCACTAGCTAAAACACTCATGAGTAACTTAGATGTCTTTGGGAGTCTGCACACTGGCACTCAGGAGAAAACAAGCTAGGCTTCTGTCTTACTCCAGCAGAGCCTGCTCCTCACCCCACCACCAGGATAGTCAGTAGAGACCCTCAGAACCACCAAGAAAAAGAGAGAGGTTCCAACAAAGGGGAGACTACGGTTTCTTCATCTGCTACTCCCCCATTCTACAGAGCAAGAAAACAAATTTGATGCCTTGCTTATGAGTCACTTGGAGCATATAGAGGATCGGTACTTTTCCTCTTCTTCATATTGTCAACTGCCTGTTTTGTTTTCAGGAGGCCTGGAACCACATTGCCTCAGACCACTGGGTATTAGATATCAATGAAGTGTGGTATTCCATACTTTTTCAGAGCCTTCCTACCCTATTTCTTCTTCCCCATCCTTCTTCAGGGCCCCTTCTCGTTAGAGGCTGTTACAGCAAGAAGTGGACTCACTTGTAAATCTCAGAGCAATAGAAGAAGTGCCTCTAGAATTCAGGGGAATGGATTTCACTCACATTATTTTTTAATTTCATAGAAGGGAGACTGACTCCCAATCCTGGGCTTGGCACAATTCAATGCCGTCATCTGCCGTTTCAAATTCAGGATGGTAATCCGAGCTTCTACAATCCTGTTAGTAGATCCTTAGGACAGATTAATGGCTCTTGATACACAGGACGTGTATTTTCACATAACAAATCACCTGGTACACAAAAAATACATGAGATGACAGGTTAGAAGCGTCTAATATTGGGACAGATTTCTGTCCTTTGCTTTATCAACAGCACCAAGAACCTTCACCAACTACTTGGCAGTAGTGACAGCTCTGATGAAGCAAGGGATCCATTTATATTCTTGCCTCAACAGTTGGCTCATCTGAGAAACATCCCACATAGGTGATTGACTCTATTCACCAAATCCTACAGCTCAACAGTTTGGGTCTCAGACTCAAGAATCCAGAGAATAGAGGTCAGAGTACTGGATTCCGCAACAGGAAACACTAGTCTGTCTTAAGACAGATTTCAAAACCATAGTGGATCTCATCACCCAGCTGCAGGTTCACCCTCAAATATCAGTAAGAGTCTGTCTCTCACTCCTCAGACTTCCTGCATATATATCACACTGCCTGTCAGAGGTCACCTACGCTGCATGCAAGGATGATTGAAATCTGTATATCTACCCAACAGATATCACGTAGACATGAGGGTGTAGGTCCGCTGAAAAGTTCTTAGTGTTAAATTGGATCCTATCCAGGTATACAAAGGAGTACCTTTTTTTTTAATCTCTATCCACCAAACTGCTGTTGACAGATGCTCCCCCTGTGGGGCTCTCTTTTTACCTAGACAGAACAAAACCATTCAGAAATTCCTCTATACTTTCTGTAACATTTGCAAACAAGGGTCAGAAAATGTCATCCTAGAGACTTTCTTAGGGGGTATCTGATTGTATTAGAGCAGGGGTAGGCAACCTATGGCACGTGTTCCAAAGGCGGCACGCGAGCTGATTTTCAGTGGCAGTCACACTGCCCAGGTCCTGGCCACCGGTCTGGGGGGGCTCTGCATTTTAATTTAATTTTAAATGAAGCTTCTTAAACATTTTTAAAACCTTATTTACTTTACATACGACAGTAGTTTAGTTGTATATTGTAGACTTATAGAAAGAGACCTTCTAAAAACATTAAAATGTATTACTGGCATGCAAAACCTTAAATTGGAGTAAATAAATGAAGACTCAGCACACCACTTCTGAAAGGTTGCCGACCCCTGTATTAGAGCTTGCTATGAATTTGCCAGGCTAGATCCTCCCATACAGGATAGAGCCAGCTTCTCTGGAAAGATTGCCTCTTACTGAAACCTGTAAGGTGACTACACGGGAATCAGTACATACTCTTACACAGCACGATTCCCTAGTCAAGGCATCAAAATCTGACACCAGCTTTGGCAGAGCTGCCCTGCAGTCTTTACTTAAGTAGACTCCAAGCATTCACTTTCTGTCTGTCAGAACACTGCTTTTGATTCACGAGAAGTGGTATACAGATGGACAGCCACTCAAAGAAAGAATTACTAACCCTACTGTAATTGTAATTCTTTGAGATGTTATCCATATGTATTCCACAACCCACCCCCTTCCCTCACTATTAAAGTCCTGTAACATCTGAAGTTTGTATTGATAAAGGAAATGAAGGACATTTAGGCCTGCTCTGCCCGTTATGTCCTAGGAGAGGGGGTGCCAGGACTCCTAAGGTGCAGCCCCGGCCCCAGTGGACACAGCTGGCCAAAATAATTTAATCTTGAGCACATGGGGCACATGCATACCAGAAGGAGAATAATATAGACAACTCATCTTGATGAACCAGTTGCTGTATGGTAAATAGCCATTCTTTCCTGTGATAGTCCTGTTACGAAAGGCCCTTGTGAAAAAAAATATGAAATAAAATAAAATATATTTTATTTTAATGTGAAATAATGTGAAAAAATGTGAAATAAAAAATGGTGATGGTGATGATTTCGGCTTATGAGACTGCAGCAGCCCTGCTATGCAGAGGTCTACACCTGTGAAAACTGTCTTAAGCTTTTTGCAGCTGTTTGCTTTTCAAAAGCTAGAGACCACCCTTAAGAACAGTTGTTTTGGAATCCGTATTTAGGAAACTGTTTCCTGGCTGGAAATTCTGCATTGAGTCACCAAATAGGAAACTTAGAGTTGACTGTGAAGCTGCTCTTACAGCAAGCCATATCTGATCATTAGATCACAAGGAAGATCAGTGCTGTGGTGTAGGTTAATTCCCTAGTCCTTTATCCCTTTGGCAGCATTTCACAAGCAACAAAAGACAGGTGCATGATCCAAGACAGGATATAAGGCGTTCCCGGCACAAAGGAAAGCTGATTTTAGGTATTGTATGAAAATGCAACAAGATTAAATTTTATTTGATGTCAAAAAGGAAAATTAAAGCTAAGGATTGTTTTGAGAAATGTTAAGATTAGTTCCTCAGTGTTTGCTCTTACAAGTGATCATTGCAGTTAATGTTTTCCGTAACATCATAAATGAGAAGTGTTCATGACAGATATGTAGAATTCCTTCAGTTTTAAACATTGTGTCCTTTCAATTGAACACCTATTTCATATAGACTAGGGCAATGATCTCTACTCATCTTAGTAATGAACTTCAGCCAGTACAATTGCTGAAAGGAACAACATCTATTTGTTTTGTTTGGGTAAGGGGAAGTAGCCTAACTCTTGCTAGTCAGCAGTCTTTGGAAAGGAAATAAGGTTTGGAAATTACATGTATCCTAGGGTTACAACGAATTATGGTAATAATTTAAAATAAGTAAAAAAACAAGGAAACCTCTCAAACTACTTCCGTTATTACATTGTCTTTAAATATTATAACCAGTTGTGTTTAAGGATAAATCTTTCATTTCTGTCTAGCATGATGGATATTCATTCATGAATATTTAAAAAGTGTAATAAGATGACCTGGGTAACTTCAGGACTGTCAACTTGACTTTGATCCAGAATAATGGAATTGATTATATTGGTCTTGATTAATAAAGAATTAAAGGCCAATCAACATGGATTTACAGAAAGTAGATCTTATTAAACCACCCTGATTTTTGGAGGTTTTATGTTTGGTTGATAAATAATAATAGTTAATAGTATTGATGTAATATACTTTGACTTCTATAAGGCATTTGACTTGGTACCACACAGCATTTTGATTAAGAAACTAGAATCCTACAAAATCAATATAGCATACATTACATAGATTAAAAACTGACTGACAGGTCTCAAAATGTAATTGTAAATGGAATCGTCAAGTGGGTGTGTTTCTGGTGGGATCCTTCTGGGATTGGTTCTTGGCCCAGTGCTATTTAACATTTTTATCAATGACCTGGAAGAAAACACAAAACAATTAATGGTAAATTTGCAGATAAGACAAAGATTGGGGGAGTGGTAAATAATAACAATCTGGATCACTTGGTAAACTGGGCATGAGCGAACAATTTGCATTTTAATAAGACCAAATGTAAAATCATCCATCTAGGAAGAATGAATGCAGGCCATAGTTACAGAATGGAGGGCTCTATCCTGAGAAGCAGAGACTCTGAAAAAGACTTGGGGGTCATGGTGGATAATCATCCGAGCATGAGTTCCCAGTGTGATACTGTGGCCAGAAAGGCTAATGTGATCCTTGAATGTATATACAGGGGAATCTTGCATAGGAGTAGGGAGATTATATATACTCCCCTGTATTTGGCACTGGTAGGACTGCTTGTGGAATACCGTCTCCAGTTCTGGTGTCAGCAGTTCAAGAAGGATGTTGGTAAATTGGGGAGACTTAAGAGAAGAGCCATGAGAATGCTTAAGGTATTAGAAAACAAGCCTTATAAAGAAAGACTCAGTGAACTAAATCTATTTAGCTTATCAAAGAAAAAGTTAAGGGGTAACTTGATCACAGTCTGTAAGTACCTACAAGGGAAACAGAAATTTGATAATAGAGGGCTCTTCAGTGTAGCAGTGAAAAGTAGAAACAAAATCCAGTGACTGGAAGTTGAAGCTAGACAAATTGAGTCCAGAAATATGGTGCACATTTTTAACAGGGTAAATTACCACTGGAACACCTTATCAAGGGTTGTGGTGAATTCTCCATCATTAGCAGCTTTTAAATCAAAATTGGTTGTTTATCTAAAAGATATACTCTGATTCAAACAGGAGTCAATTTGGGGAAGTCCTGTGACCTATGTTATAGAAGAGGTCAGACTAGTTGATCACAATGGCCCCTTCTGACTTTACGATCTATGAATCTGGGAAAACCGTCCTGATCCTCAGGAATGACACTTACTTCTTCTGAAGTCAACAGCCTGTCACTGTCTTACAAACGGCTGGTTTTGTTCTTTGGTGAAAGCATTCTGGACTGTCAGGAGAGAAGAAATGTGAGTGAGGACAAATAAGAGAATTTTCTATATGACACAGTTTAAGGATATATTCTCTAGAGCAGTGCCAATAATAGATTTTACTGGTTCACTGGCAATTCCGAAAAAATTAATTGTTAAACTCATAGACTTGTGGAAATGAGTTCCACAAATTAATTACAAGTTATATAAAATACATTTCCTTTTTTCAGTTTGAAATGTGTTGCCTTTTAATGGAATGTCATCTTGTTTTTATTGAGAAAGAAATTGGAAGTGCCCAATTTACCTGTTCTTGACCAATCAATACTTGCACACTTCAATCCTATTCCATCTTATTTTTCTTTTTTCTAAACTACACAGTCCCAGCTGTACTAATCTCTCTCCATACAAAGGTCTGTCTTTCCATTTCTAATCATTTTTGTCACCTGTCTCAGCATCCTTTCTATATCTACTATACCTCTTTTGAGGTAAGATGGCCAGAACTGAACACAGTATTCCAGGTGGGAGAATAACTTTGGTTAATATAATGCCAGTATAATATTTTCATGATTATTTTCCCTCCTATTCCTTAAGCATGCTAACATGTTGTTTGCTTTTTGACTGCCATTCTCTGTTGAACAGAGGTTTTCAATGAGCTTTTTTTCTGATTGGTTACAGTTAATTTAGAAGCTTGCATTATACATTGATATTTTAAATGATCTCTTTCAATTCCTTACTTCATATGCTGAGTGTGTCAACACTGAGTTTCATCTGCCATCATGCTATCCATTCACCTTGCTTTAAATCCCTTTGAAGTAGGTCTGTTTAAGTTTGATTGACCTAAAAGATTTTGTCATCTGCATGTTTTGCCATCTCAGTCTTTTCCCAAGATCATTAATTAGCATGTTAAACAACACTCGTTTGTATAAGAAACACCCCAATGTTCACCTTTTTGCCATGTTGAAACTGGTCATTTATTCATGCTTCTTAGCTTTGTCTGTTAGACATTTTCTACTCTTTACAGTATTTTCCCACTCACCACATGGCTATCTACTTGCCTTAATAGCTTCTTGTAAGGGACTTTTTCAAAGGTTTTTTGAAATACTTTTAGAAAGACGGAGTATGCAGATAAGGACATTAAACTAGAAGCCACTTAACATCCAGAGAACACTAAGTGATCCATGCAAGACACATGTTGGTCCATAAGGTAAAGCTATCAGGCATTTTTATCACCATATTCTGCAACACTAAGTAAAGTTCTGTACCATTAGAAAGCTATTTACTTAGCTTTGTACTATATAACATTAATATATATTTCATAAGTATATATGTGATACTCTTAAAGAGTTCCCTGTTGTATTTCCTACAATGCTGGTGCTCAATTAGATTGAGTTCAGGATGTTCAGGATTCTTAATAATTTCATAATGTCCTTACTTCTTACAAGTTCTTTCTAACATCTTGTATTAAAATAGCATTGCAAAATTATACTTGCCTGCTGGGTGAGCAATTTTAGCAGGTGAGTAAATTATGGTTAGGTTTGTCATTGTTATTAAGGTGAAGATGAATGATGAGTGGGTTTTGTACCTGGGCTAGTAGGTTTTCATAACAATGTGGCAACCCCATTTTAAAGTATTTTTAAGGACTTAATAGTGTTGTTTTTTCACTTTATTAATTTTTTAATTGCAGCTGATTCAACAGGAACTCACTCTCTCTATACAACTTACAAAGACTATGAAATCATGTTTCATGTTTCCACCATGCTGCCATACACTCCTAACAACAAGCAACAGGTAGGATGGACTTCGACCATTTAGAATTCCTCTGTCCTCCACCTCATAAAGTAGTTGTACTGTCAAATGATAACTGAATATTACACCTATAGCAGTGGCAGAAAGCACTTAACTTTGTTGAAGTATTGAATACAGAGTGTTCTAAAAGAAAGTGAATAAACAGGAAAAAATTTAGGTCAACTGCAGAGAGCTTTGTGAATAATCTCATACTTAAAATAGTAAATAACTGCATTGGTATTTGACAACTACTATATGCAGCCTGTTAAAAAGTACTCTCCAGTGTCTAAACAACGCAAAAATAGAAGAGATTGAATTACATATGTATCGGGAATAAAACTGGCTAACTCTGTCACAGGATGTTTAGCAAACAGGTTTATGTAGGTCTCACTGTAGGCTCTTAATAGGTAGAAAGAACAGTCCTGTGAAAAAATGTATTTTCAATATATTTTAGTATTAGTTATTATCTGACATTTTCAAGAAGAGAGAACACAGTACAATAATATTAATAACGATATATAAAATCAGAAAAGATTCTAGTGCTCTATACAGTAAATAAATATTACTACTTGAAGCGCTCAAATTCAGCAGCTTCTAATAAGAAACATGACTGCCATTAAGGTTGGACAGCAGCACTATACAACAATTTATAATAAGATACGAAAAATTATTTAAAGTTCAGGGGGAATTTTAGGTAGCTGTAATGTATATATTCATACAATAATTACCAAAAGTGGAAGCTGGTGCTGTTATCTCAAAGACCAGGGGGATTTCTGTTCATTCTAGATTCAAGAATTTTAGCCTTCAACTGAATTTGTTCAAAGTTCAGAATGGTGAGCTTAGGTTCCATTATCCCTTCCTTCAGTCCACTGAAATCCTTCCAAGAGAGTGCACCTGTTCATAGAATCATAGAATCATAGAATATCAGGGTTGGAAGGGACCCCAGAAGGTCATCTAGTCCAACCCCCTGCTCAAAGCAGGACCAATTCCCAGTTAAATCATCACAGCCAGGGCTTTGTCAAGCCTGACCTTAAAAACCTCTAAGGAAGGAGATTCTACCACCTCCCTAGGTAACGCATTCCAGTGTTTCACCAGCCTCTTAGTGAAAAAGTTTTTCCTAATATCCAATCTAAACCTCCCCCACTGCAACTTGAGACCATTACTCCTCGTTCTGTCATCTGCTACCATTGAGAACAGTCTAGAGCCATCCTCTTTGGAACCCCCTTTCAGGTAGTTGAAAGCAGCTATCAAATCCCCCCTCATTCTTCTCTTCTGCAGGCTAAACAATCCCAGCTCCCTCAGCCTCTCCTCATAACTCATGTGTTCCAGTCCCCTAATCATTTTTGTTGCCCTTCGCTGGACTCTCTCCAATTTATCCACATCCTTCTTGAAGTGTGGGGCCCAAAACTGGACACAGTACTCCAGATGAGGCCTCACCAATGTCGAATAGAGGGGAACGATCACGTCCCTCGATCTGCTCGCTATGCCCCTACTTATACATCCCAAAATGCCATTGGCCTTCTTGGCAACAAGGGCACACTGCTGACTCATATCCAGCTTCTCGTCCACTGTCACCCCTAGGTCCTTTTCTGCAGAACTGCTGCCTAGCCATTCGGTCCCTAGTCTGTAGCTGTGCATTGGGTTCTTCCGTCCTAAGTGCAGGACCCTGCACTTATCCTTATTGAACCTCATCAGATTCCTTTTGGCCCAATCTTCCAATTGGTCTAGGTCCTTCTGTATCCTATCCCTCCCCTCCAGCGTATCTACCACTCCTCCCAGTTTAGTATCATCCGCAAATTTGCTGAGAGTGCAATCCACACCATCCTCCAGATCATTTATGAAGATATTGAATAAAACCGGCCCCAGGACCGACCCTTGGGGCACTCCACTTGATACCGGCTGCCAACTAGACATAGAGCCATTTATCACTACCCGTTGAGCCCGACAATTTAGCCAGCTTTCTACCCACCTTATAGTGCATTCATCCAGCCCATACTTCCTTAACTTGCTGACAAGAATACTATGGGAGACCGTGTCAAAAGCTTTGCTAAAGTCAAGAAACAATACATCCACTGCTTTCCCTTCATCCACAGAACCAGTAATCTCATCATAAAAGGCGATTAGATTAGTCAGGCATGACCTTCCCTTGGTGAATCCATGCTGGCTGTTCCTGATCACTTTCCTCTCATGCAAGTGCTTCAGGATTGATTCTTTGAGGACCTGCTCCAAGATTTTTCCAGGTACTGAGGTGAGGCTGACTGACCTGTAGTTCCCAGGATCTTCCTTCTTCCCTTTTTTAAAGATTGGCACTACATTAGCCTTTTTCCAGTCATCCGGGACTTCCCCGGTTCGCCACGAGTTTTCAAAGATAATGGCCAGTGGCTCTGCAATCACAGCCGCCAATTCCTTCAGCACTCTCGGATGCAACTCGTCCGGCCCCATGGACTTGTGCACGTCCAGCTTTTCTAAATAGTCCCTAACCGCCTCTATCTCCACAGAGGGCTGGCCATCTCTTCCGCATTTTGTGATGCCCAGCGCAGCAGTCTGGGAGCTGACCTTGTTAGTGAAAACAGACAAGCAATACTTCAAGCAATACTTGAAGAAAAAAAACACTTACATTAATTGTGAGTGACTGAAGTTCTCTGAGATGATTGCCTGCACAGACCCACATGGCACGCTCTCCACAGTCTACGGTCCTGGCTATTAATCAGTGATAGGAGCTCAGGGACATGGCTGCAGTTTTTAATATGCCCTTAGTTCCAAAAATTCAATATCACGAGGGAACACATGAGTGGCCCCAACAGCCAAAGTTTCCCAGAGGGTTCTGATAAGTAGTTCTCAACCAGGGGTCCAGGGCTACAAGCAGGTTTCAGGGGGGCTGTCAAGCAGGACATGGGGCTGAAGCCTGAGGCCTCGAGCCCCGCCACCCAGGGCTGAAGCCGAAGCCTGAGCAACTTAACTTTGCTGGCCCCCCTGTGGTATGAGGCCTGGGGAATTGCCCTGCTTACTACCCCCTAACGTTCCTTGGCTTTTATATGCAGAAAAACAGTTGTGGAACAGGTGGGCCAGGGAATTTTTATAGCATGTTGGCGGGGGGGAGCTCAAAAAGAAAAATCTTGAGAACCCCTGGATATGGAGTCCATAGGTGTACCCAGGGGTGTTGATCTATAGAGGAAATAATCTCAGTTCCCAGTCACGAGATACTTTTTTTGTCCTCTTAACCATCTAATTGCACCTTAGCAGTGATATAGGATCTTACAAGCTAAACAGAGATGGACTGGTTCAGTTCTCTGAAGAGAGATCTTAAAGGACAAAAATATATATAAGTGTTTGCAGAAAGCTATTTTGGCCATGCAGTAGTTGTCATTTTCTCCTCAGAGACAGAATTAAATCAGTGCCTATCATGGTAGTTGTGGGGGTGGGAAAGAGGAGTGCTGTATTGTTTGAGGTTCTGTCCTGTGTTTGAAACATAAAATCAAGGTCTTATAGCATCCTTG
Source organism: Lepidochelys olivacea (assembly GCF_965140295.1). Taxonomy (NCBI): domain Eukaryota; kingdom Metazoa; phylum Chordata; order Testudines; family Cheloniidae; genus Lepidochelys; species Lepidochelys olivacea. Next base: position 63,037,893 of record NC_140416.1, read on the forward strand.
GCATCTTTTATAAGAGCAGAGATGTCAACTCAAGTAACCTGGCCAATTTCAAACTCAGATAATCACATTCTATCTACATAAATTCCCCCTACCTATACATTTTCAGTTGAATAAATTTAATAGTCTCTTCCTTTCCTAAAGCATTCTGTAATGTTGCTGTGTACTGTAAAACAACTTCTTTTCAGTCCAGAAGTGGCTGCTTTTCTGTGATGAAGGAAGTTGGTATATTAATTTACAAATAAAACCTGAAACGTTTTATATTATTACAAGATCACAGTTAGTATGAATTTTTGTTTACTTTTGTCTGCTAACCAGCATTTTTGTTTTCATCCTATTATGCCCAGTTTGAGTGTTTATTGCAGAATTGCATTAGGATCTTGTGCTCTTTTGTGTGTAATAAAAAGTTTTTGTTGCAGTTATTTTTGCAGAAGAATAATATTTTTAGACTGTAGTGTTGGGTTTAAAGAAAATAACATCTTTGAAAAATACATTAATGTACACTGTCAACCAGTTTAAACCAGAAATATTAAGCTACCTCAAATTTGTAATAATTATATATTGAGTGTTGTTCAGCTTCTAAATATTACCAGCTGATAATGTTGGAACTCACACACACACAAAGTAGACAAACTAAACCATAACATGCCTTGCATTACAATTCATTTGCTTTTTAGAATCACTTAAAATCTTCCCCATACATAGTCCTTTCTTTGTGTTTAAAATAGAATTAAAACTGTTGTTATGGAAACAGAAAATGCAAGATGCTAGCATTTTGTCTAATATGTTAGACATTGGCAAGTTCCTCATTTAAGTCCTCAGATATTTTGTGTATTAATGTCTGCATTGACTTGTAGAATAAAACGATGGCAATAGCTGCGTGGCTTACACAAAAATACCCCATAATTAGTCATGATATTTAAAAATATAATTGCAGGAGAAATGAAAAAATTATGAAAAGATAGATGCATTTTAACCTATTCTCTGAGATTTCCATTGTCATCTTTTTAATTTTTTTTAGCTCCTGAGAAAACGGCATATTGGAAACGATATTGTGACGATTGTTTTCCAGGAAACTGGAGCACAGCCATTCAGCCCAAAGAACATTCGTTCTCACTTCCAGCATGTCTTTGTCATTGTAAGAGTGCACAACCCCTGCACTGACAACATCTGTTACAGGTAACTATTATCAGGTTAACAGCAAAAAGGAAATATTGACATATGCTGAGGCTTAGCACCTTTTTTGCATTCTTAAATGGAATACACTTTATTGCTTCCTTTAAGGAAACAGTTTTCTGGATTTTGTGATGTTAATAATGTTCTCTAGCTTTCAAATGAGAATGGGTACTAGTGGGCACATAGACATTTTCAGGAAACAAGTTGCTAAAAATAGTGCCTAAATAGGTGCATTTGAACATGTAAAATAAGGATTTATTTTGTTACTGATTGGATACTGAGTTCTGGGATCCTTATATTTTTAATCATGGGGTTTAAAAACTGTGGTGCAGTTTTGAAATTAGGCTGTTACCCTTTTGAGAAATTTATGAGGCTTCCAGATTAATTGAATTAGCACTGGATCAATCGATGTTTAATCTATTTGTGCTCATTAAATTTTTGTATTGAAAATGGATTTTATGCTCAATTTTCTAAGATTAGGTAACTAATTTATATGTAGAAAGAAAACTTGGTATCATTTGATAGTATTCTTAATATTTGTAGTCTAGTAAAAATACAGATTTTTGTTGAGAACTCATAATGGGTTTGCTGGTTTTTGTGGAAAAGACTCAGGAATCTGAGTTCATGCTACCACTTCATTGAAGCCATTGAAGAAGTGTGGCCAGATCTGCAGAAAGAAGAAACTGAGAGTTACATTTTCTGTCTGAAACCGTATTTTTATTACACAGTTGGCTTCTGTACAGAAATGTAGTTTGCAGATTAAAAAGTAAGCAGACACTTGGTTTCAGTGATACCTCTACATAGATACAGGAGTCTTCCCAAGCATGGTAACTTGCAGGATCAGGACCTTTGTGTGTTTCATGTACCTTTCATGGGCTTAAAATTCTTCATTGATGGGTTTTCCACTACAAATACTTGATCCATATTTATACAATTCAGTTCTGAAAAGTTTTTATAGGAAATCTCTCAGAATAAGTTTGACTTTTTCTCCACTGGATTATTTGGAACAGTTTCACAGTACCAGAAATTTTCTGTCTATAATGCAAACCATTATCTAATTTCAAATGTATAAAATTTTCTATGGGCACCCATGCTATGCTCTGAGTGCTTGTACAGATTAAAATACAGAACTGCCCATAAATAATTATTTCCTCATAAATCAGTCAGCATTCAGAATTCTGGATCTGAAGCCCTCTTCAACTTGTGCCATTTGGTGTAGTCTCAAACTGTTCACAGATGCTGATTATTAAATTAAATTCTTATTGGGAAGACATGGTCCCCGCCCTGAAGAATTTGAAATCTCAGTAGAGAGACATTGTGACAAGGGAAGAGAGAAGCAGGGGTGGGGGCAAGAGGGAAGAAGGGTTTCAAATACATAGCAGTGGGGTTATTTTTGTTTTCATGGTTGCATCTCTGTGGCTAAATTAAAGTTGAGTACAGTCATTTTGTTATGTATGAAGAATACACTGTATCCTCACCAAAGTTACAGCACTTTCTTTTTGGACACCAAATTAATTTTCTGAGAATTCTCAAGTAAATCCCTTAATCTGTTTAAGGTTAAATTTAATTTAAAATGGGTCCTTTAAGAAATTTAACAGGTCTTTTTTTGGTAACAGATTATTTCAGCTCAGCATTGTTGGCAGAGATGTGAATCTCTGGTGCATTGACTAGTTTCCAAAATGAAACTTTTGGGATTAATGATTGATTTTTGTTTTCTGTTATAATTCTGGAGTTTCTCCTTCAGCAGAAGCTGAAGAATAATGCCCTCCTTCAGAAAAACTCTCAAAAATGGTTGTCACCTCTTATTCTCAATGGGATTGAAACATCAAGCTGCTTTCAGTAAATTTAGTCACCACCCTCATTCTCCAGTTCCTGTTTGCCTTTTGACAGAACAGGGATGCACTGTCTTCCCTGAGGGCAGCTTGAGTTCATTCCCATTGGGACCAACAGGATACTATGGTCATTTTAAGAAGGCCACCTAAACTGAGAGCAACTTGTGACCTGAGTCCTATAAAAAATACTGTGTGGTTGTTGCCATTTTGAATGAGGACAAAGCCTGGTGAATTTCTCTGAAGGATGTTTTATGCACTACTCTCTGTTAAGGACAAACTTTCAGTTATGAATAATGCCAAACATAACCGTTAATCCTAAATGTTTTTTCTGAAAAAGCTACTTGTTGCACAAGAGGTACTGAACGCAGGGGTGAGAGGGAAGACAGAAGAGAGTGAAACCGGTGGATGTGTGCGCAGTGCACAGATTAACATAGGGGGTGGAAAGGTGGGAGGGAAACTTGGGGTTGTGGAATGAGAATGCAGGAAACAGCAGGGAAGGGGAATCTGGGATATACACCATAGCTGCTTTGTGCTTCTCTGTTGATGTAAAACAGCTCTATAAACCGCCTTTAACTGACCATAAGAGAAGAGCATGCATCCCATCCTCCCCCTGCTTCCTTCCCCCTCTTCTGGGAGGAGAGGTCTTTATAAACCATACAAAAGTAACATTTCTGTTCAAGGGGTAAATTGAGCAGGAGTTTAGAGTAGTCAGATTTGGTCCAAGCAGTTCACCTATCCTGAATGACTGGTTAAGAAGACAGCTTTTTCCAACTGACACAGAGCAGTGCTGACCTTAAAGAAAACAGACCAATGTTTTTTAAATTGTGCATACAATCATGGTGTTTGTGCATATAGATTATATACCCACATTTTTATTCATACACAAGTAAGAAAATTTGAGTTAGTGTATCTAAATGAAAACATCAAAAGAGTGTTAGTTTTGCTAAAAATAAAACCAAGAATGGTTTAGAATGAATTAATTATTGATCTTAATTAATATGGTCAATCATAGATGTTGCCATAGTATAAATATTAAAGAATAATAAGTACAGGAGCCAGAATTGTTCCTCTTCACCTCATAGGTGAGTCATGTACAACTCAGAGAATGTAATATATTAATATATGCCCCCAGCAGCATTGATTTACAAAAAATTGAATATATGGGACTTACCAAAATACTTGGCTATTAACATTTTAATTGTATTATTATTAACATATATTACAATATATTATATTGGCCACATTCTCAAGTTAGTATAAACATTGTTTTTGCATGTAATTGTACCTGAAGTAAACATGCAAATACAGAGTTTTGTGTGGGTTTCCAATGTGGGGTATTGTGAAAATTTTGCACATTATATGTAACGAAGCATTTAGTTATTAGATTATTTTTTTTAGCAGGGCAATTGAGAGCATTAAGAAGAGTGAGTGATTATTTACCTCTCTCCTCTATCCCCTTCTCCGATGTATACATTATAGAAAACTTTGAGAAACTAGCAAAGTAAAAAAATAATTGTCTGCATGTTAACTGCAGATACTTTGTGCCTCTGGTGAATCAAGCAACCTTTTCTTTTGCCAGTGTAGGTCTGTGTGAAAATCAGAGGATGACCTGAGAAGGGCATATCTGTGGGTTCTGTAGATTCCATAAACCGCTAAGGAGAAATTAAAATGTTGACACATCACTTCTTCATTTCTGTATTTCTTCTAGTGTTGCTGTGACAAGATCCAGAGATGTTCCATCCTTTGGACCACCAATCCCAAAAGGTGTTACCTTTCCTAAATCAAATGTGTTCAGGGACTTCTTACTGGCCAAAGTGATTAATGCAGAGAATGCTGCTCATAAATCCGAGAAGTTCCGTGCCATGGCCACCAGGACACGCCAAGAGTACTTGAAAGATCTAGCAGAAAAGAATGTCACCAATACACCCATTGACCCATCTGGCAAGTTCCCCTTCATTTCACTTGCTTCAAAAAAGAAGGAAAAGTCCAAACCTTATCCAGGAGCAGAGCTCCATAGTTCTGGTGCCATTGTGTGGAGTGTCCATGCAAAGGACTATTGCAAGGGTATGGAAATAGACTGTCTCCTGGGTGTATCTAATGAGTTTGTAGTTCTCATTGAGCAGGATACAAAGAGTGTGGTGTTCAATTGTTCCTGCAGAGATGTGATAGGGTGGACTTCAACGGACACAAGCATCAAACTCTTCTATGACAGGGGTGAATGTGTTTCTGTGGAGAGCTTTATCAACAACTCTGATGATATCAAAGAGGTCGTGAAAAGGCTGGAGGTTAGAATTTTTTTTTTCTAAATTAAAATTTGGTCTTTGTAACAAATGAATTACAATGCTTACAATCGCTGTTTGTTAATTAATTAATTCCACAAGGCCATTTCCTGTTTTCTCTCTCTATTCCTCCCCCCCCCACACACACACCTCTACTTTGACATCTACCAGAAAGTAGCCAGCCATTGTTGGTTGTTTTGCATCAGTCAGGAGTAGCTGATGTCGTTTAAAAAGAATGAGAAAAAATTTGGTACCTTCAGGAACCATCAAGTTGTACAGTAAATGCCTGTCTAGTCAAATGATCTTATCTATTTCTCTTGTTTCCTCTTTACTCTGTCATATCCATGTTATATTTAGTCTCAAATAAAGTTTGAGTAGAAGTTGCCTTACTATGTGTCTGAACAGTGCCTAGCAAATCAGGCCCCAATCTAGATTGAGGCCTCTAGATGCTGTCTCAATACAAATAATAGTAATAAAGTAAAATAAACAATTCATTGTATTGTTATTGTTTGTCTAGAAAATGTCTGTCCATCTTCACTATTTGTCCACATAATACTGTGTCATGAAGGAAAGACGTATTTGTAGCAGCTGTGTTCTCCACTACATTAAAAATAACAATTGTAAAATGAACAAGAGGGAAGGAGACACACATGCCATTGGTTCAAGCATTTAGAACCTGTAGTCACCCTGGTGCCAGTTAAGACAGTGGCAGAAGGTTTCAGTTCCACTAAATTGGATAGTTGCACGCCATCAAACTATTGTACTGAATAATGGAGAAATGGTAGTTTTGTGAAATATCCACAGACCTAGTAAAAATGTCAAATTTTAAATATGAAATACAGGTGCTTGTGTAAGTCCTCCACACTTACCTGTTGTGCACTGCCACATTCCTTTAATGTTCCTATGAAATAAGTGGAATTTTAAGGCAGAACTACAATACCACTAGTTAATTCTGTGCAATCAGCTGCTATCTTAAATATCCAGCTTGAATAAAGGGACTTGTTTGAACTGGTATTGTATATATCGGTGGGGACTTTTCTTGAGACAAAGTACTTCTGTTCCCTTTCTCCATACCCCATCTTGGACTGTGGCTGTAAAACCCAGAATTATAGCCCTCTCAGATTATAATTCATTACACTAATCACTCTTTCCTCTTCATTTCAATTCTCAGTTTGTGACAAAGGGCTGTGAGACCACGGAGATGACTTTACGTAGGAATGGACTGGGTCAGCTTGGTTTCCATGTGAACTATGAAGGCATTGTGGCAGACGTTGAGCCCTATGGCTATGCTTGGCAGGCAGGATTACGACAGGGCAGCCGGCTAGTGGAGATCTGCAAAGTGGCTGTAGCCACTCTAAGCCATGAACAAATGATTGACCTGCTGAGAACATCAGTAACTGTGAAGGTTGTCATCATTCCTCCACATGAGGACTGCACTCCACGCAGGTATTGTGAGGTGACAGAATGAGAGTTAATGCCATCTAGAGCTACCTTTGGGCAAGAAATTTATTTTGTTTTAAAAATGCAGAACTTTTCACCCTTGGTACTTTGACATTGGAATAAATTCCGGCCTGTGTAAAGATTATTAAAGAATTATGTTACAGCATCCCATATTGTCAACTGAAACAAGTTGCAAAAGGGGGCACGCTGTCTAAATTTACACTTCAGCTCCACAAAATATCTATTACGTGTACAGTAATTTAGTAAAAATCATAATACTCTCAAAGTATCCTTCAAACTCCCACAAACACCTTGTGCAGATCACACATCTCTGAACTGACAAGTGTACATTTATGATGCATCAAAATACTAGTTAATTTTCCTCTCATTCACAGAGAACTTTTAATTCCTATGAATCCTTTTCCCCAATGCCAGATGTTCCATTCCCCTTCCAGCCAAGCAAGGCTACATGTGACTAGAGCCAGTCAATCTACCTGTGTATGTATTGGTCAGGGAACTTGCTGCAGATTGAGACTGTCTCCTCAGTGGCTGAGCTTGCTGCCTCCACAGCACTCTCAACCCTTGCTGAGTTCCAGGCAGGCTGTCAACTTTTTTATTGCTTTTATAGTTTTTAAATGTAGCATTTGATCATGGATAAACTTTTATCTGGTGGTTTTCTTGCTAAACTGAACATTCCCAATTTCCTTCATCTTTTCTTGGAGGTCTGTTTTCCCAATCTGTTTATAATTTTTATTGCTTCTCTATTCAGTCATATCACGGCTTCCCATCTCTCAAATACCATGTATTAATTCCTCATAAACAGTATTTAAATATGAGAGAAGGTAGCTATGTAGGCTGAACTTGCCCACTTTGTCAGCTCAAGTTTGTGCTTAAATTTGGTTAGAAGAAAACCAAGTACAAGAATCAAATGTGCAAATGATCTTTTTGAGGAGGTACTGTGTTACAGTGATTTGTGACATTATTATTATTTTGAGATGTGATCATCATTATAACAAAGGAGACCACCTGCAAGTTAGATAGGAGTCCTAATTGTAAAAAGCCCACTTTTGTTTTTAATCTTTTAGAATTGCCATAAGAACAACCAGGGTAGCCCATTTTGTGAATGAGAATCAAATGAGGGGGAAAGAACAGGTGCTACAACTGTCCCTAAAGTGTCAGTACAAAATTGAATGCATGTCAGAGGTTGAAATGAGAAGTGGCACAAGATCATTCTTGTGAGCTATTTGAAATGCTTTTGTACAGTATCTGGCCAGATCAGCAAATGAAAAGTCCAGCTGCAATCATGGCAAAAAAGTTAGAACGTAAAATTCTAGCACAGATCCCACTTATTTCAAATATCTTGGCTGAATTAAATTAAGCACAGCTAAAAGTAGGCTTAGCTTCAGTCTGGCCACAATCACAGCAGGAAGAGCTATAACAGTATTTTTCAAAATACTCACCCTCGTGACAGTGGTTTTGTTATTGTGTTGGGGCAAAGATCATAAGTAGCTTATTACTCAGTTATAAACTCCCAAATGCCAATTCCTCGTCCTGCCTACTGCATCCAAAAAATTCATAATGATTTATACATTTTTACATTTGTAAATTTTCGTAAATATTGAATAATAAATATATCATTAAAGACTAAAGTTTAATCTTTGCACAAAGCAATTTATTTTTAGCAATAAATTTTCCAAAGTCAAATTTCCTTTTCTGCATAATCCAGGAGATGATTTATGATTTGTATTACAGTAATATCTAAAGGCCCTAATTGAAGGGGACCCATTCTTCTATGTGCTGTACAAACATATAGTAAGTCATCCCTATCTCAAAGAGTTTATAACTTAAATATGCAAATGTAAAAGTGTGTGGCCATCCCTGCTGTTCTACCTCTGAGGGAGACCATGCCTCGTCGCAGTCTCACCCTTAGAACGGCAGTCAGTTAGGGGTGAATTAGCTGTCTTTAAAGCTCAGGCCACTTGAGCTGGGCTGAGCAATAATGAGTCTATGTGAACCCAGGCCCTCAGGTAGGGCGAGGCACCAACTGTTAGGGGCTCTGGCCTGCGGTTATAACAGAGCAGCAAAGGGTCTATGAGCCCCAGCTCTCAGTCAGGGCGGGTAGCCAGCAGTTAGGGGCTCTGGCCTGTCATCAGGGCAGGGCAGCAAAAGTCTATAAGACCAGGCCCTCAGTCAGGGCAAGACAACAACCAGTCTAAGAGCTCAGCCCTCATTAGAGGAGGTAGCCTAGGTTAGAGCAATAAAGGATCACTTCATCAGCTGTAGCTCACAAAAGCTTATGCTCAGATAAATTTGTTAGTCTCTGACTTGGTGCCCTGATGGGCGATCCACTATATTCAGTGTTCCATAAGGATAAGGTCTTGTTGCAATTGCACCCAAAATTCACTCCTAAAGTAATCCCGAACTTTCGCATAAATGAGACAGTACACTTACCTGTATTTTTTCCAAAGCTTCATATAAGCAGTGAGGATAAGAGACTCCATTCCCTGGACATGCATGGAACATTAGTGTTTTATCTGCAAAGAACAAAATCTATCAAAATGTCACCTAAACTATTCCTTTCTCTAGCAGAACAAATAAGAGGCCTCTACAGAACACAGGCATCTTCAGTAGCCTCACTTCAATAAGTGTCACTCGATGATATATGGAAAGGGGCTAAATGGAGTTCCATTCATACCTCCATGAGATATGCTATAGTACAAGCCTCCACAGCAGACACGTCCTATGGAGCAGCAGTTCTGTGATCATTTATATCAGCAGCATTCTCGCACCTATCTCCTCTTGTGAATACTGCTTGTCAGTCACTCACAGTGAATACAGATAGGGACCATCCCTGGAAGAAGAAAGAAGTTACTTATCTTATAGTAACTGGAGTTCTTTGAGATGTGTTGTCCCTATCTGTGTTCCACTACCCTCTTTTCCTTCTGCCTCAGATCTTTTCCTTGCTTCACAGTGGAGAAGGAACTGGAGAAGCACTTATTCTGCACTGCCCCTTATAGCCTCAGTTCACAGCATTAGGAGATGTGTCAATTGCTCTGCACATGTGCCCTGCTGGCAAGAATCTTTTGGTCTCAGGCACATGAAGTGCGCGCACACAGTAGAATACAGATACTGGCCGTACATCTCGAAGAACTTCATTTACTATATGATAATGCTGTTTATCCCAAAGGCTTCTAGTGGCCAAATTAGAGAGAAGCACCTAAAGTTAAGAAGGAGAGACCTGTTGCTTTCATAGATTATAAGGCCAGAAGAGACCTTTGTGATCATCTAGTCAAGCCTCTTGTATAACACCATCAATAGGACTTCCCTTAATTTCTGTTTGAACTAGAGCAACTGTTTTAGGAAAAACAGCTGGTCTTGATTTTAAAAATGTCTAGTGATGTAGAGCTATGACAACCCATGATAAGTTGTTCCAATGGTTAATGACACTCTGTTTAAAAAATGTGTGCCCTATTTCTAGTCTGTCTGCCTTTGGATCTTATTACGCCTTGTCTGCTAGACTGAAGAATCCTCTATTATCAAATTTCTGTTCCCTATGTAGGTACTTATAAACTCACCCCTCATAGAATCATAGAATATCAGGGTTGGAAGGGACCCCAGAAGGTCATCTAGTCCAACCCCCTGCTCAAAGCAGGACCAATTCCCAGTTAAATCATCCCAGCCAGGGCTTTGTCAAGCCTGACCTTAAAAACCTCTAAGAAAGGAGATTCTACCACCTCCCTAGGTAACGCATTCCAGTGTTTCACCACCCTCTTAGTGAAAAAGTTTTTCCTAATATCCAATCTAAACCTCCCCCACTGCAACTTGAGACCATTACTCCTCGTTCTGTCATCTGCTACCATTGAGAACAGTCTAGAGCCATCCTCTTTGGAACCCCCTTTCAGGTAGTTGAAAGCAGCTATCAAATCCCCCCTCATTCTTCTCTTCTGCAGGCTAAACAATCCCAGCTCCCTCAGCCTCTCCTCATAAGTCATGTGTTCCAGACCCCTAATCATTTTTGTTGCCCTTCGCTGGACTCTCTCCAATTTATCCACATCCTTCTTGAAGTGTGGGGCCCAAAACTGGACACAGTACTCCAGATGAGGCCTCACCAATGTCGAATAGAGGGGAACGATCACGTCCCTCGATCTGCTCGCTATGCCCCTACTTATACATCCCAAAATGCCATTGGCCTTCTTGGCAACAAGGGCACACTGCTGACTCATATCCAGCTTCTCGTCCACTGTCACCCCTAGGTCCTTTTCCGCAGAACTGCTGCCTAGCCATTCGGTCCCTAGTCTGTAGCTGTGCATTGGGTTCTTCCGTCCTAAGTGCAGGACCCTGCACTTATCCTTATTGAACCTCATCAGATTTCTTTTGGCCCAATCCTCCAATTTGTCTAGGTCTTTCTGTATCCTATCCCTCCCCTCCAGCATATCTACCACTCCTCCCAGTTTAGTATCATCCGCAAATTTGCTGAGAGTGCAATCCACACCATCCTCCAGATCATTTATGAAGATATTGAACAAAACCGGCCCCAGGACCGACCCCTGGGGTACTCCACTTGATACCGGAGTATCAAATCACCCCTTATCCTTCTCTTTCTTAAACTAAATAGATTGAGCTTCTTCAGTCTTTCACTATGTCATGTTTTCCAATTCTTTAAACGTTCTTGTGGCTATTCTCTGAATCCTCTCCAATTTATTAACATCCTTCTTGAACTGTTGATACCAGAACTGGACACAATATTCCTGTAGCAGTTATGCCAGTGCCAAATACAGGGATGATATAACCTCTCTATTCCTACTTGAGATTCTTCTATTTATACGTACAAGGATCTCATTAGCCCTTTGGGCCAGTCACACTGGGAGTTCACGTTCCGATGATTATCCACCATGACCCCCAAGTCTTTTTCTGAGTCTTCCCCCAGAATAGAGTCCCCCATTCTGAAAGTATGGTCTAAATTCATTCTTCCTAGATGTATGGTTTTACATTTATTCATATTAAAACTCATATTGTTTGCTTCTGCCCAGTTTACAAAGTGATCCAGATTACTCAGTATCAGTGATGTCTTTTTCGTTATTTACCAGTCCCCCAGTCTTTGTGTCATCTGCAAACTTGATCTGTAGTTATTTTGTTTTCTTCCATAACCTGGTTTTAGAATGATTATGGAGTTGCAGTAGTTACTTTGTAGACTTCGTAGTGACTTTGAAGTTGTAGCCCACTTTCATTTCTTAGCCCAATTTTGACACTTTCCCAAAACCACAAATTCCTAAAAAATAACATATAAATCCCTTTAGCTTCAGATTTGGTATTTGTGGTCTCTAGCAAGCATTGAACTTTTAGGGAAAGTGGGGTTGATTATCCAATGTATGTCAAAGGTATAAAACTTTTGTAAAAATGTAATTCATTTTGGGTTAGTATTACCTTTTTGGTTTGTAAAGCATTATCTCAAAATTAGCTGTACTAGGAATCTCAAATTTATATTTTTCTTGTGTCCTAGACAAAATCTAGCATGTGGGATTTTTTCTTTTCATTCACAGGGTAAACATGTTGAATGTATTCCTTGCAGAGTTTTTAACCTTAAAATGGTCAATATCCAGTGAACAGATAAGGTTAATCAAACTCTGATTAAGCTTCATTTTAAAAAAAAAAGTCATATCCCAGTTGGTGCAGCTGACTGCATGATCCTGTGGGAGGCCTTATGTTTGAAGAATTTCTGATGATCAGTTTTATGTTTACTTTTAATAGGTATGTTTTAATATCTCCAGAAGACTCAATCTTTTTTGAGGGTTTCTTTGCTTTCTATCATTCAGTGAAAGCAACAAATAAAAAGCCTTTTGTTGGTTAAGGAGGAGTTCCTGGTTCATGTGGCTGCTCAGTTCCTTGTTCAGGCCCTGCCTCGTTTAAAGTGTAAATTAACTCACTATGTAAGTTTTAAATAGACCATTAATTGACATTCTCTTAATGTGTATATTAATATTTTGCTCTGGGACTGTAGTAATATTTCGCATCTACTGGTAGAAGGGAGGGTATAAAGCAGTGGTCTGAACCGCTGAACTTGAAGGCTTTAGTGACTGGTGCATTAGTCTTCCTGTTCTGTCCAAGCCTCTGCTGGTCCCAGTGCACTTCTGCTGTCCAATTCGTATTCTTTTGTTTGTTCTCTAACCTGCAGTGCTGTTTTGGTAGCTCCAGATTCTTCTTCAAATGATGGTCCCAATGTGAATTCCACAAATGGGTGCACATGCGTGCCATGCGCCTGAGTCCGGAAGTGTTTGTATCCATTGACCCGCACTTGCATAGTGTGTCTCCTCTTGCTCCCAGCTGAGGATATAATAGGTAGTGCCTCTCCAGTTCCCTTTCAGTGCCGCATGGCTTGTGTCGGAACCCCAGTTCCTTTGTGCTCTTAGTTTTTCTAAAAGAATGACTTACTTCTGATTTGGTATATATAGCTGTATACTGTCTTTTCTAGGGTAGTTAGATAAATTATTACAATTAGTGTAGTTTCTTTCCCCATTTGGGGACCATCTCCCCACCAGAGAGTATGCCCTGGAATCCAGGTTTTAAAAACTGCTTTTCTTGCCCACGCTCATTCTCTGTGAGAGACAAGCACCAGTGGTGCCTCACACTTTTTGAAGCTTGCTGCTCCATCTGCAAGTCTTTCCCGCCCAGAGCCCAAGAAGCTCGAGAACTCTACCTCCATAAATACTTTATGGAGGAAGCCCTGAGACCGAGGGCACATTCAGATCAGGGACTGGGAGACCCCCTGTACAGCAGCCATTATTGGCAGTGAGTGCTCCTCTGAGCACCTTGCATGCCCCAGAATCAATGGTACTGAAGGCCAATGACAAGACCCTGCACGAGTGTAAAAAACACTCTCATGGGCATAAGAGCAGATCCCCGCCATGGACTGCTCCCAAGTGCAGCGTTTCCTCCCCAAGTGGGGCCAGGTCTGGTGAGATGTCGCACGCAGATCCAGCCAGACCAGTGCCCATGTTTCCCCATGTGGAGGGTAAGACCAGGTGCAAACAGGATCCGACGCTGCTAACAGCAACCTTGGAACCCAGGCATTCAGAATGCCCACTGGTATGTGCTGCCTGATCTGGTACCTCTGTGCCTCCCAGACAGGCTGGCTCAGCAGATGCAACCAGGCCCCTCTGGCATCTCCATGGGAACACTGTGGACTCCTGTACACTCTGAGCCTTTCCTGTTGGTAGAGGAGCTGAACCTACCCTACCCACAACTCCTGTCTGGTTCTCTCACCTATGACATCGCTACTCCAGAGGATGAACCTCTTCTGCTGCTGCCCAAGAAGCCTGTCCCATTGCGACACCGCAACCCCCCAGTACCGACGATTCCCTCTTTGCCAGAACAGTTGTCAGAATCCGAGGAGTTCTCTGAGACGGAACCCTTGTTCTCCCTGATGTAACACCAGAGTCTAGACTCACAGCCCAGACTGCCTTGCTCCTCGGTATATGGTCCGGTAACGGAGGCCTGGAATCACTACCTGTGAGGTCACCATACCTGAGGGGCCCTTCTTTTTGGCCATACTGGGATCCCTACCACAAACACCAGGCATCATCTCAGGTATCCTATTGGCTGTACCCCACTTGCCCATCAATGCCGTTTATGAGGAGGAGGCAGACATTGAACCAGTACTGCCAGCCCCTCTGATCCCTGCTGCTGCATCCCCATTGCCTGATGAGGCGCTTATTCTGCTTCCGCTCTCTCTGCCATACAACCCCCATAAATATCAGGACTTGCTCTATAGGGTAGTGGCAGACCTGGGTACCCGGTCCAAGGAGGATCAGGACCCACAACATCAACTTCTCGGCATCCTCCAAACCAAGGGGCCCTTTTGGGTAGCTTTACCCATTAACGAGGCCGTCCTTCAACCAGCGGGGCAATGTGACACGTCCCTGCCTCCTGTGCCCCCACACTTCAGAGGGCGGAGAGGAGATATTTCCTGTCTGCTAAAGGACTGGATTTTTTTACACAGCCAGCTCCCTGGTTGTCCATGCAGCAGCAGAGCAGGGACTCCAACACCCTCAGACATCTACCCTTCAGACAGAGTAGCTGAGTGGATGGACCTGCTGGGCATGAAGGTATATTCTTTGGCAGGGCTGCAGTTCTGCATTGCTAACTACTAGGCTCTGCTAGCCAAGTATGATTTTAACAACAACAAACCAGCAGAGTTCAAGGACAAGCTGCCACTGGCGCATCATTAGCAATTCCATGGGCTGGTAAACAAAGGGCATCTGGTTGCCCAGGTGGGCCTCCAGACCTCTGTGGATGCAGCCGACGTGTCCTCTCGCACTCTAGTGACCGAGATAGTTATATGTACTGGGACTCATGGCTACAATCATCTGACTTTCCCATGGAGGTCCAAAGTACAATTGAGGACCTTACCTTTGATGAGAACAAGTTGTTCCACAAAAAAACAGACAAATCCCTCCACTCACTGCAAAACTCCAAAGCCACACTACTGTCCCTTGGTGTGTGTGTATATATACACCAGCTCAGCGATTCAAGCAGTACTGAAGCCCTCGCCCCCATGGGACATTAATCTTGTTCTCTCCATCCTCACAAAGCTCCCTTTGAGCCGCTGGCAACATGGTCCCTCTCCCACCTCTCAAAGAAAGTGACATTCTTGGTCGCCATTACCTCAGCCAGACAGGTCAGTGAACGGGCATCCATGATGGCAGACCCTCCCACCCACGATATTCCACAAGGACAAGATGTCCTTAGAGCTGCACCTAAAATTCCTCCCAAAAGTGGTGGAGTGCATCCACCTGCCAGTTTTCTGCTCCAAACTGCACGCCTCCCCAGCTGACACTTCCTTGACATCCGCCGTGCACTGGCATTCTACCTACACAGTATCCTATCCTTTCACACATCACCAAAGCTATTGGTAGTTGTCATTGAATGGTCAAGGATCAAGCCCTGTCATCCCAACAAATCTCCAAATGGGTGTCAGGGAGCATCCGCGCATGCTACAAACAATCCAACATACCCGTCTGATAGTCACAGCGCACTCTATGCAAGTGTGACTCATTGGCCTCACTAGCAGACGTCTCCTGGCAAGACATCTGTTACGCAGCAACATGGTGCTCCATCCACATGTTCACGAGACACTATGCCATCGCATAAGAGACGGCTATAGATGCTGCCTGGGGCCCGGCCATACTGCAGACCACACTTCCATTGGGATCCTCTCACCCACCTCCACACTGATCACTGTTTGCGAGTCACCCACATATCGAATACACGTAGGGACCATCACTTGAAGAAGAGGAAAAAGAGGAGGAGGTTACTTATCTGTAACTGGAGGTTCTTTGAGATGTGTGGTCCCTATCTGTATTCCACTACCCACACTCCATCACCTCTGCTTCAGACTGGATTCCAAAATGGTTAGAGGGAGGTTGGAGTCGTGTTGGCCCCATACTACCTGTTGTACCCTTGGCTGGGGGCATGCGGAAACTCACTATGCACATGCAGGTCAACAAACACTGCTAAGAAACTCTTCTGGACTCAGGCGGAAGATGCACATGTGCACCTACATATGCAATACACATTGGGACCACACATCTTGAAGAACCTCCTGTTACAGGTAAGTAACCTCCACTTCCAGTCTCATAATCACCATTGTGGGTTAAAGCAGGATTTCTCAACCCATGGGTTCCCAGAATGTGTCACAAAGGATCATGGGGGAAATTTAGTCCCTGCAGAGATTGGAGCCCACCTCCAAGGGGGCGGGGGGGATGGAACCTCAGGGAGTTGCAAAGCCCATCCCGCATTCACCCTGTAGAGCTGGCTTCTGTGGATCTAGTCTTGTGGGGCTCTGCTCCCAGCTCCAGGCATCATGCCCTAGAGTATGGGGTCACAGCTCAGGTTTGGCCCAGCTGCACTTTTGTCATGAGGATATGGGTCAGACTGGGCCAAATTTGAGTAAGTGCGCTGTGACCCCGGAGGTCTCAGTGCCTAGAGAAGGAGCCATCCTCAGCCAGCCTCGTGGGACAGGAGATGCCACTATGGTATGCACAGTGTTGTTTAGTTACTCCTAGGGGAAGTCTGTGCCACTGTGCAAGCACAGAATTAATTCCCCTTGTAGATTTTACTCTTTCCCTGGGAAAAATTGATTCACACACCCCTCCCTAGCAGCAGTGTGTGGGGGTGGGGGGGCATGTCTGGTTTGGGCATTAGGAGCAGCCAGGGTAGTCACAAATCACCGCATTGGGAGGCAGCGCTGAGCTCTCTCTTTCTGGTTCTCACTCACTATCGTGGTGTGCTCAGAGATGGGCAGCGCTATAGATGCCCCAGCGCTATAGACACCCCAGCCAATGGCTCCTAGCATGCACTGGGCTCCAGCTGCTAGTTCCAACTGGGTGGGTGGGAGAGACACTTCCTCTTCCCCTGCACTGGCCACTCCTGGGGCAGAATCAGACCCATCTCCAGGAACCTCATCACTCCCCAGCCTGTCTTCCCAACCCCCATGCATCCTGACCCCCTCATATACACTCAGACTCCCCCTGCATCCAGACCACCCACCAAGCCCCACCCCCTGTATCTGAGCCCCAACCACCTTCACTTGGACCCCCCAACAGAGTCCCATTCTCCCTACACCCAGAATCCCCAAACAAGCCCGTGTATCCACATCCCACTCCCAGCTGAGCCACCCGCACCCTGATTGCTCCACACACAACCCTCTCATTCCACACCTGGATTCCCCCCCCCCCCCCCGCCACTAAGCCCCTCCACACTTCGATCCTGCCAGGTTGCGCCTGCTTGCTTCACATCTGGATCCGAGGCGGGGTAGGGCTGGGCAAGTGTGTCTGTGAGACTCTGTCCCGCTCGCTTGCTGTGGAGCCATATAGATATGTTAATATGCCTAGTAAGGAATCAGTTTGTCAAAAAAACATTTTTTGAATCTTTTTTGTTGCTTGTATTGTTAGACATACTTGCTGAAAGGTATTTTGAAATAAATTACGAAAATCATTGAAAACGGCATGATTATGTTGTGTTATTTTGACAAAATATGCAGAATTTTGCAGAATTTTTAATTTTTTGGTACAGAATTCCCTCAGGAGTATTTAGTATTGACTATGTTAATGTGTTTATAGTGGCTAAGAAATATTTAGTAAGCCAGATTTTTGTTTGTAACTCAAGCTATTTACTGTGTCAGGACAGGTCATCAAAGTTTACAAATGTGTCCTGAGCTCAAAAAGGTTGAGAACCACTGGATTAAAGCACATCCAGTTGAATGGAACTTTGAGTCACTCACTGGTACATCCATATTCTTTATTTGGTAAATTGATAGTTACTAGAAAACATTGGGAACCATTACTAGAAAGAGTGACACATTGAACTCAAAATTCAAGATTTAAAGGTAACTGTAACTGTCTGACCTGGCCTTCAAGTTGGAGTTGAAGTGAGGTGCAACAATGGACAACCTATGCTTTTGGATGCTTTGAGGGGTGATCTCTGAGCAAATGTATAGAACTTATACACTCTGTTGACTGTATAAAAAACTAGAAGCAGCTCAATCTGAATTTTCCCTTTTTTGGATCGGGTTTTAGAGTTGGGCTCATTGCAAATAAAATCCCATTGATCAGACTCCTTATCATTGAATTGTAGAAGATAGATATAGATCTACTATATTAGCTCATCTAATCTATTCCATGTTTCTCTGGGTTTGTTTTACCAACTGTCTATGTTTTAGTATTGTTTATAAGCCTGCTGCAACAAAAGTTAAGGCAACAGAAAAGACATGTATTACAGTGGTTCCCAAACTTGTTCCGCCGCTTGTGCAGGGAAAGGGATGTACTGGCTGCCGCTTCCAGCATCTCCCATTGGCCTGGAGCAGCGAACCGCGGCTGCTGGGATCCGCGATCGGCCGAACCTGCAGAAGTGGCAGGTAAACAAACCGGTGCGGCCCGCCCCGCCAGGGGCTTTCCCTGCACAAGCGGTGGAACAAGTTTGGGAACCACTGATGTATTAAATAGGATTAAAACCTTCTGTTTAATTGTTCCATTTGCCAGCACTTATCAATGTAATTCTAGGCAATACTTATTTTTCTTTCTTTGGTATGAACAAATATCTTACCTGTGTATTCATTTTCTTTCTTCCAGAAGTTGTTCAGAAACCTGTCGCATGCCAGTGATGGAATACAAAGTGAATGAAGGAGTTCCATATGAGTTCAAATTCCCCTTCAGAAACAATAACAAATGGCAACGAAATGCGAACAAGGGGCAGGGGCCTCATATGTCACAGGTACCGTCCCAGATACAAAGTCCAGGAACCTCTAGGATTGGTTCAGGGAAAGGAGAAGGGAAAATGCCGCCCCAAGAGCGAGCAGCCAACATTCCCCGCAGCATCTCTAGTGATGGACGTCCATTGGAGAGCCGGCGGTATGTATGCTGTTCACAAACTAATTTTCAACACTTTTCAGAATTTTTTCCAAAACAAAACACATTACATGTATTTTCAAATATTTTATTCAGTATATCTTGCAAATAACTAAAAACATGGACCAGAATGGAATAACTTATTACTGCTGTTTGCAAAATGAGATGGTATTGCATTGTTGGAATCTGTTTTGTTATGGCATATTTTGAAATTGATGTATTGCTTTTTAAATTTGGTGGGACCAGAACTGAAATCCTGGACCCAAACACACCTGGACTTTTGGATGTTCCAATTCTGGATCCACATTTTGTAGCATTGTGGAAGTCAGATACAGCTGAGAAATAGCATGAGGTAATATATTTAGCTAATGATAAAATTCATGCCACAATATAGAGAGGTGAGGGAGGCAAATTTCCCTGATATGATTGAGAAGTCATTTAACTTCAGAGCCAGAGAACAAGTAGCTTAAAGTTTAAATTTCTACTCAGCCCCATCATGTCTCAATATTTCCATCACTTTAAGAATGGGAGATGTGGATGATAGTACTGAAATGTAGTGACTTTGTTTTGATTATCTCAGTAAATCTGTTAGCATCACTAGACTTACACAGAGATGGGCGGTGGGCAGGGTGATGGGCGAAGTATGTTTTTGTAGACGACCTTACATGTCGTGTATGTAGACCATGTTTGAATAATGATTTACACATCTGGAAAATACAAAGAAGTGGACAATACATGCTATAAATTACAGAACTCTTTTTAAATACATGGTATGGTGAATTAATTCATTAAAGCATTCATTCATGTAGCCAAAAATTGAAGGAGAGAGAAATTAAGAGGCATCATAGCCAAGGGAGAAAAACTATAGTGATAAGATTGGAAGCTCAAGTGTGGCCCAGCCCAGCAGTTGACAAATGATGATGACTCCTAAGGTGTTGATAGACTATAGTTTCATTTCTTTCTCAGTCAGTGATTTTTATATTGCATTTACACCCTTTTAAAAAACAAAATTAAAATAATCATTTTGCTCAAATTGTTGATTTGTATTTTGCCTCATAAGGAAAATGTGCAGTTGAGAATTTTAGGAAAGAACTTGCTTGTTTTACCAGTGGTTCCATGGTAGCACCAGTGTTTTTAACACCGATAGTTAAATTGGTCTTAACATAAAAAGCCAGAAGCTTCTTGAGCTTTGTCTACACAGTTTCCTGTTGATTTACCAATGTTCGCACCGATGGGAATTTTTTTCTAAAGTTGTCTTGTATACAGAAGGCCATAGAAGTCAGTTTGACATTTGACATAAAGTTATCTTACCTCTGACCTGTCTGTTTGGATTGTATGCTCAGTTATGTAGCATCCACAGGATATACCTGCATAGTAATGTTGAAGGGAACCTTGGCCTGTGTTTTCAGAGCAGCATGGAATGATGTTTGCCCACTCCTATACTGCAGGATTTCAAATTATAATCATAATGGCAAGACACACAGTGTTTGGTGGAGACTTTGCAAAACAGAAATTACATTTCCACACCGTTCAGTGTTTGTATTGTAAATGTGAAACCATGAGTTTGAGATTGCTTGGTTTCCAAACCATTTTAACCTTTTTTGTCCCCCTCTCCTTAAAATCTAACGTTCTTTCTAAAGCATTTTTTTTTAAAAAGGTTAATATTATGTCTGTTCAACTCTAAATACCTGTTATCTAAGGGGTTTTTTTTTTTGGGGGGGAGGGGGGGTTTGCCTTCTCTCTTTCTCTCCTTGCTCAGAGTTTGCTAAAGAGTTTAATTTTGTGGGCAGGATCTAGTTTTATGTAAAACAGCAGCTGTTTAATGTTCACTTGTTTCCAGTTAAGATAAAGAAATAAATACTTTTGTGATGTTAACGGAACACTGAAATATTAATAGGCTCATACATTGTCACATCATTTTTCTTTCTCTTAAGTTGCGTAATTCTTTGTACTTTTAGTAAATAAAATCCAAATGCGTCAGTGCTTTTATTTGTTTATTTATTTTAATGTAAAGGTCCTAATGCCTACAGAGATTAGATTTTTATAGCTAGCGAAGAAATACTTTGTCTGCTTTGAATTTTCACCATTGACTCCCATACTTCCAAAAGTGAAGAGATCACACATGGATGGTGCAAGACAGGCAAGGAACATGTAGTCAAGTTTTAACACTGACAATGCCTAATTAAGGACACTCCTTGCACATTCTGTGCATGATCCTTGCAGTTTTTCTAGTGCCCACTGAATCAACTGTACTCCAGTTCACTTTGTTGGTCTCTACTTTGCACTATTAGAAACATTAGAGGTACGTGGTTTCAAAGAGGAAAGACCTTGTATTAGTTCTCTGTTCACTAGAGTGTAAGATGGCAAAGAGAAGAAACAGTTAACTGGAATATAAAGCCGTTTCATCCTTTTTTCCCCTTCTGAAGTCAGAATGGAGATTTAGTTGTAAAAATCTAGTGAGAGCCGAGGAAAATGCTATTAGTCACTATTGATATTTGAGGTTGATGGGAGCCCCCTTGGATTTAGAGAGCTGTTATCAATTAAGTCTACAGAAAAGAATCTTTCTTGATATTAGCTATCCAGTGCTGAAGTAGTAGGGTCATTAATAGATAGTAGAACTGCTTACATACTGTCTGTTTGCATAAAGATTTTGTGTACTTTTGTAATAAACTAAAAAAGGATCCTGCATCACAAATGTTTTGACATGAAGGATAAATGAAGTCTGTTATTCATATAATACATACTGTATAACTATTCATTAATTGTGATGAGAGACTGGATCCATTCAAACATTAATTTTAAAATTGTCACCTAATATAATGAAAATAATATCCTTTTTTTTTAAAGTGACAGTCGCCTACAAAAAATTTCTTTCTCTGTAATGTTTACATTCTGCCCCAGCAACTTACATGTGTCTTTAGAAGGGAATGTGAAGAACAATTTTTCTAGTTTAAATTAAATTCAGATTGTAATTATTCTGCCTACATACAAACTTGAATATGGCAAAAACTGAAGTGTAAAAGAAGAAGAATCAACCCAAAGATGACAAAGGGTTGACTAGACTTCAAAGGTTTGCCACTTTTTAAGTGTGTTGGCAAATCAGCCAAATCTCCCTTGTGTGGATGCTGTTATATCAGTATAAACGTGCTTATACCACGACATCATCTTCTGGTTCTAGGAAAAAATAAGCTATACTGGTATAAGGCACCTTTATACTGGTATAACTACACCTAGGCTAGGGCTTTTACTGCCATAACTATGTCAGCAAACAATCACACTCCTAGCAGACAGTTATTCCAGAATGCTTTTAAAGTGTAGACCAGTGCAAAGAGTGATCAGAGCTTTGATTGTACATAACATATAAAAGAGGGCAGCTCCCAGCACAACAGTGGACCCTTAAGCTCTGGTTCATACTAATTCAGTGAAGAAATTTACCAGCTATCTACATCAACACCACTTTAAGCAGAAACTTGATTTTTTTTTTTCAGTTTCCTAGTCAAATACTGACCTAACTGAAATATATTTAACTTATAAACCTGAAAGTGATCATCAGAGGCGGAGGGAATTCTGTTGAAGAGTTAGGGCTAGGATTGATTTGTGCTTTCTCCCATGCTTAGGAAAAGCTCCCTGTAAATATCTGCAAAACTAAGTCTATGTCTATGCTACTGAGCCTATGCTGGCATAGCCCCCTTGTGTTGCAGCATATACAACCAGAAGGATGTTAGCTACACCAACAGAAGCACTTTTCTGTGTCAGCATAGCTATAGCTACACTGAGGGTTTGTCAATATTTGGCCGGGGTGTTTTTTTCCACACTCCTCACCAACATAGCTATTCTAGTATATGTTTTAAGTGTATCCCAAGCCTAACTCATTATTCTCCTTCAACATCCTCTACTTTCTCTCTAGATCTCTACTTTGCTCTGAGGCCTACAAAAAATCGGGACAACATGCTGACCAGTATTGTCTCATTGCTTCCTTGTCTTTGGGGCAGGGACTGTCTTTGTTCTGTGTTTATGCAACCTCTAGCACAATGGAGTCCTGGTTCATGACTGAGATGCCCAGGCGCTACTGCATAATGCAAATATAAATAACAACGATTGTGCCACAGAGTTCCACCCACCTTTGGGACATACTCCAGAAATGGGCAGATAATCCTTTGTTTCCCCTTGCCTCCAACCTCCAGACTGTGAATGTAGGGATTCAAATTGCCCACTAACAAACATTGTTTAGGTTGCTGTAGACCCAGTCTTCCAGACTTAAGAGTTTCAGGGCTGCTCTAACTTGTGCCAGCTGCCCATTGCCTGGAGCAGTCAGGGATTGATGGAGTGTTAGGCAGGCCAGACCTTTCTGCCTGTGACCAGCCACATCCTCTCTGCTTGCTACGCCAGCCCTACGTTTCTGGACAAACCTTTAAGCAGCAAGAATACACTGGCTTTATGGTTTCTTTGACCCTGGCTGATCTATCACTAAATGGCAGCAGCCAGAGCCAGCACCTAGCCCTTTGCTTTTTGTTGGTTAGTGTGTGGTGTTAGTGCTACAGATAAATCTCTTTTATTTGGTGGGTTTGGGTGAAATAAGCTAACAAGTTTTGTAGATAGTTTGGTGTTCAGAAGTGATGGATGCCATTTCTGTGTACTTCCCTTAGAAGGTTTTTGTGTTTCTGGTTTTCTACTTAAGAAAACAAACACAGTAACAGAAAGCCTGCAAGTTTTCCAAAGTGGTTGACACTTTTTCTGGACTGGCTATTGAGAAAAATGGTGGTTCTGGAGTGTTTTCGTTGGATAGTTTGAGGTTAAAGTTCCATGGAGGTAGAGCTGGAATATCATTGACAGTTTCTTCAGTTGCTCAGTAACTGCTGCTGCTTGTCCGGTCAGAAATTTACCTGGCTTTGTTATTTTTCAGAACTTTTTGCTCTAAATTGATTGCCATCTTTTTATTTTTTGTAGTTTTATGTTCAGGGTGTTTTTCTCCCCTGTTTGTTTTTAATGATGGCATTGGGTATGGGAGGAGGGAGTTGATGGCTGCGGAGAGGAGAAATAAGAGTGACTGTTTTAACTGGAAATTAGGAGTAGAGCTGAGCAATTTTGCTCCTTTCTCCACGTCCCCACACCGGCCGTTCGGGGCCGATTTGAAAAAATGTGGTTCAGTTCAAATGGCAACAGTTTTGTTTTGGGTCAAACAAAACACTTTGACTTGAAATGATTTTTTTTTTCATTTTGTTTTCAGGTTCAACCTTCTTTAAAAAAAATAAATCTTGAAGCAAAAATGCTATTTTGAAATGAAAAGTCTAAAAGGCTAAGGGATAGCCAGGAGGATTGTATTCTGACTTCAGTTCATGGTTTGTGTTTTAAGGGATGCTGCAGCTGTGAAACTTGCACATAATAAATTGATCCAGGTGGCCCTTTGAGCTATGCACTTGAGATGATTTGTGGGACAAGCTTATGTAGCAGTATTAACAACCATTCAGCAGAAATAAAGTAATCTAATACCATCATCATCTCCATTCCAACCGTGTGGAGTTTAAGGATGAAACAGAGAAGCACTGTAAAATTTTTGGCTTACATTGGACCTGACACAATATTGAATTTAATAGGTCACAGTTTTATTGCTGATACTATGTTAACATCTGGAAGACACTAAATATTTCCAGGGCTTAACTTAAAAAACAGCTTAAAAGAAAATAAGTATTTTTCTTACCTTTTTTTTTTTTGAGTGATCAACTAATGGGACTAAACTGAGTGGTACCTTTATGCTGTTGAATCTTGTTGCTTTTGAGACTGAAAACCTGTATGTCAGTTCAAGTGAGTTTCCAGTTGACATTTGCCATATCAGAGATTGTTCTTTAGCGAATCTAGTTATGGTGAAAGGTGCTGGATTAACAGTCCTGGAAACTGAAGCAAATTATTCTTCCACTGTATAAATAAAACATAGTTTTCCCATATTGTCCTTTGAACATATATAAGTGTGACCTGGAGGGACTGCCTCTGAGGCTGAGATGGTAGTTCAGTAACAGTTCTTGGCTTCTGGGTACCACGAAGGGTGCCAATTATTGCCAGCTGTTTTCGTGTTTTTCTAATACAGGCACTTATCCACTAGGGCGTGAGCTGAGACACTGACTTATTTTTCAGCCCAGTGGAACTCTATTTCATACAACCCCTACGTTCTGTGGCACTGTTAATTCAGTCAATCATCATGAAATATTCTTCATTCTTATCCCCTACCACTACATAAACACACACAACTATAATTTATGCTTGAAAATAGTTATTAGCATAAAACTAATCAATGATTATTTTCAACAGTGATGATATTTGAGGTTGAGTGTTTTTGCTATGCTCTTCATGGTAGCCTGGTTACAACTTTTAGGCCACAGCTGTGTTGTCCACAAGGTAGCCCAGCTCAAAATCTTTGTTTCCATCCCCCAGGTCCACCGGACCCAGCAAGCAGGGAGCTTTGTAATCAGTTTCAGTGAACTATCCATTCTCTGGACAGCCTGTACTTCTGACTCATTGCTTCCCAGATACAAGGTAGATACCTGTGGCTCCCTGACATCCAGTAGTCTTATTCCATTGAATAGTTCAGGGAGTATGCACCATAGCCCAGATAAGTCCCTTATGGTGAGCAAGAGACTGTTGTAGGCAAATCCCAGCAGGGTAGGGAGACAAGATGTTTGGGCACTTAGTTGTAGCAAAGTGGTGAGTTCCACAACAAAGATGTTGAATTCCATGGCATCTTGGAAAAATTCCAAAATCTGTTCTAGCTCCAGAATCATGTATTTCGTGGGGCCATGATTGAAATGAATGGGGCAGTTCATGTTTCTCAAAGTTACCATTTCAGCAGGGACTTCTTTATTGGTTTCCACAGGATTCACTTTTTCAAGCTTATGCCCAATGGGGGCTGCCGGAAGCGGCGGCCAGTACATCCCTCAGCCCACACCACAGGGTGTTTTCTCACACCCTGGATTTGTGCTGGAAATGGCCCAACTTGATTATCATACACATTGTAAGGAGAGTGATCACTTTAGATAAGCTATTAGCAGCAGGAGAGTGGGGTGGGAGGAGGTATTTTTTCATGCTTTGTATGTATATAAAAAGATCTTCTACACTCTCCACAGTATGCATCCGATGAAGTGAGCTGTAGCTCACAAAAGCTTATGGTCAAATAAATTGGTTAGTCTCTAAGGTGCCACAAGTACTCCTTTTCTTTTTACTTTAAAGTGGTGGTGATGAAAATAAAAAACACAAAAAATAAACATGTCTGAATAAACTTTTATTTAAGGAAGACACAATGAAGTAATTACAGTATTTCCTGAAGATGGTGAAATGAATTCATTTTGTTGAAGAATTATGGATAGTGAAGAATAGAGAAGTGGTCTAACAAGGAAATGGAATTAAAGCAAATTTTCACTGGTATATATCCAGCAACTCTTGTTTGTTCATTTTAGACTTGTTGCCTTGAAAAATTATAAATCATTTTTTATTTGCGAGGGTTCAGATTTGACTATGACTGGAATATAAATTTCTCTTGATTAATCAAAATCTTCTTTAAGTAAATTCAGTATGGCCATGCTACAATATTTTTTCAACTGAGATAAAAATTAAATAAAGATCAGGCTTGCAGAATATGATATTACCAAAATGTTCAGTTGAATTTTATTTCGTTTCTGCATGTCAATACAACACTTAATGTCTTAGTTAACCTTTTTTTATACAGATTGATATTTTTATGATTTGAAAGTTTTAACTGAGAGAGACAGTATTAAGAATAAAGGTGTGCATATCCATCTAGCTTCTGAGCCTTCTGCTTCAGATTGGAGTGTCCCCTTTTTTAGGCTTTTTTTCCCCTGCCTCTCCACAGTGCACTGGCCACTGTTCTTCTTTCCCCCTGCCCCACACGTTAACTGTAGTGCATCATACTGCCTCCAGAATGCATTTCAAAATTAAACTTGCTGCTTACTGTCATTTTCAGGTTGTGCTTTATTCAGCCGTTCAGTGTTCCTCAAACTGCTCAGTGAAACTTACTTCAGGGCTAACTGTCCTTTTTGGAAGTCGGTTGTGCTGGCAGCACAGGGAGCTAGAATGGCATCTGAACTGGAGGGAGTACATGGGGAATAGCCGTAGTAGAAATTGATTGGTTACAGGTTGTGTGTGCACGTGCATGTGTCTGTACGTGTGTGTACATATAAAGCGTGCATACAAGGAAGAGACTGCTTGGGAGAAGGGAGTGGGCATGGAAGAGACAGGAGACATCATTAAGGGGACTTACTCTGGCTTCTTAAAAAGAAAACGTTTAGAAGTATTAGTTTTTACAGAAACCAGACCAGACACATAGCAAATATTAAAAGTAGCCTCTGATTAGGACTTGGCTCCAGGCTCTGGCTATGTGTTTCAGGCTGAGTAAAAGGAGTGCTACTGTGGGAGGGGCTGAAAGTGTGCAGCCTTCTCACACTGCTGATAGTGTTGTGTGGAGGTGGAGGAAGGGAGCAGATGGGCAGGGGAAAGAAACTATGTGGGGGTGGGGGAAGTACAGTAAGGAGCAGAGGTGAAAGTAAGCCGGTATGGTCTGGTACAGGATACTGGCAAGAGCCGGTACACAGCCGACTGTACCGGCAGGGGGCAGCTTCACCAGGCCAGCAATTTAAAGGGCCTGGGGTTCCTGGCAGCGGCCAGAGCCACAGGCCCTTTAAATAGCTGCCAGAGCCCCGCTGCTGGAGCCCTGGGGTGGTGGTAGCAGCAGCAGCCGGGAGCCCTGGGGCTACTGCTACCATGGGGCTCCGGCGGTGACTAAAAGGGCCTGAGGCTCCCAGCCGCAGGCCCGGGCCCTTTAAATATTTATTTAAAGGCCCTGCCTCTTGCCATTGAGGCCCCATCCCCTTCCGGTTGAGGCCCTGCCCCCTGCAGAGGACTACAGCCCAGAGTACTGGTAAGTCCTTTAAGTTACTTTCACCCCGGTAAGGAGACTAATTCCAAATCTCTGTGTAGCCTCTTGTTGAAAAATGGCAGCTCTGCATTGAAAATGCATGGCAGCAAAAGTGGGAAAAGCCATCCACAATTCACTGGCAAGCTCATAGAAAAGAATTCCATTCGCATGAAGGCATATACAAAAGAGTAGCTAATTCTAGACCTAAGAGAGACATCAGTGTTGCTGTAAAAAATCTGTGAGCTGGAAAAGCATGGAAATAAGCATCCCATGTTCAATAGTACTACAGGAAATTCCTTTTTAAACTAAGTAGACTATACCTACTTAGGTGAATGTATCTGCAGTTAAGCATTTTGATTTGAAAAGGCTCATCAGCATCTACACACTTAGATTGGGATTTTCAAAGGAGCATAACAGAGGTAAGCACCAAACTCCCACTGAAATTCAGTGCTGTTGAGTGCCTAGTTTCCTTAGGGTCCTTTGGGAAATGAGACTTCTTTGATATGGGACAGGTGAGAAGCTTGAGTATACAGGCCAAACATATTCTGAGATGGAGGCTTAAACTTGAGCTTTAATTTCTTTATATTTATACTGAAACAATGAGTGACTCTTTTAAAGGCTTCAGTTTCACTTTCAAAGTTCTCTAGACTCTTGTCAAGCATAGGAGGGTGCAAACAAAACGTGACGATACAATCATCCCAGTTAACAGAGAGATTCACTTTAGTTTCCTAACCTTATTTAAAGATGAGCATTATTTAAAAAAAAAAACAAAAAAACCCTACTCAGTCATATAGTTATTCAGGTAAGAAACTAGTTTATTAGCAATACTACAGCAGGAAAGTAGTATGAAATGAACAAAGCAGTCCATCATAAATTTATGCTAGCATACAAAATATACCTTGTTCGCTGCTGTGAATAAGATTGATGGTCAACCCATGTGTCATATACACAAGTTTTCAAAAATGCCACCCCCCCACATCAACAGGTGCGGGAAATCGATGGTGCCTGCAGTCCCCTGTGGCAGAGGATGGAGACATTTGTCAAGGGACAATAAGTAGCTCCTCTCTGGAAGTCTAACACCCATTGGCCAGCTGGAGGAGAGAGGTGCTGATTAGCTTGCATTCTGCAGATCCCAGGATTTAGCCCAACGCAGGGGCCCTTTGGAGCCTCTTTTGTCTGCATTCCAGCAGCACACTCAAACAAGGATTGGGAACCCAGCATGACGGATGCCGTGGGTCTAGCCAGTTGCCTGTTAAGGGGTCAGAAAGGAAATTTTTCTCCCAAGGGCCAAATGGCAGAAGATCAGGGAGTCTTTTGCCTTCCTTGCAGCACCTGCATGCACCAGTGGGTTGAGTAGGAATGCACTGAGTACATTACTGAGGTACAAGGGTGGAGCTGTTTATTTGTCACAACTTGCAATCAGTTTCCAGTGCAGCTAAGAGAATAAAATGAACAGTTCCCAGGGGAAAAAGACCTAGGATTTTGGTGATGTGCCTTGGGCTCAAATTATAGGGTGAGACCTTGTGGGCTGAGGTCCCCACCCTGCTGCACCCTCTGTCCCCCTAGCGGTGAGGAGGGTGCTAGGATTCAGAGAGAACTGAGTCCTGGGGATAGGCTGAGGAGAGCCTACTCTGCGTTACGGATTATATGGTAAAGAGCCCTCTAACCCTGGTGTTAGTTACGGGTTATATGGTAAGGAGCCCTGTAACTGTGTAACCCCCACACTAGAACCAATTAAATGTCTGGTGTAGGAGAATATGCTGACAGGAGAGAGCTCTTCTTTTGCCATAAAAAACCACCTCCACGAGCGGTGTAAGTTTTGTCGGCGGGAGAACTTCTCCCGCCGACATAGTGCTGTGCACATGCACGCTTATGTTGGTGTAACTTACATTGCTCGGGGAGGTAGAATATTCACGCTCCTAAGTGACATAAGTTTTGCCGACATAGGCTGTAGTATAAACATATCCTTATATTTTGGAATCTCTTGACTTCTGAGATCTTAATGTTGTGTTAATGTTGGTTTTTTGCATTTAATTTCCTGTTTGTTTTAATGGGGGGAAAGTGTGTGTGTGTGTGTGAGAGAGAGAGTGTGTGTGTGTGTGTGTGTTTGGGGGTGGGAGGGAGTGCTGTTAGTTATATCACAATCTGCTCTTAATTGACTCATCCCAAAGTGACTGTCTTAACTGAAACCTGGTTTGGCAAAGCACTTAAGCAAGTGTGTGAAAACATGTGAGCTGAAGTCAATGGAGCTGTTTACATGCTTAGTTATGTATATTCTTAAATATTTTGCTGGATCTGAACCTAAAGCTTTTAAACTATACAGACACTCCTAAGATAAAAGGTTATTGAGCACAGTCAACATTCTAAGCCAAATGGAAACTGTACTGATGTGGTTACATTCAAACACTGACTTTAAACCTCTATAAATAATACTGGAATAGTTGTCTTCAGGGTTGGCTTTAAATCTCATTAAGGACCACAAAGTAAGCAAAGGGCCCAGTCCTGAAAACTCTTACACTTGAGTAATCTCTTTATAATCAGTGCATTAGTTGCATGAACAGTAGTTTGCAATTTCGTGCCCCAAGTTTGAAGATTTTAGATTACAGTTATACATAAGGCGACCATACGTCCTGTTTTAGCTGGGACAGTCCCTTTTTCAGCTGGCAAGAGCAAACGGGACAAATGGCCACTTTTGTCAAAAAGTAAGGTGCAGAAGAACGTGCAGGGCTCAGGGCAAGTGGTGATGCCAGCCCCACAGGGGGAGAGAGGCAAGGCTCAGGCAGGGGGCAGGCAGGGCTCAGGCAAGCACCGATACCAGTGCCACGTGGGGAAGGGGGTTGGGCGAGCAGCTTGGGCCAGCCCTTCTCGGGGGGGGGGGGGGCAGTGAGACGCAAGAGATGCAGGCCAGCCCTGGTTGTGGGGGAGTGGGCCCCAGACGAGCCCCATGTGGTGTACCATTTTCCCTTTGGGAAATATGATCACCGTAGTTATACAGAAATTCAGAATACACATGCTTATAATGGAGCTGAAGGAATACATTGAAAATGCATTTTTTTCTGAAAAGAACAGCATTTGAAGGAAGAACATTTTTTCATTTTCATCAAAAACAAAAATTTCAATTTCAACAAAAAACCAATTGAGCGCTTGACTTTGCAACCTTAAGAATGTTCTTTTAATAGGGTTTGTGTGTGTGTAATATATATAAATGTATACAAATGATATAACTTAATGTATCCTCTCATACTGTAATATAAATAACGTGAGTAGGGGAAGAGAGAGAAATATTCTATAAACTTCCTGACAAAAAAAATCTCAACTGGAATTTTCTACAATGGCAGATTAAACCCCATAAGAAAACAAAATGAAATTCAATAAAGACTAAGTCCAAAGTACTACATTTAGGAAGGAAATACCAAATGCATAACTACAAAATGGGGAATAAGTGGCTAGATGGTAGTCCCAGTAAAATAAGAGCTCACTGTCTCCCTTGTATATCACAGCTCTTGAAAGATTTTCCTTGATTGTTTGGGAAATTTTGATCACCACCTCTTTCTCCAAACATCTTGTTGCATCTGTAGGAGAAAAGAGCTTACACGTGGCTTTGAACTCTCAGCCAAGCCGTAAAGCAATATAAAACCATGGTGGATGCAGTTGTTTTTTTTTAAAAGATAAGAATAAAAAAGAGTAAATCTTTTCCAAAAAATGACTGTGAAGATCAGTCATCACAGTTGTGCAGAACCATTGAAATGGGACTGGAAGGGACCTTGAGAGGTCAAGACCAACTCCCTGTGCTTTTGCAAGACCACATAAGCCTAGACCATCCCCAACATGTTCTTGCAAACCTACAAAGATGGGGATTCCACAACCTCCCCTGGAAGCCTATTCCAGTACTTTACCAGCCTTAAAGTTAGAAAGTTTGTCCTAAATCTCCCTTTTTTGCAGTTTAAGCCATTACTTCTTGTCCCACTTTCAGTGGACTTAGAGAACAACTGATCACAGTCTTCTTTCTCACACCCTTTAATATATTTGAAGACTTATCAGGTTCCCCCCTCAATCTTCTTTTCTCAAGACTAAACATGCCCTGTTTTTTAATCTTTCTTCATAGGTCAAGTTTCCTAAACATTTTATTATTTTGGTTGCTTTCCTCTGGCCTCTCTCTGGTTTACCCACATCTTTCCTAGAATGTAGGTGCCAGAATTTGATGTATTACTCCAGATAAGGCCTCTCCATTGCTGACTAGAGTGGGACAATTACCTCCTGTATCTTGCATCTGACACTTTTTTTGCAAATGCACATATATTCATATTCAATGTGTGATCCAGTATAACCCTCAGATCCTTTCAGTGGACTGCCACCTAGCCAGTTATTCCCCATTTTGTAGTTATGCATTTAATTTTTCCTTCCTACGTGTAGTACTTCACACTTGTCTTTATTGAATTTCATCATGTTGATTTCGACCAATTCTCCAGTTTATCAAGGTTGTTTTGAATTCTAATTCTGCCCTTCAATGTGCCTGCCACCCCTCCCAGCCTGGTGTCATCTGCAAATTTTATAAGTGTAGCCATAATCAAGTCATTAATGAAAGTTCTAAATAGTACCGGACCCAGGACTGATCCCTGCAGGACCCTACTAGATACATTGTCCTCCCAGTTGACACTGATGATTACTCTGAGTATTGTCTTTCAACCATTTGTCCACCCACCTTTCATAATTTCATCTAGACCACATTTCCTTAGGTAGCTTATGCGAATGTCATGTTGGACTGTGTCTAAAGCCTTGCTAAAGTCAAGTTATATTGTGTCTACTGCTTCCCCCTATCCACTAGTCCAGTAAACCTGTCAAAGAAGGAAATTAGATTGGTTTGGCATGATTTGTTCTTGACATATCCATGCTTGCTATTCCTTATAACCCTTTTGTCCTCTAGGTGCTCAGAAATTGATTATTTAATAATTTGTTCTGGTATTTTTTCCAGATCTTTAAGTTAGGCTGACTGGTCTACAATTCCAGGGGCACCTTTGTTCCCTGTTTTGCCCTTCTTCAGTTCTCCTGGGCCTCACCCAGCCTCCATGAGTTCTTGAAGATAATTTCTAACGGGACTGAGATTGCTTCAGCTAGTTTCTTAAGTATCCTACAATGAATTTCATTAGGCCCTGCCGACTTGAATACATCTAACTTATCTAAATATTCTTTAACCTATTATTTCCCGGTTTTTGTTTGTGTTGTTTCCCCCTTGTTCATATTAAATGGCGTTGAGTATCTGATCACTATTATTAACCTTTTTAGTATATAGAAAACACAGTGGGATATTATAGCAAATAACATGACAGTGAATTCATCAAGAGGGACATCTCCAATATCTGTAAAACCAGACAAGCAGCTATAGAGTTAAAATAAAATAATTATTTATCTTTGTCAGTCCGTATGGTTGCTTTTGTAGTGTCCTTTTGTTCGAGAATGGGAACCATTACTCTTTTCTGAGATTTCTTTATATCGTGCAATATTTCTATGACCCTTGTGTATCCAAGGGTGTTTAGCTGAAGCCTATGAAAGCAAAATTAACTCTGTGTTTCTGACAAGTGATTGCCTTTTACTGAAAAGCCAAAGAATACCAAATGGTGGTTATGTGGTAAATTTGTGCCTGTGACCTTTTTTAGATTAGTTCTAAAATCTCAGTCCAAATTATATATATATATATATGTGTGTGTGTGTGTGTCTTTCATGTGTATACATATTTATACTGTGTCTCTCACTCCCTCTCTTTTTCCCCAGGCTGGATTTGATTTAAATCATGATTTTAATCACTAGTCAGGAAGACTGGATTTAATCATGGATTTCTACATAAAAGTGCATTCTTGTTGGTTGTTATAACCTTAATACATATTCTTCACAACTCAGAGATAGATGTAGTTTTCATCTTTAGAAGGTATAGACTATAGATTTTTAAACAGTGATTTATTTTGAAAACTTTTCAGATTAGTTTTACAGCTATATCAGAAAATGAATGATTGTTTGGTTATTTCATTTACCAAAGGTAATTGAAGCAGATATTTATGAAGTCATTGGGAGGTGAAATATCTCCAGTTCAACAGGTTAATCATTAATATTTGGAGGATTTTCTTGCCATGCTGTATTAGGAGGAGAACGTCACCAGACAGACATTTAAATTGTTTTATTTAACTAAAACAACAATGTTATGTATTCTGGATTTTTTTTCTTCAACAGCAAACATATAATATTTAACAAAACAAGAATATGAATTTTTGAATTTAAACATTCACGTTTTTTAAAATCAGGTTTGTTTGTTTTAAAATTGTTTAACTAAAATAGTTAAATTAAAAAATTTAATTGACTGTCAGCCAGGTCAACATGAGAAACTTAAAATATTGGCTTCTGTAGCTAACTCAGTCATCTTCACCTTCATTTTCCCATTTGTTCATAATCTGGAAAAGAAAAACAAGCTTTCCTGCTTTTTCGGGTCCCAAAAGATTTCTCAATTTGGAATGAATTAGTCCAAAAGAAGAAAATATTCGTTTTACACCAGCAGAAGAAGCTACTGCTGTTAAAAGTGAGATTATCACTTCAACCGTCTCTGAATCCAAGTGCTTGCGTGACTTCCACCAGTTCACTGGTGTGCTTTTTTTTTTAAAACATCGTCAGCAAACATATTGCTTGAATGGTTCACCCTTAGCTCTGAAGTTTTATTATAGTTGGCATTATGGAGGGATGATTGCTGGATGTCCATGTCATAGCCAACTCCTCTTCTTCAGCAGTTAAGGTTTGACCCTGGTACCAAGTATTGAGAATATTTGCAAGAAAATGAGCTGGAGATGGTGCTTGTCCCAGTCATTTTTTTAATGCTTGCAATTTAACTCTGTCATTGCATATTTCTCTCTTTGAGATCTCACTCAGTTTCTTCCAAATTTCAACTGCACCAGCAATAAAACTGCTATTTCCTTGCATTTTGTTCAAGGCTACAGAAATAGGTTTCGGGGTACTCGACATGTGTTCAACATTTCTCTTAAGCCCAACATTGAGAACTTTGGCTGTCACAGTGCCATCTATTTTTTCATGATTTTGTTCATAAACTGTCATCGGATTAGGCCAGTACTTGATATAGTGCTGAACACAGTCCACTACTGAGTTCCATCACACGTCTTCTGGGAGAGTTAGCTTGGTTCCTCCCACTTTTTTCAGAGCAGCTGCTGCAAAGTGGTTGTTACGGAAGTATTTTGCAATTTCAACAGCATTAGCCTTCATTTCTGGAACACTGAAGTCTTTGGCTAGGAGGTGCGTCAAATGAGCACTACAACTGTACATTATTAGCTTGGGACTCTCTTCTAAATTTCTTCTCATCTTGGATAAATCTGCAGCATTGTTTGTGACCAAGCTGCGTACTAGACATTTGAATTTTTTTTCCCCACAGTGTGTTATAGCTTTTACTGCTACTTCTTGTAAGTATTCTACTGTGTGTGCATTTCCTGATGTATCAATTGTTTCTCTAAGGAAGACATTCCTTTCTTCTGTTGTCACACAAGCACATACAACAGGATCATTGTGGATGTTGCTCCACCCATCGAGACTCAGGTTAACAATTTCACCCTCTAGACCTTTCGCACACTGCTCAATTTCTCTTTCATACACTTTATCCAGCACTTGCCTGCGGCATCTGCTCTGTTGGGTGGACTGTATCCTGGTCTTAATGACTGAACCATGTTAATGAAGTGTGTGTTCTCAATCATATGGAAAGAAGAGTTTGTTGCACAAACAAATTGGGCAATGTTTTCATCAATTACCTCTTTTTGTAATCTGCTGGTTCTTATCACAAATTTATCAATGATTGTTTCTGGATGATGGAGGTTTTTTTTTCTTTTTGCTCCAAGTGATATATTGTGGCTACATGACATACATGATGTGACCGAAACACTATCATTGGCAGATAACTCTGAAACTATAGAAAATGATGGTGATCTTGAAGGTGGATAGTCTTCAGAATCCTGTATGTTGAGGATGGATTCTCCTAAACAAACTAAGTCAATGCAGTTATTTAATTATTATTACCATACTGCTCATTTAGTATTACTCATTGCATTCACTGACACTCAGTACTACTTTAAAGGTGAAATTGTAAAAGGAAGATCTGCCTATTTCAACTATTTATTTTTTATCACAACTGCATCTAAAATGATAGTACCGTAGAGTAACAACTATATTTTTTGCTCAAACTTGAGAATTCAAGAATAGTCTAGAAGGAAGACAGCTAGTCCTTAAGAAAGAAGTATGAAATAAAAAAGTTTACCAACCTGAAGATCCTGCACGTTCAGACATGTTCTTTTCATCATCTTCAACGCAGCTCCTTCCTGAGAAGGAACACTCCTCATGATGTTGTTTCATTCGGGCAACCAGGCCTTCTTTGTTGCACTGTTTGCATTTTGCACGCATTCCTGTCTTACCCCCAGGTAGAGGAACTTGGTTAAAATATTCCCAAACTGGGTCTCTTTTACAGCCTGCTGCCATTATAGGTTTTCCCTTCTAGTGAGAGGGTGGTATGGTAGATCTCAAATCAATGAAGGCTATACTCAGAAAGACCTCAAGACTTTTGGAATATGCTGTTCAAACAGTTTCACTTTTGTTTCTACTTCCTGTCCCTCCCTTCTCACGTTTATCTCCAGACTTCTTCTCCTTGTCCAGGTCTATTCCACCCCCCAGCAATCTTTTATTCATTGAACTTTTTGAAACTTTGCACTTTTAGAGAGAGGTAAGGGATTGACTCTGTGTACACAAATTTGCAGAGGGGCAACAGGGTTGAGGTCTGTTATTTCTCACCTCATATTATATTATATTATATTATATTATATTATATTATATTATATTATATTATTTAAACCGTTTTTGCTGTTAACAAGCATGTTATCTCTGGAGAGACAAATCCACAGTTTGTGAACTGCAAAACTAAGCATCTTTCATGGTATCTTCTAGACTGAGCCCCATTGGATAGATAGAAAGATTAACCTAAATAATCTATACAGAAGCCCCTGGAACCCCATAAGATTGGGCCCCTAATCCATGAATTATTGGAACTCATTTACAAAACTTTTCTTAAACGTTGCATGAATATATTGTCTCATATTTTAGAATTAGAATTTATAATCCCTATTCCATGATGAGATATCTTTGAGCTATAATGTATCTTAATTAAAACTATCTTTAGATAGATTTTGTCCTCAAAAAGCATTTTATCAAAAAAATCTGATATAAATTAAAAAAAAATCTTTTTTTTTTTAATTTAAAAAATCATTGATTTTTATCCACCCAGCTTTTCCCGCCCCTCCCTCCCTCCCAATGTGAATGTGGAGATATATGGGCCTTTTCCCTCCTTGTCCAACCTCAACCCGTTCTTCCAGCTTGGACTAGAGCTGTTAGGTCTAAGTTCACTCAGTAGCATAAATGAGCTTGAATGGAGTTGCATCTGTTTGTCAGTGGTAAATTTGGCTTATTCATAGGCTTGATTGTGGAACCCTTACTTACATGAGTATTACTTACATAAATAGTTCCACTTATTTAAAGGGGGCAACTTGCATGAATAAGTGCTAACTAGTGAATTCCGTGATCCTGGCCCTATGCATATTTTCGTGTGGTGTGAGGTACCATTGAAATATCTCTTCAGTGATTCTTTTGATGGCTGCACGTTTTGACGAGGTTGCTGCCCTTTTTCAAATTATAGGCCATTGGTTGAAAGGGATTTCTTTATTGAGGAATCTTTCTAATTTTTTCAGGAACCAAATATAAACGTGATGTTATCCATTTTTAGGTTACATCTCTAGTGACAATAACTCTTTGAACCATTTAAAAATGAATAATGTTATCACTATTTAATCTATAATTATGGTGTGTTGAGTCCTTTCATATCTCAGCAATACCGCCTTGATTTTATTCTGACTATTAAGTCACTGTAAGTGTTTTGAGAGCTCTTCTCAAAACAATCTTCTGAAATGAATAATTTTAAAAAATTACAAATAGAAGGTGTAACAAGTTCCCCTGCGGGTGCCACTTGAAACTGGGGTACCACTGAGCCAGTCAGATCCATTAGCCTGGACTCCCTTTCACAGTGTGGTGTTGTGATAAATTGCCAAGCTCTCCAAGCTTGCTCTTTCACCAGTATACACACACACAGGGACACACCCAGCTGCAGCTTTACACAGATGCTGCAATCAGCTCTGCATGGGAAGGCTCAGCTAAGGCATCTCCCAGTTGCTAAGGCACGCAGTCCCCTCTGGAGTGTAAACCTGAACGTATACTGTCTTGCGCTGCACAGGAAACTGTGCCGCATAAGCTCATAAAATTCACTCACTCCCTCAATGTGGAGAGAGAGATATGCCACAGCTTTCTGCTCTAAATTATAATTTCCACACATTGGTTTTAGTTAAAACAAAAGCAAATTTATTAACTACAAAAGGATAGATTTTAAGTTGTTATACATGATAGCAAACAGATCAAAAGGAAATTACCTTAGTAAATAAACAAAACCGCAAACTGAGTTTAACAGAGTAGATAGGTAGGATATGAATTAGCAAGTTTCTCACCCTGAGTGATAAACAGGCTGGCAGATTCTTAAGGCACAAGCTGCCTAGGCTTTGCAGCTTGGGTTTTCCAGGTTTTCATACACAATTTAAGAATCCTTCTAGCCTGGGACCATCACTTCCCACAGTTCAATCCTTGCCTCTCAGGTGTTTCCAGGTGTGGTGTTGTAAGGAGAGTGAGGTGCCATCATGATGTCATTGTCCCCCTTGTATATCTTCTTCCCACTTGCTGGAAAGCTCTTTTGCTTTGACCTGGGTCAAACAGTTCCCATTGTGTAGTGCGATCTCAGAGAGGTTTCTATTGTACACTGTTCCTGGTAATTCTTGTGCTTGTGTGCATTTCCCCAGTACACCATTAACATTGTTTGGCCTTTTTACTGTTGTACCTGAAAGGCTGCTTGTGGGTGTTTGTAACCTCACAGCATGTTTCAGTAGCACATACATAGCCAGACTTCATAACGTCACATATGGTGGTAGCACATACAATCCAATGAGATATTACTGTCTTGCAGATCAAGACTTTTAGAATAATATCTCACAAAGCATACTTTGTACAAAACATATCCTAATTGCATGATAATGGTGGATATTGAGGTGCCAGAAGGAAGGAAATCACAAATAAGTTAACAGATGTGTCATGCCACTAGAAGATATTAATTATCTTGTCCAACTAATTTACCCTACAAATTAGTTTTATCGTGGCTTATGTATGATGATTACAGTAAAATAAAACTTTCCCTATTCAAAATTTTCTTTAGTTAGATGGTAGCTAGTACTAATTGAAATCCACTGCTGCTGTAAATAACAGACTATCCTCCCTGTGGGGCTGTTCATTCTGCTGTTCAGACCAAGTTTATAATCATTTGTTTTGCTCTCACTAAAAGTCTTCCAGGTTTGTGGAGGAATTATAACTCTGTTGTGGTTGTGTAAGTCTTTGTATCACCTCAGAACAATACTGTCATTTTTGGAAAGGCTCAGGAAATGCAGAAAACCATACCTGAAATTGAAAATACAAGCTATTCCATTGCAGGAACATTTTACACAAAACTATAGAAGCGTTATTGTTCCGTTACCATAAATTCTAATCAACCATCATATGAGAGAAGGTCATAGTTTAACAAAATGTGATTTATATATTGCTAGGTAAGTGTTAGTGGATCTACATGTGTATATATGTGCGAGTGTGTGAATCTTATTTGAAAGCAAGTATTTTTCTTGGCTGGCCTTTTTCTTTTTTCTGTATAAGAATGCCACTAGAAAAATTAGAAATTGCTATTAATCTGGTTGGCTCATCTCTCCCTAAATTTCTATCTGTTGAACTGTTTGTTTTCTTTGCAATCAAAAGTTCAGAATTTTTGCTTACACCGATAAATGTGAGTTGTTAAATTTAGGTCAGTAGACTAAAGATGCATTATTGGGTTTGGTGCTGTGCTTCAAATGAGTAGGATTTAAATCACTGCCTTTTTGGCTGGGTAGAAATTTTCTTGAATCTCATTTATGCAAACTGAATTTAGAGAGTCAGTCTTTATTCCCCCCCCCCAAAAAAAAAACAACAACCTTTTTTTGTCTTTGTTCAAGCAAAAGGGTGGGAGGGAAAATACCAAATAAATAGAAAACGATCATCATAATGCCTAGCTCTTAAAATTTTTCAACAAATATTTCTCTCAGCAATCAGAACCATAATCCTTTTCATCTTCAAAGTAGTTGCAAACTTTTCATAATTGATTCCCACAATATCCTATTGAGAAAGCTAAGTAAATATTATCCCCCATCTTATAAATGGGAAACTGAGGCATGTCAATTAAGTGGCTTGCTTAATGTCTTGGAAGTTCCTGGATCCAAGTCCTGTGCTGAGACAGGTAAACCATGTTTTATGGAAGTCCATCTGTCTTGGTTTTTTCACATGTAAGATGACTGAAAGGTCTTAAGCTTCAACGTGTTGCACTTTTTTGCAGTTACAATTTGTTAAGCAATTTGTTTAAAATATAATTTGTTGACTGAGGGCCTGATCCAAAGTCATTTTAAGTCACTGGAAAGATTCGCATTGACTTCAGTCACAAGTAGAGCAAAAATATGTAGAATCATTAAAACAGTATAGGCTCTGCTTGATGCGTTGGAGGCAGAATGCACAGGAACCAAAAGATGACCCAAAACCTCAATTGTAGGACAGATACCCTTGCTGGACAAAGTAAGGATACCCCTGTTCAACTTTTTGTCCAGACGTGAATGTTGGAACGCTAACCATTTATGATATACTGTTGCTGTATTGTTAGGAGGTAGGTCCATGTGACACAAGTATGTAGTTACCAGCAAAGTTACAAGGTGTTAGCCAAACAATTCTGTGTATTTAGGAATGATGAACATCCCCATTTTTCATTTATAAATAACGTTAACCAAGTCTACAATCCTAGTATTTTAATTAACAAAACAACGGTAGCAAAGAGACCAGCTTTATATGCTTAAAGAGTTGGTATTTGTAAGTACTGCATTTTGTTAAAATTCCACACAAAAGCTTGTTCTGAAATGTAAAAATAAATCAGTTATATGGTATGTGGATGAAGTATGTTGTGTTTCAGTATTCCTGACTAGCAAACTACAAAAAGAATTCAACAAGTTTATTTCTGGCAGTCTTTGGAAACTGGCATGTTTTTCTAAAGTTGTTTTTCCAAGTCTGTTTTCCCACTATTCCCACAGGGAATAGAGTAATAAGGGAAAATATGTATGGCCCTCCAAATGGCTTCAATTTTACTATCTCCATGAAGCCATGCTTACTGCTGATG
Organism: Lepidochelys olivacea; assembly: GCF_965140295.1. NCBI lineage: Eukaryota > Metazoa > Chordata > Testudines > Cheloniidae > Lepidochelys > Lepidochelys olivacea. The sequence continues at coordinate 63,079,295 of NC_140416.1, forward strand.
TGGCAATTTGTGCATATTGCCCATTATGCCCTGCACTATGATTTTATTGACTTTAACTGGGTTTGTTTGTTTGCTTTCAACAGGTTGTCTCCTGGTTCTGATGTCTATGTCACAGTTTCATCCATTGCCTTAGCAAGATCACAGCAGTGTCGCAACTCCCCCAGCAACCTATTGTCCTCGAGTGAGACTGGCTCTGGTGGGGGAACCTACAGACAAAAATCTATGCCAGAAGGGTAGGCACCAGATTTTTTTTTTTTAGGTGCTGTTTGGTTGAGGTTTCCCTCTTCCATTTGGTGGCTAGAGTTATAAAATATATATGAGCTGTGCTTACTCTGCTGGTTTACAAACTATTCTTTACATGCAGTTTCTAGAACAGTTTTTCTTTCCTTGCCTCGCTTTTGAAAAAAAAGTGAGGTTGAAGAGTCCTCTCACTTTTTCTCTCTCTGACAATACTCAGGCTAACATCTGCAGAGACCTTGAAGTATATGAGTCTTCATTAAATACATCGGTTTCATGTTGCAAACTTCTTCACTTCACCTCACAGCTTCCGCTTCTTAAATGGTATCAATAATGCACAATACTCAGACTGAATTCTTAGGCTTTTGACTTTGCAGCCTGCACTGCTTTTGCAAGCAAGAAAGTGATACATTCATCTAAGATTTGTATAGTTTAGACATAAGGGTATCAAGTGACTTATAGGGACTGTTCAAAATATCATTTATTTCACATATTAAAAGCTTCTCTGATTTCTGTCTGTCTCCTCCAACTTTATTGAAATCATGAAACTCCTTGGAATGACCCACTATTCACATTTTGGGAAAACTCATGGAGGAAGAAATTAAATATGTATCCTTTTCAGAGAACACTGAAAAGAAAAAATGAAGCAAACATTTTTAAGTAGGGAAAGAAAAATAATTGGCAACCATAGAACTACGTGCCTAAGAATACCCCTTACACAGAAGAGGAAGGGAGAAAAACGGCTTAATAGTTCACACTGTGAAGCTTCTCTCTGGAGTCTCCTTAGGTAGTTTGATGGTCAGTGTGTAATCCTCTCCATGTTGGTGCTTATAAAGTTGAAATCTCTGCTCCTGTATTGCAAAAATGGCAGTAGTGATGTAAATTCCATTGTCTGAAACTACCTAGCTGGACACTAGTATAACACCCTGTCCTATGCATGTTAGGAAAGTCTGCAGACAGGAGCCTCTGTCCTGTGCAGCATGGAAGCATGGGGTTTAGCAAGGTGTCAAGTGCTTTCTCTTGCTCAGAGCTCCCGAGGTGCCTTTGAGGTGGTCTTGCTCCAGCACAGATTAGGAAGTTTGCAGGAAAGATACCTTCCGCTGCAAATGTTAGGTGCTGTGTGCCTTCCCCTGTTGCAGAGCAGGTTCCCTCCTGCACACCAACACAAAGGCCCAGATTCAGAAAAGCATCCCTATTCAGGACAGATTAAGTACTGTTCTGAATAAGGATTGATTTATGCATGTGCCTAAGTGTTGTCCCAAATCATCCCAAAGTGCACAGGAGTCCTTCCTTAGCCCATTTCACTGTACAAGTTAGTCATGCACACACCTATAGTGGATCCTTCCTTCTTTGCTGAGCATTTTACAAGTTCAGAAAACAAAACCACACTTGCATACTAAATTCACTGTTTTAAAAGATTAATAATTCTGTCAAATCAAACCAGTTATTCCAGTTCATTGGAATAATGAAAGGCACAATGATAACGAGAAGTGGCACTGATCCTCAAAACAGCCAGTTTCTTTGGCAAATTTACCTTTAAGGGCACGTTGACGTGGCTGTAGAAACTTTAGAAAAACTGGCAAGATTTTTTTTTTTATGATGGGAAAAATACCATGCTGCTCTGTCTCCTCCCCATTGTTCTCATGCTCGTAAATGGCTGAACCATACTTGCTAAAGCTGTCCAAAAATTCACCTCTCGGTATAAAGACAAACCGTGACAAATTTCAGCCTGAAAGATGAAAGTTTCAGAATACGAGTAATTGAAAATAGAGAGTAGGATGGAAACTTTATCCAACTATTTTTATTGTAACAGTAACTGGTGATCCTACTATATTATTGGTCCTGATCATTCACCCATTAAAAACAATGGCAAAAGCTTCATTCTTCACTTCAGCAGTATCCAGATGGGGCTTGCTGTATATATTATAGATGTGTTTCATGTGCACTTATGTTTGTATTGTATGTTTTTTATGTATATGTATGAATGTTAATAGAATGTAAAAAAGGAGTATAAAACAATGAATGAATGTTTTTCTTTTTCTGGCTGTATGAAATAAACTATTTTCCTGTGTTCCTTTGGGAAATAAAGATGCATTTCTGCTGTTTTCATGAGGCCTGTAACAACTTTTATAATGTAAGTGGCATAAAAGATACCACTACAACCAGCACTAATTATTTCCTAGTTTAATTAGTAAGTTTTAAATGGCCTAGTTAATAAAAATAAAGAAAGAAACAAGTTTCTTGCATCTTAATTAGTAGGGGAATTATTAGACCTCACCAAGATTAACCAACAGTATTTTCATGGATCTGTGATGTCCTCTTTGATAAAAATACACCATAAAGTAAGCAAAGTATATTACATTGCACTTGATGATGAATATTGATATCAAGGATGTTAATTAGGATAACATTATGTGAAGAATAAAATACTGATGCTGCACAATTTGATAAATGGATGTTTAGATCTTGAACTTCTCTTTTAAATACTAATTTCTAATTACTCCTTTTTTATATTTGGTAGTATGGACAGATGTTACCAATGTTTCAATAGTCACTTAGCTAATGTTTAGGGAAGTGAGCAGTTTGTTAAAAAAATATAAAACTCTAATGTAGTTTGTTAATATAGTAATACTTGTTTGAAAGTCTTTCACAATGTTTTAATTTAGACAGTTCCCATTATCTCTTGGATTACGAGGTTAAATTCTGTATATCCCTTAAAAAGTTTATGGGATGTTGAAGGGATATTATAGGACAGAATGGAGACTTCCACACAGCATGACCTTGCACCTATGGTGCGTGTGAGGTCACCCTGTGCTGAGGATGCCATTTTGCATGCAAGTGTACAGTTGCATACCTGACTAAATATATGATGGCACGCCACTGGTTGGCAGGTTTCCCTTTCAGTATTAGGTCACCTGGGAGGCCTATGTTTGGCAGGGCGGGATGTGTTTATTTTCATTTCAACTGTTACGTTAAGTAGTTGGAACTGGGGAAATTCCATGATGTGAACTGTTGTGAAGTGTACAAAGCTTATCTGCTGTTGCTGTTCATCTGTTTTAATGGTGGTTTTGTGTGGTTTTGTTTTTATTTTTTTATGTTAAATTCTGGATATGTTCATGAAATCCTTCAAGTAATGGTCTAACCCTGAGTAGAAGATCTGAATCTAATATTTAAACTGCAGTATTAAAATCATACAGCATGTTACATTTATAGATATTGATGGATAAAGGAGGATCCTGTGTATTCCACAATTGTTTAGCAGTGGAATTTGCCAGAATTTATCCTTTGCCTGTGTTTCAGAATCTAGGCTTTCATTTAAATAAAAAAGGGTTTTAGTTCTCTTGGCTGCTAATAGAACCCTACAAATATGTGCGGAGTGTAAAATTATTACCTTGTGTCTCCTTGAATCTGCAGACAACCTGAAACGATAGTTCGGAGATGGGAGTTGCTCCAGTACCTCTCAGAACAGTATCCCTTTATTCATTTCGAAATATAATACAAATTTCAATGTCAAATTAACTGTTTCACAGCTGATCATTTTAACATCCCATTAATGGATTCATCACACAAACTTTAACTATCTTCCACACCTCACATCTTTCCAGATGCCAAAAGCCCCAACTGTCCACTCTTAACTGCCAAAATCATTTGCTTCTGTGTTAGTTATGCATTTTCAGTACATTATCCTGCAGCATATTTGAAAATGAAAAATTTTGGGGCAGCATGAAAAAAATTTAATGTCATCTTAAATAAGATGGGGGAGATACTATGACTATTTTTCATTTTCATTTATAATTAAATGAAACTTCAATTTTTGTGTGTGATTTTCCTGAAGTTGTTACAGAATCTCCAATCTGCTCCACTGGAGTATCTTTGAATACGTAGGGTCTTGCCCCAGAATTTAGGTCAAGGTTGCTATGGTCCTTGACTACAATTGAATTTAAGTGGGGAAACATAGTCACCTGTCTCTATTCATTTTTAAGATCTCTTTACTCCTCTCCTCGCTATCTACTTTCCTTGCAGCTACTATGCAGATTAGTACCACATCCTGAACGCCTGGCCTTTTGTAAATGACCTCTTCTTTCTGTATATGCACCTTCTTGATATGCTTTTGAGTTGTTTTTTGCTGTGGATTTCTGCTTGTCAGATACTTGCTTATTGAGCAGACATATACAAGTATCACACCACAATTTGAATACATTGTATTCAGTGTCTTAATGAATTTGATTGACAGATCTCATCATGATATGACTTTCAATCAGGCCTGTGCTCTTTAAAGTCAGTCACAGTATGTCAACGCTCCAGTAAAACACCTACAACTAGCCTGTCTCAGCTGACTCGGGCTCAGGGGGCTTAGGCTGCAGAGCTATAAAATTGCAGTGTGGCTATTCCAACTTGGGCTGGAGCCTGGGCTCTGGGAATCTGCAGCCTGAGTCCAAACATCTACAGTCCAGTTTTATAGCTTTTCAGCCTGCACCCCACGAGTCTGAGCCAGCTGACATAGGCCAGCTGTGGGTGTTTATTGCAGTGTAGACATTCCCTTAGGCACTTTTGAAAATCCCACCCAAAAATGTGTGTGTAAATTAAGGAAAAACAATGGCTTCAGATATTCATCTATCTCAGCCAAAGCTGATCCATTATCTCAAAGCCACAAGTTTAAAACTAACCCAAATCAGTCATTCACCATAAATTGCCAGGTAATGGCTATGCCATGGCCCATCTAGTTATTAATGGACAAATGCCCACATCCCAAAAATCACTACTACTGTTGACACATAGTGATATGATGGTCACCTCAGCAGATAAGCCAAGGATATAATAGTCTATGAAGTCTGTAAAACCTCACAGCCCACTTTAATGGCAGTGTAGGGAAATTCATGCAGTCACTCCCCATGTTGTATTTGTGTGGCTAGATAGCACTTCTTGGTCTAGGACTGTTGATTCAGCACCTTTTAAATACTTAATTTTTCAAAAGAGTCTAAGTGAGTTGGGGCCACAGTTCCACTAGTTTTCAGTAAAACTTGTAATCTTTAAATCACACCTTTATTGAATGAAATCAGCCTTTAAAAAGTTCTGCTTTGATATGAAATTGGTGCTTCAATAAAAAAGAATTCTAATTCAGCCTTTGGAGGTTTCATTAGCCCATCGGACTTCCTCATGACTGGTCATGTGACAAACCAGTCATGTGTTGGACCAACTTCTGTTGGTGGAAGGTACAAGCTTTCAAGCTGCACAGAGATCTTCCTCAGCTCTGTGTACCTTCTACCAATAGAACTTGGTGCAGTAACAGCTATTACCTCCCCAACCTTGTCTCTCTCATATCCTGGGACCAACATGGCTACAGCAACACTGAAAGCAATCATTGTTAAAGAACGGATTGCCCCCCCTAATTTTTCACTCATTTTTGGCTGAAGAATTAAAAATCTCATGTTAATGCCTATTGGTATGGGAAATTGCAAAAAACAAATTCAATTATGATATAAACATTCAACTTTTTCCCAGGTGCCACTTGTTTGTGACAAATAGTTCTCTCATAACCAGTGCTTAATTTGTAATGAAAAAAGTGCTGGGGCTCAACAATTTTTTACATTCATAACTGATGCAGCAAGCCCAGAGGTGCCGGGGCTATAAACTGCCAAGCCTAGAGGTGCCAGGGCTTAGCCTTGGCAAGACCTGGCACAAAGTAAGCACTGCTCAAAACTCAATGCTAGTCAACTGAAAAAGGTAAACCTACTGTTTACATTAGTAAAAACAACTAACACTTTTTGAACCTTCCAGAATACATCTTGCAACAAAATAATTTAGCATATTTTAAGAACAAAAAAAGTTCATCTGATTTAGCATGCTGACTGGTGATTTAGTACACAGTTAGGACCCATTTTTGGTTAAATAATTTTTTTTAACTGAAACCAGCAGTTCTTGAACAGAGGTGCTCAGTAAATTAATGGTTTAATATATATACTGTGTATTTTATAAATAAGAGGTGGTAAGTGACCCCCAACAACTGAAAGGAAAAGTATTATAAATCCCACAAGCAGCTATGTTTCTGGATTTCTGGGTCAAGTTACTTGATATCATAACCGTTTTTCTGTAAGTGCTATTTTTCTACATGGGATTTAAGCATAATTAAAACTGTTGTCTACCTTTGTTTTGGGGACACTACAACAGGTTCGGAATGAGTCGTAGATCCCCTGCCTCTATTGACAGGCAAAACACGCAGACGGATACTGGTAGCAGCGGCAAATCCACACCAAGCTGGCAGAGGAGTGAGGATAGTATTGCTGACCAGATGGGTAGGTAATTAAGTTCTGCAGTAAGCAAATGGTGTTAACCACAAGGTGACTTTGGTAATATATTTCTCCATGCAGTGGGAGAAGCTTCTAAACCACTGTATTTTCTCTTTGTGAATGTTACTCTCATTAATTAGAATGAATTATTAGATTTTAGATATACTTCCATCTGTGTCTTTGAGACCTCTGAGTATCACCTGAGGAAGGACTGAAGTTATTCTGAGGCTCAACTTTCCATAATTCTCCCACTCTCTGGAACACCCTGTCCTTAAGAAGTGGTTGGATAGACATGGTTATTAGTTTGTCTTGTTGTTGAAGGCTTGTTTGACCTCACCTACTCTCCCCAGTGGTTTGGCTTAGTTTAATTTTCGCTTAGTTTATCTTAAGTGTTTGTAATGTTCCCTTTCAAATGGTGCTATATAAATGCAAATTGATTGATCATTGAAGCTATAAAAATCCCATGTACAAAATGGAAAAAATGCAATTTAAGTTTAAATAGTAAAATAAATCTTTAGCTTGATTAGAATTGCCTTCCACCAGTGTATACATTTTCTTTGCATTTTGCAATTAAGTTGTCAGCTGAAGAAATATATTAACTACATAAAATAGCTGGGTACTGAAGATTTGCATTGTTAAGCCCTCATTTGGAGTATCAGTACATAGACCTTTTCCTTCTTTATATATCGCTGTTGTGCACTAAGATGACATCTTGACACCAGTTGATACCAATGAGAGTCTGACACTGATACAAGTTTTGCACTACAATAGCCAACCAGTTGCATTGTTGCAATATGACTAGTTTGGTCAAGGTTGCTATTTTTTTAAATTCCTCTGTTATAGGTTAGTAGGAGTTCAGGACATTTTAGGACCAAGGAATTGAAGCTATTCTTGGAAGTCCATATCTTTCCCAATCTTGTCTGCACATCAGACCTTCTTACTGCATTGTAGTTCACTATTATTCCTATATAAATGTGCTAGTCTTGAACACAGAATAAAGGATCCAGTGAATGCAGCAGACATTTGGGAAGTGCAATGTGATTCTCAGGTTCTGAACACATACTTTGTTCGAGTAACTTCAGAGCCTCAGTGAGCTGTGCCTTATTACTGAAGACATCTGTCATCCCCTCCTCCTTTCTCCTTTTAACATGGAAAACCTGTGATTATACTCATCTGTTATTCTCATTTTGACAGAATGATTTTCAATTGCATATGTTTTCATATTGTTGTGATGGTAACCACACATGTAAAACTGATCTCTTGTTCAGCATTACTTCTGCAGCTTCTCTGCTGTGTATTGGCGCTGGCATTGGATAGAGCTGCCAGCAAGTTCTGCTGTGGAATGTTAGATACTACAGTATTGGCTTAAAGAAAGTGAAAGGAGCTGTAAAAATTGTGTTTCTGGTGGGAAAGGTGGTTCCAAGATTCATCAAAAGCAAACAAAGAGGATACAGGGCTATAATCTCAGTATCTCTCTTGGGTAGTGTCCTGCATTCAGACAGTTCTGACTGTAAGCTGCCTCTCTGTCTAGAAGCTGTAATGCCAGTTCTGATGAGTCTATGTAGCAGTTTGGTTCACCACAAAATAAGTAGAATTCTTTAGCTTTAAGAAGGCAGTATTAGGGTTTGTAAATAGGTAGGACATAAGGCATGGTAGATTCACACAAAGCTGTGTCTGCTTCACCCTAGACTTTAAAGAATTTTTGTCCATTGCACCTAATCACCATTTTGTCACTTTTACCAGAAGAGGACTCATTAGGGCTAGAATGATAATAATGCTCTAGATAAAGGTTGAGAGAGAGTAGCTATATTGAGGAGGTTTGGGTAGCTCTCATCTGTACTTTGCCCAGTTTCAACTGGTTGACCAAGCTTGCAAACACCTTATGCTACACTTGATGCAATTACTGTTTGTCTGTGGGTAGGAAGGTAACATGATAACTTCTGAATGCTGCATTCAATCAATTCCAAATTTTCTGGGAATGTTCTAGCCATCAGTAACCAAAACACTATTGATTTGGGGAAAAATTAGTGGTGGCAGAGTTTGGGGACCATGGTATGTGGGGAAGAGGGAAAACAGCCCCTGGCATGGGAAGAAGGTGGGAATGAGGGACAGGTAGGGCCTCTGGCATAGGAGGAAGGGGGAATGATGAACATGGAAAGAAGTGGGAATGGGGATGCAACCTAGTATAGGGGGAAGGGTAAATGGGGAGCAGACAGACTCGCCTTCAGGGAGAAGAGATGAAGGGAATGGGGGCAAACACAGAGCCACTGCCATGGGGGAGAATAGGGGACCCTGAAATGGAGGCAGGGAGGAAGGGGGGCACATAGAACCCCTGGTGGACGAAAAGGTTGAAAGAACCTAGTATGGGGGAAGGAGGAGACACAGCTGTGCGGGAAGGGCAGTACACAGAGCCCTTGGAATGGGGTAAGTGGGAAATGGGGAGCGCACACAGCCGTGGGGAAAATGGAGCCTGTGGGGGAAGTGGGAACAGGGGTGCACACAAGAGTTGCCAGCATGGTGGGGGAGAATTGGGAACCTTGGTATGGGAGGAGAGATAATGGGCGGGCCACACAGAACCGTTGGCAGCAGGGGAGAATGGAATCCCTGAAACAGTGCGGGATAGGAGGGTGGAATGTAGGGAGCTCGTGAGGAGGGATTCAAGGAGCCCCTGGGAAGTGCGATAAACTCAGCCTAGATTCATAGATACTAAGGTCAGAAGGGACCATTATGATAATCTAGTCTGACCTGCACAACGCAGGCCACAGAATTTCACCCACCCTCATCTGCGAAAAACCTCTCACCTATGTCTGAGCTATGGAAGTCCTCAAATCGTGGTTTAAAGACTTCAAGGAGCAGAGAATCCTCCAGCAAGTGACCCGTGCCCCATGCTACAGAGGAAGGCGAAAAACCTCCAGGGCCTCTTCCAATCTGCCCTGGAGGAAAATTCCTTCCTGACCCCAAATATGGCCTACAAAAACTATGAAGTGTGTGACCCTCTAGTACTCTAAGTTCCTTGGTTTTTGTAAGCACAATTTTCTCTTAAATGTTGCATTTTAAGAATGCAGAGTATTCAGTATCTCTAGAAGGTCCATGTGAAGAACTGTCACCAAGACCCATCCACTTTTAGCTCTTTGAAAGCAAATATATACTGCTGGGGAACTTTCCATGCAAGACCTCTATATTCTATAGCGACCTCTCAGAAAAGAATTAACTGCTTTTTTTATTCAAACACCTCCTTATCCACTTACCTTAAATTGATATAAGGCACACTTAAACCAAGTACGAGTGTCCGCACAAGTTGATTGCCCACATTTAATTAATTCCATTTCTAAATTGTTTTAGTTAAATTGGTACAACTTTCTCATGTAGACAAGGCCAAATATATGCTGTTCCTTCACGTCATTGCAGAACTGTATTCCACTCAAGAGTGTATGCGCCCAATGCACTGAAGCCAGAAATTTTGCTTACCAGTCCCTGTTGGGGTAGCACTTGCGCCCTCATAGCCTCTTCCATGCCTATATCAGGGTGACACTATTCTGACCCCGCTCAGTTCCTTCTCACTGCCCGTGGCTTGAGTTGGAGCCTGCCATGTGGATTTTACCTGTCAGTTTCTGACGACGACAGTGTGATTGTCTGTAAATTGTTAATTAGCAGTACCCTTGTAGACAGTTTAGGAATTAGTTCTGTTTATAGTGTTATATGGTGGTATGCCCTCACCAGATTTAAGCTCCATCCTTTTTGTGGGGTGGCATTTCCAAATAACAATCCCCATACATGTTGTTTGTTGTGTTTTAGGAGAGAGAGACAATAAAGAGTGCTCCATTTGCTATTCCTTTAAGAAAAGCACTCAAGTTGCCTTGGACTTGTGTTTAAAACAGCACCTCCTGGAAGAAGCCATGAAGCCAGATTTAGCCCTGGGGCCCTCCGCAGATCACCAGGGCCATCAGTCTTCAGAGCTGGTGTGGACCCTGGATAGGCCACCAGATTCAGACTCTCTTCTCAGAGAAAAAGGGACCAGTCCCCTTCCTCTGCTCCCCTGAGGAAAAGAACTCATAAAACTAATCAGAGCCACTCCCAGGCTCAAAGAGACTCTTCCTCCTCTTCTAAGAGGAATGTGGCATACTGCCATGTCTCAGTGAAGAGGGCTTCTTGGCTGCAGAACTCAGGCATTGCTGTGTACATAAAAAAGAGCATAGAAGACATACTATTTGATGGACAGTCTTTGTTTTCTGAAAAGACACATGAGAAGTTACATTTTTTTAAGAATTCCAGGCTATGTTACGGTTTCTCTCAGGTATCCTCAAGCTGAAGTTGGACCATGCCACATTGATTCTTATTGCATCAGGTTGGCCAAGACAGTGTTCATTCTTTGACCTAAGTCTGTCTGTTCAAACTCCCAGATCTCGTGTTTATCTTCCCAACCTAGTGACTCAGCACCCTGGCCAGGTTGCACATCTGGCACTGAGCAGTGTTGCACTTCACAGTGTGGAAGGCTAGGTGAGAATTAAGATCAATGTTCAGAAGCAGTTAGGAGAGTTCTAATCACCTACTAGTACTACCTGTTTGGCCAAGTGAAAACATTTTTCGGTTTTGTCAATAAGAGAATGTTAACTTGTGTTCAGGAGATTTGGATTACTTATTTCATTTGAAGTCCTCGGATCTGGCTCTTATCTTGTTGAGGGACCACTTGGCAATGCTCTTGGCATTCCATCCTCCAATCCAAGGGAGATCAGTTTTCTCAAACTTCATGGTAGTGAGATTTCTGAAAGGCACTGTCCACCTGTTTCCACATGTTAAGGAAACAGTCCCATTGTGGGACCTCTGTACTGTACTGGCAGCCCTCATGGGTCCTCCATTTGGGTTAGTAGCATCATGCTTCTTGTCTCTATATCTTCTGCAAAAAGAGTAAGCAAACTGCAAGCCCTTACGGCATGGCCTCTATATACACAGTACTTCAAAGACAAAGTGTCCTTGAGGCCACATCCAAAGTTTTTGTCCAAAATAGTTTTGCAGTTTCACCTTAACCACGCTATTTACTTACCTGTATTCTTTCCTAAGACACACTCGAATGCAGATGAACAGCAGCTTCATACGTTAGATAATGAGATGGTGCCTGACATTCTGTCTGGAAAGAATTAAATCATTTTATTCATTACCACCTCAGCTCTTTGTCTCTTATGTGGATCAGATGAAAGGTCGGCCAGTATCTGTGCAGACAATTTCTAGATTGATAACTTCCTGCATTACCATAGCTTATGGAGTAGCTCAGACCACACCCCTACAGTCTTTACGGGCTCATTCAACAAGGGCTCAAGCCTCGTCGATTGCATTTTTCAGTGATATTTCAATCTTGGACATTTGCAGAGCTGCTGCATGGTTTTCTGTACATTCTTTTGCCAAACCTTATGTGATTACCACAGCATCTAGGTCAGATGGGAAAGGAAGTCAGTTGGGAAGGCAGTTCTGCAGTCATTGTTTAAGAAGACTCCAAGCCCTATCTCCTACCAGTATTGTTTGAGAATCATCGCAGTGGAATACATGTCTGCAACCAGTTGGGGGAAAAAATGATTACTTACCTGTACTATAACTTGTTCTTCAAGATGTGGGTGCAGATACGTATTCCATGACCCATCCTTTGTCCTAGTCTTGGATTCTGGTGCAAAGGAACTGAGGGTGGTTGGGGCAGTGCTGCCCTTATTTAGCCATGGGAGGGGCTATGAGGACCAGAGGGCATGAACATTGCCCTGAAGGGTACTACTAAGCAAAGTTCTCTTGCTTCGATGGGCTGAGCACAGGTGCACCTGAGTGGAACACACATCTGCACCCACATCTCGAAAAACAAGTTACGCTACAGGTCAGTAACCGGATTTTCATGGAGTACAGTCAAAACCATTGAGTGGCATGGAAATAGTATGCCAGATGATATTGCTATTTAGGACTAGACAATAGATTCTTTTAAAAATATCTGTTTGTTTTCAATGGTTTGATGAGAAATACTAGGGGTACTTCTATAAGATATGGTTGAAGTTCAAAGGGGAAATAAATGTGTATAGTTAAGTGATCACTGTAACTTGTCTGTTCTGCCTTGCTGACAGTACAACTAAACAGGGATGGACCTCAAGCTTTCTAATTTATTCTCCTCTGGCCATGTGAACAAAGAGACATTCATTTTTACGATACGCCAGCACCTGGTTTAATATCCTGGCCCCATCCTCCTGGACACTTGAGGCACAGTCCTCACCTGATGTAAATATTCATGGCTCCATTGACTTCAGTGGAGCTGTACTGATTTACTACAGGTGTGGATTTGGCACTTGTTTTACAAGCGGTTTGTATACCATACATTCTGTATTTTGAAATAAATTTATGACTGTCTGTCCAAAGGTTTTGGTTAATGACAGCAGTGGGGAAAATCAAACTGTAACATCAGATTTCAAGTTTTCTTAATTTGTCTCACATGCCCCTACAGTGCATATACTGTGTAAGTGCAATGTTGCTTGCTGTGTTGCAGAACCCACATGCCATCTCCCAGCTGTATCAAAAGTACTGCCATCCTTCAGAGACAGCCCCAGTGGAAGACTGATGAGGCAGGATCCTGTCGTTCATTTGTCTCCAAATAAGCAGGGTCATGTAAGTTAACTTATTAAAAATTATTTTTAAATGTTTGACTCTGTTTCTGCCCAAAAGGTCTGGGTGCCGTTCAAAGGCAAAGTATCTTTCAAAAACATAGTTATAAAATCAGCAAAAAACCATACTTCTCTGTTAGAATATAGAGGAGTCAGCAAAGCAGATCTGCTGCCTTTTCAGTATTCCAGAAGCTAAGCACGGCTCTAATAGCAAATTTCTTAGCAGAAATATTTTACTGCCAATTGAACAGTAGGTTTTTGGTCTGGTGCCTGGTGATAAGTGGAGTATTTGTGGGAACTCTGATTATTCCCAAAGGAAGTATCCTTTGTAAATCCCCATAGCTAGTCCCAGGCCACAGATGCAAGACTTGGGCAATTTACCAAAAATGCTTCATATGGCAGTGTTTAGAAGCTTGGCGCAGCAGTCCATACACATACGTTGAAATATAAATAGCATTTCTCTTGCCTCTACACTTGTTTTTGTTTTCATTTTTCTTTCTTTAGCTAGTCTCTCTCATTTATTTCCTTTAAATGTGATCATAACTTTTTCCTTAGTTGGAAAGGTTCTTCCATAATAGCTGCTGGAGTCCTGCCTGAAGGAGTTTTTCTTACCTTTATATACATGTTCAATCACTGAATAGAAAACTACATCCTTCTGACCCTGTAGAACTGGGTAGGAACACCCTTTGGAGCTTGTCATACATACATCTGTTTGTGAAGCATGCAGCATTCCCAGTAATTCATTTCAGTGTTTATTTGCAAAGGAGATTGCTGCTGAGGAAGCAGTGAGCTTCCTAGTAAAGGGGGATCTGAGTAGCCAGAGATGCCCATTCTGTCCTTTCTCAAACTTTTGGGTAAGTAATCAGATTATTGAAATAACACATGCTTCAGTTGTGGATTGATGGATTCTCGTGTTCTAACCACCTTAAAATTAGCATCTGTGCTGTCTTTAATTATAAGCACTGTTGAAGAATTGGGCACTTTTCTATGGTTATGCAGTTGCGATTGAATATCACAAGCTTAAATGTGAATGGTCATTTTTACTTGTGAGCAGGCTTAGTACAGGTGACTAAATTTTAAAGTAAATGGTGTAAAAATATTGTGGGGCAAATTAGACTTCCTCTGATAAATTAAGGCATGACCGCCCAAAGTCATACCAAGCTTTTAAAATGGGCATTAAACTTATGGCCTGAGTTATGTCTGCGAATTTTAGACTTTCTAAGTCCCCTCAGACATGTGTAAAAGTAGAGCTTCCGTAGTGCAGTTGTCCCTTCTTTGTCTTGTCTTCTTTGTGATCATTCTGAATTAAAGTCATGAACATTTTTTGTAGTCTGACAGCCACTACTCCAGCCACTCCAGCAGCAATACTCTCTCCAGCAATGCCTCCAGTGCCCATAGTGATGAGAAATGGTATGACAGTGGCGACCGCACTGAGTCAGAGCTGAACAGCTACAACTACCTTCAAGGGACTTCAGCTGATAGTGGCATAGATACCACCTCCTACGGCCCCAGCCATGGCAGCACAGCTTCTCTGGGAACCTCAGCAACGTCTCCTCGATCAGGGCTTGCAAAGGAGAAAGTGACACCACTGTGGCATAGTTCCAGTGAAGTAGTCTCCATCGCAGACAGGACTTTAGAAAAAGAAAGCCATGTTGTAGACCGGAAGACGGAGTCTTCACTAAGCCTGGATATTCACACCAAGAGTCAACCAGCTTCCAATCCTTTAACAAGAGAGAACAGTGCTTATAGTCTTAGTGATGCCGTTTCCCACACAAGGTAATTTTCTCTCAAGTCATGACTGATGCCCCTTCCACCTTCACTTTCTCTCTCTTTAACATATCGGAGATGAGAAGTGAGTGTTAAGGGAAAATTGTGTGCCTGTTTTGGCTAACCCAGAGGTTTGAAAGATCCCACTGTGTAAGGTGTTTGACAGTGGACACTGCATGTGGTATTTGTATCTCCCACTGGTGGGTCCAGTCAGTCTAAGGAGTGTGTGAATATTTGTGATAGCAGGAACATGCTCCACTCTACCACTGTTACACATGATGTAAGATTTTAGTATGATAGGTGTATTATAGGGAACATCGTGCAAGCATTGCTTTTCAAATCATTGTCAACAAGGGGATAAATAAATTTAACGATGCCCATTTGATTTTGGAATTTTTGTTTCTTTTTTTTCAAGTGGTGGTTGTTTCATACAGGAAAATATAGCTATACATTTGCTTCCTCTGTCCACGCCCCCCAGTCTTTTTGTTTAGAAACTTGGGAGGTAGTGCCATCTAATACATGCAGTAAGGGACAAGGAAATGAGGAGACCTTGATTCTTAGTACCCACTCTACTACTGACTGTGTGTATGACATAGGCCAGGCGCCTTACCTTTTTGTCTCAGTTTCTCCATTTGTAAAATGAAGATAATGAACATCTGTGTAAAGTGCTTTGAGCTCCTTAGATGAAAGGCCCTCATTTACAAATGAATCATAAAAATTAGAGGTGAAAAAAAATTCAGATCTTCTAGCTTAATTCCCAAAATACTAAATATAATTATTTTTAAAATGTTATTAATCATTGTAAGAAGAAAAATGCATCTGTGCTATAGTACTAAGCAAAAAACCTAAATCTGCAAGGGAAAGCATTTATCATTTTTTTTCCTTCCTGGTTTTAGGCAGGCAGTTGCATTTATTATTATTTGTATTAATTTCTTTGTATTTTTAAGAGACAGCTAAGATATCTAGTGGGCTGGAGGGTAGAAAATATGATGCTAACAGTTCTTCAGTCTGACAGTTCTGTTACAGGAGAAATGAGATGAGGCAAAGCTGGAGATTTACCATCCAGTTTAACAGCTTCTGATAGTGTAGCTGGAAGTTGGGGTTGCCACAGAGTCTGTAATGCAGTGATTGATTTCCTTGCACTCAGTGTCACGTTAATTTGAGTTAGGGATTTTATTAATGGGGTTCCATACTATTCTGTCTGTGTTCTAGGGGCATTGTAGGCATTAAGTGCCTCCTTATGTTAAGCATCTCTTTACACTGATTTTTTTACCTGACATATATAACTTTTATTTTAAGACAATGCTGGAAAGTTGCCAGCAACATTTTTGTTTAGAATAAATTTTTCAGAAAGGAGAAAAAGGACCATGGTAAATCCCTGGGTTACAGTAAGTACTAAAAGCTACACTGTGAAGATATTCTTAACAGTAAAAACGTGTTTGGGCTGTTGAGGTTCTAGAATTCTCTCCTCCATGCAGCAAATAGTGTCAATAAAAAAGTGGCAGAGAATGAAAAGAAAAAAGGAAACTTGATATCATGAAATATATACAAACTGATACCAACTGATAGTAGGGTTAGCCTGTCAAACCATATCATTAATTCGCTGTACTATAGCAATATGTCTCCAAACATGACATTTTTCTATGTTTTATTTGGTTTAACCCAATTCTCATTTCTCTAGTTACACTTAAATTGTTTGTTCCTGTAAATATTTTTTCAGAATGGAGTTGAATTTTCTTGATAAACTACTCTGGTTTTACACAAAATATAACAGTCTTGTTTTGCTTTATTTGAAAACAAACAAAAGTACAGTTCTTTACACAGAGAAATGATATAGTAATCTATAGAACAGAATTGAGGCACCCTAGTTTGGAAATATGGTCACACAGTACCTTGCAAAATTAATGCACAATATTTGGTCTGTTAGCCATGGAGAAAAGACAGACTACCTTGTATTCCCTCATTATTATTTTATAATTTTTGAACATTTAAAAATGCATTCAGTGCCTGAAAACAAAGTAAAAGAGCCCGCACTCTTGATTAGACATGACACTGTAAGTGAGGGTTACTGACAGGTCAGGAAGGAGAGAGGAAAGTCAAGAGTGACAATACGAACATGCTGTTACTCAATAAGGCATGTACACTTTTTGATGGTTCCACACACACCTTTTTTTTTTAGCCTCCCCTTCACTTCTTGTAGGCTTACCTTGTGGCTGAAGTCCTAAAATACTTTTGGTATGATCTATAAAGGTAACCGTTCTGAGCTGGAGGAAGAGGAACTTAGTTTGGTGACAAAATGAACAGAGTTGCAGAAAATAAAATAACTGCAAATTAGGGTGTTTGTGCATTTAGACGACAGGAACAGTAATTAGTGTGCAGATCATTTGGCAGAGCATAAAAGAACTTGTACCTGAGAATTGGTGGCAAAATGTAAATTATAGTGATTACATTTTGCAGCAGTATTTCTGGCTGGGCTTTATTTTCCTTCTCCACCCCCATTCCCAAAATCTCTATTGATTATGCAGGTTTCTCATGGCGTCCCAGGAGGACTGCATTAATGTAGGGCGGTAATTACACAGAATCAGTATATCTGAACATCATTAACAGAAACCATATGCACTGATAGTTTGAATTTCATAAAATAAAAAAGGAAACATATGAATTGTCAGACTTTCATTTGCTCACTAGCTAAATGGTCTCTTGTGGTCTTCACTATCAAAACTAAAAACAAAATCCCTGATATTTCCATCCAGATATGGTATTAAATTGCTTTTTAAAAAGTTGTATTTCATGATTGGACAATATTTTGCTGAGTAGATGAGTAGAATCTAGGATTCTTTTATGGGTGTTGGAGGAAAAGATATTTTTTTATTCTTTCCTGTTACCACGCTCAAGTTCAGTGTAAAAACAACCTTTTCTCAAGCCTGAGGGTTGTACTCTGCTCCCTTCAGAGACAATCAAACTGTTCAGATTGCCAGCTTGAACAATGTGAATCCCTTACTTTCTTCCCAGGAATGGAATGTGCTGCCTCTACAGTGCTTCCAGCCCCTTCTGGCCCATGTAGACAGTACCCAAACTTGTGTCCCAAGCCTTCAGGTTCTATTCAGACAAACACCTTTACTTGTGCAGTGCCCCACTGACTTCAGAGTGTTTGCACTGTGTAATTCAACAACTTGTGGATTGGGGGCTTTTGATCCCCGGGTGTCAACAGCACAGTATGCAGCCACTAAAGTACCAGGTTAATCCCTAGAATGTTCATGTTGTAAAACTGAGCACCTCCAAAAATATTTAATTATTTTATTAATTATTTAAATATTTGTATCTAAACAAGGACAAGTGGGGAGCAATGTAATATATATATATATAAACCAAGGACATCAAAAAATAAAAATTGTTGTGAGCTAACTTTTCTACCTCTCTGCCACCCCACTGTTCCTTGCATATTTCATGTGTTTGTTTACTATACCCTCTTCAGTGAAACATCTTGATAACAATAGGTATAAATAAACACATGGAATGTATTTGGAAATTTATTTACAAGCCCTCTCTTCCCTCCTCATTGATACTACTCCCTCTATAACTCTCCATTAACACTAACAATTCTGAAAAATAATGGGAATATTAATATTCCTACACAAAGGAAAAACCTCCAGTTCTCAAATGCACACTCCTTCTGAACTATAAAATATTTTAAAAACAGAACAGTCCCATACAATTTTCTTTTAAGATGCGCATCCCAGCTGAGCACTTGATACTTTAACTTGATAATGGAGATATCTCACAGATGGACTATGTTTCTCTCTCCCTCCTCCTTCCCCCCCCCCCCCCAAAAGGCAAGCAACTTCTGAATTTCTTTCCTTACTTCTGCTCTGTTTCCTTAGCAGAAGTGATATTTGTGCAGGTCATAAGTGGACAAAATTTGTGACATGCAATTTCAGGTGGACTGTGCTTTGACCTGCTAAGGGCAAGTTGTTCCCAGTTTTTTTCAATCTGGGAGTTTACTGGCAGATAACTGGAAGAAATTATGATTGTCAGCTGTATTTTATGGCCTGAACAGATTTAGAAAGAAAGTTTTGAATGGGAGCAGAACTGGAAATCAGGAGAACTGAGATTTTTCACACTAATTTGTGACCTTGGCAAATCATTTCTTATCTCTGACTCAGTTTCATTATCTGCTATTTAAAAAAAAAGGAATAACAATACCTTCTTTTGCAAAGGCCTTGAGATTTACAATTGAAAAGTGATATATAATATCAAATGTTCAGTATTATTATGAACGGTGTAGACAATAGGTTACCATATCTGATGCCTTAAATATCTTCTGTCATTGTTTCAGTAACAAATTATACAATGCACTTTCACATGACAGGATCACTGGAGAACTTGCTATCAGACTAAAAATTTAGGGTTCATTCAGCTACTAGTTAATTCAACCATCCATTTAATTTTTATTTCACAGTCAGAAAACACCGCTTTATACCAGAAACCTCATCTGTTTCAAATGCTAGAATTACTCTCTCACACACATACACACACACCCCCTCCAGTGCTCCAGTTATGGAGAAGACAGTGCACAAAAGTAAGGTAGAAAATTGTGTGTCAACGTCCTTAAAATATATGATGGCATTCCAGCACCGAATCTATACCTGAAGTTTTGCTGTAGTTACAGATGCCTCCACCTTTTTAAAGCATAACATAATATATAGTCGTCTTAAAATTTTGTGTTCTGATTCCTTCGTAGACAGCATCTAACTTTCATATCAACATATAAATGAAAACTAGTTTTATCCAGGACTCTCTTCCTGTGATGCAAACCAGCTGGAATGAGGCACTCTGTTTCTCTACATTCTTTGCCTAGACATATTATGTCAGGAATTAGAGATATTAAAAGTCAATCCATTCAATTTCAGTTAAGGCCCAGCCTGCTGGACAGCAAATTAATTGCCTAGCCATTTTTCTTCTTTTTAATGAAACTGCTCTCACAGATTTGCTGTTTACACAGAGTGATATAAATAAGAAAATAACCTATTTAACCAACGTTTTCCTTCTTTCCCCAGTGTTACTTGCTCCCTTGTGCAACTGCCTTGAAATGACTAGGGAAAACTAGAAATAATTCAGCTTCATGGGGTAAAGGTTCAGTCCACCTGGAATGCTGTTTAGGGGGAATATGTATTAGCCAAATGATATCTTCCTCTTGATTAAATGCTCATAGTAAGAGGGTACAAAAGAAAAAAGGACTCTTCCTACTGTGGTGAGCAATCCTATTTTTTCCCTTAAACTTTTAGAATTGAAAATTAGGCTTTAAAATGCTAGGCACCCAAGCAACTGCATTGATCATGGCCTACATAACTCACAGACTTCACAGAAGAATGGTTCAGCTCTTGTAGAATCCTCAGGTCTTGGATCTCAATGAAGGTAAGTCCTCAATGTACAGTCAGTGCAGTCCTCCAGTACTGATGATGTTGCCCAGAGTCTTTCATCAAAGAAGTATTCAGTCTATTCATCCACACTGATTCCTAGCAGACCAAAACTCTGGTTTCCTCTAACTACTTATCCTCTCTTTCCGGTCTCCAGTCTTTTTTGGTAATACTGAAATGTAACAGTGAAACGTTTGTGTCTGCAGGACTCTCAAACGCTTCCATTTTTATCACATAGTAGAGAGTGTTGTCTCATGGTGGCATTGTCAGCTGTGACAGCAGCAGACTCTGAATTATGAGCAATAACGAATAAGGCCAGTAATATATATCCTCTAGCGTTATATATTATTGGGATTTCTTTGATACTAAAAAAATCTCTTGGTATTGATAAGGCTGGTCTTGTGGATAAAATACTGAGCTAGGACTCTCACCTGGGTTCTCTTGCTAGCTCAACCAAGACTTCTTGTGTTACCCTGAAGTCACTTAATCTCTCTGTGCCTTAGGTTACCCATCTGTAAATTTGGGGTGATACTTTTTTACCTCACAGGTGGCTTGTGAAGTTTAATTCATTTGGTTTTCGAAAGTGCTTTCCGGTCTGATGGAAGGCATGAGAGAACAGCACAGTATTATTATTATTAGCTTTACATCACAATAATACTACTTTGGGTTCCTGCTAACCAAATGCAGTTTTAAAAAAAGTTACATAAGATGCATACACACACATTTAAGTTAAGCTTTGTCTTTGTTATGCTTCTCTCCCAGTACCATGAGCTCACGACATTCTGCCAGCCCAGTTGTTTTCACCAGTGCCAGAAGTTCACCTAAAGAAGAGCTTCATTCTGCTACTTCCCCACAGCTCGCACCTTCTTTCTCCTCCTCCTCTTCCTCCTCCTCTGGTCCTAGGACTTTCTACCCTCGCCAGGGTGCTACTAGCAAGTATCTGATTGGATGGAAAAAACCTGGAGGGACAATAAACTCTGTGGGGTTTATGGATACCAGAAAGTAAGAGCGTTTTTTTGGTTCTATTGTTTGGTTGTTAACTTAAACATGAAGAAGCACTGAAATCCAGAGAAGTTTCCCGTATGGAAAGGTCCGATAGAATTTAATGTTATGATCAGACCTCTATAGAACTTTAGAATCTCTACCCTAGAATTCCATAGTGTGGCTTAAAAATTCTATAGCTTGGTTATCATTTTTCGTTACTTTGTAAAAGTTTTTAAAGTAATTTCTATAGAAATTCTATAGAATGCAGTAGACTTCATCTTTATTAAATTGTAGGATTTTTCTTTAGAGAATTTTTAAATGAAACTCAAAATATTAATTGAACAAATGAAAAAACCATCCTCAACACTGAGTGTGTTGTCCCTTAGATTCTTCGTTTTGTTCCCACATTCTAAGACTTGCATCAAGAGATTTGTGATTTGGGGTCTCAGATGACCTTGAAAGGTGGAGGTTGGAAAAATGCATATCAGAACCATTGACCCTCTACAGTGGAGATTCAGATGTCTGGGCAGTTAGGGATGCTTTGAAATCATTATTGGTGTTAAGTACAGCATTCCCAGATGATGCCAGTAACTGCAATGGGCCACTGAAGGGAATGCTAGATAGAAGCTAAAATAAAAAGTATTTTGTACAAGTTATACACTGGAAGCCAGTAAAAAGAATCGGGACATTTGGTATGTTTAAGCATTCAGCTAGTATTTAACAGACTTTAGTTTATATAATTGATTTTTGTTCTTATATATTTGTTCATTCTTTGAATAGGTACATCCCTTTAATAGGGAAATTTATTATGGTGCACTTTTCATGCATTGGAAGTTGATGCTTTCAACAGGTTTCGTTTATATGGGACTTTACTGTATTATACAAAACTTTATCTTAATCTTCCCATACCCACATCCTCCCTCTCTACACCATTTTTCCCTCTGAAAATCTTGATGATGCTTTACTGCTTATTACGTTTATAGATCCAGCCCCGAGTGGCTTTGGGTCCTGAACATGTCTGTTCCCTTCCCTTTAAGACGACACCAGAGTGATGGCAATGAAATGACCCATCCACGGTTGCGTGCATCAGCCAGAGATCTACGGGCATCACCAAAACGAGCATCCCAGTCCACTGTTGAGGAAGAGCTGAAGAAACTGATAGATCTTGACAGCCCAACGCCAGAGTCCCAGAAGAATTTTAAGGTATGCTACAGAAATGGATCATCCTCTTTTGTCACTGTTAAGTGAAATTCAGGAGGCAGGTGGAGACCAGGGGACCAGAGCTCCATTGACTTCAGAGATCTATGCCAGTTTACAGCAGCTGAGGATCTGGACCCAATCACTTCCTTAGTGTCTGAGTGCACCATGCATAAAGCATTGTTCATCACTGTTGAAAACAACATAAAAGTCTAACTGAAACTGCAGTGTTGTGTACCTCATGGAAAATGTGAACACTGTCAACTCTAAGGAGAGTTGATGGCATTCACCTCTTTACAGGAGCTGCTCAGCACCTCACAACATCCTGTAAGTTTGTCAGATGAAACTTTCCTGTTCTCATCCATAACAACAAAACAGAACCCAAAATTTTAATCTTCCCTGAATTCTTAGCATGGACACAACGCTGGCCATTTGCTTTATCAACTGCTGGAAGGTAGCACTTAAGGAATGGTTTTGGTATTCCAGCCGTTGCAATGGTGTTGCAGTTTTTTGTGCCATCCTTTGAGGAGACTAACATACTTAATTGAAGAGAACACCTAAAACAAATATTTTACATACATACTAAATCCATTCAGAAAAATTTCCTAAGGTTTCATCAGAAATTGTAATAACTTATATTTTTAAATACTAATAAAATAGATAATTTTCAAGAGAGTGTTTTGATTTCTATAGTGTCGGTGTACTAAGCCAATGATTAACAGTTCAGGGTTGTCATCCAGGACCCAAATGGTTTCCAAAGCAGCCATGCAAAAGAGAGAGATTGCAGCTTCTTTCTCTGCTTGTCAAAACCCAAAAAGTCTTATTAAAACTTATAAGTGCCAGATTCCATATACAGACTTTTTTTCAAATATTACCTTAGAGGCTGGAGAGAAAAAAGTTTGCCATGGGGAAGATTTTTTTTTTTTAACAGTATAGTAGTTTATAAGAGGAAGGAGGCATAAGGGGAAACACCCTCTTCCTGACCTGTAAACGGGCGCCTATTGTCTTTTCAAGAAATTCCATTTAAACTGTTAATTGTCCCAGAGACCATGAATAGCGTGTATCTTTTGTGAGCTTCTTTCTTTATTGACTATGCACAACGAGTTCAATCTTTCCAGTATCCTTCATTTTCTTGGTGACTAGGATCAGTATGTCAGCTCAGCCTAGTGACCTGCTCAATTTTATCAATGCTATTATATCTACCAGTAATGAAAATAAATGTTAAAATTTAAACATAATTATAATTTCTACCCAGTGCACAATTTGTACTTCATGTTAGGTGAAGAAATGTGGCCCTCCTTAGCTACCTGAATCTTTTTATTTTGTGTTTGTTTGTTTGTTTGTTTGTTTGTTTTGCAGCACTTCTTGTATTTGGTAATTGAGAGGTCCTGTTTCCTGGTAGGATAGGCAGTTTTTTTGTCTCCTAATCTTTCTGCCTTCTCATCCCTTCCCTTCTCCCTGTCATCTTCAGTTCTCCTGCCCATCTCGCCTTCTCTTCTCTCTTCACACCCGTCACCTCCATGCCATCTTCCTCTAACTCAGTGGTTCCCAAACTTGTTCCACCACTTGTGCAGGGAAAGCCCCTGGCAGGCTGAGCCAGTTTGTTTACCTGCTGCCTCCGCCAGTTCGGCCGATCGCGGCTCCCAGTGGCCACAGTTCGCTGCTCCACACCAATGGGAGCCGCTGGAAGCGGCGACCAGTACATCCCTCAGCCCGTGCCACTTCCAGCTGCTCCCATTGGCCTGCAATCAGTCGAACCTGTGGACGCGGCCCAGCAGGGGCTTTCCCTGCACCAGCAGCGTAACAAGTTTGGGAACCACTGCTCTAACTCCCTTTTCACTTCTCTGCTCACATTGTCTCTCCTTCCTAAATCCACCTGGTATTCAAATATTAGTAGCCTAACAATCTAAAGTTCCAGCGCTAATTATGTTTCCAGTTTCTAATATTCGAGGCTGCAAGTGTTTCTACTCTGGGATGTTTAACACAAGGAGCACTGCAGATGTTCCTCGGTTGAGCAGTGCCTGATGGTGACAATGGCTTCTTTTTTTCCCTCTTCTGCTAGGGACAAGTATTGTGGGGCTTGGCTGGGTCACGACAAGAAACTGCCAGCTGGGCTTTTGGTCCCAAAAGGAGAAAACAGAGTGGTTTTCTCAGAGTGGATCTGAGTTAAATCAAATTGATTTAAAAAATCACAATTTAAATCACTAGTCAGGAAGACTCGATTTAATCATGGATTTCTACATAAAAGTGCATTCTTGTTGGTTGTTATAACCTTAATACATATTCTTCACAACTCAGATAGATGTCGGCTTCATTTTTAGAAGGTACACACTGTACGTTTTTAAAGTGATTTATTTTGAAAACTTTTCAGATTAGTTTTACAGTATATCAGAAAATGAATGATTGGTTATTTCATTTACCAACTGTAATTGTAGCAGATATTGTGAAGTCATTGGGAGGTGAACTGTCTTCAATTCAACAGGTTAATCATTAATATTTGGAGGATTTTCTTGCCATGCTGTATGAGGAGGAGAACATCACCAGACAGACATTTTAAATTGTTTAACTATTTCTCACCCCTATATATTTATTTATTTATTTAAAAACATTTTTGCTGTTAACAAGCATGTTATCTCTGGCGACACAAATCCACAGTTTGAGAACTGCAAAACTAAGCATCTCTGATGGTATCTTCTAGCCTGAGCACTGAGTCCCATTGGGTAGCTAGAAAGATTAACCTAAATAATCTGTGCAAAAGCCCCTGAAAACCCATAAAATTGGGTCCCTAATCCATAAAACGTTTAAAAACGTTTTAGCTACATTTCCGGTTCTTTATCCATAACTACAAAACTTGCCGCAGCTTTTAGCAGGGGCTTCTGATCTTTTTGGTAAAACCATATTTCATTTTGGCAGATTGTCCTCCAATGTACAGAAGCAATAACCTTTCTCCTCCTCCCCGCTTCTGTCCCACCCTTCAGTGTGGGTTTTAATCACAGAAATAGAATACTGTCTGGTTAAATAACTTTTTATTTATGTGAACAGATAAGTATTTCTCTGTGCAAGAGAGCAGCTCTCCAAAATTAATCAACTTAATCATGTCTGCTCTAGGAATTTCGATTAGTGGAACTGTTTTTGTTTTGTTCATTTTTTCTCAGAGCTCTCCGAAGGATTTTAGTTTGTCAGACTTTCCTCATTGTTCTGTTACATGGAGCTTGTAGCCAATTGACATCTTAGCCAGAGAGTGTGGAAGATAGCACAAGAGGCAGAACTCTTTGTTTTAGATATCACTTAACTTGCTTCTGTAAACATTTTCCCTAGTACACATGGTCTGGAGCTAATTTACAGAATACATGAGTTTTTTGAGGTTAGATATCCTACAAGATGTCTGTTGAATGATAGAAATAGAAATTAGAGATGGCAAAGATCTAATAGGACATCTAGACTTAATGTTCATCTAGACAGAGCTGTTCATGTAGTACTTTGTCCCAGCCAGTTTGACGAAGATTGGGTATGTTAAAGCCTGCTTATTTTTACAAATATAGATTGCTTTAATAAACAAATGTAGTGTATGTTTGAAATGTTACTGTGTACTGATGTCCTCTTAAGAATGTATAGTCACACCTTTCCCTCTTCTCAGTCTCCGTTCCCTAGCACTCCTACCACAAAGCGTGCCTTGCAGAGGACTTTGTCAGATGAGAGTATTTACAGTGGTCAAAGGGAACACTTCTTCACCTCGCGGGCCTCGCTTTTGGACCAAGCCCTGCCAAATGATGTCCTGTTCAGTAGCACATATCCTTCTCTCCCCAAGTCACTACCCTTACGAAGGCCATCATACACTTTAGGAATGAAGTCATTACATGGTAAGTATATGTCCAGCCTAATTACAGTTAAGGAGAGATGCCATTACAATTACTTTAACAAAAAACAGTTGTCTGGCTATTTGTTAATTGCATCTTGATTTTGCTAAAGTAAGGGGAGTCAAATCCCATGTCTCAGAATGTAAGCTGGATCCTCCTCCCCCCACCCCCAAATGGGTACAGCACTGCATAATAGGCCAGGTAAATAGTTTTGGGGGAAGGAGTGGGGAAGTTTGCCTTTTTCTTTAGCATCATGTTTTCACCACTGCCAAAAGCAGGAATCAAGACTCGTTGGTCCAAAGATCCCGTCCTGTGTGTTATACAAGTAACTATTGCCTACTTCTGGTGTCTCCCGTTTTAACGTGTAGTAGGCTCAAAGTACCACTGACAATGAAGACCACTGAGGTGGATGAATGCCAGTGGACATTTGGAGGTATTAAAGCACTTAATAAATTTTTAATGCACCAAGTGATCCTGAATTCAAATCCTTGCACTACACACTGCAGAGTTTGGATTTACTTAAGCAATTTGATCAAGCATTAAACAGGTAACTGGAAAAAGTTACCTTACTTAGTTTTAAAAAAATGTGTAGATGATACTGCAAATGCCCTTGTTACTGCAGTGAAGAGCATCAGTAATTTTATGCAGTATAATGTGGATTACATTGTGCTGAATCCATTGCTGCTGACAGGGGTGAGGGTGGGTGGGATTTTACACAGATTCCTACTGCACTGCTTACTTAAATGTGTAATTGTATGTTTTCTGAATATTTAACCTTCACTGGGAGAAATAATTCAATAGGTCTCTCAGTGTAAAAATGCTCCATAATGTCTTTTGGAGAAGTACACCTGTTTCTGTTCATCCATACTGTGATGTTAGGTAAAAGAATGAGTGTTATAATACCAGTAGGTTCAACTCAATCCAGAGATATTTAAGCACTTAAAACAAAACTACAGGAGTTGGTAGTTCTTTGATTTGCATTTTTGCTTTTAACTTTTAGCATAGTTGGTTATAGTATGTGCCATTTCTCTGGACCTAAAACACTTGCCAACTCTTCAAAGGTGGGGATTTTAGTCAATTTCACTCTGGAGCCTAGGAGTGTTTAGTATATATCAGAGCAGCTGAGGAGACCCATAAGAGGACTACAGTTTCCCAAGAATGGAGGCTCCAGTTTTTTATTCTGCAGGACATTCTTTGCCAAATTTAGTGAGTTGATCAAATATGAATTGTATGATAAAGAAAGGAGGGGAGAATGCTTCTGCAGCCCTACCTATCCCCCTACACAGTACCAGGGGAAACAATGGAAGCTTGCGTACTCCTGAGTTGGAGGGGAGAAGTAGCTGCCTATCCTCCTCGCTCTTTGGGGAAGTCCTCTTTTATCCTAGCTGAAGCACTGAATCTCCTTCCCCAATTCTCAGTATTAGAATGTTGTCTCTGATCTTCTCCAGCTTGAATTTTGAGCTGCAGCACTGCCCACACTGATGTAGTGACCTGACAGGCATGCAGAAGCAGGTCTGAAATTCAAATAATGTGATGATCAGAATTTAAAAAAAAGATGACAGACTGGATCAAGCAGGCAAATGCCAAAGGAGCCTTCAGTGCACCAAGGGACTCGGGTTAGCCTAAAAAACCCAAACTCTCTACTCCAAAAAACAGATAACCAGAGTACAAATAATGGACTGGTTGTAGATGCAGGAAATTCTGGCTCCTAGTATATCGCCCTGCTCTTTCCAAATCTGTGTTTATCTGTCACTAGGAGTACTAGTTTTACCATAACTGTTGCTGTTAAAATAAGGTGCCAGGAATTAAAGCACAGTATTATTTAACGTACCTCACCCCAACCATATAACTGGGAAAAGAAACTGCCCCCTGCATCACAGGGAATACTGTTTGTCCATTGATTGTCATCAGAGTCATAGAATACATTTTCTTCAACTGGTGACTATGCTGGAAAAAATATCTACATAATTTTCAGCTGCCTCTCATTCCTAGACATCAAAACTATTGAAGTCAACTCTTCAATCAGTATTGAAGTTGACATTTTTGTAAATAGTTGCTGCTGTTTAACATAATTCTCATCGTGAGGTGGGAGGGATGAAGCTCCCTTTACTTCTTCTCTCCATAGGTACTAAAATATATTTTTAGACTGAATTACATTTGTAACTGACTTGTGGAAAGAGTGCCTGTATGCCCTGTGGGTGTAAAAGAGAGCAGGCTATTCAGGGTCTCCTTTCATTTAGACCTCTGTATTTTCCAAAAGAAGCTTGGCTGCTCTGTCATTCTCTACTTTGCACTGAAATGGAAATGTCAAGACTCTTATTGTAAAGCAGGGGTTTTATTCAATCGTCACAAAATGGAATTTTCAGTTTTCTGTAAAATTTGGGCCTCCAGAATAAAAGGACCCAAACATTTGAGTGACCCATACATTGTCTTCCTTATTTACATGCCCTTGGTGAGAGAGAGTTTAAATAGAACTGGATATTTAATGCTATCCAATATTTGTTACCTTCCATTCACTCATAATTTTGTTAATTTTAAACATATTAATAACAACTGCATCCTCAAGGCAGCTCTTCATATTATGTGGAGGGGAAAACATGAGCTAGAAATATTCTGATTTATCTGACAATCCAGTTAACAACTTTGAAACAAATAATTTTGTCAGTGGTTACAAATATTTCAGATTTCATTTTCCTTTAATTCCATGAGAGAAAGTGTTCAGGGATGCTGTCCTAAAGCCTGCAGACTGCTGAATCTTCTAACGCTTATCAGGCCCATGACGAGACATGAGCTGTTGGGGTACAAAAATCTGCAGAGTACAATGTCAGATAAGAGCCTGGATTTCCAAGTGCTGGTCTGCAGATCTTGGGCATGTTGGAAAGAACTGAATCTGAGGGTGAGAGGTTAACACAGTCCCCAAAGAGCTAACTTGCAGAATGACGTGGCTGATCAGTCTCACTGCTGCTCTTAATGGCGTATGTGCAGCTTTGAAAAACTACATCCCAGAAAAGCAAGGAATAGGGATTCAGTTCTTTATTATCTGGAAATGAAGAAACTTTCTGTGAGGGAAATGGCTGAATTTTTGATTATTTAATTTTTGTTCTGCATTGCTCCAGGAGAGTTCTCTGCCTCAGACAGCTCCCTCACAGACATCCAGGATCAGAGAAAGCAGCCCATGCCAGACCCGGGTCTTATGCCCTTGCCTGATTCTGCCTCCGACCTGGACTGGTCAAACTTGGTAGATGCTGCCAAAGCCTTTGAGGGTAAGTATTCAAAATACTTGACTTGGAAAGCTTATATGCTACTATATACCTCACTAAGGATGGTTTTTTAATTCTGATATTTTTTCCATTTCTTAGCTTCTCTTCTACTCTGAAGTCCAAGTTCTTTTGAAAATGCAATCCAAATTGCAACAGCCTAATATATGTTTGCATATAATATTCAGATGCCATTTCTTTACATTTGAATCACGCTGCAGGTTTCAGTACTATAGCTGAAACAAAATTATTTCACTGCATTTCTGTGTAACTGAATACTTTTCATTAATACAGACCAGTCACAAAGACCACAGCAGGCATGGACAGCCATCTGGCATGAAAGTGCAGAGTGAAGCCAAGCAGTGGTGGAAAAGAGTGCAGTCACTTTAATGACTGCAGATTGCACTAGAAAGAAGTTTCTGTATTATAGTTGAAGTGCATTGCCAAAGTAATTTGGAAAGTCTGCCTTGCTGGCACATGCCTTTCCATTGGTATTCTCCCCTTAGCATACCTCCAAATACATGGACTTGCACATGGATATCACTTTATCCTGTCGTGCTTTTCATCTCCTTCACAACTAGTAAACTGAAGAGGAATGCATGTTGCCAAGATGCACTGGAATTTAAAGAAACACTAAAGATTTTTAGCTCAAAGTGTAAACTACTTTAAAATTGTTAGAATCTGATGGGAAAAGTTGTATGGATACTCTAATCAAAAGTCACTTTTTGAAATCTCTACATAAATGCTGTTCTACCTCATGAAGTTGGTTCCACTGATCCCTGCTTTTTTGGATGTTCTGCTGCGTGGACACCAAGAATGTGGATACCTGCAGGCAATGCACTCTGAGAACTGCAGTTACTGTTAAGTAACCTACTTTCTTCTGTATCCCTGCTAGTTCTACAATAGCAGCAGTATGAGTAACTAACACACAGTATTCCCTAGTTAGTGCTGATATCAGTCAGTGATGTAAGAACATGCTGTGACATTAACCTGGGAACTCTGTGATGCATGGATTACTGTACTTGCCATTCACCTCTGGAGAACAGAGTTCTAATCCTTTCTTAATTCACAGAGGGAAATGAAATTGTTCAAAGGGTTTGTGAAATGCACAAATAAGGATTAGAACAAGGCCGCCATTGTAGTGCAATTTACTATGATGGGCCATCTCTTCTCCTAGGCTTGTTCACAGTTTAGTTGACTTTAGTGTTCCTCGCTTTTCTAGGCACTGAATCCACTCTTTTATTTTTCATTAAAAGTTTGTATGCATTAATTCTGGTGAAAGGTATCTGATTGACAATCCTCTATCTACTCATGGAACAGGTAAAGCATGGGCAGTGTATTGTCAGCTTCCTCCCACTACTCCTCCAATGGGCTTCAAACCTGACCTGGAGAGACAAATTATCCAGTTTCTATGTCAACTCAATGCGGTGGCCTGTGTGCTGAATGCCAGTGTGGGATTTGCAAGTACCAATTAGAATAAATAATTGGTGCTTTTTCTGATTTTGGACACCTGTTGACTCGAAACTAGGCAGGGCTCTCCAACTCATCCCAGCTGGTTTCTAGTCACTAACAGCTGAACTGAAAACCTTCATGCGCTGTTACTAAATTCTTAAGCCATCCAGTTCTCCTGAGTTTTTCATTTTTTTTTAAATGGACATGGCAAAATTCTGTCAAAGAAAACAGCCATGTTAATTTTAGCCTTATTCAAAACACAGAATAAAACCTTTGCCAAATAGAAGAAGACTATTTTTCTCTTTCCAGTGAGAGGCCATTAGTAGCTAGCAAATGAGACGTTACTTCTTCATTTCTTTGAGTCTGACCATTTTTGCTAGGAAGCCTAAAGGAGATGTATCATTCATGGTGTTTCCCTAAACAAAAATGGTATGGTAATGATTTGTAAATTTGATAAAACTTCATAAATAAACAGTTATAAGGAAAAACCAAATGGTGGAGGAGGGGAGATTTCTTTTCAATTTTTTTTATCTCAAAACATGTTATAAAAGATTAACAATAAACAAAAATAACAAATAAAAAATGATCAGGGTCTCTTCACTTTCTCCATGTAATTCTCACAACCATAAAGATGTGGAAAATACATTCTTTCTAGGAAAAATGATGATTTGCCAAGCTACTCGAATAGTACTATGTGAAGCCATAAGATGGCTCTAAAACTTTTTTTGCCACAGGAGGTTCAAATCACTGTGTGTGCTGCAGTTCTTAGTGAAAGGAGTACCTTATATTCTTTTACACGAGTGGCTTTGTACCTTTCAAAATGTCGGTTCCATTTCAATATAAAGGGGCTGCATGGTGAAGGTTGTAGATCAGTGAGGTGGGTTTCTTTGATTTTATTTCTTTCTGCCACTAGCTTGCTTTGTCACTTTTAGCAAGTGTTGTATTGAATTTTTCTATGCCTCCATTCACCTATCTTAACTTGCTACTTTGATTACATAAGTCATGTGTTGTGTTGTGATATTTAATGTTTGTGTTGCTTTGAGATCCTCAAATGCAGATTCTCCAGTATGTAGAAGCAAATTATCATTACATTTACAATTGTGTTTGTCTCTCTCTCTCTTTCTCTCTTCAGTTCAGCGAGCCTCATTTTTTGCTGCTAGTGATGAAAACAACAGACCTGTGAGTGCTGCTTCCAATAGTGATCAGACTGAGGACCAGCTTACTGCACAGATGAAGCCTTACACAGGGTGAGTAAATATATTGGACAGGTAAGTTTTTTAAACTAAACCCAGGGAAGACTGGATGGAGATGCTTTGATTTGCAACAAACTTAGATCTCTTATGACTTTTTACAAAAGAAAAACAGAGGA
The DNA here is from genome assembly GCF_965140295.1 of Lepidochelys olivacea. Taxonomy (NCBI): domain Eukaryota; kingdom Metazoa; phylum Chordata; order Testudines; family Cheloniidae; genus Lepidochelys; species Lepidochelys olivacea. Next base: position 63,111,745 of record NC_140416.1, read on the forward strand.
GAGAGAAAACACAAAAATGCTGAGTATATTTCTGTCTTTGTGAAAATAGCATATTTCTGAAGGTTCTCTTTCATCTGAGATGTTTAAAACAGTGTCCAAGGCAGTCTCATTCCAAGGTATATGTAATTATCCTGTAACTAATGGTTAGAGAGAGAAAGCAAATGATGAGTCTTCAGTGACTGCTAATAGCCATTCGTTGAGTGATTGTGCTGCCTAAGCATGTGCATACCATTTCTGTTAGTAGTCGAGGCCTGTGGTAAACATTTTTAAGTAAAAATCTATATTCAGAATGTACTGTATCACACATGTATTTTGAGCAGTTTTCCAGCCTAGAGTTAGAAGTGAAGAAGGATTACAGAAAATCCTGCCAATATTGTCTTTATCTCCTGCTTCCAACAGTAAAGAGTCTCCTCCTACTCTCGCTTCCAAAGTGGACCAACTGGAAAGTTTGCTGAAGATGCTCCAAGAGGATTTAAAGCGGGTAAACATTTATTCTACAGGAAACCTGTAGGGTGTAAATATGTTGTTGCTAGGCAGTACTAGTCATGTTATAAACCTTTTCCACCACCCCCAAATTTGTAACAGTCTCATCCTTTGTTGAGAAAATTACATTTCTTTACTTCTTTCCTCAGATCATAGTCCAGGTATTTTATTTTTTAAACACAGTGGTGTTAGGAAGTAAGAGGTAAAGTTAGCACATCTACTTTCTAATGATGAAATACATGCTTCTGTGCAGAAAGGATCTTGCTGTGTTCAGGTCAAAGGTCTCTTACGCAGTACAGTATTCATGGAGATGTTTGCCATCTCTTACTTAGTTCTCCTCAGCAGTCACACCATAGGATGTCTGTATTAGCATGGAATAGATTGTGACCATTTTCAGGTGATCACTTGCAGAGCTAGCATTTACATTAGAATTTAGTCTTGAGAAATCCCAACAATCTATGCCGAAAGAGTGTAAGGGGGAAAGAATGTCACGACACAGCCCTTGGATATAGAATACCCTAAAGCCAGGAACACGAGTGTCTACGCACTTAAAGCTCTTGTAAAGTGGGGAAACAAAACTATATAATACCTCTGTAGGATGGAGTCCTCCTTGTTGACAAGAGCAGGAAATGTGACCAGGCATCACCATTGAGCTCTCATATTCTTTCTCATCCCTTAGGAAAAAGAAGACAAAGCCAATCTTCAGGCAGAAGTGCAACATTTGCGAGAAGACAACTTACGGTTACAGGAGGAGTCCCAGAGTGCATCTGAGAAACTGAAGAAATTCACTGAATGGGTTTTCAACACGATTGATATGAACTGAGAACAGTAAATGGGGAAGGAAAACATCAGTTATAAATAATTGTTAGTGGGACTTAGCTTTAATGCCACCTTAATCATGATATGTGAAAGTATAGTCAGAGCACTTCCCCGTCCTGTGTACTCTGATGACCCCTTTTTGCGCCTCTGCACGCACTCAGAACAATCGCAGATCAACAATCATTGTCTGCCTTTTGTAGAAAAACAAAAACAAAAAATAATTTAAAAAAGGTAAAATAAAAGTTGAACTACTAAAATGTGAATGTCTTTATTTTTTGCACATTATCTCTTTACCTGTTATGTACAAAATTATTTGGAGGCTGGACCAGAATTGTTCGGTCTATTTGCCTCTATTTATTTCTATTAACTCCTTTCTCTCTGTTTCAGGTAATCTGCTTTTCCTTGCTGCTTTGATAAATATTATGACTCCTAGGAAACTAGAAAGAAACGTTTATTTTGCTGCTTTCCTTACATTGTTTTCTGAAGTATGCCACAGACAAGGGGGTGTAAAAAAAATGTTTTAGGTGTCTCCTGAATGATTTGTGCTTGATCACTAGTGCTATCTTCACATATGTTATACAGAACATATGCCCATAGTGTATGGTACAGTACAATCCGCATCAGAATATTGGAAGAGAGATTAGACACTTGAGCCATGGATGAGTCAGATTATCACACATGTCCTTGCATTAGCACTTCTAGTTGCCTTTGTTTCCTATGGAAACAATGGTTGCCAGGTACTTTAGGAATAGTGCAACTTGGCATGCTAAATGGCACACTGCATCAGGCTGACTGAGAGAATAACTGCTGTACTTCTGCGTAAGCATTGTCTCTGTCCCTCCCCTACCTGGGGATCTATTACCTACCTATGTATAGTAGGTCCTTGGCTGAAGCTGTAAAGTGTTTGATTTTTTTTTCAAACTGTATGCATTTTCTAATACACCATATATGCCATGTCATTGCACTTGCCCTTCCCTCCCCACCCAGCTTGGTCATAGAACTTTTCGAATAAAAAAGGCAGAAGAAATGTTTATTAATCTCAACTATATAGCAAGTCTTTGGCATTAGTAAACCTTTAATAACCTTGTTATGGATAATGCAAATGGAGAAATATAAAGCTGTAGTTAGAGACTTTGTCCCCTTCCTTAAGTAGTGGGACAAAGAAGGAAGCAGTATTTTAACTTTTGCCTCTCTGACGTCTGGATTTCCCAGGGCAACTGGCTAGCATAAGATTTCTCTGCTTGCCTGGCATCAGGAGGATTAACTTGTTTTTCTTTGAAGGAGCTATAAACTTGCCATAAAATGTCACCTCTCTAGAAATACTTTTTTGGTGTCACAATATAACTCATACTACAACCTGCACAGATATTGATGCAAGCCATATGCAGTGAAGTATCATCTTTGCCCTTCTCTGTGTGCATCCACTAACACCCTCACATTGAAACACACATTGCCTTATACAAGTAACATTGTATTATTTGTCCATTTCAGGAATAGCCTCCCCTTCTTCCGCAGTCACCCACTCTCTCAAAAGAAATCATCAGTGAGAATCTTCCAAGCTCTCTCTGATGCACTTTTTCTTGCTCTTTGATCCTACTACACAGGAACTTGCTACACTTTGACCTAAAGCTTAATTTGTGGTGATAATCCCCATGGAATTCTTCTCTGATGATGTTTTGTCATGGAAATGAATCTATTTGGAACTATTTCTGGAGTGCTTTTGTAAAGGTTGAGAATGTCCTGTTATTTTTTAAAAAATGACTTGTATGAAGGAGATTTGTATAATGCCTGATATTATTTGTAAATCAGAAATATTGCTGACATCCCTGAGCATCCTGAAGTCTTGCTTATTCTCTTCTATTTTTACGTCTGGTTTGGTTTTTATTTTATTTTAAAAAAAAAATTGGGACTTGGGGCAGACTATTTATTAGAGTTTTGCAACAGAGTTCTTGTATGAAGCCTCTAAAGGCAACTTGTAAAATTCTGACAATAAAACTCATTTTAAAGGCTCTTCTAAAACCATTTTCTATTGATTTTGTTGGTTTTTTCTATTGTTTGAAACTTCCTAAAGACAAAGCCTCCTTTCCTGGCCCTTCCTCACTGCATCCACTGGTGAGTCGGGTAGCACTTTAAGTAAAATTTGTCCTGACAAGAGGGTTACTTCTCCACCACATTTTTAATGGCTAGATCCATGGCATCCCCAAAAGGTGGATAGTGAAAAGGGAAATCTATTTTATTCCAACAGAGAAATAGTTACCACAAGGGAGCTCTTTGGGCAGCAGTAGTGTATGCCAGGACCTGACTGGGTAAGACCTATGGAATCTTGCTAAGAGAACTGGCTGCCATCTTTCCATTGTAAAGTCCATTTTTACTGGAGCTAGAATTGAGGGACAAAGGTTACTGCTTCTCAGTGAGTTTCCCCCACCCATGTCCACTTTCAAGCAGAGCTGGAGGTTCACAAATTTTACGTACCATGGGCCACATTGGCAATTTGGCAGGAAACAAGTGCAAGAAAACCTAACTTGCAGACTTTACTTAAATTGTTCGGAAAAATAAATGCAAACAGTTTGGGCCTGTCTCTTCATTGATAGGGTACTGCTTGTTGATTGAGGCCACCAGCAACAAAAATGTGCAATTGATCAGCTTTGACATCACCTTGCAGTCAGGTATCCTCTTATAATTTTTTCCAGATGTGGAACAAACACCAAAGTTAGTTTAAAAACTTTGAGTGCAGGCTCTCCTGCATCTATTCCCTCTTCCTCCCTCCCTCCAACGTTCTGTCTACTCATTCCCCCTCCACTGACTGACTCATCTTCCTCATTCTGTATCCCACATTCATTATCTCCTCTTCACATACTCTTTCATTGTGTGTGTCTGACTCAGGAAGGGAGTGAGGAAGCCTATGCTAAAAACTAATCCACTCAGTATGGTAGGGTAAGTGCCAACTCGCCTCCTTTCCTGGGCTTTGGTTTTATTAAAACAACATCATCATAACAAAGATCAGTTCAAACTTTCTCCCCAAATTTGGCCTTCATAGGGTTCCTCTTTTATGACTTCCATGGAAATATTGGGGAGAAAGGTGAGCCAATAGAACACCAGTTCATCCTATGCATTGCACCATAGGGTAGCACCACATAAGAACAGCCATACTGGGTCAAGACAAAATGATCCATCTAGCCCAGTATCCTGGAAGAGATGAGAGTTGGAACAAGTTTTATAGTGGGGATGCTGATGATGGAAGCCAGCTACTTGGTGTTTGTTATTACTACTTCAAGCCAGAGGGTGCAGTAGCACCACCGGGAAGAGAGACATCAGCGTTCCCTCCATTCCTGCAGCAAGAACGGAAGAGAGAGCAGAGCTGAGCAAAAATGAAGAAACAGGTAAGAGTGTAGGAACAGCGCCAACATGGATGGAGCTGGTGGAAACTCCCTCAAATCTGACTATTTCTAGTGAGTAGGGACTTAAAATCCTCCCATCCTTCCTGTGGCAATGAAGCTAAGGAAGAATATGGAGCTGAATGTTTCCTTTGAAATTCTGAAGTAAGACCATTTTCCCTAGCAGTTGTTAGCTTTTGAAAAAGTAGTTCATTTAAGTCATTCAACATTTTTGTCTTAATCAGTGTGTGGTGTTGCATGTTGTAACTCCATTTATCCAGCCTCTATTTAGCAGCTGGTCATGTCCCCTGGCAGCAGCAAATGACCCCAAGCATTGCCATCCTGCTTATTCAGTTTTCTGAAACGTTCATGTTTCTGAGCCCCCTTCAGTTAAAGTGGGCTAAATAATAAGCTCTGAATGTAGATCAGGGAGCTTGTGCATTCTTGGCCACAGCCCTCAATAGAGAATAAAATGGGATAATAGCACTTTTCTACTTCACAGGGGTGCAGTCAGGATAAATACATTAAAGCTTGTGAGGTGCTCAGATACAATGATGCAGGACATAGAAGTACCTAAGATGGATGGATGAGGTGGAAGTATATTGCCCTACAGAAGCTAAAAAAGCATTGTACCTCCAGTAGCTTATGGACAGTATGATTTGCATTCTACGCTTTTTGAAAGCCTGAAATGTGCTTTCCTCTGTGTGGGGCCAGCTCTCTTGGCTACTGAGAGAGGCAAGCAGAGCCCTGCTTTTACACATCCACTGGGGAGGCTAGCACTGCTGAAGGCACTAACTCAGCGCAGACTGTATTTCCCCCATGTGCAAAAACGATTATGCTCAGCCCCTGAGCAGTGGATAAGAGGGAAAGTTCCTTGCTCTCTTTACTATTGCGCAGGCCTGGTATAATATAGGTCCCTGGTGTGTTGATACTCAAGGGCAAAGGCCAAATATTTCAGCTGCCCTGAGTGTAGATGTGTAGCCATCCCTTCATGTCTGTTTACGGTCCCGCATGTGGCTAATATGTCTCCTATGTGCAGTGATTTTTTTCCCAAGGATTTTGCATAACTACAGTCAGCTTTATTTATACACACATAACAATGCATGGACCAAATCTCTGATTCAGAATTCTGCTCCACACAATTGTACTCTTGAGAAGGCTGTATCTATCATCCATTCTAAAACAGCAGCTGGTGGGGATGTTGTGCAGATGGCACTGCTAGTAACCAAAAGAGATACCTTGCCCTCATCAATTTTCAGTGCCCAAAGAAGCCTAATTAACTAAGATTGGCATCCACTCAAGAACAAGCTTCTTATGCACCTTCCTAACCTTGGGTTGTCATGGCGGTCGATATCTCTGAATAACTATAAATAGGTCTCTCACCTAAAGGTCAGGGGAAGAGGGATGCTTATAATACTTCACTTTCAGCTTTGTGTCTGCTCTTTTCCCTTCCCTCCCTCTCACGCTAAACCCTGCATTTACATCTCCTGGAAAATAGCACACTCTACGATGGGTCATTTTCTCTCCTAGCTGCTTTCTCTCCTGGGCACTCAACATCCAATGCAGCAAGAGCTATTGCAACTCTGATTCTGGCAAACAGATGGCAGAGGAATCAAAATTAATATCATGGAGTCTGGAAGAAAAAATGTGGTAGCTTGAAGCACTTCATTAAACAATGAAACATGGCTGTCACCTATTAATGTGAAAGGAATTAAATCAAGAATAAAAATTTGTATCATGTGCCCTAAGATTTAACTCAGACAAAATATGCATGTTCAAGTGGGAGTGGCATCCACTGATAGTAGGCCTGAATTTGGTTAGCCCTGAGGTCGAGCAGGGCAATGACAATGGTTAACTGTATGGCAGGAGTAAGTTCTCTCATGCCCCAATGGCATGTAACAACATGTTCTGGGTGGCTCTAGCCTGTGACTGCCAAATGCTGGGATGATGGGATGAATCACTCAATAATTGCCCTGTTCTGTTTATTCCCTCTGAAGCATTTGGCACTGGCCACTGTCGGAAGACAGGATACTGGGATAGATGGATCATTGATTGGTCTGACCCAGTATGGCTGTTCTTATGGTCTTTATATCAGAGATTACACTTAGACTCAAGCCTGGCAAGAGGGCTTCTGGAAAGGTGTTGGGGGGAAACAAACAACCCAAAACTGGGCTTCCTTCCGTAAGAGACAGTCCCTTCCAGGAAAGAAGAAGTGAGACGGCAATATTGGGGTGGGGGTGTATGTTCCGATGGACTATGAACTGAGTCTACTAATTGGATGTAAGAATCCGACTTTTTTTGCTTTATTTTTTCCAGTTTCTCTATTTTTTCTTAAAGGGACACTTTGGACTTGAGTCAATTTTTTAAAAAATAATCTACTCAAAGTAGCTTCCGGTCCTACACTTGCCCCAGGCTTCCCCCTGCCAATTTTTTTTTATAGTTGCATAAGGTCAGATTTACAAAGGTATTTAGGTGCCTCAATATGCAGATAGGCACCTAGTGGGATTCACAAAAGCACCTAAGCAGGTTAGGTGCCTGACTCCCAATAACTTGAAGAATTGAAATCCAGTCCTGTGTGACTATGAAATCACAAGACTTGAAGTCAAAGGAAGCTGGGTGCCTAAGCACTTTTGTAAATTCCACTAGGCCCTAAATACCTTTGAAAATCTGTCCCCCATATTTGTATTATTGAAGTGTTGCTATGAAGTGAGCTGTAGCTCACGAAAGCTTATGCTCTAATAAATTGGTTAGTCTCTAAGGTGCCACAAGTACTCCTTTTCTTTTTGCTATGAAAGAGACTGTCACAAAGAGAGGAAACTGTATAGACTCACCATGTTGGGGATAGTCTAAATGCCCTATACACCAAGTCCCATCAAAATGCATGAAAGAAACTGAAAAAACAAAGTTTTTTCCCCTGATCTCTTGTCATGGTTTTAAATGTTCTGTTTAAGAGCATTAGTTACATTTTTTTTAAACAGAAGTGTGTGTTCTAAGTTATCATTGGCTCCATGAATACTACATTGTTTAAATTCAAAGACAATGAAAATATCTCTGATTTGGTTGTTTCTCCAGCTGCCCACATGTCCCTGGTAACAAAGGATCCTTCTCGCTCCAGAAAGGAGAGAGAGCAAGGTGGGGTTAACTGACTTGGACGTACCAAAGATCAGAGGAGGGGACATTGGAGATGTTGAGATTTTTGTTTATATAGCTGCCAAAACCAGAAGACGAGGTGTTGGTTGGCATAAATTTAACCATTGGCTTTAGGGATTCGGGGACACAATGACCTGCTGCCAAAGGATGTAATGAGAACCGAGTACGTCCATTTCTTAGGCTGTCTAATAATATGAGGGGTCATTCAAAATTATTGGCATTAAAATTTAGAATAAGTACAAAGAAAATAGGGCCAGATTGTTAAAGGTATTTAGGCACCTAAATATGCAGGTAGGCACCTAGTGGGATTTTCAAAAGGGCCTAAGTAGGTTAGGTGTCTGACTCCCCATTGATTTCAATAGGCATGAAGTGCCTGGACACATCTGAAAATCTCATTAGATGCCTATCTGCATTTTTAGATCCCTAAATACCTTTAAAGCTCTGGCCCAAGGTATATACACAGCAGGTGGGTAGCAGGTGGAATCCACTGCTGCAGAAGATCACAGCCAGTGACTACAGCTAGGCTTTTTTAAAGGGTTGAATAATTTGCTTTATGGCCAATGCTATTTGTACATATGCTTGTTAAGATAAGGATAATCAAATCTCAAGCTTGGGGGCATAAGCTGATCACTTCTGTAGTTACTAAGGGGTTTTTCCCTTGTGTACGGTGGTACACATTTAGCTACGTGCAGTAAAGGGATTTCTGGACACTGCCAGAGGCGGGATACAGCTCTGCATGAAGTGGTCTGAGCCAGTATAACAAATCCTGTTTTCCAAATCTTTGGTATGTAAATCTTAGCAAGCCATACTGCTAAACCGGTCTATTCTCTTGGACTATGATACAGAAAGCAAGTAATAGGTATCTGTAATTTACAAGAGGGGTGTGTGGGGTTTTTTGTTTGCTTTTGTTTTTAGAAGTGCTTGTTGATAGGGCATTGTTCTTTCAAATCCAAAAGCAGAAGTGATTTGACTCTGGCTTCTATTTTTATATGAACCAAGTGCTGCAGAATGGTTTGGATGAAAGGCTTCAGTTTTGTTACATCCCAATAAGGAGCAAACTGGGGTGGATTTGGTTTTGAAAAACATTGCTACAGTCAGATTTGGGGTTTGCAAACCCAATTCCCAGTGACATTTTGAACCTGGGTTTAGTTTTATCAGAAATACCAAAGTTCGGGAGTGAGAAGGATTGGAGTGTGGCCCGTGTCTACATATCAGGAAATCATCCATCCATCGTTCGTTCGTTCCTTCCTTCTAGTGATGACCCAACCTATAAGTTGCACTTACCTGGATTTTATTTTATATGTGGCCATAAGTTGCTCTCCCTTCTACAAAATGCACTGTCTCTTTCACTGCTGGAACAAAGCAATCAGCCTGTTTTTAACTGAACGCTCAACTGTCCTTCATTCTAGAGCCACCTTGTTTGCTCTCCCTCACAAACCAGACAATATCTCACTTTGACTATTGTAAATGGCTTAAATCAAAAACACTGGATCCTGAAGCTGAACTGATACGTGCAGACAGTGCTTAGAACAGGAGACTGGGTGTCGGAGCTCTAGGGTTCTCTTCCCAGATCTGGCACTGCACCATTGTGTGATGATGGGGTAAGGGCAAGTTATTTAGACCCAAATTTTCAAAAGTGGTCACTAAATTTGCTTGTCCAATTTCTGAGACTGCAATAACAGTCTATTTTTAGAGGCCACAAGACCAATCTTGGTTTTTGGTTGACCACTTAAAAAATAGACACACCCAAAATTAGTGACAACTTTTTAAAAAATTTAGCTGTTAACCTCTCAGGGCCTCAGTAGTTAATATTAGTCTGTGTAAAGCTTTGAGATCCTCTGGTAATACCTGCCCTGTGGTATAACAGCAAAGTCACGCTTTGTTATTAATAATGTTATATTTCAGAGTAACAGCCGTGTTAGTCTGTATTCGCAAAAAGAAAAGGAGTACTTGTGGAACCTTAGAGACTAACCAATTTATTAGAGCATGAGCTTTCGTGAGCTACAGCTCACTTCATCAGATGCATATCGTGGAAACTGCAGCAGACTTTATATATACAGAGAGAATATGAACCAATACCTCCTCCCACCCCACTGTCCTGCTGGTAATAGCTTATCTAAAGTGATCATCAGGTGGGCCATTTCCAGCACAAATCCAGGTTTTCTCACCCTCAGAAAAGGAGTACTTGTGGCACCTTAGAGACTTGATTTGTCTTAGAGGCTTGATTTGTCACAAACCTGGATTTGTGCTGGAAATGGCCCACCTGATGATCACTTTAGATAAGCTATTACCAGCAGGACAGTGGGGTGGGAGGAGGTATTGGTTCATATTCTCTCTGTATATATAAAGTCTGCTGCAGTTTCCACGATATGCATCTGATGAAGTGAGCTGTAGCTCACGAAAGCTTATGCTCTAATAAATTGGTTAGTCTCTAAGGTGCCACAAGTACTCCTTTTCTTTTTGCGAATAATGTTATAGAAATTCACTTTGCAGTATTTTAAGCATCTTGTACAACTCTCTGGACTTGAAAAGCTGTGAGCCAAGTCTGTTGTCTGATGGAGGGAGAGGTCAGTTTTGGTTAGTTTCTCAAAGTGTTTCCCTCTTCCCACCAGTGTCACTCTGATCTTGACAAAGGGGATATTGGTAATTCTAATCACTTGACCCCTCCAGAACCACATCACTGTCAATAACTGCTACTGTAGCACTGGTGCTGAGAGCAGATGTGAATGTTGGCAGCTGCTGGAAAGGAATGAAATTGAAATGAGGCAGATATTGGAGTCATATAATTAAATAAAATGCAAATTGATCAGCCTGGAACTACTTTGCTTTTGCTGGTGATGATATAAACCCTGAGTATAAATGCTATCCCTACTGCCCCTGGATCGTACTCTGTGCCACATACTGCAACTAAGCTGTCCCCACAACAGCACTTCTGCTTTAAGGATGGGAAGAGAATTAGAGTCAGTATTTGACGTGGAGATGACACCATGTCTGCTAAAGATTAGCAGAGAGAACTTGCACAGCATGGCTCTTGAGCACTTCTAGCCTCAGATTCTCACGGATGGAAAAATTAATCACAGCTATTTTACTTCTAAAAAGAACAAAGCGCTAGAAATAATCCTGTAGAGAATAATCCTCCTCTGCTCCCTGAGGATGGACTAGAGGTAATAAGGTCTTTTCCATCTCTGTCTGTGATAAAACCAGAAACCGTTGTGGGGGATTAGCTGACATAGTGATATTCTAATGCTTGCTATAATTCACTTTTTATTCACGAGACCTGACATCTGGTCACAAAATAAGCTTTTGCACTGTGTGGTCTCCTCTGAGAGATTTTTTCCTTGGATGTCAGCTCTTTGGGCGCCGATGATTAGGACTGAGAGACAATGGTAACAATATCAATCTATATGTGGTGTCTTCCATCCATATTTTTTTAAGAACACCAAATACAAGGTAAGGTAGAAAATGGTATCTGAAGTCAGGAAATGAGACCTTTTTGTTCTTCTCTTACTCACAGCATAACCTGGACTAAATTATTTAACCTCTCTGCTACAGTTTTCTCAACTCTAAAATGGAGAGAATATCCCATTCTACCCCACCTTAGTGAAGTGCTCTGAGATGAAAGTTGCTGTCCGAGGGCTTTTCTTCACTGCAGTGTTATCTTGAGTTATCTGCACTGAGTTCACTCCCCAGTTTAGCCTAGCTCAAGTGAGAGAGCTCACCCTGCACAATAACACTTGAGCTGCAGTGTGTTCGTATTAGTAGCAGACAGTGCTGCATGTGCCCACTGCCTTAGTAGTGCCAGCATCAGCAGGACTTGAACCGTAACCCAGACCCCCTGCTGGGCAGTCAGCTCTAGTTTAAAGCACCACTTCGCTCAATCTAGACATGTGTGTGGAGATGGGAGTTGGGCTGGGGTGCCAGTCAAGTTCAGGGCCGCCCGGGGGTGAAAGGGGCAATATGCCCCAGGGGCCCCCATGAGAGTTTTCAGGGGCCCCCACGAGAGTTTTCGGCAGCACTTGGGCGGCGGGGGTCCTTCCGCTCCATGTCTTTGGCAAAGTCCGCCGAAGACCCCAGGCCACCTGAATCCTCTGGGCGGCCCTGGTCAAGTTGCACCTCAAGCTAACACTGCAGTGAGGAAAAGCCTACTGTGCCAAATGTCATTATATCCTTAACACTTTAATCACTACAGTTTCTGAGCAGCTAACAGCTGGGAACGGGCTGGGAGCCGATCAGTTGAGGAAGCATGTCCCAGGTTTGTAAGAGGACTTTCTGCAGGTAGAGTTGCACTCCCCAGGCATGACCAAATCCCCCCTGAAGTCAATGGAAAGATTCCCACTGACTTGGGTGAGTGTTGGATCGGGTCTCATGTCAGGAAGAGTTTTTGCAGACTGCAAGGTCATCAGTAGGATTAGCCAGAAAACAAGAATTTTGTTTCATGAACATTTTTGAGATTTGGTTTTGTTCCAATGTGGAATTAAAATGGGGCCTTTTGAAACTGTTCACAAAAAACCCTACAAGAGATCCACCCCAGAATAGCCCACTGGTCAGGACACTCACCTGGGATTGGAAAACCCACATTCAAGTCCCTGCCCTGAGTCAGGCACTGACCTATTGTGATATATGTGTCTCATATATTCCTAGACTTTGAGAAAAAATTAGACAAGAGCAGCACTCATTGTCAGATGATGTCATTATTGTAATGGAAGGGAACTAACAGAGCAGGAGCAGATTGTGGGAGGGTCAGGCATCTTAGAGATGGCCTGGGTGCAGGAGATAGTGGGAAGCACCACTGTGTTCACCCCCTACACACCACTGCAAAGATATTTGTACAAAGTATACCTTGTGAGGTATCATTTAAAAACTAACACCACACTGGTCAATAATATGATGAAATGTATGTGACAGTGCTGTGTGTGGAATTATGGATACTCACTGATATTGTGCTTTAAAATCAGTTATTAAAAGGTGTTCAAACTAGGCCTGTCAACATAAAGGAAAGAGGCCAACACTTCAAGGTGTGGCCAAATTTAATGGGCTGTTCATTTGTATCAGAGCTTGCAGGAAGGGAACATTTACATTATAAAATTACAGCAAGAAGCATCACATTGGAACACACCAGGGGACATCTTAATCAAGGTGGAGCCAGCTCCGTGGAGGAGACAGGAAATTAAACCCCCGGGATCATTTTAACCCTTGAAACAAAGGCAGACTTCAAGATATGAGGACTCCTTAAAAGTTTTTGGATTATGCATCCCCTGAAGAGACAAGGAAAACCATGGACTCTGAGGATCTTAGCTAAGAGTTAGCCAGCTGTCACTGGGAAAGGAAGATTGGTGAGGAAACGACCTTGAATAAAGACTGTGGCTTGTTTAGTTAGGTCTTGGCCATTAGAAAGCATATTTTTACTTTTGTTTGTTTGTAACCATTTCTACCTTTATTCCTTTTACTTGGTATCACTTAACCCATGTCTTTTTGTTAATAAACTTGTTTTATTTTTCCTATAAACTAACTCAGTGTGCTGTGTTAGAAGGGAAGGGTATGTTTACCCCAGTTAAGTTAATACATTGTAATATACTGACTCTTTAAAAGAGCAATGAACTTAATATCTTCTCTGACTATCCAGTGTTGGGGGCTGTGCATGGCAGAGAAACATCTCTGAGGCGCCCAGGGGCTGGAGTTCACTGATTGTTACCTACTAGGCAAGGTTTGGGCTAGAAGAGTCTGGAGGGGCTTGCGGGTAAGGAAGACAGACCAGTGTGGCAGGAAGCTGACACACAGTCTAATCTCCAGTAAAGTTCATTCTTGCAGAGGCAGGGAGGTAACACGGTGGCTCACTGTTCCGGGTGTCGCCAGCAGCATGTTACACAGGGATCAGCAATTGTTGGGAGCACCAGGCTAATTTTATAGAGGCAGGAGGTGATAGTGTGGGATGGCCCAAGGAGGGCCCAGGAGCTGTGAACTAGTAGATTTGTCTTTAGTGCATTTTGCTGAGTATGATTATCATTGCCAGCACTTTTGTTAGGATTTATAGAAATCTGTCTGAAAGACACTTGCCCACCCAGGATAAAACTGTGCTCACCTTCATCCGGCAGTAACTGTGTGTGTATATGGGAGTTACTGGGTGATATTAGAGACATGTCAGGTTCCAGTTATATGGTCTGATTTATTAGAAGTGCTAATTTCTTCATAACTAGATCTAACCATGTGTTGTAATAAACTCCCAGCCCCCAATTTGCTCAGAGGCAGGCAACACAGACATTCCCTCCCAACATAGAGTAGCATGATCTTTTAGTTCCTGTGGTTGGATCTACATGGACTCTAGATCATTCTATCTGAATTCCACAGGCTAGTCCAAGGGGCGGATTTTGACCTTTATAATGAGAAACTGGTCCCCTTATTTTTGGCAAGTGTCCTTTGTACAAGGAAAGGAGTACTTGTGGCACCTTAGAAACTAACCAATTTATTAGAGCATAAGCTTTCGTGAGCTACAGCTCACTTCCTCAGTGAGCTGTAGCTCACAAAAGCTTATGCTCTAATAAATTGGTTAGTCTCTAAGGTGCCACAAGTACTCCTTTTCTTTTTGCGAATACAGACTAACACGGCTGTTACTCTGAAACCTTTGTACAAGGGATTCTCTTGTAGTTTAGCCATAGGCCAGTTAAGATTATTCTGGTGAGATGATTTTAAACGGAGATTAATGAGTTGATCTAAAATATTGTATTTTAAGTGTATGGACCAGAATTCTGACACCAACACTTATTGTACTGATTTGTATACATTACTATGCAGCCACATACATACAACCCCAATTTTCCATACAAAGTAGAGAGTACCTCCAGGTGACCTTACACACACAACATGGGTAATCTAGAAAATAAGAGGAAGATTAGGCTTGTGGGAGGCCTCCATGCAGTTGCCTCTGAAGGGAAGGATGGATTTTGTACAAATTAAATAAGTGCTTTGTGAAATCATCTAAAATACTTAGCAATTTACCTACTGATGCCTCTCTTCAAAGAGGGCAGCTAGAAATGCATAATCAGGAGGCCAAAAGCAATAAATGGCTCTTTTGTGAAGGGAAGGAATGGACTGATGGATGGCTGAGCAAGACTAATGGCTCAAGCAACTTGGAAGACTTTTCTATCTGAACTTGCAGTGCTTTATTCCTTTATCTGTCTCAGGTAATTGAAAGTCTTGGTCTATCTACATGTCTCAACTTATATGAGGAGGATGTACAGCACTTTAATGGGCACAGGACTTGCTGCAAACTTAATTGTGTAACTATTTTCTGTGCTTTCATTGATGCAGTGGGCATTTATGGCAAAGAAAATGTGACTCCTCCTGGCACCACAGGGTTAATGTTTGTTGATCCATCCCACTGGTAAATGTGTGTGTGTTATAGTAAATCCCTGCACCTGCAAACCCGTCAATATCAAACAGTGGGATGCAACTCCCCAGGATCACAGAAAATTTGGGATGAGGAGGAGGGCGGGTAGGCAGGGAAGGCACAAGGAGTTTGCTGAAAAGTAAATCTGCACTAAGAAAATCTTGTCACATGCTGGAGGGTTTTTGTTTTCTTTTCCCCCCACTAATCAAAGGGACTGCTCCTTTGATGTTATGACTCTTTGAGGATGAATAACACTGTTTGACCTGAGGACCCAATTGTGATGGACAGTACAGCACTTAGTTCTAAGTTTGAGAGACAGTTTGTTCATGAGAATGTCACTGGAGACACCTGAGGTGTCTGGACTACTACTGTGGGAGGAGGGCAGTGCAATCCAGTGAATAGGATCCTGGGCTAGAAGTCAGGACACCTGCGATCTATTCTCATTTCTGATTCACACTTTGGGCAGATCACTTTTCTGTCTGTTTCCACATCTAGGCCCCAATTCAGGACAGTACTTAAGCATGTGCTTCAGTGCCATTGGTTTCAATGAGACTTAAACATGCTTACATGCTGTCCTAAGTAGGGAAGCTCTCCTGAAATGTGTCCTTAATGAGGATTCATAGAATCATAGAATATCAGGGTTGGAAGGGACCCCAGAAGGTCATCTAGTCCAACCCCCTGCTCAAAGCAGGACCAATTCCCAGTTAAATCATCCCAGCCAGGGCTTTGTCAAGCCTGACCTTAAAAACCTCTAAGGAAGGAGATTCTACCACCTCCCTAGGTAACGCATTCCAGTGTTTCACCACCCTCTTAGTGAAAAAGTTTTTCCTAATATCCAATCTAAACCTCCCCCACTGCAACTTGAGACCATTACTCCTCGTTCTGTCATCTGCTACCATTGAGAACAGTCTAGAGCCATCCTCTTTGGAACCCCCTTTCAGGTAGTTGAAAGCAGCTATCAAATCCCCCCTCATTCTTCTCTTCTGCAGACTAAACAATCCCAGCTCCCTCAGCCTCTCCTCATAACTCATGTGTTCCAGTCCCCTAATCATTTTTGTTGCCCTTCGCTGGACTCTCTCCAATTTATCCACATCCTTCTTGAAGTGTGGGGCCCAAAACGGGACACAGTACTCCAGATGAGGCCTCACCAATGTCGAATAGAGGGGAACGATCACGTCCCTCGATCTGCTCGCTATGCCCCTACTTATACATCCCAAAATGCCATTGGCCTTCTTGGCAACAAGGGCACACTGTTGACTCATATCCAGCTTCTCGTCCACTGTCACCCCTAGGTCCTTTTCCGCAGAACTGCTGCCTAGCCATTCGGTCCCTAGTCTGTAGCTGTGCATTGGGTTCTTCCGTCCTAAGTGCAGGACCCTGCACTTATCCTTATTGAACCTCATCAGATTCCTTTTGGCCCAATCTTCCAATTGGTCTAGGTCCTTCTGTATCCTATCCCTCCCCTCCAGCGTATCTACCACTCCTCCCAGTTTAGTATCATCCGCAAATTTGCTGAGAGTGCAATCCACACCATCCTCCAGATCATTTATGAAGATATTGAATAAAACCGGCCCCAGGACCGACCCTTGGGGCACTCCACTTGATACCAGCTGCCAACTAGACATGGAGCCATTGATCACTACCCGTTGAGCCCGACAATCTAGCCAGCTTTCTACCCACCTTATAGTGCATTCATCCAGCCCATACTTCCTTAACTTGCTGACAAGAATACTATGGGAGACCGTGTCAAAAGCTTTGCTAAAGTCAAGAAACAATACATCCACTGCTTTCCCTTCATCCACAGAACCAGTAATCTCATCGTAAAAGGCGATTAGATTAGTCAGGCATGACCTTCCCTTGGTGAATCCATGCTGGCTGTTCCTGATCACTTTCCTCTCATGCAAGTGCTTCAGGATTGATTCTTTGAGGACCTGCTCCATGATTTTTCCAGGGACTGAGGTGAGGCTGACTGGCCTGTAGTTCCCAGGATCTTCCTTCTTCCCTTTTTTAAAGATTGGCACTACATTAGCCTTTTTCCAGTCATCCGGGACTTCCCCGGTTCTCCACGAATTTTCAAAGATAATGGCCAGTGGCTCTGCAATCACAGCCGCCAATTCCTTCAGCACTCTCGGATGCAACTCGTCCGGCCCCATGGACTTGTGCACGTCCAGCTTTTCTAAATAGTCCCTAACCGCCTCTATCTCCACAGAGGGCTGGCCATCTCTTCCGCATTTTGTGATGCCCAGCGCAGCAGTCTGGGAGCTGACCTTGTTAGTGAAAACAGAGGCAAAAAAAGCATTGAGTACATTAGCTTTTTCCACATCCTCTGTCACTAGGTTGCCTCCCTCATTCAGTAAGGGGCCCACACATTCCTTGGCTTTCTTCTTGTTGCCAACATACCTGAAGAAACCCTTCTTGTTACTCTTGACGTCTCTGGCTAGCTGCAGCTCCAGGTGCGATTTGGCCCTCCTGATAACATTCCTACATGCCCGAGCAATATTTTTATACTCTTTCCTGGTCATATGTCCAACCTTCCACTTCTTGTAAGCTTCTTTTTTATGTTTAAGATCCGCTAGGATTTCACCATTAAGCCAAGCTGGTCGCCTGCCATATTTACTATTCTTTCGACTCATCGGGATGGTTTGTCCCTGTAACCTCAACAGGGATTCCTTGAAATACAGCCAGCTCTCCTGGACTCCTTTCCCCTTCAAGTTAGTCCCCCAGGGGATCCTGGCCATCCGTTCCCTGAGGGAGTCGAAGTCTGCTTTCCTGAAGTCCATGGTCCGTATCCTGCTGCTTACCTTTCTTCCCTGCGTCAGGATCCTGAACTCAACCAACTCATGGTCATTGCCTCCCAGATTCCCATCCACTTTTGCTTCCCCCACTAATTCTACCCGGTTTGTGAGCAGCAGGTCAAGAAAAGCGCCCCCCCTAGTTGGCTCCTCTAGCACTTGCGCCAGGAAATTGTCCCCTACGCTTTCCAAAAACTTCCTGGATTGGTCCATTATTATTATAGTGCTTGGCCACATTTATGAAGTGCTGGGGGATCAGGTTTCAGAGTAGCAGCTGTGTTAGTCTGTATTCGCAAAAAGAAAAGGAGTACTTGTGGCACCTTAGAGACTAACCAATTTATTTAAGCACAAGCTTTCATGAGCTACAGCTCAAAGTGGTATAACTATTTTTAATGATGCTCTCACTTTTTCTTTCTTAACTCATTGATCTTTTTGTCCCTTTATTGATGGAATGTCTTGCAGCCCACCTCATATTGGAGAGAACTTTCCTGGGCAAGCTTCCTCCTTGATCTCTCACTGCTTCGGTGTCAAAACGTTTCATTTCCATAGACTTACAGCATGTGGGTCACAGAACCTCTGGAGTAAGACAATCCTATAGAATAGTCTTGTAAAATTTTACTTGTCTGGTCATCTTGGGTGAGTGATTATTCTGACAAGAAGTAAAATATAATTCTTATTATTTTATAATCATCCACATGAGTAAATATGGGCAAGTATATTTTGCGCCTGGGCTGATAAATTTTCATTAAGATTTTTCCAAGCTGTTGTTCTACATTATGCTAACTATAGACTAATATGAGCTAGACTATAGACTAAGAGCTATATAGAGCTCCAACAACAATTGGAGCTCAGACTGCCAACTAATCAATGTCTTCAGGGAGTGTTTATAAAATGCCTGAGAAGGAAAAATAAACCCTCTTGGCATGTTGATCATATCATGTGCATTGCTGAAGCATCAGCCTCTTCACCCAGCGCTGGCAGTACAGACCCCCATCTTCGTCTCTTCACCCAATACCCAGAAGGATTCAGCACATCTAAAACTGTGCACGAAATTAGTTCCATGATGAACGACACATTTTGTACTTCATGGACAAAAGGATCTGCCACTTCCACTTGTTTCACTTTTGTTTGAGGAAAATCTCCATTTTTTTCTGTGACACTATGACAACTGTATAATAACCTTCCTCTAATCAGATACGTAGACATGGCATAATACCCTGCTGCTTTAAGAGAGCATCTAAGATCACAGTGAAAAAAATAAAGATTTGCAGTTCTTACAGTTGCCTCAAAAGATTAAGCTTCCATCATAGTACTGACACTTAAGACACATGGTAGAAAGCCTATTAGGCAACCAACAATTAATCACTAATGTAAAAATCAATGCTAGAGCAATAGCTGAGAGTTTATTCTCCAGCTAAGTGGTGTGAACTCTCATCTGCAACAACATTCAAAAGAAAAACCAATCCCATATGGATTTCTGTGAAGGCTTTTCTGAATTCCCAAGTGAGGAGCTAATTTTAACTACACTTTATTAGTTAACTTACATCCTTTACAAAAATCTTTATCAAAGCACTGTGCAAGCAGCTCACTCAGAGAATTGGGAAACTGAAAAGAAGGCTGTTGGCTCCCTCTAGTGTTGGCTTCTGCAAACAAGGTCAGTTTTTTTCTCCTTGAAAAAACATCTATTTAGCACTGGTTTGACATTGCAGGCTATTCTGAAAGGCAGTGAGAAGGGAAATGTGCATGTTTATGAAAGGGGAGTTAATCCCAGGGCTGAGCAGATTTGGATGACAAAGGTATTTTGAATAACTGTGTTAACTCTGGGAAGGACAACTGAGAGTGTGACCATATGTAGTGGAGGGCAATTAAACCCAAACCAGGCTTGTGGGTGGAGTTAGGGTGAGGAGGATGAGGTTCTTTAATATTTGGAGCTGGGCTTGGCCTCCACAGCAATGCAAAAAGGCTGGGTGGAATTAACGAGGCTGAAAGGAAATGGACCAGTGAATGCCCACTGGAAATTCAGAGAGGTATTTAATTGGAAAATAAGAATTCGCAGAATCAAGTTGATGGAATTTAAACCAAAATTTCAAACCCGATGCACAAAGTAATTGCCTACATCTCTGTATCATTGTTCCTTGATAAAAATGGCCTGATTTTCAGAAGTGCTGCTTCCACTAAATTCAATAGGAGCTGCTGGTGCTCAGCACCTCCTGCCATTGGGTGGCTAACTTTAGGCCTTAGAGCAGGGGTGGGCAAGCTTTTTGGCCTGAGGGCCACATTGGTGTTGTGAAACTGTATGGAAGGCTGGGTAGGGAAGGCTGTGCCTCCCCAAACAGCCTGGCCCCCACCCCCTGACTGCCCCCCTCAGAACCCATGACCCATCCAACCCCCCCTGCTCCTTGTCCCCTGACTGCCCCCTCCTGGGACCCCCCACCCCTAACCGCCCCCCTAGGATCCCATCCCCTATCCAACCCCACCTGCTCCCTGTCCCCTGACTACCCTGACCCCTATCCACAACCCTCCACATGACAGGCCCCCCAGGACTCCAATGCCTATCCAACCACCCCCTGCTCCCTGTCCCCTGACTACCCCAAGTGAGGAGCTATCCACACCCCGACCCCTGACAGGCCCCTGGGGACTCCCATACCTATCAAACTGCCCCCTGCTCCCTGTCCCCTGACTGCCCCCCCAGAATCTTAGCCCCATCCAACCACCCCCTGCTCCCTATCCCCTGACTGCCCCGCTGAAACCCCTGCTCCTTATCCAACCCCCCCACTCCCTCCTCCTTACCATGCCGCTCAGAGCAGCAAGAGCTGGCAGCCCCGCCGCCCGGCCGAAGCCAGCCACACCACCGCACTGCCTGGCAGGAGTAGCGGGGCCAGAGTGCTGGCGGCGCAGCGAGCTGAGGCTGCAGGGGAGGGAGGCTAGCCTCCCCGGCCGGGAGCTCAAGGGCCGGGCAGGACGGGCCCATGGGCCATAGTTTGCCCACCTCTGCCGTAGAGTCTCAAAATATTGGCCTTGGTCTCGAATCATCTTGAGCAGAATTTCTCTATGGAACCTGCCGCAGTGAACCAAAGGAAGAGCATGTTCATCAGGGAGCCAGATTAGCATATTGAATCAGGTTTATTCAGACTCCTGCCTTTCAATCAGTTTGCCCCTGAAACAATTTATTTAGATCAGGCTACAGAAGTGGTTTTCTAAATGTGCACTCTAGCATATTTCTTATAACTGCTTCACTTGTCTCCTTGAACACCTGATCTGCTTATCCTATTTGCTGCTGTGGGCCAGGCATGGGAGATATTAGAATACGGTAGAAGAACTGGGGCAGAAAACTGTTCCAGGACAAATTTCTTTCTCTCTTCCCTCTCCTATTCCCTTCTGTCTCCTCATTGCTCCCTATGTCTTCTTTACATATGTCCATTTCCCTTCATCTCCCCTTATTTTTACTCTGCCACTTTTCTTTTAATTTTCTTCCATGTGCTCTATAAAGGACAACTATTCGACAACCCCTCCCCCCCCCGTTATTTTTTGGCGCAGGTTTTAAACCCCATTCTCTCACCGTCTTTTTAAAAGAAGAGGAAAGCAAACCCAGAACCAAGCACTCTGATGACTTCCACTTTATTTTATCCACATTAGGGGTACAAAAATAATTGCATGGTTCATTGGGATATTAAGAGGGTGTGTCTGTGCAAGTACCTGGTCTCTGGTGAACAAGGAATTAATATCAGCTTTGATTCATCTTTCTTCCCTTTGCACACATGACGGGGGCAAGGCTAAGGAGCCTCTGCTAGGAAGAGGGAGGAGAAGAGAGAATGCATTCCGAAGGTGCAGTGGGACTCCACACCCAGGCTTATAGGACAGAGTTGAACTCCAAGCTGAAGAATTTTCTGTTTCTACATAGGTTAACTTATTCTTCTTTCTGGTTCTAAATGTTTTCCCTGGAGGAAAAGATGCTGTTGGCTGCAATTGTTATTTGCTAACCTCCTGGTTGATAGTCACATGGCTACAGTCGGTTTCTTTCCTTTATAAATCACAATACGGGTTTCACCTGATCTTTGAAAGTGTTTGCACATTGGGTAGTTTAATAGATGAGTTTCTCAACTAGTAAATCATCCTTCATTAATATCATGTCATTCTCTTGATGAGGTACTGAGTCAACACTGCAGTGGTTTAGATAAATGTCTTTCTTTCTTTTTTTTGCTGGTTATATGTGTTCTTAATATGCAGTTTTCTTAATCTCCCTTCCTCTTACATCCCTAAGAGATGAGGGCTGGATTTAAAGGGAACTGTACATTTGGGGCTATTAATGGAAAAAATCCCACTTCCCCATATAATTTGCCCCACTGATTTTCCTGTCTCTCCTCCTACCTTTTTCTTGTTGTAAAACCTTTTAGATGTTTAGTATGGTTGTCATAGGCCATTTTCCCCCTGCTGTGTTGAGTCAGGACTTCAGACAGCAGTGCCTCCTCTCAGTAGGGAGAATCAGCTGTCAAGTGATAAGAGGTGTGTAGCTTCCACTCATCAGATCCACCTCCTACACTAATGGATGCTATTCCTAGCTTTAAGTCTAGCAGGCAGATAAACTACTCTAGCTGTGCTGTGATATACCCTATCTTGGGTTGACGTTTTAAATTGTCCAAAGTGGATGAAGGGTGGCAGGAGGGTAATTTTAACCTCTAAATATTTTATGTAAGATGGTTGTTGAAAGGAAGCACAGAACAGAATCTAAGAAATTATACAAACTGAGTTTTCCTAAACTAAAATGTCTGTCCATTTCCTTAAGGGCTTAGAGAGATTGTATCCCCAGGTGTGAGAACCTGTCCCCTCCAGGATCTCAACCTGGTCTTGTCGAGGCTTACTGGGCTCCCATTCAAGCCACTGGTAATGTGCTCCCTGTTATACCTTTCCTGGAAGGTGGCGTCTTAGTGGCCATTACTTTGGCCAGAAGGGTTCCGGAGACCTGTGCCCTCGCTTTGGAGCTGTAATGCATGATTTTCTTTAAGGATAAGGTGCAGTTGAGTCCTCATCTTTGCTTTCCTTCCAAAGATGGTCTCCCAGTTTCATAGCAATCAAGCTATCTTCCTGTCGGTTTTCTATGTAAGCCACATGCGAACAGGGAAGAGCAGAGACTCGACTCATTGGACATTAGGCGTTGCACTAGATTTCTACATCGAAAGGACTAAACCATTCCAGAAATCCACCCAGTTGTTTGTAGCGGTTACAGACAGGATGAAAGGTCTCCCTATCTCAGGTCAGAGAATCTCATTGTGGATCATGCCATATATCCGCCCGTGCTATGAGCTGGCAAGTGTTCCACCCCCGCCTATCCACAAGGGCACAAGTATCTTCAGCGGCGTTTCTAACACAGGTCGCTATTCAGCACATTTGCAGAGCAGCAATTTGGTCATCAGTGAACACGTTTTCTTCTCCTTACTCCATCACTCAACAGGCCAGGGACAATGCTGGATTTGGCCAAGCCATGTTGCAGTCAGCATGTCCGTAAACTCCAAGCCCACCACCGAGTCAACGGTTTGGGAGTCACCTACATTGGAATGAACATGTGCCAGGGCTTGAAGAAGGAAAAACGGTTACTAGCCTTTCCGTAACTGTTGTTCTTCGAGAGGTGTCGCACATGTCTATTCCATGACCTGCCCTCCTACCCCTCTTTTGGAGTTGGCCAGAAAGAAGGAACTGAGGGGATGCAGGGTCAGCCTGGCCCTCTTATACCAGCACTTTGGACACGCGCACCAGAGGGTGCCAGAGCCAACCTGATGGATACCACTGAGGGAAAAATTTCCAGCAACTGTGCTTGGGACATGCACACACCTACATTGGAATGGACAGGTGCAATACACCTCGAAGAACAATGGTTACAGAAAGGTTAGTAACTGTTTGTTTTTTGGAGTGAGACATAAAACTGAATCTGCTCAGTGGCAAATAGGCAATCACACATGCCAAAGATTTTTCATCCATTGAAAGGAACCAACAGTATGTGTGAGTGATGCCCTTCTAATGTCCCAAGTAAGATAGGGAATATGCTGTATAAAAACTTTCTCCCTTTGTTGAGAAAAGTCTGTCAGCGTATGTGTTCGCTACAGAGTGAACTCGGGTGATTGGCAACTGTGTCTGGGCACCTGGATTAGTCTAGTCCAGGTGTGAGCAGCCACAATGCAAAGTCATACCCAAATAACTGCGACCTTACTGGTGCTGTAGTCACCTGTGCGTATCACTAGGATTTCTAGGGGGCATAGCTTATCGCTTTTTGTGTTGCAGGATCCTGTTGCTGGGAGTGGTCAGTGCCAAATGCAGTGGGAGCAAAAGATCTATCTGGCTTTAAGATTAAACTCGATAAGTTTATGGAGGAGATGGTATGGTGGGATAACATGGTTTTGGTAATTAGATATTCATAAATAGGCCCAATGGCCTGTGATGGGATATTGGATGGGGTGGGATCCGAGTTACCCAAGAAAAAATTGTCTGTAGTATCTGGCTGAATCTTGCCCATATGCTCAGGGTTTAGCTGATCGCCATATTTGGGGTCGGGAAGGAATTTTCCTCCAGGGCAGATTAGAAGAGGCCCTGGAGGTTTTTCACCTTCCTCTGTAGCATGGGGCATGGGTCACTTGCTGGAGGATTCTCTGCTCCTTGAAGTCTTTAAACTACGCTTTGAGAACTTCAATAGCACAGATATAGGTGTGAGGTTTTTTGCAGCAGTGGTGGGTGAAATTCTGTGGCTTGCGTTGTGCAGGAGGTCAGACTAGATGATCATAATGGTCCCTGCTGACCTAAATATCTATGAATCTATGAATGCTTCAGAGGAAGGTGCAAGAAATCTGATAGTGAAAATTATTGTATAGGTATAACCTGCTTGTAACGGAAATTTCTTCCTAGCCCTTGTCAGTTAGTAGTTGACTGATACCCTGAAGCATGAGGATGTACATTCCGTATTTTTATCCAATCTAACGTCACTGTGGATGTTCTCATTATTAATATAAATGTCTAAGCTTTTTCTGAATGCCACTATCCTATTGGCCTAATGAAAGAGGCCACTAGCTTTGTTTGCCCTATGGTACAAATGTGTACTAGGTAGTACTAGGTGCTACCAGGAACTGTATTACTTGGAGATGTCCAAGGGATTTCAGCTTAACTATCTTTGTAGGGTATATGTCTACAGTGCAGCTGGGAGCAAGTTTCCTAACCCCAGTAGCCAGACTTGTGCTGGAGGTGCTCAAGCAAGCATGTTAAAAGAGTAGTGTGGACCTAGAGCTTTGGGTTGGAGCTCAGGTTCTCCAGCTCACCCAAGTCCCTAGGGCTGAGAGTCTGAGTCCCAGCAGGAGCTCCAATGAGCACACTGCTGCTTTTAGCATGCTAGCGCAAGCCTTGTTGGCACTAGTCCGTCTAACTTGGGCTGGAGGCTTTCTTCCTCCTGCAGTATAGACATACTCTTTGTTAGAGAGTTTCTCCTCAAATTTAACCTAAATCTCCCTTGCTGCAGATTAAGCCCATTGCTCTTGTCCTACCTCCAGTGGACATGGAGAACAATTGATCATCATCCTCTCCATAACAGCCCTTAACCTATTTGAAGGCTGTTATCACGTTCCTTGACAGTCTTCTTTTCTTAAGATTATACATGCTCAGGTTTTTTAACTGTTACTCCTTGGTCAGGTTTTCTAAACCTTTTATAACTTTTGTTGGTCTCCTGTGGACTCTCTCCAATTTATCCACAGCTTTCCTAAAATTACCTCCCACGTCTTACATACAACATTCCTATTAATACAAGCCAGAATATTAACCATTTTTGCAACTGCATCAAATTATTGACGCATATTCAATTTGTGATCCACCATTACCCTCAGATTCTTTTTAACAGTACTGCCACCTAGCTGCTTATTCCCCATTTTGTAGCTGTGCATTTGATTTTTCCTTTCTAAATGTAAACTCTGCACTTGTTTTTATTACATTTCTTCTTGTTGAATTCAGACCAGTTCTCCAATTTGTCAAGGGTGTTTTGAATTCTAATCCTGTCCTCCAAGGTGCTTGCAACCAATCCCATCTTGGTGTCAACCATAAATTGTATATGCATACTCTCCACTCCATTACTCACTTCATTAATTAAAATATTGAATAGTACCGGAGCTAAGACTGACCCCTGCAGGACCCAACTAGATAAGCCCCCCACTCCCCCAGTTTGACAGCAAACCACAGATAATTACTCTTTGAGAATAGTCTTTTAACCAGTTTAGCACCCACCTTATAGTATTACATCTAGAGCACATTTCCCTAGTTTGCTTATAAGAATGTCATGTGGGGCTGTGTCAAAAGCCTGACTAAAATCAAGATACATCACATCTACTGCTTTCCCCCGTATCCACTTGGGTAGTAATCCTGTCAACAAAGGAAATTAGGTTGGTTTGGATTATTTGTTCTTGACAAATCCATATTGGCTATTCCTTACAACACTATAGCCCAATACATGCCCTGATAGAATTAGTTTAGGTCTCAAGGGCTTACTTCCATGTCTTACACTCCTTCATTCTTTCCCT
The DNA here is from genome assembly GCF_965140295.1 of Lepidochelys olivacea. Classification (NCBI taxonomy): domain Eukaryota; kingdom Metazoa; phylum Chordata; order Testudines; family Cheloniidae; genus Lepidochelys; species Lepidochelys olivacea. Next base: position 63,138,290 of record NC_140416.1, read on the forward strand.
TTCACATCCTTTTCTGGGAAGGAAGGCTTCTTGTGGCTACTACTTGTACCCACTGGGTGGAGCAGCCTACTACTTCTTATGTGCTGCAGACATTTTCCCTTTCACTCCCTTTTTGAAAAAAGCTCCAGATCAAAAATCGAACTAAATTACAAGGAAAGTGGTCAGAGGGGACAGGTGACAGCATTTCAACAAGGACTTGTGTCTAGAAACCACAGTGGCAAGAATCCAACCTTAGTGATCCATTGACATGTTCAAGCCAAACTCTGTAATGAAAAGAGCTAGAAACTTTCCTATGTGGCAACAAAAGTGTAAATTAACCTTGATGTTTAGATTTTGCCCTAAATGGGACAAAGGAGATTGCAAAGCTCTATCTCTGTTAACCAGCCAGCTTTTCCCCGGTTTTAGCTTTCAAAGTGTGCACAAATGTGTGCTGACAAATATTTTAAACTATGAACAAGGATATTAACCAGAAAAGGAATACTTGTACTGGCTGGTACTGCATAGAGCTGCTCAGGATGATTTCAGCACAATATATTTGTGATGAAAAATGGCTATTTGACAAAAATATATAGTTTCACAGAACATTTTCATTTTAGTAGAAATTTTCCAGGTTCTTAACGACAAATGGGAACTGGAAATTTTTACTGAAAATGTTTTTTAAACACTGAAAAAATTTTTTTTTAAAATTTTTCAGTGTATTTTTTTTTCAAAATTATCTATGAAAAGTAACTGGGATTTTTTTCCATTTCTAGCTCTGTTATAGTGAAAACCAAAAACAGCTAAAACTCATGAAATTCTCCTCCTTCCTTCCACAGCAGCAAAGGGAAAAGACACTTCCTTACCTGCAACAATCAGTTGCAGCCTGCAGAGGGAACTAACAGGTTACTCACTAGGCTCTGCAGTCTCCTTTCCTACCCTTCCCTCCAGAGCAGCACAAAGCCCAGGACAGGAGTGACCATACAAACAAATGACATCAAAACTTCTCCCAAACCATGATATACCCACTTATCACTAATGGGAAATGCCCATCCGAGGAACATGAAGGCAGACACCGGGATCTCAAGCTCAATACAAGATCAATGGTAAGAAACCCATTTGTCATCTATAGCATCATCATAAGAGATACCCATGCCTTGACTTGGTTTGTATTGCACTGTATGACACTGCAGACCCAGGGTTCACTCATCTCATCCCCCAAATAATAGCCTGCTACAGACCCAGTCACAGAAAACAGAAAGATGTAGTGGAAAAAGCCATCCTATTCCACTCTAGTTTCAAATACAGGAGAGGCTCCCTGAGCCCAGAACCTTCAGGTGCATCTTTCTACTCTGTTAATGCAGAGAGAAGTCCAAGGTGTGCATCCTGCTGATCTCTGGACCTGTAAAAAGGAGAGGTTTCTTAGGGAAGCTGACAAAAATGCTACCTAATATGGCGTGAGATAGAGGCTTAATGGCAAAGGGGCTCCTGTTCTTTGCAAACAGCTTTCACCTTAGACCTGACAAACTCACTACACCAAACATATTTTGCAGGATATTGCTCCATAAACAGTAACATGTAAGGTATCTACAGAAAGCTTGTAGCTTGTCAAGATTCATGATCCTGGTCAGATGTGTGCATGGCTAATATTTAAGGAATAATGTAATTATATTGAAAATATGCTTTCTGGCGTTGGAGTAAAAGTTAGTCACCTGGGATAATATGTTTTCGTGATGAACCATGCAAGCATGAGGATGTTTTCACCCTGCCCTGGTTAACTGGTGAAGTAGTGCAAGGCTCAATTATTTGGCCTTGCTCCATCCCAAGACTTTCAATGGAAAACCATCAGAGACAACTGCAAACAACTGAAACCACTTGGAGGTTAAAAAAAAATTATGACAGACCTTCCCCCTTTCTATTAATAAAGACAAAAGATGGATTCAGGATAACACAGGGGGAAAGACACTCCAGATCTTTTCACTGAGATGTCATACTGGGGAACAGGGATGTTCTCATGAAATATTGGAGTCTGGTTCCTGAGAAGCCAGCCAGCTCTGCAACAGACTAGGCTTGGGGGGAGGAAGTCTACTTTAGTAGATAGAAAAGATAATTATTAAGTAGTGCAGACCCAGGTTTGTGTTTTATGATTTGTTTTGTATGATAACCTTTTGTTTCCGTCTCTCTTGTTTCTAGTAGAATCTCTATTCTTTCTTAAATAAACTTTCTTTCTTTTTTGTCACAAGTGATGTGTGATTTTTTTTTCCAAGAGTGGTGATTTAAGATCTGTAATTCCCCTTTTGGCTCTGTCTTAGTACCTTGTATAATGAGTGAACAGGAGAGGGGTATCTCACAGTCTCTGGATAGTTCCAAAGTTTCTGTCACCTGGTTCATTTTGCAGTTCTACTGGTTGGTGCCTGACTCCTCCTCCATGTGTCCTGAAGAAATAAGCTGTTTGGCAGTGCCTCCAGTGAGATGACGAATTAATCACACTCAGGCAATGGCCACCACACTTGAACTCGCAAATAATTCAAACTCGTACAAACAAGCAAGTTAAAAGCGATAGCTAGAAACTTTATAAGGATTTGATTAAAATGAAATATGCAATCAATAAGAATATTAAATGATTAGAGATATTAATAATGCTTTTTAATTACCCAAGGCTATGCTGGCAAGCATACGATATCATGTGAGCACACACTCCCCAATATTCCTAACCAAAAGTGTGTCCCTGCTCAGTTCCATCTGTCCCGCATGTTTCAGGTACCCAGGTGATGCCTGTGGAGATATGTTGCAGGCCTGTAAGGAGATGCTATTAAAAACACATTTTATTATACCAGGAACTGGAAGTGCAAGTCTTGATGATCCATGCAGATGAAAGGCCTTGTGCAGATGCAATGTGCCTTAATGGTGCAAAGTTAACCCTAACTATCTGTCTAACTACGATACAAGGTACTCACTCAGGTTCCTTTTCTGACTGAGCAGTCAGGAGGTTGGTGCAGGCAAGCAGGTCCTCCCTGGAGAGGGACTAACCATCCGCTCCCTTCTGGAATGGTGCTGGCAGTCTTTAATGATTGGGACCCACAGGTTCAGATGCAAGCAGGTCCAGTCTCTGGATCCCAAGTCCAGGACCTGGTGTAGGCTGGCTGCAGGTCAAGCAGGCTGCAGGTGGTGGCAGGACAGATGGACTGTCTCTTCCTGTTGTTGGCGGCGGATTACAGGAGGAGTGAGTGAACTGTTCCCTCCTGAGGCTTTTCTACAGGCTGGGGTTAGTGACAGGCCAGTTGCTGGGACTAAAAGTGCTGTGCCGGCAAGCTATAGGGAGACCTTCTTTCCCCTCTGCTGCTCGGCTGGTCTCTCCCACATGGCGGGAAAGCTGGGCTCCCTCCTGCTTTCCTAGGCATCCGGGTCTCTCCACAGGGTCAGAGGCTGCTTGCCCTCAGCCTGCCTGTTCGTGACTGCTGTTATCTGCCCTCACCAGGGTGACCATGACCTCTCCTCTTCCTGCCCCTGTGCTGTCTCTTGCTCCCAAGGCCTGCGTGTGTTCCAGAACCTTCTCAGGGACTTTCCCACCTTCAGCCGCTGCCTCTCCAGGCTCTCACCCTCTCCTTGGCTCCACATGTCTGCCAGCAGCAGCGGGAGCATGGGGGAATGCACGCTCAATCTTCGGCCCAGCAGCCTTTCTCTTTGGCTCCCCCCCTGTATCCAGCTGCCTCGCGGGAGTCAGCAGTGCAGGACTCTGTCTTCGACCCCACAGGGGGCCCGAAAGGTATGGCTCTTGGGGCACAGTCCCTTGCTAAGGGGGATGGGGCTACAGATAGAACTGGTAAACAGGTACAGTGCTCCTTCAGGAGTAGATGATCTGTGATTTCTTTGAGTTGTTAGTGTCAGGGGCTGGATATCACAGGGGAATGACTCAAAGTGACTTGTGGATCACAGTGCACCTCTTGTTAACCTGAGAGGCAGAGATAACTGACATAGCCCAGAGGAGAGTGCCTGAGTGGCTAAAAGGCTGGCGGTGTTGTGGAGCTAACAACCAGCCATACCATGGGCAAGCCTCCCTCTTGCTAGAGGCAGAGGGTAACAAGATGAAGCACAGTCCTAGGTACCTTGAGAACCGCCAAATAGAGTGATGAAGTTCCCATTACTTATTTTCTTGGAAACCTTCAACATTCACACTGGCACAACCTCTGATGCAATGATCCCAGATCTCCTCTCTACCCATCCATCCTCAGCTTCTCACAGATTATCTCAGAACTTGTACACACAGTGAGTGGTCCACTCCCCTACCCCCACCTCCCAACATAAACCAATTATGATGGTGAAAGCTCCTCACGTAGCTTGGATATACATTATTATATTATGTCACAGTGAACTCACATACAGCACCCCACTCCTATCATCTCTGGTTCCAGAAGCCCAATTTCCCACTAACTCCTCAAACTGTTTGAAGCAGGTGAGGGGAAAGCAACATGTTAAAATTATTTCACGATTTATTTCAGTGAATCCTTCTCTGAAGAGCCCCTAATGAGAATGACCTTTAGTTGCCAATTAGGCTCATTGAAATGGCATGATCACATTTAAATAATGTTGTAGTCTTTATACAATAATTCAAATAAGGTCCTTGCCATTAAGTAGGTTTGAAGAGAATTTTGCCATCTAATTGTTCCATATGAGGAGGCCAGTCTAGAGATCTGTCACTCTCCCACACTGTGAAAACCAGCAGTTGCGCAGTGCCAAACAAAGCCCAAACAGATGCTGCTTTTTATTAGATTGTAATCATGTTTATTGTATTATAAATATACATTGCTAACAATATTTTTAAGAGTGGTAAATATTCAGAAGAGCTTTCATACACTAGGAAGTACAACCAAAATTCACAAATATTGTCTGAAAATTCTTTTTACCCTGTTTCTAAATACAGCAGCAGCAGTTTCCCATAGAAAAAACTACCCAATAACAAAAGTTACACAATCTATCATCCATGTGCTGTATTATACTAACTAGAGAAACATATGCACAAGGAAGAATGCTTGATCAATGCAAAAAATGTATTTATCTGATGGCTTTTAGAAATCTTACATTAAATGTTTGGGGTTTCTCAGTGCAGTTCCCCAGTGGGCAAGAGTCCACATCCTAAAAATCATCACCACAGTCTATATGTTTATTATCTTTGGTAGCAGTATTAGCAGATTCGTTCCTGACTCCATCCACCTTTCAGCATGCCTTAGAAAACTACCCAACTACAAGGCCAGTATGCAGTGCCCTTGAGTTGGTAGATCAGTGAAACCACCAGATGATGTCAGCCATCAATACCTTGTTCCTAAATCACTGTCTTCTGTGGAGACTGAGAATGTACTCAGGGGGTCATTCCTATACCAGGTCAGATGAAGTGCACAGGCAGAAGGCTAGTGCATTGGTCACGTGAAATCCATTTTGAATCTCTCTTCTAGCACTACAAAGATTTCCTACAGGACTGTACCACTGCAGAAAAAGAAGAGAGACTGTACCACTGCAGAAAAAGAAGAAGAGAGCGTGTTCCCTCTTCTATCATCACTGCCAACATCATGGTCAGGAGAGATTTTCCACATAGTGAATCAATCTAGATGACATAACTCAGACATCAGAACCAAGCACTTACCTGCTGTGCACAATTCTTGTACTACTATGCAAAAAACAACCACCAATCTGCAGTCCTATGCAGGCTCAATTCCTGCTAAAATAAATGAGAGCATTTCCTGCATTGGTGGCTCAATCCTGAAAACTGCTGAGCATTCTGGCTATGACCTAGGAAAGCATTTAAGCATGCAAGTAATCAGAATATGGTAACATTTTTCTGTATAAAAGGATCTATTTTAACATTCAACTTGAACAGAAAAAGTTTCTTATAAACAAATCACTTAGAGGAAGAAATAATAATAATGACATAATGTGTATATATAGCAAATAGTTCATTTATAATAATAACAACAAGAAATAATAACTAAAAAGAGTTTCTTCCCCATGTATGCCTATTAACTGCATTTTATGGGAATGGATTCAATTCTCAAACGTCTTGACTTTTCTTTCTAAAAGTAAATAGCATTTCATTAACATTTTCTGAATGAAGGATTTTCTTATTCCCCTGGTGTGTTTTAGTACCTCATCTTCTGTATGCTGAATCTATTGTTCTGCTTCATCAACCTACCTGTCAAGTGCATTGATCTTTGAATTGAAGGCTTGAGACTTCCCCTCCAACAAGGTCATTCAAGCTTGCAGCTCGTCCATTATTGCCACTTTTGGTTCCAGAAGGTCCTTTACCAGTCTGTCCTATTCTGAAGACGTTGGTGTATTGCTTGCAGCCTGTGTGCTTAGCTTCTGCCATTTGGCTGCACCAGCCAAAAGCTGCAAATTTAAAAAAAAAAAAACTCTTGTCCCAGCATTAGTTTTGTTCTTATTTGGTGTGATTACTGTATTCATTCAGCAATTCAGTGAATGTTTCTTGAATATAGAGCAGCCTCTGAATACTGTGTCTGCATTCTTAAGAGCACTTAGTTTGGAAAGCAAACATAAAGCATTTCCTCCGAATTCAACAGAGGCTATCCCCTGTGAATTAGCAAATTGTGATCCATATGTTGACAACATACAGAATGATGCAAGACATTAAGCAGTTACCTTAAGATGGGTTTTCCTAAAGTTAAAGGATTTACTATCACTGAAGTTAAATATAGGATGGATTAGGATGATAACTCTTCTGATTACATAGTACAAATGATTCACAACTGAGTGAAGTGAAATCTATAGGTAAGTCTTTAAGGGGCTCTTAGCAATATTCTTAGTCATCCCATGTTCACAGGACTGATGTGTAAGGAGTCATGATACGGTTCATGTGGCAGATTGTCTTTGTTAGATGATTTCACGGTGTTATATTCTTTAAGTAAAACATGGACAAATTTTCAATGTGCTGCCTAGTTATTCAAGTTCAGAAACTGACTCTCATGCTGCCTCCTTGATAGCTAAAGAATCTAGAAGTCCTTCCTAAGCAATTTTTTTTAATTCACACAGTTGTTCATTTGTGCCATTCTATTATTGCTAATCATTTCTACAGCACACATGTGTAGTATTTTAGACACTATGGCCTACAATTTCAAAAGTGACTAGTGATTTTGAGTCCTTCAGTTTTTGTGTATCCAACTTGAGACACCTGAACAGGGGGACCAGATTTTCCCAGAGTAGATACTCAGCAGAAAATATCAGCGAGATACAAGAAGATGAATTCCTTGACTCCAAATCTTTACTGTATTAGTTTGCCAATGAATTAGCAAAAGTTGGAAGAGTGGAGGTGATAAGTTCATCTGAGTTTGTGGTGTTTAGGTTTGGCACATAGTAGTTCCAAGATTTTTTAAATAACATATTAATCATATATTATCAAATCATATATATAATCTCATTTAATTGTAGCCAGAGGCCAGTTGAAGGTACTTAGTTGTGAAAGGCTAGCCAAAAGAAGGGGAGAGCAAGGTGCCGAGTTTGGTTAACATTGCCAATTTTCAGTCATTTAACCTTTTTAATGACTGAAACTATAGTGTGTGCTCAGTTAACATATGAGACTACTGCAATAGCCTTCCTGCTTGAATCCTCATGTAGTGATCATGTTGTTAAATGCCTACTTCCTGCACTCATGATCATCAATCCAGCACTAGAGATGCAGGCAGGTACATTTTTCAATATGCTCAATTCTCATGTCTCCCCATTATTTCTCCACCGTCAATGGCTGCTGATCCGTTAGAGAATCAAGTTACATATTTCATTATTGGCATTCAAGGCTTCCACTAAACTAAACTAAAATATATAACTAAAATTGATGTAGATTTACACCCCAACCAAGGCTTTCAAATTCAACTAACAACTTGCCTTCGATTTTCTCTAGGACCTATAGGTGTGCTAGAACCCTAGGCAAAGACTTTATTTGGTCCCTTCTTGCATCTCCCAGTCAACAGAATGAGTGGTCTACCTCCTCCACCCCAAGTCTAGCTCATCTTCTCCCTTTCCTTCCGACCCACACCACCACACACAATCAAAGCCACTTACAGGGATAGGTTCTCGAAGGAGCTTGGTCTTTACTTTTCTTTACTCCTATTACTGTACAAGTTAATGGGAATATGGTGCTTTATGCATCAACAAATATTAGTAATTCCCACTCTGTTCTTAATACTATCACACTGTTAATTTCCCCCCAACTCTTTAAAACTCTTACAACTGATCTGACACCAACAGGATCAGTGGAGTAAGTGGGTCAAACACTTAATGGCTGAGTCTAGTGTCAGCCACTGGAAGAGCTTCAAACCCACTGGCAGAAAATCCAGAGTATATTGGTCAGATGACATATATTAATATTATTTCATAGCATAGGTGACGACTCCATGGGTGCTCCGGAGCACCCATGGGAAAAAATGGTGGGTGCTGAGCACCCACCATCAGCCCCCCCGATCAGCTCCTCTCTCTCCCCCCAGCACTTCCCACCCGCCATGATCAGCTGTTCCACAGCTTGCAGGAGGCACTGGGGAAGAGCGGGAGGAGTGAGGGCAAGGCATGCTTGGGTGATGGGACACAATAGGGAGGGAAGAGGTGGGATGGGGAGAGGGTAGGGGTGGGGCTTTGGACGAAAGGATGGAGTGGGGGTTGGGCCTGGGGCAGAGAGGGGGTCGAGCACCCCCGGCACATTGGAAAGTCAGTGCCTTTGTTTCATAGCACAGGAGGGTTACTACAAATAAGCTCAAAGTGCATCCATTACTTTCATTAATTGACTGAAAAGTTAATGTGTAACATCTCTTCATGAGACTGACTTCTCAGATTACTTGAAGACAGAAAATAAATACATACTTTGCCAATATATTTTTCTGGTTTAAGATCTCTGCTTTTGTAAAGGGACCAAGAAAACTTGTGTTCAAGATGTTGAGAAGGGGGGCTGCCTTTATATAGCTGAACACATCAGAGGGTTGACAATAAATTTAGAGCTATTCGTAGCAAGATCCTATAATTGTGGAAACTAGGATAACATCAAAGAGCCCAGCAGAATTTCAGGACCAACATCAAGAGGTTAACAAGAGAATTCTCCAAGTGCTAGTTGCTAATGTGAACTCCACCAATTCATGCTAGTGCCAGATTAGCTTTAGACAGTCCTGCTACCCAAAGGCTTAACATAGGTTCATTTTCACTTTGGAATGTCTGCCTATATGGGTTGGATGGGGGTATACTAACTCCCAGACATTATAGGCATGTGTCCACAGCCCTGGCTCTTGGAGTGACATGATGCGGTCAGAAATACTATATACCCTTATCATAGACCAGATTCAACTCCCATTGATGTCAATGGAAATACTCCATTGTTTTAGCTGGAGTTGGACTGAGTCCATGTCACCAACCCAGGGTGAGAGTTTCCCATGTCACTACAGTTGAGCACTGAGGTTGATGAAGAATCTTGGGCTGCATCTGCTACAAACTCTTGTCTTTAACCCACTGATTACAGCAAATTCATAGGGTAAGAAACATTCCCCCAATTTCTGGCCTTAAGAATTAACGTACATTGACAGAGCTGTGTGGGAAGCTTGCAAATTTTACTTTTGAGAACACTGAATTCACTCATAAATATTTAAAAGTGAATAACACATGATTATATATTATATTTTCCAGGGGACAGAAAAATGTTTGCAGCAAAGAATAGGGGGTAAATGTTATTTACTGGGTACAGTTTGGCAAGACTTTAGGAAGGGCACAGAGTGAGATTTAAAGGTGATTGTCAGAAAGTAGCAGGTAATGTCTTCAGTGCTTTAATTAACTGTATTCAAAGTCTCTTTCATTATTCAGATCTCTGGCCATGAAAGAATTTTTGGTCCGCGCCTGAATGTGTGGAAAGAAATTCTGGACTCTGAATCAATCAGTCATTACTGTCCGGTGCCATTCTCATCTTTGAGGGTAAGTAGCTTTTTGTGCTATGATCGGCCAGCTGTTGTTGTTTTTTAGTGTCACCAGTGCTGCTGGATTGCCAGCCATGTCTATAAGGCCCCTCAGTGCCCTTTGTATAATTTAGACACATTCTGTTTAGAGACAATTCTGTTGATAGGATAAAATTCACCTGCATACACAGGGCCACCACAAAGCATGTGCACCAGTTAAGTCCCACTTAAACCCTCCAAGTATGGCTTATATGTTACATAGATCTTGTGCTAACTAACCTACACAGGGGCCATTGTTGCCCATAATGAATAAGAAGCAGCTGTAGAAGTAAAGATCTAGAACTTGTATCCAGAAAGATACTTTGAAATTATGTCAAGCATGGAAAGTTACAGCCAAACAGGAATTGGCCACAACACTTATGGGGGCTGAGCAGCACCTCCCTGCATGCACTCACTCACCAGTGCAGACTGTGGCCCTTTATCATGGGATGACATAAATACAATATTATCCTGGAAGAGTACGCTACCCTGTCCTGAGAGACTAATATGATGCATCCAAACAACATTCCATTCATTTGAATGAAAGCTGCTGAGAGGATACGGGCCGATTCTGGAAGCAGCAAATGTGTTGTGGCCAATTCCTGTTTGGCTCTAACTTTCCATGCTTGACATAACTTCAAAGTAGTTTGGTGGGCATTCTTTTCAGCTGGTTTTGAGTTATCTCTCTCTCTGGGGGTGGAGGAGAAAAATATTTCTCACTTTGAGCAAAAAGTAATTACATCTGTTTGTGTGTATACATGCTCACACAAGAAACCTATGTGATAAATTGCAGAATCATGCACCATTGGTCACCACACCTTGCATTCTGCCCACTAATCCATCTCTCTGGACTTTTTCTTACATTCCAACCCCTTGAGCGGCTTCAAAAAGCTGGCAACTCACTCTGGCAAGGAAATGTTCCTTTTCCTCAAATGTGACTCCTCCCTCACTCTGGGTGGTGTTCCCTCCCTTTATGGTTAATAAGAGTGTGTTTTATTTAAATGAAAAAACAAATAGATTTTCCTTTCCTAACTCTCTCATCCTTTCTGCAAGATCAGACATCTCAGCAACAAGGGGTTTATGTTAATAAGGCATAATACAGAAGAGACTCTATCCCATAGCTGGGGAACAGGGTCATGGGCCGCTCCACATGGCTCCCGGAAGCAGTGGCATGGCCCCCCTATGGCTCCTACATGTAGGAGCAGCCAGAGGCTCTGCTTCGCACACTGCCCCCACCCCAAGCGCCACACCCGCAGCTCCCATTGGCCAGGAACCGTGGCCAGCGGGAGCTGCAGGTGCCATGCCTCCACGTTGGAGCCGGAGAAGGGACATGCCACTGCTTCCGGGAGCCGCCTGGAGCCTGAACCCCTAAGCCTCCCCCCGCGCCTCTGCCCCAGCCCTGATCACCCTCCCACCCTTCAAACCCCTTGGTCCCAGCCCAGAGCACCCTCCTGCACCCCAAACCCCTCATCCCCAGCCCCACCTCAGAGCCTGCACCCACAGCCAGAACCCGCACCCCTGCCCCAGCCCTGATCCCCCTCCAAACACCTGTGTCTCAGCCTGGAGCACCATCCTACACCCCAAACTCCTCATCCCCTGCCTCAGCCTGGAGCCCGCTCCCGCACCCCAAACTCCTCATTTTTGGCCCCACCCTGCTCCCCCAACCAGAGCCCTCACCCCCTCCCGCACCCCAACCCCAATTTTGTGAGTATTCATGGCCTGCCATACAATTTCTATTCCCAGATGTGGCCCTCAGGCCAAAAAGTTTGCTCACTGTGGCCTAGAAGCTGGATATGCTGGCTGCTTCTGGGAGCCGCCTGAGGTAAGCGCCGCCCAGAGCCCATACCGCCTCCCATGCCCCAAGCCCATGCCCACGTTGGAACCCCCTCCTGCAGCCTAACTCCCTCCCAGAGCCTGCACCCCTCACCGGCTCTCGCACCCCAACTCCCTGCTCCAGTCCATACCCCCTCCCACACCCAAACTCCCTCCCGGAGCCTGCCCCCTGCCCCGCACCCCTGCCCCAGCCCTGAGTCTCCTCCCACATTCTGAGCCCCCAACCCGGAGCCCCCCCTGCATACCAAACCCTTCATCCCTGGCCCCACTCCAGAGCCAACATCTCCAGGCAGAGCCCTCACCACTTCCGCACCCCTGCCCCAGCCTGGTACCCCCTCCCTTACCCTGAAACCCTCATTTCTGGCCCCACCCCAGAGCCCGCACCCCCAGCTGGAGCCTTTACTCCATCCCGCACCCCAACCCCCCTGCCCCAGCCTGATGAATGTAAGTGAGGGTGGGCAAGAGTCAGTGACGGAGGGAGGGGGAATGGAGTGAGCGACAGTCGGGCCTTGGAGAAGGGGTGGGACAGTGGGCAGGGCAAGGGTGTTCAGTTTTGTGTAATTAGAAAGTTGGCAACCCTAGGGTTACCTGTGGCCAGAACAGAATTTTCTGTGATGTTACAATCAGGTGTCTTGTGATCTATTTTTCTGTGACATCACTTACTGGCTCATCTTTTACAGTAATCATGTGGTCTTATTGTCATAGGGTCAGTCTTAGGTCACCCACTCATGTCTAGTCTCCTTAAACCTGCATCATAGTGTGGCTAAGCTGAAATCTTATAGGCCTTAGCCTGTAGGCTGTGCTTTACTTGTCACTCCTAAATACTTGTCAATCTTCTACTTCTATAATCTTTTCATACTTATCCATACATCACACATTGATTACCTCTGAAATAATATGTGAGTTAACTACAGCAATAACTCAATTAAATGATAAAAAGAACTAATTGGCTACAAGGAATGAAAGTTAATTTCTAGAATTTTGCCAAGTTGCTTAATTTTCAGGAAAATTACAGACCTTACTGTCAATAATAACAAAGTCACTGCAGGAGTACAGAGTCGAATTGTTTACATCCAAGTGGCACTGTTCATCTCTCTTACTGTATTGACTTTGTGCTATCAAAACCATGCCACTTCAGCAATTCATTCTGGCTTCTTCGAGTAGGCTGTTTCTGATAAAGGCAGATGACAGAGTAAATGTGCTGATTTATAATAATAAATAGAGTCATGTGGGGGACTGTGGTTGGTTGGTTTAGAGGAAGCTGGATGCACTTAAAGAAAGCTTTAGTGCTCCTGTGGGAATTGAGGAATTAAAATTCAAATAGTACAATATGGCAGCTGAAGTTTACTCCAGGAAGAAAACAGTATACTGTTAAGTGTAGTTTGAGAGCAGACAGACATCCTGAATTCCTTGAATACCAAATCCATTGCAGGAATATTAGGATGCTAGGAGACCCTGACGACAAAAGAGCTAAACTTAAAAACTTGCTAATCTAGTCCAAAATAAAATTCCTTAATTGGATGTGGATGTAAAGGAGGGCCTTGTGTATGTGAAAAAGTGGTAGAGTTTCTCTCATAAAATCTTTCAGAGGGTCTTGGACTGAAGCTGTGACTGCCACACTGCCAGATTCCAGAAGCAGGGAGAGTTTTACAGGCAGCTTATAAATAAAATATCTGGTATTATAAACACATGATTTTTTTCCCATAGTTAAGGTGGAAATAAACTTCCCATTCTAAGCCTGATTTTTGGCACGCATAGCCAGAACTTCACTATTATTATACCAATCCATCTGAAATGTTACATGGTACCCAAGGGAAGAATTTCTCCTTTGTTTGGAAAAGTTGGTTCAAGCTGAACAAGCTCTTTGGAGATAATGGGCTCAGTCCTCATCTCTGTCAAGTCTGTGCTCAATGGAGCTGAGGAGGAGAGGGGGAAAGGTGGCTTTCCCAAGAAGCACAACACACCCAGACCAGGACCAACAATTGAGCTCATGGGTTCAAAAACATAAGGTGGTTTTCAGTTTTTAAAATTTTTCTAATACTATTTTGGCTCCTCCTATCTCCACAATGGCTTGACCTACAAACTCCTTGTTTGTTTTACTATATTGACCTTGTTGAAGTGAAGTTTGTTTCAGTGTGAGAAGGCTGGTGAGAGAATTATAAAGATATAAACAGGTGTTTTCAAATAAATACATCACACAACACGACTCATGTGGTGGAGTTATACCCACTACTAATGTATATGTATAATAAAACTAGGGGCCTCATTCTCCACTGCCTTGTATAATTATTTACACCTGAGTAATTTAGATGTAAAAAGTTAATCAGAATGGTAGAATTTTACATCCATTTTGCAAAGAAGTAGGTGACTACTCATGGTGTAATGCAGTGGAGAATCACATCCTAGTTATATTGTATTAATTGGCTGAGCAAAGTGAGGCCTAATATGCAACTTGATGGCATTCCTCTGTTTATCTGTCAAAACTGTTTTAGTTCAATGGCTGAAAGCCCCATTGCTTGAGACAGTAATTTGGAAATAGAGGACAAAGGACTCAAGAGGACACTGTAGGTAATAATCCTGCACTGGACCTCCGGGGACTGCCTAGATGGAATTTAATACGTCTTTCCCATCTCTACCTTCTATGATTCTCTGCATGGATGCCAGCAGAGCCCTAAATTTGGTTGAAACATGTGTGTCTGTTGCAAATTAATTCCACTTCACAGAAACATAATTGTCTTCACAGGTTGCTTCCCTTTTTCTAATCTCCTCCTCCTACATAATTGGATTATTGAACTGGAAGCATTTTGGGCACTGAAAGACTTAAAAGCTACTAGAGAGATGCAATGTAAAAGACTGTGTTCCCTTAGGAAATGATTGTGGAATGTGGTGAGAGAATGTTAAAATTGGAAGAAAATAAAAAAATTAAGCATTCAGGGACTTGAACCACTAGGCGCTTCTGCTGATTGCAGACTTGAACCATTAGGCACTGTCACCAACTCACAGACTCAAACCATTAGGGGGTATAGTGAGCTTGGTTGTCTCTTATATCACAAGGAGGAGACGATACCTACTGGCCTACGTTAAAGTGACTAGTGATCTTGAGTTCCTTAACTTTTGAGTGCCCAACAGGAGACAACTTAAAGGGGTCTGATTTTCAGAGTGTGGGTGCTTAGCATTTTCTGAAGATCTGGCCCTGTTAGGATATGTCTACACAGCACCCACACACACAAAACCCCCCACCCTGCAACAGCGAGTCCCAGAGCAGCGAGTCCCAGAGCTTGGGTCTTCAGACTTGGGCTTGCACTGCAGCACTAAAAATAGCTGTGTAGACATTCTGGCTCAGGCTGGAGATTGGGCTCTAAAGCCCTTAGAGGGAGGTCCGTTTCAGAGAAAGAGCTCCAGTCCACGCTGGAATGTCTACACAGTTATTTTTAGCTCTGTAGCATAAGCCTGAGTCTGTAGATCTGGGTTCTGATATTCACTGCCATGAGGTTTATTTTTGCTGTGTAGATGTACCCTTAAGATGCTAAAGTTAAGCCCCGAAAAACTGAGAAGCCCCAAATCGCTAGTCACTTTTGAAAATTTAAGCATGGGTGGTGCATGACTCCCCCATTCAGGGAGGCTAGCCCCTACCTGCAACTTCCACTCGAGAACCCACCCCCACCTTGCCCTAGGCCCCACTCCCATTCCTCCCCACTCTTGCCTGCTGGGGCCAGAGGAGCCCTGAGCCTCCCACCATGGCTGGAGGAACCTTGGCCTGCCTCCTCAAGCCACCCTGAGCCCCGACCACCTGGAGGAGCTCAGAGCCCCGCAATAGCAGGGAGCATTTGAGGAGGTTTAGCCTCCCCCAGCCTCCATTACACACTGCCCATGAATTTAAGTGATTTTTAATAGAAATGTTTTCAATATTAAAAATAAATATTTCTTCTAAGAATTCACCTGAAGAGTTGGGAACCCAACCCACAACAGCCTTGGGATAGTGCATGAGAACCAGAGACTGAAACTGAACCATCTACTTTCACTGCCCAAGCTTATGGAAGTGCCAAAGTCAGCAGATATCAGTTCACTAATGGTGAAACACAAACCCAATCTTTATATATATATTTTTCAGTTTTATTTGTTTGTGGGATTTACATGGTTAATTGATTTTAAATGTGATTTTCATCTTGTCATTTTTCGTCTTGTGCACCTTTACTGCATTGTACACTTTTGTTTCTGAGGTTTGCTGCTAAGTAATTGAAAAATTGGTGGTTATTGCCTTTGGATAATAGTCTCTTGATGTGACATAAGTGCCTTGGCAAAGCTGAAATTTATTTCCAAATCAGGACAGGTTTATCTGTGACAATGGCCTTACGATATGTTAATAGTAACATATTGCATTTGCAAAATATAGCACCTTTTGTGTGAGAATCTCAAAGTATTTCACAAACAAGTCTCACAACACCCTTTTGAGTCTCATATGTATTATCCTCCTTTTATAGATGGGGAAACTGAGAGACAGAAAAGTTAAATGACTTGCCCAAGATCACATAGTGAGTCAGGGGCAGAATTAACAACAAAACTCAGGAGTCCTAATTCTCAGTCCACTGCTCTAACTACTAAACAACAAACACACTGTCACTATTGAACAATAGATGAAATAACAGTGAATATTAGCGTTGGGAAAAGATGACTGATGATGGGCATAGATAATGGGAGCAATATGCCCAAATCTTGAATAAACCTGGTGATTACTTAAAGGATAAAAGCTTAACATGAACTTTTTCTCCATTACCTCTTGAAACTGAAGGATCACCTCTGAGAACTCTGGATGTTGACTCCCTTCCATGTAAATAAGGCAAAAGTACACTCAAAGAAATTAGGACTTATCACAAACAAAGTGAAAGCACTGTTTGTTGTATTATTCTGTATATGCCAATCAGTGACTTAAAATCAGTTGTCACAAAATAGAGTGTCGTTGCACATATTTCAAAAATAAAAATCTTAAACATATGGACATGAAAAATATACAGTGCTGTCTGTGCAGCTTTAGCAGGTAGAATGGCTACTTTAATTAGTAAGAAAGTATCTCTGCAAGTCAAGCATAAAAATGCAATTCCCAGTGGCATTCCTTGTATTAAATTTTCATACGGGCCATTCAATATTAACAAAACATAGCTACAGTAAAATAGAGGAAACATCCATTTGTTCATATTTCCTCAGCTATATAGTACATTATTCTATAAATTAGATCAAAGCTTTCTTTTCTAATTCAGCTTTGCATGGAATGATCCCTCCTGACTACTCAGGCTGGCAGAAAATGTGGCCAGAGGGTACCAAATTCAGATATCCTTTTCCTGTTGGAGTCCAGTGTGTATCTTGCCAAAGCACAACATACCTCTTTTTGAGTCATTGTGAGACTGTAAGAGTATTATTTAATACCCATTCTGCTGCTCTTCATTTGGAGGAATGGGGTATGTGGGAGGAGGTTGTACTCTCTTCCATGACAAATTTATCAGTTTAATGTGTGATGAAGGAAGTTTGATCTCTGAATAATCCACAAAAGGTCATTCTGCTGGAAGGTGGTAAATGGATCCAGCCTAAGGACAGTTTTCCTGAGAGCCTGGCAGCTTCCATAGAAGGGATGAATTGACTGAGACAGGACAGACATGAACAAAAATCTGGACTGAGTTCATAAAAGGAAAACACCTAGTTTGAAGCAGAAGAAAGATATATAGAGTCTTGTGTATGTATGAGGGTTTACGTATTGGTTGATTAGTGTTGCATTAAGTAATCAGCAATACTTAAGGAGTATAAAGAAAAGGAGTACTTGTAGCACCTTAGGGACTAACAAATTTATAGTATAGTTTCTCGATACATTTGTCTCATTTCTTTAACCATTTGCAAAGAAAGAGTTGGATGAAAGATTCCAAGAAACTGCTGAAAAATCCCCTTTCGGGGGGGTCTTGCAACAAGTAAAATGCTTTAGGTTTCACTTTCCTAAAATGCAGGAATCAGAATTTGATCTCATGGGGTTCTGAGTGCCCTTTGGGTCATGGTGAAATGTGCATCTCTTCAAATTTGATTAGGGGAAGGTAAGAACAAAAATTAACAAACATTTTAGTGATTGACTTGTGACTGTGTCTCCTTTGGGACAATCACAGTTCCCTGCCAGTCCCACACTATGAGGACAGAGAACATCACCTAGGCTTGGAAACACCAGAGAAGTATATGATTGGGGACATCATGTAGGAAGAGGACAGGTGCTTATGTAAATGGATGCAAGGTGAGGTGTTTACCTGGCAGACACTGTTTTCCTTGTGGATCTAGGCAAATCTGTCAGCAGGGTAGCTACATGTGACACATGAGTCAGAGCAGCTGCTATCTTCACAAATAATATGCCCTTTGGCCCCAATTCAGCATTTAATCAGGTGAGAAATCCATCCCTACTCAGCAAAACACTTAAGCAGGTGGGTGGGAATAGGGAGACTTTGTGCTCCATTTCTTTGCTGAATCAAGGCATTGATGAAGATCAAAGATAATTAAGAAAATTGTAGTGACAAACCTGTCAGACCCCCCTTTTGCCTAGACAATTAGTGGTGCCTTGCCAACCTCCAGGACTTGGCCCTCCTCCTGCTTCCCGCTAACGGCTTAGAACTGCAGCCAGCACAAACTGCATGCAAATCCTGTCAGCTTTACTTTGTTTCAAGGGAATATAAGAAAGGTTTCTGGTTAATTGCCAGAGGCCTAACTTTAAAGGAGCAATGGCAGCCTGGATTGTATTTTCCTGGTGCCCTGATCCTGAAAGAGGTCTTTAGATGCTATTACAATGCAGATTTATAATAATGCTTCAATTCTAGAAAACAGTAATTTCATATCAGAGATCTAGTGCTTTCTCTGTGACTTCATTCACTGGATGTTGCTAAGCAATGAATGCTGCTCTGACGCAGATACACACAGAAACATACACCGAGCTTGGGATGACCAACTAGGGAAGGGGGCAGGCATGCAGAGAACTGAGTTACTTGTGCTTAGCCAGATATGTCAGAAAAGTCCATGTAAATTTCCTGGTGGTCTAGGACTGTGTCGGAGTGTCTATTACAGTGGTGGGCACACCAAGACTGTTGGTTTACAGTTGCACGGCCGCCCACAGCTCCCATTGGCTGGGAACGGCAAACCGAGGCCACTGGGAGCTGTGGGCGACAGTGTGAATGTAAATAAACGGTCTGGCGGCCCACCAGCAGATTACCCTGATGGACTGTGTGCAGCCCACGGGCAGCAGGTTGCTCACCACTGGTCTATTAGGTGAAAATTAGTATATGCAAACAGGCAATTTTTAAATACCATGGGAGAATGGTAGAAACCACAGAGTTGGGGAAGTTTCAAAGGCACAATTGGCAATTAGGCACCTAACTCCCACTGAAAGTCATTATCATTTGTGCCTTTGAAAATATTCCAGGAATGGCAAAAGCAACAGTTTCTGGGGTAGGCTCAGGTGATGAGAGAGATGGCAGAGAGAATGAGGGAGGGGGAAAAGAAGGAGTCCATCTACACAGACCCAGAACTGATTCCATATTAATAGCAATGACATCCTTCCCCTTTCCCTTCAGTGAAAAGTTGCTTGGCAAGTACTCCAGGCACCTTGGGCAGCCTTAAGCAGAAACTGTGGGCTCTCATTGCTGCAGAGGACAATGGCAAGACAGCAGAGAAGATGAAGATAAAATAAAGGGATATCCATAGTGTCAGAGTTCAGGGCAACTGCACCTTTGTTTCCCCATAGTGGTTCAGCAAGGGCACCCACTCTCAGGCTTCTGGCCCCTAGCTGTTGCCTTTCTTGGGTGGAGACGTGTGTGTCTCTCCCTTCTAACTGGGGTATTTCCAAGTTGAATAGTTCCCTGCCTTCACTATGACTTTTCCCAGCAAAAGACAGACTGCCTAAGCAGGCCTGTTTTCTCAGGGACGGCACACAGTGTGATTGCCACAAATTATAAGTTATCACACAGTTGTTTCTAAGCAAGCAGATTTATCATTAAGATAGAAAGAATTACAGAGAAAACATTAAAAACTATAAAAGAACCTACATGCATGCTAATAAGCTTACCAGAAATCACTCCCTTGCTTCAACAAGCGTTCTGGTTGATGATTAGTCCTTCGAACCCTGCACAAGGGTGTTCTCTGTGATTGTGAATTCATCATAGCTTCAGCTCAGAATGAGCACTTGGTCTTATGGGGCCTCAGTAGGACAAGGTCCTTCCAAGCTTTTCCTAAGGCAGGGGTGGGCAAACTTTTTGGCCTGAGGGCTGCATCAGGTTTCAGAAATTCTATGGAGGGAGGGTTAGGGGAGACTGTGCCTCCCCAAGCAGCCAGGCGTGGCCCGGCCCCTGCCCCCTATCCCCCCCCACTTCTCACCCTTTGATGATCCCCTGGGACCCCTGCCCCATCCAATCACCCCTTCTGCCTGTCCCCTGACTGCCCCCGGAACCCCTGCCCCGACTGCCCCCTGCCGCCCCGTCCAACCCCCCCCTTCCTGACTGCCCTGACCCCTATCCCCACCCACGCCCCTTGACCACCACCCTGAAACTCCCCTGCACTCTATCCAATACCCCTACTCCCACTCCCTGCCCCCTTACCGCACTCCCTGGAGCACTGGTGGCTGCACCGCCCGGCTGGAGCCAGCTACGCCACCACGCAGCACAGAGCACCGGGTCAGGCTGGGCTCTGCAGTTGCACTGCCCCAGGAGCTCGCAGCCCCGCCGCCCACAGCATTGCGCTGGCAGCACAGTGAGCTGAGGCTGTGGGGGAGGGAGAACAGCAGGGGAAGGGCTGGAGGCTAGCCTCCCGGGCCAGGAGCTCAGAGGCCGGGCAGGAGGGTCCGGATGTGGCCCACAGGCCGTAGTTTGCCCACCTCTGTCCTAAGGATCGGGGCTCACTTTGGACAGGAAGTCCCGTCCATTTGCTGGATCAGAAAGGTGGCCCTGAGCCGGTTTAAAACAGGCTATTTATCCAAAAATCGCATCTTCACAAACCAAGCCCCATACCTGTACATAGTTCCCACCTTCCACAATTACCTACGCCATATACATCCACCAACCCACCCCCCTTCACCATCATCTATCCACACTCATCTCTTATCTTCCCAGTGCTAAGGAAAAAGTTGCATGTGCGAGGCTTAAGTGGCTATCCCAAATTCATTACATTGTGTGGATGGCAGATCCATGGCTGGAGAGCATGTTTTCTGTGCTTGTTCGTGTTTGCCCAGCAACATCTATTCCCCTTTGAGGCACCATCAGGAAAACATTCAGCCATGGCTCATCTATGGCTGGAAGATATCAAGTATCTGTGGAAGAAGAAAACTCCACCAGGTACTGTACTACTATTTCTTTCCACCTCTTCTCTGTGCAATGATACATTAACCCCGGCATTGCCAATAGAGGGGGATGACCCAAGATTTTCCATTGAGGCTGCCCTTTTTATCGTAATCTCATCTCTCCCCTCCCCCAAATAACTTTTTTCTGCTCCCTACTAAATATAATGATCATAGGAATGTTTATAATGAGGTCCTAGCTGTGCATCACTGGTATCTAGCTGTGACATCATAAAAAAGGCCAATCAGACTGTTTGTGCACAATATGGTGTCCCCAAAGCCATACTCCAAGAAGAGATGAAATGAGTTACACAAGCTGAAGATGTGGGTGAGTGGCAGTGAAGAAGCCCCACCTCAGAGAAGCAACAGTTTACCTGTTTGTCTGCCCTCCTTCCTAGCAAGCACTGCCACTGTAAGGAAGGAGCATAGGGGTTGGTAATTGTTTGAAGGAGAGGTAAGCAGATGGTGGCTGGAGTTATCCGAACGCTTTCAAACCTTACATGTGGTTTGGTTTGAGGAACGAATGACGTTTGTGGTGGGTTCTCATTCTAACCCAATTGATTTGCTCATCCCTTTCTAACTGATACCCCAGAGAATCAAAGCACTCTGTGTGAGAAGGGACTCCATCTCTATTGTTTTTTAATCTGAAAAAACTGAGAATGTTAACTCAGCAGAATTGACTGAAGTTGATTATTTCACTGGAACAGGAAAATTGTGCAAAGAATATGAAACAGAAGGTTAAAGGACATATAATTTGAAAGAAATATAGACAGATATTGGAAAAGAGAGAAGTTAGTATGGCAATTTGATTCATACATGAGGTGCTGTGATCCTGTAATACTGTATCATATATTTGATCCAAAGAACTTCCCTGCTTAATTGACCTCCCTTCCCCATCTCTGTGTTACAACATTACAGAAGCCTCCGAGTGTTCTACAGTAAGGCAGATTCTATTTTGAGGGTGATGATATGGTATCGGCTGGTTCTTTGAAATATTTCCTTCTGCCCACTAGCCTCATCTCCATCTGGCTGGGGTTTAGATGTAGCCACTTGCTCTTCAACCAGGAGCAGACGTCATTCAGGCACTAAGATTAGTGGGGAATGGTGCTGTCAGCATTTGATGGGAAAGAAGTGTAGTAGCTGTAGGTATTGCTGGTACTTGAGGCCATGGCATTTGACAGTATCCTTTGCTCTGGAATGGGAGACTAGATTTTGGGCTGTAGTCTATGAAAGTTAGGTAGCATTGGGTGGCAGCCTTATATGAATCCCACCTTTGGAAATAATGGAAAAATATTGCAGTGGGTACAACGTGGATATTATTATTGGGGGTGCCTGTAGGTATATCTTCAGTTCATTATCTGGTCTCTCTTGATTAGACTCACCTGTCTTCATTTCCCCCTTACTTTTTTCTGCATCTTTCTTTTGTTCCCTCATTCACTCCCTTCTGAGTTCTTCCCTCCTAGCCTCCTCCTCTTTTCTTTTAGAAGGTATTAAGGCTGCCTCTCATGCTTCCTCAGAGCTGGCCAAGTGCTGAAAGAATCACTGAGCTAATCAACAAACTCCGGCTCTTGAAAAAGTGTACAAAAAACCTCTTTAGCTTTTGGCAGAAAGGGATTGAAGGGGAAGGGTGGGCTGGCACCAGCCCAACACATACATTTAAAAAATAGGCCTGCCAAGCCAAAACAATTGTAGGAAACGTGTGACAATTGCACAACTGGCAATTTCTCCCATTATTGAGCTTTGCCTGTCCCCACTAATGGCACAGAGATTCTACTACAGGAATACTATCTTAAGTTACAACATAACTCAGAATGACTCATTCATATTGTGTCTGACTACTGAAAACACTTTACATCCCATCGCATTGTCACTCCATAAACACTTTTGAAATACATCTTTTGTGCAGAGACAGTGAGTTTGTAAGTGTAGCTGAATGAATATCATTTCTGATTTTGCTCAAACTGGTTGGGTTCTGAGCTGGGATTTCTTTTCCCCGTTTTTTACCTCATTTCCCACTGTAACAAAGCTATTATGAAGGGGTTACATTTTAATTAAGTGACTGTAACTACCTTGTAGTTACACTGCAATTACATTGTGGTTATGCTTTATGATACCTACAATTACCACTAATTCATGTAACTGGTTAATTAAATGAGTGAATTATTTATTATCCCTTGACTTTTAGACTTAATTCATCACATTTTAATTACTCTAAAATTATACTTTGTATATGTACCAAAGGGCTTACAATGATAGAATGACTTATATTTTGTTATAACTTACATTATGTTAACCTAAAATAGTCTGTCTTTGAGTTTTTTTGTCTGTGTTTTCAGTTGTCTATTATTTATTTGTATTGCAATAGAGCCCCGAGACCAGAGCCCCATTGTGCTAGATGCTGTACAAGCATATACCGAAGAGACAGCCCCTGCCCTGAAGGGCTGATAATCTAAGTGTAAGACTGCAGACAACAGGTGGATACAATAAACAGATGGGGGCAGCACAAAGAAACAGTTAGGGTATGTTTATAGTAGGGGTGTACCTGTGTCCTGGCTCACGTGCATGCGTCAGGGCATTAACTAAGCTTGTTGCCAGAGTCAACACTGTAGAGCGTGCATGTGCCTGTAAAAGGAAGTCTGTAGCGGCATACATGCTGATGCTGCAGCTACATGTTGTTTTGTGCTTGGATTCATATATCCCACAGTCCCAGTAGCCCTCGAGACCTGGAGCTGCTTTAGTGCTTGGTTTGCAGTCTATTGTGGGAGAACTTGTCCGTCCTTCAGAGACACCCATGTGGAAGTGCTTTCAACAGCCACATAAGAATGCCTGTCACTTCTGGATGTGCAAGTCGCTCACTTCTGTCTGTTCCAATGCAGGGCCAAGCCATGGATCCGTTTAATCAGCTGCTCCTGCTTGCAGGTGAATGGTTTATGCAGTGGAGCAGACATTTGGCGAGATGCTGGATGGCATTTCAGGAATGCTTTCCGAGATGAAGAAGGCACTGAGACTCATAGAAGGCTCTATTAATGACAGACTGTACAGACCTAATGCATGCCACAATTGGTGCTTATTTTCCATGTGTGGAGCAGGATTTCTGGCGCAGGACAACTACCACATTGTGATGGGACCACATTGTCCTTCAGACCTGGGATAACCAACCAGCAGCGACTCCAGAACTTCTGCATGAGGAAGCAAACCATCCTGGAGCTGTTTGAGGAGCTAGCCCTGACCCTCCAGTGCCAGAACTCTTGATTAAGGGAGGCCATAGCAGGGCAGAAGTGGGCTGCTACTGCCCTCTGGAATCTGGCTACCCCAGACTGCTACATGTCTGTGGCTAGCCAGTTTAGTGTCAGCAAGTCAGCTGTGGGGGTTGTGGTGGTAGAAGTGTGCTAGGCTATCGTTTACTGTCAGAAGCTGGGAGTGGGTGACAGGATGAATCACTTGATGATTACCTGTTCTATTAATTCCCTCTGGGGCACCTGGCAGCGGTCATGGAACACTTTTTATAATGGGGTTGCTGAAAGCCAGATAAACTGCAAAGGCCCTTTTTTACTTTGTGTCCCCCCATTACCCCTGTCCTTGCACCCCTTCTCCCCTAGAGCTGGGACCAGGAGCAGAGCTGTGGCTCTGGGACAGGGGGACACAGACAGGAGTAAGGGGGCTGAGGCTGGGGACACAGCTCGGGGCAGGCATGGAACCCCAGGCCAGCAGCCAGGACCCTGGGCACAGGGCCAGGAGCAGAGCTCCAGCTATGAGGCCGAGAGTGGAGCCCTGGGCACGGGGCTGGCAGCTGGGACCCAGCATGCAGGGCCAGGAGCAGAGCCCTGGGTGTGGAACTGGCAGCTGGGACACGTGTGCAGGCTGGGAGTGGAGCCCTGGGTGTGGGGCCAGCAGCTGGGGTCCCAGGTGCAGGGCCAGGAGGGGTGGAGCCCGGGCATGGGGCTGGCAGCCTGAGCCCCGCATAAAACCTGGGGGTGATGCAACACCCCTCAGATCTCTAGTTCCTGCATCTATGGCACCTGGCATTGGCCACTGTTGGAAGACAGGATATTGGGCTAGATGGACTTTCGGTTTGACCCAGTATGTTCGTTCTTCTGTTCTGTGATTTACGCGTGTCTGGTTGGTACTGAAAATGTGCAAGGAATATAGCTGGCCTTCACAGAAATGGGGTTCGGCAACTGCACTGGGGACCATTGGTGGCACACAGGTGCCCGTAATTTGCCTGTAACAGGGAACAAGTGAATATGTAAACTGCAAAAGGTGCTATGCCATCATTCTGCAGGCTCTGGTGGACCCCAGAGAAAGGTTCATGAAAACCAGTGTGGATAGTACAGACAAGATGAGTGAAGTGAAGGTTTTTGGGAGCTCTGGACCATACCTGTTGGAAGGAGCCCTATTTCCCCCTGCTATTGTTGTTAACAATGTGGTGTTGGTGCCTACTGTTAATTTTGGGGAACACGCCTACCAGCTCTGGCCATGGCTCATGGAAGCATACCCAGACAACACAGCACCTGGCAGGAGAAGGTTCAGTTAAATTCTCAGCAGTGGCTGGGTAGTGGTGGAGTGTGCATTTGACAGGCTGAAGACAGGATGGGACTGTTTACAGAACCATTTGGATACCACTGTGGCTAATGCCATAGTGACAGGTTGGATCACAGAAACCCCCTTGGGGCTGCCAACTGATGTGCCAAGACTACTTCTGCCCCAGCTTTCCCTGCCAGCTTGGGATTCCAGAGCCCTGCCTGGCTGTGCCAGACACGCTTGCCGGCCACAAACACAGACCCAGGTCTGAACCACATCCCACAAACTGCAGGCTTAACTGAAAGCAGCTTAAGAAGTGTTCCTTTTTTTAACACTCAGCTGTCCAACTCCCAATGGGGTCCAAACCCCAAATAAATCCGTTTTACCCTGTATAAAGCTTATACAGGATAAACTCATAAATTGTTTGCCCTCTATAACACTGATAGAGAGAAATGCACTGCTCTTTGGTCCCCCCCCACCATCAGGTATTAATACATACTCTGGGTTAAATAATAAGTAAAAAGTGATTTTATTAAATACAGAAAGTAGGATTTAAGTGGTTCCAAGTAATAGCAGACAGAACAAAGTGAATTACCAAGCAAAATAAAATAAAACACGCAAGTCTATGCCTAATACAGTAAGAAAACTAAATACAGATAAAACCTCATCCTCAGAGGTGTTCCAGTAATCTTCCTTTTACAGACTAGTCTCCTTCTAGTCTGGGTCCAGCAATCATTCACACCCCCTGTGGTTACTCTCCTTTGTTCCAGTTTCTTTCAGGTATCCTTTGGGGGTAGAGAGGCTATCTCTTGAGCCAGCTGAAGACAAAATGGAGGGGTCTCCCAGAGGTTTAAATAGACTCTCTCTTGTGGGTGGAAACCCCCTCCTCTCTCCTATGCAAAGTCCAGTTACAAAATGGAGTTTTGGAGTCACTTGGGCAAGTCACATGTCCATGCATGACTGAGTTCCTTACCAGCCAAACCACATTCCTGGGAAAGCTGAGATGTGTATTGGCGTCTCCAAGTCCATTGTTGGCTTAAGGGCTTCTTGATTGGGAACTTACTGAGAATAGTCTTTCCTCAGGAAGCTGACCAACTGCTTCACTGAGGCTATTTAAAATTAAACAAGTATACCGCCAATATTTATAACTTTGAGTACAAAATGACACATGCATACAGATAGGATTAATAGATTCAGTAGATCATAACCTTCACAGCGATATGTTACATGGCATCTGTAGCATAAAATGTATTCCAGTTATGTCATATATACATTCATAAGCATATTTCCATAAAGTCTTATGGGGTGCAACATCACAGCCATCTTTATGATTATTGCTTGTAGAACCCTCTACAACATATGCAAACGTAAAGGAGAATACTTTTCTATGGAGTGAACTCAAGACATCATGGATTTGCAGACCAGGTACATGCAATCAGAAAGGGCACCTGTCCTCTCTGGGGCTGCTTCCTGGCATGTAAGGGAAATAAGGGATGCCTTGTGTGCCTCCATATTTGCAAGTCAGGGTGCTGTAAATGAAATATGATGATGTAATGGGGCCCTGGACTCTGTGTACTGTTAATAACTGTTACCTGTGTTCTCACTTTTCTCCTGTCACTTATGGGCACATGCCTTACTGCATGGGTTGTTGGGAGACACTGCAATGCTGGGGGCCATGCATGCCCAGCACACAGCCTGAGCACACTGCATGGGCGACCAAACCCCAATATGCAGTGTGTTGGTGTACAGCGAACTGAGGGGTCAGTCACCTAGACAGCAAACAGTGATTGATCGAGGCATCACACACCGTTGTGTGGTTGTCTGGTGATTAAGGGCTTTGGATGGGGATGGGGATGGGGCTGTGTGTTTCATTTCTTTTAAGTATGCATCTGAGCCCTTTTATTATGATCCCTGATAACTTTCACTGTTCATGCAGAGAGCCCTCAGAAATAATCCCCATCGTTGCAAAACATAATACGTCACAGGAAAAGACAAAGATATGGCCAAATGTGCAGAACAGCCAAGTGCAACATACCTCCCCACAGTTAAAGCCCACAAGCAATAAGTATGCATGTAGGCATAAGTGCAACATGCATAACATACAACTGCATGAAACCTTATCAAACAGTTAAATAATAACAAATACAAACCCCAATAAATAAATAAAATAAATAACTGAAACAGTAAGGTAAAACAGAATCAATACATATCATAACATATCAGTAATATCCTTTTTAGTAACAGAAACATAGTTAATATAGTACTGTACATAATATAACAATAAGATGAAATAAATTAGTAAAATAATAACACCTAATACATAATTAATAAGTAAATGCATAAATAATAAATAGTACATAACCAAGCCTGCAGCATGAAACTGTAACAGTGAAAACTCCAAATTATATAAGTGTAAAAGACAGGCAAGTAAATATGATAGATAACCATTCAAAACTGCAATGAAAACTTAGAATAGCACAAAACATAATTTTTATAACTGTCTAACACAGGGAACACACAAATAACTCACTGTGCACATCAAACTGTCAATAGTCCACAATGCAAATTC
Organism: Lepidochelys olivacea; assembly: GCF_965140295.1. NCBI lineage: Eukaryota > Metazoa > Chordata > Testudines > Cheloniidae > Lepidochelys > Lepidochelys olivacea. The sequence continues at coordinate 63,166,503 of NC_140416.1, forward strand.
AGGCTGTGGGAGAGTTGATGTTTGTGCAGGAGTGAGCTCTACATTGATTTCTGGATGTGCAGCTATGGAGGAGACTCCTATTGTGCTGGTACATAAACCTGTGTAACTATAGACACTGCAGCTGGCACAGGATGTCTGATTTCAGGTGACTGTGGACCTGCCAGTGGAGCTGGCTGAACCATCCTGTTGGCTCATATGGTCACCAGCTGCTCCAGGAACAGTTGGTGGTCCTCCTTGTTCCTCTTCTGTTGTGCAAAGAATCTCTCTAGCGGTCTGTCCTCGTGGAGTGTATCCCTCTCCTCCTTGGCCCTCTGGAAGGCAAGGTGCTTCTTGTGCTTTTGGCCACATTCCTCTCTCTATGGAAATGCTGCTGGCAACTAGTGGTGCCTGTAGTGGTTCACAGGAGGTCACACCAACAGGTGTTTAAGTGCCTCCCAACTGAATAAAAAACACGGTATATTATTTGAATTACCATGTGGAGGACCAAAAAAAAAAAAAAAAAACCCCAGCTTTCGTTGTTTTCACAAGGCCATGACTTACAACATGAAGGAATGCTTGAAAATCACTCCTTCAGTTTTTCTCGTGAGAAGGCATTCTCACTTCTGGCACTGGAGGGGTCTCTCTCTCTCTTTCTCTCATTCACACGCTCATGTACACACACAGGCTCTCTCTCTCTGGTAAGTAACAATGATATATTTTTTAATAGAAAAAGTTTTGGGAAGTGGAACTTGCTTGGAGAGGGTAGGGTGAAATAATGTATCAGGGACATCTACCAATAGCAGCTCTAACTTTTGTCTTGGGCAGGGGAAGCAATCAAGGATGTAAATATTTTTGAAATACCAGAATGGAAAAATACTTGTGAGGGCCAAGCAATGGGTAACCAGTGTGCACTAGTCAGTTACCAAGTTGCAGTCAGGAAATGTGTAGCCAGGTCTGGGTCAAGCCAGGTCAGGATACCAGAAATTGGTATCCTTCAGGCCCCTCTCCTCAGGGTGATGCCAGCCCAGGCTTCTTGGGGTGAGTCCTATGGAACTCTCTCACAGAGTTTGGGGCATGGACATGGGAAGCAGGTTCTCCATGTTGTCTTTGGGTCCGTAATTCATGTGTCCATTGGGAATTGAGGATGGCATGCATTTTATACCCACTTTGACTGGGGGAGGCAATGATGTGGTTCAGTCAGGAAAGGGATTCTCAGTATAGGACTTCAGAAATAAAACCTGGAAAACTGGGTATATTTTGAGGGACTGTGGAAGATAACTGGGTTGATCTGCTGGCATATTTGGAGGGTCCCAGCAACTGGTGGTACAGTTTTTGGGAAGGCCAATTGGTCTGGAGATGCTTTGTGGCAATCCACACCTTCTGGCCTACTGTGAATGCCAGCGCTTCCTGTCACTGATGGTCCACATGCCTCTTGTAAGCCACCTTCACCTATTCTAGGGAGTTCTTGAGATCTGCCAGGATGAGATGGATCAGTTGGATCCAGTTGGTGGTAGCTGGGTTTGGGGAAGCTGCTGGTAGTGCTGGGTGAAAACAGGGGTGGATCCTGTAATTTGCAAAGAAGGAGCTCTGACCTATAGATGCATAGTTGATGTTGTTTTATGAAAACTCTGCATACAGCAGGAGTGTGTACCAGTTATCCTGGTGATAGTTCATGAAACACCTCCAATACTGTTCTAGTACTTGGTTCACCCTTTCTGTTTGTCCATCTGTTTGGGGTTGGTACACAGTGGAAGTGGATATGTGGATGTCTAATAACTTGAGTGCATTGCGCGAAAAGTGAGAGGTAAACTGTGGGCATCAGTCTGAAACTGTGCTCTAGAAGTCTGTGAAGATGAACCGTGGTTTGCACCAGGAGTTGGGCAATAGTTTCAGCATTGGACAAGTGGTGGCAAGAGATGAAGTAGGCCATTTTAATCAGATGATCCATCATCGTTAAGACCATTGTGTAGCCACTGGTAGTTCCACAATGAAGTCTAGGGTGATGGCAGACCAAGGCCTGGCTGGAGTATCCAGCGGTATTAAGGTGCCAAGATATCTAGTTTGGGGTATCTTGGTACATGCACAGCACTCAGAGGAGTCCACATAAGCTTGGACTTCAGCCTGTATGTGGGGACACCAGAAAAAAGGGGCAACCATGCAGGAGGAATTAAGGTGGCCAACGTTACCCGTCAACAGAGTGTCTTTCCATACTTGTAGCACCTCCAGTTGGGGGCTCCCTGCGGGAATATATACTATTTGCACTTACTGAAGTGTTATTGAATCCCACATAGAATGGTGGATCTTAGACCCTAATGGTGTAGATTGTGTTCCTCATGTGACTGAGCCTTCTTTTGTGGTGGACCAGATAAGGGAGACCAGGTTTTGATGGATTGCAACACTCATAAAGTTACTACGTTTGAGGAAGTAGGTGGGGCTCAGAAGTAGGTTCCTTGTTTTCCCAGTTGTATTCCCCCTTTTGTGATAGAACGTTTGCTTTCCTGTTTTGGTGCCCCAGGAGGTAAGTGATCATAAACTTGAATTGAGAGAATAACAAGGCCCACCATACCTGCCTCTGGTTCAAAGTTCAAGCCTTGCAGAGGCACTCAAGGTTCTTATGGTCAGTAAAAACATGTACCGGATGCTGTGCTCCCTCAAGGAGGTGACACCATTCTTGCCAAATAGAGAAGAACTGGTTGCAAATTTGAAAGTGGAAGGCAGCTTGGTGAAAGTGATCATGAAATGGTCGAATTCATGATTCTAAGGAATGGTAGGAGGGAAAACAGCACAATAAAGACAATGGATTTCAAGAAGGCAGACTTCAACAAACTCAGGGAATTAGTAGGTAAGATCCCAATGGGAAACAAGTCTAAGGGGAAAAACAGTTTAAGACAATTGGCAGTTTTTCAAAGAGACATTATTAAGGGTACAAGAGCAAATTATCCTACTGTGTAAGAACTGTGGCAAGAGACCACCCTGGCTTAACCAAGAGATCTTCAATGATCTGAAAATCAAAAAAGAATCCTACAACAAGTGGAAACTAGGTCAAATTACAAAGGATGAACATAAACAAATAACACAAATATGTAGGGATAAAATTAGAAAGGCCAAGGCACAAAATATGGCAGGGCAGGACTGAACTGAGATGTGGAAGTGGAGCCGTCCATACGCACAAAAGGGGAGGGGTAAACTCTGACCAAGGGAATACAAACAGCAGGTTACTTCTGGTCCATAGAGAATAAGTGGGAGAAAACTGAGGAGGCCGAATGGTGGGAAGATACAGGACACAGAACTGTTGGAATGATGGTGGAGGACTATGTAGACTCCAGGGTGATTCACCGCATCATTGCTGCATTCATACCACAAAGTAGGCAGCTAGAGACGTGGATCAAATGTTAATACTTTTTCTTACTCACACCCCCAGGCAGGTACATTAACTTACATTCTCTGTGCCCCTGAACACCCGTTAGAGGGTTTCCCATGTAGATGGTGGAGCAGGGGGTAGGGGCAAAAACCCATCCCTTGACATGCATAAAGCCAGAAGTGTTAACATACCCATAGATGATACTAGTCTGCATGATTACCTGTGACCACAATAATCCAGCTGCTAGCAGCATGATTATACCTAAACAAAATCTTGTGTGTTTCAAGGCTAACAGATTGCTCATAACTTGATCTGGAAGAAGAGGGAGGGCTAGTCAGGATGAGGGGGTGGACACTTGGCTTCAAGGCTTGCCTCCTGACACCAAAGCTTTGTAGTTTTCTATGAACCCTACAAGCCCTTTGAAGTAAGAGCAGTTCTGGCTCACTACCGAGGTGGCACACTTAGCACATAGGGAGTTAGTCAAAGCAAGTATCAACCCTATCTTGCACTTAGTGGTGAAACCCTAAACCCAGTTAACTCATAGGAGTTTTGCAATTGACTTCAATGGAGCTAGGATTTCACTTAGCTTTATAGTGCTGCATTTCTGGTGTGAATGTTGATTTTACTTTGGTTCTGAGGCGCCACTGAAGTGGCATATCAGAATCACTTGCACTTCAAAGGATTTGCATGATCCTGGGAGCCCTGCAAACCTTTGATGTGAGAAGGCTGCAGGGAGCAGCTCCTTTCTACCCAGCTCTCAGCTTCATTCCCTCCCTCACCGGCCTCTCCTTTTAATCTCCAGCAGCAACTCTGCTAGCTGGAAGAAGCAGCAAGCTGGCCAGCAGAGCAAAGCTGGAACACACTGCCAAAGTGCCTCCTCAGCCAGCCAGGAATCATTGCAACATGCTTTCACTGGCCAACAGGAATCCTGCCCTATCCTCTTTCATCCGCCTGTCTTCCTTCCTCCACCGCAGGAATCCCTCCAAAAACTCCCTGCTCTCCCCTCCCTACATCTGCCTATTTTGTGGATCCTGCTATGTTCCCCACCACCCCCAACACCAACTCAAATTTCACCTAACTCTCCTGCTCCCCTGGCTTCCTCACTCTCTTGATTTACTATTTGCTCCCCCCACCTTAATCCCCCTCCCCCTGTCTCTCTAGCCATTCCCACCCCCACAGACACTACTTCCTATCTCCCAAACATCTAGTCTTGATTTTAACAATAAATCAGGAATGAAGAGATTAACAAAACTCACATGTGGATAACTAGAAGTGAACTCCTGAAGTTAACAGAAGTAGGTCACCCCCTTTTTTGCTTTGGACCTCTCCTTTCCTCCTCCTCAAACCTCTAAATTTGTTTTATTGATTTTCTTACAAAGCAAAAACTAACTGCAGAAAGTTTTAGAGACTGAATATAAAACAACTTTCTAATAGAAAGGCAGTGAGACCTCCACAGCCTGGATTATTGCTTATTACCACAGTCTGCTATTTGACAGTGCCAAAGACTGCCTGTGTGACCTTGGCAAATCACTTATTCCTATGTGCCTCATCTGTAGAATGGGGTTAATAAGACGTACTCGCATCACAGGGAGGTTTAGACTAGGATTTTCAAAGGGGACTAAGAGTTAGGCACTCAGATCCCATTGAAATTCAATGAGATTTTGGCACCTAATTCCTTTATGCTCCTCTGAAAATCCCAACCAAAATTAAATAATGCTTGTAAAATGCTTTGGGGCCCTTTGATAGAAGGCACTGTAGAACAGCACAGTATTATTATTTTTGTATCTGCTATTCAAATTGGCACTCAGGGAACATTCAAAAGCCACTCAGCCATCTACTCACCCAAAGAGAAAAAACAGCCTTGGCTTATTGTGCAGAAGACTGGGGATCAAAACAAGTCCTGGATTTTTACTCCCAGGAATACAACTAACTGCTGAAATGTCAAGCTTGACATGCTGGGGTGGGGTGGGATGAGAAAGAAGGGGGCCGTAAGGAGAAGGATGCCTTAAGCAGCCCATTTTTAAACCATCTTTTCTACATGTAGAAAAATTAACATAATTATCTCTTTTCTAGTAAGTGACTGCTGTTGTGCTTTTGCTGTTTATATGTATCTAGAGAGAAATTGTAGGCAGTGCCTGCCAAGTGTATCCCCAGAAATATCTTGGAAACTGTCATCTGCAGGCATTGAACATCAGCAGTTGTTTGATCTTTCCCTCAACCCCCACCTCCCACTTGCTGGCTTGCTTATATAGAGGAGTTGAGCATCTTAATTGGATGTGAAGTACTAGACACTTGACATTGGGACAAAAAAGAAGTCCGACTAATATTATAGTTTGAATCTCTGGGGATATCCCCTCATCAAGACAATGCAGCTTCAGTTTGAGATAGAGAATGGGGAGCAGCTGATTAAAGTATGTGCATTCCAGAAAAAGGACATGAAACTGGGGAAGAGTCCCAGTCACCAGGAAAGTTGGCCAGTTCTCCCCTCTCCCCCATCAGAAGAGTGAAGGTCTGCAACTGTAGTCAGCTCTTGTGTAGGAGGTATGATGGGGAGATTCCCTATGCCCTTTTGGGCTGTCCAACCACACAGGTGCTAGCCATAATCTGTCCTTTTCTTACTAAATGTGTAGTTTAGTATATATTTTCATGCTAATGCATACCATTACATATACAGTAGGTGACTAAGAACAGGATTATCTGAGTGTGTCTGCCTAAGACGCTATCCTATGAGAGATGCTGAAAGGCCTCGACTCCCAGTAAAGACAATAAGGTTTGACAGGTATAACTGAGGTCATAATAAAGAACATGCATGTGAAATACTTTGATTTTAGCAGTGATGTGAGAGAAGAGAAAAAAAAACTACCTTGATTATTGGAGCTGAGTTTTGCATATAGAAAAAGCATCTCTCTACTATGAAAACTTGATAGAGTAAAACTATCACTGATACACTAGCTCTTATTTGCCCAAACATCTACACAACCTGCCATGGTTAACTAGTAATTTATGAAAGATGAAGCAGGAAGTTGTGAACTTCAGATCTGGAGATTTTGTACTGGATAAGAATAGATTTTTCAGCTATGGAGTACTGTGGGTTCATGGCACAAAGTTATGCAAGCATCTGGCTAGGGGCTTGTCTACACAAGACTTTATTGTGCAGCAAGCCAATATGGGAATTTACACTGCACTAGTTTGCTGTGCACTATGTCTGATGTGGACACTGCTAAAGTGCACTACAAGGTCAGTAAATGTGCTTTAACGTATTCCTGTTTCAAATAGCAGTATGTCAAAGCACACTATGGAACCTTAGTGCACTGTAGCAATGTCCGCATTATTCGTTACTGTGTTGCAAGCCAGTGTGCTGTAGATTCACACCCTGGCTTGTCTTGCACTAATAGCCCATGTCGGCAATCCCTAAGACTGCAGAACTGATCTTGGTTCTTCCACCCTATGGTAAGGTGGAGGAGAATGTGTTCATTATGATCAAGAAAAAGAAAACTTCTCTGCAGGAAAGCCAGAAGTTGTCCAGAACCTCCTCTGATAATCACAGTGAAGTAGGTTGGAAGCGACAATATTGAGCTGCCAAAATAGGTGATAGAAAAACACCACAAAAGAGGCAACTTGGAGTAAAACAAAAAATAGTTCAAAAAGCACTGATTTTTGTGGCTCAGAAAACAACATAATTCATAACGTGCTACTTGGATTTGTAATTGCTTTATGAAAATATTGGGCCAGATCCAAAACTGGTGTAAACTGGCATAGATCAACTGACTTCGGGGAAGCTATGCCAATTTACACCAGCTAAGAATCTGGCCTATTATCTTCATATCATCATATGCTACCACAAAATTCTGAAACTGAAAAATATTGGCAGAATTAAAATATTTTAAAACTCCCACTGCATATATATTTACTTCAGTTTAAAAATCAACAGCACCACATTTGCTGCCCACTTCTCAGCTGCCTCATCCAGACCAGGAACTCCTAGATTAAGTGCTATTTCCTATATACACCCTTTGAGTCATGTGGCAGAAACATCATTTAAAATTATTATTCTCTATTTGTATTGCTGTGGGGCATAAGAGTCCCAATTGTGGGCCAGGACCCCCTTGTGATACACCCTCTTGAAGGTCTGGAAGTGTGTGAGGCAAATATTAAGAGCTCAAATCAAATGCTATTGGAGTCACTGGGAAACTTTCCACTGAGTACAATGAAAGATGTAGCAGAAAAGCCCCGTTCTTGTTTCTTTCAAGACACATTCTGCTTGGTGACCATTCAGTGACATCATTTCTGGCTTTCTCATGAGATTTCTGGTTCTCCCTGTTTCCATCAGACTGAAAATACTGTAAGAAATTCTCCTGCTGTTGCAGCATTTACATTTTTGGCACCTGACAGATCTAGAATGTGCAGAGTCAGAAATGTGCAGCATGCACAAATATTTTCAAAAGAGATTAACTCAATCCACCCTTTTACACTTCTAAAAAGGGCCTTTTCAAGACTTGGGTAGAGAGTTGGGTCATTTCTTATTTTAGCTATGGTAATTGGCCCATCTTTAGATATTTGTGTAATGAAGTATGTGACAGATGTAGCAGTTACTTGCAACATGTTTGGGAGATCTTATTGAATTAAGTTTAAACAGTTTTGGAGTCCATTGTATTATAAATACGAAGTTTATGTATTACTGTGGGATTGCATGTAGCTCCTCTATGAGAGGAGATGTGGCCAACATAAGCCCTGGAGAGTGTTATGAGCTTCAAAGGACTATTTTCAGCAATGTGCCTGAGAAGGAACTTTTGGGACAAAGTTAAATTTGGTTTCCTAGGAAATACCTGTGGGGAGGGAAACACAAATTCCTACCTTCAGACCCAACTTTTTGAAGCTATGCCTTAAGGCGAGAAACCATTGTCTGCTGCCCTGTTCTTGGAATCTAAAGATCAAAGGGCCAACCTGTATAAAAGAGTAACTCAGATTCATGGGGTGCTTGTTCAGAACTAACAGCTGTTATGAACTTATAACTACAGAAACACCTCTTGGTGGGGTTTGAAGGACTGATCACTGGCCAGAGCCCTTGTTACAGTTTGGGTGATCTCTGATAAACTGATTAGCATTCATATAGGTTATTTTATTATTTTTAGTATGTTTCTCTGTATAAGAATATATGTGCTTGTTTAAAAAGGGCTGTATGATAACTTATAACTGTGGGCAATTATGCTGAGTTGAAAACAAAGTGCAGACACTGGCCTGTTTAGACAGTCTGGCTTGCTGGGGAATTCACAGTGTAGGCAGGGCACGTGTATAGCCTGGAAAAAACCCCGTGAAGAAGGGAGAGAGACACATGGGTCTCTACCCCAAGAGACATAGGCAGCGACTCCATGGGTGCTTCAGGGCTGGAGCACCCAAGGAAAAAAACAGTGGGTGCTCAACACCCACTGCCAGCCCCAGTGATCAGCGCCTTCCCCCCATCCTGCCACGATCAGCTGTTCAGCGGCATGCAGGAGCCGCTGGGGGGGAGGGGGCAGAGTGAGGGTGGGGCATGCTTGGGGAAGGGGGCAGAACAGGGGCAGGGAGAGGCAGGGTGTGGATAGAGCATGGGTGGGAAGAGGTGGGACAGGGATGGGGCCTTGGTGGAAGGAGTAGAGGGAGGTGGTGCCTGTGGTGGAGCAGAGGGTGAGAACCCCCCCATGAGTTGACAAAGTCAGTGCCTCTCTCAAGAGAGGTTATGGCTGAGGAGCTGGGAGCCTAAAAGTGGGGGCCATTGCTGGACCATGGGGGGCGGGGGGAACGACAAAGGGGATAATATAGGGGCAGATGCCCTGAACTTTGACAGAGTAATATTCAGATATGGACTGCATCTGAATGTCCAGGTGCATCCAATAGACTGGAGATCTTGGGTTTATAGTTTGCTTACAGCCTGTGGATAGAAAAATATCAAGTCAATGGTTCTCTTGAGTAATGGATTGACTACGCTGCTCTCTTAAGTGGATGTATAAGCATTAATTATCTTCTTCTGAAGGGCTTCACCTTTTAAAACCAGTCTGACAGAGAGATGGAAATCACTTCTCTGAGCTTTTCACACAGGGTTAAGAATGCTCACTGGATTCCCCTACATTTGGTACCCACCTTTTCTTTTCTCCTCCTATCAGTCCTGTTTGCAACTAAACTCAGGAAAGGGTCCTCTCTAAAAGGGGGAAAAAATCTGACTAACACTGAATCTTTTGTGCCTTGTCATTATCCTCTCAGAAGTATTTTTATTGAAAGTAAAAGCAATGATGGCAGCAAATCCACTCCCCTCCGAGCTGTTCGATTATGATTTTAACAGATAGTCTAAAACTTTTTTAGTGTTAGTGTCTTCATGTGCATGCAGTACCATGGGGCACATGCACTTTCTAGATCATTGCCACACAATCCTAATGACTATAAAGCTGACTTTTAAAGAACTGATACATTTATTTTTAAAACTAGCTCATCGGGACACAGTAGCACTTTAATCTGCATTTCTCTATTCTGTGCATGTTTTATAGACAAAACACAGTGTAGTTCAATATCCTTTCCAATGAAGAAGTTTTTTTTATTATTAATTATTTACTGAGTGTTGTCATTAAGATTGATGCAGTGCAAAACAGAGGAAGGCATTGTTCCTACCACAGGGAACTTAAATTCTGAGTTAGATAACATGGTAAATTAAGTATGTGAGTGGTGGCAGAGCACAGAGATTTTGCATTCTACACATGTGTTGGGCCTGATCTACTTGCTCATGTACCAAGTTACAGTATTGTGCAGCTGAGATCAGATTCAGGCCCATAGTACATTGGGTAAGTAAATCATGCAATGCAGAATCAATATGTGCAAATGAGTCACTTGCAGCTTCTGAGATGAGTGCCTATCACAGCTGTAATTGTTAGCATTGGGGGAACTGGGGTATTGAAATGTCTTGTGTATAGATTTACATATCTTTGTAAAAATAAAAAATATAGCTAACCATAACATTTGCCTGTACTTGTATCTATCTTGACAGATGGATAGAAATTGCTTGGCAGTTGAGTTCACCATAAATAATTTTAAAAGCTGCAGTTGTCTGTACATCTCACTGAGGCCAATCTCCCACTGAAGTTGGTGAGAGTTCTGAGTGGGTCTGTAGGATCAGGTCTATAACCTGATTTCATTTCCTACATAGCAAGTTACAGGGACATGGAGGTTGCACCCATCTCAGGGCTGCTTTTGCCTCTCAGCTGATGTACTGTATTTCCCTGAGCTGTGGGTCTGACTGATCCTGCTTCCACTTAAGTCCTATGGGCTTGAGCAAATGGCTTTGGATCAGGCCCTATGTGATCTAAATATTGTTTTGATGTTGCTCTTGGTTGCTCCTATTTTATCTTTTGTTCTGTGTTTTAATGGACACCCTGACACTTCAAGAGGATGGGAGGTTTATTTGGGATTGATGGTGTCAAATTAATGGGGGATCCAACATATTTTTTTTTGTTTAGCACCAGCACTGTTCTCAGCACTGAGTAATACACATATATAAAACACAGCCCCTTCCCCAAAAGTCACAGTCTAAAAAGATAGATGTATACAAGACAGGGCCCTGGGAAAAATATAACTGGGGGGGAAGGGAGATAGAAGAGAAATGACATTTCATTACTAAATTAAGAATTCCTTAAGGATTTGGACAGCTTGAGTAACTTTCCTGTAAAACATAAAATTATGAAATCATAGAATGAATTAAAATGATTGTGTTATCCAGGCTGATTTACTCTATACAAATGTACGTTTACCATTTTAAAGAGAATGTTTAGGGGGTTAAATTAAGACATATCTGAATATTTTATTTAGCAAGCAAAAATGTCACGCATCTTGAAATATTGCCAAATCTATGAGCTGTGCTGATTCTAGAGTTGCAATGTGATTGGTTATAAATCCAGTGTCGTTTGCCTGATTGATGCAAGATGAATGAGTTTCTCGCCTCCTATATTTGTCTCTGTACTTTTGGAAAGTATCTTGCAGTCTGTGTGGGGCCTATTGACTTCAGTGGGGCCCTGTTTTGTGATATATGGCAATGGAATGAACAGGACCATACGTAGACAGGAGTCTAAACTACTTTAGCTCTTCAAGGAGTGAAGGCAGACCTCCTTGGAGAAATGACATTTATTAATAGAAGTTGTTTAATTAATCTCCAAATAAATCCAGAGGAAAGCTAAGTGGGTCTGCCCCGTAAGTAATATAGGGATAGTAGCAGATGGACCATTATTTCTAGGTGAGTTAGACAATTGACCTAGTTTGTTAATTTATTTTTAAGAAATATGTAGCTACTTTTTTTTTTTTTTTAATGAATGAAGGTGCTACAGGAATATTCCTATCCATTACAGGGCAGTCAGACAGAGGTGTGACGGGTTGGATCACAGAAACCCCCTTGGGGTTGCCACCTGGTATGCCAAGACTACTACTGCTCTTGCTTTCCTGCCCCGTCTGCTCAGGACTTCAGTGCTCTGCCTGGTTTGAGCCAGACCCAGGTCTGAACCACATCCCCTAACAGCTGTAGGCTTAACTGAAAGCAGTTTACAGAAGTGTTCCTGTCTGTTACACTCAGATGCCCAACTCCCAATGGGGTCCAAACCCTAAATAAAACCATTTTACCCTGTATAAAGCTTATACAGGTGTGCCCACATGGCCTGGGGGGGGGGGGGGAAGATACCAGCGAAAGGAGGACACTGAGGCCTAAGAGTAGTAAACTATGCTTTATTGAAGGAAGGAAGAACTTACGCTCCAATCTGCGCAGGGAGCCCCTAGGACACGCGGAGCGGCTGTGGGGGACTCTGGCTGTTCGGGACAGCTGACCAGGCAGGACTCCGCCGGGAGGAGGAGGGCGGGGGGAGTCCTCTGCGGCGCTATATTCTCTGTGCTTATTTTGGGGTTACATGGGGTCAACAGCTGGCTACATTCTTATATATACGATTTATGCTTATTACATAAACTGACTCATTTACAGGCAAAAATATGCTGAGCTATGCTACAATGTCTTTTGGCAGGGTCTGTCAGACAAAGTTCATTGAAACTGCCTGCACCCTCTGCTTACATCCAGTCACATACTCAGTCCACCACTTAGCTCCTCGCCAGTCTTCCACAACCTTGCCCCTACCACAGGGTAAACTCAAATTGTTTGCCCTCTATAACGCTGATAGAGGGATATGCACAGCTGTTTGCCCCCCTCAAGTATTAATACATACTCTGGGTTAAGTAAAAAAAAGTGATTTTATTAAATACAGAAAGTAGGATTTAAGTGGTTCCAAGTAGTAACACACAGAACAAAGTGAATTACCAAGCAAAATAAAATAGAACACACAAGTCTATGTCTAAGAAACTGACTACAGATAAAAAGCTCACCAGTTCCAGTAAGCTTTCTTTGACAGACTAGTCTCCTTCTAGTCTGGGTACAGCAATCACTCACACCCCCTATAGTTACTGTCCTTTGCTCCAGTTTCTTTCAGGTATCTGTGGGGGCAGAGAGGCTATCTCCTTAGCCAGCTGAACACAAACTGGAGGGGTCTCCCAGGGGTTTAAATAGACTCTCTTGTGGGTGGAAACCCCCCTCCTCTCTCCTATGCAAAGTCCAGCTACAAAATGGAGTTTTGGAGTCACCTGGGCAAGTCACATGTCCATGCATGACTGAGTTCCTTATCAGCCAAGCCACATTCCTGGGAAAGCCCAGATGTAGATTGACATCTCCAAGTTCATTGTTGGCTTAAGGGCTTCTTGATTGGGCACCTACTGAGAATGGTCTTTCCTCAGGAAGCTGACGAACTGCTTCACTGAGGCTATTTAAAATTAAACAAGTATACTGCCAATATTCATAACTTTGAGTACAAAATGACACATGAATACAAATAGGATTAATAGATTCAGTAGATCATAACCTTCACAGTGATATGTCACATGGCATATGTAGTGTAAAACACATTCTAGTTACGTCATATAAATGCATAAGTATACTTCCATAAAGCCTTATGGGGGCACTGTCGCAATAGGTTAAAAGTGTCCTTTTAAAAAATATGTTGTTCCCCCCACCAGCCTATGAAATCCTCTGGCACTTCCTGGTTCTCTCCAGATCTAGCCTAGAATGCATTATTCTGTGCTAACACAAGAGTCTCATATAACCCAATCATGTAATTATGACACAGATTAGAGATTTATTTTTCCAGTTGAAATTCAGAGGGGATTTTTTTTTTAAAGTTTAGTTAAACTTTTCTGGACTGAATGCACCTTGGAACCTTGTTAGTGGGGGCAGTTAGCACATACTGTATTTGAGTTTAATGCAGGTGATCATTAAAAACCCTTCACATGACCATTACGGGGCTGGGAGGCAAATCCAGTTCTGTTTGTGTTCCAGTTATAATCTCAAATTTGCATAACTCAACCTCCTCTGCATCATGATGCAATGTCAAAATGCATGTTGTATTCTGGCAGGCAGAGCTGATGACGTTCTTAATTTGGCCAGGACCCTTATAGATTTTGTCAATCTATCCTAGCTAATTGCTTTCTTGGCCAATGTCCCAGACCTATGATGTCACTGGAGAAAGCTGCAACACTTCTATGCTCAGAATGCAGAGGTGTCACTCATAACTCTCAATCCCAGTCTCCTGACCCTGCTGGCTCTCGCTTTCAGATGGAATTTACTGCTCCAGGGTAGAGCTGGTAGTTTTTTTCCTTTGGTAAATGCAGATACATCAAACCTAGGTTCTCAGGTAGAGATAGTGTGCTCCAGTCACCCCAGAATAGCCAATTGTTAGGTGATTAGGGTACTTAGCTGTAATGCAGGAGAGAGTCAGATTCAAATCCTTTCTCTGCCTGATGCAGACCAGAGACTTGAATTTGGGTCTCTCATATCCCAGGTAAGTGCTCCAACCATCAATTCATTGGCTATTCTGATGTAGTTTGGGCTGTCTGTTTTTTCATTGAAAGATATAAAAAGTCTCAGTTTTGTTTGATGCCAAACAGGAAAAATTTTGAAATCTCAAAAATTTGGCAGGATAGAGAAACCATTTTCCACCAAACTCTACTGTGCTTCTTAAAATTTTCAGTGAAAAAACACAAAAACAAACCTCCCACTGAAGCCAAAAGGCAGGTGCCAGGACCTAGCGGAATGAATCATTCTGAAGAAATTTAAACATGAAGTGGTTGAGCTCTTGCTAAAAAACAGTCTGATTAATATCAGCTGCTTTACTGGGGATGCTGAAGGGTAGCAAATGTAATTATTGGTCAAAATTGCTGTCTTCTGGGATACAGTGTTCAGTTCTGGTTACCTGAAAAAAATATAGCAAAAATAGAAGAGGTCCTGGAATGGGCAATAAAAATGATTTGAGGGCATGGAGAGATTTCCATATGAGGAGAGAGAGAGAAAAAAGAATGCATAGTTTAGTGAGGAGACCAAAAACAGATTTATAAAATACTACTTGATATAGTAAATCTGATACACCAATGAAATAAAAACAATAAAAGGATTTATAATACACCCCCTCAACCCCATAATTAACTTGTGGGACTCCTTGTCACAAGATGTTATTGAGACAGAGGTTTGTAGGATTCAAGAAGGACCAGACACATTTGTCACAGTTTCAGGGCAACTGCATCTATATTTCCCCTCCATGCTCCAGCAAGGGCACTTACTTTTAAGCTGCTTGCTCCCCAGCAGTCACCTTTCTTAGGCAGAAACATGTATCTCTCTCCCTCCTGAGGAGAGTATTTCCAGGCTTCCCTGCCTACACTGTGAATTCCTCAGAAAAGTCAGACTGCCTAAGTTGGTCTGCTTTGCTCTGCTTTGCTTTCTTTTAAAAGGCTATGAACAGGGTAATTGCCACAGTGATAAGTTACCACACAGCTCTTTCTAAGCAAGCACATTTATTCATATGGTTTCTTACATTGCAGAGAAAACATATTTAAAACAGTAAAAACCTACTTGCAAGCTAATACGCTTACCAGAGATCACCCCCCACCACAACTCCAACAAGGGCTCGAGCCAGTGAACAGTTCATCAGGCCACACTAAAGGGTTTTTCTATAGTCAAAAGCTCAGAACAAGCACACCCAGGAATCTGTGAATCACTACTGTATTCAGTTTTGCATCTTTCTCTGCAGAGACCATGAGTAGGCAATCAGACAGAGACAGTAGATTTTTTTGTGTAGGGGTCTGTGTCTATCCCTCCCCCTCAGTCTTGGAGGGAGGCCTCGCCCTCTCACTACCACATATATATATAAAGGCAAGGCTCAAAGGGGAATTAGCAGTCTTGGGGCTCTGGCACCTCTGGCAGGGTTGAGCAATAAACAGTCTTTCGCCTTGCCTCCTGGCTCAGACAGAGAGCAGATAAGTTCAGGCCAGGGGTGAGGTGGCTGCAAGGGGACTCAGGCTCACTCTACTCCGCCAGGTCCTAGCCCAAGGCCCTAACAACGGCAGAGGGTTCCACCTCTGGGTCAGCAGGGATCCCACCAAAACACACTGTCCTGAATTCTGGCAACACAACCAGACTATTGTCTGGTATCTCTGGGCTACTTCCTACTACCCCTTTAGAGTGTACCTCTGTCTCTGGGGATTCCTCTATCTATCTGGGGTACACAGTAGCTCCTCCTTGTACTGGTCAGTCAGCAGCCCAAGCACCTTCTCTGAGTTCTCAGCAGAACTCTATTTTGGATATAGGGCTCCGCAATAGTTAAGAGACATCTGCTTCCTTTTCTGTTTCTTGCCTAACTGAGCTGCAGGACCCACCTTTTAAACCTCCTGTCCCACCCCTCTTCTTCCAGTGAGGTGGGCATGGCTTGCCAGGGGGTGGAGAGTGGTTCCTCCCCTTCAGTCCTGGAGGAAGCCATGTCCCCCTTGCTACACTCCTCAAGGTGTAACTTCAAAAGGATTTACATTACCCTCTCCCCAAGTATTTCCTAGGAAACCTACTCAACTAAAATTCAATCTTGTCTGGTCTATTGTTTTAAGAGTCCTTTGATGTTCATAACATTTTCCTCAGTTTACTTGAATTCTGTCTCCCACTTAAAGAAATTACATATAGTCCCACAATAATACACAAACATTTGTATTTTTAATACGGTTGACTCCTAAAATACTTCATTCAATAAGTTTTATCTTAATTCAGTAAGGTTTGTCCAAGAAATTGCCATATCTGTCACAACATTGTCACATGGGTGACTGGCCCTTTTAAGAAGGAGCAGATCCAGTGCATCTGTGACTGATTAGCTGCCCCCCAACTGGTTTACAGAGAAGGCACCTGGGCCATATAAATTGGGAGAGACTGAACCAGTGGAGGAGTCAGTTAGGAAAAGGGGCAGATGAGAGCTGCTAAGGAAGAAAGGTGCGACTAGCTTGAAACAGGAGCAGTAGAGGAGAGTTAGTCCAGGGTACTATTGGGAAGAATAAATGCTAAGGAAAACTATGGGTGAGGACTGGCTTTAGCTGGAGGAACCTGTCCTGAATTACAGGAGAGCTTGAGTAGTGGCCCCTAAGCCAAAGGGGAAGACCCAGTCTAGTTAAGGGAATGTGAGCCTGAAACAAGAGGGTTGATGCTGGAGGGTGGATCCCAGGAGTTGGAGTGGGATTCTGCAGTCTATAGAGATCTTGCTTGCATATGTAATATAGAAATGTGTTGAAATGTAAATAAGCCCAAAATTTTATTTCCTAAAAATAGGCTTGATAGTAGTTAAGAGAGGCCTGATAAAATATGAGTGAAGGTGAAGAGAGGTAAGTTAGGACAACCTCTTGTTGTAACTGGCTTTAACAAGCAAATTCAATGAAATGTGAATGTTTTGGAAGAATGCTGTCTATACTGATAGTTATTAGAATTATATTTATGTAGATGTCAATTAGGATGATATTTAATATTAAATTGTCAATGAGGGAGTAGAAGGTATTTTGATTATGGTAGTAGAAATATAGATATAGTAAAAAGCTAGCTTCATGCTGATTAATTATGGGGTGGTGTTGTGAGTCATTATGAAATGGGTAGTAGGTTGATTTTTAGAGAGCTGCACCTATCCACCATCAAGGTACTATTAGAGAAAAGGTTGTACCCATTGTTCTTGTCCAGACTCTGGTCACGCCTGCATGCCTCATTACACTAGAGTGTGAGTATGAATACAGTGTGTGGTTCTCCTGTAATGCCTGTTTGCTTTAACTAACCATTTTATTTTAAATAAACTGTTTAATTTTTTCAGTTGTCATTCACAGTCCTCCCCTAAATTAAATGATCTGTAATTGTCCTGGAATCTTGAACCTTAAAACCAAACTGAATTCTTTATTACTTATCTTTAAACTACTCATTGGGAACCCATTACTCAAAGGTTATAACTCCCAGGCAGCGAAGACGGGGTGAGTGGAACACTGTAGGAAGCCCCCTTGCAGCAGGCCTGAGTGGAGGGCTGTGGGAAGCTGTGTCCAGAACAAGGGCTTTGGTCCTGGACCGATGTTTCCTGCGCAAGGGTAGGACTCTCAGCCAAGGGGGCCTGGGGAGTGGAACACAATGGGGGGCTCTCTTGAGGGAGACCTGACTTGGGGGCTGTGGTAGGAGAGTTGTGGGACGGAAGCAGCTTTGGTATCTCTCTGGTGAATGACCTGGAGAGTTGGGGCCTGAAACAAGAGCCAAGAAACTACAAACAGAGTGGAAACTGACTTTTGGGTGGGGAACGTGGAAGTACTGTCCCCTGATGGGGTATGGAAAAACTACTGTGACTGTACCTGTTCTGAGGGTGTGGGGGGAAGTTGGAAGAAAGGGTTTTATTATGAGTTCTGAGGATTATTGTGCATGTATAAGAATAAATTATGCCCAAAGGTAGAACTTTGAATGGATGCTTAAAGAGATTATTCTTTCTATGACCAGACCAAGGGGAAACTGAGGCAGGTACACCTGATGTGCTGCAGCCTGCCCCTGCCCTATGACATGTATACAGATAAAGAGCATGTGAACGGTTACTTTAGATAGATTTTCAGATACTTAATTATCCTACTTTTATTGACAGATAAGGCTGAATCAGGACCCATCTTTGAAAGCCTTGGTGTAATCAACAGAAGGATAGTCAATGTGAAGATGGCAAAGAATGCTGAAGGCTTTTCCCCTAACTTGTTATTTCCAGGCTTGAGGGATTTGGATGGGTGAAGTGGATCATTAATTGTCACTAACTGTAGTCTTTTTAACTTTCTTTATAAAAAGACAGATAGGTGTATCTCAGGGGTAGTTCTCCACAGTGAGAGGGGAGAGAAGACACTTAAAATGCTGTGAAGCTGCTCTGGATTGTACCAACCTTCATGAAGGGGTCTGAAATGGGAACATACCACAGGATGTGCAGGATTTTTGTGTCTAACGTTTTATCATTGCCGAAAAATTACTGAAATTAGTTAACCGATGAGCAGCCCACCATTTTAAGCAGTGATGAGAACCTATCTGTTGATGAGGGGACTCCCTGAAGGAGTATGGACCATCACTTTCTTCTGAAAACATGCCACAGCCTGTTCTATACTTCTAGAAATTGGGTTTAACCAGGAGTGGCTGCACTAGCAGGTGTCTATTAGCTGTGCTCCTCCTCCTTCCTCTGGGTTCCCCCATCTCTGCCAGTATGAAGTACATCTCTCTACCTTCAAACCTGCCATGTGTGACACTAGTATTCTACATGCAGCCAAATGCACGAAAAGTTCTATTGAAATGTTGTTAGTCTCGTTGGTTGTTGGAGACATTTATTTGTGTGAAAGCCCCAATTGACACACACACAACACAAGCATGTGATTCCTGCTGGCATTCATCCCCTGGATTCCACCACAGTTTGTAAGCTTAAGAATGTTCACCAGCTGCTGGAGGAAGCAAGCTGGTAGTGAAAGGGGCTGTGGGGAGACATGGATGTGAAGCTACTATGGAGGAGACTGAGCCCCTGACAACCAGGCATAACAATGAAGGGTAACACTGACACCTGCTAATCTCAGACCAAAGTATTGTCAGCATTTCATACATGGTCCCATGTTGTACTCCACCAGTATAAAAGTTGTTCCAAAGTGCCCTCAACCTTCTCTGCTACTGAAAACATTGCATAAACCCTCATGCACATAATGGCTGTTTGTTCCCCCTCTGGTAGCTATAGCATATGCTGAGGTTTATCTGTGGGCTCTTCCTCCTGCCTATGAGTTAATGGCCCTGCTCTGTTAGCTCAAACAGTAGTAACTCTAGATTTGAAAGCATGAGGTCCAGGCTTCATTTCCCCCTCAGATGACCTAGCATCTAGTCACTGGGAGAGACAAAAGCCTCACTGTGTTAACTTATCTTGTACATTTTAAGGGAGGATCTGAAGAAAATGTCAAACTAGACACAAGGCACATTTTAAAAAAATGTCATAACTAACCTTATATTATTTTTTCACCACAAACTGCCCTTGAAAACTCAAGCTACGGTAATTCTGAGATGTTCAATTTTATAAACTCCTCAATATCTAATTAGTTAATAAAATAGGGATTCTACCCTAATTTTCTCACTAAAAGCTTTTTATAGGTTTTTCTCACCTCAGTTAAAATGGAAATCCTTGTGCAATCTTAACTCTAATGTTTCTACCATCCCATGATAATTTCAATATATGATATAGGTATTCATGCTTCAGGATGTATAGAAACCGCTATCTTCTTGGGGCTAGGAAAAAAATCATCCCAGATGAGCTGACAATTCAATAACTTGCCATTATGGGAATTCATACCGCTTTCTCTGAAGTATCCAATATGGGCTGTGACAGGAGGAGCTGCTATACAATAATCTAAAAATGGTGTGAATGAACCATTTTATGAACACTATCTGTGACTTGGTCAGTGAGAAGAAGTTATATATTGGATTATGAGACTTTCCTGTATGAACGTATTGATATAGCTTAATAGCGGGCTGTTGGAAAGACAGGCAGGAAAGCAACACAGTAGCTATAGATAATTGCCCACAAACATGGGGTGGCACACAAAGGACAATAGCCTACTTCCAGCCCCTTTGTCTCCCTCCCCAACCAAAGAGTTCTATTGGTTTCTCTCATTGTTTGCAAGTGAGAGCCCACCCTGTGACACACAGTTTACTCCTTAGACTGTAAAGAATTTGAAGCAGAACTGTGTTTACCTCTGTTTGTTCAGTTTCTATCATAAAGGTGGCCCTAATCCTAGTCGGAGTCTCTGAGGGCTACCATAATATAAATGTTTAATAACCACTTCTTGCCCTTATTCTTCCACATGCAGGTTCCTTGTGGTTTTATGTTTGTAAAGTGATATGCATACCTTTGGCATTATTGAAATAACAGGTAACAATAAAATGCAATGTATGAATTGGCCTTTATAGTTGTACAGCTCAATCAAAAATACTGAAAAAACAACAAAGCCCCAACCCATAAAACCTATTTTTTTCTTGAAAATGTAGAAACAAATTCATATTTAAAAATTCCATAATATCACTTCTGGCTAGTAACAAGCTGTTACATCAACTTGTTTGATGTCAAATTTCATTAGTTTGATTCACAATTAATATACTTAGCAACTTTTCCATTATCACTATGAATGTGACCCAAGCCTTCTCATCTTGATCAGATAAACAATAGAGAAATATTGACCTCATAGAAGAAATAACTAGATGAAAATATAAATTATTCCCAGATCACTGACAAGTCTGAGCATTGACGGAAATTGTGGGAAACGCCTATAGATGGGCCAAACCAAAATGATTTAGTTTCAGATCCCATTTTTATGTAAACTTATATTTAGGGTGGTATGATTAAATCTAACGCCAAGTAGGGGATGGGACCATGGCGGGAGAACCATGTCATGTCGTGTCCAGGGCCCTGGATTGCTTTATTGGCCCTGGGTGTTGGGAAGGAAAAATGGGAGGAAGCTCCTTTAAATACTCACTTGCATTCAGACATGGGAACAGTGAGAGGCCTATATAACATCTAATGCCGGCAAGTATATTATAGTAATACAGGTAAACAAGTGGTGCCCTAGGACTAAATTTTGACTAAGGAAATAGACCATATGCAAACTAACCTGCTTTCCAAAAATAAAAGGTAGGGAGAAATGTATTGCTCAGTGGTTTGAGCATTGGCGTGCTAAACCCACGGTTGTGAGTTCAATCCTTGAGGGGGCCATTTAGGGATCTGGGGCAAAAATTGGGGATTGGTCCTGCTCTGAGCAGGGGGTTGAAGTAGATGACCTCCTGAGGTCCCTTCCAACCCTGATATTCTATGATTCTAGGCTGCTTTTGCTTCCCTAGTAAATGAGAGAGATATAAATAGAAGTTTTAATTAGACAAGGTCTGTACTGCCTGAAAATGTTTCAAGTAATTGCAGTAAACACAACAGCTCACATGAAATGTAACTAGTTGCATCAAGGTATTACTTTAGCAGCAGACTAAACCAATGACCTAAAATGTTTCTTATAAAGAGCCTATTAGTGAATTTTTACTCTTTGTCAGTATAACTAGGTCGTGCTGCATTACTTACAGAATAGTACAGGGCATCAAAAGCCAACATAGATTTTCATTTCAACTATTTAAATCAAGGTTATGAAGGAAGTGTGAATGAAGAGACTGATCAACATTCTATGTATTTTGGGGACCCATTCATTGAAGGGGGTAGTGTTTATATTTATTGGACCATTTAGGTGGTAGATTGCTTCTGAAAACAAAGCTTTTATAGCTATTCTATTTAGCTAGCTCTGTGACCCAGCAGACTCATAGCTGTTCCATGTCTAAACAATGTTGAGGGACAGATATAGTGGGCTGTTTGAGATTGCAGAACATTCCCATGGCCTCAAAGCCCCAAAAGAGTATTGTTCCCTGCCTAAGGCCACTTGAAACCTTAATCTGGCCTTGACCAAAATGTTTGGTACATGGAAGCAGGCCCAGATGTAATATTTAAAGCAGATAGTTTTTTCAACTGCCTATACTTTCTATACCCCATGAGCCAGTGTACTGGGTTTTTGCTACAGTAGCTGTATTTAAATTGCTCTTGATAAAACTTAAGTATGATAGTTAACTCCTTTGATAGATGCAGATTATCAAATATATTATATGTATAATTAAAGTGTGTGGGGTAAACATTGCCTAGCACATTCAGCAGCTGGGTACTTTAAATTGGCAAGGCCAAAGGGAGGGAGTTGGCACATAGTTGGCTAGATGCATCTACTTGTTGGCAGGATGTATTCAACTTCTGGTCAGGGAGGCTAATAGGAGGCAAGGGGCTATGCAGAATACTAATGTTAGAAGGATGAGATGAGAACAGGGGTCTTGCTTATTATCACTTTTGCCTGCATTTCTCTCTTTCTCTCCATTTCCTTCAAGGTCTCTTCCTGATAATCCAGTAGCTGCAGATGGCAGTGCTGTGTTCAGGTGCTGAAAATCTGTGTATGCCGGGCTAGCTAAGGAGGAAAATTGATCAAAGTTATTGATGATTATTGATGAGCCAAATATCTTTCCCTCTGCAGCCAGCTCCACATGCAAAGTGCTTTTGATGCTGACCCCAGTTGTTCCCCCTTTGAATATATAGTAATTTGCATTACTGCATATGATAATTTTTATGCTTTGCTATGCGAGCCTATATGTAACATGGTCTCATTTCAGTGGTATTTGTAGGGACTGTGCCTTTGGATTTTCGGAGACCTATGCAAATAAAATCAGCCATAGGGTTGCAATACTGCATTTAATTTCCTTTACAAATAATTATCAGAATTTGTCATTAAAGGTTGAAATAGAAGCAAATATCAGAAGGAATTTAATGTGCTTTGACTCATTCTTCCCTTTGTTTATTTTTTAGCCTTTCCCCAGGCTCAGGGACCAGTCTGTCATGATCCTGAGATGCCATCAATGTCAATGAGAGGTGAGAATGCTCAGCACCTCACAGAATGAGGCCCCTTGTGACTAGATTCTATAAGTGTTTTACTGCCCCTGTAAAAGAAAACAAAGCATGTCCACTGCCTGTCCCTGTGCACCATCCCTCAAACAACACAGTTCTCTATAGGTGGTGCTAGAGAAGGAGTGGAATATCTGAGCTTTGTTTTGAATAAATTTATGATTATCTAAATAACCACAATGTCATCTGGCCAATTAATATGCACACGAACCTAGCAAAAACCAAAACAATGCATCTATTTTACAAAAGAAAGTAAGGATACAACTAAAGCTCGATTCTCTCATGGAGCCCAGAATATAAAAACTGTGCTTCATTCTGGGGACACTGTGTGTGTGTGTAGGTAGGTAGGTAGGTAGGTAAGTGTTGTGTTGGGGTTATTTTTTTGTTTACCTGATCATCATAAAAACTGAATACTTGAGCTTCTAGGAAAACAGAACTCCCTTTCTGTCATGTCATATGATAGAGGGAATTTAAGGGGGACCAGCTGATCATGTTAGAGAGAGGAGAACTTTGGGGAGTGAGGTTGTAGCTGGCCACTTTAGTTACTTAAAAAAGGTTTAATGTAAAATTATGATGCTAACATCTTCCTTCTAAAATAATCAAAGGAGACGGGCATTGAGTCATCTCCATACATTAAACAAATAGTAGGGAGATTTTTACTCATTTGTTTGATGTAGGTTTAAAAGTATAAAAATGTAAGTATTGCAAATCATATTTGAAGGAAGCTAGGCTATTAGAGGTACAATTGATGAGAAGGATGAGAATTGATGAGAATCTGGAGAAGCAGTTGCAGTTGAGAGAATTGGATACTTGTGCCCATTAGGATGGGGTTAGCAAAAACAATGAGGTGTCCTTGTGGCACCTTAGAGACTAACAAATTTATTTGGGTATAAGCTTTCAGGGGCTATAACCCACTTAATCAGATGCATGGAGTGAAAAATTCAGTAGGCAGGTATAAATATAGAGCACATGAAAAAATGGGAGTTGCCTTACCAAGTGGGGGTCAGTGCTAACAAGACAATTCAATTAGGGTGGATGTGGCCCATTCCCAACAGTTGACAAGAAGTGGTGAATAATTAGGATGGGGTTGTGTCTAAAGGATTTACAGATATTGAGGAGAGGAGCTTGTGTTTCATAGTCCTCCTTCAGCCTTTATTTTCACTAGTAGCATAATGTGTCCACTCGTTATATTGCAGACTTCAACAACATTATTCTAAGTGAGGTGCTCTTAATGTAATATTGCAGGGCATCATGGGATAGTTGGGCTAAGAACTTGTCTTTTCCTGTATAAAGTATTCCTGTATTTCAGTATGTTGTTACCACCTGCTGCTGAGCTAACGGATAGAGAAGCCCTTTCAAAAGTGGGACCAGGACTGATAGGGGAAGGGAGCTGGATGGAAAGAATTGAGCCAGGCCAAGTTCTGAAACAACAGCTGCATCTCAAATGGTTGCTTACAGAGCTAAATGGATACCAAAAACATTTCCCACAAATATCCACTTGAATTAATAGTTGAATTTGCTTAACCTGGGCTCATGCCCCTTCTGTGTTTGCATTGCATGAATATTTCAGTGAATGAGTTTACTGGCAGGAAAGTTGACAACAGTGAATTTTAAGCAAATATTCACAGAAGCCAAGTAATTGTATTGGAAACCGGATGCTCCAATCAGGGAACAGAAAAAATATTGTGTAACCTACAATCCAATCAAAACTAACCAAGCCATAAATTGGTAATATTAAATCCTTGCAGTAAACTGCTAGAAAACAAACCACAAACCAATAATTTGTAGAATAAATTATTAAATAACAAAAGAGACTAAAATAATAAAAATAAAATATCCACTCAAAATTGTTCATTCAGCTCCACTTGTTAATATATCTCATCATAGAACCGTATCTCAGAAATCAGCTTAAATTTGAACATTAGATGTAGATCTGGGTTCCATATTAATCCTGTATGTGGCTCTGACAGCACAACTGAATCCACAAGAACAGAAGGGACCTCATGGGTAATTAAGTCCAATACATTGCACCTAATGCAGGTTATCCTCTCAGCTATTCTTCTGAGTATTATCTTACATAGCCGTTACAATGTCTTGTACAGTCACAGTCTTGTTGTGCAACTAATGTGTTACCGTAGTGTGTCTCAGGGATCGTAATTTATAAGGTAGAGCTGATTTAAAAAAACAGGATGAAATTTTACAAACTATTGTTCCTTCTTTTTGTCAATATTTGAAATTTCTGTGAAGAATTGTGGCAAAATACCAAATTTAAAAAAAATGTCAACCAACTCTGTTATAAGATATGAAATCATAAGAAGAGTGACTATAGTTACCTGAGAAATGCAATGATCTCCTAGACCAGCGTTTCTTAAACTGGGGTCCATGGACCCCTGCAGGTCTGCGAGGGTACTCCAGGGGTCCGCGGGCCCTGCTGATGAACTCCTCCCTACCTCAACTCCTCCACCTCCCTCCCAGCGCCTCCTGCACACTGGGGAACTGCTGTTCATTGGAGTGCAGGAGGTGCTGGGAGGGAGGTGGAGAAGTAGGGCAGTGGTGGCAAGAGATGGTATGGGGCCTTGGAGGAAAGGGTGGAGTGGGGGGGGGCCTGAGTCTGGGCCTGAACGGGAGGCTTGGGCGCCCATGAAAAAATTTAAATCAAAATGGGGGTCCTTGGGTTGCTAAAGTTTGAGAACCACTGTCTGAGACAATGTTTGATGGCCTAAACTGGCCAACCCCAATATAATTTCAAGCCCCTGGTCCAAAGCATGGGGACACCAGAGTTTCTCAATGAAAAAGTTATAAGAATTTTTTTAAAATGGGCAAAACAGCTGAAACTTAAAAATTAGCTTGATGCAGACACCTAGGATGGAAAATTTAAGCCCATACAGTTAAAGTTTGGCAAAGTTATAAGCAACTAAAACCAGGATTCTATCAAAGAACCTTAACTAAAGGCAGCTATCAGCTCTGCCTATAATACTTACTACATCAAGATGGATTTGAGGACTGTAATTACTTCATTATATGTTTGTAAAGCACTTTGAGTTCCTGGGATAAAAGATGATAGAAAAGTGTCATAAGAACGGCCATAGTGAGTCAGACCAAAGGTCCATCTAGGCCAGTATCCTGTCTTCCGACAGTGGCCAATGCCAGGTGCCCCAGAGGGAATGAACAGAACAGGTAATCATCAAGTGATCCATCCCCTGTCGCTCATTCCCAGCTTCTGGCAAACAGAAGCTAGGGAACACCAGCCCTGTCCATCCTGGCTAATAGCCATTGATGGACCTATTCTCTATGAACTTATCTAGTTCTTTTTTTAACCATTATAGTATTGGTCTTCACAATATCCTCCAGCAAGGAGTTCCACAGGTTGACTGTGCATTGTGTGAAAAAATACTTCCTTTTGTTTGTTTTAAATCTTCTGCCTATTAATTTTGTTTGGTGACCCCCTAGTTCTTGTGTTATAAAAAGGATAATAATAACCCTTCCTTATTTACTTTCTCTACACCAGTCATGATTTTATAGACCGCAATCATATCCCCCCTTAGTCGTCTCTTTTCCAAGCTGAAAGGTCCCAGTCTTATTAATCTCTCCTCATATGGCAGCTGTTCCATACCCCTAATCATTTTTGTTGCCCTTTTCTGAACCTTTTCCAATTCCAGTATATTTTTTTTAGATGGGGCAACCACATCTGCATGCAGTATTCAAGATGTGGGTGTACCATGGATTTATATAGAGGAAATAAGATATTTTCCATCTTATTATCTATCCCTTTCTTAATGATTCCCAACATTCTGTTTGATTTTTTTTAACTGCCACTGCACATTGAATGGATGTTTTCAGAGAACTATCCACAATGACTCCAAGATCTCTTTCTTGAGTGGTAACAGCTAATTTAGACCCCATCATTTTATATGTATAGTTAGGATTATGTTTTCCAATGTGCATTACTTTGCATTTATCAACATTGAATTTCATCTGCCATTTTCTTGCCCAGTCACCCAGTTTTGAGAGATCCTTTTGTAGCTCTTCGCAATCTGCCTGGGACTTAACTATCTTGAGTAGTTTTGTATCATTGGCAAATTTTGCCATCTCACTGTTTACCCTTTTCCCCCGATCATTTATGAATATGTTGAATAGGACTGGGCACAGTACAGACCCCTGAGGGACACCATTATTTACCTCTCTCCATTCCTTTAAAGTTCTTGCAATACTTTGTTTATATTCAGTTCAGACTGGTGTCCCATTATGAAACATACAATACTTAATTTACATGTAAATAGCCAGCTAGATAAACATCTCTCTGACAGCAAATTTGTTTTCATCCTTGCTAGTGACCAGTAGCTAGACACAGACTTAAAGAACATAACTTTCAGCACAAATATACACAACTCCTTACAACACATTTGGACATGCATTTTACAATGATATTGATGACTAGTGTCAAGGCGGCTTTTATTTGAGACCTCCCATAAAACTCTTTCTGTAGCAGAAGACCAACTTTGATGTAGTGACTAGACGGAGCCTATTTCTCAGTTTAGAATGGATGTATCCAAAGTTTGAAAAAATTCATTCTATGCTTGCTCAACTTGCTGGACACTGATGCAATTGCACCACCGAGTTGTATGAAATCAGATGGAATATCAGCATTCTTCAGATTTTTCCATCATGTTGCAGAGGAAACTCTTTCCTTAATAGTGGAATAAAACACTGATTTTGTATACGGCACTTCTTCTTTAGATACAAGTAAATATGGCGGAAAGTTGCGATTTTTGCTGAGCAACCACTACCTTGCAAATCCTTCTTGTTCAGCTGACAAGCTTCTTTTCTGCCTATTTTGGATAAAAGAGATTGGCCAACATGTGTACAGGAGTAATTGCCTCATGAAATCTCTTTTGTACTTTTGCTTTGAGTTGTGTAAAGTCTTTATTGATCAGTTGATCCAACCATACTTTGCATGCAACAGCAATTGTTGACATGTCTCTTTGGAGAGCGTCAAGCGTCAAGCAACTGATTTCAATTGACCAAGTTATTTGCTTCCCTGTAAATCCCTTGATTATTAATTATACTGACCACTCTATCTTCAAGTTCTGCCTCATGATCACTCACAATCCTGAGATAATGTGGCCAATTTTTAAACATACGTTTCCAGGCATGATGTTTGACTGTTCTAACACGATGTGTCACCAGGGATTTGGGGTTTTACAGAACTTGGCATTCTTCTTACCAGACTCCAGGCTGATGGTAATTACAAAAATACTTTTGTAAATCTACAACATATTTTATCAAAGCACTTGGTGTAAGGTCTTGTCCAAGCAGATTTAGCCAATGTGATGCACATCCATATGTAATCAAAGTGTCGTCATCTTGTTCCAAATCACTTCTCATACTTTGCATCTATTTCTGATTGTCTATCAGGTAGCTCTTAACACAACCACACTGTTCATTTTCTAATGCCTTGGCTTCTCTTTCCACTGTAGCACAGGTCTTTCCAGTCTTCTTATTGCTTCCAGTGTCAACCGCTGATTCATAAACCAGTTAGCTATTACTGGATCATTGTGCTTGTTCCTCCAGCCATTTGTCTTAATGTAACTGCTTTTCAACGTAGTTTGTTGTGTTCTTCCACCTTTAAGCCATCAACAAATGTGTCTAACAGTTCACCTGCTACCTGCTTTCATCTGGGTGCTTTGTAGCCTGGTCTTAGGAAACTGATCATTGCTTGAAAAACTGGATGCTCAGTAACAGAAAAGGAAATATTAGTCATAAAAAAATCTACAATTTTCAAGTTTACATTTTGTGTCATATATCTTTAAATATTTTGGGAGCTTTGTAATGGTGAAACTGTTATAAAACAGCTTATTGGACAATTTGTTTTTAAAAATTAAAAATCTTGTCTTTTAAAAGGGGTCCTCTGCATCGTTGTGATGGCCATTGTGCAAGCATGTTGCTCTGATGTTCCAGCTTAGCGATGCAGAACAATTTCACTTCTGTTTTAATTGAATCAGGGTCTATCAGTCTCTTTCTAGTAGCTTTGCGGTTGGCATATTTAAATAAAGTTTATGTTCCAAATAGGGAGTTTCGGGGGGACTTCAGTGAGTTTGAGAAACTGAAGACAATAAGCCCATACCAGAGATCAACTTATAACAAAGAGCCTTATAAAAGGAGGGAGCAGAATACCTGGGCAACCATTTGGTATCACCACTATCTTTGCTTTTTTCTAATTTCACATTCCTCCTTTCTCTCATGTAGTTAAATAAGCAGTAGCATAGGCTAGATAGTTAAAGAAGGGGACTGTTTAGCTTCCCAACTGAGTGCTTTACCTTTGAACCAAAGAAGGCAGTACACCATCTCACTCTACTAAAGATGCAGGATGAGATTTTTTTCAAAGCTGCCTAAGGGATTTGCTACCCAATTCCTATAATTTTAATGAGAATTGGACATCCACATCCCCTAATATGGCTTTGAAAATCTCAGTTACACCCTCTTCCTAAGTACACTTTCTTTCCAGCAGATGAGGTGAAGAAATAGTCGGGAAAAATTGTCCTTGAATATTCAACTTGAATTTGGAAATGAATTTTAATTTGACCATATTTACAACACAATGGTAATTTCCCACAAACATTTGAATGCTCAAGCTTTATTAGTGTGAGTACTCACAAAACTAATTTTAGCTTGCATATTTGAATATTCACCAAAAGCAAATTTTACATTGCATATTCTATTGTCAAAATCAGAATGTGTGCTGAGGTGTTTACTGTGTAAGTTATTCAAAGAGGGAATAGAAGCAGCACCGTGTGACTTGCATAACTAACCGATACAGTGTAAATTACATACATTTTGAAATTCAGGCTGTCAGTTAGTTATATCAGTCAAGTGGTGGTGTTTGTTTTCCATGATAGGATGACTTACATAACTAACCAACACATCATGAACTGAAAATATTACAGCTGAATATATATTCTTTGAAATTTGAGATGTGTTGCTTGGTGACATAAATCATCCAGGCAGGAAAGATAAATTATGTATTATCTACATATTTATTAGTGGGTTTGCAGTAGTACCCACCATATGTGAGGTGTTTTCCAAATGCATGGGAAGACACAGTCCCTGCTCTGAAAAATGTACAATCTAAGACAACAAAATGGGGGTCATGAGGGATACAGCATACAAACAATGTGATCAGAGTGATGATCGGCACACATCCTGTAGTTATTTTAAAAAAAACTCAAACACATTTAATTTCTTCCCCCACAATTCAACCTCCTCATCCTCCCTCCACACCACTTATAAACATGGTTTATGTAACTAACCTATACTGCATGTATTTAAAATTGCAAATATCTACAGCACAAGACTAGTCTGACTGGTCTGCAGCACAAGAACTATCCAATGAAGAAATTCCTGAGAATAATTCTGAATGGCAAATACACTTAAGAATTGTGAGGTTTGTTCAGACTAATTATAAAGAAATGTTCTGATTTGTTTTTTAAAGTAAATTTCTTCAAATAAATGATTCCTTGTGAATCTTTCCTTTATCTTGATAGGAAGGGGCTTGAATTTTCTGTTTGTCCTTCACTCATCTCTGCCACATAGCATCAGCCCTGCCAGTATGGTCGGCTGTGTACCGGCTCTTATTGGCACGCTGTACGGACCAGACCGGCTTACTTTCACCTCTGGCCCAAGTTCTCTTGTCTGTGAAACCCTCAACCATCTTTTTTTTTTCTGATGACAACAAGCCCCATGGAAATCTTGCAAAGTCCATTCAAAAATGTAAGAAGCATTAGAGTTGACATAAACATCATGTGTGCACAGACAGCTGAAATCCCATTGCACAATGCTAGGAATTCAGTGAAGCTGAACAATAAAGCTAGAGCAGCCTGGCTCTGCTTGCTTCAGAATGCTTTTGATTAAGTTGTCCATGTTTTCACAGCTTGCATTGTCCTTGAAGATGTAGTGATTTGACTTGATGTTGATATTTCAGTCGTGGCTCAGAAACTATCAGTATACATGATGGGCTGGATTCTCCAGTCTGCCAGGTTCAGTTTCTACTGTGTGTGAAAGTGGTGCAAAGTGAACCTAAAGTGCCTGGAGATTCCCACTGGAGAATTTCCCCTGTCTAAGGGGAATTTCCACCAGTATAAAGCTGGCAGAGGTGGCTGCATCTCCTGCACTGAAATCTGTTCTACAGCATAAAGGGAGAGAACATACATGGTGGTGTGAAGATCTGACATGCCTGATTCTCCACTGGTGAAGGTCCCCGAGAGACCTTATGTCAGTGATGTAAGAACCTGCCCCCTGTGATGATGTTGGCTAAGACACAGGAGATGAAGATCACCATTGGGGTGCATGAGAAGAGCCAAGACATTCAAAGCTGTTGTTAAGTTAGGTCGCTGTAAAATTAAATATTGTTTTAAAAAACAGAACTTGAACGATTCTGAAAGACTCCCTGCCTCTCTCGTCATTCCAACTGGGAGCTATGTTTTCTGTCTCTTAATGTTGCCAGTAGGAAGTGACGTTTGATGAGGTATCAGCAGCACCTTTCTGAGAGCCACCAGCTCTGTTTTGCTTATTAATAAGCATTTAATATTTATATCAGGGTAAAATCTAGAGGCTCTGATCCTGTTGTGCTCGGTACTGTACAAACTGGAAGGAAGTCATTGTCTCTGCCCCAAAGATCTTACAATGAACGGCTGAATTCCGGCGCCGGCTCCAGCCCTCTTGTGTCAAAAGCCTACCATAAGGGTATGTTTACACTACAAGTACGAGCCTGCAGTGGCATGGCAGCAGTGCTATCACTATACTTGTTATAGTGATAGAAAGGTTTTTTTCTGTTGCTGTAGTAGATTCACCCCCTTGAGAGGCAGTAGCCAAGTCACTGGAAGAATTCTTCTGTTGATGTAGCTGTGTCTACAGTGGAGATTAGGTTGACCTAACTATGTAGCACAGGAGTTTTGCCATGTGATTACTCTTTATTTCCTGGTCTCATGACATAGTTCTGGATAAGAAAGATTAATGCCGCTGACACATGACAGGATTCAGTCTCCACTGACCCTTTTTATTGAAAAACAAATACAAATAAAAGATTACTTATGTAAGCAGCACCTTATACTATTAAAACTGAAATAATTTTTTACAGCTTAATTTATTTGTGTTTTGTTTACTGTTCCTTTGTTGAGCTTGAACAATGAAAGTGGACTGGTCACTTTTACTTGGGTAATATTTCTAGTCAACTTCACTTTCTGGTTTTCAGGTGCTAGCATAACGCTGCAATGTTTGGGCTGGAAACACTGCAGGAAAATGTATTTAAAATCTGTTTGCAGAAAACCTTTCCACTGATCTTAGATTTTGAAAAAAGTTATTTTTACAGACCCTACATTTTGGTCTGAATTTGACCTGGTAGTTTCCCTTTAAGTCAGGGGTGGGCAAACTTTTTGGCCTGAGGGCCACATCAGGTTTCCAAAATTGTATGGAGGGCCGGTTAGGGGAGGCTATCTCCCCCCAGACAGCCAGGCGTGGCCCGGCACCCGCCTCCTATCTGATCCCCCCTCCCCTTCTCGCCTACTGACGGCCCCCCCCCGGGACTCCTGCCCCATCCAACCCCCCTGTTTCTTGCCCTTTGACTACCCCACCCCCGACCACCACCCCGAACTCCCCTGCCCTCTATCCAACTCTCCCTGCCCCCTTACTGCACTGCCTGGAGCACCGGTGGCCGAGCTACAGCCGCGCCGCCCAGAGCACCGGGGTCAGGCTGCGCTGCCCGGCCACCCAGAGTGTTGCACTGGCTGCGCGGTGCGCTGAGGTTGCAGGGGAGGGGGAACAGCAGGGGAGAGCCAGGGACTAGCCTCCCGGGCCAGGAGCTCAGGGGCAGGGCAGGACAGTCCCGAATGTGGCCCTCAAGCTCTGCTTTAAGTGCTCTCTCTGTATTCTTTTGGGAGGGATAGGAGAAGAAAGAACAAAACAGAATAGAAATAAAGTTTTTTGGCCCTGAAATGGTGTAAGATACTGAAATATTCAGTCCTTGATGTGACACTGGTGGTAGGCAGAGTAAAGTCCTGGGATAATTTTCTAGTTCAATTTAACTAGTAGTTTTAATTATTTTTCTGATAAAATCCTGACAAAAGTATATATTTCCTAAGTGCTAAAAATATACCTAAGAAGCCTTTATAAGGCAAATACTGTGTAACATGTTTGAGCTTTATTTAAAGTACACTGACAACTAGTGTAAATACAAAACTAATATAAATAGAAATATTTTTAAACACATGGGTTTTCAAAAAGTAAATAATCCTGTGAAATTTTGGAAGCACAAATTCAAGCTCTTTGTGTTAATACATGAGGTGAGGGGAACAACGAAACAATACAATTCAGCCTTATTTTGCATAGCGTTCATAGAGACTGAATCCCAAAATAGTTTACAGAGTTAAATAATCGTTGTAATGTTTAAAGGGGGAGATATCAAAAGAGGAGCAAAGGGGCTTCAAATGAGATTTTGAGAGCTGAGGATGCAGATAGTGAAAAGGTCTAGATGCAGAAGCTACAGAGCAGAAAACTCTAGTGCTAACTAGGGATTATGTCAAGGGAGGCCACTGGTAAAGGAGTGGAGGAAGTGAGAAAAGGACTAGAGGGAAACAAGGTCCACTACAACTGGAATTAGTCCACAGAAGGTTCTCAATACCCAATGCTAAAGTTTCCACTGATTTACACCCCATGAAATCTCATCAACTTCAGTGATGTGCAGAATTTAGCCCCAAGAGGTAGTGTTGGAACAAGATACTAAAATGAATGCATATCCAGTGAAGTATCTGAAGATGAGGGAGGATGTATCTACTGCCTGCGAAGTAGGGTTCAACATTCTGCACATGCTAGAATCTGGGACTTGGGGAGGCCAAACAGAAGGAGGAATTGAAACAGTTAAGACAAGAAGAGATGAAGGGGTGGATTAGGTTTTCAATATAACTGGAACTGAAGCAGTGGCATACATAGGAAATATTGTAGCGTGGTTGATAAATCAATATCTTTATTTACCATTTGATTTACACAAAAACATTATTTTCCTTCAGAATGTTGGCAATGATTATTTATTATTTGTATTATGGTTGCACCTTCAGGCACTAACAATAGCTAGGAACTGATTGTGTTAGGCACTGGATAAACAGGGTAAAAGGCAGTCTATGCTCAAAATAGCTTTCAATCTCAATCAACAAGACAGACAAACAAAGCCAAAGGAAGAGAAGAGAAGACTGAGGGGGGACATAACGGTCTTCTAATATGTCAAAGGTTTTTATAAAGAGGATAGTAGTCAATTGTTCTCCCTTCCACCAAGGGTAGGACAAGAAGTAATCTGCTTAGTTTGCAGCAAGAGAAATTCAAGTTAGATATTAGGAAAAAAATTCTAACTATAGTGCTAGGTAAGCACTGAAACAGATTATCTAAGGAGGCTGTGGAATTCCCATTCTTGGAGGTTTTCAAGAATAAAGCATCGCAACAGGAATTGTAGTAGGATAAGAGTGGAGTGTGGACACTGGTACAAGGTGGTCTTGCAATTTAAGATCTTTTAGTGAGGTGGGTGTAATGGAATATACCCCTGTATTCATACCCTTCACCGTATTGTAATAATCTCTGTACAAAATATGCCTTGTAAGGTATCATTTGAAACTCATAATTTGCTGGTCAGTGTTCTCCTGGTAAAATATGTGTGACAACATTGTATGTGAAGTCATAAGATTCCACTGTATGATGCTGTTAACACATGTTCCAAACTGCATAGCTCAGGAAGAAGTCACATCTGTCCTAAACAAAGGAAGGAATGTGTGCTTGCCTTAATTTGCATTTAAGCAGTAAACAGAGTCATCAAGCAGGAAGGGAAAACAAAATAAATTGAAAAAGGTGAAAAAACCAGCAGGGAATATCCTTCCACACAGACTCTTTGTTTTCTGGGCGTCAGCTGGAATTATTTTTTTAAGAAGGGGACTGAAACTATAAAAAGGAGGGACAAACAGCCCCAAAGGCCCCTTCTCTTTCTCCCTGCCAAACTCATTTTCTGCACCTGAGAAGACTAAAGGAAACAGCTCTTGGACTCTGGGGGAGGGGTCCTGACCTGAAAGTTTGGTCAGTAAGACTGCTGGAGCATGTGGTGAGAGAGTTTGCTTTTCAGCTAAGATAGTTTCTTAAGTAGATACTAGTAAGTGTTTTATCTTTATTTTACTCTGTACTTGTAACCACTTGAAATCTCTCTCTTTGTAGTTATTAAACTTTTTACTGTTTTATGTAATCCATTGTGTTTAAATAGATGTATCTGTGTAACTCCATTTAAGATAATAAGATCGTATTTTATTCCATTGTGCTCTGCCATCGTGCAGGGGTCGAGGAGGATGCAGAGGGAATGGCCCATGCAGTAGGGAAGTTTGTGTGTGGGGGAAGGTGGGAATGTGTCCATAACTGGTTTGTGAATTCCCCTCCTCCCCCAGAGGCCTCTATGGTTGTGTGTCATGCATTTCTTGTGACATTAATGCCTGTGGCTGTCCTGTCATCCATTCTGCTTGGCTCAGATTTTGCCTTGCAGTTGCTTGTTGCAGCCATTGGGAGTCGTGTTGCCTGCTCCACAGGCAGCCAGGCACCCTCTCTGTATCCCCTCTTGCCGTTCCCACTCCAGGACAGTATAAAAAAGGGAAGGTGCATCCTGGAGCAGGTAGCAACAGAGGTGGTGATGTTGCATATTAGCTCCATGTTCTCTTACCACACAGAAAACCCCCCAGAAAACCCAGGACCAACTCACATCTGCCAAGGTTTCTACAGCTTCATGTCCCACCCCTGCCACTGCTTGGAGCATGCATAGTGTGTTGAGCAAATGGATGTTCTCTACAACTGTGCAGCTTGGATCTGCACAATATTTGGCTGCTATGAGCCTCAAATGATCTCCACAGAGTTCTCTGTGAGTACAATGCGGCACTATTTAGGTCAGGACTCAGGAAGACCCTGCATGGAGACATTAAATATCTCATATACTGCTTAGTTAGTTTAGGAGCTGAAAACTCTAGGGTTTGTGTCCCGCAGCTTGAATGAAAAATCCCATTTATATTCATTACAAGAGCGGGACAGCAACCTTTGAAGTAAGTTCAAAAATCAAACACATCTCTTCACAAGAAAAATAATTTTTAAAAAGTTTTTTCTTCCACCCTTCCCCACCCTCCCAACAGGGGCATCTCAGCTCCCATTTCTGCTCAGTACTGTCGTGCATTAATGTTATATTTTATGAGGAATTTGAGATTTCCAGGTATGACTGACTGACCAGGCTTCCCGCCTATAAGGCAGCTCTGCTTGCAAGAGCTACATCACTCAGTCTGTTCCTTTGCAAATGGTTTCATTGGACTCCCAGTAGGTTCAAGCACTTGACCCTCTATAATAATAATAATTAATAAAAAAATGGAAAACATGGTGCCAAGTTATCTGAGGGAACCTACAGGATTTACTGCTAGCTCGATGCATGTTCTTTGCACTAGTCCTTCACCCTCTGCCATGCAACTTGAGCATCTCTCCAGTGATTGTGTGTGTGTGTGTGTGTGTGTGAGAGAGAGAGTGTGTATTGCCTAGGGATGGAAGGGAAGGAGTCACATAAAGATCTCAAAGCTTGTGGACAAAGGTAAATAGTTCATCCTCCTCTACTTGGCTAATAACCATAATTAATAAATACACAGCAAAAATGGTGTGTGGGAGGATCACAGCCCGAGGCTGGGAAATTATTGAACAGTGTTCCAGGAGAACAGATAGTTTGGGAGGGGGGCTGTGGGGATTTCTTTTGCTCCCCTCCGTCTCAAAACAAATTCCTGCCCAACCTCTCCCCAGGAAGACCATTTCTAACAGTCGAGGGCAGGTGTAGTGGAGCCCATGTGACATCAATTGAACTGAGGGGGAATCTACTCTTGTTGCTGGGGGAGGGGGGGGGGTTGCTTGATCTCTAACCTAGTCCCTGCTTTCTTTGTCCCTTACTGCCTATCAGGTGCACGTAATGAGGCTGCAGGTCCTCGCTCTTCCCTACAGTAGGCGCTGCTGCGGCAAATCGTTTGCAAGGGACAAATCTTTTACTTGAAGCAGCTTCTCCTCCCTCCCCCCGTTTCTCATCTCTCTCTCGCTCTCTGTATCTTTCCTGTAGCACTGGGCTCCCACAGCTGGGGAGCTGTTTTCCCCCCTCTAGTATGCGCTGAGACACCGGAGTGTGAGTGTGCAGAGAGAGAGAGAAGAAGGACAGAAAAATCAGCCAGAAAGATTCAGTGGCTGGAGAGAGAGTGGGGAGAGCATGTTGCCACTGGCTCTTCAGCCGCAGTCTTCCTGTTTCCATCTTCTCTAACTGCACCCCAAAGCCTCAGTCTCTTCTGCAGCCAGGGACACTGAGAAGAACAAGGAATTTTGAAAGAGGGGGGGAAAGAGCCTTCAGGAACCTGCAAATCTCTCCCATTCATTTTTTCCTCCAGTTTTACCATGAACCAGGCTCTTTCCTGTCTCTGAGGAGAAATTAAAAAGCAGAAGGGGGAATTCAGCAATTCTTTGGTTGCTAAGGTAATTGGAGTGGTTGCACACACATTTCTCAAGGAGCTTAATGGGCAGAGGATATTATACATTTCGGGGCTTTTTGCTTGTTTGTTTAAAGAGAGAGCTTTTAAATCTGCAATTCAGCTCTGTCTGCAAAACCGATTGAGAGTCAACGCATGTTGGTTGTGCTCAGTGTTTTCAGGAACCCTTGTGGGGATACAGGCGGGTTCTTAATATAGGATAAAAATCTTTTTTTCTCTTCCAGAGCGGGCTGCATGTTCTGAATGTGTATGTGAGAATAGGGTGTGTGTGTGAGAGAGAATGAATTGGTTTACTGTCATTTCAGGAGCTGCAACTCTGTCCTTCAGAGTAACGTTACTCAAATATGATTGTGTGTGCTGTGCCTAAATGAAAGCCACGGGATGGTATTTGTGAATGTACGCAAGCTTCCCTGACACAGCCGACTGGAGAAGGGCTTGTTCCAAAAGAAAAACGATCTTATATGGATGAAAAAGAATTGCGGTTGAAGAAAACATAGTGGGATCACTAAACCAATCTGGGGGAAGGGGGGACTTTTGTGTGTGGGTCTCCAGCTACATTGCTTCACTTGCATTCATCAATGAAGGAAGATGGGAGGCTGGAGTTCAGCAGTAGTTTATAAGAGTCTCTACTGTGCTGGCTGTCAAATTGCAGCCCCAAGCTCAGCAAAAGCACGACAGTGAAATCTTTGGTGGGGGCGGCCGTACGTCAATATATACAGCAGGGGCTTTGGGGCCAGCGCGGGGTGCTTTGGGTGATCAAATTTTCTACCGAAAAGGAAGTCAGTGTGGTTTCGAGGCAAAATGTTGTGGGTAGAGCGAGAGCCCTCGCTTATCGCACATTCTTAGGCGGGCGTGTCGCTGCACGTGTTAAAATGATGAGCTTGCCTCGCTCCAAGGATTTCGGGAGAAGTTTTCTAAGATACTTTCTGCAGACAGGTGCTCTCGGAAGGGGGGTGGGAGCGGGGGCTCTGGCCGCTGGCTGAGTAGCTTTTGAATGTAGCGGGAGCGCTGTGCGTGGCGGTTTTGCTGGGTTCTTTGATTTTCTTTTGTGCAGGAGCGGGTTGAGGGACTACGGACTTCATTGGGAGATTCCCCGAGCAGGAGATTTCCCCGCACAGCAACACAGCGGAAAGTTTCTCGCTTGTAATTACAGCGAGTAATCCGCCCCTTCCAACGCGAAGCCCTGCACAATAGAAAACATTGGGAGTCTGGTGCTTCTGATGAAGTGAGCTGTAGCTCACGAAAGCTTATGCTCTAATAAAGTGGTTAGTCTCTAAGATGCCACAAGTACTCCTTTTCTTGGTGCTTTGTAGCCACCTCATCTAACCCCCCGCCAGCCAGCCAGCTCACTCAGAGTCACATCGTTGTGTTTGAGAAATGTCAGCTCTTGCAAAGCATCGGGGAGGAAGGAAATGGTGTTTACTAGGGTTGTGGGTGTTTTTTAATGCAAATGTGAATCTGTTTGTTTCACCTGTCTCCTTCAGTAATTGCAATGCTCGCTGAATCCACGTCATCGGGACTTTAAACAAATGCTGCTGCCTTGTTTTTAAAAAGACAAATTGTCATGCCATATAAAACATTGCAGCGAGGCTTTCTGGGTTAGGAGTATGAGATGGGACACTGGCTAGGGAGTTAAAATAAGCAGTAGGATGGATGTGGCTCTAAACAGCAACGGCAAGCTGCCGAACGACCTGCTCTTCGGAGACAGGTTTGTTTAGGTAGTAGCAAATAGCGATAATGTATTTTCGTTCTTAATTACAAAGGACATTTGCTTGAAGACAAGAGCGTTGCTTAAGCGATCGGCTGCTCCCTGTTCTCCGCGCACAGTCATTCTCCTCCGTGACACTGTCAAGCTCTCCTTCCTTAGTAACCAATTGTGATGTCATGAGGGAAGATTGGGGAATAGGATGCAGAGCCAGCAAAAAGCTCCACGGCCGTGCCGTCTGCCAGGGACATGCAGCGGTTAGGGCGGCGTATCGTTACCCCTCCTGTGTCCGTGCTCTGTGGTGCCCAACCGAAAGAGCAGCCACGGTCGCCGCTCCGGAGAGCGCCTAGGCTCAGTGCTGCACAGCCCAGCTCACAGAAATCCGCCTTGCTCACGCACGCTGTCCCTACGGAAATCCGCGTGACTGCTCACAAGTACGCTACTAAAGCGAGTAAGGATTTACAGGACCTGGCCCTGAGAGGTTTTTCCAGGCTCATGCCTTAATTATAAGCTGTATATCACAGAGTAGCGTGGTGTTCCTTGGCGCTTTTGAAACTAAGGCTTATATGATGCACCCCAGTAAATCGCTCTTTGTTGGTTTTATTTATTCAAGTAGGTTCCCGTGAGGACCGTTGCGAATAACAGGACAATCTGTCTTTTGTAAATGGTACCGCATGATAAAACTTCCCTCCTCTGTCATGGTGAAGCTGTGCTCCTGCTGCTCTTTACCGCCCCCCACTCCCCAAAAGGTGGTTGCCTTTCAGTTTTCGCTTTGCGTGCGTGCGTGCGCGCAGTTTGCAGAGTGCTGTTGAGATCCTTGGGCACGAAAGGCGCTTTATAAAAGACAAAGTAAAGTATTATTTGTGATTATTCAGTACAGATCATACCAAAAGATGCCAGCTGTAAATTAGAGCTTTGGGAGTTTGACGAGGATACAAAGTGCATTGGAATTCTGAGAGTGTGGTTTTGTTTTGTTTTGTTTTGTTTTGTTTTGTTTTGTTTTGTTTTTTAAGGGACTGCACGTGTCCCCCCCCCCCTCATTTCTTCCATCACTTGGCTTTACAGTGAATACCACTTGTATACTGATTTTTGGATGTCAAAAGAATTATCAATCTTTTGTTTAATTATGAAGTGCAATATTTTCTTTGCCAAATGATTTAAGCACATTTCATATGTGCCCTTGGAAATCTGCTCATACAGTTCTCTTAAACAGGGTCAAATGCTTGAAGAACAGTTATTTTCTTAGGGGCATATCACTAAAGGCACAGAATAATTTGTTTGAATCTCTATGCCAAATACCAAAGAAACTGTTTAGACTCTGCCAGAATTGACTTTATTTTGTTCTAATGCCCTGATTTATTAAAGTAATTAATGGTAAATGTCCGTGTATGCAAGTGTGGTGGAATTTAAATAGCAGCAAAGATCATGAACTGGTGAGAGAGAGTGCAACAATTTTCACATACTTCAGTGTGAGTTATACCAAGGCCACAATTAAGCCATCTCACTAATTTTATGGTTGCCCTCTTAATACTATTCCAGGAAAAGCTGTAACACACAGTTGCATATGATCATTAGCATCATTATTATTGACACTGCTTGCCCATAATCTGTGGCTGATCATTACTGTAAGGGTGATGGCACAGCAAAGTGTTTCCATCCAATAGCCTTTGAGGATAGGGCAAAAACACATCTCCGCAAAGTAGTGATCCCCAACCCTTCTCTCTGGAGGCATAGGAAGTTCTTCAGGGTCCAGCATGTATTTCTGGTGTAGCCCA
Source organism: Lepidochelys olivacea (assembly GCF_965140295.1). NCBI lineage: Eukaryota > Metazoa > Chordata > Testudines > Cheloniidae > Lepidochelys > Lepidochelys olivacea. Next base: position 63,207,782 of record NC_140416.1, read on the forward strand.
CAGGTCTGATGAAAGTGAGCAGAGTGCTGGTCACAGGGATGCTCTCTGCATTGCTTAACATGTGCGAGACAGTAGGAGCAAAATTGAGTAATGGATCAGAACTGCCAGAATCCATCACCATCTCTTTCAGCACCCAGGAAGGGGAGAAAAGGAGAAGGAAATACTCTCCCAATAACTGCAGTGGGCTAGCAGATGGAGGAGAAAGAAAATGTACTGTGCCAGTTGAAGTCCCAGAAAGAGACAAAATAGCTGCAGCATGGCAACTTGACATTGTTTGTTGTGATGTTATATCAGTCCATTTTAAATTGACTAATGATGTTGTCATGTCATGACTCAGTCTTCCCAATCTCAGGCTGTCATGTTGCAATTATTTTGTGGATGTCTGTGAGTCCATTCCATGGTGGTGATGCTCTCCAGCACTTCAAGAATGAAGACCGCTATCTTAAAGAATCTGGCTCAGAACGGTCTTGACCATTTCATTGAGACAACAAGATTTTGGATCAAATCTTATCTCTACCATAATATGTTCACTAAAACAGCAGTGACAGATCTATCTAACAATAATGTCAGAACTAGGGTTGGTTATTCCTCAACAGTGCCCTAAAACAGAGGAACGTAGCTTCCCCCTCATGGGCACGTGGGCAGGATTTTGCATTCTTACCACCAGAGACAGAGTTTGATTTGCAGTCAGGGAAAACCTTTGCCTTATTATTTCTGGTAAGACATGCAGGTACGATAGTGATGGGGACCATATGAGTAGTCAGATTTACTTTACTGAGCAACAGTGGATTATTATAAATTAATATTATTCCATCTTGCTTTAGCAGCTGAAATAATGCCCATTACTTATGAGATTTTCTCAACTGGCTTCGAAATGCATTATTTTTTATACCATTTTTTGGTATTATCTTTTCATCTCTTATGACTTAGTATGGTGAGGCCTGTCTGTATTTGGATGGAAGACCTCCAGAGGAAACTGTTGGTATTCTCAGGAATCATGCTGGTGATTCATTAGGGTTCTGCTCCTTCAAATCAGTATTGAACAGCATAATGTAAGTTGACACTTCATTGCTTGAAATGTCAGATCAGAGGTAAAATTGACATTTGAGCCACCTGTTGTCACTAAGGATTCTATGGTACTGTTTATAATGGAGGCAGGTAGACAGCCAGATATATGAGAGAAGAGATGCTAGTGACCAACGGCCAGATGTGGGTTTAAAGATGCAGTTAAGTACCCATGGGATTTTTCAAAAGGCACCTATCTCATTTAAGTGCTAACTCCCATTGATTTTGATGGGAGTTAGGCACATAATCTACTTTTGAAAATCCAACTGGGCATCTATATGCATGTTTAGGCACCTAATTACCTTTGAAAATCTGGTCCCAAATTCCAATTCATGCTATTGTTTTCAGTGGCGTTCTAGCATTGTGACCTGAAGAAGAGTTCTGTGAAGCTCGAAAGCTTGTCTCTTTCACCAGCAGAAGTTCATCCAATAAAATATATTACCTCACCTACCTTGTCTCTCTCTGTCCAGATTATTGCATTCTGCCTACCCAAAATTTCCTCTGCAGTTTCAACTTGATACAGTGTTCCCCACTTCCTGTCGTAAACTATTGTGTAGTGTTGCTGTGTGCTGTGAAATGGAAGTGGCTGCATTACAGTGGTGGTTGAGCATATATATACAATCTGAAGTACTTTGGAATTCTTCACTATGTATTTGATTTTGCTTTTCTTTCAAAAACGTGTAGACTTGACAAAACTTTTCAAAGACGCAGTTGTCACTAGTGAGGCTGCCATTCTTTTTTGACTGGGGAGGAAACTGCTCATTGTTTGTGAGGAGAAGCAAGGAAGAAAAGCTAACCCATAATTTTCTCCTTGGCTATCAAGTGTATAGAAGGGCTATGGATGCAAGACAGGCTGCTGTTGCCCACTCACGTTGTATCAGATTTATTGCTACTTTTGAGCATCTCGGCAGTCAATGGCAATGAATATCAGCAAATATGTATAAGTTAAAGTGAGGGGTAAAATTTTGATATTTCGCTGTCCCAGGAGCTTAGTAATGCTCTGCTCTTCGCTGCCATGTAGGAAACCACTGTCCTGTTCTCCTGCTTCCTGACTCAGCTGTGGCGGGATAACACAAAGGCAGTGTGCTTGGACTATTTGAAAATGGGGCTAGGCATATCAGATAATAAAGAGGAGTCACTTATATTACTCACTAGTGAGCTCTATAGCCAAAAAAGGAGTGACACACATTGACAAATTCAAAGGGTGTTTCTTCCCTTTCTTTGTGGTTTAAATTCGGAGCAGTAATGAAGGCCTCTGAGGGCGGCTGCAAAGTCCTCCTCACAGGGGAAAACTGACTAGTACAAATATCCAAGTAATGGTAGATGGAATATGCTACATGCCCAGGGCCATAGATGATGAGGGAATATTGACTAATGGGCTGGAAGCCAGGCCTCCTATGTTCAATTCATTGCTCTGCCACTGATTGTATCACTTTGGACAAGTCACTTGACCTCTCTGTGCCTTAGTTCAGCCCCCCGTAAAACTGGGAATAATAATACTTGTCTTTGTCATAGGAGTGAGTATTAGTTCATTCCTGTTGTAAAGGGGTGTGAGTTTCTGAGGTAAAAGGGGCTATAGAAGTGCAACAAAATAATTCATATTATATCACAATGCTCGTAATCCACATATGGAGTTTTGACTACTGTCTGCATGTGGATTGGGGTATTGTGTGGGCCTAAATCTTCAAAAAAAATTGTATTTTTTGGGTAGTAAACTTCCCATTTTACTTTAATTGGCAATCTTTAATTTTCTTGAGAAAGAGCAACCTGTAAGAACTCTAAGCACCTTGATGAGTTTGAAGTGAGACAGTGTTATAGTCTGATGCAGTGGTGGATTGGTTATCATGCCATTTTATATTAAGCTTACTTGAAGGGAATTTATTTGATTAAGCCCTGTTCAGCACAGGGAGTTTAAGCTGAATAGTTCTGCATTTGGAATATAATTCTATTGGAGTTTACATTTGCCGATATTAATAATTTGATTTTTGCTTTCTGATCAGCACATATTAGAATGTTAGTACTGTACTTTTGATCTCCAAATTTTTTTTTACATTATTAATCTTTCTCTAGTAGTTTTCAAACTATTGATTTTGTTACTAGTGTAACAGAAAATTTAGTCCATCCATTGTAAGTCACTTTTGTAAATCACAATTAGCATTTTTTATTGTGGAAAAGAGAACAAGAGAACCTCATCCCCGAGACTGAAGTGGGAGAGAAAGTATTACTATTTTTTCCTCATCACTGCATTTAGATCCTGAGATCCTGAGGCACTGTTCAATGCCCACGTAAACTGACTTTGCAAAGTGGGGGTTCTCTCAGGGAGAGGAAATTGAATTCTCTTCCCCCTCATGCCCCAGGCCAAAGAGCACCAGTCAGAGTTGCCAACTTTCATGCGGTAAATAAGCACCTCGACTTTCACAATAAGCCAAAAATCAAGCTAATTCCATTTCCAAACAAGGCCAAAATAAGCCAATCCCTAAGAACCCCAACACTCTATGTGACTAGATCCCCACACCGTGAAGTCTGGGACTGTGGTGGGCCTGCTGTGCACCCCTGACTCTTTTCCCCCATTGCCCCTGCTTGCTCCCCCTTGCCGGGAGCCAAGGAAAAAAAAGAAAAAAAAAAGAAGCAACAAGCTACAAGCCCAACAAGCAATTCACAAGCCAATTAAGCCAAAAGCAAGCCCAATTTCTGCGGTTTTTTTTTTTAGCAAGTTTGGCATGTCTGGCATCAGTGCGGTTATTCATTTCATCCCCGAAAGGAAGAGTTTGGCCAGTGAATTGGCTTAGTTGCAAAGTAACTGGATGCAGCTTTATAGCTCCCCGGTGAATCTCCTCTATTAAGACTGATAGCACTTTACAAATACTACCATAGTTTGAGATCACAAGTTCAGATGAAGTTTAGGGTGGGATTGCTTTTATCCTTTTGCATTTCTGAATTCCTATAGTTCTGACATTTATAGTTGTTAAACAGTCAATGTGTCTTCACTATTATATTCTCCACAGCTATTCCTGATAACAAGATCTTGGTGTACTGTATAGCCTTCCCATACTGGCAGTTTTTGATGGAAGGTAAACACTTATGGACAAATTGGGCCCTTTAATACCAGTTTTAAAAATAGGCTGAATAACAGGAAAAAAAATCTGATTGCAGCTCAGCTGACCAATCTGTGTGTTTGTGTTCAATACCTATCCTTTTCCCCATATCTCCCCACTCTGTTCTCCTTTTTTTGTGCTGGTTGGTTTGTTTACTGCCCTCACTTGTTAAGTCATGTCAAATTTAAACTTAAAGTTTTTGGGATGGGAATTGTTTCCACTTGAGTCTCTTGATATTTCTAGCACATTTTAGTTGTTCCAAAATAATAAATATGATATATACTTCTTTTTTTGTTAAAGGAGACTACGAACTAATGATTAAAGGAGGAGATCTGTTCTATCTGGTGTGAGACCTTGGGGAATTCACTTCATTTCAGTTTCCACACATGTAAAATGGGTTTAACACTCAACTCTGGAAAGTGTTTTGAGAGCATCTGAAAATATCTACAAATAACTGCAAGTTGTTATGTTTCATTTGTTATTGTATATCATGCTAGTAGAAACAGAATCGATTATGCACATTAACTATATATTCAAAATGAGTTGCAGATTTCTGATGGAAGAAAAACGATCTGTCATCTTTAAGCAGTGGCAATCAAGGAGTATTCTGGTCTGCTTCTAGATGAGGGAGACAGGGGACCCATGAATAACAGTTGTAACACTTAACACTTTTAATCTTCAAACCACATCATCACTAACATTCCTTACACCACCTATGTGAGGTGGGTCAATACTATTACTGCTGCTATTACAGATGGGTAAACTAGAGACAAAATGACTTGTTGAAGACCACAGAAAATCCTTCTCAGATGCAGTCGTAGGTCCCTGGGAGTTTCTGGTTGTCAGCCTTCTGCTTAGACCACTAGACCATGCCTTTTTTATCATTGAAGGATGGGTTGTCTAAAAGGAGGTTGTTTTTTAAGAAAGGATATAATTGGAGGAGCCAAGTGTTTGGATGGGAAAGAGAACATACAGGAAACAACTGCCTCATATGGGATTTCATAGTGGTGCTGGGTATAACTCATGGGGCATGCAGAAAGAAATCTTGAGGCAGATTTCTCTTAGGAAGCTGATAAGCATGTGGCTACCGGAGGTGACAACACATTGCGGAAATATTTCTCGTGGAAACAGAGAACCTGAAGTCCCCATCCCATTGTGATACTAGTGTCATCAGTAGGGGGAAAACGGAGTGGGCCTACAGTGGTTTCTTTTCCCACTTGTTCACCCCAACATAGCTGGAAAGAGAGAGAGAGAGAGAGACCACCTCCACACACAGATTGGTGCTACAACCATAGTCTGGTGGTACATCAGACATCTGAACCAGACAGGGACCGAATGGCTAGGTAGCAGTTCTGCGGAAAAGGACCTAGGGGTGACAGTGGACGAGAAGCTGGATATGAGTCAGCAGTGTGCCCTTGTTGCCAAGAAGGCCAATGGCATTTTGGGATGTATAAGTAGGGGCATAGCGAGCAGATCGAGGGACGTGATCGTTCCCCTCTATTTGACATTGGTGAGGCCTCATCTGGAGTACTGTGTCCAGTTTTGGGCCCCACACTACAAGAAGGTTGTGGATAAATTGGAGAGAGTCCAGCGAAGGGCAACAAAAATGATTAGGGGTCTGGAACACATGACTTATGAGGAGAGGCTGAGGGAGCTGGGATTGTTTAGCCTGCAGAAGAGAAGAATGAGGGGGGATTTGATAGCTGCTTTCAACTACCTGAAAGGGGGTTCCAAAGAGGATGGCTCTAGACTGTTCTCAATGGTAGCAGATGACAGAACGAGGAGTAATGGTCTCAAGTTGCAGTGGGGGAGGTTTAGATTGGATATTAGGAAAAACTTTTTCACTAAGAGGGTGGTGAAACACTGGAATGCGTTACCTAGGGAGGTGGTAGAATCTCCTTCCTTAGAGGTTTTTAAGGTCAGGCTTGACAAAGCCCTGGCTGGGATGATTTAACTGGGAATTGGTCAGGCTTGACAAAGCCCTGGCTGGGATGATTTACTTGGGGATTGGTCCTGCTTTGAGCAGGGGGTTGGACTAGATGACCTTCTGGGGTCCCTTCCAACCCTGAGATTCTATGATCTTGTTTCTTTAGAGAAGGATCCAATCAAGTGTAGGAAATTCAAATTTCAGGCTGGCTCCTGATCCCTAAATAATCTCTGATGTGTGCATACCAGAAAGGGTCCGTTCTCTCAGAATGATCTTTTAATCCCACTGATACATGTTTCCTGGAGGGCCATTTTGGGGTGTTATGTTTTTGATTGACTTAGCTTTAATCTGTCCTTGGTGCTTCCCTCTCAGTTCCCCACACTGCTCTTCTGTCTTCTTTAGTTATTTCCCTCTCTCATTCTTCTTATCGCAGCTGCTCTTGCTACCCCTGTCCTTTCTGCAATGCCCCAGGTCATCTATCTATAGCTTCAGCAATGCCACATCTCTCCCCAACTTCCATCTGCCTGGTTCTCCTTTATTTACTCTTGGTATGACCTTGCCTTCCCCCTCTAGTGGAACTATTGAAACAGTGATGTGCTGCTGGTACTTCCATCTTCGCTTGTGATGAAACCCCCTGTCCCAGGGTTGGATGTGTTCAAAGGGTAGGCACAAGGGATTTGGGAGTCTGTTAATTTGTTTCAGATATAAACAAAAACACTTTCTTCATAACCCAGGGAGGAGGCACTTGACAAACAAGTTAATAGTAAGTGCTCTTGCTGGAAATGTTTATACTTTGTTCCTGAAAAAGTATGTGTGTTGACCGTCTACCAGAGTGTTCAGTTTATATATCCTGAAATGACTGGGGGGGTCAGTGATGATCAGCTATAGTGTTTTGAAAATAATTTCTTTGTAGTGCATCTATGGCCATAAGAATTGCTCTTCTGTTTTTATGAGTGCTGGGGATAATACCTCTCTGTCACGGAAGATTTCAGTATCTGGACTGGGGGTAAACTCCATCAGAGGGAAATCACTCCCAGCCTCCCTTCAGTTTAATGGGGAAATGTTAACGAGAGGCTCTGCAAGGACTCCCCAGCACATACCTGCTTCAGTGTGGCTCTCTCCATCTGCTCCATCAGCCCTCCTTTCGCCAGCACACATGTCCTGCTGTAGCAGTTGTTTCAAGAGGGAGCAAGCATAGCCGGAAGCTGTTGGCAGAATCTTGTAATTCCCGAGTGTGTGCCTTCACCTCTGTGAGTTTGGTCCATTTTTATAATTTTATTGGAAAGCACTTTAGTTAACCACAAAGCCCCCACCTTGCATACATGAGAGGTACCATGGGCCAATGGATAGAGCACTGAACTGGGACTCCAGAGGCCAGAGCCTGGTTCTTCTATTGGTCTGCAGTGTGACTCTGGAAGAAGTCACGTTGCCCATTTGTGCCTCTGTTTTCCTGTTCAGACATTGCCTATCCTGTCTATTTAGACTATAAACAAGGGGTGCCAAACTCTGTTGGAGGAAAGGGCTGGATTTTATGTTTGGTTATGGTTGATGACTTGGGGGTATAAATTCAGGATGTCCTATTCCTTTCAGCCACAGGGGAAGACCCCACTAATATCCATGGGAGGTTTGCACAGAGATCAAGGAGAGATTCTTTATGTAGTAAATAATTTTTTACTTTTTTCCTTTTTTTCCCCTTTGGAGCAGCTCCCAAATCCCACCCTATGAGGGCTTTACTCCCACCCCCATACCCTGTTCCATCTGCTTAAAATAAGGAATGCAATAGATAATGTTGACAGTCAAGTGTCATCATTAGTCCTCTGAACTGGCGCACTGATCAGATTAATAGGGAGCAGAAGAGTTTGCAGTTCTTACTCATTGTTTCAGGCTGTCTGCTGAATGGAAGACATCGTGTTATCAGTTTACACTTGGTTCACGTTTGGAAAGTTATTATTGCAGGCATGAAGATTAGAAACTTATGTTTTAAATAAAACTAAAGCTGAGATTCTGCATAATCTTAAATCATGCTGGCCACAAAATTACATGATTTGGGCAGGATGCCTGATACACCTGCTGTAAACTCTTTGGGGAAGGGACTGTTCTACTGTGTGTTGTTTTACATTGCCTACCAGTATACAAATCTTGGTTGGCACCTGTAGGTGCTACTGTAATGTAAAGAACAGCTAACAAACAGAATATAAAGATACAGATTCCCTCCTGTCAAGTGGCATTCTAGAGAGATTTATGGCAGCAGATGTGAAACATCAATTTAGAGTTAATGGAAACTAATTGAATTCAAATTAATTAATTATTTTTTTCTTGTCCTTTCCCTCCTGTCACTTTAACTAGTTACCTAATAAATTGGGTCTAAATATTCCACCAGACCAGGTAGACACTTTCTGGTAGATAATTATCAGTTCAGCAACTCAAATGGCTGTAGAGGTTTTCAAGCACATGAACAGTCGAGAGTTTTAGATATGCATGTTAGTGAGTGCAGGGAAATTGGGTATGTTTTAATGACACCAAACTGCTTTTTATACTAGATTTGCACAACTTTGGTCACTACAAGCTCCCAGTCTCGCACATTTGGACAGGATCATGACATCTCAGACAGAGGCAGTTTTTTAAATGTAAAAATTATACAAACCCAGTTATTGCTATTAATTAGCATATGACATTTTATTGCAGTCAGGAGATGCTGATGGATTTTTGTGTGGGTATTCAATTAATATGTTCCATTTTATAGGCTGAAATTTGTGCTCTTTACCCAGGCAAAACTTACCATTGAAATCAAACATACTAGAAGTGTCCAGTTCATCACTTCCATTATGTTGGTTGACTTCAGAGGAAGTTTTATGGAAGTGCTGAACCGAACCCCAAATCTGCAGCTGTTTTGCTTGGAAAATACTACATGCATTTAAGGAGAATATTTAGGTACCTTTGTGGAATATCTTCTCCTAATTCTCCTTTTTTCTCTCTCCACCCCTCCCTACAAAACATGTGGTTTACTGTGACTCAGATGAGGTAGTATATTGCTCTCTTTCTAAATACTTAGGTTGAAGATTGGCTTGTGGGACTAGGAGATGGCTCTGATGTTACAGCTGTCTTATTTTTGATTGACTAGGTACTTTAGAAAGCATATTGAAGGGTCCTGTTAATATTCAGGCTGATTGATTTAGCATTTTATTATACAGATTTCTATTAACAATATCCATGCATTAGGATTTTGGTATTGTTGGCTGTCATCACCTGTTGTCTCACTTCAAAATCCAGCATCAGGGAAGATTAACGGCTGGGCTGTAGATACACTAGTGTTTGCATCTCAAGGCTACTGTACATATTGGTTATCACAGTTTAAGTGACTTTGGAGATCTTGATGTAACATAAAGGAACCATTTGTTCTTTACAGTTGATGATCCTCCTGTTCTTCCCAGGAGGTTCCAGGAACCCAGTCAGGTAAGAGAGAGATAAATAACCTCTTACACCAACCAAGAACATTTTGTCAAGTGCTGCCTGTCCGCTCTAGTGAGATTATTTTTCAGGCAAGAGTGGAGCTGGGTGTAAGCAAAAAAGAAGGAAATATGTAATAGAAAAATATCAATAGTAGGCACAAAACCTTATCCTACAAGAAGCTATTAGCACATTTATTAAAGTTTTAATTCTCCACTAAACATTGTTTTTAAAAAAATCTTGTAAATGATCTTCATACCAAGAACAAAATGTTGAATATTGTCGGCTCACAGTGTGTGTGGGGAAAACCAGAGTGAAACTCATTTAGGTAACAGGTCAGATAAAAAACTCTAGAGGATGCGAAGCAGTACAGTATGTCAAATGTAAAATATGCTTCTAGATTTTTTCTTTTGGTTGCTTTGTGGCTAATGTCAGAAAAGTGGTTTGTGTGAGTTAGTGGCCTCAATCCAGTCGAGTGAACATATGTCTATAATTCAAAATCCAACATCAAAATGGGCACCCTGCTAGGCAATCTCAGCAGAGTCCCTATGGGTTGGCTAACCTAAGCAGAACAAAATGCTCTATTACTAGTGGTGGTCCCTCCAGACCAAGAGCCTACAGGTCATAATTAAAATTGTAATTTTGCCCCCTTCACAGAATTAGTTTAACAATCCTGCACTGATATGCTGTTGAGAGCAGTTATTAAAATGCTGTTCTACTCAGAAAAGTAACTCTAAAATGGCATCAAGAGGCTCGAAGATTGAAATGGATTCCTTGAAAAGACAAATATACTCTGTTTCCCTGAGTGTATTTTTTTCCCCTCACTGCCTGCCTTGTACTTCAACCTAGGATCTGAAAGTCAAACTTGGATTTTTCTGCACTGCCATCACCACTACCACTAAAGATTCTGCAATCTGAATTCTGTTAATAATTGTGTTAATGATGCATAAGCCAGAAGAGAATTCAATTCCTTGACCTGTAGCTATATTAGGACTGGGAGGAGAAAAACATAGTAAAACATTTTTAGTCACTGAAGTATCATTGTTCTGTGTTTGTACAACACCTAGCATAGTGGGGTCCTGGTCCATGACTAGGGCTCCTAGGTGCTACAGAAATACAAATAATAATAATAATTAATAATTAATGAAGAAGATGCATATTTTATTTTGATTTAGAATAAATAAAAGGATGAATACACAGACTCTGAGAATCCTTCCAATTATTCATTACACAAACAAAGCACAATACAACCAACTCCTCCCTTCTACCAAGCAGCAACACATAATCAAATACCAATATGTGTGTTTGTGCCTCAATCCACTTACATCTCTTCAAAGTCCAGGTGAAACAAATGATCCCTGAATTCATCTAGAGTACAGATTTATTGCTTAAGAAGACTCTATTTTCAACAGTCACTTATCTGATATTAGACACAAAGAAGTCAAAAGCAAAAGTGATAAAAATCTAGAAGCATGTTTTACATTTGATATACTGTACTGCTTCACATCCTCTAGAGGTTTTTTTTTTTTTTTTTGTCTGACCAGTTAGCTAAATGGGTTTCATTCTGTTATCTCCCTCACAGTGTGAACCAATACTATGGTCTTAAGGTAGCTACAATTTTCAGTCATTACCTACATTGGCTGGCTATGAACCAATGAACTAGAGGTTACAGTCTCATAGTCCATTACCCATCCCCTGGGCCAGCTTGTCCCTAATTTTACCATATCTTGAATTTCTTGTAGATAATTTTTCTCCATACACTCCCTGGTTTTCATTGAAAAAATAAATACCATTTTTATTTTCTGTCAAAACATTGTTACCTTTCCTATTGCTTCTCCGACTCTCTATATAAACAAGTAACAACATGTAATCTTTACACACAGACTGTTTGTAAAAGCACATAAAATGCAAGTGTATTTGCCTGTTTGCCAGCATATTCTTTCATAGCAGTTATGCCTTACTAAACTGAAGAATTCTTGGGTTTAGTTCTAGAGTTACATAAAGCAAACAACTAAAGTCAATTGCACGTTTATGTATCTCTCACAAAGGATACAGTTCATTTTTAATAAAGTAAGCATATTATCAGATCTAAGCTGACTGTTAAATTTGACACAGTTAAAGATGATTACTTCTATTAACAGTATTTACAAGGTACAATCATACAGCATAGGAAGCATGAAGGAAAAAGGAGGAATATACAGTAACTGCATTATTAAATATTTCTCAGAAGACTTTATTTTTATTCACTCTCTCCTTTTTTGGACCATTCATTGAAACCCGAGACTGAAACACTGACTAATTATTTTTACATCTACATAGGTTAAATTTATAGAGTTCACCTACCTATATATAAATCTGTAGTCCAGATGCTTATCTTTCTTGGTGGTGTGCTCCAAAACCAAGTAAAACAGAGAAACACTCTGATTAAAGAAAAATGTTTTTCTTCTCATTTCAAAGTGACTTTTGACCTTCCTGAGATAACACCACAGTCTCTGCAGAGTTGTCTGATTATTAATGGAAGGGATAACCTGTAATTTCTTAAAAATACATGCAAATATGATAGGCTTGGGTTACATAGGTGATGGATGAACTGAACCTTTCTTATCATGTAAAGAATAGATTTCTGTTAGCTTAAACTGTGTTTGTAGTATTAAAGTAGGAAAATATTAATCGTGCTGAAACAAAAAATTGAAGAAAATGGTGTGACTTACAAAATTTTATCCTCTTGTTGCTTTTTTTCAGTGTTACTTACCTTAAAATAATATTCAAAACCTTTTAAACCAAATATAACATGATTTGTAAGGCCACATGTGCTTTGCTTGGTTGCAACTATGGTATATTAAGATAGCTACTATTAAGAGGATATTTCACTTAGCAAAAAATTCTCTTTCTCCTCCATCTGGGTACCATATACCTCTGGAGCCCTGGGGATTCTCCACTTTTCTGTTGTGATGGCCGGCCTTTCAGCCAAAGAAGGCTGGACTGGCACTTCCTTTAGTGTATCAATACTGCTACTGTGTCAGCTGGAATGATCACCGCAGAGTGGCATGAGGCACTTCACCTGCGTGCCTTAAATATAATGCAAGTGTAGCACTCCCAGCCTCTTCTGGTGAAGGGAGTGAGAAATGAGACCTGGGAATTGAATTGAGCCTGGTCACTAACATGCAAGTAAGGCAGAGCTCCAATCAACAGCTGGTGATCTTTTTAGCTTTCATTTAACTTGTACAGTTTATGCATGTGTAAACAGCACAAATGGAACAGGCCTTAATAGGAACCTAGCACTGCCATGCTTCTCATCTTGAACAGCAGCTCTGAGTACATTTTCTCTCTTTCCCTTTATGTTCTCTTTTTCCTCCTTTTTGCGTCAATGGAAAAAGAAAATCAAAAACAGTTTTCAACTAAGTGCATCAAATGAAGCAGAGTAAAGAAAGCATTACTTTGCAGATCTACTAGGAGCTGTTCAGCCGTGCTTTGGCTGACTTCACTTTGCCACTACCATGACCCCCCCAAAACTCAGTATTCTATTACAGTAAATTACATGAGACTTCTTTTTTAACTTCCTTTTTTTTCTTGTTGAACTGTACTAGACAAAACATAGCAGAAAACAATCCTGAATTGGCATAATGGAAGACAAGGTGAACTCTCATTCCTCTGATGATGTTGTGTGCATTTTGGGAACATGCCCTCAGGAAAACCTCTCACCAGTATATCAGTCTCTCTCTCTTTTTTAAAAAGAGTAGAAGGATACTAAAGACCTGTCTGAAAAATCTGAAAATATGGCCATTTAAGGGTAAGGATGAAAATTGTGAGGTCTGGATAATATGAAGCACAACTGAATAACACTGCAGGCCGTTTGACTAGATATCAGAAGTATCATCAGTAAAATGTGCACTGTCAGTTTAAAATTAATATATTTTTTAAAAAGCAAAAATTAAAAAAACAAAGGTCTTGATTTGTGATATATCAAGGGAGCGCACCTTTTACTCTAATGTCTTGAAGATGGAGCTGGGGAGTCAGGAGACACAAGGACCATTCTCAACTCTGCTTTGACTTTGAGTGGTCTTTGGAAAGTCACTTAACCTCTCTGCCTAAATTTCCCAATCCATAAAATTGGGATAATAATACCCAAATGCTTTGTGGTTTAAAGTACTTAGAAATCTATGGATGAGAAGTGCTATAAAAGTGTAAAGTATATTAGCATCTTATTCAAAGTGAAATAATTTTAAAACTGATTACTTTTTACCATCTATTCTTTTTTAAATATTTTTTGCATTTAATCATTTTGGATAGAGAAATTAGTTTCATTTTCAGATTCTCATGCACTTGAACAATATTGCAGCGTTGGGTTTCCAACAATGTATAGAGATAGCAAATGCTATATGGAATGAAAAACAATTGGTAGAAACATTTCTGTTTATCTTTGGTTTTCTTTTTTTTAAAAAAAGCATTAAAATATCTAACTCTTGTGCATGAATTGACCTAAGTGTCCCTACAACTGAGTATTTCCATATTTTTAGGTTTAAGCTAGAATCTTAAAGTTGGACTGCAAAATGTGTGTGCTTGTGCACATGGTGTGAGAATGAGGGTTGTTGGTGAAGGAAGAAATATATTTTGAACCCACATCAGCAATAACAAAAGATGATAGTCTTCCTTGGTGCCTTCCCATGAAGGAATCTCTCAACTGATATAGCTAGTCACTCCCGGCTCCTTTGAAGTGTGTGGTGTTCTAAGTTGGGCTCAGGGCTTCTCATGGATAGGAGGGAGCAGGGCTGGTGGGTGGTGGGTCAAGATGATCCTGGCCAGTGGAGTAGCTTCTTGGGAGCTGTTATTTGACAATGTAATTTAGAGCAGCCCCCAAATTGCTCTAATTTATGTTGGGGTGGTATGGTCCTTGGCAGCCTCCAGGAATAGGGGGGAAGAGGTGTGGAAAGGTGGTGAAAACCACTTCTTTCTTCCCTCAGATGCAGTGACTGCTGTTCTGGATCAACTAAAAATGTGGAATCCCAAAACTTGGAAGAAGAGGCAATGGTAGGCAAATTATATTGGTAGCTGTTTGTGGGAGTTTGAAGATAGTACACCTTAGATTTGCCAGTGTAGAAGAAATCTGATTGGAGGCCCTTGCTACAGGAGAATGTAAGAGTTAGGCTTCAGGGAGGGCGGGGTCCAGGTGTGTAGGCCTTTGTCATGGGAGTACTAGAGGCTTAAGCAGTTTGGAGAAGGTCAGGAATTCTTGTCACAGGGGAGATGTGAGAGGATGTTGCAGTTGGTGGGAGGCAGTTGTAATGTAAGCATGGAGAAGGCTATTTTCACAAATCCACAAGAAGTCTATAAGTGCTGGACATTGGATCTTGAAATGTGTATATCATAGACTCCTTTCCCAGATGCCTTCATAATGCATGTTCACCTTTAAATCTTGTTATACTCTTTGCCTCAATGTCTTATTGCTCTGATTTACACAGGTTAAGTATCTGTTTGGCTAACAAAATAACTTCCACAGTTTTAAATTTGTTGCCTTTTTAATTTAATTGCATATGTCCTTATTTCATTACACAAAGGAATAAACTGGAGTGCCTGGCTGACCATCCCTAGTGTATTCATTCTTTGATTTTTTACTATCATGTCACTTCTTATTTACCTCCTCTCTAAACTAAATAGTCCTAACTTTTTAAATCTCTCATGTGGAACTGAAGGTAGGCTGACCCCCTGATTGGTGGTCTTGGTGGATATCTTTTAAATATATCATGTTTTTAGCATATTCAGCAGGGCTGGCTGAAAAATGTTGTACAAAATATTGTCTTGTTGAAAATTGGGGTTTCATTGACATTTGTGTCAAATCAGTCTTTTTGTGCAGAAAATTCCCATGGGGAAAATCAAACTGAACCATTTCATTTTGGTTTCTTGACCCAAAACAAAATGCTGCATGTTGGGGCAACACGCAATCTCTGCATCTGCCTGAGTTGCTGTGGTGCCTCATAGGAGTTGTAGTTTGGAGTTCCCCATGCCTTCATTAGGCACTGTGGCAATTCAACCACAAGGAGAGACCAACATGTATCATGGGGGAAGTAGTCCAGTCAGGAGCTGGGCCCTTAGGGGTATGTTGTTATGGGGATAAAAAACCTGCAGATAGCATGGGTCAACTGACTTGGCTCTGGGGCTGAAAAATTGCTGTGTAGATGTTCTGACTTGGGCTGTGAGGGTGAAGGGTCCCAGAGATCAGGTTCCAGACTGAGCCCAAATATCTGCATAGCAATTCTGAGCCCTGTGACCCCAAGTCAGCAGACTAGGGCCAGCTGTGGGTTTTTTATCCCTGTGTAGACATACCCAAGGGGAGAATGAAGGACTTGGAACTACAACTCCCATAGGACACCATGACAGCTCAGATGGACGCAGAGATTAATATGGACTCAAAACCAAAATAATTTTTTTTGAGAATCTCTAAATGTTTCTGTCATGGTTTCAGGGTAATTGCACCTCTGACTCATCTATGGTCTGCTTAAGGGATGCTGCCCTTCGATCTCAGGCTTCTAGCAACCACCTCTCTATGGACTGTGACCTGCGTCCCTCTCCCTCCAAACCATGGGGCATTTAGGCTTGCAGTCCCCCTGCACTTCACTGTGATTATCTGAGAAGGTCTGACCTTAGCTCAGATCTTGCAGTTTTGCTGTCTCCCAGGGGTTAAAATAGTTGTTTACCAGAGATCTGATAGCCTTCATAAAGCGAAGTACATTTATTTGACAAAAGCCTTATAGAGAAACTGCATCATAAAACAATAAACAATCTGTAAGCTTACATAATTTTACCAGGTGTCACCCATCTTCAACATGGAGATTTTCACGGGTTCCAGTCCTTCAAACCCTTCAACAGGGTTTGTCCCCTTGGTTAAAATTTATGTCAGTTTGTTGGATCAAAATGAAGGTCTTCTGGCAGTTCAGATTCACACGTTTATATAGTTTGAGGCCGTTGTTGCCCAGGCCTCTTGAAACAATCAATGCCTTTTTCTCCTGGGCATAAATCTTCAAAGATAGCATATCTGCATAACTGGCATTGGGATTTTTATTAATTTCTCCCTAGTGATTCCAGATTCCACAGAAAATCCACCCAGTGAGCCCGGAACACACAAATAAATATAGTGTGTATTGATACACAGGTCTCTGAATATTCCACAGGCCGGATTATCTGCCCTATCTCAATATCATAGTCTTATAAATTTTCATGCTTCCAAGGTCTGGTTCACAAAGAAGAGGCGGATGAGAGAGACAAGATGGGTGAGGTAATATCTTTTATTGGACCAACTTCTTTTGGTGGAAGGGACAAGCTTTCAAGATTCACAAAGCTATTCTTCAGGTCTGGGGAAGGTAACCAGAGTGTCCAAGCTAAATACAAAGTGGGATAGATTGTTAAACGTAAGGGTTTCACCCATGTTGTAGGAGACCACTGAAAATGAACACTCCTGCAGTTGTAGGACAAAGGAGAGTGTAGTGGGCAACAGTGTTTTACAAATGGTTCCAGTGAGTCACAAAACTAGTGTTTCTGTTAAGTCCATGGTTTATAGTTTCCAGCAGAGTTCTGAATTTAAGTTCCCAGGCTTATCTTTTGAAGGTGTCATGCAGGTTTCTTTTGAGGACAAGGACAGAGAGGTCAGATATTGAATTATTGCTTTGTGAAGTATTTGCCCATGGGTGACGAGGTGTTTTTGTCTTTTATCGTTTTTCTGTGTGAATTCATTCGAGAGCATAGTGCTTGTCTGGTTTCACCCACCTAGTTGTTGCGGGGGCATTGGATGCACTGATGAGGTACGCTACATGTGATAGGCATGTGTAGGACCCATCGCTTTTGAAAGGTGTGCTATGTGGGAGTATTTGTAATTTTAGCAGTGAAGACATGTCTGCAGGCTTTGCATCTGTTGTTAGGACAGGATTTGGTACCGCTTTGAGTTGTGGCCTAGTCTTTTGGGGAGCTTGCTTCTGATGATGAGCTTTATGAGGTTGCAGGATTGTTTGAAGGCCAGAAGAGGGGGGTCCAGGAAAGATTTATTTCAGGATGTGTTCCCCATTGAGTATATGTTATAACTGTTTGATAATACCCTGTATGGGTTCCAGTGTGGGGTTGTAGGTGATAACCAGAGGTGTGTAATCAGTGGTTGTTTTTCCCCCCTGTTTTGAAGCAAGTTCTCTCTGGGTGTTTGGATGGCTTTCTATGATGTGCAATCTCCTTCTCTGGTGGAGTGTCCTCATTTGATAAAGAGGTTTTAAGTGTATCCCAGACTTTCTCTTCGGAGCATATTCTAGACTATCGGAATGCTGAGATAACATTTATAAAATTGATGCAACCGTCTCAAATATATGCCCGTGTCTGTCATATCTGTCAATTTCCTTTAGATTAAAAATGTTACAATGAAATGTGTCAACATTTCCAGACTGAACTTCTCATTCTGTGGAAAGTTAAAATATTTTGCCCCCCTTCCCTCCCCCCCCTTTTTTTTTTTTTTGAATGAAAACGTGTTGAAGCACTGGAATTTCTGGGGAATGGAAATTCTGTTTTTCAGTCAGCTCTAATATTAAAGTCCAGAACAGATAGGTGTGAGCCATTGTGCTTATTATTGCAGATCATGACACACTCCCACAAGTGCCTAATCCATCTAAGGCAGTGATGTTAAATCTGTAGCCCTTGAGGAAAACTTTAAGTAAAAAGTTTTGTATATAATTATGAAGTTAAATTTCCTCTCTGAATTACACTCTGCAATTTTTAAACTGATTTGTTAGAATCAAGCCTGTCACTATGGAGAGGAGGCACCACCTCTCCAGTTGCCTCCTACTGCTTCCTCTGCAGCCTCAGAAGCAGCTTGGGTATGAGCTGGGAGCACTCTGAGTAGTTGCTGTCTTTTTCTGGCTGTTCAGCAGTTTCCTGCTGGCTGCATCACAGGGGGGAGAAGAGAGTAAAGCTGCTTGCTCCATTACCTACTTACCTGTTGGGCTATGGGAGCTGCAGGGAAGAAAGGAGACTCTCCTTTGCAGTGATGCATTCAGGAATCTTGACAATGGGTAGGCTGCTGATGTGCTGAAACCACATACTATTATGCTGACTGATATTGTCTCACTGTTTCCTTGTGCTCCCTGGCCTCCTGTATCCATCTGTTGTCACTTGTCTTATACTTAGATTCTAAGCTCTTTGGGGCAGGGACTTGTCTGTTTCTACCTCTGAGCACAATGAGTTCATGGTGCGTGACTAAGGCTTCTAGGTGCCACAATAATACAAATAGATTGATGGCCTCTTACTGAGCCTAAGGGAATGTGTAGGAAAGGATGGCTCCCCTCCCCTCCACAGCCACACAGGGCAGTCCAGGAAAGGGGAAAAGGAGGAGAAATTTAAAACCAACAACCAGTTATGACTTCTCTAACCTGGGCTAAAGCCCAGAACCAGGAATTGTAGGGACTGCTGTAACTTGTATCATCTGGAAACAATCCCCTATGGAGCACCCACCCCCAGCTGTGCACTTCCTCAAAGTGCACTTCCTCTTCCTGCCCTGCCCGCTCCACACCCACTACATCAGAGGCTGCAGTAGAGCTGGTGTCGGAACTGCCTCTGCCAACTCTACAACTTCTGCCCCACGCTAATGAACTCCCCAACAGGAGACTTGCAGGTGGCTTTCACTTCTTTGTGCTGCCTCAGAATCTGCCCTAAAATACTGACTGTGCCCCCCTGATCTTTTTAAATAAAATGTTCGGCTGCTCAAAGGTGTGTATCTATATAGAGAGAGCACCAGTCACTGAATTGTCTAGGTAATATCTCGTATTTTGTGTGTTTAGGAACTGTAGATGCTGACGTTTACAGCTAGCTCACACTAGACTGATGCCTGGATATGTTAAAACTAATTCAAAACCCCCTTGCCTTGATCAAAGCCATTGTGGAGGAGGTAATACTGAAACCATTAAGGTAACTAAGACAGCTGGTGAGACAACCTCCACCAGCAATGTCATTTCTCTGGAAATAGCACCAATGGATTTAAAATTTCAATTGTCATTACTTATCTGTAAGAGGATGGTCTGTCCCTTTAACGGCTGGGGGTCCTGGGGCCAGCCAGCACTGTTCAGTTGTCAGACCCAGCAATTATAAAAGCCAGAAAGTGGCTCAGTTGGGGAAGGGAAGCTGGTCCCTTCAACAGGCCGGGCAGCAGAGTTGCTCAGGGGAAGAGCTTTTGGTGGTGTTTTGTGATTTTTTTTTTTAAATGTGACTTAGTCATGCATTGAGGGAAGGGCCTGAAAGAGACTTGTCTGTGGTGTTAGTTCTTCCTGGGCTGGGGACAGACAGGTTAGCAGGCCTATGCTATCAAATTAAAGAGAAGAAATCATAAGTGGAACAGGATGTCAGTGTACTAAATGACCTGTAGGAATGGAAACTTCAAGGTCTAAAAAATTCTCACTACATAATAACTTATAATGCACACTTAGGGCCTGATCCAATGGCTATTGAAGTCAATGGAAAGACTCTCATTGACTTTAGTGGTCAAAGGATCAGATCTTTATAGCATGGGTCTTCAGCCTGGATGTTGTGAATAGGCCTGGGGGTAATGACTGCCCTTACCTTCTCTATGGCTGAATGGGAGATACAACAAACAATAGTTTGGAGGCTTAACATGGGGTCACCCTATACAATGCTTTGAGAACCACTGATGTAGGATAAAAACATTAAGGCTGGGTTTTCAATGGGACTTGTGTTCCAAGGAACTTTCAATGGGACTTGTGTTCCAAGGACACTTAGTTGCTTTTGAAAATTTCAGCTTAAGTGCCTAATAAATCACATGTAGATTGGAGCTTTCAGTTTACAGATAAACCTATTTTCCTTTGGGTTGAGGTTGGCCTCCACTGGGCAGTAATGCCTCCTGTGGCTTTTGCAGTCTCTATAGTTCATAACTAACAGGTTCATAACTGGTACAGATGCTGTGACTCAAACTGTGACCTTGACACAGAGGAAGCTGGGTTGATGTTGATGTGCCATGCATCCATGACATTCAATCTATTGTTTCTACCAGTGAGAGTTCTCCCTTAAGAACAGTAGCAATTTGACTTGTTCCTGTGAAATTCATTCAAGTGTATTCTTTCTCTCCATTTTGAATTTGATTTGGGGTGTCTCAGGCACATACAGCATATAAGGAAAAGAAGTAAATTCCTAAGAAGATAGCAGCCCGTAGTGCTCTATTTTTTTGGGTTTATTGTAAGGGGAGGAAGTTTTGTGCAAAACACTTATCTCCCACTTTCTGAAAAGGGTCTTACAATGTCAGGCTGGAAATGGGGAAAGACAGCTATTTGACAAAGACAGTTGTTTGTGGCTAAGTATTTCTTGTTCTTTGAGTGTTTCATTAAAATGAAAATGTTTTTCTGTCTCACACATACAAGCTATCCTGCAAGTGAGTGTGACAAATCTCCGCAGGAATGAGATCAGAGCGCATTTCTCTGTCCCTTTCTCTCTCCTATATCTATCTTTGAATTTGGAATGTATCTTATCATACTTCTATGTGACTTGATGTTCCATTGTATTCTATTCTTGTCCTTGCAGTGTGAGTGACAACTGTTAAGCATGGCCCAAGGAGCCACTGATCAAAGTAATGTGGAAACTGCTGACCCAGAGGAGAGTTCTCCAAATATGATTGTTTACAGAAAGGTAATGAATTTGTGCTTGTTTTTAAAAACTTTCTGTGCCATCTGTAGAAGGATCCTATTGACCCTTTAAAAGTTAAATATATCTTTTATTCGGTTTGAGAGCATGTATTTTACATTTCATAAGGCAGCAAATACTTATAAGATTTGAGGGCTGATGTTTCTCTATGCTTGCAAGTACTACTTTTTTGTAGATGTAATATATAAACATTTGTTATATGAAATGACTAGACCAATGCTAATACAGTTTGCAATTCATATTTTTAATAGTGAAGCAATTATTTACCTATTCAATTTACTAAAAATTACATGCTTTATGACCCTTATCCAATATATAGTCTGTTCTTCCATACAGTGGGTTAATTACAAATTTTTAAACGACCTGATGGTACCTCTGAGGTAACTGATGTATGTATTTAAGAACCATGGTGCTTAAAACGGGAGGTGGAAATGACTTGAAATCCTGACTGGTAATTTATCTCAGTTGGCAGCATATGAAGCTTAACTTATAAAACTGTAGCATAAAACCCCAACAGTATTGTTTTTATTTTTTTTTAAACAGATGGATATAGTACCTTCATTCACTGTGATAAAATGTCTCATTTTGAAGTACTCTGGGGGTGGAGGAGTTAAAGCTGAAGGAAAAACAATCTTTTAAATTATAGCTATAAGAGCATTGATTTATTTTCAGATTTGTGTGTCCGTGGGCTACGGAATTGGGTCTCTCTATAAGGAACAGTAAAACACTGAAAATGTTTTCTATACAGTGTGGGAAACTGCTGACTAAAAATGAAATTTCTTGCGTAAATCAGGAAAAACTATGATCTACCATCTGTTTATCTGTGCCCTGAGAGAAATGCTGAATTTTATTAAGTTACGTCATTCAGCACAAATGACATTTGCATATATAGAACAGTCCTAATTTAAATTATTTTTACTCATTTCTTTGTTTAACAAAATGGTTATAAATAAGGGAAATATGCTTTTGTCATATTCCAAGATTTTGTTTTTCACTGCACGATTGTGATCTCAGATAATTTTTCATATGCTGGAAAATAATTTGGGTTGCATCCACAGCATCAAGCTTTGAACTTGCTGTTTTTGATAACCTTGGTTTGGATTTTGTTGTTGCATGTTAGATCTGGAATGTGAATGTTAACCTACTACAGTTCTCTGAGTAATTATGTGTTTTCGTTTTGGCTTTAAATGTGATATAAATTCATTTAAGCTGCTAATTGAAAAGTAGCTGTAGTTGTTTACCATCAGCTATAGCTACCCTGATTCCACGATCTGAAAGGTCCAACCACCACCATCAAGCTCATCAGGGACCTGTACTTTGAAGGAGGCCACCAAGTTTCTGGTTTCATCACCCAGAATTGAGGGCCTTGGTTCCATTTGAGACACTTTATCCAGTCCTGAAAATGTGATTTTACTTTACTATGTTCACCAGTTTTCTATTCCTCACATAGTTTTTGCACTTATAAATGTATTCAGTTTCTGTGGCTGCTGCTAGTTCACTATTATCACTGTAAAATAATTGTTGCGTGATCTGCAATATTAATGGGGAAAAATGCTCCTGCCATTTGATTAATTTCTCTACTCTGGGTACACCAGATGTCAGTACTATCACAATTTCATCCATACTCCATCCAAGTGCACTTGTACTTCTTGATTAGCATGTTCCATATATCATTCAGTAATACTGTTATTACACTAATGTATTGCTGTGATTTTTTTTTCTGGTGCTGGGTTTCGCTGAGGATGGTGCTTTTGTGTTTAGGGCTGGTAAGTGCTGTTTTTTCAACATAGCTCATCCAGTAGCTGTCTAACTTTCTGAGCCTTTGTAGTTGTCTGTTATTAGTGAATTTGTTATGTGTGCAAGTGTCACAAATATAAAGGGAAGGGTAACCACCTTTCTGTATACAGTGTCATAAAATCTCTCCTGGCCAGAGGCAAAATCATTTCACCTGTAAAGGTTTAAGAAGCTAAGGTAACCCCGCTGGCACCTGACCCAAAATGGCCAATGAGGGGACAAGATTCTTTCAGATCTGGAGGCAGGGGAACAAAGGGTTTGGTCTGTCTGTGTGATGCTTTTGCTGGGAACAGATCAGGAATGCAGCCTTACAACTCCTGTTAAGTTAGTAAGTAATCTAGCTAGAAATGTGTTAGGTTTCCTTTTGTTTAATGGCTGGTAAAATAAGCAGTGCTGGAGGGAATCTATATTCCTGTTTTTGTGTCTTTTGTAACTTAAGGTTTTGCCTAGAGGGATTCTCTATGTTTTGAATCTGATTACCCTGTAAGGTATTTACCATTCTGATTTTACAGAGGTGATTCTTTTACCTTTTCTTTAATTAAAATTCTTCTTTTAAGAACCTGATTGATTTTTCATTGTTCTTAAGATCCAAGAGTTTGGGTCTGTGTTCACCTGTACAAATTGGTGAGGATTCTTATCAAGACCTCCCCAGGAAAAGGGATGTAGGGCTTGGGGGGATATTTTGGGGGAAGATGTCTCCAAATGGGCTCTTTTCCTGTTCTTTGTTTAAATGCTTGGTGGTGGCAGCATACCACCACCAAGGACAAGGCAAAGTTTGTACCTTGGGGAAGTTTTTAACCTAAGCTGGTAAGAATAAGCTTAAGGGGTCTTTCATGTAGGTCCCCACATCTATACCCTAGAGTTCAAAGTGGGGAATCAGGGTTAGTTTGTACCTTTCCAAGGAAAGTGTTTTGTTCCTTATTCCTCAGCTGCAGAATAAGAGTATTAAAACCCAATTCTCTCTTTTCCTTATCCCTCCAAAGAAAGAAGCCAACACTTGAATGTCAAGAATGTAATGTGTAGGTTATTTATAGGCTGCTGGCATGTCTCCCCAGCCCAGAAAGGATTCATGCCATACCCAGTGTCTGTTCAGGTTTTTCTTCAGGACACCATTTACTGAATGCATGGACGATCTTCAGCAAATCCCCAAATAAAACAATTTAACATAAAGCCAACAGCTAACTTTCCCCTGACCCAGGGGCTCCTTGCTAGAGCCCTCCCTGTTCTAGCCATCTCTTCCCTATCCTCCTAGATGCCATCTGCCTGGGATTCCCCCTGGTCCAGGGCCTGCCACGCAAGCCAGCCTTCTTCCTTTAGCTTCCAGCTCCCCTTCAACTGAGCTCTTTCAGCCTTTACAGGAATCAGGTCTTATTAGGTAGTTACCTGACCCCCTTCCCAGCTGGGTCTGATAATCCCCTCTACCAGCCCAAACACCTGTTCTTAAAGGGGCTCTGCTTCAGAACAGGGCTGTCTGGCCCCAGATCCCTCGCCCCTTAAAGGGGCAAACCATCTTGTTATAGTCACCATTTAGTTTTATGTCTCTGTACACATAAACATGAGGATAAAACAAAATGAAGTTTCTTAGCTCTAATTAGTTTGTGCTGCTCTTTACAGTGGCTTGCAAGCCTCCTCTTTACTGTTCTGGTTGCTATTTGAATCAGGTTCTTTGAGAAATCCTTTTTATTTCTGTTTCCTTCAGAATTAACTTTCTGGTGCTGAGGCTGATAATAGTCACAAGGCATGTCATCACTGAATGTTGAAAGGGCACTCTCCAGCAGCTTCCTTCAAAACCAGCAGCCCAGCTCCCATCTTACAACACACTCTTGTCTGGCTGGCTGCAGGGCCTTGTTCACCTCATCAGAAAAGAAGTCTGTGTTCTGTAGTGATACCGCTCTGTCAGTCACAGAAGGTGGTTTCCAGTCAGCTAAAGCTCATGCTACCCTCCTATCTCTGTGTGTACCTCAAGATGTAGCCCAGAGAAGCCAACAGGTCTGTCAGATAGGGTGATGTGGGCTGGATTGTAATAAGTGCCTGCTGTAATTTGTCTTGTTTTGTGGAGCTTTGGGCAGGGGTGAAAATAAGATGAAAGACTTACCGGTACGGGGCCCCAGAGTTGGGCCCTTGGAAGGGGCGGGGCCTCGGGCGGAAGGGGCGGGGTTGGGAGGGTCAGCCTCCCGCAGCTTGCCCTTCCATGCTGCCTGGCCTGCACCAGCTGGGGCTCCAGCGGTGATTTAAAGGGCCGTGGCTCCAGCTGCTGCTGCAGTAGCGGTAGCCCCAGGCCCTTTTTAAGTGACTGGATTCTGGGGCAGCTGTCCCTTTTGCCCCCCCCCCCATCGGTGGCCCTGTGGGGTGAGGGGCAAAAGGAGCAGTGACGTTAAAGTGCTGCCACGGCAGTGCTTTAACATCAGCTGTGTACAGGTACTGGTGGCCACTTCTTACCGGTACACCATACCAGCCTGTACTGGCCCACTTTCACCTCTGGCTTTGGGACTAGTTGAGAATTTTACTGCACTCTGCCAGCCACATTTGATTCCTGCCACTCATGTACTGAACTGTGACTAAAAACTAGTAACAATACTTTTTGTGTGGCTCTGGCCATGTCTGGCAAAGACGTTGGATTTTGCTTTTGATGTGATTACAGCACATAGGAAAATTTTTAATTTTGTGTTTTTACAATTGTATTTAAAGCACATTCTTTTATCCTTTAGCCTACTTTTCATGGAAGCAGGAGTTGTCTAAACACAAGGGCTTTCACTGGAAGTGAGTGCCATGCTGCTGCTTATTTCTATTTGTGGATGGTGCTGAGGGTGGTTCAGGAAGAGGGAGAAATGCAAAAGAAGGCTGGAAGAGGAAAAACAATAGCAGAAAGTATTAATTCATTTTCAGGGCTGTCACTTTTCCTTGAAATCCAAGCTCTGGTGTATTTTTCTAAAAATCTAGCCCCTAAAAGTTCAAACTCTGTGGACCATATCAAGAGAGGAAGCATTCATTGATGCCATCTGGCATTAGTAAATAAACAAAACAAATCTGAGTGACTCATTACCAGAAATAAATTGGTGAATTTGGACAGAGTTCAGAGTAGCAGCAAAAAATGATCAGGGGGCTGGAGGGAAAGATATATGAGGAAAGAGTAAAAGGCTTGACTAAGGAGGGCCATAGCATTCTAAAATATTCAAAGAATGTAAGCACGAAGGAGGGATAGGAATTGATTCAGGTAGTAGTTGAGGAATATAACCAAGAGCAATAGGATGAAATAAAAAAAATGAAACTCTAGACTGAATATCAGAGTCTCTCAGTGA
This sequence comes from Lepidochelys olivacea, assembly GCF_965140295.1. Taxonomy (NCBI): domain Eukaryota; kingdom Metazoa; phylum Chordata; order Testudines; family Cheloniidae; genus Lepidochelys; species Lepidochelys olivacea. The sequence goes on from NC_140416.1 coordinate 63,234,082, forward strand.
GATCTCTTAGGCTGCGGAATAGTCTCCCAGGGGAAGTTTGTAAGTCTCATTGATTGAGATATTCAAAGCTAGACTGAACAAAGCTCTAAAGAATACATCATAGGGAACAATCCTGCATGGGCGGGAGATGAATTGGATGATCTAATAGGACTTTTCTACCTCTGGAGCTCAGTTTTGCCAGATACACCTGGAATTTTTGGCAGCAGTGAACTGTTTAAATTGTGAATTTTTGTTGTTACTCATTTGGTCTTTTAAGTAAGCAATAAAATTCAATTTCAAAAGGCAGTTGCTGTTATGAGTAATTTTAGTGGGAATTTGCAGCTGGCACCTGACACATTTAAGAAGTTTTAGTGGTCTGCTAACCTCAATGTTTCTCTGTCTTGCCACTTTTTAAACATTTCCATTTCTTTAAAAAAAGGTTAGTTAAAATTTTTTTTAAAAATAACTTTTACATTCGCAGCCTGTGTTCCAGGTAAACTCTATGGAAACAGAACTGGCAAGCACTTTGAATGTAAGAAGGCAAGCAAATCTGGAATGGTGATGTGGAGAGGACTACTAGGAGAAGAACAGAGAGGGTATATTAACCGGGAAGACAGAGAGTGAGAGACCGGAATAACAGTGTTGCTGGTTCAAATTGGTAGAGGATAGAGGTCAGGTTAGATGGGGGAAGTAAAAAAAGTAGAGCAACAGGCAGTAACAAAACTTAACTGCACATGATAGGACAGGGCCAACAAAGAAAGTAACAGAAAGCCACTAGTCATCACCTATAGCCCCCAACTAAAACCTCTCAAGCGCATCATCAAGGATCTACAACCTATCCTGAAGGTGCAGAGCTGGGTAGGGTGCCTGCCTGCCCCACACCAGCCAGAGGCCTGGTAACCCTACAATATCGGGATGAATGGCATCCCGATTGTACATCGGTTGGGATGCGGGACAGAGAGTTAAATATTGCGACAGTCCTTATGCTTTGATTATTTAAAAGAGTTAACCATTGATTATTTTATATAGCTTTATAATGTTTCCTCTAAGGTAAACAGTCCCAATTGTTTCCATCCGATGAAGTGAGCTGTAGCTCACGAAAGCTCATGCTTAAATAAATTGGTTAGTCTCTAAGGTGCCACAAGTACTCCTTTTCTTTTTGCGAAGAAAGACTAACACGGCTGTTACTCTGAAACCTGTCATCTTTCTCCATGAGAGTCTTTTCCATGCCCCTAACATTCTCGTCACCCATCTCTGAATGCTCTCTATTTCTGCTATATCCTTCTTGAGATGTTTTAAGATGTATAAAGATGGGTCTTTTATACACAATAAAACTACAAAATTTCAATGTGTATAAAAGACCCTTTCTCCTTCATTCCCCTCCATTGTCCACTACTGATATGTACCCCAAGGTACTGTAGAACAATAACATCCCTCTCCTCTCTGCTCTAACCACACATGCTTCCCCTTAACATGCTAAAATTGTCCACTGTTGAACCACAATAAGAACTTGCAGAGTAGGATCATGTCCTGTGTACCTTATATACCAACTCAGTTAAAACTTTTGTCACTTATTGAAAAACAGAGAAGTTCCCAAACAAAATCCTTTGTAGAGTTAAGGTTAAAGGTGTTTCAGTAGACCCAAGCTAACCCCTAAAATCATTTTATACTTCCTTTTAAAAATTGTATACCTCTTATATAAACCCCCAATGTTAAAATCTGGTAAGTTACAGTCTAGTGATCCAACCACAGTAGGAGTAGTGCTGAACTGGTCTCAACTGGAAGTTATTCTTTGCATCTTGCATCTCCTTCCCTCCCTCCTTGTTCCACACTTGTCATTTCCTAAAATAAACCAGCAGAACACTTAGTAATTTCCTTTTCCTACTTCTCCTCCCTCATTTCTGCCTGGCTACTTTGAATGGATATCTGTGAAAAATGTTGTCATCTCCGTTTGCCCTGCTGAAGTGTGTCATCGGCTGCAGTGTGACAGACCTGCGTAGATCTTCCTGAGCTGAGCTAGCACAGCGGACCTTTTGCTTAATGGGTAGGGAAGCTATGTGATGAAGTGCATTGTCATGGTTTGAATTCTATAGCTGCAGGATATATATTAACGATCCTTAAGTTTGTATAATATGACAAAATGTTGGTCTGTGGAAGCTGTGATGTTGATTGTCAAAAGCTGTCCTGCAGCGGCTTAGAAACGTGAATACCAGCCTCAGGACAGACTGTTAGGAAGCAGGGCATACCCCCCCGCCCCCCCAGATGGCTGTAAGTTCTATACTTAGATTTCAACAGCCAGGTATCAAGTGTAAACTCCTTAGGCACTATAACAGCTTAACCATGGAGTCTCAGACAATCCCCTCAAATACCCTGGTCTATCTTGCCATGCAGGTGGGCCTGCCTTTGTGATAGATGGTTACTTACACCAAAAAATCACAATTATATTCAGGTTACTCCCAGTCCCAAAGGATGGTCCCTTACCATTACAATTGCACTTGAGATCTTACAGCAATGACAAAGCTTGTAGCCAATCCTATAATAAGCTATCCAAAGATCTATTAACTAGGAAAAAGAAACAAGAGAGTTATTTACAAACTTAAAGCTGGTAAATATACACACATGAAGGATTCAGAGTAACAGCCTTGTTAGTCTGTATTTGCAAAAAGAAAAGGAGTACTTGTGGCACCTTAGAGACTAACCAATTTATTGGAGCATAAGCTTTTGAAGTGAGCTGTAGCTCACGAAAGCTTATGCTCCAATAAATTGGTTAGTCTCTAAGGTGCCACAAGTACTCCTTTTCTTTTTACACATGAAGGAGTTAGTCTTAAGTTTCAAAAGGTAATAGAAGCTTCTATAATAAGGAAGCTCTGTATGTCCTTTAAGGCTAACCCAGGCCAAGCACTGGGGGTCCTTTGCTTATGCTTAGAAATCTTGCCGACATAGAGTCCAAGCAGCACAGCGATACAGTTTCTTCTTAGTAGGGATTTCTATTCCTTGCCCCTGAGAATTCAAGCTGATTGGGTAAGTTCACATGCATGTTTCCCCTTCGGGGTGGGGGGAGAGCGATCAGCAGTCTTTTGTCCTCTCATTTTCCATAGTGGTTTATCTGAGGTTCATGGGCCTTCTTTTGTTTGCCGCAGGAGGTGTTATCTCCTGCCCAGCTAGTATTTCACACTTGGTAATGTTTCTCTCCTGACTGGTGGTTTACGGTCAGAGCAAACACTTTTACAGTTACAGAGCAAACACTTAAAGATTATCTGATAACATGGGATACAGGTGATATAAGTGAGATTAATGCATGCAGCAATTTGCAAGCATTTCATAAAGTCTAAACACTAGACACATTTTTGTAAATCTAATACCTATTTATTTAAACCATACTAATATACAGGTGAGCCAGCTATGTATTCGTCAGTGTTCTGTTGAGGCCTAGGGACCTTGGTCTGAGCTGGCACCTGGTCTACCTGTGGCATATTGATCTCCACCTTTAACGCCACACCACTAAAACTTTGAACAAATGGCAAAAGGAGCATATCTTAAAAACCAGGTGTTGGTGGTGCAGGTACATTAACTAAGATGTGCCTATGTTGTGGGTATTTTTGTATTTGTATTATAATAGCATCTAGAGACCTCATCTGAGATGAGGGCTCCATTGTACGAGGCACTGTGCAAACAAAGTTAGGTAACAATTGTTCATGCAAATAGGAAGATGCATGCCAAACAGTCATTAGGCAGCAAATAAGTCATTTGCTTATGCTTTTCTCTAATATATGAATGCATTTGAAGTAAGCGGGTAAGCACATAGTGCATATGTGCAATAATTTTTGTTTGTTTTGCACACACACATGGACCTCTTTACTTTTGAAATATTGTCCCTTAACTCCCGAGTATTGCTTCTCTGCTTGGAGCAATACTTTTCGCTTAGCAGATAATTCATAAAATTAGACTTTTCTTCATACTTTTTTGCAATCTTCTTCATTTTCAGTGAGTTGAGTGTCTCTCTTTTATTTACTTGGTTTTACTGTCTTTTCTGGCTCTCTTTTCCCTTGTCCCTTTTGTAACTCTAATGATAAAACTGTCTCTTGGGAGCTATCAGAGACTAATGACAGTGATCCATTGTCATAATTTTTCTCAAATGCTTAGGGACTGAGAAAGGATGAGTGAGGACCAGGAGCTATAAAACCCATTTTTGGAGTTGTCCTAGTAGCCAGTGTGTTTTGCAGGAGAGCGGGGACGATGTTAAGGGCAGTTCAGCTAGAGGCCTAGGTATACCAGCATTAGCACCTGTAAAATTCCTCATATTTGTTAGGAGGAGTCCTTTTCTCTCTCTCAACATCTTTCTCATATCATTCCATGTGTGTTTGCTGTTGCTAGCATTTTTCAGACATTATGGTCTTGGAGTCTTTTCAGTATGTTTGCTGTTTTATTTTCACATGTTTTGTGCAAATAGCTAAATATGAATGTTTTGTTTTCTTTCTGCCTAAATCATCATTAAGCATTGGATTGTTCATTTAAAAGCCAAACCAAACTGAATTGAGAAACTACTGAGCTGAACAAACAATATTAATACTTAAATATAGGCTATCTCATGCTTTTTAGCAGCAATTTCTAGAAACAAAAAGGCATCTACTATTGGCCCATCCGTATTTTTACCTCATTTTTAATCAGGTTGTAACATATGTAAGCAGGGGAATAGTCCCGCTATTGTGGGGAACTTTCCTGGCTTCTGCACTACCCCGGTGAAGTGGGCTAGTGAAAGGATCTGAGTCCTTGCTCCCACTTCCTTTACCCAGTGGCCTCCCTGCCCTTGAGAACTCCCCTTCCACTCTCCTGTCTGGCAGAGTCCTCGTAACCCCAACAAGGCTGGGCCCAGGCAGGATTCCTGGGGGGCTCAACCCCCAACCCTAATGTGGTCACCTAGGACAAGGACTAGGGTGTCCCCACTCCAGGGTACTCTCTCTGCGCTGGGCACTTCTCTGACCCACTGACCAGTACATACAAGTTAAAGCAAATGCAAGTTATTTAATCAACAATTTTAAAAAGAATAAGGAAAAATGGGAAAGGTTAAAGGAAACACATCAACCCGCTCTGTGGCAGGGAACATCGCAAACAGTGTCTCTGGAATGTCAGGGCAGTTCACAGTCTGTTACTTGTAAGTCCCAGGCCTCCCTTTCAGGCCTGGCTTTGCTGTAGGGATGCTGTGGGCTGGACACTTGCTCTGGTGGTGGCCACACGCTCTCAGGCTCTAAGTGGTAGGACCCTTCTTCCCAGTGTCGCCCCCGCCCTGTCGGGTTATGATCCAAGCCTGGCCTGCAGAGCCTCTTGGCTGAGGCGTCTCCCTGTGCTGGGCCTGCTGCCCAGGGTCCCCCTCGCTCTCCCCAGCTGCTCACAGCACCCAGCTCTGGACTGCTCCAGCTCCAGCTGCACCACTCTGTCTCTGCCCTGCTGCTGCTGCTCTGCCTCCAGCTCCCTGGGCTGCTTCTTTGGCCCCTCTGGCTCTGGTTGCTACAGCTCTGCTCCCAGGACAGGTCTGCTCTGCAGGCTGCTTCTGTGACTCTGCTCCCAGCACTGACCTGCTTCGTGGGCTGCTTTTCTGGCCCCTCTGGCTCTGGTTGCTGCAGCTCTGCTCCCAGGGCAAGTCTGCTCTCTCTGGGCTGTGCCTCTGGCTCTGGTTGCTGCAGCTCTGCTCCCAGGGCAAGTCTGCTCTCTCTGGGCTGTGCCTCTGGCTCTGGTTGCTGCAGCTCTGCTCCCAGGATAGGTCTGCTCTCTCTGGGCTGTGCCTCTGGCTTTGGGGCTGCGTCTCTGCTCCCAGGACAGGGTCTGCTCTCTCTGGGCTGCTTTTCTGGTTCCTCTGGATCTGGCACAGCTCTGCTCCCCAGCTCAGCTTGGGCCCCTGCTTTCTCCTTGCTCAGCCCCCACTCTGTCTGACCCAGGCAATTCCAGCTCACACGGAGGATGGGACCTCCCTGGCCTCCTGACTCCCTGATTAGCCTGCTCACCCTGTCATTCAGGCTAACCTGGAGCATTGGCCTCTTCTCCTCCTGTCAGTCTCAGGGTCCTGATTCCCCATCGACCCTTCCCCCTTTTTAGTACTGGGAGCTAGCCAACCAAAACACCCCCACTGAATGTTAGTAAGGGGGCAACAGTCCCCTTACACAGAGATGACTTCAGATAGGGTTCATAGCTACGTAAATAACTCTTGGTTCCTACAGTGTGAGTGCACTATATTTGAATCTTGTTTGTGAGCTAGGCTGTATGGGAATAATTATAAGGCCTTGTCTGAATTGTAAGTCTGTCTTTTTACATAATATGTAGATGGGATCACCTAGCTGTGCTTTTGTAACTAGGTTAGCCAGTCCTCCCTCTGAACTCCAGGACTTTATGCAGAAGGACACCCCAAAGAGCTCCAGGTGTAAAGTGGCCCTGGCACCAGCAACTCAGGGAATGGGAGAGCTGTTCAAATTTTTGCACAATGCACCAATGCAAATATAGATTTGTAGTTTGATAGCTGTGGACTAGCCATCATGGTTGACACATGGTTGTACTGGTAAAATGGTTCAGAGTGAACATTTTGGATTATGATAGTCGTCACCATGTCAGATGAGTGTTTCAGAGCCTTATTACTCATATTCCCTCCATTTTTTCCCAGTTCTCTTGCCCCCCCCCTTATTCTCCTTTCTTCACCCTTCTTCCTCAGTTTTTTTCCTCAATCTCCCTTTTTCTTCTCACAATTTTCCTTTCATTCTTGTCACTCTTTCTTCCACTTAAGTATCTTACTCCTTTGTAATTCCTGCATTCCCATGTTATGCCCCCGAGTTCTCTATATTCCTCTACCCTTCTCTTCTCCCCTACCGCTAAGGTCCAGAGTGACCCAAAAATCCTCCTCTAGTGCTGAGTCCCTGAGCAACCTGAAGATCTGCTGGAAGCATAAAAGCCAGTTCCTGCTGCTTTGTGCCTAGATGCCAGAGGTAGGTTCTTAGGTTTTTAGAGGCCCATGCAAGAACTAAACATGACAGTCCAACCCCCAGAGAAAAAGTGGGGAAAGACATGAATGACAGAATGAAAAATGCTCCGCAAAGCCTATTAATTCTGCCCCAGTCAATAAATATTCTTTCCCTCAAATTAAATTACTGCTTCCTCCCACTAAATAAGTGAATTCATGATAATGCCACACCTGTTCTGGCTGCTCTCTTGGATTCCTGGAGGTCCTCAGCCTTCCTGCTACTCTGCTCCCTCATTTCACTCGTCCCTTTTGAGAAAGAGATAGTGGTATATGCATGAAGCTGCTCCTTGCTTCCACCTCCTGGATGTTGGCTGGGGTGCACAGAGCCAGGAGTGATGAGATGTCTCAAGATTCTAGTAAAAACCTGGTGTCACAAGAACTGAGCGGAAGTCTGGGACTGCCCTACTTAAGCTACATGACTTCATTAAACCAGGACCTCTGGTTCCTATAATCACAGTATAGCTCTCTGGCATCAATCACACATTTATTTTTATTATACTCCTGTATATTCTGATTTGGACCCATCTCTTGGGTATAATGGCTCCTTCCGTACACAAACCATTGGAGCTTTTGTTTCTCAGGGTGCTATGAATGGAAACAACCTGTACTTTGTAGAACAGATCTTAGATGACTTCAGTAGTTAGCTTTTCTGACTAACTCCCTTCTCCTTCATACAGTGCATCTGATAATCTATTAATCCCTCAGAAAAACATTTCTCCCTTTATTTTAATGTTCTCATCACCCCACGCACAGAAAACTGTGATGGAATATAAAATAGTTTCTAATCACTTGATGCAATGTAAATCATGACTAAATCACTAATTATTTCTTTAAAATTCTCTTTATAAAAAAATTAAATATGAAATAATGGATCAGCAAGCAGCCATGTTGTCAGTTTGATGGCATGTGTCAAGAGGGTAAGTCTAGAGTTGCAGCAGGAGATTTCCACAACTGCTTTTTTCCCCTTTTTTAAAAATAGGTTACATATTTCTCTAGTGGTCTTTGATTTAGTGCATACTGTGTATCCAGATAATATTGCTGATCCTCGACCTCAAGTATCATCTTCCTGTGTCTCTGGCTGCTGCTCTGGTCATCTTTTGATGATACATGTGAACAGGCTGAATTTATTTATCTTTAAAATGGCAGACCTTCCCACACACCCCCTCCAGGATTGCACGGCTGCCCAACACACACTGTGATTAAGTGAATTTTTCTGTAGTCCTTTAAGGAAGTCGTAATAATCACTGAAGGTATCTTCAAATATATCTGGGCTGCCAATTCTCATGATTTTATTATGAATCTCATAATATCTGGTAATTTTCTTAATGCTAGAATCAAGAGATTGAATGAGAATCTCTGCTTTCGTTTTTTTTTTTTAAGGTAAGTTTTTAGTGTTTACGGTTATGGAGAAAAGCTTGCAAGCAAGAGGTGAGTATGCCCTGAAGACTTGGGAGCCAGAAGGCAAATTAAAAAGAAATTCATTATTTTTTTAAAATCTCAAAAGCCAATGGCATGAATTTTTGCTCTCTGCTTCATAGTTTTGGAATGGCTGGGGCTGCCAATACTGATCTCTAGTGTTTACACCATTGCTCAAAGTGCGATGAAAAATGTGAAAGAACTAATCAAGGGTCAGCCTTGCTCCTGTGGACTGTAATGTGAACAGCTTCAGGCCCCAGGTCGGTGGGAGATTAAGATCTGATACATCCTCTACCTTTGGCTATATCCTGTACTTGGAGGGGGAGGGATGTGCTTATCAAACAGGTCTCTTTCCATCTCTAATTTCTGTGGTTCTAAATGCTGCAACACTGATCTGAATTGGAGAAGCACAGCATGTGGAATGGTGATTTAAATTAAGCAGCATCAAGCCTTGATAACAGATTGAATCTGACACATGCACAAATGTTCCCTTTAACATTTAAATATCATTATCTTTATACAGTATTTCATGGTTTCTTCATTTATAGGTTTTTTTCATACTGCAGTAAAACAGTGATACTTTATTTTTAAATTCCAGAACAGTGCTAGTACTCAGTTCTGCGTGTGTGTTGTAGGAATTGTTAGAGTTCATCTAAGGATTTACAAAATTCCAACAGTGCAAAGATTTTTCCACTGGTCAACTATACATCGATTACTCACTATATTCAGGAATTAAGTAATTTTTCTCATGTGGTAGCATACTTGTAATAAAGGTCCACAGCAACTGATTAAGTGCTGAAGTGGATTGGAGAAATGTAATCAATAGTAAAAGCTATTCTTTGATGTTATGAAAAAGAAACTGTGGTTCTATGTAATTGTGAATGAACAATCTGCCCTTAGCAAGGGGCCGCCGGATGGTGTTGTGCTGCCCCTGGAGCAGAGCAAGAAGGAGATCGATATAACAAGTCACAGCCTTTCACCTGGTCTCCCTTCTACTAGGGGAAGGAATAAACTGTGCTGGGTCTGCAGCGTATGTCGGCTGATGTGCTGCCACCCACATGCTGTGGCTTAGTCCTGAATAGATAACGCCACTCTCCCAGAAAAAGCAACTTTGGTGCTGTTTAAGTACAGCGGCCACCACCACTCATTTCACTAATGACTTCTAAACTTTCTAATGCTGACTCAAACTTTAAAATCAGATGCAAGAGGGAGGAGTTAAGACAAAAGTGGATATGAGAAAGAGAGAGACTCTAATAAAAAAAAAAAAAAGCAAACTTCAGCTAAACTTTTTCTCTGTCCTGATTAATAAAATATCACTTTGGAGGATTAGGAGCTTCCTTCAAGAGGCTCTGAGTTAAGCTTTGAGTGGGAGGATTCATTTTAATAAATGGAATTATGTGTGCAGGACCATCAATAGATGCAAATGAAATTCCATTTAAAAAGCCATGTTTTGTATCTTAAGACATTCTGAAGCTCTTTTTTTTTTCATAAGAAGCTGTCATATCATGTTCAAGGGGAAGCAATTGCCTGATTTTTTTTAATTGTTGTCTTGTTTCTCCTTTTCCCGTCTCTCTCTTTCCAAAGTTAAATGAACTGAAGAAGACAGAAATTAAATATCGGGCAGACTGATTAACCCAACCAGATGCCAAAGTGTGTTTTGCTGCCCCACAGGCAAACACAGTACTTCCTGCCTCATGGTTGTGGGGCAAAGGTCTCAATATTGATGCAAAATAATATTAATAAAATTATATCTTATTTTTTAAATTGTTACATACTTGTTTGCACCTTTACTGAATATTAAAATATACCTACAAGAATGTTATAGCTAGGAGGCTTGTAAGTAAAACAGTACACATAGGTAATTATGTTACAAAATATTAAAGCTAATGACAAAAATTCCAGATGATTTCTGCTTTGACCTCCCAAAGACAAGTAAACATCAAGCAGACAAACCATGTAAACATTTTTAGGGAAAACATTTATGGTGGGATATGTTTTACAGAAAATACAGGTTTTTTTCCAACTCATGTTTCCCACTTAAAAGCGAAAACCTTTGTTGTTTCTCAGATGCTTAAATGGCATATGCTTCTTTTAATATGTATATTTGCAAATATTTTGTATCTAAATGCAAAAGCCTTAATATAACAACTGCCTGTACTTGTTGTTATATAAATAGTAAAACAGATTATGTACAAATATTGCAAGGTCATTTGATGCTAGACTAATTACTAATGTCAGAAGCCATTTAAACATATAATATTTATAGTAATGGGGAATTTAATTACTCGTACTGCACAATCAAACGCTCATCCAACGCAGAAAAACAACAACAAAAAAATGGTCACAAACTTTGTCATGTAAAGTCACCAACTTAGGCTACAGACTTTCTAAAGGTTACTTAATGTAAAAAAAAAATTGTTCTGAAAACGTAATCTTTTTTATGTAAAGAACAGAAGTGTTTGGACTTTTTAAAAACAGAATTTAATTTCCTGTTAAACACTAATAAAAGTAAAAATTATTTTAAAATGGACTTAATAAAAAAAGTTACTTTTAACTTTAAAAGTTATCTAAATCTTTCCCGTCACAAGAAAAATAAAGGCAATTGAGAAATGTTAGGTATTCATTAAACAAACTGCATATTGAGGAGCTAAAAGTGCCACCTAAGCCAAACCTGTAGGCACGGAGCCAATAATAAAAACTTAAACAAGCATAAAAAGTTTTTTCCTATAATTTCATACATATAAGAAGGAAAAGAATATAAAAAGACTTTAATGTAAGCATCCCAAACTCATCTCCTGCTATTCTGCTTAAATAGCAAGCACTTCACAACTCATTCTGCCCATCTCTAGAAGCAAGGCACCACAGACAAACATCTCCTCCCCCAAACCACTCCCCCCAAAACAAAGAAAACCCCTCCTCAAAACTTCAACATAAATTGGTGAAAGGAAGTTGACTAAAATACTGTCAAGAAATTACAATTTAAAAGTTTTTTTATAATAAATTCTGTTGAAATATTAGAATACTGTGGTAACTTAAAAAACTTATGGTTTCTCCTGATAATTACCAAGTGGTTAGACCATGTATTCCTGAAAAGAAAACAGGGGCTAAACATTGGTAATCAAAAAGAAAAAAATTAATTACATTTTAAATTTTTAATATTGGTTAATGTTCTAGTTTCAAGACAGTTTAAATGGCTTCTTCTAAGTAACTAATTTAAATATTTTCTTCAGTTTCATAGACTATAGTTAAAATTGCTTACTTTGCCAACTATAAACTGGCTGGTTATATATTAATAATCCTCAGGGCCACCTGCTTTTAAATCTCATGGTTACAATCTTTATTAAAAGCTTTCCACAGAGAGACATATAGAAGAGACTGTAACAGAAGTAACTAGCTTAGCATTTGTGTTCAGTCACTTTGTGGGCTTTCATATTTTTTCAGCCATGGCTAATAACTGTAATTATTTAGCTTGGTCTTAATCATGGTATTCCCTAAGGTATGTTAAAAATAATAATAATAATAAAAAAAATTCTTCCTGTAACTAAATAGTGAAAGCTGCACCACTGAGATGGCAGTAGGAGAAACAATTAGCAAGAGCCGGTGTACCATTTCTTGTTTCTCTAACCTAAATATTTTTGGTAATTTTCAAAACAAAATAAATTTAAAACTACCCCTTTGAACCTGTTTGTTGTTTGTTCAGTGAACTGTGCACACTGCTGAGCAAATTATTAAATTATTATGAAAAGGCACGAATTCACTGAGGAGGTCTGTGCTATGTAGTAGAACTGGCTGGCAATTTTTTGACACCCCCCCCCCTTTTTTTTTTTTTTACAGAAACATATCAGTTTTGATTAAACTTTTGTCACAAAGGTTTCTCAGGTTGTGGATGGCATTTCTTGTCAAAACCAGAAAGAGAGAGAGACCAGAATAACCTAACTCTACCTGATTGAGAATAGGGACTTGAACCTGGGTCTCGCATGTCCCAGGTGAGGGTCTGCCCACTGGGATAGGGATGTTCTGGGTTGGATGTTCGTCTTTCTCTGCATTTGTCCATTTTTTTTTGCAAAAAAAATCAAAAGGGCTCATTTATTTTCCATATCGGAATGAAACCAAATCTTATGGAAATCTTGTTTTCTGGCCAGTAGCTTGAAGAATACATAGGGCATCCTGTAAGTTAGGACCTGAACCAAGTCTTATAAAATTCCTCCATCTGACCTAATATTATTAAGACAAACCTCAACATTTTTAGAATTCAGATTCAGTTCAGATAACCTGCTGCAAAATTAGGCGGAAACATCACAAGAACAAGTTCTTGTCAGATTTCTTGCACCTATGGACATGGGAGTGCTGGAACTATGGGTGCTGGGGGTGCTGCTGCACCCCTGGCTTGAAGTGGTTTCCATCATAAACAGGATTTATAGTTTGGTTCAATGGCTTTCCGCAACTCCACTATATAAATTGCTCCAGCACCCCTGCCCATGTTTCCTTCTGGCTGGTAAATTGAAGGTGGTAATGGGGGAAGAGGGGTCAGAACAGTCTACACTTTCTATTCTATCCAGATAATGCTCAGCACAAAGGTGTTTACACTGTCCCTAAGTGTGGAAAATGTTTTCCTGCTCTGGCTGGCCTGTCACAGTTCCAGAACTGCAAAGATATTTCTATTCTAAAACTGGGTGGAGGTTCATCATGTTTTCTCCCATCCTTAATTAAAACCAGGAACACTCATAATCCATAAGAATAGCCATACTGGGTTAGACGAATGGTCCGTCTAGTCCAGTATCCTGTCTTCCAACAGTGGCCAATGGCCAGGTGCTTCAGAGGGAGTAAACAGAACAGGAAATCAGTGAGTGATTGCTCCCTTGTCATCCAATCTCATCATCGGGCAGTCAGAGGCTTAGGGAAACCAAGAGCATGGGGTTGCATCCCTGATCATCTTGGCTAATAGCCATTGATGGACCTGTCCTTCATGAATTTATCTAATTCCTTTTTTAAACCCAGTTATACTTTTGTCCTTCACAACATCCCCTGGCAATGAGTTCCACAGGTTGACTGTGTGTTGTGTGAAGAAGTACTTCCTTTTGTTTTTTTTAAAACCTGATGCCTTTTAATTTTATTGGGTGACCCCTAGTTCTTGTTATGTGAATCCATTACGTTAATAAAGAAAGAAAACAGTTTTGCTGCAGAATTATGTAAATGAGATGTAGCCCTTGCCCTGTGCTGTAGCAACCAGTTTAGCTAAGAGCAGTGGCCCCGGTCCTGTTTTGCATAAGGTCATTAATTGGGCCTCTTGCATTTTCACACTTTCTTTTGGGTCAGGTCAGCGGTAGAGTCGCTGCGAGTGTGGAATTTGAAACCTTTTTTTGTCTGTTACTTCACATTGTTGAAATAAAAGCTACTTCTTGCTGAAAGTTAATCATGGAGTTGTGATGGGTTCGGTCACAGAGACCCCCTTGGGAGTGTCACCTGACATGCTGAAACTACCTCTGAGCCCATTTTCCCTGTCAGCTTGGGACTCCAGAACCATGTCTTGTTGAACCAGACATGCAAGCGTGCTGCAACACAGACCCAGGGTCTGAACCACGTCCCCAAAGCCGCAGGCTTTAACTGAAAATCACGTAGCAGGTACTCCTATCTCCAGCACTGAGACACACAGCTCCCAATGGGATCTAAACCCCAAATAAATCCGTTTTACTTTGTATAAAGCTTATAGAGGGTAAACTCATAAATTGTCTGCCCTCTGTAACACTGATAGAGAGATATGCACAGCTGTTTGCTCCCCCAGGTATTAATCACTTACTCTGGGTTAATTTAATAAACAAAAGTGATTTTTGTAAGTATAAAAAGTAGGATTTAAGTGGTTCCAAGTAATAATAGACAGAACAAAGTAAGTCAGCAAGTAAAATAAAGCAAAAACACGCAAGTCTAAGCCTAATACATTAAGAAACTGAATTCAGGTAAATCTCACCCTCAGAGATGTACCAATAAGCTTCTTTCACATCCTAGACTCCTTCTTAGTCTGGGCCCAATTCTTTCCCCTGGTACAGTTCTTGTTAGTTCCAGCTCAGGTGGTAACTAGGGGATTTCTCATGACTGCCAGCCCCTTTGTTCTGTTCCACCCCCTATTTTTGTAGCTTTGGCACAAGATGGGAATCCTTTGTCTCTCTCTGGGTTCCCACCCTTCCTTCTAAATGGAAAAGCACCAGGTTTAATTAAGATGGATTCCAGTACCAGGTGACATGATCACATGTCACTGTAAGACCTCATTCTCCATTCTTTCAGGGTTGGCTTGCACGTACCCAGTAAGGTTTGCGAGTAAACAGAGCCATTTACAACCAATTGTTCTGGTTAATGGGAGCCATTAAGATTCCAAGACACCATTAATGGCCCACACTTTGCATAGTTACAATTGGACTTTAGAGTAATACTTCATATTTCTAGCTTTAGATACCAGAATGATACATACATACAAATAGGATGAACACGCTCAGTAGATTATAAGCTTTGTAATGATACCTTACAAGAGACCTTTTGCATGAAGCATATTCCAGTTACATTATATTCACTCTCCTTAGCATATTTCCATAAAGCATATGGAGTGCAACGTCACAGGAGTGTTCCAGTGCTTTATAAGATATTTATATGCTCTCCTGAGTCCTGTCTCTTTCTATAGAAGAGTGCTGTCTTGAGAACAGTTCAGCTGAAAGAATTGCACAGCTTCACTTCGCAGTCCTCCTCTCAGCCAAAGTGTCTAAAGACAATACTAAACAAAGAGAGACGCTCCAGAAAATGTAGGAATATTAGATCATTTTGTTTGGTTTTATCATTTGGGATATAATGACCTCAATTTGCACATGTGGCACTTTTAACTTTTCTTGCTAAAAGGATCTTGGGCATGAAACAGTTTAAAAAAAGTGTTAAATATTTAAGACTTCAATATAACTTAGAAATACCCATTGGACAGTGCTGTTGTCACGTCCTTTGTCTAAGGTCTGCACTCAGATATAATATTGATGGGAGTTTAAATAAGTATATCCATTGTTAACTTTATAAAAAGTATTAACAGTGAGATTGACTACTGCACTTAAATTGTTTATTTGTAATGTTCTAATTTTTAAAGTTTGTGTTGTCTTTAAAAAGAAAAAAAAATATTTTTTATTGTGGCCCCATTTTGGAATATGTAGGGTAGGTGGGGCTATGACTGATTAAGAACTTGCCCTAGAGTCCATGATTTTAGAGAGAAAATCTGCTAGCAATAAATCTGTGTTGCAGAAAAGGGTGGAGTTGATAAATTAGAGTAGAGTAATTTGCCTTTTTTATTTTGCATTGCAACATTGTTGGAGTGACTACAGTGAATTAAGAAGTGACATTTATCTGCTGTGCCTTTCAGGTGTATTCACATTACTCCTGTTTAGGGAAAAATCCCTAAAATCTTCCTTGTACAGATGAGCTGGGGGCAGGAGACAGTTCAGAGAGACTCTTTACTTCCTAACACATCTGTGAAGGAGTAGGGAAGATAATAGATCCATGCCTCCCTTGGAGTACTAGATAGGGTGCACAGTTAACACTACTAGTGAAATTTCAAGCCCCTGATAGAGCATGGTTGGGGAGAGCAGTCCAGACACAAGCCCCACTGCAGGCATACTTCCCTCAGCAGCAAGCACTGGGAGAGCACGTGCTGCTTCATTTTGGAGTAGCATTAACCAATAGTGTGCATTATGGTGTGTCTGCTAGCCTCTTCTGAGGCACCATCTTACCCTATGCTTCTTGTCCCACCCCAATTTGGTTCATGGTCATTTACACAGAATTTTGCCCTTCCTCTTTTTCCAGGTGTAGAGCATTAATGACTTACAAGGTGACTTTTGGTTTTGTTCACATATGCAGTGCTTCTTTCATTAGGCAAGGGCTGCTTAATGGACCAATCAGAGCAATGAATTTTCTTTATAGTCTGTATTCTGTCAGGGTCACAGGATACATGATACAATACAGCAATCCTCTTGCTTTACACTGACTATACAACTAGCTATATTAAGAGAGGAGAACACTAGAGACCATCTTTTCTCATGTTTACAGTTGGTCTTTGAGGGACATTAATTGGCATAATTACTGTCTCCTCATTCCCATGTGAAATGAGTTGTAATCACAGGAAATCTTTTTTTATATGTTTTCTTTAATATGTTTTTTATACGAGTAGTGACTGTGGGTCTTCACCCCCCCCCCAAGGTTTTTAGAGTTGAGCTGGGATGTCTAATTCTGTCTTGGTGCTGGGGCCAAATGATTGTTTTGTAATATTGAGAACAGCTACAAACAAAATAAGGTGGAGGAAGTGACGTTGGTGGAGAGTTGGTCATTTGGAGTGGGCAGATTGGAGGGCACTGTAATGGGCATGTGTGGGAGGAGCATAGGGATAACATGGTGGGCTGGGTGTACTTGCCTCTGGGTGTTCTAGGAGTAGCATGCATTAGTGGGAATCATTCAGTATTTCATATTAAATGGCTTTTAAAATATAACCTTTATAACTTTTTAAAATGTTCTCTGAGGACAGGTTGTTACACTGCAGTATAATTTGAAATCATGATCTGGATATCTTTGAAGAAATATGAGGTGATATAGGAATTTAAGTTATTGTATTTTAAGTGCCATTTCTAGCTGAAGGATATTATTACTAAGGGTATAATGGTATAAATAATGTAAATGATCCATTATCCAGAAGCTGAGGATATCAAAGGGTGGCTTGCTAACTACCAGTAACACATAATGTATCCTTTCTGTTATCTTTCCTCTTTCCATATTGTTTGTACTTCTTTTGCTTTATTGCACGTCATAGGAATGTATGGGCTAGTGATGGGAAAGAAATGACAGTTCTGAACACTAGTTCCCTTTAGCACCTGGATGCTGAGTTTGTGTGTGTGTGTAAAGTCACACTGGTCAAAGAGAGATGAATGGAGAAATTAAAGTGCCTATATTTCCTTAAAGAAGAAAATTGTGTACTCTTACTAGCTTTATTCCGTCAACTGACTTTTTAAGTTATCTTTATATCTTTTACTGTCTATTATTCTAGTTTACAGACTGCCAATTCATGCAGCGACAGCATGTTTGGGCAGCTAGTTCTTGCTGGTAACCCTAGATGCTTCTGACATCAGACTTACAGTATAAAATTACAAGGAAAATGAGGTAATAATTTTGTTCAGTGTGCAATTCACTCTTCTTATTCTTCTCTATTTCCTTCAATTTTATTATCTCAGCTTTCCCAAAAATCATTAAAGTGCTCATTAGATCTTAAAATATAGTTTATTCTGTAGACAAAAATTAATAACTTGCCATAGCTTGTTATAATTTTAGAGAAATGTAATTCTGTAATAATTTTTTAAAAATCAGAGCTAAAAATTGCTTAATCAGGGTTACCTCTGTGGAATAGTGTTCCCTTCTAGCTAATGAATACTAATTAAAATGAAAGAAATACCCATAATATTCCTAGAGCCTTTACTTTAGTATATGTTATCATGTAATGCAGCCAGGTCTAGGATTGAACATAGCATCAGTTTAACAGCTCAAATCTATTAAATTTTAGTAGAGGAACTGAAAAGGAATGCTGTATTAGACAAAATTATAGAGAGAGGCTTTTGTGAATCAAAATATAATAACTGAAGTTGGAATTTGGCCAGGATGCTGGGGCTGACACTCCTATTCTTAAAAGAAATATTAGATCAGTAGCTTATTTTAAAGTCTCATCTGAAAAGTGGCCATCCAAAATCACAGTGCTCCTTAATACCATGCTGGGGTAGTAGATTAATACTGACTCACCTACTGACTTATCCACAATGCTGTCTGCAGCACACTGTGTTGCCTTGGAGGCCTCCCATACAACTACTGACTGGAATTTTCCTTGCAGTAAAGTTAATTTAATATTAGCTGGCCCAGATCTTGTTACAGGCCTTATCCAAAGCCCATGAAGTCAATAGAAAGACTCCCATTACCTTCAGTGGACTTCCAGTCAGGCCCCAAACTAGTATAATGACAGAATTTGCCATAATGGCTGGATTTTGCACTAAATATAATAGTAAAAAGATGCAAGAATAGTTTTTATTTGCTGGAATATTTTTATCTTTGAGTGCCAGCTGTAAACTAAGAGATCCACATAGAAGTGAACAATGAAAGTCCACTTTACTTTCCAGTTGGAAGATAGCTCTGACATGGTGAGAATTGGAACATGACGGGATATTTTAAAATAACAGTGATATTTATAGTACCATAATTGTATCTGCCACTTTACAGGTAAATGAAAAGGCAAGACCTCATGTGTTGTACAGTTCAAAGTCCAAATAGTTCAGGTGCAAGGCTGACAACATAGAGGTGGTGGAGTGCAAAGGTAAAAGAGATCCACAGGACTGAAAGTCTGCAGTCCCACTAGATTTAAAGTTAGGCTCTTTCTTTTGTATTTGTATGTTCTCTCTCTCAGAATCTAAGGTTTCATTTCCAGCAATATACAGAGCTTTTCTAAAATCCCTTCTGGCTGTGAAGACTGCTTTTGATATGTAGATAAGTATACTGTTGCTAGTGCAATATCTTAGATCTACAGATACATTAAATCAATAGCTCTGAGAGAGGAGTCCAATTATTCATATCACTAAGATGTCAGTTTAATTCTGATAATTCAAATATCCTTGTATCATTGAGAGTTTATCCAAAATAGGAGCACCTAGTTTAGAGACATTTGGATTCAATGACCAAATCCTCCTGGCATGCATGCCTTCTCCATGATTTCACAACAAGGGCCTGGGCTAAACTTCCACCATTAACCCTCCACTTACACTTTTGGATACTAACGTTGTAATGGAAAAGTGGAGGGTGTGGAAAGAAAAAGGCAGTTTAGAAATCTTAACCAGCAGCTAATTGGATGTAGGAAGTGCAGGAAGTACCTAGGAAAGCCTTTAAGAATTATATCTATATTAGTTTGTACTATGCTTTGATGTTGTAAAGAGAGGAAGGATGATCATGTGATTGAGGTACTGACTGGAACTCTGAAGATTTGGGTTCAGTTTCTCTTACAGACTTTCTGTGACCTTGGGCAAATCACTTTGTCTCTTTGTGCCTTGGTCTTCTTTCTCTAGAATGGGGATAATGCTCCTTCTCTTGCTTGCCTATCTTGTCTACCTTAATTGTAAGCTCTTTGGGGCTGAGACAATCTCTTACTATATGTATGTACAACTCCTAGCATAATAGGGCTTTTAGGAACTACTATTCTAGTATATATAATAAATAAAGTACTATGTAAATGTGTGTAGTTATTATTAAGTATATTGTTACATTTCTTACACAGCAATAAGTCCTGATAGCACATATATTGTGCTGTAAAATAATTATGCTGACAGCATTTACTTAGTCATAATGCTGTCATGTACTAACCAGAGACATATCCATATCCTAGCATATGGCACTTCTTGGATTTATTGAGATTCACTTAATGATAATCATGTAAATAACATTTTAAAGTAAAATGAAGTGTTGTTTTATGCTTTTTGAACTATAAATCAAAGGAATAGCTAAATGAGATCCTATTTAATAAAAAACTTATAACTTTGTTCCCCTTATACATCTGGAACAAGGCTAATCATCCTGTCTGCCCACTGGTGGAGACAAAAACACTGAAGATTTAAGTGACTTCATACTTTAAATAACTGAAACTCATCTCCTTAGAGCAGTTGGAACTAATGTTTGCAACTTACTGAGACTAAACTACTGTATTTCTGTGCTTTTAGATATAGTATTTTGGAGAGTAAGGTTGACCAGTCCCATCTGTCATCTCCTTGCTCCTAGTCCCAATCTTGAATAGCATCAATTGAGACATTCTGCTTAGTCCTAAGAATCCTAAATGTCTTTGAAACATCCCTTTTGTTTGTCATTGAGAAATCTTATGAAATGATTGATACCTCCCATTCCCAAACTGTTGATCCTGGCAGTCCAGCAGACATTAACAGAGTTGCACAACGTCTTACAGATTAAACTGTTGACTAAAAATGCAGATTCAGGCTGACTGAAATACTTTGAAAATTTGTATAGGTTTTGGCAAATTGTTTTGGTTGATACAAAAAAAGAAAACATTTCAGAAATGTTGAAACAAACTATTTCTCAACATTATCAAAAAGAAATGTTTCCGTGGCTTCTAAAAATTGTTTTAAAATGTCTGAAAAAAATAAAATGTTTTGTTTTGGGGCAAAAATTTAAAAAAAAAATCATTTTCAGCTCAGTCAGAACCAATTTTTAATTTTTTTGCAACTGCCAGGGAACCAAAAACCCAGTTATTCATGCAGCCCTAAATATTAACAAATGATTTCCACAGAGCTGTGGTGAAATTACTATGGCTGATGTTCAAAAACATGTTAAAATGGTCACATTTGCATCTTAATTTCATTTTTAAAATCCTGGTGAAAGGTGCCAGATTGACAGCCTTTGAGTCAAAGTCCTCCAGGTATCCACAAAACAAGCTTCCCCAGACTGTTCTCCTAATCAGCCTCCCCCTCTATGTTTTGGAGGAAGTACTGAGGTTTGAGATGGATAGTAGTTAAGTCTCCACACCCATTCAGTCTCTGGCCTTTCTCCTGAGATTGCCAGGAAAGGTGCCAATTATGATGGTGGTTATTGTTATGTGATATCTGTCAACAAAGATGTGAACTGATACCATGCACTCATTCCATTTAGACTCCCATGCAGCCATTGGCAATTAAAGACTTTTGGTTACTAGTCCTGCTGGGTAAGATTCAGGCCTGTGACAGAATCTCATCAATCTGTCAAACTATCTAATTGCCGCCAAATCAGCCATGTTATTTATTTCCATTAAAGGCACTGTGGGGAAAAAAAGTTTCTGAAGTGGCACAGAATAAAATTGAAAGGGAATGAATCGATGAAATGTTGTTTTCAGGATTCTTTGATGGTATTGGTAAATTTGTGTGGGTTAAAGTAATTTAAGAAGGGATGGGGAAGAAGTTTAGTTTTGATAATTTGAGAGAATAGGGAAGACGATGGTGTGGTTGCTCTGTCTTTTGTATATAACTGTTCACTTTGGATGTTGGGTAGGTACAGATTTTTAATAACTAAAGAAATAAAATATTATGGTGAATGAACTAAGGAAACATTTTTCTTATTTTGGTATTGACTTTACCAGTTGCTTTAGTATTTTCCTGTGCTTAGATTGCAACATTACTCCAAAATGTTTGTTGTCATAGGGTAAATATTTCATCGTAACATTTAAAGCGTGCAGGATTAAAATAATGGAGAACAGAAAAATGAAAGAATTTTTTTGAGAAAAAAGAGTTGTCCTTTAATACTCTTACACAATGTATTACAGAATCCTGGCTCTTAATCAAACTTGTACAGATTTTACCATTGTTTATGGAGTCACCATTTTTTTTTGTCTTCTGCTTCCTAGTTATTTAGCATTCTGGTAAGGCTGTAGGCAGTTTAATTAATACTTTATAACAAAAGAGAAGAAGAGTGAATATGCAAGCAGCAGTTTTTATTTGCTTCTCCCTAATGAGTTTGAATTAAAGTTCCCTGGCATTGGCCCAGGAGAATCAATGCAAATACATTAACTTTGTGACAATAATTTCCCTGCCACTTTGCTGCAGTTCTATTTGGAAGAGTGATTTTCTGTTAAGCTTGGTATCAGACCTATAGCGCTTATCCTAAATGCTCTTTGCTGTGACTAAAACCTGTGTCTTACAGCAATGATAGTCTGATCTTTCAGAAAGATGAATTCCCTCCGTTATCAATTTGGAATGTATTTTATTTTATGTCGTTGGTTTGCAGTAGTACTTTTCCCATCAGTCAGCAACTGGGTTTGGGTAGTGGTGGTTGGAAAAAGAAACTTAGGGGTGAGATTTTCAAAGCTGAGTAAAGTCAACAAAATGTAATGCACTCCAAGGGCTGCAAGAGCAATTCCAAATCCAAGTGGGTCTGGCTTTGTAAAGGCTTTTCAGATTGACAGCGGTTGCGTATGTGATTAAGTGTTCAGGAAAAGGCCCATTTTCCATGTCTGTCTGAAGCTGACACCCATACATAAAATAATTACTTTCAGGAGGAATGGTGAATTTAGTGGTTTTCAAAACACAGTCAACTTCCTACCAACTACACATAAACAGATATTTGAGTGCACATGTTACTCCAGCAATGGCTGGCACTTATAAAGCTTGCCAAATATCTTCTGGGTTTGGATTTTATCATACATCTTAGTTTGCATGTTGACTAATGCTGCTCATTGATGGGAAGGTCATACTCAGTCAGCAAGGTCTGGTGACTAGAACATGGGAACAGGAATCAGCCTGCCTGAGTTCTGTTCCTGGCTCTGCCACATCTTTGCTATCTATCTTTTGGTAACTTGCCTGCCTTCTCTGTTAATTCAGTCTTCCCAGTTATAAAGTGGAGATGATGATGATTTCCTGTCTCAGTGGCACTGAGAGGTTCAATCAATGTTTGTAAAGTGCTTTGAAACCCTTAAATGAAAGGCTCAAAAGAAGCGTAAGTGTATCATTTTTTAGGGGAAATAGGATAATGCCTGTAAAGTCTACAGTAGAATCCACTGTCCAGATCTCATTAATATAAATACCAAATTTAACAAATCTGTCATGAGTCTCTGATGGAATCTTATCATTCCTCCAGTTATCAAAATTTAATTCTTAAATGGAAGAATTTGGTGTCTGCAGCTTCAGATATTTGGCAGCTGATCTTTTAATGTCAAGGTTCTGCTTCAAGCACTGGCGTTCAAGAATATTTATGACTGTTAGAGAAAATCTATGGCAGACTTTGGTTTCATAAACAAAATTATTGTAGAGGCTTGTGACAGGAATCAACCTCCACATCTGTGAGGTACACTGTTAAAAGGCTATTTGGCAAGGATTAAAATACATGAAAGAACACAAAACTGGCAAGGAAAACATGGCAATGAAATGCAGTTTCACTAACAGTAATACAAATAATAACAGAAAAGAGGAAATGGGCAAGGTTTAAAGTAATAGAAAGGAGATAAGGAAGGATAAACTAAATCAGCACAAGGCATAGAGCTAAGTAACAATGAAAAGTGGAATTTAGAGTGTGGGTTCTAATATACTATTGGGTATCTTTAATCCATTCCTTTCCAAGTTCCCCTTTGTCTGTTAATTGTCTTGTTATATTTTAAGTTCTTTGGGACTGGAATCTGTCTTATTTTACATGTCTGCTCCGCAACATTTAGTGTTATGGCCAAGATTTTCAAATATGGCTTCCTAAATGTAGGCTCCTAAATTCATGTTTGGGTGATTGAATAAATGCCCAGATTTTGAAAAGTGCTCTGCCCCTGCAGCTTTGATTGAATTTAGTGAGAAAGGCTGGCTGTTCATTTCTGAAAGTGATAACACTTCTTTAAGCATCTGCATTTGGACTTCAACTCCAATTATTAGGCATCCATTTAGATGAATAAGAACAAAAATGGCACAGTCTAGGTGGTATAACATACAAATGATAAGTTAATGACTGATAAGTCAAACACTTCTTTAACATGCATGCAGGTAACATTCATGTCAATGCATTGTTGTGGGTTTATTGTGCTTATGTATATTTTAGTATTTAGAGCCACCCTAAAGGCACTGCTGCTGAACAGAGCAAGAGTGAATAAATGAAACACATATGCTAGTGTGCTAGAAGGAGATTCAGGGAGGAAAGATGAGATGATGGAAGTTGCTGCACTTTTCAGTTTTCTTGCAGAAAGAATAATTTAATCCTAATGACTGTCTATTCCCTCAAAATACAACTATGCTTTTGTCCAGGCCTCATAAGAACATATGAACATTGGCTGATGTGGCTGATGAACAGCCAGATGCTTCAGAGGGAATGAACAGAACAGGGCAATTCTGAATGTTGTCCAGTCCCAGCTTCTGGCAGTCAGAGGTTGAGGTACACCTGGAGCATGGGGTTGTGTCCCTGACCATCTTGCTAATAGCCATTGATACACTTATCCTCCATGAACTTATCTAATTCTTTTTTTAACCCAGTTTTACTTTTGGCCTTCACAACATTGTATGGTGAGGAGTTCCACAGGTACACTGCGCGTAGTGTGAAGAAGTACCTCATTTTGTTCGTTTTAAACTTGTTACCTGTTATTTATCCCTTTACATAACACAAGAACTAGGAGGTACCTGATGAAATTAACACTTTCTTATTAACTTTCTCCACACTGTTCATAAGTTTATAACCCTTTAGTCATCTCTTTTGTAAGCTGAACAGTCCCAGTCTTTTTCATCTCTCCTCATAGGGAAGCTGTTCCCTATCCTTAAACATTTTTGTTGCCCTTCTCTGTATCTTTTCCAATTTTAATATATCTTTTTTGAGATGGGGCAACCAGAACTGCATGCAGTATTCAAGATGTGGGTGTGTCATGGATTTTTATAGTGGCATTATGAGATTTTCTGTTTTATTACCTATCCCTTTCCTAACGGGTTAGGGGGGTGATGCGTCCAGAGAACTATCCATGGTGACTCCAAGGTCTTTCATCAGTGGTAACAAGTCATTTAGATCCCCATCATTTTGTATGTATAGTTGGGATTATTTTTTTCAATATGATTTACTTTGTATTTATCCACATTGAATTTCATCTGCCATTTTGTCATCCAGTCACCCAGTTTAGTGAGATCCCTTTGTAACTCTTTGCAGTCAGCTTTGGCTTAACTATCTTGAGTAACTGTGTCATCTGTCAATTTTGCCACTTCACTGTTCACCCCCTTTTCCCAGATCATTTATGAATCTGTTGAAGGTGGGCGGCCTGCAGACTATGCCCTGATAGTGTAGAGATAGATGGTAGTAATGTCTAGAAGATAAGCAGAGTAGTAAGCAGATCACCAGTCCTAAAAGTCCCATGTATAGCTGTATGGGCTACTATAGCCCAAGTAATGTAGTAGGGGCAGTGGAGAAATTGTGTGGCTGTTTTGTACGAAGCCAGTCGGTTGTGGAATTCTTTCCTTCAATGCTTCTTCAATCCCCTGGTTATATCTTGTTCACATGGAGGGAGGGAGTTTCAAAGTGGGTTAGATCAAAGTGCATTACAGAACTTTTAGTGCGCGGCAGCTGCATCCACATGAACATTTAGTGTGTGGCAGGCTAGTGCGAGGTAGATTTACGCTCCAGCTAGCTGCAAGCTAAGTGTTCGTATAGGCAAGCTTTTACAATAACAGATTTTCCCAACTTTCCATTATGCTACTGATGATGATAATCCTTCCTGAGTCAAACACTGAATAAATCCTTATAGAAATCCAGTCTCTCTGAAAATACCTCCCTCTAATAGTTTATATAGTACTGAAATGCTTCATACAGTAAAAGAGGTTAGACTTCCTGTACTTTCTAAAGAAAAGAACAAAGTCTTACGTTGCACTTTAAGGCAAGGCATTGGGATTGTGTAAAATAGGTCAGAGATGTATTTAATTTTAAAAAGGGTGGACTTGTGAGGGGGAGAGAATAAAATTTTCCATAATTGCAATCAGGTAACCCTGAGGTGTGGTTATCATAAAATAATTACACCCCAGAGAGATTAGAGGCATCCACCATTGCCTGCTGCCTCATAATGCCTCAGGGATGTGATTAATTTATGATAATTAAAGATCTTAAAGTGGAAGTATCGCACAAACATGGGAAATCTGAAAAAGTTTGGAGGTTGGGGCCTGGCACAAAGTTTTATGTAATAATGTTTTAACTTTTTTGTTTGTGATCTTCTTTTTCTGTCCCACGTGTTTCCTGGCTCTTAACAGTGGAAGTGGCATCATGAAAGAATTAAATTCCCACAGGACCCTAAATATACCAGTGCCCTGCTCATATTAGCATAAGATTACTAGTGTTAATCAAAGTGGGGCATCACCTTTGGTAAGCAGTTTAATAATTTAAGTACCTGCCTCTTTGAACCTGCTCAGACTGGAGGCTGAGATCACTATTGCCATTGTCCAGGATAGTGAAAATTTGTAAGAATATATATTTTGTAGAGAGGGCTCCAGACAAATAATTCTGGATTCAAACTTTCCTCTCATTTAGTGGTATTTAGGGTCTTGAGGTTTGGTTTGGGCTTATATCTAATCCACCTTCCCTTCTCCCCTCCAATTAACCAGTGAAATTTCTGCTCTTCTTTCCTCTCATTTAGCTGATGTGTAGGCTATTAAAAATGCTAAGGTTGTAACCACTATAGGTTTTTCACTATCCATGTATATTTCTATAGTTATGTTCAATACTACCTTCATTTCCCTCTCAAATCCAAGAGTGTTATTACAAAGAACATATCTTTTTCCCATTCTCAAAAGCATCAAGACTAATAAAAGACCATCACACAATAGATTCCTACAGTCTTACAGTAATAGTTAACAACCTATTCTTGAAAATGTGTAACAAGTCATGTTGCTGCATAAAAATATATACATGAGGTATTAACATGCAAACAGAACAACCTTGAGGTCTCTTTGCAGATGAAATTTTCTGGAGCGCTAAACATATTTTTTTTCTTAAATTTCTATAGTTTGGTTCATTGCTCACTCCACTTCAGACCAGGCATGGACCAGGAGAGGTTTTGTAGTTTATCTGGTTGGTTTAATGGCTTAGTAGAAGTAGCTCTTGCGTCTTGGGTGAAAACTACATTAACCACACAAATAAGAGAGTGCTAGATTTTGAATTTAATGCTTGTGCAAAAGACCATGTCTGAAGTAGAATTAGCATTCCTTTCCCCACCCCTATATCCAGTGATGAGCTGCCAAAATCTTAACAACCGGTTCCCTATAAAAAGTTCTGATTTAAGGGATGTGCCACAGTATGTATTTTTTGTACCTTTTTCCATAAGAAGTGGCAATGCATTGAGTCATTGGGAGTCACACTTAACAACAACAAAAAAATAAAAAAAAACATTTTTACATGTTTGTTACAATAGAAACAAAGTATTGCTCTCTTAAATTAATTTAAAATACATTTGAAAAGAAGAAAATATAAAAAAGAGATGTATGAGTAAGCAAATGATAATATTTAAGAATGAAATACCTATTATTCTTGTATTTTAAAATATTACATGTGAACTACTTAAGTTATTAAAAATAAAAAGTGTAATATATTCATGTTGAAGTATACAATGCAACAAGCAATATTTTAAAGAATATTTAAGTACATTATTTATTACTAATTAGGTAGTAATTTCCAAATGGCTTCTTGATCTTCTCTGTAATCTTTGGTGTTGGATACACAAACTATGGCATCTAATGCGGATCGATGACTTCTCATCCATGCTTTAACATATGGTATTGGATTCCAGGAACTTAGTGGTTTTCCCAACAAATTGATGGTCATAAAGCTTGAGATATGTGTAATTGTTAAATTTGCCCTTTTATCACTACAAATAATATTCGTCAACGAAAAACAGAACAAATTGCAATTGTGTTCATAATTTGCTTTGCTTTCCTTATTGTTTCCGGATCAAGAAGATGTTTTGATTGAATGTTATTCTCTACATAGTCACAAAAATCATTTAAATCGACTACAAATTTTATGAATTTGTTTAATTCATGCACTTTTTCTTCTCCTGATTTCCAAGGTAACTCGACGTCTTCAATATTCCATGAAGTGGGATCCATAACATTGAATAATTCAACTATTTTAGGTGTATTACTAGAATGACCTAAATTATCTTCTTTATATTTAATGTGATTTTCGTTTAATAATCTTGCCTTCATTTTTTCAATAATACACTCTATTACTTTGTCTCGTGGCAGTGATTTAAACCTTACATTATCTTCAAACTCTATGCAGTCAAAAGCATCACTTTCTATCATTTCATTAATTTTATTTTCATGTATACCAAAACTATCTTTTAATTGTATGAAAAAATCAATTGTTCATTTGATTAGCTTATCTGCCTTTGTTAAACTCAATTGTGTCACTTGCAGTGCATTTGATAATAATGCAAGTTCATCCAAAATGTCAATCATTAATGGCAAGTCTTTTAAAAATTCTTTGTTTTTCAATCTTTTTTCCATGCCAGAAAATTTCTTATTTTTTGAAAAATAAATATAAAGACCTGGATAAGCTCTCCAGACCATTTTGACAGCTCTAAGGCTAGAAGAAGCCCATTGTGGACCAAAAACACGGCCTATTTTGATTATTTCAATATATAGTTCTTCAGAAACTTTTTATAGTTCAAACTGACTTTTATTTGACTGATGAAAAATTGCATAAATCTTGTCCAAAAAAATCTTGAAATGGCTTATTTCAT
Organism: Lepidochelys olivacea; assembly: GCF_965140295.1. Lineage (NCBI taxonomy): Eukaryota > Metazoa > Chordata > Testudines > Cheloniidae > Lepidochelys > Lepidochelys olivacea. The sequence continues at coordinate 63,262,734 of NC_140416.1, forward strand.
TGATATCATTTATAGCATCATCTAAAGCCAGTTGTAGCCGATGATTCAAACAATGCCAAATTCTAATGTTTGGAAAATCTTGAATGAGTCTTGTAGCAACTCCAGATTTATGTCCAGGCACGGTGCTCGCGCCATCAGAACAAAATCCGATTAAATTTTTCTTTAAATATTCTGTGTCAAATCCTATATTGGTTTACATATTTCTCAAAGCATTGTAAATATTTTCTGCTTTTGTTGATTCTAATTCCACTAAATTGAGAAAAATTGTTGGTGAAGAATCTTGTAATTCACATTTTATAAGAATTACAAGCACAGTTTTACTTGAAATTGTAGAAGCTTCATCAATAATAATACACATCTTTGAATTGTTTTCAATGATTTTACTAAAAATTTGTTTTCTTATTAATTCAGCAATATGCTCTACGATTCTGATGGCCGAAAATCAAGAATTTAGGCAGTTCCCTAAATCGGTTTCATTCTTAATTTGTAGCTCTACTTCATCCTCCATGTCTGACATTGGTCGGTTTCTTTTTACTAAGCTGTAAACTATGTTGAAAATTTTGCTGGTTATTGCAATATTTTTTCAGTAACTTTATCAATCACTGTAGTGAGAGGTTCTTTTTTAGATTCATTTAAAATATTTATAACTCTCAAATGAGAGCTTGATTCGAAATGTTCCTTCATTTTGTTTCTTAATGAAGGTTGCTGAACTTTTTTCATCAGTTCCAGATGCTTTAATAGTACACTTTTGCCATTCCGAAGAAATGTGTAAAGATTTTCCTCCAAGGACCCCCAAATATGACATATTTGCACAGTGGGAACAGCCAAGTTTTTTGCCTTCAATTATCAAGCCATTATATTTCTTTAAAAAATATTGTGCCTGCTCAGAAGTCCAACAATCGGGTACTACATTTTCACAATCATGTAAATCCTCTTCCATTGCAGACACATTTTCAGATGATTCAACATTTAAGATATTTTCATCACCAAAATTATTGTCATTGGCGTTTTCAGCATTTAAATCCTTATTTTCACTACTAGAATTACTGACTAATGATTTTGTCATTTTAGTGGAAAACCAGTCACGAATGCTTTTCTGGCGTTTCATTATGAAGGGTAAATAATATTGAATAGAAAACTTTAATCTTCGAATAACAGTCCAGTTAGTATTACACACCAAAATATCACACGCAATTTACTAGAAACAAACACACCGACTATGACTCACTGGTCGTGTTGAATTGTACAGAAAACAGTTGAGCAAGTGCACAGACGAGGCAAGTGCAACCAGGAATAATAAATGAGACGTTTGTCTTGCGTCAGGACAAACTTGGATGCGACCGAGTCGCAGCCTGCGACATTACATGCGCACGCGCATAGTAACATAAATCTGGAACTATCTGTTGTAGAAACGGCTCTTTAACTGCTAGCATTCTGCGTCCCTTTGCATTTAAAGTTTATTTTGTACACCGTATTACAAGTCTTCATTAATTTAAGGTTTCCCATTCCAGTTATAAATTTTACATTTACCTGAGCCCCCCACGGAACCCCAGAATGACAGCAGGCTAAGCGGTGCCGATGGCCTGGACCCCATCTGGCAAGGGGCTGGCGGCCGGAACCCCAGTCCGGCGGTGGGCTGAGCAGGGTGGCAAGGGGCTGGTGGCCGGAACCCCAGTCCGGCGGCGGGCTGAGCAGGGTGGCAAGGGGCCGGTGGCCGGGACCCCAGCTGGCAGGAGCTGGCAGCCAGAACTCCAGTCCGGCGGCGGGCTGAGAGGGGTGGTAGACAGAACCCCAGACTGGCAGCGCCTCATCCGCTGCTGGTCTGGGGTTCTGGCCACCAGCTCCTGCCAGCCAGGGTCCCGGCCACCAGCCCCGCTCAGTTCCGTTCACCCAGGCAGGCAGCGGGCTGAGAGGGGCCAATGGCTGGGACCCCAGCTGGCAAGGGGCCAGCGGCCAAAACTCCAGTCCGGTGGCGGGCTGAGTGGGGTGGCGGACAGAACCCCAGACCGGCAGCCACTCACCCGCCGCTGGTCTGGGGTTCCGGCCGCCAGCTTCTGCCAGCCAGGGTCCCGGCTGCCAGCACCGCTCAGTTCTGTTCACCCAGGCAGGCAGTGGGCTGAGTGGGGCCAGCAGACCCCGGCTGGCAGCAGCGTGCCAGTAAAAATCAGCTCGCCTGCCACCTTTGGCAGGCGTGCTGCAGGTTGCCGACCCCTGCCCTATTATTTTCTGCACCATTTTATAAGATTAAGATTATTCGTTTTAAGATCATTTTATAACATTTGTTTTCCTAACAATTTTTAACATCCGGTTCTAAAACTGCTTCAAAATTTAGCAACCGGTTCCCGAGAACCGGTGCGAACCGGCTCCAGCTCACCACTGCCTATATCCACATCGGGGTATTCGTGACATGTTTACTAGAAATTTCAAGCTTTGTGCAGAAAAATCTTTTTTGCTCTTTAGAGTAAATATGGAGACTAAGAACACCAAAGGCCAACTTCTGTGCTGAATTTAGTACCCAGATGTGTGTGACACTATTTTGTGTGCAAATCACACTTCTTGCTACTTTGTCAGCCAAAGTGATGTTTTTTTTTTTATTATAATAAGTGCAATGCTTCAAAGCATTATGGATATCTCTTTTGGTGACTGACATTGCATGATGAAAAATGATCATCCAGTCAGGTCAATCAGATATAGGGGTAACAGAAGCTTTTCCTCTTATACCAAAGCTCTTTGCCTGTGTCTTGTTGACCTCCACACGATCTCATGGAGATGGGATAGTCCTGTTTAGCTGACTGCAAGTTGAAAGATTCATCTTGTTACTTATGCTTTAAATGTAGCGTAATTTCTTTTTGAAATCTACGTGTGCAGGATTCAGATTTAGAAGTTTTTTGACAATTGCAGAGTTAATTTTCATTTTATGCTAAGTATTTTTTAGTAGAAGTTTGCTATCTAGTGAATTTCTGAGGAATGTGTTTTATATGCAGAGATGAGTCTAGCTAGCTACTGTATAACATTATCCCCTTTCATTCCCCTTCACTATTTGATGCCTGCCTATCACTGGGCCCTTTCCAAAGAAGAAACAGTACGGTGTTCTCTGATTCTGCTCTAATTACACCTTTGTACTCCATCCATATCTATCCACAGTATAACTAAATTTGTGCATCTTTATGAACCTCAATATTCTTTGAAGTTTAATTCGGTTTATGGGCTACTCTTTGCGTCTTGTCTATATTACTTTGCAGAGATGTAAATATGCAATATTTGCCTTTGACATAATGGCAGTTCTTCCTGTGCTGTATTTACTATGTATGATTTTGGTAGTCTATATATAGTTTTAATATAGAATATAGTGTATATATAGTATTAATAATTTAATCTCTAGAGCATTTCATTTAGAAAGAAGGATGGAATAAGGGGAATTGTTTAATGAACAGGTGAATTACACTGTGCAAGTTTCACCTTTACCCATTAAGAGAGATAGTAGCTGGGTTTATTCCATGATAGCTCTTTGTATTTTTAAAGTGAGGTTATTTGGAATCACTCAGCATGACTGTTGAAGCTTTTCTCTTGTAGTGATATTCCAATCAAGTGGTTCTGGATGTGGCTTCTTTAGGGTCTCATTCATACGACTGCATATCATTTGGGGTCCTCTACAAATCATGCATTATTGCCTCTGGGCAATATTGGAGATATGAGTTGAAAACAGCATGGAGAATTAACTCTGTCTTTCCTTGCCCCCTCACTCCAAAGGGGATGAAAATGCTGCCTCCATATTGGTCCCAATTCCTGACAACGAAGACTAGCAAAATGCTTGAAATTTGGTACCCATGTGGTACCATGTTATGTTGCCACTGTCTGCCCAAGTCTTGTGCTAGCTTTTTACATACAGGCTTTTTGTGGTGTCATGTCAAGCTGGAAGGAATGAAGAAGAGGGTGCAGTATCAAGAGAAAGTTAAGTTAAAAGGGAAGTCAATTCAGAGAGATGTTTAGTGGTACCCCAGTTTGTCTCAACCAGCTTGTTTTGTGGTGATGGTGGGACCAAGGAAGAGCTTCCTATGCAAATATAACCAGAAAGCATAAAGTTGCATTTCTTAATTTAGAACAATCCCTCTTCTTATTTGGCATTATGTGCACTGCTACCTGGTGTCAAAATTTTAATGCATATGAATTGTTTGTGCAGGCTGAGGGAGCAGAATTGTCTCAAATTCAGAACTATTAATGCTGTTCAGTTTACCATCCGGGGCATACTCATTTGATTGCAGAGGAGGACTGTTTGGTATTTGCAGGTAATCCTTGTATTTATTTCAGTCTCCAATTTGCCTAATGATTTTTGACATTTCTCCACTGACCAGTGTACACCTCTCTAAATGTTTTCCCCAGAGCAAGGGAAACCTGCAGGCATCTTCAGGTTTAACTCTCTAATCCTATACACTGTTTTCTAACAAGAATATTTGAAAATCCTCATACTTATGCAGCATGCCTGACAAACTAATCAGCTTTTCACACTCACTGATAAGACTTTCCCATTCACACTGCATTTTTATTCAAACTTCTCACCTATTCACAGTGAAAGTCATTGCATTTTCTGCATTGTTCATTTCCAGTGAGCTAAATCACCAACAGCTACGGTCAGTCTTCTTTGAATCCAAAAAAAGCTTTGTTTGGATTTGGATGAACATGTATTAAATCAAAGAAAAATCATTCATCAAGTGCCTCTAAAAATTAGAAGGATTTTCTAAGAATGGATCTGTAAAGTGCTTTGCTTACTGGTATCATGTTGCTCTGCTTTTGTTAATGGAAGTTGTTAATGGCCATTATCTCACTGCATAATTTTTTTTCTGATTCTAACACTGGAGATTCAAATTCTCTGAATCTGAACCTTTTTGCTTGACCTTTTTGTCATTATTTTTTAATATTTTGACGCGCAATCACACTTCTTGGTTTTATCTAAGACTGGAAACCGAGATACCAAAATGCACCAAAGGATTAATCCTGTGGTATTTCTGACCAGAAAGACAAAAATAATCTGTATCGACAAACTGAACCGAACACTTTGAATCATCTGAGATTAGAACATAAGAACATAAGAATGGCCCTACTAGGTCAGACCAAAAGTCCATCTAGCCCAGTATCCTGTCTTCCGACAGTGGCCAGTGCCAGGTGCCCCAGAGGGAATGAACAGAACAGGTAATCATCAAGTGATCCATCCCCTGTCGCTCATTCCCATATTCACTCATTGCTCATTCTTTTCAGTTTCAAAACTTTGTTTAATTCATTCTGATACTGAGCACTTGAACTTCAAAGTGGTAGTCTTAGTCTGTCCAAACACTTCCCTACCCCCCCCACCCCCCCAAACTGCTGTTTGCATGAGGCTGTTAAAGGTTTCCCTCTATTGGGGCAAGAGAGAACTTGTCTGTTACAGGCTTGTGATGTTAAAAGAAAACAATATAAAATATTTTTAATGAAAAGTTATTCCAAAAGAAAAAAAAATTACAACATTCCATTCTGATAAGGTAGAAAATCTTTGTTTTGATTTTTTTCCTCAGCAAAATTTTATTGAAATCAACATATTCATGCAGAATGTTTTTTGATTTTGAGAAATTGGCAGTTTCTGGCAAAAAAAAGTTCAGTTGGAAAATTTTCAACTTGCTCTGCATGGTTATTTGGTTCAGGTGGGTTGCCCTCTTTGTTTGGTGAATGTGATAAACTGCTATTTAAAGGATGTGGCAATAAAGATGGTCCTAGGTCATATATATTGTATACTTGGTGTCACTTCCATGCTGTTCTGTCCACTGAAAAGGTGGTTCACCCCTTCAGCTTTGTTTAGAGTGTCCCAAAAAGAGGTGGGTCCAGTGAATAGAACAAAAATATCACCAGGTGGTAAGATTCATGTGAATGTATTGTGTTGGGAAATGCAAAAGAAAACAAACTATAATATGTTTTAATTAGGGTGAGTCTAGGGTGCAAAGTTCAGATCAGAACCTGAACTAGAATTGCCAGGTGCCTGGTTTTCAACTGGAAAGTCAGGTCGAAAAGGAGACCTGGCATTGTCCGGTCAGATGTACTGACTGAACACCAAAATCCCAGTTACCAGAGGACTGGAAGGTGGGGCGGTAGGTCATTAACCTCAGCCGGGGCTGCCTTCTATCTGCAGGCAGGCTCCTTGTCAGGCCACAGTAACTCCCATGACTGCCCCAGAGTAGAGGGAGGCCAGCTAGTGCGAGGAGGGAGGTCGAGATGATCCAGCAAGTGACAGGGTGGGGTCTTGGGGGAAAAAGGCAGAGAAGGGCAGGGCCTAGAGGAAAAGAGGCGGCAGAGACAGGGCTTCGGGTGTCCAGTTACCAGCAATTAGAAAGGTGGCAACCCTAATCTGGACATTCCCCAAGTTTAGGGTCTGTGTTTAGATCCAAAGTTTTTCGTTTGATCTCATCTAGTGGTAAACAAGGCCCAGGCATCAAACTGGGATCTGTATTCTGTGGCACTCAGGTGCAGAGATTGAAAATTCTGTAGCAGCATTATTGTAGATTTGCAATGAATTAATTATGAAAATGAATTATACTGTGAGTATAGAAACCCCTGTGATATTTCTGAGATCTTAGTTTATATTATACAATTCCCCACTTTTTGTCAAGGCTGCAGATTACTGTATTTACAACTCAAAAGTGCATCAAATGGGTTATTGGGGAAGCTGCATGTTTTGGCAGCTGGATAGGGGACAGTTTGAGCTTTTGACCTCTGGCAGGCACCTCAGCTGAATGCTCCTGCTAATCAGCAATGCAATAGTTAAATGCTGACATTTTAAAGTATCTTTAGGAGAATGGGTCAGTTCATAACTCCCAGCAGCTTTAGTTTTAGGTTCTCAGAAAGACAATACTGCATTGGTTTACACTTGGTTCGTGTTTCTGGGGTGATCTTCACAACCCTGAGGGCTGAAAAGATATTTTAAAATGAAATTATGGATTCTGGAGCACAATTCTGTGGCAAGGAGCAGATTCCATGACCACACATGCATAGAATAAACATATGTACTATGCTCCCACCTTATTTCTGTCCCCAAATGTACACTTCTACCTCTCTCATGGAAGAGTGTCATATCACTGATTCTCTGGGTCAGATTCTTCCCTCTGGGTAGCACTGTTGACTTCAGATGAGGCTCCTGGGTGCAGCAGAATATAGTCCTCAGCACCATGGCACATCTAAATTGAAATGACCTTTGAAGCTGAAATCGTGACCTCACTGAAGTCAATGGGAATTTTGCTGTTGACTTCAGTGGAGCCTGGATTTTACCCTTAATCTCAAAATTTAATTTTAAAACAAAAATGAAATGAAATGAAATGAAGGAACAAAATAGTGACAGTTGCAACATGCATTCATCAGTGCTGGGAATAACTCCAGCAATAACATAATCATAGTCAGTATGTTGTGTGAGACAGAATAAGAGGAATTAGGAATAGTTCCTGATAGATGGAGACCTGGACAGCTGATCTGTGGTGTATACCTATCCATATTGATGAACTAAAGGATAAAGCTGACCAAAGTAAGACTGGGCTCTGGAAATGTGCCACCTCACATTAGATTGTACCTGGGCAAACAAAATAACTTGCCCCAAGCATTTGGGAATATTCAGTGTCTCTAATTCAGCACTGGACTTGGTAACTTTAGCCTGAAGAAGAGAAGACTGTCTCAGTTCACAAATAACTTTGTGATTTTTCTATAAATCATCCAGGAGACAGAATGCTATTACAACACTATGTATTGTGCCAAACATCAAAATATGTATGCATCACTTCTACCTTAAACATCACAAATTATGAAAACTCACATGATAACAAGGATGCAGGAATCATATACTTAAAGACCAGAAGGCCTTGTCCTGATATTTTTTATATTCTTTCCTCCGTACATAGTATCATCTGGTAGTCACACTTAGCTGATGAAAATTCTGTTCCTTCAGATGGAAGGACGTGATTCTGCAGAAACCCCCTCAGCTTAATCTTATTCACTGTCTTTCTAATATCATGCACCTAGAAATGTTGAAAATCTACCAGTGATGATCTCCCAGCCTCTACACCCTGTTTTAGTAAAACACTTTTATTACACTTTTATTCCTTATCAGGGGAACAAAGTCAGAAAGCTAAAGCCAAGCTTCTTATGTACTGGAAGAGTTCTCACTGGGATGAGCAAAAATTCCTCAGAGTTGCTAGTGGGAATGGGGTTTGAAGGGAAGGAGCCACAAAAGTGGAGAGAATACAAGTGGATAGATAATCTTAAGGTTGTGAAAATAATATTTTCATGTTGAAACTATTGTGGCCTTTAAGTCAACATCGAGAAAAAGATAAGGTTGCTGGACTTTCTCACCTTGAAGGGCACTTTCAGGAAGGGGTGCTGGAATAGTTTGTTTAGTGGGGGTGCTGAGAGCGATTGACTCAATCTGTAAACCCTGTATATAATGGAAACCACTTCAAGACGATGGGTGCATCAGCACCATCAGCACCCGCAGCACCCCTAGTTCCACCACCTATGCTTTCAGGTGAAAACAACCTTCCTACAAAGCATGAAATATTAAACAAAACCTTTCATTTTCTCATCTCTTTCCGTCTTGTTTCTGTTCAAACATTTTACAGTTTCCTGAAAAAACTTATTCTTGGTGAAATATTTTATAGGCTGATGCAGTTAAGTGCTTTTCTGTATTTAAAAAAAATCAAAAAAATCTTTCTCCTATACAAATGGACTTCTGGCATTGACTCACTGTTATCCTTTAACTTGTGAGCTCTTCAGCATAATTTGGTTTACTGATGGCTAGCTCATTTTGATAAGGTGGCAGTGTGTTTCAGTACTTTGGGCACAGGACTGGGAGTCAGGAGACACAGATGTTTATTATTTTTGACTCTGCCACTGATCTGCTTGGAGTGCTTGGACAAGTGAAATGAGTAGAATATGTAAATTTTTTTGTAACCTGCTTTGAGATTCTGTGATGGAAAGTGCTATTATGTATTACCCGTCATCCCCTTTGGCTCCTGATTGTTTGTTCCTTTTGTATGCTTAACCTCGCTATAAGCCTAGATTGAGAACTCTCTGGGGCAAAGACTGTCTTTTTACAGGAATGTTTGTAGCGTCCATCACAGTGGGATCCTGGACCTTGTATGGGGCCCCTAGGTACTAGTGCAGTACAAATAATGAATGTCATAGGAGTCTTTACTTCTTTATTAACTTTTCAAATCTGATCTGTTGGATTGAGATACAGGCATAAGAATAAAAGAAAGAACAAGTTTAGAAATGGATTTATATTATAAGAAACCATAAATCAAAGGGTAAAGGATAAAGTGAAGCAATTATGAATGCAGGCTTTTCTGAAAATTTATTTGGCTTTTTAAAATGTCAGATAAAATACAAATTAAAGTTGTTGACATTAAAAAAAATTGGACTTGGGGTATATAGTGGTAGTGGTAATATCTTGCAATTCTGTTTGGACTGCTTCAGGGGACACTAATAACCTTGTTGTGAATCTCTGGAGCTATGCATTTTGCATGACAGCAGAGAGGGCAGGGTTGACTGAGTTTTGTCTGGTATTACTCCTGAAGTAGCTCATTCTAAAGTTAAAGCTGATAATGCTTTGCCAGAAACCTCTGCATCATGCATCATGAAAACATACCTTTAGCAATAGACTCAAGGAGCTTAATTTGCTTATCTTCACAAAGAAAAGGTTAAGGAGTGACTTGATCACAGTCTGTAACCACTATATGTGGAACAAACAAATGATTTAAAAAAGAGCTCTTCAGTCTAGCAGGCATTGATATAACAAGATCCAGTGGTTGGAAGTTGAAGCCAAACAAATTCAGAATAGAAATAAGAGGCACATTTTTAACAATTTTCAGAGTAGCAGCCGTGTTAGTCTGTATTCACAAAAAGAAAAGGAGTACTAGTGGCACCTTAGAGACTAACCAATTTATTTGAGCATAAGCTTTCGATACATCCGATGAAGTGAGCTGTAGCTCACGAAAGCTTATGCTCAAATAAATTGGTTAGTCTCTAAGGTGCCACTAGTATCCCTTTTCTTTTTGCGAATACAGACTAACACGGCTGCTACTCTGAAACCTGTCATTATGCAAGGCACTGCATTTAGCCGTATGGAGTGGAAATCTATCAACTTCATGAAAAAACTCGTACAGAGGAATGCATCCGATGAAGTGAGCTGTAGCTCACAAAAGCTTATGCTCAAATAAATTGGTTAGTCTCTAAGGTGCCACTAGTCCTCCTTTTATTTTTAACAATGAGGGTAGTCTGCCACTGGAACAGCTTACCAAGTGTTGTGGTGGATTCTCTGTGCCTGTCAAGTTTAAAATTAAGATAGGATGTTTTACTAAAGTATAGGCTTTGGTAGGAACAGGAATTAGTTTTCAGGGAAGCCTTATGGCCTGGTTTATACGGGGTCAGAGTAGATGACAAAGGTCTCTTCTGGCATTCTAATCTATTACTGATTTTTTTGTTTTTTTCCAAAATGGAATCTCATTGTGAACAGAATTTGGAAAATATAGATCCTTTAAAAAAAGTACTAAAATCTCCAAGGAAATTGCTTTAAATACAGAATACAAAGTGGTGTCCACTTAGCGAATGCACTCTAGCTGAAAGTATTTTAGCTTGAACTACATAAAATAAAAAAGGTTGGCAAACTCTTAAAGCATAGACTTTACTTCAGGGCTTGATGTTAAATCCTTTGCTTCTGGGGATCTGCTGCTCGTTAGCTCTATGCTCCTGATTTTAAGTTGGTACTTTAAAAAAGGGGGAGAGAGAGGAAGATCCTGTAGGCATCTATTTGAGAGATGAAGGGTATGAAAGAGACCCACAAAGTTCCAGAAATCTGCTTTATTTCTTCCAGAGGCCTTGTAAAACCAAACTTTCTCCCTCTATGAAGTGTAATGTGGGGAGCAGGCAAGAGAAAGATAGAAAGTCTTTATCTAGAGCTTTTTTTTTTTTTTTTGCATTATTTTCTGCTCCCTGTTTGACTTTGCTCTTAATGTTTGCTTTTGTTCCCAGTTCAGATTTCTGTCACAATTTCAGCCTCTTTGCTTCACATTAATTTACAGAAACATTTCAGTCTCTCTTACAATACTGTTCTGTCTGCAGTATGATGTTACAGGAAACATTTCAGAAATCTTTTCTTTATATTCTATATATAGTCATTCATACACACAAAGATCTCAGCTCAGTATTAATGTGTTGCTTTTGCATTTGTAAAAGCGAATGCTGTACAGGTAGAGTCTGATTCATCCTTCCCCTGTACCTGTACCCCACTGGAAAGGGTGGAATGCAGGGGTAGAATTCCTTTGGAAGATTGCATTTCAGCCTCCATACTTTCTCAAATTCTCCTTCAGAATTGAAACCCTCCATACTTGGCTTCAGCCAAGTTTGTGCAACATCGCTTCAGCCATTTTTAAATTAGAGGAGGAGGAATTATATAAATAAATATTTAAATCTGGTTGAAAAAAAACGTCAACACAAGTTTTTCATTGGAAAATGTAGGTTTGTCAAAATTGAAACATTTTGTGGGAACATGTCAGTTTTGAATAAATTTTTGATAGAAAAGTGTTGAAACAAATCATTTAGACTTTTTCTTTTCATTCTGAAAATATCTATGATCATTTGTTTTGACCTATTTGAAATATTAATTTTAGTATTATTTATATATAATATTATGTATATCTAATAGTGTGTAGTAATGCTTTGAAATTATCAAAACAAAATGATATACCTTATCAAAATGATTCAACATTATCAAACAATTATATTTTTTTTCAAAATCTTGGAATTTCACACAGAATGGTCATGTTCCAACCATTTCTTAAATATGTAATATTTGAGTGTGTGCATGTATGATTAGGACTCTTGTGCAGAGAGCTCAGAAATGGATGAACTTCAAACTTACTATGCAGCCAGGCCTCAGTGAAGAATAAACTTCAGGTGAGTTTCATTTTTATTTTAAATAATAAAGTAATTCATGTTTGAAAATTCACATTATTGCATGTAGACTAAAACATTTGTGTTAGGTTTTTTTGTTTCATGCTTGTCTGTGGAATTATGGAGTTGAAAAACTTCATAATGCTTTAGCTTTTTTTTGGATATCCATACATTAGAGAAGTTTAGAACATATGCAATTGCATAAAGCTCTATTGTGTAACTATAGAGTGCTGCAGCATTGTCATTTATAACATTTGTACTATATATATAGTAAACTGTGCTGCTTTTTAAAATCAGTAGTTCTCAAACTTACGTTGTGAAGAACTTCTTAAGACTGTCGTCTTCTTGTCATGTGCTCTTCTTCCACCATCCCAAATTTTAGTGTAAGAAAATTAAAAATACTTGAAAGATACTTTTAAAAGTAACGGTTACTAAGTATAAGGGATTCATGAACACTTGTTGTTACACAGTACTACGTATCTGTGGCTGTTTTATTTGAAATAATACATATTAGTTGAAAATGTGTTGTATGGTTGTCCGTGCATGTATTAATAAGGTTTTCACTTTATTAATTTTTTTCTTTTAAAAAGTATACTATTCTCAACTTTCATTTTAAATGCTGAATCTGTATTTCCCAGTAGTAGAGCTCGATGAAATTTTAAAGACTTTTCTTCCAACCAAAACATGCAGATTTAGGTAAACCAAAACATTTTTGCGAATTCTTATTGATTTTGGCAAATTGTTTTAGCCAAAATTAAAAAAGAAAAAATTCTGAAATGTGTCTGGGTTTTCCACATCCCAGGTGAGTGCTCTTGCCACTGGGCTAAAGATTAGTAGGGTGACGCCATTATTACCACCATTTTTGTAAACCTAGCCCTTCATTTCTTTTGCTTTTAGTAAAAATACTCAAAATGAAACATTTTATTTTGGCCTGAACAAAATGTTTCATTTAACCTGAAAAAAAACTTTTCTTTACTTTTTTGATTTGCGATTTGTCCTCCCTTGATTCCCCGCCCCGCACCCCGAGCTGCCAGTGAACTGAAAAATCAGTTATTCATGAGTTCTACTCAGTAATTCATCAAGGGAACGTATATGTCTCCAAATTTGTTTGTGTTATGTTGTTTCTATACAAATATTAGTCTTAGGCCACTGTAAGTGTGTGGGACTCATCCCTGCGGTGCCTCCTGCTGGTGTCCTGGGAATTAGCTCTACTTACAGCATTGGAGCGCCCTCTGCAGGCTGGTTTCCCGGTTATGCAGAGCCCCAGTGTCCCTCCCGGACCCGGTGCCCCTTGTACACTGGGGTGCTGCCCCCTGGCAGTAACCCGTCACTTGCAGGATCTCCCCTCCCCGGGGAACCCCCGCCCCTTATCCCTACCTCACCTCAGTCCAGGCTACTGCCAGTCGCCAGCTAGCCCCTGGGCCCGACTGCAGTATAAGCTACTCATCACAGGCAAGGTTGGGTTTGGACCTGCTGCCTCTGTCTAACCTTGGGCTGTCCCCTGCAACCCCAGTACCTGTTGGGCCTAATACTAGGCCGCAGCCTGGGGCTTTCCTGGCTGGAGCTCCCCAGCTCCTCAGGCCCTTCCCCAGTCCTTCTCCAATCTAGGTTCTCTGCTTAGGTCCCTGCAGCCAGGTCCTCCCTCTCAGAAGCTAGAGAGAATCTTTCAGCGCCTGGCCCACAGCCCTTTTATGAGCCAGCTGTGGTCTGTTTGGGGCATGGCCACATCTGAGGCTGCCTCCCAATCAGCCCAGCTTAAGGCTCCCAGCCCCGGCCCTCTCCAAGGGCTGGCTTTTAACCCCCTTTGGGCCGGGAGAGGGTGACCACCCCACTACACCACGCTTACACTAACGGCTAAATCGGCACTGCTGCAATCAATCCAGTGCTGTCAATTTAGTGGATCCGGTGAAGATATGCTAAGTCGATGGGAGAGCGTCTCCCATCAACATAGCGTAGTGTAGACAGCACTGTAAACTGACTTAAGTTACGTCGACTTCAGTTATGTAATTTATGTAACTGAAGCAGCGTAACTTAGATTGACTTAAGTGCAGACCAGCCCTTAGACTATGGACCAATGTAGTTTTGGAGTGAGGAGGAAAACATTTTCTCTGGCGGGTTCTCTTTAAATACATCAGTGGCAGCTGTTAAGCTGCTCAGAGTTTTCAAGAGTTAAAGTAGTGCTGGAGGTGATGGGCAGTTGGGCAGGATACAGATGAGGAGTTGTTCAAAATGCATGAGAAATACAGTTTATATTGTAGAAATAAAGCAATTTATCACAAAGGTATCATCCCCACATATATGCTGCATGTGGTTATAAAGTATATCCATTTGGATATATTGAGGGAAAACTACCCAAAGTTTCAGAGTGGTAGCCTTGTTAGTCTGTATCACCAAAAAAAATGAGGAGTACTCATGGCACCTTAGAGACTAACAAATGTATTTGGGCATGAGCTTTCGTGGGCTAAAACCCACTTCATTGGATGCATGCAGTTGGTTTGGCCAATGTACATGGCAGATTGGCATTGTCTGAGGGAGACAAACACCTACAAGATCTCTATCAAGTGTTCCTAAAACTACAATACCCACCTGGTGAAGTGAAGAAACAGATTGACGGAGCTAGAAGAGTACCCAGAAGTCACCTACTACAGGACAGGCCCAACAAAGAAAGTAACAGAACGCCACTAGCCATCACCTTCAGCCCCCAACTAAAACCTCTCCAGTGCATCATCAAGGATCTATCCTGAAGGACGATCCCTCACTCTCACAGATCTTGAGAGACAGGCCAATCCTCGCTTACAGACAGCCCCCCAACCTGAAGCAAATACTCACCAGCAACCACACAACAAAAACACTAATCCCGGAACCTATCCTTGCAACAAAGCCCATTGCCAACTGTGTCCACATATCTATTCAGGGGACACCATCATAGGACCTAATCACATCAGCCACACCATAAGAGACTTGTTCACCTGCACATCTATCAATGTGATATATGCCATCATGTACCAGCAATGCTGCTCTGCCATGTACATTGGCCAAACCGGACAATCTCTACACAAAAGAATAAATGGACACAAATCAAACATCAAGAATTATAACATTCAAAAACCAGTTGGAGAACAACCTGGTCACTCAGTTTCAGACCTAAAAGTTGCAATTCTTCAACAAAAAAACTTCAAAAACAGACTCCAATGAGAAACTGCAGAATTGGAGTGGATGGGTCATTACACAAAGTAAAAACTATTTCCCCATGCTAATTTTTCCCCTATTGTTACTCACACCTTCTTGTCAACTGTTTGAAATGGACCATCCTGATTATCACTACAAAAGGTTTTTTCCCTCCTGCTGATAATAGCCCACCTTAATTGATTAGTCTCCTTACAGTTGGTATGGCAACACCCATTTTTCATGTTCTCTATGTATCTATATCTTCCTACTGTATTTTCCACTGCATGCATCCGATGAAGTGGGTTTTAGCCCACAAAAGCTTATACCTACATAAATTTGTTAGTCTCTAAGGTGCCACAAGTACTCCTCATTTTTTTTTAATAGCCCACAAAGTTGTGGGTTCTGAGAGCTTTAGTTCCCAAAGAAGATAACCATTTAAAGTTATGAGGTAATATTTTTCATGTAAGCCAAAACCACCAATGGGTATATGCTATACTCTATACTTAATATATTAAAAATATGAGTGCTTTCTAAGCACATTGTAAGGACTCTCACTTCAGACATCAAAGGGAAATTATGTGTTCTGTGCAAGCAACATTTTCCTGGTCAGTTTTTATTTATGTATTTAGTCATTTCTGTTCTTCTAGTAGCATGGCAATAGTGACAGAAAAATAGGTATTTTAGGGATAAGCTTACCTCTCAAATAAGCATTTAGTTTTATGTCACTCTGGGTGTAGTGGTGAGTACAACCTACTGGTGTAATAATCTCATGTATTCACATGCTATGTAATAGTAAAGAGAAGAGGGAGAAAATTTGGAGTAACTACTCTAAGGTTTGCAAATTGCTAAACAGACATTTATTTTTATGCCACAATACATGTAGTGATGTTGTATTACAGTGAAAGCCCTGTATGATTAGCCTATGAATTAGAAGAGAGGTAGAGCTGTTTAGAGGTGTCTGTAGAAATAAAAGGAAATGGAGATGTTTATAGCAAAATGTCTTTCAGACTGTCAGCTTGAATGTAGACTGTAGAGATGCTATTAAGCATAACAAAGAGGAGAGGTGTAGCCTTTTAAGTGAAGACTTTCTTCAGCTGTAAATTAGCTCTATTAGAATAATTGAATATATGTGCCATTACTTCTGAAAAACTTTATATTAATTGAAAATATTCCATTAATGCTGAAAGTATTCTATTAAAAAAATTATATTGTAAATGGAATAAGTGACATATTTTGTTTTTTCCTCATTCAGTTCCACTAATTTAGATTGCTGAATCATACCATGCTCTCATCCAAGTGACAGGCAGCAATGACATTTGGACAGTTTGGGTGAAATTCTGGCAGGAATAAGAAGTCACAGCTCTTCTTAACTTCAATGCTGGAGTTACTGGGTGCTGGAGCAATTAGTATAGTGGGGTGCTGAGAACCATTGAACCAAATTGTATATAATGGAAACTACTTCAAACCAGGGGGTGCGGTAGCACCCCTAGTTCCAGCACCTATGTCAATGCACCCATCTTATTTACATCAGGGATTAATTTAGCCCTTTGCCTATTCCTGTATCAGTCCCTAGTTACTATTTTGGGGTGGGCAAACTTATTGGCCCTCCAAGGCACATATGACAATCTTCAGAAGTTCGAGAGTCGGAGCACACCTGCTGGGAGCCAGGGTTCAGGGCTTCAGCCCCACTTCTGCTGAAGCCCCTGCTGGTGCACCCCTCAGAGCTGAAGCCCCAAGACCCTCCTTCCTGCTGGACAAAAGCTCCTACGCCACCATCCCACTACAAGGCAGAGGTCCCGAGCTCCCCCGCCCCCCTCCAGTTCAGGAGGCGGAGAATGGGAGGTGGAGGGGGCTTGCGAGATGCACTTTAATGGTAAAAGACCCACATGTGGCTCGCGAGCCACAGTTGGCCACCTCTGTTCTATATTGTCGATCAGTGAGTAATTGCATCAATAGCTACGCTCTATTGATTTTAAGCCCTTCCTGCAATAAGTCGATAGAAAAGGCTCTCTTAAGGGCCTTCTTTGTGGCCCACTGTTACCGGGTCAGTCTGTACATGCTGTTCATAGGAAACCAAATATTTTAGATGAGTTAGAGCTGGGATACTGGATTTTTCAGAGCTTCCCTTTCCTGATTCAGTCCAAAAGCAGTAAAGACCTCTGGGTAGGTGCTCAAGAAGGTAGGGGCTCAGATTGTTATACCTCAGACTTTATACATACTGGGCCAGATACACTTCATGAGTTGACACAGGCCAGCTGGTGGTGGAAAGGTTTCCAGAAGGGCAACTATAGAGCATTAGGTACCTGTGTAGAGAGAGGAAGCAATTTTAAGCAGAAGGACAGAAACAGAATTGAGCTAAAAGCAAAGTGGAATCAGAATGTATTGCTCTGGTGAGGATTCTAATCCTTGCAATTAAACTGTACTATGCAATTCAAATGAAAGGACAGACTTCATAGTCTTTTTTTTCTCTTTTTATTACCAGTGCACAACATAGTCTTGACTTAAGCTAAATGTGGCACATGTTATTCCTTGTCTTTCATTACTTTGAGTTGTCTCAGCCCTCAAAGGGTACTTGTTTTCAGCAGTCTCTTTATATCAAAAAATATCCACTTACCAATAAGTCTGATATTTAGGTACATAAACTTAAAATATTTCCGTTGTTCAGTATGAGTATTGATTTGTAAGAGTATGTATACTAATAATAATTTGGTATAAGTATTGTTTAAATTTTTATTTGGGATGCTATATTTAGAATGTATAATGGCTTTGGCTGGTATTTTCCTGATAAATGGTTTTATATAGACTTTAATGTGTTGGTAATTGCATTGTTGGAAGCAGTGAGGGTAAGAGGAGGAGTGATGCAGGTGATGTTTAAGTAGCCTTTTTATTTGTTTGTTTATTAATCACAGGGAACCTAAACATCAATATATTGATAATTTTGATGGCATTAGTGTCCTCAAACCTTTAATTTCTAAAGTAAACAGCAAATGACCTTTTTGAATGAAACTATCCTTCCCTTTATTTAGGCAGTGTTTTAAAAATAGGTCCCATCTGTCACCTTATCATTATGAATAAACCAGACTCTGTATGCAGATATTTAGCACATTGATGAGAATTTTGTAGTCACTTAGTTAAAAGAGTAAAAAAGGGCAAAAAATTAGGACTTGAGATAAAATAAATATTTAAACATTTTTCACATATGGCTTCAGCAATTCAATAATCAGTCCATATAGCTGTTCTGATCACCAGATTCACTGTTTGACTGGGTGCACACACAGTCTCTTCTGAGAATGCAGTGCCATTTTAATAATAAACCAATTCAAAACTGAATGTTTGCTCTGCCATCCCTCCCCCCCCTTGTTCCTTCCAATTTGTGCTGGGATATATGAATAGCATTTCAAAGGGGATTTCCCCACCTAGCTAACACTACCTATGAACGGCCATGGTATGTGTAGTACAGTCGTTGGGTTAGACCCTTAACTCCATTAAATACACAAATATGTTTTTTATTATCGTTTTCAAGAATGTAAGCTGCTGATGAAGCACCTATATGGGATCTTTTTGAATGACTAAATTGAAAGAGGGAAGCTATTGACATCTCATGAAATCCATTCTTTTGCTAATCCATGGTTATTTTTTCTTGTAAGCGTTCATCACTTTTTTGTCGTTGGACTTTTATTTCTCTGTTAACTACTACTACTTAAATTATGTAACTTAAAAAAAACAAAAACCCCAACAACCAGACTTTATTGCCATGCTCTGTACAGAATGGAGGGTATGACTTACATAATCAAGGCCTAGTCTACATTAGAGAAGGGTTGCCATTATAATTATACCAGAAAACCCTCCTTGAGTAGATGCAGCTTTTGCTGGCATAGTTTATACCAGTTCCTTGAACAAAATAAGCTATACCAGCAAAAACCTTTTTGTTTTTTTACCACTTTTGTGGCATGAAGCTCTAGTGGTATTAAAATTCCCCAAAGGTTAGGAGAATAGGAGGAAGGATATTGGGGTGAATGTACTTCTTTACGGATGCATTTTCAAGGCGGTGGAGGGTTCTTTTTTTAAATGTTATCTAGTATTGCACATCATTGTCATTCTGCCACTGAACTGTGATCAATATAATTTGGAATGGAGGTTAGAAGGAAAGAACAACAAATTGCAGATCTTGGCATTATTCTAAATAATTGTTAAATTTGTAAACTTTCACTTTTCTTTATAAGAACTTTCACCTCCTGCCAATATTTTCAGTGTGGATGAAACCTTAGTTAAGGAAATGCAAATTTTCTTATATCAAGGGGAAAATATTCAGTACAATGCACAGGGTTATAGACATGCAAGTCATTATGTTTTGAAATGTCTTCAATCTGCTGGTCTCTCAGCATATGCTCTTTTTAATTTTTATGTATATTTTCAAATTCATTTTGTCTGAAGCAGAATTGGGTGGTAAAATTTATTTATCTCTCAGTTTTCTCAAAAAGAAAAGGAGGACTTGTGGCACCTTTCTCACTTATTCTAAATGCTCTCTCTCTCATGAACTGAGGAAATATTCAGTGAATGGGTTTTTTGGTCAGTCTTTGAGAAAGAAGTTTGTTAATTTCAGTGATTTGTACTTTTAATTTTGGAATTAAAAATTTAACCTTTATCATTCAAATTTCAAGCATGACAGTATTATTGTAATCTATCCTTTGTTTTTGATGGAATAGAGGGGAAATCAATAAACCCTCAAACCAATAAAATACTGAACCAGTAGTAAGGAATTCAGTATAAATAAATCAGCTGGTGAATTTTATATGATAAACATTCATTACTAAACAGCCAACAAACAGGAGGCATTGTATTTTTTCAAGCCTCATTATGCAAGTAAATCATTCAGCATATAACAGATTTTTTTGTTTTGTATGAAACTGAACTTTTCCATGAGGCTTCTCCAGACAAGGATGGCTAGTTTTCATAAGATAATTGTACCCATGGAGAGTTAGCATTGCTAGGCAGAGCTTTGTGCCTCACACCATCCTAGAGGTAGGATTATGTATCTAATGACAACAGCTATTCCCCTTAATGAGCCTTGTTGCTGCCTTCACTGATGTGTGCTTGGTAAATTGTATGTACAAAAACTGCATTAATCTAGTGATGCTCCATAGGAGAACTTCTTGTTCTGCCATAAAATTGACAGGAGAATTGGAATGATTTCCCTGCATTTGTCAGAGCTCACCCCTTTTCTGGATAAAGCTGTATCATCTCTGTCAGGGAGAACTCATTTATGGGCTCATAAACATATTTCTCCAGAGTAAATTTTTGAACTCTGCAATGGACTACATCGTACAACATTTCCTCAAGGAAGGGTCTGTCTTTTTCCAAAAGTGAGTCTTCTCCCCCACTTTGAATTATACAAGTTGAACACATTTATGTTATCTACATAATCAGCATATTTGTACCGAAACAATATGTAAAAATATTTCCAGCAAAGTACAGCTTAATAGCAGGTGTTTGTGCAGTGTTGTTGCATTCTTCTTTAGTTATTAGTGAGGGTTTTTTTCTGTTTAAATGGAAAAACAAATAGATTTGCCAGTTCCTTGCCCCTCCCCTCAGCAAGCCCGCAACCTCTGGGATAAATAATTTATCACTGTCAGAGACCGCATATGGGTGGTCTGATCTAAAGGTTGGCGCCCAGAGTAGAGCTGTGGTTGTGGTCAGGATCATAGCCAGAGTCAGAAGCCACACCGAGGGTTAAACCAGAGTTGCAGTCAAAGTCACACCAATGGTCAAACTGGAGTCAGAATCATGCCAACAGTCATGGGCATGGGAGCAGGAACAAGGTGAGAAGGCAGTAACTTGGTCTCAGGGGTCTGGTCAGCAGCTAGCCTAGCAACTAGTTGCTCAGGCAAGGGATGGGGAAGGAAGCTTTATGCTAAGAGGTGACAAATCAGCAGACTGCTGTTAGTCAGCTGATCCCACTGCGTCAGTAAGTATAGTTCCTGTTTGCATGGCGGTAACTGAAGTTTCTCTGTTGGGCCTTTCAGCATGGTGATACAGAGGGTAAGATCCAAATCAAGGTAAAATGCATGGTAATGAGACTGTACTGTAGGACTTCCTGGTGTTCCCCTGTCACCACTTCCAAAGATACTATCTCTCCTGAGTAACTGGGCCCAACTTCAGTGGGGACCCATCTACTGTTCCCTCCTTATTTGTGGTGGTTTGGGCTTGTATCAGAATGCCAAGGACCTGGGACAGGGAAAAATCCATGAAATTATCCCCCACTCCTGAGTTAATCAAGGCCCATTGCATGGAAAGGCCTGCTTGTCCTGCGGGATTTGCAGTTGCAGGGGAATTTGTAGAAGTGGGAAGGAATGAGGGCCTCCTGGTTGAACATAACCGTAGGATCTTTTGCTGGTAGTGCCCAGGATTGAAACCCAACTGAGCCTGGGCTGAATCTTTTTCTCCTTTTGTCGGGCTGGTGGAGATTTTGGCAGGGCACATGGATACTGTTTATCCTGCTCTTCCACAGTAGAAAGAGGTTTTCCTGATTCCAGAGCTCTTCCTCACCCTGGGCTAGATGGGGCTACACCATGTCTATCTGCATGGGCTCAGCCAGGGCTGAGTTTCCTTAAGTATGAAGGCTGAACCTTAAACAACTGTGGAACATAGGCAGGGCCCTTCTGCATTCCATTTGTCGTTCATGAAGTCTGGTGTCTATCCTGATACACATAAAGGCCTCCAACCTGGTGGGAGGGTCTTCCCTTCCTGCTTGTCTTTTAATTAGTCACAGAAACAGAGCCAAAACTGACGGATGAGTGGGACATCATTCCAGGCAGTGTGTGTGTGTGTGTGTGTGGCCAAGCGTCTAAACTGGGCAACATAGGAAGGGCCTGATGCCAGGATTTGCTGCAATTTACGTAAAGCAGTCTCCACAATGAGAGCTTTATGTGAGTCGTCAAAAAATGGTGGCAAATGCTTGCAGGAAAGAACCCCAGCTTGCCAGCACATGGTGGTCTTGCTCTTGAAGGGGAAAAGACCATACTAAGGCTTTGCTGGTTAGCAAGTGAAGAACCAGCACCACCTCAGCTTGGTCCATGGTATATTCCTGGGACTGGAGCATAAACAGGAGTCTGCATTGCATAAGAAACCTGTGAAACTTACTGCGGGTGCCACCATATATCTCTGGTAACAGAACTCTGGGGCTGGTTGCCCGAGCTGGTGATGAAAGGAGAGGATGAGTGGGTACCCACAGCTGCTCTGAGTGCTGCAACTTGTTCCCTCATAGAGCAATTTTCCATTTGACAATGCCATACTTGCTCCCTCAGTCTCTGGTTCTCAGCCTGGATGACAATGATTTGTTCCTGTGGACTCATAGACCCTTGGGGCATCAGTAAAGCAGGAGCACTACCAATGTCCATACTTGGTCCAGGAGTTCAGCAACGAGTCCCAGAAGAGACCAAGAGGGTCTGAGAAAATTGTCAGAGCCTTTATGTGAGTGACCTGACCTGATGGTTGGGGCCTTGAGTAGAATCGTGGTCAGGATCATGCTAAAGGTCACAGCTAGAGTTGAAATCACACCAGGGGTAAAGAGGAGGTCAATTAGAAGCCACGCAAAGGTCAGACTGAGGTCAGAGTCATGCCAAGGGTCAAGCCAGAGTCAATAACTGCAGTTAGGGCAAGGTAATAGGAATAAGGAGCAGGAGGCAGGAACTTGGTCTCAGGGGTCAGGTCTGCAGCAGGCCTAACAACTAGTTGCTCTGACAAGGGGTATGGCAGGAACAGGAAGCTTTATGCTAAGAGGTAACCAGTCAGAAGCTGTTAGTCATCTGATCCCACTGAGTCAGTGGTGTACTCCCCTGTTTGTGGAGTATCAGCTGCAGTTAGCACATCTGGTATTACAACGTGGTGGTGCAGAGGGTAAGTCTTTTGCTTAGCAACCATCCAGACCCAGGTTTCAATATTTATAACAATATTGCCAGTGGTAGTATGAATGTGCACACCTCTGGAAACCCTGCTGAGAATTTCCTTCACATTTTTTTGTTAGTTAAATGCTTCCCGAGAGGAAGGGGAAGAACGTATATATTTGAGAGACCCAAAATGATGTTGGTGGCTCTTTTTTCCTTTTCCTTTACTTTCTTACATCATATCTTGAATTTCTTGAAAATGAACTGATAGGGTTAAAAACAGTAATGAAACATGGGATTAGAGGTTAATTCCTCATGACAGGGTTCCACTTTAATACTCTGTCCTCCGAGACAAAATCCCTGTGTTGTAAAGTTAAGATGTTTGTCATTGCATCTTCACACTGTAACGCAAACATAATCACATGATGATGTAACACCACAAAAAGATTATTCAATATGTCAGCCCTTATGATATGTTGACAGGATTTTAATTTCATGCAAGCCATGCAGAACACAGGGCAGAAATATCAAAATCAAGATGGTCCTATACATTTTACACAGGGGTATATAAACCATATTGGAGCATACTAGTTTTAAAATAGACCAAAAGTTAGATGTATAATTAGAGCTGATCAGAACCTAGAACTCCTGTTCCATGTGAAATTCCAACATTTTGATTTTTTTCATTCCAAATTGGAATGAAAAAAACCAAAATTCTGAAATTTCATTCTGGAAAAATTGAAATGACATTTTGTTTCGACCTTAATAAAATATTGTTGATTAAGGTTGAAATAATATTTTTTATTTCACTGATTTATGTTATACTATAAAAGTAAAAATATTTTGACTAATATGTTGTCATATCCAGGGCTGTCTCTCCCAATATGCAAAGTACGCAGCTGCGTAGGGCACCAGGAAATTTGGGGCACCAAATTTCCTGGTGCCCCATGCAGCTGCCTGCTGCTCCAGCCCCTGCCCGCCTCTTCCCCATGGCCCCCGCCCCTGCTCTGCCACAGCCCTGCCTCTTTCCGCCCCTGCTCGGCCTCAGCCCCGTCCCCACTCCCTTAAGGACTGAAGCAGGGCCAGGCCTGCACTCACCAGAGCTGGAAAGTGCAGTGACCCGGCTGCAGCTGTGCTGCCGGTGAGTGCTGGGGGGTGGTTCCCCCGCCCCCCAAACCAGCCCTCCCCATGGAGGCCTGCCCTCCCCGTGGGGGGAAGGAGGGGCTGCTTAAAGCCACAGAATAGCTAGGGATGGCCCTGGTCATATCATGATATGTTGTGAAACAAAATATTTTGAGCCTGTTGAAATGAAATGATTTCTACAATTTTTTGCCCAAAATTTTTACAAAATGTTTATATTTCCACGGAATGTTTTGATTTTGAATCTGCATTTCCTGATGGAAAAAGGTTCCACTGACAAAAATTTGACAATTTTAGATATGTTTCATCTTGGATGTGTCATGACATTACACTAGATTCATTTTATGGAAAGATGTTAAAGAAGGACAAAATCTTGTAAGGGAATGTAATTTATCACTGGTCAGTGTGCACACTGTAAAGAGTGCGTGAGGAACAAGGTTTGATTTGGAAACATTCTTGGGGTTCTTATGCTTCAAGACTGCAGGTTGAAAGAATTACATAGGTGATTCAATCTTGGTGAGAAGGATTGGCTAACATTACACTATTAGCTTCTTCTGTTGGCTGCCAGGGTCTGGCAGCCCTGGTGACTGATTTCATTCTGATGCTGGCAAAACAATGACAATGCAAGTTATAAGTAACCTTTAAAAGCATCCTTTCCAATCAATACTGTTACACAGCCTTCTTCCTATCTCAGCAAGGGGTTTTTCAGTAAGTCTTTCCAATTTAAAAGTAAGCAACGAACAAACGCCAGGGTCACCACATTGCAGCATTGTGACAAAAGATGGGCAATAACACTTAATCTTTTATTGTTTTTAAGTATCATGGGGACATAAAGAAATCAATCTTTACATCTAATGTCAGCCAACTTGGTCAAAGGTCAGTTAACAGTTTCATGTAATAGCTATTTAAGTACTTTTCATTCCATAGAATAATTTTTACCAACCCATTTTTTTACAAGTCATGATAGTGGTAATTCCTAATAGTGATGGCAAGAGCTGGTGCAGCTTATCATAGATGGAAAAAACTCATTTCATGTTTGGTAGACTGTGAAATGAGTCACAGCTGTTCTCTCCCTGTCATACAGTGACAAATTGCTTTCATTACAGAGTATCCACAGTATGCCTGTTCAGCCAATCGGATCACTTATTTTACTGTATATTCTGAAATCTCTTTTTTTTAAATCAACTTCTAAAATATTGAACTGCTCCATTGAGTCTGGTTTTGAGATAAGAGGGAGAGGGAGTTATTTTCTATACTTTTATCATTTAGAATTATTTCAGAATTTTGAGTTTCATAATACATTAGTACAGTGAAAATCTCCCAAGTGACTACTCAAGGGACCAACAAATTGGCTTCATAAAATGTGTTCTCCTGTTAAAGGATAACATTAATCAAAGGGTGCATTAATGAATCCCCTAGATGAGCTGTAAGATGCTGCTTACAACAAAATTGTATTGGTGGAGCTGAGTATTTCTGATCTTTATTTTTTGTAGGAACTGATTTTGTCTTGAATAGCTTGACCCCCCCTCCCAGATTTGGTCCAAATGGGATCTTCAGATTTTCCCCTTATTTTCTCATTGTGAGGTCACTGTTAATCCTGTATTATCCTCCAAAGGCTGGTGCTACTGATTGTATTGTCCACCAAGTGTTGTTAGTAGGGCTGACATCCAGCAGCATGTCCTTACCAACTTTATTTGTGCTAACACCCTGAGTTTCCTCTGATGTAAGAAAGAGCCCCCCTCTCATTGTTCCTTTACATGACTGTTTATTACTATGCTGCCACTTTAATCACATCCTGTGCACTAAATTCAAAGTAAGGGCAGTGTGAATGTATTATCCCAGTAAATGTATTGCACTGTAATGAATTTTTTTCTTGTGCAGAGGGAACTGATATCTAAGATGTAAATGTTGATGTGCTTATTTTATAGCACAAAGAAAATTAGCTGCTGAAATAAGCCACTTATGCAAGAAATGTCTTGTCTAATAACATATCTCTAGTTCACCTAGTCTCTCTAAAAGTAAGTGGAAAAAATGTTTGTCTTCTTCTGACTTTCTCTTCATCCCTTAGAAAGAAAAGGAGTACTTGGGGCACCTTAGAGACTAACAAATTTATTTTTTAGTCTCTAAGGTGCCACAAGTCCTCCTTTTCTTTTTGCGGCTACAGACTAACACGGCTGCTACTCTGAAAACTCTTCATCCCTTGTGTCCCTCCCTTTAAATTCAGGACTGCTTTTTTCTCCCCACTTGCAGGTATCTTTTCCTTAGGGGGACACAAAATTATTTTTATTGAGGGATGAAATATGCAAAGTGAGTTCTGTCTCAAAAGAAAACAAAAAAACCTCCAATTAATTGCTCTATTTAAAAATGTTAACAAAACTGACCAATCTTACTTTCCACCACAGGCACACTATTAAGGGGAGATGAAAGAGTGTTCTGCAAATTCTGTGGACCCAAAGACCCTTTGCTTGAAGGTCATTCTGCTTCCAATTGCTCAAAATCCATCAGCAGTCTTTTGGTTTTAGGATGATGAACTTCTTACAGTCAGTGTTAACCAAGGATTACTTGAATGCTAAATATGCTTCACCTATGTTTACATTTCCAACTCCATTGCTTCCTTATCTCCCTTGTGGAAAAAAGAAATCCCCTGCAGCTGAACAGAACTCATTTTGATATTTGCCTAATTAGATTTATAAAAAGGTGTGGGGATTGTTGCAATCAGGAAACTGCTTACAAAGCAGTAAAGCCATGTGATAAGTACTTGGTTGCAAAGGGGTTAGAAATAAGATAATCATGATAAGTTCTCGATGAACCAAATAACTCCTCATCGAACCTGTAAACAAAGAACTATAAAAGCGCGAACCTGAAGTCATGGGTTTGTTTGTACAAGTGTGAAAAAGTTAGGGCCCAATCCAGTGCCTTTTAAAATTAACAGGAGTCTTTCAAGTGACTTTAATAGGTGTTGGAGCTAGTCTCTAGCAGTTTTTTTTAAAACTGCTAAATCAGCAGCATGTCTAAGCAGTTTGTGATGACCAGCGCAAAATACTTTTATTTTATTATATTGACATGTATTTAAAAGTGAATCTAACACAAAAAACTAGCCACAAAATATACCATTTCTCTTGTACCGCTTCCTTCCCCATATCTACAGATAATAAATGCCAATCTGTTTAAGAAAAGGCATACTGATGAGGTGCCTTTTGTATTGCATTCTAAAGGTTACCACACACAGGCACTGAGTGTGTGTTTGTTCCTGCACCATCTCAGTACCAAGTTCCCAGAGAACATGAGATTAACACTGATTTCTCTTTTCCCCTTACAATTGCTTACGGAAGAGTAAAGGCCTTGTCTACTCTAGAGAAATTTGGCATGTTAAGAATGACACTGAGGGTCCAGAGGGAGGAGAACTCCTTTGTGAATGAGGGGCTCCACACCCAGATTCTGACAATGGTATTGAACCATTTCCCTTGGGACCAGCTGGCTGTGGCACAAAGATAGAATTTGGTTATAGACCAGGAAAACTGTTTCATCAATTGAGCCACCACAGTAATGATAGAAAGGATTTTACCAGTTTTTCCTTGAACTCTCCCTCAGTATTTAACTCTTGCACACATCACGTCCTGTTGTTCACCACTAGGACTGAAGAGAACAGGCCTTCTTTCAGAGCTTGTTAATGCCACTTACGAATAAGAAGAAAGGGCGACTCAGCTGAAGCTGCAATGCTCAGCAATCCTGTCCCCCCTCCAGGCTGAGCAAACAAATGGAGAGACTAGGGCTTGGAATGAACCTTGAAATGTGGCTTTTTTGAATTGTGTTTGGTGTGAACTATTGGGAGCAGTGATGTTTCACAGGCAGCTCTCATTATGGCCTGGTTTTTCCTTTGTGTTTTTTTCTCCTCCCCACACCCATCCAGGGAAAATAATCATCTAGTCATTCTTCTGTTTGACTTAGTGAAGAGATCAACTTTTATTCCATACAGGAAGATAAAAACAAGTCAAATAGGATCAGGTACCATGTTGACTGTTTTATTCACAAGATGATTTCTGGCCCTGTGAGATGGAAGTAAATTAGAGTGCCTGACCAAAGATTTGCCTACTCTGCCTAATCCTTCCT
Organism: Lepidochelys olivacea; assembly: GCF_965140295.1. Lineage (NCBI taxonomy): Eukaryota > Metazoa > Chordata > Testudines > Cheloniidae > Lepidochelys > Lepidochelys olivacea. The sequence continues at coordinate 63,290,990 of NC_140416.1, forward strand.
ATTAGAGAAGCCATATTACTCGGATATTGCCATTTGAACTGAAGGAGAGAACAGTGTCCAGGAAGTTTGAGTTCATGAGTATACAGGCACCCCCGGTCCATATATTCCACGGGTTCCATGATTGTGGGATTTATCACAGAATTCATCCTGTGCTGCACAATTGTGTTCCAGAATTTCAGATTTTATTTTAAAAATAAGTTTCTATCCCTTATTATTGTAAAGATAACCTTGAAGACTTTAAACTAGGACGGTCAAGCAATTTAAAAAATTAATTGAGATTAATCGCACTGTTAGACAATAGACTACCGTTTTAAAAAATATTTTTGGATGTTTTCTACATTTTCAAATATACTGATTTCAATTACAACACAGAATACAAAGTGTACAGTGCTCACTTTATATTTATTTTTGGTTGTAAATATTTGCACTGTAAAACACAATTCACCTAACACAAGTACTGTAGTGAAATCTCTTTATCATGAAAGTTGAACTTACAAACATAGAATTACATACAAAAAACCCCTGCATTCATAAACAAAACAATGTAAAACTTTAGAGCCTACAAGTCCACTCAGTCCTACTTATTGTTCAGCCAGTTGCTCAGACAAACATGTTTGTTTACATTTGCAAGAGAGAATGCTGCTCACTTCTTGTTTATAATGTCACCTGAAAGTGAGAACAGGCATTCTCCATGGCACTGTTTTAGCTGGTGTTGCAAGATATTTACATGCCAGATGCACTAAAGATTCATGTCCCTTCATGCTTCAACCACCATTCAAGAATACGTGTCCACGCTGATGACAGGTTCTGCTTGATAACGATCCAAAGCAGTGAGGACTTACACATGTTCATTTTCATCATTGGAGTCAGAGGCTACCAGCAGAAGGTTGGTTTTTTTTTGGTGGTTCGGCTTCTGTACTTTCTGCATCGGAGTGTTGCTCTTTTAAGACTTCTGAAAGCATGCTCCACACTTCATCTCTCTCTCAGATTTTGGAAAGCACTTCAGATTCTTAAACCTTGGTTCGAGTGTTGTAGCTATCTGTAGAAATCTCTCATTGGTATCTTTTGTGTTTTGTCAAATCTGCAGTGAAAGTGTTCTTAAAATGAACAACATGTACTGGGTCATCATCTGAGACTGCTATAACATGAAATATATGGCAGAATGGGGATAAAACAGAACAGGAGCCATACAGTTCTCCCCCAAGGAGTTCAGTGACTAAGTAATTAATGCTTTTTTTTAAACTATCATCATCAGCATGGAAGCATATCCTCTGGAGTGGTGGCCGAAGCATGAAGGGGCATACAAATATTCAACATATCTGTCATGTAAATACCTTGCAATGCCGGTTACAAAAGAGCCATGCAAATGCCTGTTCTCACTCTCAGGTGACATTGTAAATAAGTGGGCAGCAATATCTCCTGTAAATGTAAACAAACTTGTTTGTCTTAGCAATTGGCTGAACAAGAAGTAGGACTAAGTGGACTTGTAGGCTCTAAAATTTTAGATTTTGTTTTTGAGTGCAGTTATATAACAAAAAAAAATCTACATTTGTAAGTTGCACTTTCACGATAAAGAGATTGCACTTCAGTACTTGTATGAGGTGAATTGAAATACTATTTTTTATCATTTTTACAGTGCAAATATTTGTAATAATAATAATATAAAGTGAGTACTGTACACTTGTATTCTATATTGCAATTTAAATCAACATTTAAAAATGTAGAAAAACATCCAAAATATTTAATAAATTTCAATTGGTATTCTGTTGTTTAACAGTGTGATTAAAACTGCGATTAATTTGTCATCACAATTTAATTTTTTTGAGTTAATTGCGTGAGTTAACTGTGAGTAATTGACAGCTCTATTTTAAACCAATGCCCGTCTGAGTTGGCAAAGAGCTTTGCTAAATGTCTCTGAGAGGTGTAGACTTCTCAGTCATCTCATTCAGTTCCTATGCTCTTTGTGCAGCTTAAGTATTTATCCAAGATACCACAGAATTCAGTATTCTTGCTACAGAATTATTTTGTTGCCTCCAGGCCTCAGCATTTTGTTTTCTGTCTCCATGCTTTGCTGGGATCTGCTTCTGCAGTTCCCTCTTGCTCTTCGCTTTCCCCCACAATAGGGATCTAATTGGATTACAGTGAATGCTTCCATCACTATTCTATAGAGCCAGTCGAGAGGGGGAAGTCAAGAACCTAGAGCTAGAGACCAGTTTTTAGCCAGAGGGCAGGAGGAGCCAGCATTACAGGTTGGTAGTGGGGTGCTGATAGAATGAAGTAGAAGCCTGGAGATATGAAAAGATGAACCAAAGAAGCTGACTAAATCCACTAGTTCCTTTCTTGCATGCATGAAGTAGGGGAAGGAAATTCTGAGCTAGACTTCCCAGATAACATTGTAACTTCTGAAACCCATAAAGTTAAAATCTATCATCAACAATAATCATTGCTGGAAATAATCATTGCTGAATTGTACATCAAGGAGTATTTTCAGATACAAGCCTTAGTTGCATGTGATTAGATGTGGGAGAGATGGGAATGAAGGGTATTTCATGTAATAATATGGAATCACGCCTTTGAAAAGATCAATGAGTCCTTCTCCTGGCAATGCAAGATTCGAGATCCTAGACATACCAGTTATTGGAGGTTAAGCTCAGAAGATCATCTAGTCTGAACTCCTGTAGATCATAGGGCATTGAATGTCACCCAGTTACCCCTGTATTGAGCCCAATAACTTATTTTTGACTGAAACATATCTTCAAGAAAGACACCCAGTATTTTGATGTGAAGACATCTCTTCTCTTGGGAGTTTGTTCCAGTGGTTAATTACCCTCGCTGATAAAAATGTGTGCCTGATTTCTAATTTGAATTTCTCTAGCTTCAACTTCCTGGTTCTTGTTGTACTTTTCTCCACCAGATTAGAGAGCTCCATAGTACCTGTTATTTTGTCTCTGTGAAGGTACATATACACTGTAATCGAGTCACCTCTCAATCTTCCTTTTGCTAAGCTAAAGAGATTGAGCTCATTTAAGTCTCTCACTGAAAGGCATTTTCTCCAGTCCTCGGATCACTTTCATGTTTTCTTTCTGGGCCCTCTCCTATTTTTCTACATCCTTTTGTGCAGTTTAGGAATCAAAATCTTTGCAGCCATAACTCTATTGGCAAAGAGGTTAGGCTCCATGAGCTTTGTTAAAAAATGCATCCAAAACGTACTACACATATGTAGTGCAAGATTTTCTAGAAGTCATAATTAAGTCAAATCCAAACCAGTTTTCACCAGAACACAGTTAGGTCCCATATATGTGCTCAAAATATGAGGACAGCGTAAGTGGTGAATAGGCCTTATGCTGCCCCTCTTTCCAGGGCTCAATTTTATCCATCAAGGAGGAGCATGTAGCAGTTGCTGGGTCATTGAGGCTACATGAATAAATATACAACATCCCTGTCACGGGGTAGGTGCACCCCGTCACTGGGTGCCTGGTGACAAGAGAGGGAAGAGGCTGTACCATGGACGGTTAGGTCCTATGCAGAAGACCCTTTGTCAAGGTTCCTTCCCCACTCTGAACTCTAGGGTATAGATGTGGGGACCTGCATGAAAACCTCCTAAGCTTACTTTTACCAGCTTCGGTTAAAACTTCCCCAAGGTACAAACTATTTCACCCTTTGCCCTTGGACTTTCGCTGCCACCACCAAACGTTTAACCGGTTACTGGGAAAGAGTTGTTTGGAAACGTCTTTCCCCTCAAAATCCTCCCAACCCTTGCTCCCCACTTCCTGGGGAGGGTTTGGTAAAAATCCTCACCAATTTGCATAGGTGACCAGAGACCCAAACCCTTGGATCTTAAGAACAATGAAAAAGCATTCAGTTTCTGAAAAGAAGAATTTTAATAGAAGTAAAAAGAATCACCTCTGTAAAATCAGGATGGTAAATACCTGACAGGGTAATTAGATTCAAAACACAGAGAATCCCTCTAGGCAAAACCTTAAGTTACAAAAAGACAAAGACAGGAATATTCATTCCTTTCAGCACAGCTTATTTCCTCAGCCATTTAAAGAAAACAATCTAACGCATATCTAGCTAGATTACTTACTAAGTTCTAAGACTCCATGCCTGTTCTGTCCCTGGCAAAAACATCACACAGACAGATCCAGACCCTGTGTTTCTCCCCGCCTCCAGCTTTGAAAGTATCTTGTCTCCTCATTGGTCATTTTGGTCAGGTGCCAGCGAGGTTACCTTTAGCTTCTTAACCCTTTACAGGGGAAAGGGTTTTTCCTCTGGCCAGGAGGGATTTTAAAGGTGTTTACCCTTCCCTTTATATTTATGACACCCTTACTATGGAACTTGGTAATACGGCCTAGTGGCCAGAGTCAACAGAACAGTCCTTCTGTTCAAGGCAGCATGGCCTAATGGCCGAAGTCAACAAAGCAGCCCTTTGGCTCAGGACGGCATGGCCTAATGGCTGGAGTCAATACTGAAGCCCCTTACAGTCAGGGTAGTGTGGCCCAATGGCCAGACTTGATAAAGCAACCCTCACTGTCAGGGCAGGGTGGCCTAATGGCCAGAGCCACTAAGGTAGCACCCCTCTGTGGGGTTGTGTGGCCTATTGGGGAAGTGGGGCACCACTTTGGGGTAAGTGGCACCCCAGATAGCAGGACTCGGGTCCTCCCTGCTCCTTTGAATCCCAGCCCAGGGCCCTGCCAATGACAGGTTTACTTGCCACTGAGTAGGCAGGGATCCTCCAGAAACACGCTGACTGGTTCTCTGGTTCACCCACCAGAGAAAAGTCTAAGTCCCATGGGCTGCTTCCTACCCTGTCTTTGCCAGCAATGGGCCACTGTTCCCACAGGTCTCCGGGGTCCTCAGACGGCGTAGCTCCTGACAGCATGGCCTCCACGCTGGGTTGGTTAGGCTGCCTGGAATCTCTCTGGGGCTCAGTGGGCCTTACTTCTGGGATCAGGTTCTGGAGCAGCTCCGTGGACAGAGCCTGCAATCTGTATCCTCTCCCTTCAGCAGCCTGCCCAGGCTAAGCATGGATACTTCCTTTTATATCTTGCCTCCAGGCTGAGCATGGCCAGCAGAGGTGAAGGGGCGTGGCTTCCTCAGCCTGCAATACACAGTTAACCCCTGCAGAGCCGGGGCAGGGTACAGGCACCCCATCACAATCTCCTAGTTCCTAGACCATGCACAATGAAATTCTTTTGTGCTTCTTTGTTGCAGAAGGGGTGTCCAACATCTGTTTTGTGACTCCACCGTTGCCTGTGGATTTCTGGCACAAACATGGTATGCACAGCATTAGCAGTAACTTTGTCCAGCAAGATATTAGGCACTATTATTTAACAGGTGGATTAAATAATTCTGTTGTTCCAGGTAGTAAAACTTCAACTGCAAAATTTTATATTCATATTATGTCTCAGGAGCTATTGTATACATCTATAGCTCCATCTCTCTCCCAATTATCATCCTATCTATAATCTTCTCTGGAGAAGCATTTAGTTTGTCTCTCTAACTAAACTTGGGGATAGTTTCTTCTACAAAAATTTAAACTATTTCCATTAAAATACTTTGCACTGATGCCTTTTATTTTGATTCTCCCTATGCGCCATCATCCTTAATATAGTATAAAATCATTAACAAAAACATGCCATAAAAGAAATATGAAGGAATGAATAAATAATGTTGTAACTTTGTATTCCAAGTGAACTAGAACTGAGAACTTTCATCCTTCCATCTTTGACCCAAGCAGTAGCCTGGAGAGGAAAATAAATATGAAGAAAGTACTAACACTGTACTTACATCAGACACTCTCCATGCATAGAAGAAAGAACCCCCCCCCCCCAATCAAAGCTTTAGTTATCAGAATTTGGTACGTTAGGTACTTTATCCTCCAAATACTCGTTTGGATCTGTTTAAAAAATCAAAAACAAAACAACCACCCTGTTTTGGCGCTCCACTTAGTCATGTTACTGTCTTTGGTAGTGAGGGTTTTTTTTAAAAATCACTCTCCATGTAATGAAATTTATGTTCTTAACATTGTTTACTTTCATCTTGTCTTAATTATGGGATAATTTGTAGCAGAGGACTATGTAAAACAATAAATGGGGTTTGCAGGTGATTATCAGACATCTTAGCTTCATTGTACCATTTAATCACAAAAGCTGTTGATTGTGATTATACTCCAGTTCCATGAACATTACTCTATTATATGAAAAGGAAGAGGAACGAAGCAAACCAGACTAATATTTTTCTTGCCTGGTGAGGATTTGAAATGCCTGTGTTGCTGCTTCCATGGTTGTGCTTTTGTGAGCTTCAGGAAATAACTATTCAATGGCAAGTTCAAGAAGTGAATAATTGTTCAAGGGACTGATGTGCATAGAAAAGTAGTGATATGACTTCATATGTATACTGTCATGGATGGTTTCAGTCTTATTTTGTGAAAGGATATGTGATTTTCCAAGGCTGAGACTGAAATCTTTTTTCTTGCTGTATGTTTTTGTGAGTGGGGCAAGGGCAGTTCAGTTTCAGGTTGCATGTTGTTTTCTCTTTTAATCTCCTGTTTTCAACTGTTTATAATTTTCTGAAAGATTGCCCTTTGGGAATTAACCTTTTGAGATTTGGTCTCTGCCTGGAAAGTGAAATTTATTTCTTTTTAAGTTTGAGCAAACTCTGTTTAGCTGTTTTTAATATGAGGCAATGCATAAAATAACTTTAGCGATTATTTTAAAAAGAAACACAGGAATATTTTTGTGATGTTGTAACATTTAGTGTACAGCTTCATACAACTTATTTTCAATCAACAACAGCGCCTATGAACAGTTAGCCACAGAGCTAATTTTAGATGGACTACGGTATACATGCAAGCAAATTTTCACGTATACTGTGTTACTATACCTAGCCTATAAATTGTATAAGACCACAATAAATTAATGTACTCTGGCTGTTATAAGTGATAGCACATAGTACTGGAAAATGCCACATAGCTATCTAAAGTAGTTGGAAAAATGGTGTGATATGTTGTATTATGTGAGAAATAGCATGTAATCATATAATTAGACTATGGTAGTGAATGAAAGGGGAAAAGAATTAAGGTTGTATGTATAACCTTAACTATGACATTTCCTGACTTGATTGCTTACCTGTGCAACCTCAATATTCTTCCAACATTGCTTATTTTGATGTAAATATACATTCTTCAGTGTCATATTTTGTCTTGGAATTGATCATATTTGCATAGTTTTTTATTTAAAAACTATATGTCCTGTATTCTAAATAAACTTTACAGCTCTATTAATAGGGCCCTATTTTGCCCTCCCTGTCCTGTCTGTCCCTCCATGTACAGTCTCATGTTCCAATCCCCACAGTTTAACAAGTTTAACTGACACCTAAGTGCCAGAAGGGTTAAACTAATATCCAAAGTTAGATACACAAGATGAGGGTTCTTCTCTGTCTGGCACAATGTTTAGGGGAGAAGTCAATCTTGCGACCTCGCTAGCTGCTGGGAGAGGAGAGGTTGCTGTGATTCCTACTGAAGGGCTGTCACTGGACCCTGCTTAGCTAGCGCCATGGTTCATATTGGACTCTGCCTTGTAGGTTTCTGATTCAATTTGTCCTCCCACTCCACACAAACCCCTTTGGTGGCAGAAAGAGAGAATAAGCATTCTTTCTCTAGCCCTCCATCTTCTTCCACCAAGCCTGCTGGTTGCTGTGGGTGGGGAAGGGGGTAGAGTTGAAGGTCTTCACTACTCCCTCTAGAGCTTCCATTTCCCCCCAGTATTTGAGTATGAGTATATAATGAAAGCCATCCTAAGTGACCACACAAGGGACCAGCAAATTCTAAATCTGTGTTTCATGTTCCTAATCTGTAATAATTTTGTACTTGCACAGATTAGAATTTGCAATTTAAAAATCTTTGGAACTCTCTGACCACAGGTCTGTCAGATGTGAACATTTTGTTATGGCTGGATATAACTTACATGTCTGATTTATAGTGAGAGAGTGACTCCAGAGATATTCTTTCATTTCAGCAAGTGAAAATATTTTGAAGAATGGGGTGTGTGTCATGACACTGCTTACTTAACCCATGAGATGTTCTGTCATAGTAAAAGCTATAATGAATGCTGCACCCACAATCTTAAGGGAGGTCTACATTTTGAGCTATGCTGTTTACTTTCAGCAGAAGCAGTAGCAGAAGTGATAATACAATGGCTCTTTGGGGCAAATGTATCTCAGGAGTCTTCCTTTATTTCAGCTTCTCAAATATTGTGCATAGCTGTGCTGTCAGGATTGGATCTCTGCAATTATGAGAGAAGAACCATTTCAGGGCTAGGGGGATTAGAGAACAGAGTTATCTATTAGTTTAATCAAATTTCCCCAAGTCATTTATACAGCAATAACATAATCTTTCTTTTAAGGCACCTAGAAAACATTTTAGATAATAAAAATGATTAATAATCAAAATCTAATTCTTCAGGATCCCTTCTTAAGTCAACAACAGGAATTTTGTTTGCCTTTCCACACATTAACAGCTACTTATTCACACTCTTAATTTGAAGATATACCATTTTTGGGTTTAGCATTGTGTTTCCATTAATTCTCCTTTCTGTGGGCTTCTCCTGGTTGTTACTTTGACAGCCCTGGTGACCTACTGAGCTGGTCAGACTTTAGGTTTGTCAGCTCACTTCTAGACTTCACAAAGCTGTGCCGAAGTCTGTAGTGCTTTCTCGTTGAATACTGACTGAAGTTCCCAAATGCTGTAGTTAGTAAAAATTACTTGATACCCACAAGAACTCCCATTCTCCTTTTGACTTTCTAACTCTTTTTTCTTAAGTTCTTCATAGGTTTCTTTAGTTGTCATCTTGCTTTTCCACATGATCTATTTAATACCGGTTAGAACTCATCAGTCTTTCCAGAAAGCTTTTGCCCATTTCCTGTGTCTCAGAATGAGTCTGAGTCCACTGTTTGTTTCTAGTCAACCAGAGCAGTTAGCACAGAATTCCCTTCAAGATATAGTTACATAGTCAATGCTAAGTGCTGTACTGCTGCCAAAGTCAGAAGAACTCTACCTGCACAGGAGAGAGCAGCATATCCATCCCCTTGCTCAAACTCAGACAGTGACAGGAAGAGGAGATTTTGTTTGTTAAATAAGAGGTGATCTCTAAAAGTGTATTTATGCCATGTACAAGAGTTTTGAATGGCTCAGTGAACTTGCCTCTAAAGGCATGGTAGCTTGCTAGATTAGATGCAGCATTTCAGGATATTACAAAACCAAATACAAAGACAACAAAGATTAATGTTTAATTGGAGCTATGTTTTCTTTTGGGGTGGAAGGGGTAAAATCACTTCACTCTGATGGCAGTGAAGCAGCTGCATGTATTCTCTCCACATTTTTGCCACCCATGGCCATATAAGTATAGTGGTGGCCTAAGTTATTTACTGAGCTATCACAAAATGCTTGATGTGTTTTGTGGTAACTCCATTAAAAACAGTGCCATCTGTATATTTTGACTTTTGTTTTCAGTGGATGACATAGCCTAGACCTCATTAATAAATGAGCCTCTACTAATAGCGTTTTGGAGGATAAAATTTCTCAGGTAATGACTTCTTCCAGTCTGTTAATTAGGTTATTTGTGAAATCTTGAAAGAGACAGCTAAAATTGTCACTGTGAATTTATTTTCTTTGAATTCCTCAAATAGCCCTTCCCTCAAATAACCTTTTAAAAGGTTTCTTTTATTGGTGGAGCTCCATCTTTATAATACTGTCCTTAGTCTTTCTGCAGTTTGAGTCCTGAGATTGGGTTTAGTGTTGTGTAATAGATCTCAGTCTATGCTATGCAGAAAAGTATTTCATAGCCAATAGGGTGAGGCTGAATAAATTTTCAGATTCCTTGGTGGTGCTCAGATACTGCATTCTTCAAGAATCAAAACAGGAGAGAGTAGAAAAACATAACTGACTGCTTGTTTGGAAGTTTCAGTCCTCTTGTTCAAAATTGGGATCCACAGATGAAAAGTGAGGCCCCAGTTCAGGAATACATCTTGATTCTCAAAAGCGCTAATGTAAATGTTTAAGTGCTTTCCTGAATGGGGGCCCGAGACAGCAAGAGAAAAATGGAAAAAAAAAAAAAAAGAAACTCACCACAAGGAACAAATTGAGATTTTCTGCGTCATGAACCAATTCTGACCTTTTAAAACCAATGATTAAACAGAATTAATCATGACTTCACAAAGCCATGCTGATGCATCCAGTGCTTTCTCATTGAATACCTGCTAAACCTTCCAAGCACGGTAGTTGATAAGAATCATATTCAGTTTGACCATTGTGCAAGATACTGTTGCTAGTATTCACAAAGATACTCCATTGTCTCTTGGAAGAAGAGGTATACAAGCACAAAGTTAGGTATACTTTGCTAAATGTCATGTATTAAGATACTTGTGTCATATGATTCCAGTGTCCTGGAAAAAAAATTTAGACATAGGCCTTGATTCAGCATAGCACATAGACATGCTTCACTTCCATTGAAGTCAATGGGATTTAAGCATGTGCTTAAGTAATTTGCTAATCAGGATTATAATTAGCACTGAGTTACTGTGTATATACTTCTGGTAACAATCACTGAAAAGTTGTGCAGGAAGTCTCTATTTTTATGTGTTTTCTTGTTTTGCAGTTATCTGTATATTCTGCCATTCCTGCAGCTGCTCTGCATAGAGTGGTCTAAGATTTCGTGTGCATAGGAGTTAGTTTCTTATCTTGAGATTTAGGATTTACATGCATAATTCCTTATGATTCTGGAAGAAAATATACTCGTTGACATGTAAAGAGTGAACTTTCCTCTTGATTAAAAATAAGTTTTCATCATGTCACATGTCATTTATGTCAAGGCTGGTGGTGTGTCATGGAAAAATAATGCTGTGGTCATGGGGAAAATATGCAGAATTCAATTCACAAATGTATAGGGAAAAAACAATTGGTCATATTATACTAAGCAAAATATCCTTAAGTTTTGCAATAAATATTGTTTAAAACCAGTGAATAATATGTAATAAAACTCATAGATGGATCTTCCACAGTAACAGGCCAGCTGGGATGATGAAGACCGTGGGTAACATTTTCAAAAGTACCTAAGTAAGTTAAGAGCCTAAATCCTATTTTCAGAATTGACGTAAGCACTTAGGCCCAGATTTTTTAAGGTATTTAGGTGTTGCTTTGCTCAACGTTGCAAGACCTAAGTGACTTAACTAAATCCCATTTTCAGAAATGACTTGGGCACTTAGGAATCTAAGTCCATTGACTTTCAAAGAGAGATATTCTAAGTGCTTAAGTTACTTTTAAAAATGGGATGTAGCCACCTGAGTCCTTGTTTTTACTTCCAGTTGGGAATCACAACATGCATGATTGCAACACTCTCACTTAGGAAAACTTTCTGTATCTGTAATCATTTTATTAACACAATTAGTAAAGTTACAAACACTCCAACCCAGTGAGGTAGATAGAGACAATACAGAACATGCGCAGAGCATCCATGTACTCACACCATCCCTTGCAAAAGGACCTAGAGTGTTAGTCATCATCTTCATCATTGAACTCACCATCACTATCATCCCCAGTGGTCAGCATCCTGGCTTCTCCTAAGAGTTACATCTCCACAGACACACAGGCTCGGATACAACTTTTATAATGCGTTAAGCTGACGCCACTGTCTATTGCATATTCAGTTAGGGTTTCATCCCCTTTTCATTATTTGTATTTCCTCACCCTACTAATGTTGAGGTGCTCTCCTCCCATAGGTTACTAATCCTTTTACCTCTAGCTTATTAGCATGTCATGGCACTCTTGCGGTCAGATATCTGCTGATGTTCCTAACTTAAAATATCCAAAGCTGGTATAAACAAGCATTTGGTGGTTACCTGTCAGCAGTTTAGGCATACTTGTGTATTACAGAATTCTTTCTTGTGATATCTTATGATCTAGGGGTTACTCTCTGTTAGCTGCTTGTGCTAAGGCTTTTGGGGCTTTATACCTTGATTAATGTAGCTATGCTGTTTTTTATAGGCCGTCAGGGTTGTAGGATCATTACTACCTTAACTTATACCTATGCCTTACCTATAGGCTACACTGGATGTCACTTCCCCATTTTAAATGAAGATACACACTCAGGTAGAACACAACAATTCCAGCGTATGTGTGAACTCACACACCCAGACACCTACTGATCATACAGCATCCGTATACAGCTGCCATGCCATATGCTTCTGTGTAATCCTGTGCTGAGGTCCTGGCTTGCTTTGCTCTGTGTGGGGAGGAGACAGTCCAGTCCTATCTTAAGAGCAGTCACTAGAGTGCCAAGACAAATGAGATGATATTGAAACAAATGAAGGAGAGGGGACACTCCTGGGACCCGATCCAGTGCCACCACAAAGTACACATGTTCTGACAGGGATATAAAAACATCAGGGACAATAACATGACCTCTGGGAGAGCTCAGGTGTTCTGTGCTTCCTATAAGGAGATGGAGCAGATATTTGCAAAGGAGGCCACCCCTGAACTCTGGCATGTTGTGGACTCCAACAAAGATGTCCTTGTGAATGCTGGCCTGGAAGCCGAGCAGGAGAAGATTGACCGGACAGCCAGGATCTCTTCAACCCAAACTGAGGTGGAGACAGTGTTGGAGAACCCCAAATCACAGGCAGAGAACCAACCTGACAGTGCAGGGTTGGGGGGGTCTCTCCCAGTAAGTATTATGTGCTATATTACAATACACCTGTACAGGGGGGTTTATACATCTTTGTTTCGGGAACTATCAGGGTGCCGGCCATGCCTGATTAGCCTCTCTCCACCCCTTTGGCTTTTAGCCTCTGCATGCTCAAAATGGCAGCCAGACTAGAGAATTTAATACTGTAGTTCCATACCATTATTTCTGTGAAATAGCAAATTCAACAATCATCTAAACATGCTGCGTCACCCCCTTCCTATGTGACTTATTGCTACGTCTCCCTCATGGTCCATCATTGGTCCCTTTGTGCACACACCCTCAAGATGATATCACATGGGTTGAAAAATCAGACTTACTGCATGGCATGTTTATTTTAGTGGCAGATATAGTAAGAGAGAAGACAATAGAAAAAGTACTCTGGCCCACAGTTTAATTAATGCCTTCAGCTTTGAGCTAACTTGAGTTTTGATGTGCCCATCTCAGGCTACATAGGTATTTCAAAATGCTTAGCTATTTTAAGCCATTATAAGACATTGATGGATATCCCCTTTTAGGTTCAGAATAACTACTATTTATTTTGGAGTGCACTTTGTGCTGATCTATGGGTGTCTTGAAAGAGAACTTAAGACATCTTTGCACTGCAAAATAAATAGAATACTGCAATAAATGGCTCTATTTTGTCTGAACCATGTGCTCCGCTGCACTGTCAGCTTTCCCCCACTCTTTAGTTTAAAAACTTCTCTATAACCTTTTTAATTTTAAATGCCAGAAATCTGGTCCCATTTTGGTTTAGGTGGAGCCTATCCTTCCTGTGTAGGGTCCTCCTTTTCTAAAAGGTTTTCCAGTTCCTAAAAAACCTAACCCCCTTTCTCCTACACCATTGTCTCATCTACACAGAGAGACCATGCAGTTCTGCCTGTCTAACTGGCCCTGCATATGGAACTGGAAGCATTTAAGAGAATGCTACCATATCTCCTGGACTTTCATCTCTTACCTGGCCACCTAGATTTGGCCTCCAGGACTTCTCTCCTCCCTTCCCCTGTCATTGGTACCTATATGTACCATAACTACTGCCTCCTCTCCAGCATAGCACATAAGTCTGTATAGATGTGTCCCGAGATCTTCAACCTTCATGCCTGGGGGCCAGTTCAGCATGTGGCTCCTGGTCATCACAAAACCCACTGATGATGATGATGGGTGATCACTCATTCACGGGGCATTATGGGTCCTCAGATGGCTAATAAGGCCAGTCCTTGAACCACAAGTTCTATTACAATGTGGACAGATGTTTTCAGGCTCAGCAGAAGGCTGTTGACCATGACTGGGAGCCAGTCTCTCCTTCCTCCTATGCCTCTTGTCCTCTTCAGCTTGTTGGTGAGCAAGTTCAAAATACTGGGGACCATCACGTAGGACTTCACTCCATTTTAAACGATCCTGGGCAAGTGTCTCCCAAGTGTCAATGTCAATATTACACTTTTTTAGGTTGTCCTTCAGCAAGTCCTTATAACGCTTCCATTGTCCACCCACATTACGGTATCCTTCTTTCAGCTGAGAGAACAGGACCTGTTTTGGGAGGCGATGGTCTGGCATCCGGACAATGTGACCAGTCCAGCGGAATTGCTGATGGATGACCATTGCCTCGATGCTGGTGGTCTTTGCCTCTTCCAGAACACTAATATTGGTGCTCCTGTCCTCCCATTTGATCTTCAGAGTCTTATGAAGGGAGTGTTGATGATGCCTCTCAAGGACTTTCAAGTGGTGTCTATAGGTTCCAAGTTTCGGACCCATACAACAGTGTTGGGAGAATAATGGCTTGATAAACAAGAAGCCTGGTGTCTTTTTGAATGTTGTGATCTTCAAAAACCCTGTGCCATAAACGAGAAAAATCTACACTGGCACAGCTCAGGTGATGTTGAATTTTTGCATCAATATCTGCCTTGGATGAAAGAGGACTTCCAAGATAGAGGAAGTGATCGACATTCTCCAGTGTCACTCACTGGTTTTGAGAGATGGAGCATGTAATACCTCATTTGGAGAGGGCTGATAGAGCACTTTAGTCTTCTTGATATTAAGAGTGAAACCAAGACATGCGTAAGCATTCAAGATAGTTTGAAGATCTTTCTCAGCTTGGGCTAAGATTGGATTGTCATCAGCGTGCTGAAGTTCCACAATAGATGTTGCGCAAATTTTACTCTTGGCTTTCAGCCTGCTAAGCCTGAACAGCTTTCCATCCAGTCTGTAAATGATTTCGATGCCAGCTGTAAACTTCCCAGCAATTAGGTAAAGAATGACGTCAATAAAAACCGCGAAAACATAGATTCATAGATTCATAGATATTTAGGCCAGAAGGGACCATTATGATCATCTAGTCTGACCTCCTGCACAATGCAGGCCACAGAATTTCACCCACCACTCCTAAAAAAGACCTCACACCTATATCTATGCTATTGAAGTCCTCAAATTGTAGTTTGAAGACCTCAAGGAGCAGAGAATCCTCCAGCAAGTGACCCGTGCCCCATGCTACAGAGGAAGGCGAAAAACCTCCAGGGCCTTCCAATCTGCCCTGGAGGAAAATTCCTTCCCGACCCCAAATATGGCGATCAGCTAAACCCTGAGCATATGGGCAAGATTCATCAGCCAGATACTACAGAAAATTCTTTCCCGGGTAACTTGGATCTTACCCCATCTAAAAACCCATCACAGGCCATTGGGCCTATTTACCATGAATATTTAATTACCAAAACCATGTTATCCCATCATACCATCTCCTCCATAAACTTATCGAGTTTAATCTTAAAGCAAGATAGATCTTTTGCCCCCACTACTTCCCTCGGAAGGCTATTCCAAAACTTCACTCCTCTGATGGTTAGAAACCTTCGTCTAATTTCTAATCTAAATTTCCTAGTGGCCAGTTTATATCCATTTGTTCTTGTGTCCACATTGGTACTGAGTTTAAATAATTCCTCTCCCTCTCTGGTATTTATCCCTCTGATATATTTATAGAGAGCAATCATATCTCCCCTCAACCTTCTTTTAGTTAGGCTAAACAAGCCAAGCTCCCTGAGTCTCCTTTCATAAGACAAGTTTTCCATTCCTCGGATCATCCTAGTAGCCCTTCTCTGTACCTGTTCCAGTTTGAATTCATCCTTCTTAAACATGGAAGACCAGAACTGCACACAGTATTCCAGGTGAGGTCTCACCAGTGCCTTATATAACGGTACTAAAACCTCCTTATCCCTACTGGAAATACCTCTCCTGATGCATCCCAAGACGACATTAGCTTTTTTCACAGCCATATCACATTGGCAGCTCATAGTCATCCTATGATCAACCAATACTCCAAGGTCCTTTTCCTCCTCCGTTACTTCTAGTTGATGCGTCCCTAGCTTATAACTAAAATTCTTGTTATTAATCCCTAAATGCATGACCTTACACTTCTCACTATTAAATTTCATCCTATTCCTATTACTCCAGTTTACAAGGTCATCCAGATCCTCCTGTAAGGTATCCCTGTCCTTCTCTAAATTAGCAATACCTCCCAGCTTTGTATCATCTGCAAACTTTATTAGCACACTCCCACTTTTTGTGCCCAGGTCAGTAATAAAAAGATTAAATAAGATTGGTCCCAAAACTGATCCTTGAGGAACTCCACTGGTAACCTCCCTCCAACTTGACAGTTCACCTTTCAGTAGGACCCGTTGTAGTCTCCCCTTTAACCAATTCCCTATCCACCTTTCAATTTTCCTATTGATGTCCATCTTATCCAATTTAACTAATAATTCCCCATGTGGCACAGTATCAAACGCCTTACTAAAATCTAAGTAAATTAGATCCACTGCGTTTCCTTTATCTAAAAAATCTGTTACTCTCTCAAAGAAGGAGATCAGGTTGGTTTGGCACGATCTACCTTTTGTAAAACCATGTTGTATTTTGTCCCATTTACCACAATGAAAATTAAGATCGCTCCTAAATGGAGGCTGCAAAAGAAGCAGGTCAGGCACAAGTTGAAGGTTCAAGATTTGAAGGACCCTATTAAGCATGACCACTTCCAAGCAGTCTTAGAAGAAAAGCTCCCATCTGAGTTTCTGGAAGAAATTGAGGAATATTGGAGCCAGTTGAAAGCAGTAATCATCAGTGCCTGTGAGGAAACCAAGGGCTACCAAACCAGAAAACATCAGGACTGTTTTGAAGAGAATGATGCTGAAATTGAACAACTTATCAATGAGAACAGAATGGCATTTCGTGCTTGGCAGAATGACATCAATTGTAATATAAAGAGAAGCCCATGTCAAGGTGAGGGTGGAAGTACAATGTAAAACCAGAGAACTCAAGAATAAACGGTGGTCTGAGAAAGCACAAGAACTCCAACATCTTGCAGACATCCACAATACATGTGGTTTCTTTAGTGCTACAAAGGCTGTTTATGGGCCAATTTGTCATGGTATGAATCCTCTTTGCTCTAAGGATGGAACCACACTTCTGAAGGATAACAAAGCCATCAATTCTTGCTGGAAAGAACATTTTGAAGATCTCCTTAACCGTAATTCTGTGGTTGCAGTTGAAGTCCTTGAGCAAATCCCACAAACCCCACTACCCCACTACCTAATAATCAAATCTCCCGTTACTATTACCTGTCTCTTCCTGATAACTGGAGTCCCCTCTCCCCAGAGAGGTATCCTCAGTTCGAGATGGTAGAACAGCATCTAGAAGGAGGGTCCCAACTATGGGATTGTTTCCCTCTGCTCCAGTTTGATGGTCTTTCATTCTCAACAGCACAGAGGCTGTCAGATGAGGTGGGACCATTCTACTGTGTCCCAGAAAGTCTCATCTATGTACATTTGTCTCCCTTCACTCCTCCAGTTCAGCCACTCTGGTCTCAAGAACCCATACTCGGTCTCTAAGGGCCATGACCTGCTTGCACAATATGCACACATAAGCCACCTGCCCACAAGGCAGGTAATCCTACATCATACATGCTGCATTCAGAGCAATAAACTGGGTAGCCCCCATTCTTCAGATGGACTTCTGCCTGCATTATTTTTACTTTTGTGGCTTTGGGGGGAGGGGGAAGGGTGTTTATTGGCCTAAATTTAGAGAATGTTAGGTCTATTTAGCTCTCTCATATCCCCTCTAAACTCCCTTGCAAAACTCCCCTTGTTTGCTGCTCTTATTCACTAGCTTCTCTGGTAGCTTAGGAGCTGGCTTTTTAAACCCCTGTTCTCCCTGAGTAGCCCTGCCTCCTGGTTAAGGGATCCTAAAGGGATTAGGAGTCGAAGCCTCATTAGGAAGCTCTCAGCCTTGCTTAGCAAGTGACTAGGCTCAGCACAAGGCCCCCCAAACAGACCACACTATAAACTTCAGTCAAGCAGGCACATGGCAAGCAGCAAGCACACAACAAACAAACAAGACAACAAACTCAGTGCAGAGGTCACATATTGCTCCTCCTGGAGAACTCTCTCACAAAACTCCCCTGTTTGTTGCCTCTTCTGGGCACTAAAGTTTTTTTTATTTACTGCTTACAATTTGATTTATCATTTATTTAAATGTATTAAAATGTTATGAAAACGTTTGAAAAAAATCATAAAATTGTTACATAAAGCATCAGGAAATCCTCAAAGTAGAATATCTTTACGTAAAGCAGGATAAAATCTCTACACAAAGTTATATACATTTTTCACAATACCCTAGCCTCAAAATAGGAACATGACACATCACTGACTCTGTCTTTTACCAGTTTTTTTTAATGGACATCAAGACAGATCCAGCTGTAATTATGCCACTTCTATGAAATTGTGGGAACTGCATTGCAGGTTCCTAAAAGCATCTACAGACACTCCCACAAATCACATTTCAGGCAATTCCAACACCTTTTGACTGATAGAGCGAGTGACTGTGAATGTGTGTCTCCAGACAGGAAACGGTCTGCTTCTGAATGTCAGGCTTGGTGTAGGGACTTTTATTTTAAGTTCAAAATTCATTTCCTTCCACTATGGGCATGAACTTATTATTACTGGAAGATAATGAGCTCCCAGCAGTTACTGTAGGGGTCATGAGGTAAAGGATGCCAGGCTTTGATTATTGGCTTGTGTGTGTTTCATCTAGATCACCCCAATTTGTGTTGTCTGATGCCTTGGATTTTCATTTTTTTCTTATTTCTCTTCCTCTTTTACTGTTATGTGCATTTTTCTTTTGGAATTTATGGAGTTGGTTTTAAAAGGGAGCTTCCCAGGAGGCATTTTAGTAAGCTTTTAGGGCTTTTCTAGATTGTGATTATGTGGAAGTGGGTGTTGTTTCATGCTTTACAGGCTGATTTGGGAGTGGCATGAAATCTATTGTGCCCTCTGGATCTTTTGTTGTATAGTGTAGCTATTCTAACATCTTTTCGCCCCCATCTCAAGAATAACATTTTCTTTGGTGACTGGACTTTTATTCTACAAGGGTGACCAGTGCTTATTTATGAAGCTGCAAAGAAGGTCATTGGATGTGTAAAGGGTGTGATTATGTACGGTGATCCCTCAGTGGCCAAAGCTCAGAGCAGCAATAGTAAGTATATATTTTTCTAAAGGAATAGGATGACAGAAGTGAGAGTAATGGGAGCTTCATTTGCTGCCAAAAAACCCCATTGCAGAAAAAGTAGTTTGGGGAGGAGAGGAAGAGGATTTAAAAACAAAAACAAACCCCCAAACAAATTGACGGCTCCCCTCCTATACTCCCAGCATCCACACAAACGAGGTAAGTCTTGTACTTCCTCTAAAAATGTTTACGAATGGAACGGAAAAAAATGTCTTGTGATCTTGTCATGCATAATACATGTTGCTGATAGAATAAACAAATGAACAGAGAAAAGAGTACAAAAATTCTTCTCTTACAAAGGGCAAACATTCATCTTCCATAGGAGAACCAAAAACATTCCCCAGTTAGGACGGATGCAACACTGTGTGCAGATATCTCAGAAGGATCTAGAATGTCTAGAATTGTGCAGATAGTTCGCATAAAGTCCAGAACCCACTGAACATCAGAGTGGGTTAGTGCAATCTAAGAACATCAGCCTGTGTCCCCAGACCTGACTGATTCTATGGCCAAAATTATTTTAGACGGAAACACCTTTAACATAGAGCATATGCTTAGGTTCTTTTCTGGATCAGGGCCTATTTGCAGAGCCCGATACCCTCCACTGGCATAGTCCCTCCCAGTTCTGGGTTCCCCTTGCATCTGCACCTGTGGCTGATTTGGGGAGTGGAGATGCTGGTGGCCTGACCCTGTTCATACTCTGTCTTGGGGCTGAGTTCCTGCGGTCTCCAAAGTGTGCCAGGTAGCCATTTCTCTGTCTTGCAACTTGAAAGGAGGGATTACCAGGCAAGAGCCACTCTCCTTTCTTCCTCCCACCACGCTTCTCCACAGTTTTTGAAAGTCATTGTAGAGTGGAACAATGAGTGGCCATAGATGTAGGAGTGTGGAACCTGAATTTCCAAGTGGACTTACATCCACAGGGTTGTTTGGTTGCCAACCCATGCAGGCTAAACCTTTTAGAGTTCCCTTTGTGAGCCCCTCATGAACTGAATCCTGCAGGGTTCATCTATCACTATTTATGATGACTCCATTGCTGGGACCATAGGAATATGCTACATACAGTAAGCATGCCTTTTTGAACACACCATCATTCTCTGTCTCTTGATTCTAATTTAATAGAACTGAATTAGATGTCCAAATCTTTCATGCGGTTTGGCCTGTGAAGCAATTTTCACAGCTCAGTTCACCACAATTCAGTTTTGCTTCTCTACTTAATCCTAGACTTGCTGAGAGAGAACTCCTCAAACAAAAAAGCATTTGTGTATCTGCAGGAGTTTACATTCTTGGCTGACTATTTATTTATTTATTTTTAAAGGCTGAATAACAGAAAAAAAGCAAACAACCTAAGAATTCTAGCCTAAATTTTTAAAAGTGACTAGTGAGTCTGGGTGCCTCAACTTTTGGTTTCCCAGTTGAGACACTATAAAAGAAAATTTTCAGAAAATTCTGAGCACCTACGCTCTGAAATCAGGCCCCTTTAAGAGGTCTCAAGTTGGGTAACCAGAATTACTAGTCATTTTTCAAAATATAAGCCCTTGTCTACATTACTCCTCTTATAGAAGATTGTTACCCTTGCTGTTCAGTTTTTATTCTCTTTATTTATTTTCAACTATTTTCCAAAATATCTGTAAATACAGCAAAGAATGGCATAATGACAAGTTCTCCTTCGTTTTTCTTGTCTGGATGCGCTTTTATCAGAACACCTGCCTTCTAAATTTAAAACAGTTATATTCCTTCACTAGTCTGTTCACTTGGCTGACAATATGTTTTGTTCAATATTAATCACTAAGTTCAAATATTAAATCATGATCATCTTAGATTAGAAAGAAAAATCAAATCAGCAGTCCAAAAGACAGCTTGCTTTTTCTTTTTAAATTGGGATGTATAGAGTGCAACTAAATATGATACTGGGGCTTATCTTTTAAATGATCATAAAAACCCCACCGTTTTTCCAGCCCTGTCCTCATAAATCTCCTTATCTTAAGACATTAATGGCATAAGCATGTATTCAAAGCTTAACATACTGTAATAGTAGTAGTTTGCCTTTCTGTACCACCTTACATTGGCAAATCTCAATGTGCCTTAAAAACATTAATTAAAATTCTCAAACACTGTGCAATAATTGGTGTTGTACCTATTTCAAAGGAGGGTGAAGTGAGGCATATAAATGTGAAATGTGAAATTGAACCCAATGAAGTAGGACTGTTTGAGGCCCTATATACCACTTAGAGCCCAATTAAGATACATATTGTGGTGTGTAGAGCCTAAAGCAAGCCTCTAAACCAGTGTAAAATTTACCCAAGAGCTTTACCTAGGGTCATACAGCCTGTTTGTGGCAGAGTCAGGAACAGAATCCAGGATTCCTGACTCCTGATCGCCTGCTATCACAGCTACATTAAAAGATACTTGCCCCAGTACACATAACTACAAAAGAATGTCTGGCTCTTCCAGTGATTGGATGAGAGTTGCATGTCTGTTTTGGCTTAATTAAATCATCCAGAATGACACGGTTGGTACAAGGACAACAGGCACAGACAGGTTGGTGAGCGATACAAATACAAAACAGAGAGGTAATAGGACAAGTGCTTATTTATTTTTACAATAATATAAAGGGGGTGCCTGTGCAGAGCTGCAGTGCCCTTGGCAAAAATTTGATATTGGTCAGTGTCACAGGGTTCGTGCCACTCACCTCTCTGGCCATTCCTTGGGGCTCAGCTGTGGATCAGCTCACCACTGGTTTGATATCCCCTCTTGCAGTTTTTCTGGTGCTTTTCCCAAGTTCTCACTCTGTGGCTCTCTCACGGTCCACAAGCTGCAGTGCTTTCTCTTTGTGGCTTGGTCCTCTGGTCAGGTCACTATAGTTTTCCCATCCTTTTGGTGTATCAAAGTCTCTCTAAACAAACCCCCTCAGGCTGTCTTTAAAGTCCACTGCCTTGTGTGTGCCACTCCCCAGTGGCTGGTAGGGGAACCCAGGCTCACCCTGTACTCTGGTTTCCAGTCTAGGGACCCTACATCAGCAGCTAAGGTCCATGTGGTCCCACCCTTGCAGCTGTTTTCCCTAGGCTTCTTCCTACTCCTCTCTCTCAGTCCTGAGAGTGATTCAGCAGCCCTCTTCTGCTCTTCTCTCCCGGGCTTTATACAAGCCTAGCCTCTTCCTGCCCAGCTGGGATTCAGGTTCAGATAGAACTGCATATCCTGCCTACACCTCACCCAAGTTCAGCCTGTCCTGTCAAGTAGCCCCTTCTGAGCCATTTTAGCACCTTTGGGGTCTGTGTAGTTATATGGGGAGATATAGCTGTTGAAATTACTGTAGGAAGTTTCAAAATAGCATTTCAGCAGAATCTACTGAGAGTTCCTTACAGAAATTGCAGTGAAACTAGATGACCTTTCAATCCATTTATCTAGATTCCTGCAGCTCCCATTACATGGCAGATACAACAATAATAAATATTGATCAAAGAAAGCTAAGCTATATGCTAAGCATTTTTTTATTATTTCATGAAGTTAAAAATGCACTCAGTGCACTGGTAGCCCTTCCAACTCTTGTTGTTATTCATGTGTTCCTATGCAGATCCATTCCCTGAGCATTCCCCCAGGGCTATAGATTCTGTGCTCCAGTTATGTTCCCTGTATGACTGCAAAATTCCAAGTTTTTTTCCTGGGTTACTCTACTGTCCAAAGTCCATACTAATTTAAAACCAGTAAATGTGGAAAAATAACTGTTACTGAGGGATGTTGATTAGCTTCATTCAGGGAGTTAAGTTGGGTGTGTATGGGGGGAAATTGATGGAACTCTACTCATGGCCAGCTGGCCCCATCATCTTCCTCTCTTTTTTGCCCAGAGGCTGCTCATGCTATTTCTTCTTGTCTGGTGCCTGCTGCCCACCTCCCCTTCTCTAATGGTTTATATTCTACTATATTTTTCCCCTTTACCTCGCATTTTCCCTGCTGCTTTTCTCTCTCTTTCCTTGTTGCCTCTAAAGGCAATAAAAATGATAAATGTATGAAGAGATTTGGAAGGAGTGGAACCTCCTCTGGTGGATCTACAGAGTCCTAGTAGTGGGAAGTCCGTTGGGGGAAGGAGACTGCAGTGGCACGCAGCAGCCGTAACCTCAATTTTGCTGCGGAGGGATGGTACCATAGTTTGATTGCACTTACTGAGAAGGGAGTGTGGCCAACTAGTAGTGGTGGTGAGTTGATTCAGTGTATCTCATCAGCGGTGACCATAAATCAAAGCTGTCCCAAAGCTTCCTCTGTCCCAACAGAAGCCCTTGAGGGAGAATGGCAGAGGTAATGCTTCCTAATTTTGCTTACCCAGGACACAAGGGGTTTAGCTGGTTCAGGGAGCGGTAACTCACACCTCCCTGCATTCACACCTCGGAATCCAGCCCATAAAAAAGGGTTTTAAAAAGACAAGACTCAGCGAAGCGGAGGAATATGATCATAGGCTATAAATACTTCAAGGTAAGAATTTAAATGAAGGAAGGGGATTATTCAGTCTCAGAAGATGTTAGAATTGGAGCAGTTGCCTGTAGTTAATGGAAAAAAAGTTTAAGCCAGATATTAGGAAACAATTGTTAACATTAAGAGCAAACAGGCAGTGCAAGAAACAAGAAAGTGGGTGGCCAGCAACATTGCAGAATCAAGATCAAGTTACATACAATGCTGGTTGGAGTGATGTAGTGAGGAACATGGGTGGAAAAAAGCGTGAATTAGACTACATATCCTAGGTTGTCTTTTCTGGTCCCACTATCTATGATGATATAATTTTTACATCAAAAGTAAGGTAAAAATTCAGATGCTGTTGGACTGGATTTACTTGATATAAGTGAGAGAAATTGTTTACAAAAACTTTTTGTTAGACTTATTCTGTTATCTTGGAACAAACAAAATCCTGACTTTGACGCTCTTATGGAACATGCACTCAGTAATTAAAATAAACCCACTTTTAGCAGTAGATAAGAAAAGCAGTGAGTTGCTGGCAGTCTAATAGCTAATTGCACCAATGAGCATTTAATTGTTTGTATGTGTGTGTGTGTCCGTGTTCTTATGCAGGAAAAGAAAGGAAGTATCCCAGAAACATAGCATTAATATTGCAAGTATTTGTGAGCCTAAGTGTAGTTACCTCTGGTACAATCTGTGTGTCACGTCCATACCTGAGTTATCCTGGACCAAAGAGTAAATCAAATATAATTGATAAATTGCTTGTTCTCCCTTTGTATCTGATCTGTAATTTTTCATGGTTACAGAGATCCTATTCCCCTGTAAATCAGGAAATGTTCTCACTGGCTGATCAAACAGTTTAGTGTTGGAATCTGAACGTGCCCTATACAATAAAGGGTCTGTTGTCTGGAAAATTTCTATATATGTGAGTTTAGGAATAAATCACCAAATCACTTGCTCAACTCTGTTTCTTCCCACTATGCTGCCTTAAACATGGGGAACTGTTTTGTTGGGCCAATACAGATGATCATCTGAACAATTTTTTGTGAAACTTATTTATAAAAGCAGGACTTAATGTGCATCCAGATCCCCATCAAATCCTCTTCAAGATCTGGCTCCATTTTATCAGAGAAGGAAGGACTCTAGAGATTTCTCAAAGTTAAATATCTGGGCTACTGAATAGCAGACACCTTATTTTGATACTTGTAAGCCTTCCTGCAATGGAAGAGCCAGGTTTTGCAACAATGGGGGAGATGGGTCACTGCTTGTGGGCTTGATTGCAAGCCTGCCCCATACTCACCTAGCAGCGGCATCTGTCACTGACAGCTGTGAAATCTTTTTAAGGGTAGCCATTGCATATATTAACTCAATTTTATCTCTCCATCCATCCATCCCTCCCTCCCTCCACTCATGGTTCAAATCTTACCACTCTGAGAGTATGGGATGGACCATGGTTCCAATCTGCCCTCTTCATGTATTTTATTGGTATTATGCAGGGATCTGTCCTAGGCTGGCTTATTTTATCCATACACTTTCAACAGTAGGCATGCTTAGCAGCTCTTACAGCTTGGATTATCATTTATATACAGATGCTATACAAATCTGTATCACACATCTTTTTCTGTATCACCTGAAGCTCTATTTCTCCTTTGTGTGACTCTCTAATTAGATACATACTAAACTTTTAGTATAAGACATAGATAAAACAAAGGTTTCAGAGTAGCAGCCATGTTAGTCTGTATCCGCAAAAAGAAAAGGAGTACTTATGGCACCTTAGCGACTAACAAATTTATTGGAGCATCAGCTTTCGTGAGCTACAATGGGTGTTACCATACACACTGTAAGGAGAGTGATCAGGTAAGGTGAGCTATTACCAGCAGGAGAGAGGGGGGTGGGGGGGGGAACCTTTTGTAGTGATAATCAAGGTGCGCCATTTCCAGCAGTTGACAAGAACATCGGAGGAACAGTGGGGGAATAAACAAGGGGAATAAACAAGGGGAAATAGTTTTAGTTTGTGTAATGACCCACCTACTCCCAGTCTATTCAAGCAAAGTTTGCAAATTAATTCCAATTCAGCAGTCTCTCGTTGGAGTCTGTTTTTGAAGTTTTTTTGTTGAAGAATTGCAACTTTTAGGTCTGTAATCGAGTGACCAAAGAGTCGGAGAAGTGTTCTCCGACTGGTTTTCGAATGTTATAATTCTTGACGTCTGATTTGTGTCCATTTATTCTTTTATGTAGAGACTGTCCAGTTTGACCAAAGTACATGGCAGAGGGGCGTTGCTGACACATGATGGCATATATCACATTGGTAGATGTGCAGGTGAACGAGCCTCTGATAGTGTGGCTGATGTGATTAGGCCCTGTGATGGTGTCCCCTGAACAGATATGTGGACAGATTTGGCAACGGGCTTTGTTGCAAGGATAGGTTCCTGGGTTAGTGGTTCTGTTGTGTGGTGTGTGGTTGCTGGTGAATATTTGCTTCAGGTTGGGGGGCTGTCTGTAAGCAAGGACTGGCCTGTCTCCCAAGATCTGCGAGAGTGATGGGTCATCCTTCAGAATAGGTTGTAGATCCTTGATGCATTGGAGAGGTTTTAGTTGGGGGCTGAAGGTGATGGCTAGTGGTGTTCTGTTATTTTCTTTGTTGGGCCTGTCCTGTAGTAGGTGACTTCTGGGTACTCTTCTGGCTCTGTCAATCTATTTCTTCACTTCAGCAGGTGGGTATTGTAGTTGTAAGAATGCTTGATAGAGATCTTGTAGGTGTTTGTCTCTGTCTGAGGGATTAGAGCAAATGCGGTTGTATCGTAGAGCTTGGCTGTAGACAATGGATCGTGTGGTGTGGTCTGGATGAAAGCTGGAGGCATGTAGGTAGGAATAGTGGTCAGTAGGTTTCTGGTATAGGGTGGTGTTTATGTGACCATCGCTTATTAGCACTATAGTGTCCAGGAAGTGGATGTCTTGTGCGGACTGGTCCTCAAGGGCTTCTTTTCCATGGGTCCAGATGATTCATAGATTCATCGATATTTAGGCCAGAAGGGACCATTATGATCATCTAGTCTGACCTCCTGCACAATGCAGGCCACAGAATTTCACCCACCACTCCTAAAAAAGACCTCACACCTATATCTATGCTATTGAAGTCCTCAAATTGTAGTTTGAAGACCTCAAGGAGCAGAGAATCCTCCAGCAAGTGACCCGTGCCCCATGCTACAGAGGAAGGCGAAAAACCTCCAGGGCCTTCCAATCTGCCCTGGAGGAAAATTCCTTCCCGACCCCAAATATGGCGATCAGCTAAACCCTGAGCATATGGGCAAGATTCATCAGCCAGATACTACAGAAAATTCTTTCCCGGGTAACTTGGATCTTACCCCATCTAAAAACCCATCACAGGCCATTGGGCCTATTTACCATGAATATTTAATTACCAAAACCATGTTATCCCATCATACCATCTCCTCCATAAACTTATCGAGTTTAATCTTAAAGCAAGATAGATCTTTTGCCCCCACTACTTCCCTCGGAAGGCTATTCCAAAACTTCACTCCTCTGATGGTTAGAAACCTTCGTCTAATTTCTAATCTAAATTTCCTAGTGGTCAGTTTATATCCATTTGTTCTTGTGTCCACATTGGTACTGAGTTTAAATAATTCCTCTCCCTCTCTGGTATTTATCCCTCTAATATATTTATAGAGAGCAATGATGAAGATGTCATCAATGTAGCACAAGTAAAGTAGGGGTGTTAGGGGACGAGAGCTACATTGATGACATCTTCATCATCTGGACCCATGGAAAAGAAGCCCTTGAGGAATTCCACCATGATTTCAACAATTTCCATCCCACCATGAATCTCAGCCTGGACCAGTCTACACAAGATGCTTTCAGAAAACTATCCACGACTCCCAGATCTCTTTCTTGAGTAGTAACATCTAATTTAGACCCCATTATTTTGTATGTATAGTTGTATGTTTAGTATGTATATGTTTTCCAATGAATAAATGGACACAAATCAGACGTCAAGAATTATAACATTCAAAAACCAGTTGGAGAACACTTCAATCTCTTTGGTCACTCGATTACAGACCTAAAAGTTGCAATTCTTCAACAGAAAAACTTCAAAAACAGACTCCAACGAGAGACTGCTGAATTGGAATTAATTTGCAAACTTGATATAATTAACTAGGCTTGAATAGAGACTGGGAGTGGATGGGTCATTACACAAACTAAAACTATTTCCCTTTGTTTATTCCTCCCCACCCCCGCTGTTCCTCAGACGTTCTTGTCAACTGCTGGAAACGGCCCACCCTGATTATCACTACAAAAGGTTCCCCCCTCCCCCCCCGCTCTCCTGCTGGTAATAGCTCACCTTAAGTGATCACTCTCGTTACAGTGTGTATGGTAACACCCATTGTTTCATATTCTCTATGTATATAAATCTCCCCACTTGTATTTTCCAGTGAATGCATCCGATGAAGTGAGCTGTAGCTCATGAAAGCTTGTGCTCAAATAAATTTGTTAGTCGCTAAGGTGCCACAAGTACTCCTTTTCTTTTTTAGATAAAACAAATTCAGTGTTTTGGCCCTATGAATTGCCATTTCATTTAATAGAATCATAGACTTTAAGGTCAGAAGGGACCATTATGATCTTCTAGTCTGACCTCCTGCACAACGCAGGCCACAGAATCTCACCCACCCACTCCTGTAACAAACCTCTAACCTATGTCTGAGCTATTGAAGTCTCAAATCGTGGTTTAAAGACTTTGAGGTGCAGAGAATCCTCCAGCACGTGACCTGTGCCCTACACTGCAGAGGAAAGCGAAAAACTTCCAGGGCCTCTGCCAATCTACCCTGGAGGAAAATTCCTTCCCGACCCCAAATATGGTCATCAGCTAAACCCTGAGCATGTGGGCAAGACTCACCAGCCAGACACCCAGGAAAGAATTCTCTGTAGCAACTCAGATCCCACCCCATCTAACATTCCATCACAGGCCATTGGGCATATCTACCATTAATAGTTGAAGATCAATTAATTGCCAAAATTAGGCTATCCCATCATATCATCCCTTCCATAAACTTATCAAGCTTAGTCTTGAAGCCAGATATGTCTTTTGCCCCTACTGCTTCCCTTGGAAGGCTGTTCCAGAACTTCACTCCTCTGATGGTTAGAAGTAAATTCTTCTTATGTTTCTTCTTCCCCATGTCATGAATATTAGGCATACATTTTTACTGTAATTTTATTGTTTCATTCTTGTATTAATTCTGTAGTTGTTACCTTCATTTCATTTACTTACAGTCATTTAGAACTGAGCATATCTACAGGTTTCAGAGAAGCAGCCGTGTTAGCCTGTATCCGCAAAAAGAAAAGGAGTACTAGTGGCACCTTAGAGACTAACAAATTTATTAGTCTCTAAGGTGACACAAGTACTCCTTTTCTTTTTGAGCATATCTAGTGAGTGGTACATGCTCTGATTCTCTCTTGGTTGTTCTATTTTTGTAATGTCCTATTGGCTTAACCTGTCCAAATAGCAGTTCACTCATACTCATGTGGGCTCCGTTTCTTATGTGATCCTGTTACCTAAATG
This sequence comes from Lepidochelys olivacea, assembly GCF_965140295.1. Classification (NCBI taxonomy): domain Eukaryota; kingdom Metazoa; phylum Chordata; order Testudines; family Cheloniidae; genus Lepidochelys; species Lepidochelys olivacea. Next base: position 63,320,279 of record NC_140416.1, read on the forward strand.
TCTGCTTTTTTTCTTTTCTTACTCAATTTCAGGTTTTCACCTTGCCATTGAAAGCCCTTCACTCCTGAACATCATTTTAGCTGCATAATTTGCTTTCTGTATATACACACACTCAGAAAAAGTACTCCCTTTCTGCTCTGTTTTTTAGAATTCAATCTGCTCCCATTTGCCAGTTTTATTTATGTCTCTCATCCAGGTTGTCCCACTATAGTGATTCACATTTGACCCAATTGTTTCAATTTGAATTGGACCATGAAACTTACTTTTCTAGATACTAACCACTTGCATTTTTGCATTTCTTTGGGATGTTTTATGTATATATAGCACTTTGGAGTGTGTGAAAAGCGTTTTACTAAATTTGTTACAAAATTATAGGTAGTACAGCACTATCATCTTGCAAATTACAAATCAACATCAGTGAAAATCTTGTTTGGCTTCCAGTTTTAAGGAGGCAGCAAAGAGGACAGCATGCATGCAATAGAGACCAACTGTCTGTTTAGCTGGTGGTGTGTCAAAGTAAATGCTGGGCTGAAAATTACAGCCATTTTCAGGGACTAATATTTTCAGGCCAAATTGTTTTTATGGAGTGCGACTTTGGCTGCAATGGTAGTATTTCATGAGCTAGCCAATAGGAAGCAATTTTAGAATTTAGTTTGTAGTGCTTTAATTTTTATTTTCAAAGTGATTTTTTTTTAAAAAAAGTTTTACTGGTTAGTTCATCTCCAATCTTTTCATCCAAGCAGGACAAAAAAAAGTACTTAAAATAATTTTGCAATGTTATGGTTGTAGACTTTCAGTTGGATCGCAAAAGTTGAGACTTGAATGAAATGTGTTACTTGAACGTTTTCTGTATGATAAACATAACTGCCATAAGAGTAAAGAAAAATAAGGTAATAGGTGTCAAGCTGGATGACTTCTGGAGGTGTAAGTCAGTGGTTCTCAACCTTTCCAGACTACTGTACCCCTTTCCAGTGTATGATTTGTCTTGTGTACCCCAAGTTTCACCTCACTTAAAAACTACTTGCTTACAAAATCAGAAATAAAAATACAAAAGTGTCACAGCACACTATTACTGAAAAAACTGCTTACTCTCTCATTTTGTCTGTATGAAATGTTAGTTTGCACTGACTTCGCTAGTGCTTTTTATGTAGCCTGTTGTAAAACTAGGCAAATATCTAGATAAGTTGATGTACTCAGTGGAAGACCTCTGCGTACCCCTGGTTGAGAACCACTGGTCTAGGTTAAAAATCTTTGCTTTGTTCACAAGTACAAAAGAGTTGGGTTCAATCTTCTAGTACTTAATGAGTATGCAGTAAGCCAAATTCTATCCTGATTTACACAATGTGTGACTGCACTGTAGTCAGTCAGATTGTATGGGAGTGTCAGACATGGCAACAGTTGGTCTAGTGTCTTTAAAAATTGGAAGTTAAATCTTACTGAGAAAAATAGAAAGGAACATGAACGCTGGCAAGTCAAGTGTAAATGTACAAAGAGGCAGGCCAAAAAAGAATTTGAAGAGCCACTAGCAAAAGACACAAAAACTAGCAGCAAAATTCTTTTTAAGTACATCAGAAGCAGAAAGCCGGACAAACAATCAGAAGGGCCACTGGATGATGGAGGAGCTAAAGGAGCACTCAAGGAAGACAAGGCTGTTGCGGAGAAGCTAAATGATTTCTGTGCATCAGTCTTCACTGTAAAGGATGTGAGGGAGATTCCCAATTCCAAGCCATTCTTTTTAGGTGACAACTCAGAGGAACTGTCCCATGGAGGTGTCAAGCAAGGAGGTTTTGGAACAAACGGATAAATTAAATACTAATACGTCACCAGGGCCAGGTGGTATTCACTCAACAGTTCTGAAGGAACGCAAATATGAAATTACAGAACTGCTAACTGTGGTATGTAACCTATTGCTTAGATCAGCCTCTGTGCCAGATGATTGAAGGATAGCTGATATAATGCTGATTTTTAGAAAAGGTTCCAGTGACGAACTTGGCAATTACAGGCTGATAAGTCCTCTTAAGCTAAGTAAGTAGTGATGGTTTAAGAGGGAAGGTCCTCTCCTGGATCAGTGATTGGTTAAAAGACACAAAACAAAGGGGAGGAATAAATGGTCAGTTTTCACAGTGGAGAGAGGTAAATAGCAGGGTCCCCCAAGGATCTGTACTGGGACCACTGCTGTTCAACATATTCATAAATGATCTAGAAAAAGGGGTAAACAATGAAAAGGGGCAAAGTTTGCAGGTGATACAAAATTACCCAAGAAAGTAAAGTCCAAATCTGACTGTGAAGAGTGAGCCAATTGGGAGACAAAATGGCAGATGAAATACAACGTTGATAAATGCAAAGTAATGAACATTGGAAAACATATACATACTAAATATACAACTATACATACAAAATAATGGGGTCTAAATTAGATGTTACTACTCAAGAAAGAGATCTGGGAGTCGTGGATAGTTCTCTGAAAGCATCTGCTGGATGTGCAGCAGCAGTCAAAAAAGGTAACAGAATATTAGGTGCCATTTGGAAAGGGATAGGTAATAAGACAGAAAATACCATAATGCCACTGTATAAATCCATGGTATGCCCACATCTTGAATACTGCATGCAGTTGTGGTCAGCCTATCTCAAAAAAGATGTATTGGACGTGGAAAAGGTATGGAAAGGGGCAACAAAAATGATTAGGGGTATGGAACAGCTTCCATATTTGGAGAGATTAAAAAGACAGACTGTTCAGCATAGAAAAGAGACGACTTAAGAGCGGATATGATAGAGGTCTATAAACTCATGAGTGGTGTGGAGATAGTGAATAAGGAAGTATTATTTATCCATTTATGTAACATGGGAACCAGAGGTCACCCAATCAAATTAATAGACAGCAGCTTTAAAACAAACATAAGGAAGTACTTCTTCACTCAGCGCACAGTCAACCAGAGGATGTTGTGAAGGCCAAAAGTATATCTGGGTTTAAAAAAAAAAAAAGAATTAGATAAATTCATGGAGGATAGGCACATCAATGACTATTAGCCAAGATGGTCAGGAATGCACCCTCATGATCTGGGTGTCCCTAAACCTCTGTCTGCCAGAAGCTGGGACTAAATGACAGGGGATTAATCACTCAAATATTACTCTGTTCTGTTCATTCCATCTGAAGTATCTGACACAGGCCACTGTTGGAATACAGGATACTGGGCTAGATGGATCATTGGTTTGACCCAGTATGGCTGTTCTTATGTTCTTCACATCACAAAAAAATCACAGATTGTAACAGAAATGGCACTCTCTGATTAGGAGAGACTCAGCAGTGCAAGTCAAGACTAAGGTGCACTTACAGATTTGTGCTATGGAAGCTTGTATAGTGCTTGCTTGGCTCCAGCCAGCAGTGTTAGACCTTCTCTTTCATGTCCAGAAAAATTCCTTACATGTTGCAAAATCAGGTGAAAAATAGTGATTTGGGACTTTCTTAGCCTGTGTCTTGAGGATCACTGAACCTTTTTCTCATACCTCATTTCCTGCAGGTGCCAAACATGTTGAAAGCCAGAAAGTTTAATTTGAAATAAACTGAAATTCATTCCCAAGGAACAAGAAGAATATCTCACCCAAGAAGGGTAATTCTATTTCTTTCATTTGTAGAGAGGGAATTATTTTGTTCACTTTCAAAAGAGTCTTTCACTTGAGCAGTTCCTAAGTACTTTGTGAAAGAAACTATAATATCCGTCCTTCATGGGTGAGAAATCCTATGTTTCCTGGAATTACTGTCTTTCTCTAATCTAATTCATTATCAGCTATAGCAGGAGGGGAAGAGCAGCAGGGTTTTTCAGCCTCTCTGCAGCTGAGGAATTGTCAGTCTGTTGCAGGGAAAGTAGAACGCAGCAGTTGCTGTACCAGATCAGACCAATAGCCTGCCTATTCCAGTATCCTGCCATTGACAGTAGCCAATACCTGTTGCTTCAGATTAACGTAATTTCTTCCCACGCAACAAATGCACTCACACCATTAATGCATTGTCAATTTATGCAATACTGTACAGGGGGTGTGTTGGGGTGGTGGAGGGAATTCCTTCTTTATCTCTGCAATGATCAAATTTTGCATTGAAACTTATGATTTGATTACCATTATTATATTAAATTAATATCTGCAAATGTTGATAAGGGCTATACAGTTATTAAGGGCAGGCACACCTGAAAAGATCTGAGGTTCAGTCCCAGTGATTGATGACACTTGAATACAGACCTAGTGTGGGGATGTATGTCACCACACCAGTTTCTGGTACTGGAAAAGGGCCTTAAAATGGGGGTAACTGTAATTTAAATGGCAGGTTTCAGAGTAACAGCCATGTTAGTCTATATTTGCAAAAAGTAAAGGAGTACTTGTGGCACCTTAGAGACTAACCAATTTATTTGAGCATAAGCTTTCGTGAGCTACAGCTCACTTCATCGGATGCATACTGTGGAAAATACAGAAGATGTTTTTATACACACAAACCATGAAAAAATGGGTGATTATCACTACAAAAGGTTTTCTCTCCCCCCACCCCACTCTCCTGCTGGTAATAGCTTATGTAAAGTGATCACTCTCCTTACAATGTGTATGATAATCAAGGTGGGCCATTTCCATTACCACCAGGAGAGTGGGTTTGTGTGTGGGGTGGGGAGAAAACCTTGATTTGTGCTGGAAATGGCCCACCTTGATTATCATACACATTGTAAGGAGAGTGATCACTTTGGATAAGCTATTACCAACAGGAGAGTGGGTTTTTTGGGGGTGTGTGGGGTGGGAAACCTGGATTTGTGCTGGAAATGGCCCACCTTGATTATCATACACATTGTAAGGAGAGTGATCACTTTACATAAGCTATTACCAGCAGGAGAGTGGGGTGAGGGGAGAGAAAACCCTTTGCAGTGATAATCACCCATTTTTTTGTGGTTTGTGTGTATAAAAACATCTTCTGTATTTTCCACAGTATGCATCCGATGAAGTGAGCTGTAGCTCACGAAAGCTTATGCTCAAATAAATTGGTTAGTCTTTAAGGTGCCACAAGTACTCCTTTTCTTTTTGTAATTTAAATGAAATTTTCATTCACTTGAAGGCCCCTTTATGCCAAAGCAGTGTTAAATAGCCTCAGTATAAATGAGAGTAGAGGGTTCTTTTTGGTTTTCCACTTCCCCATTCACCCCTTCTTCATTTACCAACTAGATTCTAGGAACGGCATGCTAGGAGATGGGGTTTTCTGAAGTGCTGTCATCACACTGCAGTTTGATGACATGCTCACAACATTAGATTGAACAAGCTGTTCTTGGATTTAATGTAGTAAACTTGAACATGACTAGATGTGTGAGTTTGTATTTTTCAGCGTTTTCCCCCAGCCATTTGTAAGTGGCCATTGAGTGTTGAGCTCTTTCCAAAATGTGCCCAATAATATAGTGTAGACAGGAGGCTGGGCTCCAAAATTAGAATTTATGTTCAGATTGCAAAAACACCGCTTCCCACAGGAGTACAGAGGAGATCAGATCCAGGTGATTGGTCTGGGAAATATTAGTCCCTCATTTTCACAAGAAGAAGCTAATTCCAGATGTTAAAGAATAAAAACAAAGCATTAGACCAGTTTACCTAGGGTAACTCTTTGTAACCTGCCATTTTCACCCTTTGTGCAGATGATCAGCAAATGTAAAATGGATGTGGCACCCCTAAAATATTTAAATTACTTGTGGTGGAATTAACAAGCTCTCCATTTCCCCACCAGAATTAAAAGAGAGAGAGAGAGAGAACGAACCCTAGTTGGCACCAGAAGCAAGTGGGTCATTCTTAATGCCACTGGAAAGCTAATTCTGCCTGGCTTCAAAGGAACACATCAAAGGATATTTTACCATGTAACTAGGTGCTGAAAGAAGAGCTTTTCCACACTGTTGTGACCCAGGCTGGGGTCACAGATGGGTTTTGCTTGCTCACTAGTAATTTGAAATCATAATTAAATAAAGCCTATCAAAATGTTATTTACACAGTCATCGACAAGTTGAAAAGTGCTCTCCCTGTTTTCTGTTGCAGAATGAGCAGCAGAAGAAAACTAAGAGATAAGACAGAAGAAAATCATTAGGTGCCCCCTTCTTTGCTAAACAAAGGAGCTAAATATTCCTTAAGAAGCCTCTTATTTATCCCATCTCTGTGGAATCCAGTGCCTCACTGTATGTTTCTCCATATATAATTAAGAGGTTCCTCCTCTTTCCCTCCCTGTTCCCTTTATCATGTCTGACAGCTAGTAGCCAGACACTGGAGTGGACTCAATTAGCACAATCCCCCAACCACATGGTGTATAGAATCATTGTATGGGTGTGTATGTTCTACATATTACTGTAGTCAAGCCTCGGCTAAAAAAGAATTAAAGGAGAGCAATTAATGTCAAATTAACATAGGTTTGTTGAAAATAGATCCTGTCAGACTAACTTGATATATTTTCAAAAAGAAAAGGAGTACTTGTGGCACCTTAGAGACTAACCAATTTATTTGAGCATGAGCTTTCGTGAGCTACAGCTCACTTCATCGGATGCATACCGTGGAAACTGCAGCAGACTTTATATACACACAGAGATCATAAAACAATACCTCCTCCCACCCCACTGTCCTGCTGGTAATAGCTTATCTAAAGTGATCATCAAGTTGGGCCATTTCCAGCACAAATCCAGGTTTTCGTGCTGGAAATGGCCCAACTTGATGATCACTTTACATAAGCTATTACCAGCAGGACAGTGGGGTGGGACGAGGTATTGTTGTATGATCTCTGTGTGTATATAAAGTCTGCTGCAGTTTCCACGGTATGCATCCGATGAAGTGAGCTGTAGCTCACGAAAGCTCATGCTCAAATAAATTGGTTAGTCTCTAAGGTGCCACAAGTACTCCTTTTCTTTTTGCGAATACAGACTAACACGGCTGTTACTCTGAAACTTGATATATTTTATGGATGAGATTAAAAGTTTGGTCGATAAAGGTTAGTGTTTATGTAATATACCTAGACTCTGAAACATGTTTCACTTGATACTGCATAACATTTTGATTAAAAAACTAGAATATAAAATGAACATGACACACAATAAATGTATTAAAAGCTGGCTAACTTGTTAAGTTTCAACATGTAATTGTAAATGGGAAATCATCATCGAGTGCATGTGTTCCTAGTGGATCCCACAGGGATCAGTTCTTGGCCCTATGCAATTTAACATTTTTATCAATGACCTGGAAGAAAACATTAAATTATCACTGATAAAGTTGACAGATTCAAAAAAGTCGGGGGAATGGTAAATAATAGAGGACAGGTCACTAATATGTACAGTGATCTGGAACACTTGGTAATCTGGGCACTAGTGGACAATGTGTGTTTTAATACATCTAAATTCATCTACAAATCTGGGAACAAAGAATGTAGAGCATACTTACTCTTTCCTGGGAAGCAGTGACTCGGAAAAAGATTTGAGCAGGAAGTTGGATAATCAGCTGAACATGAGCTCCCAGTATGCCGCTGTTGCCTAAAGGGCTAACGTGACCCTTGGATGCATAAATAGAGGAGACTCCAGTAGGAATAGACAGGTTATTTTACTTCTGTATTTGACACTGGTGTGACTGCTTCTGGAATACTGTGTCTAGCTCTATTAGGATGTTGATAAATTGGAGAAGGTTGAGAGAAGAGCCAAGAAAATGATTAAAGGATGAGAAAACATATCTTACAATAATAGACTCATGGAGTTCAATCTATTTATCTTAACAAAGGGAAGGTTAAGGGGTGACTTGATTACAGTCTGTAAATACCTACATGGGGAACAAATATTTAATAATGGGCTCTTCAGTCTAGCAGAGAAAGGTAATACATGATCCAATGGCTGGAAGTTGGGGCTAGACAAATTCAGACTGGAAATAAGGTGTAAATTTTTAAACAGTGAATGTAATTAACCATTGGAACAATTTACCAGGGGTTGTGCTGAACTCTCCATTACTGACCATTCTTCGATCAAGATTGGATGTTTTTCTAAAAGATAAGCTCTAGGAATTACTTTTGAGAAGTTCTATTGCTTGTGTGTGTGTATTTTATTTTTTAATATAAAAAATAAAACACACACACACAGACAGAGTAGAATCTGTAGGACGAATGGCTGTCACCCTGGCATACAAAGTCAGTACAGACAAGGCAATAGTTGATGCTCTTCTCTAGCAGAAAACAATTGAAATAGGAAACCATAAGTACTGGCCACCAGCAGAGGTGTGTGTATCTTGTATTATACTTCAACGCATCAGTAGATAACTTGAATAAGTAGCACTGTTCTATCCTGTCACAGGCTTTTTCAGCAGCCAGAGGGACCAGGTTCCTTTCTGCCTTGATGTAGAGAACAAAGGATATTGAATTGCCTAAATTTAGACACAATCTAATCTAATCACAGAGTACAAATCTTCCCTGGTGTAACTTTAACAGTTTAGTGAGCAGAGTGTTTTGTGAAGAGGCCAAGATTTTTCCCCAAAAGCTCAAATTTATTTTAATTTTATTATAGCAGTGTCTTTAGGCCCTAGTCAGGATCTGCACCAAACGCAGAATGCAAGACAGTTTCTACCCTGAGGAAATGACAAGGACCCACAGGTTTTCTGGTCTCTGTCATTCTGATTCAGAGAAATGCAGGCCATATTAGAGTCCTGTGGAAGTGACCCCTGTTAAATAACTGGCATCCTTATTTCTTGAAGGAGTTCGGAAGTATTTTTTTGAGGCCTGTGGAACCATGAGCAATTTAAATTGGACAATGGCTGATATGAACATAACTCCTGTGTAAAGCCATTGGGAGTTAAGTATGTGTTCCTCAGGAGGAAAATATACCCTTAAAAAGAGTTCCTAATTCAGTTACAATAACAATATATTAATTTTACTAGATCATATTGTGGATATTTCCATAAGATTACTGTGATAATATGAATAATAGAAAAAAGGCAACTATTGTGAAAGATAAATTTCCTATTGAAAGCCTTCCTTTAATAATTACTTACTTACTTAATTGAATCCCCACAAAAGGTAGAAAATTGTGTGAGTGTAATAGATAATGAACCAAATTCATCATTGGTTTAACTCTAGGGAAGTTAATGGTAGTATACCAGGAATGATGTTGATTGAACATGTTTCTAAAGTACTGTACAGCTGAGTATAAATATTACATATTCACTCAGAAGTTTTTTGGGTTTTTTTGGTTTTTTTTTCATCAGAATGGTGTCCTGCTCTGTGTTTCATAAAACAGAAACCTACATTTTTACAAAACAGGCTCAACAAAGGACAACATATAAAATGTTGATAGATATTCTGAAAATAAGGGTGTTTTTTTGGCCGTATATGTAGTATTCTCTGAATTGCTGAATCTTTGACTTTCCATTCTGAATGGTAACAGTGGCACATGATTCTCAGGGTGGCATCAGTTACAAGTGCTGTATATGTCAAATCCTCGCTAAAAAGGAACCATCAGTTGTCTAAGCCAAAAATTTGTAATTATGTACGTAATGGGTTTATCTAAATCAGATCTTGTGCTACATTGTTGGCACTTTGGTCAAAGACTGCCTAAATGCTGTATTACTTATAACTGCTTCTAAAGTTCAAGAATTTAAATAAGACTGTAAACTCCTTGGGTCATGGTTCATATCTTTTGATGTTTCTGTACTGAGCCTTTCACAACAAGGTCTGGCTCCTGAGATGTGTCATTGGGGTGCTACCTCATTTCAAATAATAGCAATAATTCTATCTTTGTTACTTGGTATTCATTGTGGTCTAATCAAATAATGGTACAGTTAGCACAACAGTTGATAGTGGAACAAATATTTATAGCAGTGTTTCTCAGCTGGTGGGTTGTGAGTCCCGCGGTTTAGGGGTGGGGTTTCATTGGGATCATGAAGGATTGAAAATTGTATTATAATCTAAAGCAAAGAAAATCTAGCTCCTCACATCCTTGCATGACTTTACCTTTCAAGGTCAAATATTAAGGCAGAGTTACAATAAAATATTAGCATACTACATCATACCTAACTTATTACTTATTCAGGATCAGGTTTATATTCAAAGAACTTCGCTAAAGATTCTGGGTTGCTGGCTGGGGATCCTCTTTTTCTGAGTTCACTAAAAAGGGTGACCAAATTTCTAAATGCCTATCCTCTTTTTGTACGTATTTGATGCGAAAGCTTTTCCATTACATGGACAGTCCATATTTTACTATACCACAATTCCACAGGTGGAGAAATCACATTTTTCCAATAACTTGCAAAGTCTAGCTAACAATATAAAAAAGAAATGAATGTGTTGTTCTGTTTAAAATGTAGATCCCTTACTGGAACATTAGTAAGCAGGTCAGGGGATCTCTAGGGAGCTGGCATTTTGTCATAAAATTAACCTTTTCAAATAATTTCTTCCCGCTACTGTCTCATTCCTGGACACAACCACCACATATGAAAGCATGTTCCTCTTTCCCCACAACCCCTCCAACAGAGCATCTTTCCAGTAGGAAAAATGTGATGGATCTTAACTGGAATCAAATGCCATCTAAATGTTCACAATTTTTTTTATGAACTACACAAATAGAAGCTATGTATTCCCCTTTCACACATAGAGACCCACTCTCTCAGATCAGTTTCTTCAGATTCCTCTCCCTTTCATCTGGGCTGTTTTCTTGTCAACGTACTTTTCAATCAAAATTGTTATCTTACAAAATAAACCTTTTGTTCCAGCTTGCTCCTGGGTCAATTCCTCAAATGTGGTTAAAGGTCTAGATAGAGCCACCTCATATCCAGATTTCACAATAAAATGTTTGACTTTTAAATACTGAAAATATGGGATCATTATATTAACATTATTTTATATCTCTTGGTATGATTTCAAATCAAGACCCAGGAACAACTGTCCAAACTGAGTAATCTTAGCTGTTACCTACAACAATTAGTCACTTTGATATTTCTTAGGGATAAATTTCTGATTAATAATGAAAGTAGCTAAGAGCGAGGGCTTCAGCGATCACAATTTTTAAAAAATTTCCCAAAGCTTGTAAGGTGGTCTGGATGAATGGGTGATTTTATTTTTGGTGATCTAAATTTTTTCTTTACCCAGCTATATGAACAGCTATATTTGAGCTCCAGTCTTGTTCAAGTTTTACCCAGTGTTTTGATGGTCTATAGTTAACCCAATTGATCACATCTTTTAATTGTGATGCATAATAATAAACCAAACAGGAAAAGCTAGTCCACTTTACTTTATAAGCTTATCCAGAGCTTTAGAACACACTCTTTGTCTTTTGTGTTTCCATATGAATTTTAATAGCACATCCTCCCATGTTTTAGAATCATAGAAGATTAGGGTTGGAAGAGACCTCATGAGGTCATCTAGTCCAACCCCCTGCTCAAAGCAGGACCAACCCCAACTAAATCATCCCAGCCGGGGCTTTGTCAAGCTGGGACATTCCATTCCAGTGCTTCACCACCCTCCTAGTGAAATAGTTTTTCCTAATATCCAACCTAGACCTCCCACACTGCAACTTGAGACCATTGCTCCTTTTTCTGTCATCTGCCACCACTGAGAACAGCCTAGCTCCATCCTCTTTGGAACCCCCCTTCAGGTAGTTGAAGGCTGCTATCAAATCCCCCCTCACTCTTCTCTTCTGCAGACTAAATAAGCCCAGTTCACTCAGCCTCTCCTCATAAGTCATATGCCTTAGGCCCCTAATCATTTTCGTTGCCCTCCACTGGACTCTCTCCAATTTGTCCACATCCTTTCTGTAAAAAGAAAAGGAGTACTTGTGGCACCTTAGAGACTAACAAATTTATTTGAGCATAAGCTTTTGTGAGCTACAGCTCATTTCATTGGATGCATGCCGTAGAAAATAAAATGTAACCCTTCTGCCAGGCCGAGTTGGTAGCAGCAAGGGCCAGGTTCAGTACATAGGGGTTCCCTCTCAACAAAGCAAATGCAAAACCGGCTCGAGCCCCCACTCAGTGACCTAGGAAAATCTTACACACACCCCTGAGTGCCTCAAAGAGGCAATACTTCCCCTCTCGCAAGCATAGAGTTTCGGTGTAGCAGTATTTTCTACTGCATGCATCTGATGAAGTGAGCTGTAGCTCACAAAATCTTATGCTCAAATAAATTTGTTAGTCTCTAAGGTGCCACAAGTACTCCTTTTCTTTTTGCGGATACAGAGTAACACGGCTGCTACTCTGAATCCTTTCTGTAGTGTCAGGCCCAAAACTGGACTCAGTACTCCAGAACAGGCCTCACTGGTGCCAAATAGAGGGGAATAATCATTTCCCTCGATCTGTTGGCAGTGCTCCTACTAATGCAGCCCAATGTGCCGTTATCCTTCCTTGCAACAAAGGGCACACTGCTGACTCATATCCAGCTTCTCATCCACTGTAATGCCCAGGTCCTTTTTTGCAGAACTGTCACTTAGCCCGTCAAGTCCCCAGCCTGTAGCAGTGCATGGGATTCTTCCGTCCTAAGTGCAGGACTCTGCACTTGTCCTTGTTGAACCTCATCAGATTTCTTTTAGACCAATCCCCTAATTTGTCTAGGTCACTTTGGACCCTTTTCACTATCATGTCAGGAATACCAACAAGGATGTACCGAAACAAAAACAACAAGTTTGGGAGGACATTCATCTTTACTGAGGATACCTTACCTAGGCAAGAATTTTCATATTTGTTCCATTCCTCCAAGTTTTTTATTATATTGTTCCACATTGGAGGGTAAATTGCCTTCACACGATTTATATGGTTCTCCATGCAATAAAGTTGGACTCACCCGGCGGCGCCTCCTGCTGGTTGTCCTTGGGAATTAGCTTGTCAGCCTCTGGAGCGCCCTCTGCTGTCTGGTGATCTGCCTTACCGCCGGACCCAGTCCCTCCCAGGACCTGGTGCCTCCTCCCACTGGGGTGCTGCCCCCTGGCAGTAAACCCCAACAATCCCCGAGGGTCTCCCCTCCCTGGGGAACCCCCACCCACTACCCCCACCTTGCCTCAGCCTTGGCTACTGCCAGTCATCCCTTAGCCCCGCTCCCTGGGGCAGACTGCAGTGTATCAGCCACTCTTCACAGGCAAGGGGGTTTGGACCTGCTGCCTCTGTCTACCCGTGGGCTGCCCCCTTGTAACCCCAGTACCTAATAGGCCCTAATCTAGGCCTCGCAGCCTGGGGGTTTCCAGGCCAGAGCTCCCCTGCTCCCAAGGCCTTTCCCCCTCAGCCAAAGTTGGCAACGGGCTTTGTTGCAAGGATAGATTCCTGGGTTAGTGTTTTTGTTGTGTGGTGTGTCGTTGCTGGTGAGTATTTGCTTCAGGTTGGGGGCCTGTCTGTAAGCGACGACTGGCCTGTCTCCCAAGGTTTGTGAGAGTGAGGGATCGTCCTTCAGGATAGGTTGTAGATCCTTGATGATGTGCTGGAGAGGTTTTAGTCGGGGCTGAAGGTGACGGCCAGTGGTGTTCTGTTACTTTCTTTGTTGGGCCTATCCTGTAGTAGGTGACTTCTGGGTACCCTTCTGGCTCTGTCTGTTTCTTCACTTCAGCAGGTGGGTATTGTAGTTTTAAGAATGCTTGATAGAGATCTTGTAAGTGTTTGTCTCTGTCTGAGGGATTGGAGCAAATGCGGTTGTATCTTAGAGCTTGGCTGTAGACAATGGATCGTGCGATGTGGTCTGGATGAAAGCTGGAGGCATGTAGGTAAGTATAGCGATCAGTAGGTTTCCGGTATAGGGTGGTGTTTATGTGACCATCGCTTATTAGCACTGTAGAGTAACTCCTCACTTAAAGTGATCCCGGTTAACGTTGTTTCGTTGTTACATTGCTGATCAGTTAGGGAACATGCTCGTTTAAAGTTGTGCAATGCTCCCTTATAATGTTGTTTGGCAACCTCCTGCTTTGTCTACTGCTTGCAGGGAGAGCAGCCCGTTACAGCTAGCTGGTGGGGGCTTGGAACCAGGGTGAACCGGCAGCCCCCCTATCAGCTCCCTGCTCCCCTAAGTTCCCTGTGTAACAGCTGCCCAGCAGGCTATCAATTGCCTGCAGTTCAGCTGTCCCTCCCCCCACTGCCATGTGCTGCTCCTGCCCTCTGCCTTGGAGCTGCTCCCTGAGACCCCTGCTTGCTGGGGGGGGTTGGGAGAAGAGGGGGCTAATGCCAGGGTATCCCCCTCTCCCTTGCTCCTGCACCCCGCTTACTCCATCTCCATAGAGCAGGGGGACACACGACAGGGCTCAGGATGGAGGGAGCTTCCTGGCAGCAGCTGTGGTGTCAGCTTGCTGATTAACTTAACAAGGCAGTGTACTTAAGGTCAGCGTACTTAAAGGGGACATGCACATCTCTCTCTCTCACACACATAAGGTGTGTGTCTCTATCTCTGTCTGCCATGCTGTCTCTTCTCCTTCCATTCCTGCTGCCTTGTAGAGTGTGAGGCTACATTAACAACGAGTTAACCCCTTGAGGGCTCAGTCAATTGCTAGTTCATCATTTAGCGCTAAGGCATTCCCTGGGAAATATCCGACCCTCTGACTTCACCACCTTAACCAAGCTTCTCAATCATCATTGCTGTGTACAGTATTAAATTGTTTGTTTAAAACTTATACTCTGTGTGTGTGTGTGTGTGTGTGTATATATATATATATATATATATATAATAAAATACAGTCTTTTGTCTGGCCAAAAAAAAATTTTCCCTGGAACCTAACCTCCCCTATTTACATTAATTCTTATGGGGAAATTGCATTCGCTTAACATCGTTTTGCTTAAAGTCGCATTTTTCAGGAACATAACTATGACGTTAAGTGAGGAGTTACTGTAGTGTCCAGGAAGTGGATCTCTTGTGTGGACTGGACCAGGCTGAGGTTGATGGTGGGATGGAAATTGTTGAAATCCTGGTGGAATTCCTCAAGGGCTTCTTTTCCATAGGTCCAGATGATGATGTCATCAGTGTAGTGCAAGTAGCGTAGGGGCATTAGAGGACAAGAGCTGAGGAAGCGTTGTTCTAAGTCAGTCATAAAAATGTTGGCATACTGTGGGGCCATGCGGGTACCCATAGCAGTGCTGCTGATTTGAAGGTATACATTGTCCCCAAATGTGAAATAGTTATGGGTGAGGACAAAGTCACAAAGTTCAGCCACCAGGTTTGCTGTGACATTATTGGGGATACTGTTCCTGACGGCTTGTAGTCCATCTTTGTGTGGAATGTTGGTGTAGAGGGCTTCTACATCCATAGTGGCCAGGATGGTGTTTTCTGGAAGATCACCAATGGATTGTAAAAAGAAAAGGAGTACTTGTGGCACCTTAGAGACTAACCAATTTATTTGAGCATGAGCTCAATGGATTGTAGTTTCCTCAGGAAGTCAGTGGTGTCCCGAAGATAGCTGGGAGTGCTGGGAGTGTAGGGCCTGAGGAGAGGCTATATAGCCAGACAATCCTGCTGTCAGAGTGCCAATGCCTGAGATGATGGCGTGTCCAGGATTTCCAGGTTTATGGATCTTGGGTAGCAGATAGAATTCCCCTGGTTGGGGTTCTAGGGGTTTGTCTGTGCAGATTTGTTCCTGTGCTTTTTCAGGGAGTTTCTTGAGCAGATGGTGTAGTTTCTTTTGTGGGATCAGAGGGTAATGGCCTGTAGAATGTGGTGTTAGAGAGCTGCCTAGCAGCTTCTCGTTCATATTCTGACCTATTCATGGTGACAACAGCACCTCCTTCGTCAGATTTATTATAGTTTATTTTGAAGCCTGATACCTACCCAAATTCCAGAGTCAATTGTTCTGTAATTTTTAACAAAGCTTCTGGACCCTGCAAATATTACAGGACATCATGAACATACAAAGCTATTTTGTGTTCTACTCCAGAAGGCATTTTGATGCCCTTTTCCAAGGGACTGTTTCTCACATTTATTGCAAATGGCTCCATTGCCAAAGCAAACAATAGAGGAGAAATAACTGGCAACCCTTTCTCATACTCTGAGACAAATGAAAAGGAGGGAATTGGGATTGATGACCATTAACCAAAGCAGATCCTCAAGGATGAGTATAAAGGGTCGACTATACAACTGTTTACCAAAACCAAACCTTACTAAAATCTGTCTGCTCCATCCAGTCAAAGCTTTCTCAGTATCCACAGAAAGCAGCATGCAAGAAGAATTGTTATAATTAACAGTATACATCAAATTCAGAGTTCTCCTAATATTATCATATAGATGCCTGCCAACAACAAACCCAGGTTGCTCAGGGTGAACATAGCTGGGCAAGGTGACACTCAGTCCTTTTGCTAGCATGTTGGCATACATTTTAACATCTGCACTAATTAAAGAAATAGGCCTGTATGGTGACAGTTGGTAAGATCTTTTCTTTTGTTAGCAATTATCTCAATTTTTGCTTCTTTCCAGACATCCTGGAATCTTGTTCCCCTGCAATATACCATTAAACAATACCATGAAAATAGGAACCAACACTTGCTTTAGAGCTCTATAATACTCCCCAGAAAAGCCATCAGAATCTGGTGCTTTACTGGATTTTAAATTCTTAATTAGAACTTCAACTTCCTCTGCAGCAAATTGCCTATCAAGAGCTGCAAAATCATTCTGAGAGCTCAGGTAGTTTCACACTTCTCAAATATCTATTTAAAAGTTCACAGATTTAGATGTTCTGAAGTGCACAAAGTATGGAAAAAGTTTAATGTTTCAGAGATCTGTTTGATGCCCACTTACAAAATCTCCTTTTTATTTCTAATCAGAGGGATCCTGTTTCTTTTAAAAATTTCTGGCTAAAACCTTTATTTCCCTTTTCATAATATATTTTTAATGTATCCCAATATTTGCTCAGCCACATCTGTTTGTAACAGGTTAATCTTCTCTCATTTATTTTCTTATACACTCTTTTAGATCCTGTAGAATTACGTATGCCTTCCAAAACATAAAGTTCTTTAACTGAACTCTGTTCTTTAAGAACTCTCACCTTTTTAAGGTATGGTGTTGTATTTATAAGGATTTCTCCCTCATTACCACCCTTCCAACAGCCCAGAGAATGTTTTGATTTGATCTCTTCCCTATCATTTTTTTCTGTATATTTCTGAAAAATTTCTTCCAGCTCTTGAATTCTAAGGGGTCATACAACAAGCTCTATTTGTGACCAAATTAGCCAAAGTCCTAGAAAAAAAAACATATAAATCCTGGAGTAAGATCTATGAGTAGAAGAATAATATGTATCGTCCCTGACATCTGGATTCATCTCCCAGCTCACATCATCAAGTGATGCAACAAATTTGCACTTGCTCCTTCCGAACACCCTTTGTGTACATTCAATCGATCTAAAGTGGGATTAAACTCCTCATTAAAATCCCCTCCAGAATGATATCCCTTTCCCTAAAACTTCCTAAATAACTGATCAATAAATAAATAAATAAAGGGTAGAAGAAGATTGTCTTTTATTGGGAGCATATACATTAGCAAAAGTGACACATTCACCTTTACAGGACACCTTAATTAAAATACATTGGCTCATTGTAACTATGAGTTATGCTGAAACAATAAAAAGTGTTTTAGCATGATCACTCTTCTATTAGATTGCCCTGGAGAGTCATGGTAGTATGGGAACTACCATATATAAATGGGAACCCTCATCTGTGTCTTATATTGTTCTTTCTAAGAATTATGATCACTTGGTATAATTCTCTTCACTTTCTAAGGGTGGAAACTAACAGATCTGGGAAAATGGCGATGGAGTGGGGGGACAAAGGGGGTAAGTGCCCAGGGGCACTGTTTCCACGTCTGATATTTTCCCATTAATCTCATTAATTTAACTTTTTATATCTCCAATGTAAGCCTGGAACTCTTCTCTCATCTCCATATTCATGTTTTTGATTTTTAACAACAGGTCTTTCAGGTCAGCCTTAGAGACTGGTGCTTCTCCACCCGCCTCCATAATTTGTTTGCTGGAGGGGGAGTTAATCTCTGTTTGGGTGTGTCTTTGTTTCAGGCAGAGGAAAAAGAGATCTTTGTACTGGAAAATTTCTTTCCTTTCCCAGACATCTAGATATTCTTTTCTTTCCTCCTTGCTTGTTGCACCTCTTTCAGGATGGCTGCTTCCGCACTTCCCCTATGTTTGTATGACGTCCAAAATGGCCGCTGCCACATTTCCTCCCCCAGCCACAACAGTACAATTTTAGTTATTTAAAAAAAAAATCTCATTGCACTCACCCACTGTCTCTTTATGGGTTAATGAGAGTCCAGTTCAATGTGTCCAAGCTTTCAGAGTCATTTTGAATATATTTTGCTGGCTGATGGCACTGGATTCAGTTGCTGGATTTTCTCCCCCAGAGCCTGCTTTCTGGGACTGGGATATGCCAGCTGTCTTCAGCCTTCTCTCTTTCTTTTCAAAACTGGCTCCATGGGTGGTTATTCTTATTCCGGGCACAGATCTGTGGATTCAGGTTGGCTTGGTTCTTTTGATCGTTAATGTATTCCTCTTTTATTTCAGAGAGAGCTGGCTTTAGCCATGCCCACTGCCCACCTCACTGATATATTTTTTAATTTTATAGTAAATGCAAGATTGGGAACATTTTTTACTTTGGATAAGTGGTCACCAACCTGAAAAGATTGAGCAACATGGATTTCGTGCAGTTGCACAGTAAAGACTTGCATAAGACCCACAGGTTTTGGATCCAGAGAGTCAATAATCGCAAAATTTGGAGGTGTTTGGATCCAAGGTTTGGGTTTGAGCCCATCACATATACACATGAAATTTTTCTTGTCACAGCAACGTGTGCGACCCTAACCGGATAAGATAGTCTGGTAAGATGTTATCAAATTAGTCTTTTTCTGTGGTTCTTTTCAGCATTGAGAGCTCTTCACAAACATTAATGGATGTATTCTCTCAGCACTGCTAAATGATAGGGAAATATTATTTATCCCCATTTTACAGATGTGCTACACAAAAATATTAAACAACTTGAGCAAGATCATATAGCAAGTTTGTGGCATTCTGGGAATAGAATCTAGACCTTTGAATTCTAGTTTGATGTCTTAACAGCTAGGACATCTTTCCTCCCTGAGAAGATCTTGGTATAATGAAGTTTGTCTGGAATATTTTATGCTTTAGTTCATCTTTATTCCAAAAATTCCAGCTTCGGCAGTAGTAATGTTGTGATTCTTTCATTTCAACATCAGTCTAAACATGTCTTTATCTTTAATTAAGGCAGGCTAGTTCACTGACAGTTAACATTTAAAAATCACTCATCAGAGACAGAAAAGTAGAAGGCAAGAGAGAAATAGAAAGAAAATGCACAACAGCCCTCTGGTTTCAGTCAGGACATCAGCTTAAACCAGGAGTTGGAAGTGAATATAAGGATTTTCCTGGGAGAATTATAAAATATGAAAATATAGAATGAATGTCATTGTGTGTGGGTCTCCTAAACCGGAAATGAATTATAGGCCAATAGGGAAACAGATGATAGTGAGTAAGCCTAAAATGAAATATGTGAAAAAGAATAAATCCAGTTTCCTGCATATCTCATAAGTGTTTCTGTTCTGCTTTGAGCTGTTAGAATATGCATTTTTAATCCATTTTAATGCCACTTTAGATGCATCAGCTAGGGTTTTATGTTATGGATTCTGCTTTCCTCTTCCTAGCAGTTTCTTCTTAAACTTGTGAGTGAACTTGATGTTCTTGAAGGTGAGATTCTAATAGCACCTATTAGACCGAGGCTAACCTGGACAGGCTCTGCTTATGCTCCCCCCAGCTCTTCTCAGTGCTGCCCTACAACACAGCCTAGTGTTTCAGTCCAGTCAAAGATGACCTATTGTGCCAAACTGTTTTTCTCATCTTAGTGTCCCTTAGTCTTAGTTCAGAAAACTGCTGCTCACGCTTATTTTCTGCTTTTACTTCAGCAAGAATTTGAACTCAGGTCTTAATAGTGAATTATACTAACTCTCTCATAGAATATCAGGGTTGGAAGGGACCACAGGAGGTCATCTAGTCCTACCCCCTGTTCAAAGCAGAACCAATCCCCAGTTTTTTTGCCCCAGATCCCTAAATAGCCCCCTCAAGGACTGAACTCACAACCCTGGGTTTAGCAGGCCAGTGCTTAAACCACTGAGCCAGTGCTCTCCCCCTCTGTGTTTTTCCTTCTCTCAGTCTTACAATCCAGCACCAGCCTTCAGATTTCTGTAAACATGATCTATAATAGATGTATGCTGGGTCATATTTACAGTATAGATGTACAGTAGAATGTAGGCTCAAAAGACAATTGAGGAAAGTAAATTTCATGGTGAATGAATGATTTTGTGGATAAGAAGTTTTAAATCAGGAATGGGTGAACCAATTTGTTTAAAAATGTGAATAGAATCAAATTTTCACCTATTCCTTTGAATATAACCCAACTTCTACCAAACCTTTTCTAAGGTTAAAAATTGGCTCAGCAGTCCGTATTTGGCTGTCTTGGCCCCATTCCCCTTGTCCACTGATATGACTCTCAAATCCAAGCTTGCCAACTTTACTATGAGCTTTTTTTCCTGCTTGCATGACCATCTTCACCACTTCACTTTTTTCTTGATTTCATTGTGCAGCTCAGAAGCTCTGGATGCCTGGACTTCCCAGTTGCTTAATTCTAAACTTATGTACTCAGAGGCATGTGTTACTCTTTGAGTTTTATAATTCCAGAGAATTCAAAATTTAGTAGCAATAAGGCCCAGGGTCCAGCAGAGAAGCTTCTGGAGGTACTGTGATTTGCCACTGCTGAAAGGAGTTGTCCAAATATTGGGAGTGAAAGGCTCCTATTTGTCATCATAAGATTAACTCCTGTGCTCACCAACTTCTGTGTCCCACCATAACTGGGACTGGAAATACAGAAATGTCCACATTGGTTAGAAATGTACAAAACAAGAAAATGACATGAAATATAAAGAATGCCACCTGCCAAAATGTAAACTGATCATTGCAAGGTTAGGTTAAAAGAGAGAGAGAGAGAGAGAGAGAGAGAGAGAGAGAGAGAGAATTAAAAATAGCAAGGCCTGAAATAGCCAGAAAAGGCAACCGATCTTGAAAAGGCACTACACAATCTCCTCAGGAAGCACACAGGCCAGCAGTATGCTCATCACTGTATCTGAAAAATAAAGTTTATTAGCACCAGATAGTATTACCCCATTTATTATACATCTGTGAAAGAAATACTTATTGGTTCTTTCTTCCCTATCTGTTGGCCTTTTGTCCATATTAGTCTGCTTTTAGCAGCCTTATAAAGGCTGTGGAACTATGAAGGAAGAATTTAATATATGATATTGGATGGTGGGCCAAGTAACTAGCAAAGAATGAGAACTTTGGGAACAAAGGGATGCATTTACTTTTAATCAGCTACCTTTTCCTCTGTTTTTTCCATGAAGAGGTTGTGATCTAGTGTTAGAGCTCAGGACTGGAAGCTAGGACTCCTGAGTTCTCTTACCATCCCAGTCACTGACTTTGAAAAAGTCATTTAACTACCCTGTGCTTCAATTTATGCATCTCCTAAAAGGGTGATAAAACTCCTTCTAGAGGTGTTGAGACTAGAGCAAGGAAGCTTCTGAATTTGCTGCACTCTCCATTCCACTGTTGCAAAATGAAAACAGAACTGTTTCTGGTCTTGATTCAGGTCACAGACAAAAGGGTCTCTTGATTAAAGGAGGGAAAATACAACATGTCCTGCTTTGAAAGAACTTGTGGATAAATTTCATCAGAGTGGATCCAAAAAAGGTTGGATTTGGGGGAACAGAGACAGCTAGGAAAAATTAAAGGCTTCAATTTAGTCAGGAGGTTAAACTGATGTTATAACATGTGACAATACACCTCTAGTCAGCATAACTCCACAACAGAATTACACTCTGAGTATGTAACCAAATTGTTTTTCGCTCTTTCTTGTTTGTATATGTACCGATAGTAAGTTGGCTTATAAGTAGAAATGGTGTAAGTATTTCCCCAAGGATGCTGAAAATAATTACATATCCATATTTTGTAATGCTCTTAGGATGCAGGGAATGATGATAATGATAGTAATCCTAGAAAAATCACCTCTTAACATTGATGCTATTGAAGAAATGACATTATTTGACACTGCATTAATCCCATTTGCTGCCTTTCTCTGATGCTACAGTGATAATCTAGGCTACAGCTGGTTGGGAAATTTCCAATGAAATGTTTTTATCAGAAAACGTTGTTTTGTTGAAATCGAAACATTTCTCAGGAGTGGGTCAGTTTCAATGACTCTCGCTAGTCGAAAATTTTTTTAAAAGAAAAGTTTCAAAGTTGTCAAAATGTCCCATTTCAACATTTTCAAAACAAAGTTTTGGTTTTTTTGGTTCAAAATGATTTTTCATTTCTAATTTTTAATTAATTTGTACAAAAATGGTTAAAATGTAAAAAAAGTCAATATGAGAATGAAATGTTTTGAAATTATCAAAATAAAATATTTCAATTAACCCAATCCATTTTTTTTTCAGATTATCAGTTTGCAAAATTTTTTGAAATTTTGCCTTTTCATCCCAATTTGGAATGGGAATTTTTTTTTTAAATTTTGAAAAAACTCATGGGACAGAATTTCCTGCCCAGATCTACTCCTGTCATTGCTTCTGTTGGTATCTGCCCTTCTTCAACTGATCAACAAAATGTAGTCATGATTACTGTAGGCACGTAGTAGTGTAGTAAAACTATGGGGAGATTGTTCTCTAGTGGACAGGAGATAGGTGTGACAATTTGGAAATGTCTGTAGAGTTTATGAATTCTGTGTGAGCTTATACACTCCATGTATCTCTACCAAGCTGCAAACTCCACTTTAAATGTGCAGCCTTTTAGCTTCTCTGTAATCTTTTTGCCTCACTTTTGGGCTAAAATTTCAAAGGCTGGTAGTAAAAGCATAACAAGAGCATCATTGACTTAAAATATTTGATCATTGAAATCTAATTGCTCTAAAGAATAGACTGACTCTCAATCAAAAGGACTGGTTTAGCAAGAAGAGATCACTTTGACACCAAAGTAACCTGGCAGGGTTTTTCAGGTCACCTGGAGAGGCAAAAAAGGACATCACCTGCCAGAAGGCAGCTAAGAATGATAAATATGGAGGAGCTGATTTATCTGGGTCTTTGGCCATTTTGTCTTTAGCTCAAGAGAAGTAACCCGGCAAGCTGGGACCTGCATCAGGCAGGGGGCCATGCCTGCCTTCCTGGACACAGATGGTCCTCAAGGATTCCCAGGGGAAGGGTGAGCTAGTGAGGGACACTGTGGTTAAAATGTTTAATGTTTTCTAAATAAACTGTACTCTCTTGTGCTTTATATGATTAAGTAAAAGAGCAGTTGTGTTAGGCTCTGGGCAAAATGCGTCAGTGTTGTATGCTTCAACTGTTGTGTGCCTCCAGAGAGAATGAAATGGTAAACGAGAACATTCACTCTTTTGTGGAGGAGTTCTAGGTGAGGGTGTTTTTAAGTATGGGGGAGTCTGAAGGGTCAGCACTGCCCACAGAAGGGCTAGATATCTGGACAGTGGGTTCTAGCTCTCAGAAGGGATTGTTAGACTGCAGTTCTGCACTCTGATATTATGCCTAGGGACTGCAAGATTGAGGCAGTGTCTAGGATCTGTTCTGACACCAAAAGCTTAAAACACCCAAGACCCAGAGCCATGGATTCCTCTCAGAGCAGTCCAATATGTGGTCAGTAAAGGGGTCTCCCAGCCAGATCTGTGAGTATAGAAAATTAGCACTGTTGGGATCTATTCTTAGCTCTGACACTGACTCAGTGAGTGACTTTGGGCAGTTAATTTAATCTCTCAAAGTAAAATTTTCAAAAGCACCTAAAGTTCCACCTTTGTAAGTGAGTTACACACTTAGGCTATGTCTACACTACAAATTACTTCAGTATAGTTTACAGTGCTCAAGGGTTTAAATAATCCACACCCCTGAGTGACGTAAATTGTACTGACTTAAGCACCGGTGTGGACAGCACTATGTCTCTGGAAGAGCTTCTCCTGTCGACATAGATATTGCCTCTTGTGGAGGCAGGAGTTATTAAGCCAACAGGAGAGCTTTCCCCTGTCAGCTTCCAGTGTCTTCACCAGAAAAGCTAGAGCAGCACCGCTGCACTGCTGTAGCTGATAAAATGTGGACATAACCTTAGTCACTTTTGAAAGTGGCACTTAGGCTCTAAAGTCACTTACGGTCAGATTTTTAAAGGTATTTAGGCATCTAAAATCTGGCCCTTAAATGCTTTTCAAGATGTTACCATCTGTGTCCCAGATTACTTCTCTGTAAAATGGAGGCATCAACACTTTCCTGTTTCACAGGGGTGTAGTGAGGCTTCATTAATTGATCATATAAATTACTTTTAAGATCTTAAGATGTTAGAAATTGTAGAAGTGCAGAGGAGGAGGATACCCTAGGGCATATGGGTAAATGGCAGAGAAGAGACATGATTTCACTTAACAGAGGATTATAGAAGCATATAATCATTGTTAAAACAGTTAAGATAGTCTCCATTTGTGCATCCATGTATGTCTGCACAAGTAAACACTAGAACAGTGGTTTTCAACCTGTGGTCTGCAGTCCACAGACTATGTCTAAGATTTCCAAAGGGATCTGCACCTCCATTCAAAATTCGTTAGGGGTCCACAAATAAAAAAAAGTTTGAAAACCACTGCACGACAGGATGGAGACCCTCAGAAAGTCCAGCAGTTCATTTTGTGCACACCTGAATATTTGGATGTTTGTTTGAACCCTGTCCAAACCTATAAGACAACTGGCTCCAAGGAAACAATGTCAGGGGCTTGATAAACATACCAAATGAATCTGTGATGTCCTGGTATGGAAGGAGATTATGTGGATGACTAGTATTTAGTCAGTCAGGGAGGCATTTCAAAGGAGATGGATGACCCAAAACTCATCCTCGGGGATGGCTAAGATGGGAGGGCTCCAGCTAAGAGTTAAATGGCTCATTGAGCCAAGGATTACCCTATCTGCTACTCCCCCAAACAAAACAGTATTTGAGGAAGGGTGTGTGTGTGTGAGGATGGATGTGTCAAATTATGATACAATTGTATGTGTTCAAGTCACTTAGTATGCCTACTGTGGACCAGGTTTCTCCAGAAACCTGAAAGGTGTCACACTGAGCTAGGGGATTATGCATTTAATAGCCTTCTCTGTAGATAAATCTGACTTTTTAGGGTTTATTGAATACTACCAGCAGGGGGATTGAAGGAATGGGAGGTGAGGGCTGTCCTCTCTCCATTGATCTTAAGTGAAGCTTGAACCAACCTCCAACGTAATTATTCTTAGATTTTAAGTGGCACTTTTAATGTGAAAATCTCAAAATGCTTTGTAAAGTAAGTATCATTATTACGATGTTACAGATGGGAAACTGAGACACATCAAAGTGCTCACACAGCAGGTGAGTGGCAAAGCTAGGAATAGACCCTAAATATCCTAACTCACAGGCTCATGCCCAGTCCCCCAGCCCACTTTGCCACACAAGACAATTCAGACCACCCATAATTTGTTCAGGTGATGTCCCCCTCCTTATTAAAAGGCTGTGCATAGAAGTGTCCCAGTGACTTCAGTGTCTCATGTTGTGGTGGGGACAGAAACAGGTCCAGCCTGTGTTATTGATTTAGAGCATATGAAGTTCCCATCTCCTCGCCTCTGTAAGTCAGGTTGATTGTTTTCTCCCAGAGGGGGTAGAGAGGATGTGGGCTTCCAAAACAGGCTAACATTTCACTTGAACAGGTCAGCTCTGCTCTCAGACCCACCATCCATGGTCTGTTGAGGCTTGCAGAGCTCAGGAAGCTGTGGATGTGTTGTGGTAGCAAATACTAAGTTTTGGAGTCCGTTAGATTTGGAAAGAGTTAAGATGAGCTTTGGAAGACAAGCAAAAATCACCAACAGAAGCCTATGTCAGCCAACAGTATTAATGCATCTTCTTATACAATGTTTATTTCCAAGAAACAGTGCCACCACACAAGGGGCTATGCTGATCAGGGCTTGGGCATGCTGAATCATTCTAAATGATTGATCATTCAGAGGGAGATAGGGCTGTGACTGGCCACTCATCTCTCACACTAAGTCCCTGTCTCCCCCTTTACTTTCTGTGAAAGCCTCCTGTGTCTGTGCCATTCCCTCGGGAAATTTTGTGGGTGGCCAGTGGGTAGCTTTTTGACATTGTCCCCCTGAGTTGGTACTGCCTCTTGGCTCCTCTACTTTCACCCTGTCTGAGTGGATTTCTCATGCTGCAGAGAGTGTGGAAGCTGGGAGGCTTTGTGAGCTCAGCCAGGGAGATTGCCTCCTCACTCTACTAAATGAGAAAAACTTCCCACTCATGCTTGTGGTCAAGAGCTGGTCAATTTTTTTTTACTAAACCTTTTTCTGTTAAAACTGAAACGTTTTGTGCAAACGTGCCGGTTTTGACAAAATTTTCATCCGAAGGTTGCTCATGTCCAAGATGGAATTTCTGGTGAGAGAGAAAAAATGCGCAGACCCACTAGACAATAGCCCAGTGGTTAGAGCTCTCACCTACAATGTAGGAGAGCAGGTTCAAGTCCCCTCTCTGCCTGCTACCTGCCAGCAGCTTGAACCTGGGCCTGCTGCATCCCAGATGAGTGCTCTAATCACCAGGCTATTGGCTTTTCTTGGTTGATTTCTCTCTCTGTGTCTCTGTTTTTTCATGAAAAACATGGCAACATCTAATTTTTGTTCTGATGCAGAACAAAATCCAAATTTCAAAACCTCAAAAAATTTTGTGAAACAGAATTCTTGTTTTCTGATCAGCTCTGTCATGGTTTAGCAGTTATGAAGTGACTGGCAGAAGGAAAGAGAGTGCAGGGCTAACAAGCTCCAGTTGAGAGTCCTCTAAGTCAGAGAAGGGCAGCTGTGTTCATTCTTTTCTCAGTGTGGAGAGAGAAGGGGGCCACAGCCACCATCTTAAAATGACTGCTTCACTTGCCCCCAAAAGAGGATGCTGCTTCTGTTTGGGGAAGTGTCAGTGACAGGCTTCCAAAGGCACCAATGAATCTTCCATGTTCCCAGGTGAAGAAATTAGGAGAAAGTATCTAGGAATCCTGTGGGAGTAACCCAAGTTGCTGGGACAGGGAGGGAAATATGGGTGTGGGGATTCAGGAAAGAACACCTTCCCCTTTCCTACTGCCCCTCCTCCCAAAAAGTAAGGCCATCTCTGCCTCTGCACCAAATGTGATTTTTCTATCAAGTGCAGCATTTGTTGTTTCCTTTGTTTATTGCCTTTATAGTGCCCAGAGTGTGCTCTGCTCTTCTCAGACAAAAGGTGAAACCAAGGTCTCTACTCTAAAGTGCGTATACATTCTAATGCTGACAACAGAGATGAAAGAAGAAAGCAACAAAAGCATCTGTCTCATATTTACTTACATCCCCTATGAGTAAACTTGGAGGGAAGAACTCCAGGATTTATAAACCTCATAAAAAGGTGTGTTTTGAGGACAGAATTGGGGTGAGTGAAGGAGGGAGTGGAAGCAAAGGAGGGCCTGGTTAGAGTCCAGGGTCATAACCATTGGGGCTGCATGGAAGAAGACATGGAGATGGGAATGGGGTGAAAGTCATGAAGGAGGCAGATGGTCATGGAGTTTGGGAGAAGTGAAAAGAAATGAGAGCAGACAGAAAGGCAAGAGGTAAAATGGTGCAAGGTCTTGAAGCTACTGCATAGTGAAAGACTCCAGAATGTAAGAAGACTTCTCCGTCTTATAACCCAATTACAGTGCTTAGAGTCTCAATTGAAATTATTTTACAAGCCTGTCATATGGAACTGCTGTACTCACTTTTGTTGCCCCCGGGCAGAATCTTCCAGCATCTAGAACATTGACTCTGTTGGGAGTTAATTATATGCCCTGAATAACTAATGTTCAGGTTTGGTAGATCAAATAAAGTAAATGAGATTTCTTTGTTAGAGTTTATATAACAAAATATACTGTGTGTGTGAACAGTAAGGTCATAAGAGCAAAATAATCTCTGTGTGAGGATCTTTACAAATAAACCTTGCAGTTATCCACTACAGCGTGACAGACTTGTCTGTCTTTAACACTGTTTTGTCTTCCATTCTCTACATCCCATGTAAAGGAATTTTTGTCATGTGTTTTATTACTAGGTAGCAGGGAAAAATGAAAGAGGGTCACAAGATTATATATGTAATTATAAATGCATTTTCATACTTACAAACAGCTAATAAATTTGAGTCAAAGTAGATGTTTATTGTAAGTGGGAAGATAACTGAAAGAGGAACTTAGCTTTTTCTGCATCACTCTTAATTCTACAGCATTTTACTAGTACCTGATGTGTTAATCAAGTTAATCAACACACCGGGGAGTCCTGCATCTCATTGCAGAGGTTTCCCTTTTCTGACATGTCGCATCTCATAAAGTTAAGAGAGACAGGATTTTCTACAGGTCTTTCATTGTGCTTGTCCTTTCAAAAACAACTCTGATGTTGGGGAGCTTCTCTAGGAAAATATTTGTCAGGGAAAGGGAGGGAAGCATAGGAGGTACCATGCTGGGTAAGACCATTCAGTGGGCTCCAGTGCAGGACTGGGAACCTACTCTGGCAGCCTGCTTCTTACAAAGATTTGCCTGTAGATCAGGTCTTACCAAGTGGGCAGCATTCAGTGTGGCTTTTGCAAAATGTTTAGCCAGTTTTTCCCCTTTAAAGTGTGTTGGCATTAAAGTTGGGATTCCATATTGGCACAAATTCATGTTGTTAAGTGTTTTCACCTTCCAAAATATTTGTTCTAATATTAATAGTTCTGCCTAATACATTAATTGAGCCTCCTTCTCATCTTGTGGGAAGATGCAGTAATGGATCCTGCAGGATACTGAAGACTCTTACTAGTGATTTAGGCAATGGACGTCGATGGTGCTTAGCACCTTGAGGATCAGAGAACTAGGTTTTGAGCTTCTGGAGTCTGGGAACTAATGGACAGTTTAGATTCTGAACTGCTCTGAAATTCTAGACTTTGCAATATCCCTAATGAAAATCATATTCCAAGGAGAGAGATTAAAAATGTTCTCACATCACTGAAATCTGGAGTTCTCATCAATATTAAAATAATATTAAAAAATTGGAACCTACATTATAGATTAGCTTGCTCTCATCCATAGTTAAGGAAGAAACTAGTTTCCCATTATTGCCTGACTGGAGACCCCATTTGGCCACATTATTGACAAATTGATTTATTTGAAAAAGTCCTTGTAATTTTCCTACCTTTTTTGGCTCATACTCCAAAATGGTCTGGCCTATGAACTCCAAATTTCTCTTGTTTTGTTGACCATGCTAAGGAGAATTATGTTTTCCTCAAGTTTAGGGGCATATGGCTGGATGCCTTAGCTGATCATTTCCATGTTTTTTTTAAATGTTTTGTTGAAGTTGTAGAATTTTTGTAAGGAAACTATAATTTTTGTTGGGGAGGAGGAGACAGGGAGGAGCTAAATTCTCTTGAATCACACTTTCATCCTTCATGTTTTTAACATATGTTTGTTTAGGAAAAATTTGGTATAGTTTACATTTAGGGAATTGAAAATTCTACTTTTTATGGAGTGGGATTGGAGGTGAGTATTTTTTCTCCTTTTGGTTATCGTATATACAATTTAAATTTGTATAAAAAATAAAAGACCTCTCTAAAATGCAAGTGAGATTTTAGGTGTTTAGGAAGTTGACGTTTCACTGAATGCTGTACTTCGATGTTCTTTGGAATGTTCTGCTGTTCTACTTCTCTCTTTATTACTATTTCTTTGAGCTCTGCAGAGGACAGAAACTCAGTTTCATAAAAGATTTTGAGATTACAACACTTGTCTTAATTCCAGTTAGGAACAAAATCTGAAAGTATCAGAGGAACAAAACCTGAAAAAATTACAGTTCTTCATGAGAGAAAATTCTGAAAAAAATTCATTTAGACATTTTTGATTTCACTCTTTAATTTAATTTTATATTATAGTGCATAATATACAAAATAAAAACATTTTATAAAAAGTAGTTTCAAAATGAAAAATCTAATTTTTTATGGTTTTCCTCTTAACAAAGTTTTGGTGAAATCAGCATGACTTTGCAAAGGGTTTTGACTTTGATGAAACTGCATTCTATGACAGAAAGTGGTTCTATCATAGTTTTTTGACTAGCTCTACTGTCTCTCTCAATTTGGCCCATCATTCATATTTTGTCAACTTTTCTGCATTTCAGCCCTGATCCAGCAAAGCACTTAGGCACATGCATAACTTTACGCACGTGAATCGTCACTTTGACTTCAATGCGAATACTCACATGATTAAAGTTGAGCACATGCTTATGTGCTTTACTGCATTTGTTGTCTGTGATGGGAATGCATGTGCTGTAAAGAGAGTAAGATGAACATACTAAATATGACCATATCCATTGTCTAGTTGCATGTTGCACCAAATTCCTTTTGTACTGAATTCCTTTATTTGCAGAAGTGACACCATAATCTCTCTGAGGCAGTTTGGTTTCCAGTACTTAATTTGTAATGAAAGAGGTACTGGGGCTCAAGCAATTTTTTTTACTTTCATAATTGACGTGGCAAGAGTAGAGGTGCTGGGGCTCAGCCCTGCCAAGCCCTGGCACAGATTAAGCACTGTTGGTTTCCCTGTTGTTTAGGTGGGTGGCTGTGGTGGTGCTGATGCTGGAGGGCGGGAGAAGGAGCGAGCGAGCGAGCTTGCTAGCAGATGGCTACATGCTGGCTGTAATCTCAGAAATACACTTAAAATAGAAAATCTGTTTCCCTATAAGAAGGGTGTCATAAGTGTATGGTCTCAGATAGATTGAATGTGTCTAATCACAGAGGAAGATTTTAATCGAGGTCAGTCTATGTTGTTTCTGCCCCCCCCCTCCCAAAAACAAACAAACCAACCTACTACATCTGTTTTCCCCTTCAGCTTCCTAATTCATCCTTCACCCTCATACACTTCTGTCCCCATTTCATTTTGTTTCCTACAGTCTGCTCTCCTTATTGCTCCCTTAATTTCCTTCTGCCCTTTCCCTTTGTGTCTTTGTCTGTACTGTGCTCTGCACTTAGAACTCTTTCTTAGGGGCAGATCCTGAACTGGTGTAAATTAGCATAGCTCCACTGACTTCAAATGAGCTACGACAGTTTACACCAACCTAGGATCTGTGGCCCTCCCCCCCACCCCATTCTTATCTGCTAAGCACACACTCTCTCTCTCCTTCAGATCTCACCTTAAACCCTGTTTCTTCCAGGATCTCTGCATAGCTTGGTATCTAAGCTAGTATATGTGTCTTGTTTTGTTTCTCTTAGATAGTTCCTCTGGGAAATGAGCATGCTTTACTTTGTTTTGGGACGCATCATTTACATTTGCACCATTATTTAAATGATAAGACATTTACAATGATTATTATGTTTTCCCTATTGTGCGTTGTTGCTTATTTTATTTAGCTTCTGTGTGTGTGCACCATACTGCAAAGATATATTTGTACCATCTGTTTTGTAGTTACCCTTTTCACATGAATGAAAGAACTCCTTATGCTTCTTTACCAGCTGTTTCTTTGTCATGTATTGCTCTCCTCCCTGTATTTCACAGGAGGAATATAGCTCCCAACATGGCATTGTTAACACACACTGTGGATATTTACAGAAAGGTTTTCTGTTAACTTAGTAACCAGTACATTTAAGGATGCTTGCTGATTTATGAACATAAGTTGGCAGCTGCAACACCTCCACCCAGAAAACATGTACAAGGAATGGCAGAGGTTTTACTGTTTCTTAGAGTGCAAAGTTTAAAAAACATGTGTTTGTTTTATTTTAAACTCAAGAAAAAGTCATTGATGAGTTTACATGAATGGTAATACGTGGGATAAGTAATCGTTGCTTGTGATGGCTTCTGTACATAAGAATAGCAGCTGTCATATTTTTTCATAATGGGGACCATATCTTAACAGTTTGTCAAATGGACACCTCCGCTTTCATTCATGATCACAGATCTGACAGGGATCTCACAATTTCCTAGTGAGGATTAGAGTTGCTTACATGGATAAGTGGTATTAGGAAAGTGTTTCAGGTATTCTTAGCTGTCTTTAATGCAATGTAGCAGCTGGAGAAAAGGGGGAAAGCCATTTCCATATGACCAGTCAGCTCTCCATAGCCAAGAAGTTATTTATTTATATGTATTATAGAACCCCCTACAGGCCCCAGTCAGGGTTCCTCAGACCACATTTTGGGAACCAATACACTAGCATAAGTGCACAAAATGTTAGTTGTACTCTGTCCTCTAGTGAAGCTTCCATAGTGCTCTCTGAATTTACAGGATGGTCTACTTGTTGCTGCTTTGCTGTCCTGCTATAGAGAACAAGGACCTCCTCTTACTCTTTTGAACGTAATATTGTAGTAAATCCGTATGCTGAGGCATTAAACACAATTGCCAGGTTAATTTCACACACACCTGAGGAGCTGGGAGTAGAACCACAGTCGGCGCATTATCCATAAAGATGAATATGCTGAGTTATCTCAAAGAACTCCAGTTACAAGTAACCAAACTTTATATCTTCATCCCCCAAAATCTACATCTCTACCACTTGAGCTAAAGAATAGCTTAATTTAGCAATAGCAGGTCCCTCATCTTCTCTGTGAGCCAGACCTTAGAGAGCAACCCCTTATCCACTATTTTTTCCTTTCTCTCGCACAAATACAGAGTACATTGCAGGGGCAATGAGACATTGGGTTGAGCTAAATGGTTATTGTAGTGTATTATTGTAGAATTGGGTAATATCCCTTTAAATACTTTTCAGAGTAGCAGCCGTGTTAGTCTGTATCCGCAAAAAGAACAGGAGTACTTGTGGCACCTTAGAGACTAACAAATTTATTTGAGCATAAGCTTTCGTGAGCTACAGCCCACTTCATCGGATGCATGCAGTGGAAAATAGAGTAGGACGATTTTATATACACAGAGAACATGAAACAATGTGTGTTACCATGCACACTATAATGAGAGTGATCAGTTAAGGTGAGCTATTACCAGTAGGAGAGAAAAAACAACAACCTTTTGTAGTGATAATCAAGATGGGCCATTTCCAACAGTTGACAAGAACGTGGGAGGAACACAGTAGGCTGTCTGTAAGCAAGGACAGCCCCCCAACCTGAAGCAAATACTCACCAGCAACCACACAACAAAAACACTAACCCAGGAACCTATCCTTGCAACAAAGCCCATTGCCAACTGTGCCCATATATCTATTCAGGGGACACCATCACAGGGCCTAATCACATCAGCCACACTATCAGAGGCTCGTTCACCTGCACATCCACCAATGTGATATATGCCATCATGTGCCAGCAATGCCCCTCTGCCATGTACATTGGCCGAACTGGACAGTCTCTATGTAAAAGAATAAATGGACACAAATCAGATGTAAAAAATTGTAACATTCGAAAACCATTCAGAGAACACTTCAATCTCTCTGGTCACTCTATTACAGACCTAAAAGTCGCAATATTACAACAAAAAAACTTCAAAAACAGACTCCAGCGAGAGACTGCTGAATTGGAATTAATTTGCAAACTGGACATCATTAAATTAGGCTTGAATAAAGACTGGGAGTGGATGTGTCATTACACAAAGTAAAACTATTTCCCCATGTTTATTTTCCCCCCTTACTGACACATTCTTGTCAACTGCTGGAAATGGACCACTTTGATTATTACTACAAAGGTCACCCCCCCCCGCCCCGCTGGTAATAGCTCACCTTAACTGATCACTCTCGTTATAGTGTGCATGGTAACACGCATTGTTTCATGTTCTCTGTGTATATAAAATCATCCTACTGTATTTTCCACTGCATGCATTTGATGAAGTGGGCTGTAGCCCACAAAAGCTTATGCTCAATTTTCAATACTTTGTGAGCTGTCTAGTTGTCATCACTGTGTTCTGTATTTTAGAAACCAGCCAAAGTGAGTGTGCATGTGTGTGTGTAAAAAAACAAGACTTGCATGTTGTGTGTATTTAGTGAACATGTTTATTTGGACTAGATCTGGTTGGAATGTTTTGTTGTAGCATATTTTTCATCGAATCTATTACATATTTAACAAAACTTTTGCAGAAACATATATAAAATCTCCAGGAGGACATCACTTTATGTTAACAAAACAAATGCATGCTGCAGAAATCAATGTAAATGTTACAGATATATAAAAGGAAATTTAGCCAATTGTTGATATTAAGGTAACATTAAGGGACTGACTACAGCCCAAAGGAGGAAGCAAATTCAGAGTGAACATTTCACATGATCTCAGACTTCTTCAGTATCTAGCTACACTGGTACTTTGATAAACTTTTGAGTTTATCAGGCTGCAAGGTGTTGAAATCAGAAGGTGTTTAGAGCATCTGCTAACAGTCTATTGAAATCAGAGGCACATGGAAATGGACTGGATATGTTCAGTCCAGTGGGTGCATTCTATCTGGATATAACTTGGCCCTCAGAAGCACTTGAGCAGTTAATATTGTTATAATGTACAATTCTTTTGTGATAATTATACTCTTATGTGATCTGAAACCAAATTACATGATACCCTCTTTGTAGCTGATTTTATAAGTACAGGTTTGCAGTGCTAGTGTGCATTATCTATTCTGGTAACTGTTTATTCTTTATATTGCATGATTTAAATGGGAGGAAGGAAACTTCAGTCTCATTATGAATGCAAATGGTGAAGCAATTAAAATAAATAAAGTTGAGTATTACCATTTCCATATATTTTATCTACATGAGCATCTACATAGATACCCCACATGAAATCCTGGCCCCACTGAAGTCATTCTGATTTGCGTAATTGAATTCTCTCGGGCCAGAATTTCAGGCTCCATCTTTCAGAATTCCATGATATTTAGGGAATTCTGAGGTTATGATTTCTCCATGTTTTTGCGATGCTTTTCATAATACTCTTTGCTAACTAGGATAAGTATGCCTGTGGTTGAGCAGTAGCTGTAAAAAGATAATCTATAGTATCTATGCAATTCCAAGACACATTCAATGGAAGATGTGGTTTTTTTCACTGTTATGGGACTGGTTTCATACCATTTCCTCCCACAGTTATAGTTGACAGCATGCTTGGGAACTCTTCTTTCATGTACCAACTGATAGCATACAATTTTTAACATTAGAGATGCCCTTATTTCCTGTGTCCTTGTTGTTACTCACTGTTGAGATTTTTATCATGGAAGTATTAACAAAAGTGTCACCTCTGTGTGTGGTTGGTACTCTTATAAATCACATTATGGTTCCTTTGATGCCATAATGCTGTTCCCCAGACCACACTTCCAGGAAAGACATTGACTTAGTGGCATGAGAATTAAAATAGATACCATCAAGTAGTGTAATACCCATTCATGTTGATCCAGATCATTGTACTTCCTTGTTTTTAATTGAATCAGGATACAGGTGGGGCAGGTGAAGCTTCTGCCGTCCACTCCATGTGTGTATCACTTCATGCTGTATGTCATGTAAGTAAATGATTTGATGTCTCTGCTGAACAGCTGAATACCAGATGCCCTGGTCCTACAGCCTATTCTCAATCCTTTAATTCTGGGAGTCAGTATTTCCTGGTGCGTGTTTCTCCCCCAGCCCACTAGTGATATGACATGATGAAAAACATGAGTGGGCTCAATTAGGTTTCAGGTATGATTAAAGTTGACACCACCTCAGTTGTATTTTTTTTTCTCATTTTTGAAAGTAATATATCTAGTGACAGCATCCCATTACTCCTCCCTTTTCTTGTATCCGGAACCAAGTAAATGTGAGTTGTGTTTTAAACCTCACTCTACCATACTCTCTGTTCTCTCACTTGACTTCTCAACTCCAGCCATTTCTCACCCACTATGCCATGTAGAGGCTTGATTCTCAATTGCCCTGGCTTGGGAAATGTGTTTCTCCAAACTTCTGGATTGTTCTTGGTTTCATCTAATAACAGAATGATTAGAAAGCCCATTTTTCACTACCACTACCTTGCTGCACATAAAAACCTAAAAAAATCCCAACTGTATGAAAGGGAGAAGATTTGCTGTGTTGTTTAAATGGGTATATTGTCTATTTCAAAATTTCTAAATTGTGAGGTAAATTACTATGATTTCCCTGAAAAGGGATAATGGAAAAAGAATGTGATTTAGTGTTTTATTAATATGAATCTATTTGTGCTGAGCCAGTGGGCGTTTAGTTTTTCAGAGCAATACATATTGGTACTACCACTCAACCTTGATGTTTCTTTCATTGTGAAAATCCTCCAGGCTGTAAGCAAACTTTTATCACATTGCACTGATAGAATTTGATGGGTATTTTTATTATGGCCTTTTTTGTTGGGGAAGAAGGGAAGGGAATGATTGAACTCTAGCTTACTGGCAACAAAGTAGTTTTTCTGTTTAAAAATAATCTCAAACATTTTGATGAACACAAAGGTCAAAAAAGGCTTCAAAATTAGCGACAGCCCAAGCCTGGCACCAAAGCATCTTTCATGGTTGGTTTAAAAAAATACAGAAGAAGGAGAATTAGAAGCAAAACATGTTAAAGGGACAGTGTAAATTTAAATAGCTACTTACCTGTGAGAACTGTGTAGTTACTATTGTTGTAACTTGCCCCTAAGATCAGTACGAGAGGAAAAGTCAGTTAGTTAGTTTACTTTGTGTAGAATCACTTTGTGTTTCTACTATGCATTTAGTTAGCTTCCTCTGCTGTTTGTGACAGACTTTCACACAGCAACAAGGAAGAGAAAAACTACTGAAAACCATGATTTTGTAAACCCACCAAAATGGTGTGGGGACAGAAAGCCGGAGAAGGACTCTAGAGTAGGTGGATCTGAAACTGTTTTAATTAATTTTGGTGAAAATGACTGCTTGTCTCTTTAAGAGTTGGCTAACATCCTTTAAAATGCTTTCTTAATTTCTGTTCCAATGTGGGTAAGCCATATGTAACTATGCATTTCACTTATTCTCGTATACCAAATTCAGAAGTTGTGACTTATTCAGGCCAGTAGGTGAAGACAGTAACAAAAGTGGAGGTGATGGGATTCCTGTTGCTGCAGCTTCCCATCATCTCCCTTCCCCGCAAATGTTTACTGTCAGATGGAGTCCTAACATTTGGAATAAACTACTATAACTTCTCTTTAGAGAGCGCTGCTTTCAGCTCTATAAGATTTATAGGTGGACCATTGGTGAAAGTTGTTATTCCAGAGGATCACTTTCAGACCCAAGGCTCCAGTTCTTTTTGCCTTAGACTCTCTTTCCTTTGCTTTAGCTCCCCAGTAATTTAGGCCTGCATATGGGAGATTGCTTTAACACCCATCATTTTAAAGGAATATACTTACATGAATAGTGAGCTCTCTACCAAGAATAGTTTACTTTGGTATTTATTTTCATATCTGCCCACAAAAATATATGGTCTAAGTACTGCAGTAGTCAACTTTTCCTTCCAATTCTGACTTAGGACTAGTCTACACAGAGACCGTATACCAGTATAATTATACCACTATAGCTATGCTAAGATAATTCCTTGTACGGACACTCTTTTTCAGGATTTAGACTGCCTTTTTTCAGTTTAGCTTAAATCACTTCCAAAGTGACATACGCTAAACTGAAAAAGGCACTCTAAATCCCAATAAAGTGTGTCCACATGGGAAATTATACTAGCTATAGCAATATAATTCTGCTGGTAAATTTTCCCCATGTAGACAAACCCTTAATTAGATAATCTCCATTCTCACAGTTATTTTTTACTCAGATTTGTATTACATTAGGAAGTGTAAATTATATTTACACTCAGGAAGGAAATACCAAATGTACAGCTACAAAATGGGAAATAACTGGTTAGGTGGTAGTACTGGTGAAAAGGATCTAGGGTGATAGTGGATCACAAATTGAACGAGTCAGAAAAGTGATGCAGTTGCGTAGAAGGCTAATATCGTTCTGGGATGTATTAACAAGATCGTTGTATGTAAGACATGTGAGGTAATTGCTCCACTCTACTTAGCACTGGTGAAGCCTCAGGTGGAGAATTATGTCCACATGTTAAGAAAGTTTTGGACAGATTGAAGAGAGTCCAGAGGAGACCAAAAAAACTATAAAAGGTTTAGAAAAACTGACATAAGAGGAAAGGTCTAAGAAACTGGGCATGTATAGACTTGAGGAAAGACTGACTGAAGCGGGGACCTGATAACAATCTTTAAATATGTTAAGGGTTCCT
Source organism: Lepidochelys olivacea (assembly GCF_965140295.1). Classification (NCBI taxonomy): domain Eukaryota; kingdom Metazoa; phylum Chordata; order Testudines; family Cheloniidae; genus Lepidochelys; species Lepidochelys olivacea. Next base: position 63,358,485 of record NC_140416.1, read on the forward strand.
ATCAAGGTGATGATGACCAATTGTTCTCCATGTCCACTGAAGGTAGGAGAAGAAAGAATGGCATCGATCTACAGAAAGGGAGATTTAGGTTAGATATTAGGAAAAGCTTTTAATCATAAGGGTAGCTAAATTCTGGAATAGGCTTCCAAGGGAGGTTGTGGAATGCCCACCATTGGTGGTTTGTAATAGGTTGGACAAACACCTGTCAGCGATGGCCCAGGTTTACTTAGTCCTGGCTTCCAACCCCACATTTCTATGCTTATTTATAAGTGATGCATAAATCCACAGGAAAACAGAGTTGGATACCTTGTTGCCATTAGAAATAGCAGGTATTCTAATCAGTTTAGGTAAAACAATAATAATCCCCTGGGGGTTAGGGTTAGAAATGGTAAGACTCCCCAGTTTAGCGTTAGTGTTACAAAGGGCAGGGCTCCCTGCACTAGGATTAGGGATACAAAGGGACCCAGTGAGGGTCAGGGTTACAAAGTTAGGGCTCCCCAGGCTAGGGATAGGGTTATATAGTGTAGCACTTCCCAGGCTAGAGTTAGGCCTGTGACTTGTTGGGATCCCAAGTGTGGGTTAGCATTCCTGAGGGTAAATCTTCCCGGTGTAGTCTTAGGGTTAGAAAGGGTAGGTTCCCTGGGCCAGTGATAGGCTTGGGCCCAGTAGGGCTTCCTGGGTTAATGTTAGGCTTACAAATTGTAGGGCGTCCTGGGCTAGTGTAGGGTTAGAAAGGGGAGGGCTACCGGGGCTATGCTTATGGTTACAAAGGGTAGGGGTCTCCAATGTAAGTAGTGCCTGAAACCATTAGGGTTATCTGGGTTTTCAAACTACTTTATAAATATGTATTACTGAATTAAGCCTCACAACACCATAGGGAAAGTGGTGTAAAGTCTGTACATTTTGCTATAGTTGTAATTATATTGTAATACTGTCTGGCTTATATGAGTTGGTTTGGTTCTCTTCTAGCCAACCTCTGTAAGTGGTGTGGAGACCTCTCCAGGATTCCATATGCTCTAGTTGAGAAGGCATGCAAATATCCAGTCATGAATAGTCTTGAGAGAAGAAGAGGGGTGATAAGTGGCTGTCCCGAACACACTGCAGCAGGGAACAGCACAAAGATCTGCTGCCACTGACATATTTTCCTGACTGGCATAGACAGGAAAAATATAATAATATAAGTAGGGCTGTTGATTAATTACAGTTAACTCAGACGATTAATTCAAAAAAATTAACTGCGATAAAAATGAATCGCAATTAATCGCACTGTAAATAATAGAATACCAATTGAAATGTATTAAATATTTTTTGATGTTTTTCTACATTTTCAAATATATTGATTTTTATTACAATGCAGAATACAAAGTGTACAGTGCTCACTTTATATTTATTACAAATATTTTCACTGTAAAAATAATAAAAGAAATATTTTTTTCAATTCACCTCATACATGTACTGTAGTGCAATCTCTTTATTGTGAAAGTGTAACTTACAAATGTAGATTTTTTTTGTTACATAACTGCACTCAAAAAGAAAACAATGTAAAACTTTAGAGCCTACAAGTCTACTCAGTCCTACTTCTTGTTCAGCCAATTGCTGAGAGAAACAAGTTTGTTTATATTTACGGGAGATACTGCTGCCTGCTTCTTATTTACAATGTCACCTGAAAGTGAGAACAGGTGTTCACATGGCACTTTTGTAGCCGGTGTTACAAGGTATTTATGTGCCAGATATGCTGAACATTCGTATGCCCCTTCATGCTTCGGCCACCATTCCAGAGAACATGCTTCCATGCTGATGATGCTCGTTGAAAAAATAATGTGTTAATTAAATTTGTGACTGAACTCCTTGGGGGAGAATTGTGTGGCACCTGTTCTGTTTTACCCACATTCTGCCATATATTTCATGTCATAGCGGTTTCGGATGAGGACCCAGCACATGTTAGTTTTAGGAACACTTTCACAGCAGATTTGACAAAATGAAAAGAAGGTACGAATGTGAGATTTCTAAGGATAGATACAGCACTCAAACCAAGGTTTAAGAATCTGAAGTGCCTTCCAAAATCTTAGAGGGACGAGGCGTGGAGCTTGCTTTCAAAAGTCTTAATAGAGCAACACTTGGATGCAGAAACTACAGAACCTGAACCACCAAAAAAGAAAATCAACCTTCTGCAGGTGGCATCTGACTCAGATGATGAAAATGAACATGCGTCGATTGGCTCTGCTTTGGTTCGTTATCGAGCTGAACCCGTCGTCAGCATGGATGCATGTATTCTGGAATGGTGGTTGAAGTGCAGCTGGCATGTAAATATTTTGTGATACTGGCTACAACGGTGCCATGTGAACGCCTGTTCTCACTTTCAGGTGACATTGTAAACAAGATGTGGACAGCATTATCTCCTGCAAATTGTAAGCAAATTTTGTTTGTCTGAGTGATTTGGCTGAAGTAGGACTGAATGAACTTGTAGGTTCTAAAGTTTTACGCTGTTATTTTTAAATGCAGTTATTTTTTGTACATGTAATTCTACATTTGTAAGTTTAACTTTCATTATAAAGAGATTGCACTACAGTACTTGTATTAGGTGAATTGAAATATACAATTTCTTTTGTTTTTTACAGTGCAAATATTTGTAATCAAAAATAAATATAAAGTGAGCACTGTACGCTTTGTATTCTGTGTTGTAATTGAAATCAATATTGAAAATGTAGAAAACATCAAAAAATATTTAAATAAATGATATTCTGTTATTCTTTAACGGTACGATTAATTGCAATTAATTTTTTTAATCGCTTGACAGCCCTAAATATAAGCATCGTGTCTGAGTATTTGAGAGAAGATTACAAACATTAATCTCACAATCTCTCTGAAGTAGTTATTGTTATTTTCTGGCTATGCCAAAAGGATAGGAGGTATTTGACATGGGTTTAATCAGGCCACACCATTATTATTAGATGTCTCAGCCTTGGTCCATATAAAAAGGAGCACTTTGGGCACCGAGCTGCCCCTTTTAAACCCTGCATTCCTTTTTGCGGCAGTTTTCATCTCCCCTCCCCCCACCAGCCATAAAGATCTGTTCCCTTCACTCAGCCAGCCAGCCAAACACCCTACCCCAACCTCCCCGCTTAAAGGTGCAGGGCGGTCATTATCCCCATTTTACAGGTGGGGGATCTGAGACACACAGTCCTTAAGTGACTTGTCAGGAAAATACTGATCTGGTTGATTAGGCATGTATCTCGAAGTCAGACAAGATTGGGTTCTAATATGAACTTGTGACCTTGGGCTAGTCACTTAAACTGTCTCTACAATAGGAATAGTAACACTTACCATTGAGCTGTGAGAACGCATAAAACTGTGCTCTGTAAGTATTACTATTACAGGTGAGAAAAACTGAAACACAGGTTATCAAGGTCAAGTGAATCCTTGGCTATACTATTTACTGTATATCCCAGAAATGCTGTCTATGAAGTCAAATAATGGATTTCCTCTTATGACTCCATATTAGACATTAGCTATGAATTTGTCATTCTTCATTGATTATGTACCTCATCCCGCAAGCAAGCATAGCATATCCCCTCCTATCCCAATCCACCCTTCTCTCTCTGCACACACACATACAGAGTGCAGTGACAGTTGACCATCTGGTTTGAATTACTAGAAAGGAAATTGTACATAAAGGCCACTTAGGGACTATTAAAGAGAGACACAGAGGAAAGAGTGCTCTCTCTCATCAGCAGTTCATTAATAGCAACAGCATGTGTGCAAAATTGTGCATAGGAGACTGCTGAGATTTATGTGTGTCTAATTGTTTAAAGTGGAAATTTTAAAACTTATTAGGATCTTGGGTGATTACTTCTGAAATGCTTTCCACTCTCAGCCAAATGACAAAAGTTTATCAATGTACAAGAAGTAATGAGTAGCAGTTGATGACTGGCAACAGTAGGAAAAACACAGTTTTCCCTAAATTAAATAAGTCGAATTACATAGAAAATAAGAGAATCAGATGGCCATTTTGGAAGATAAAAAGCAAAGCCCTGCTGCTGCAACTGCTGTTGTATGGGTGGACTTCTGTATTCATGAAAGAAAGACCTCGTGGGGCTCCGCACAGATGTCGTGACTTGCAGGATCAGAGAATGAATTAGGAGCCTATAAAATAAAAATAATCATGAACAGTTGACCAAACTGACTGGAGATTAACTTTTTCAAAAAAAAAAAAAAAAGACAAACTAATTTTACACCTTACTGTGAAACTAGTTTTTCCTTTTGAGAAGTCCTCTGTTATTTGAACTGTCTGGCAGTAGCCAGAATATATTTTGGAAAGATGATTAGGAAAAAGTACTTTCAAAGATACTACTTTGAAGTTTGGAAAGAAAACATAGATCAGGAGATTCACATCCCTCCTTTATCATTAACCTATAGGGACCTGGTCTTATTTCAAATATATAAATTCAGTGAGACCTGTATTCTTCCAAGTATTCCACACAGGAAAATGTAATACATTTATAATCATTTTAAGGAATAAAATAGCCCGCTCAGTGTGTTTCATCTTTGAAATTTTAGAAAAATAAATACTCTGCATGTCTACAGTGCAATATTGACAATCCTAAGTGTTCAAAGTCAGGCCCCCCAAAAATCATGAACCTATCTTAAAATCATGATTTTAGTACACTATAAATTTGGAGATTTTTATGTGACTTCTGGTATTTGAGCAATTAGCATTCATGTAGCTATCCTCCACATTCACCAAGGCTAGAAACTTACGTTAAAAGACAGACAGAAAAAAAGAGCTGAGATTTTCACACAATAGAATGACTCCTGGAGCTGGGATTTTAAGAAAATCTCCAATTAACACAACACTTCTGATAAAACTTTGGGAGTTGGCAACACAGATTAGTGTCTTTCATCTGAAGATCATGCTTTAGAAATACAAAGGTGTGGTGGGGTGTTCACCCTACACTGGCCATGAAAAGGTTAATGTAGATTGAGAAGAGGGCTGATTAACCCAATGGGTCACAGCTGAGAGGCATCAGGTGGCTAAGCAATCCCCTGACTCAGTGAGAGAGCCTGGGCTGGAGGTATGAAGTCAGGAAATTAGAAGCAGATTGGGTGGCAATTTGCAGACACTGCCTGGGAGAAGTGTTTGGAGGCTGCAGAGACAGGCAGTCTACAGTTACTCCCTTGGAGGAAGGAGTTGGGTGACTGGCAAACTGAGAGGGGAGGGAGTGTTATATGGTTAGGAAAGGGCTCAGGCAAAGGCAGTAAGGTCTAGAGGGTCCCTGAGCTGGAACTCAGAATAGAGGGTGGGTCTGGGTTCCCCTGTCAGCCTCTGAAGAAGTGATACGATGGGGCAATGAATGGGAAGACTGCCTAAGATTACTGAAGAAAGACTTTGATACCCTGGAAGTGGAAAATGCATACAGTGTCCTGGCTGAAGGGGCTGAGTCACGAAGATGCAGCAGCAGCTCATGGAGCAAGAGAGGGGCTGCAGACCCAGAGAGAGAGAGAGGTGAAGAGACAGCATGCAACTGCAGGAAGGGGCATCAACCTCACAAAGCTAATCCCTAGAATGGCCAGGCGAAAGCTTAACAGTCAGTCAAGCACCCCCTGTCACATACGTTTTCAAGTATGGATGCTTACACACAGATATATATAAATAAGTGGCTTGACTTGTCAGAAATGCTGAGCATCTCCAGCTCTCATTGACTTTGAATTGCAGGTGCTCAGCACCTCTTAAAATCAGGTGACTTAATTGGTTGTCCAAAAACGGAGTTGGTTGCATGACTTCAGACTCTAAAGTTTGAAAATTTTGTCCTAATTAATTAATCCTCACAATACCCTGGTTAGGTAGGTAGGGCGGTCACATTGCCCATCACTGAAAGCTTTCTCTCTGGGATGTGGAACAGCAGCTGCTTAGTCCTCAGGACACTGCTTCCTGGGTTAGGGTAGGTTTGTAAGGACATTGTGAGGAAGAGTGGCTGGAGCATTCCTGTCACGTCCCATTTGCCTCCTTAGGCTGGTCTGTCAGACAGAAGTAGCACGGGTTGGGCAACATAAAGGTGAAGCAACAACTAGGGATGGAAGCTTCCTGGCATAGTGCTTAAAAGCTTTATTCCGAGCTCTGTCCTAAAGAGGTGGTGACTAGCAAGGAAGTCACTGTCCCCCTTTCAATGTTTGTGGAGAAGGCCCAGTATAGGGCTAGGGAGGTGGGGGAGAGATCATTCAAAAAAGGACAAGAAAGGGGAGGGAGGGAGAGTATAGTTGTCTTCCATTCCTCATGTTAGAATTCTAAGAACATACGTACCCAGTCACCTGTAGGGCTGTAAGGATTAACAGCCCACTCCTGGAACACTACTTAATTATGGTCCAGTTAAAAATCTCTCTTTCCATAGATATTAAAAGTGGGATTTTTGATTCAGTATTTTCTGTTTTGTCCCTGTAAGTATCAGGTTGCCCTAGTTGGCAGAAGTGGGTGGCAATGTCATGAGAGATCTTTCATTCCCATTCTCATAAGCAGCGTCTGCCACTGTTTCCTGAATTACCTTTGCAGTGGCAACTTGGCAGTAGCAAAAGTCTGATAGTGGGGCTGTCTGTGAGAGTAATGAATGGAAAATGCAAACTGGCAACAGGACCCCTCATCTGCTCATGTTTTGCATACACGGAGTGTTTCAGTTTTATACTGATAACTAGGGCTGTCAGGCGATTAAAAAAATTAATCGTGATTAATCACACTGTTAAATAATAGAATATCATTTATTTAAATATTTTTGATGTTTTCTACATTTTCAAATATATTGATTTCAATTACAACACAGGATACAAAGTGTACAGTGCCCATTTTATATTTATTTTTATTACAAATATTTTCACTATAAAAAACAAACAAAATAATATTTTTCAATTCACCTAATACAAGTACTGTAGTGCATTCTCTTTATCATGGAAGTTGAACTTACAAATGTAGAATTATGTACGAAAAGCCCTGCATTAAAAAAAAAAAACAATGTAAAACTTTAGAGCCTATAAATCCAATCACTCTTACTTCTTGTTCAGCCAATTGCTCAGACAAACAAGTTTGTTTACATTTGCAGAAGATAATGATGCCTGCTTCTTGTTTACAATGTCACCTGAAAGTGAGAATATGGCACTGTTATAACCGGCATCACAAGATATTTACATGTCAGATGCACTAAAGATTTATATGTCCCTTGATGCTTCAACCACCATTCCAGAGGACATGTGTCCATGCTGATGGCAGGTTCTGCTCGATAATGATCCAAAGCACTGCATACCGACGCATGTTCATTTTCATCATACCGGGAGGAAGCACAGGCAGGAATGTCTGTGAGGGGAGGGCTCCTGCCTCATACTGGGAATGAGGGGCGATCAACAGGTTATCTCAAGTGCTTATATACAAATGCACAAAGCCTTGGAAACAAGCAGGGAGAACTGTAGGTCCTGGTGATGTCAAGGAACTATGATGTGATCGGAATAACAGAGACTTGGTGGGATAACTCACATGACTGGAGTACTGTCATGGATGGTTATAAACTGTTCAGGAAGGACAGGCAGGGCAGAAAAGGTGGGGGAGTAGCACTGTATGTAAGGGAGCAGTATGACTGCTCAGAGGTCCGGTACGAAACTGCAGAAAAACCTGAGTGTCTCTGGATTAAGTTTAGAAGTGTGTGCAACAAGAGTGATGTAGTGGTGGGAGTCTGCTGTAGACCACCGGACCAGGGGGATGAGGTAGATGAGGCTTTCTTCCGGCAGCTCACGGAAGCTACTAGATCACATGCCCTGATTCTCATGGGTGACTTTAATTTTCCTGATATCTGCTGGGAGAGCAATACAGCGGTGCATAGACAATCCAGGAAGTTTTTGGAAAGCGTAGGGGACAATTTCCTGGCGCAAGTGCTAGAGGAGCCAACTAGGGGGGGCGCTTTTCTTGACCTGCTGCTCACAAACCGGGTAGAATTAGTGGGGGAAGCAAAAGTGGATGGGAATCTGGGAGGCAGTGACCATGAGTTGGTTGAGTTCAGGATCCTGACGCAGGGAAGAAAGGTAAGCAGCAGGATACGGACCCTGGACTTCAGGAATGCAGACTTCGACTCCCTCAGGGAACGGATGGCCAGGATCCCCTGGGGGACTAACTTGAAGGGGAAAGGAGTCCAGGACAGCTGGCTGTATTTCAAGGAATCCCTGTTGAGGTTACAGGGACAAACCATCCCAATGAGTCGAAAGAATAGTAAATATGGCAGGCAACCAGCTTGGCTTAATGGTGAAATCCTAGCAGATCTTAAACATAAAAAAGAAGCTTACAAGAAGTGGAAGGTTGGACATATGACCAGGGAAGAGTATAAAAATATTGCTCGGGCATGTAGGAATGATATCAGGAGGGCCAAATCGCACCTGGAGCTGCAGCTAGCCAGAGATGTTAAGAGTAACAAGAAGGGTTTCTTCAGGTATGTTGGCAACAAGAAGAAAGCCAAGGAAAGTGTGGGCCCCTTACTGAATGAGGGAGGCAACCTAGTGACAGAGGATGTGGAAAAAGCTAATGTACTCAATGCTTTTTTTGCCTCTGTTTTCACTAACAAGGTCAGCTCCCAGACTGCTGCGCTGGGCATCACAAAATTGGGAAGAGATGGCCAGCCCTCTGTGGCTGAGGTGGTTAGGGACTATTTAGAAAAGCTGGACGTGCACAAGTCCATGGGGCCAGACGAGTTGCATCCGAGAGTGCTGAAGGAATTGGCGGCTGTGATTGCAGAGCCATTGGCCATTATCTTTGAAAACTCATGGCGAACGGGGGAAGTCCCGGATGACTGGAAAAAGGCTAATGTAGTGCCAATCTTTAAAAAAGGGAAGAAGGAAGATCCTGGGAACTACAGGCCAGTCAGCCTCACCTCAGTCCCTGGAAAAATCATGGAGCAGGTCCTCAAAGAATCAATCCTGAAGCACTTGCATGAGAGGAAAGTGATCAGGAACAGCCAGCATGGATTCACCAAGGGAAGGTCATGCCTGACTAATCTAATCGCCTTTTATGATGAGATTACTGGTTCTGTGGATGAAGGGAAAGCAGTGGATGTATTGTTTCTTGACTTTAGCAAAGCTTTTGACACGGTCTCCCACAGTATTCTTGTCAGCAAGTTAAGGAAGTATGGGCTGGATGAATGCACTATAAGGTGGGTAGAAAGCTGGCTAGATTGTCGGGCTCAACGGGTAGTGATCAATGGCTCCATGTCTAGTTGGCAGCCGGTATCAAGTGGAGTGCCCCAAGGGTCGGTCCTGGGGTCGGTTTTGTTCAATATCTTCATAAATGATCTGGAGGATGGTGTGGATTGCACTCTCAGCAAATTTGCGGATGATACTAAACTGGGAGGAGTGGTAGATATGCTGGAGGGGAGGGATAGGATACAGAAGGACCTAGACAAATTGGAGGATTGGGCCAAAAGAAATCTGATGAGGTTCAATAAGGATAAGTGCAGGGTCCTGCACTTAGGACGGAAGAACCCAATGCACAGCTACAGACTAGGGACCGAATGGCTAGGCAGCAGTTCTGCAGAAAAGGACCTAGGGGTGACAGTGGACGAAAAGCTGGATATGAGTCAGCAGTGTGCCCTTGTTGCCAAGAAGGCCAATGGCATTTTGGGATGTATAAGTAGGGGCATAGCGAGCAGATCGAGGGACGTGATCGTTCCCCTCTATTTCGACATTGGTGAGGCCTCATCTGGAGTACTGTGTCCAGTTTTGGGCCCCACACTACAAGAAGGATGTGGATAAATTGGAGAGAGTCCAGCGAAGGGCAACAAAAATGATTAGGGGTCTGGAACACATGACTTATGAGGAGAGGCTGAGGGAGCTGGGATTGTTTAGCCTGCAGAAGAGAAGAATGAGGGGGGATTTGATAGCTGCTTTCAACTACCTGAAAGGGGGTTCCAAAGAGGATGGCTCTAGACTGTTCTCAATGGTAGCAGATGACAGAACGAGGAGTAATGGTCTCAAGTTGCAGTGGGGGAGGTTTAGATTGGATATTAGGAAAAACTTTTTCACTAAGAGGGTGGTGAAACACTGGAATGCGTTACCTAGGGAGGTGGTAGAATCTCCTTCCTTAGAGGTTTTTAAGGTCAGGCTTGACAAAGCCCTGGCTGGGATGATTTAACTGGGAATTGGTCCTGCTTTGAGCAGGAGGTTGGACTAGATGACCTTCTGGGGTCCCTTCCAACCCTGATATTCTATGATTCTATGATCATCTGAGTGAGATGCCACGTGCAGAAGGTTGATTTTCTTTTTTGGTGGTTCGGGTTCTATAGTTTCCACATTAGAGTGTTGCTCTTTTAAGACTCCTGAAAGCATGCTCCACTCCTCATCCGTCTCAGATTTTGGAAGGCACTTCAGATTCTTAAATCTTAGTTCGAGTACTGTAGCTATCTGTAGAAATCTCACATTGGTATCTTCTTTGCATTTTGTCAAATTTGCAGTGAAAGTGTTCTTAAAATGAACAACATGTGCTGGGTCATCATCTGAGACTGCTATAACATGAAATATATGGCAGAATGTGGGTAAAACAGAACAGGCACCAAACAATTCTCCCCCAAGGAGTTCAGTCACAAGTTTAATTAACGCTTTTTTTTAAACGAGCATCATTAGCATGGAATCACATCCTCTGGAACGATGGCTGAAGCATGAAGAGGCATATGAATCTTTAGTGCATCTGGCATGTAAATATCTTGCGATGCTGGCTACAACTGTGCCATGTGAATACCTGTTCTCACTTTCAGGTGCCATTGTAATTAAGAAGTGTGCAGCATTATCTCCTGTAAATGTAGACAAACTTGTTTCTCTTAGCAATTGGCTGAACAAGAAGTAGGACTTGTAGGCTCTAAAGTTTGATATTGTTTTGTTTTTGAGGGCAGTTATGTAAAAAAAACCCCCAACCTACCTTTGTAAGTTGCACTTTCATGATAAAGAGATTGCACTACAGTACTTGTATGAGGTGAATTGAAAAATACTATTTCTTTTGTTCATTTTTACAGTGCAAATATTTGTAATAAAAAAATATAAAGTGAGCACTGTACACTTTTTGTATTCTGTGCTGTAATTGAAATCGATATATTTGAAAATGTAGAAAAACATCCAAAAATATGTAATAAATTTCAATTGGTATTCTATTATTTAACAGTGCGATTAATCGCGATTAATTTTTTCGAGTTCACCATGTGAGTTAACTGCAATTAATTGACAGCCCTACTGATAACTAAAGTTTTAGTATAAACTTTGATTCGTCCCTGAACAGTGATTCCTGGTGTGTAACTTTCCTCAGCAGGGGACATTGGGCCAAATTCCTTTCCCATTTACATAGGTGCTTTTCCCTTGACCTCAGCAGCACCCCAGGAAGAGAGACCAAAATTTGGCCCATGAACCAGAGGAGAGGCTTCCTCCATGGAGAAACCAGTTCATCAACCTCTTGAAAACAACTAAGGGCTTGTCTTCATGCACACTAGAACTAAAGTTGTGACTGGAAGCTGGGTTAGTTATTTCAGTCCTCGTTTGTATACAGACAAGCCCTCACTGAACATAGCCTCACTTTTTCTCAAAGATGGGATATAGTTTTATTTCACAAATGATGTGAAGAGACATTTATCCCTATAGAAATTTCCATGCTGAGCAGTATTCTGCATTATTGAACATCATACTTAGTGTCATTTTCATGGCTAGGTAGTTGCAGTAAATAGAATGAAATGAAATGGGCTAAGATGAAAATAGATTGCCACCTTGATTAAACCGGCTTTGATTTTGATTCTAGTCAACAATATCAATAATTATAAGATAAATTATACAGTGCAGTGTTTTCTGTCAAAATAATAAACTAGGATTAATGTCTGTCACCCGTGGTAAGACATTTAAAGCTAATGTAACATGTTATTAAAGTGTGTGAGTTGTTATTGATCTGTTACTGTCTTCCCTGAAGAGTTGATAAAATTGTTACTTTCAAACAAGTTTTAAATCTTATTACATGTGTATCCCATATACCATAACATTTAAAAATGGAGTTATGGCCAAATTCCTGCTGATTGGTGTTATACATTGGTAGTGGAGAAGTGAAGATTCTCTTGACCCAACCCTACAGTTTCCCTCCTTCTTGTTCTAGGGAATGCAAAAAGAGTTTCATTGCCTGTCAGGTAGATGCAATTTTTAAAAAGACTTCTTAAGGAAATGTATTCACTTATTTATTTTGTCTAACATGCTAATTATTCTGACCATAGAACTATGCTATGTGGAATCTTCCCAGTGTCAGCTCCCTGCCCCAGATTATGAACATATATATATGGATAATATAAAGTGGTGGTCAGGCGGGGAATGAGTACTTCCAAATATTTGACCTGTGGTGGCACTGAAGTCTTTAATCTGCAGTAAGGAGAACAGGGGGACACGTTTTTCTTGAGGCACCAGGGGGATTTAATGAAGTGGAGGAGAGAGACTAGATGCCCTAGAACAGACACAAGCGTATGAGAAACCGATTGTGGGAGTAATTACTTCCCACGCTTTCCTGACATTAGCATCAGGACTGGTGCTTTGATGAGAAAACTTAATTCAAAGTTTAATTTTTTTAAAAGAAAAAATATTCAGCATGGCTCATGGGTGAGTGGAATTTGGGGTGCTGTCCAGTTTTAATTGCTTTCAAGAGATACGCTGTGTAAGAATAAATGGACAAAAATCAGATGTCAAGAATTATAACATTCATAAACCAGTCAGAGAACACTTCAATCTCTCTGGTCACGCGATTACAGACATGAAAGTTGCTATATTACAACAAAAAAACTTCAAATCCAGACTCCAGCGAGAAACTGTTGAATTGGAATTCATTTGCAAATTGGGTACAATTAACTTAGGCTTGAATTGAGACTGGGAATGGCTAAGTCATTATGCAAGGTAACCTATTTCCCCTTGTTTTTTCCTACCCCCTCTCCCCCCTGCTCCTCAGACGTTCTTGTTAAACCCTGGATTTGTGCTGGAAATGGCCCAACTTGATTATCATGCACATTGTAAAGAGAGTGATCAATTTAGATAAGCTATTACCAGCACGAGAGTGGGGTGGGAGGAGGTATTTTTTCATGCTTTGTGTGTATATGAAAAGATCTTCTACACTTTCCACAGTATGCATCCGATGAAGTGAGCTGTAGCTCATGAAAGCTTATGCTCAAATAAATTGGTTAGTCTCTAAGGTGCTACAAGTACTCCTTTTCTTTTTGCAAATACAGACTAACACGGCTGTTACTCTGAACCCTGTATGAATACTGCTAGAGAAAAGAGAAACACAGAAAATCAGAATTGGGTTACTACTATAGTTAAAATAACACTTATAAGCCATATCTATAGTAGGCCTCTTTTTGACAAGTTTCCCGTAACTGATAGCACAGGTGGATCTCCATCAGAGAGAGCAGCAATACAGTGAGCCCCAGGGTAGACAAGGCATTGCTGGGACCTGGTATTCTTATCACTGTGTTGTGTAGACTTGCTGTTGTAGTGGTTAAAACACCAGGGAGAGCCTGGAGCCTTTGCTATATTAGCGATACCAGTATTGCTTCTACTGAGTTGCGACTGGGGGAACTTCTTTACAAAAATGCCTAGTATGTTATTAGAAAGAGCAAGGAGTCCTCATGGCACCTTAGAGACTAACCTGTACTATATTATTATTTTATTATTTATTATTACATGTACTGCAGTAACATGTAGAATCCCCAGTCGTCAAATAGGACCCCATTGTGCGAGGTGCTGCAGAAATACAGAACAAAAAGATGCTACCTTAAAGCCCTAGCTGCACTCATAAATATCAATATCTGAACATGTAGCTCAGCTGTGAACTTGATTTTTTTCATATCTGTGTGGACGAAAAAGGAATAATTATGGTAAGGAACAGTTTTTTTTAATGGAGGTACCCACCAGGGTTAATATGTGGTTCATAAATGTTATGACTTAGTTTATTCTGTCCGCACAGGTAAGCAAAAATGTTATAACATCACAACATGGTTGGTACATAGCCATTTTTTAAACATGTTTATTTTTATAGTGTGGGCAGGGTCTTGCAGTTAAAGCCTTCATGGGTAATTTATTCTGGAAGAATGCAGGTAGAGGCTATTTCTCTAAGGTTCTTAAATAAAGGTATAGCTACCATTGACCTCAAGGTAAGAAACATAAAAATTTGCCAGGCTTCAAACAATAGCTTCGGGGAATTGCTAACCATGCTACCCTCTGAGCCTGGCTTCTTGCTGTGCCTTTCAGCTTTCCAGCCAGGAAGATACTGTTTATCCCATGGCAGGGAGAACACCCTTCTTCTCTCCAAGTCCCTCTGCTGTTTTTGCACAATTCTGCATGGTTCATCTTTCAGTTAACACAGAGCTGCAAACGTATTAAGGATAAACAACATACAACAGTGTGCTGGGTAGTCCAGAGGAGTTAGGAAGCTTGTATTCCCACTGCCTTTTCTGTAACCATTGTCTGGAATAGAGCATCAGGGCAAGTCTACACTTAATGATCTAAGCAGACAAGAGAGAGCTCTCCTGTCAGCATAGTTAGTCCACCTCCCCGAGAGGCGGTAGTTATGCTGGTGGGAGAAGCTCTCCCGCCAACATAACCCCCCATGTAGACAGCATTATTTCAATATAAGAATGTCGCTCAGGGGTGTGGATTCTTCACATCCCTGAGTAACATAGTTATAATATAGGTCTGTAATGTAGACCAGACCTCTGTCTCCAGTGTCAACCTCACACTAAATTCACTTAAATTTTGAAACTGGAAAGTTTGCAAGCTTCACTTCAGGGATGTGAATCAACTTTTTAATCAACTCAGCTAAAGCAGAGAGAGAGGGAGAGACAACATTACATCTCGTCCTTTCTTTCAGCCTTTCTAAAACAGGTCTTTGTTGCCTTAAAGAGAGAGTTCCAGATTTTAGGTGTCAAAACTAGAGAAATGATATGAACCAGGAGTAGTGTAGGTTTGAAAAGGGGCCATTGATAGGTTTCCTAATGCCAAGGTAGACTGTGAATTAGAAAACACTGGACCCTCAAAAGAATAGCAAGAATCTCAGATGGAAAGGAAGAGGAACAGAGCTCTGGTGCATTAATGTCAACATTATGTAATATCACACACTAGAGCGGAAAAATGGGATCATATGGAGAAGAGCTTAGTTCTAGTTGGTGAATTACTTATTTTAGTTACCCACTTCACTGTGCCTAAAAAATCAGGCAAGGAGAAGATATGAAAGTAAACAATGAGGATAATGGATGTGCAATCGGGGGGTGGGGAGGTGGGATGGTTCTCTGTGGAAATATACAAGTATTGCATTGTACAGACTGTATGAATCCTCCATGCTGCTCAGACTGCATGAAGTACACTTGTGGCAAGCTACAGCCATTTATAGAAACACAGCTTCCCAAGGAGAGCAGCATATTGCAGGATGAATATAAAGAAGACTCACAAAAAGATGATACAGCACATTTTCTGTGGCTCTCTTTAACAACACTCAGACATTAGTCATGCAGCAGTGATAAAGAATCACAGAAGATGCTTTCTTCTAGCATAGACAAGGAACTTTGTTAGAATAAGGCCAACAGGTTTGTCACTAAAGCTACTCTTTCTATGCCTCACTGTGAAGTCTATACCTACAATTTCCCCATCCTTACTGCTGCTTGGCTTCCTGTCGCTTTTTGAAGGAAACAGTACACAGGATTTCAAAACATTAGCTCCTTCCCACTCTCCTCACACACAAAGCCCTACTAATCTGTGGAGGGGTATAGTGTGAGATGTTAGCGTCCTTTGCCTCTTGCCCATGTCTTTGCCTCTTGCCCATAACTTTAAGCTGTTCCTGATCATGCCATTATAACTCTTCCCTTACTCCACACAGACCTGACACTTTCTTTCTTCTATATTTATAAGTATTGTATTTCAGAAATGTTGAACAATGAAAGTCAGGGTGTAACAAATATGGGAGTTTTCTGTAATATTTTTATGAGCTCTCTGTATGGCTTTGTACCCATTATGTAGCCTGATGTCCCATGTCCAGGGGAGAAAATGAATTATTTTCTCCCAGTAGGGAGCAAGACCAAGGTATTTAAGACATACAGTGGCTAGGACTGTCTGGGCTAGAATCAATACATTTGAAGGAAAAACCCTACAGAGACAATAGGAGCCTCAATGACCAAAAATTAAGACCTAGCTGCAGAGGCAGCTGAACACAGCAAGGCTGTGTCTGGAGAACAGAGAAGACGTGTTACATGTCTCTGTTCAGAAGAGCAAGCTACATGGACACACAGGGCTCCTGAAACTGGGAAACAAAGGAGACAGGACAAGCGAGGATGGGCTCAGTGGAGCAGGACATGCCAGCACCCTGGCTTCCACCAACACGAACCATATCCTAAGCTTGCCTCTCTTGCGCTAACTCAAAGACTTTGATTCTGTATGCTGGTTGATTAATAAATTGTTATCTTGTATTGAAGAGGCTGCCTGATGTCACTGCAGATACATAGAGCATTGCAAGCTGAAGGAGTAAAGCCTCCCACAGGAGTCTGGCTTGGCTGGACTTGCTGCAGGAAGACACAGGGATTGCTGGCACCCAAAGGTCCAATTTCAGAGTGGTGGAGGCCTGGGTTATCCATGTGGAACTGTGTGGATCTTGGGTTCAGCACACTAAAGAGGTCACACTCAAGTCATTGGTTACAGGCTGGGGAATAGACCAAACCTGATGAATCTGTGACAGAGGGTATAGAAATTATTTATGCGAAAGAAATGATCCCATATTGTCTTAAGATTTCTGCATTTTAATTTTTTGTATGCCTTCATTTCATATCCTTGTGCTTCTTTTGAGCCTTGTCCAGTTGAGAACAATGTTTTCCTTTCCTTAGTGCATATCCTTTCCCCTACGCCTATTCCCTCCAGTGTCATTTTCCTTTTCACTTATCAGCTGCCCGTTTCCTTGTGGGGTGTCACTTCTCATTTTGACTCTTCCATTGCTCTAGTGACACACCTCTCTGTTTGGAATGTGTTAGCAGTAGTGGGAAAGGATCCAAGTCTCTCAAGAGTTGGCACAGGGTACTTCGAATATCAGAAGTCTAGTCCATTTTGGTCTGTTGTGCTACATACAGAAGTAAAAGGAACAGAACTGCAGCAAAAGACTGCAATTTAGGATCTCAATAGGAAAGAACATCTATAAGGAGGTGGTGTCAGTGGTTCCCCAATACTTTTATTTTATACCCTCCACTGTGCACTCTTTAGGTCTGTCTACTGACAAAATACAGCTGTATTGATGATCATAAACCAGTTGATTGGTTTAATAGTGGAAAGTATATATTAATATTTGAAATTATCAGTGTCAAATAGTTTAAGCCTCAAGTTTAGGTCTGTGTCTGTGTTTAGAATAATTTTTAAAAAAATGACCTGGGGGTTAAGCCTGTAGTTGTTGTTCAAGGTACTAACTACCATTGACTTAAAGTATGACTATTCAGGTGAGTAGGGCTGCAGGTTCCAGATTGTAAATAGAATCATTTTTGATAATTTAACTGTTTTCACTTATCATTTTAAACTAGAGAGCACATAGTTAAACATTTTCCTGCACTGTGGGTAACTTGAACACCACAGCATTGTGTTGTGCTGTGCTGTGAGAGGTCCTGGAGGCCAAATTTAGGCTGCTAGGTAAGAGATGAAAGTCTAGGACCTCCATGGTAGCATTTTTTGAAATTCTTCCAGTTCCATGTGCAGGCCAGTTAGACAGGCAGAACTGCAGGGTCTCAATGTGTGGATTGGACAATGGTGTAGGGAGGACGGTTTTAGGTTTATTAGGAACTGGGGAACTTTTTAGGAAAAGAGGAGCCTATTTAGAAAGGATGGGCTCAACCTAAACCAATATAGAACCAGATTGCTGGCATGTAAAATTAAAAAGGTCGTAGAAGTTTTTAAACTAAAGACTGGGGGGAAAGTTGAGGAAAAGCACACATTTCAGACAGATGCATTCCTTATGAGAAAATGTATTAACGGAATTTCTCTATATTCTAGAAAAGAGGAGAGTATTAAATGAGGGTGCTCATATAATAGTCATCACAGAAATTTGGGAAAATGATGATAATCAAGCGTACAAAGTATATAGGAATGACAGAGTAGGTTGTGCTGGGTGAGGGAGTGGCACAACATGTGAAGAAAGCATGGAGTCAAGTATAGTAAAAATCTTAAATGAATCAAATTGTACCATAGAATCTCTATGGATAGAAATCCCAAGCTTCAATAATAAGAGTATAGCAGTATGGATATACTACTGACCACCGGACCAAGAAGGTGATGGTGATTATGAAATGCTCAGGAAGATTAGGGAGGCTACAAAAACAGAAAAGTCAATAATAATAATAATAATTAATAATTAATTAATAAATACTAAGAGGGATTTCAGCTATCACCATATTGACTAGGAACATGTCACCTCAGGACAGGATGCAGAGATAAAATTTCAAGACACCTTTACTGATTGCGTCTTGAAGCGGTTAGTCCTGGAACCCACAAGGTGAGAGGCAATACTAGATTTAGTCCTAAGTGGCACACAGGATCTAGTCCAAGAGGTGAATATAGTTGAATTGCTTGGTAACAGCGACCATAATGTAATTACATTTAACATCCTTATGGTTTGGGGAGAATACCAAAGATGCCCACCACAGTAACGTTTAATTTCAAGAAGGGGAACTACACAAAAATGAGGAAGCTAATTAAATGGAAATTAAAATGAATAGTCACGAGCGAAATACCTGCAAGCAGCATGGAAACTTTTAAAAAACACGATAATAGAGGCTCAAACTGTATGTATATCCCACATAAAAAAATAGTAAGAGGAGCAAAAGAAGTCACCATGACTAAACTATAGAGTAAAAGGGAATTTAGAGGCAAAAGGGCATCCTTTAAAAATTGGAAGTCAAGTCCTACTGAGGAAAATAGAAAGAAGCATAAACTCTGGCAAATCAAGTGTAAACATGGAATTAGGCAGGCCAAAAAAGAATTTGAAGAACAACTAGTAAAAGACGCAAAAACATTTTATAAGTACATCAGATGCAGGAAGTTTGCCAAACAATCAGTGGGGCCACTCGACAATTGAGGTGCCAGAGGTGTTCTCCAGGAAGACAAGGATGTTATGGGAGAAGCTAAATGAATTATTTGCATCAGTCTTCACTGCAGAGGGTGTGAGGGAGATTCCCACACCTGAGCCATTCTTTGTAGATGACAAATCTGAGGAACTGTGCCAAATTGAGGTGGTGTTAGAAGAGGTTATGGAAGAAATTGATAAATTTAACAGTAATAAGTCACTAGGACCAGATGGTATTCACGCATATCTGAACAAACTCAAATATGAAATTGCAGAACCTCTAACTGTCTGGTATGTAACCTATCACTTAAATCAGCCTCTGAACCTAATGACTGGAAGATATCTAACATAAGGCCAATTTTTGAAAAGTTCCAGAAGTAATCCTGGCAATTACAGGCTGCTAAGCCGAACTACTGTACCAGAAAATTTGTTATAACTATAATAAAGAACAGAATTATCAGATACATAGATGAACATGATTTGTTGGGATAGAGTCAACATGACTTCTGAAAAGGAAATCATACCTCACCAATCTATTAGAATTCTTTGAGTGGGTTTACAGACATGTGGACAAGGGTGATCCAGGAGATATAGTGTACATGGACTTTCACAAAGCCTTTGACAAAGTCCCTCATCAAAGGCTCTTAAGAAAAGTAACCAGACATGGGATAAGAGGATAAGAATAAATGGCCAGTTTTCACACTGGGGAATCTGTGCTCAGATCAGCACTGTTCAACATATTCATAAATGTTATGGAAAAAAGGGTGAATAGTGAGATGGCAAAGTTTGCAGTTGTCACAAAACTACTCAAGATAGTTAACTCTTTGCAGTCTGCTTTGAACTTACAAAGAGATCTCTCAAAAACTGGGTAACTGGGCAACAAAATGGCAGATGAAATTCAGCGTGGATAAATGCAAAGTTATGCACATCGGAAAACATAATCCCAACTATACATATAAAATGATGGGGTCTAAATTAGCTGTTACCACTCAAGGAAGGGATCTTGGCATCATTGTGGATATTTCTCTGAAAATATCCACTCAATGTACAGTGTCAATAAAAAAAAATAACAATGTTAGGAAGCATTAGGAAAGAGATAGATAATAGGTCAGTAAATATCATAATGCCACTATGCAAAACCAGTCACACCTTGAATATTGCCTGGAGTTCTCATCATCCCATCTCAGAAAAGATGTATTTGAAATGGGAAAGGTACAGAGAAGAGCAACAGAAATGGTTAAGGGTATGGAACAGCTTCCCTATGAGGAGAGATTAAAAAGACTAGGATTGTTCAGCTTGGAAAAGAGACACTAAGGGTGTGGGGGATATGATAGAGGTTTATAACATCACAAATGCTGTGGAGAAAGTGAACAAGCAAGTGTTTTTAACCTCTTCATGTAAAGCAAGAACCAGTGGTCACCCAATTAAATTCATGGGCACAAGGTTTAAAACAAACAAAAGGAAGTACTACTTCACACAATGCACACCCTGTGCTCTGGGTGTCCATAAGCCTCTGACTGACAGATGCAGGAACTGGATGACGGGATGGATCACTCAATACATTGCCCTGTTCTGTTCATTCCATCTGAAGTATCTGGCATTGGCCGCTGTCGGAAGACAGGATACTGAGCTAGATGGACCATTGTGCTAACTCAGTATGGCCATTTTAATGTTCTTATGTGCTAATGTATGAAAATCAGAAAATGAAACCGATCTGTTTCATTATCCAAACTAAGTGCAAAGAGCAAACAAAGGGGGTAGCTGATGGTGATATTAGTGAGAAAGAAAAGGAAATTTCTTATAGAATATTTGGTTTGTGTACAGGGAGTAGCCATTTAAAATAGCGGCTTTCATATTTTACTAACTGGCAGAAGGCTTCTGAGAGAGGAGGTCCACTGTGGCAGAGGGTGTGAATGTCCCAAAAGTGGGAGGTTCTGATTTTGGAGAGAGCTTAACTTGTGCTACCCTGTTATGTACTGATGCAACCCCTGAAATGCATCCCACAGCAGGAGCCCCCAACAGAAATTAAACTTACTCTTCATGGAAAACTCAAAAGGGAAGGGCAGTGGTGGTACAATTGCTTACCCTCGCTTGGAAGAATCCCTCAGTAGGCCATGCTGTCACAGGGAGATGTTATTCATGCCTCTTTCCACAGACTTCAGGGGATCTGACCCTGTATATTCAGGGACTGGTGGCCATTTGAGGAATGACTGTGTTCTTATAAACCAAGGATTTTAGTTTGTATGTGCAGTCAGGCTGGGAAGGTTGGTCCTGAAAGAGGTTTTCTGAACATAACCGTATGTGTTAAATAAAACCAACTGATTTTGAAGTAGTAGAGGAAGCAGACTGAAAAGTAGATGAGTTCATATTTATTTTATAATAGGAGTTGTTTTAATTACTGAGAGCAAAGGTTCACTGGCCAGGGAATGCAATACATTTTTATTGCGTCTCTGTTACAAAGCTGTTATAAGTCTGAAAAATGTAATGCATTTCATTTCCCAAATGCATGAAGTCTCATTATACTTTAAATACCTTTTGAGATGCATGACCAAGTAGAACATGAACAATACTGCCTTCAGTGCTGTGCACTTTCTTTCTGGCTTAATCTGGCACACTTTGTTTGGAGCGACTGTTTCAAAGTTTGAGGAGCATCTATCTACCTGAGCATCATGTTTACAAAATTTGATCTGGATATAAGGAGAAAAGATGCTCAAACGATCAGCTTTGTTCATATAAACTAGTGTGATGGGGTGCTAAGAGGTTAATAGAGCCCTAGGGAGGCTGTGCAGGAGGTAGCCAAACAGAGAAGGGCTGAAGGGAGCAGCCAATCAGACCTATATAAAAAGGGAGCTGCAGGGCAGAGGAGGACAGTTCTCTGCTGGGAGCCCATGGAGGAAGGACGGACTGTGTCTCTGGAGAGCTCAGAGAACTGTCAGCACCCTGGACAGAACAGTGTGGATAGCAGAGACTGGGGGAGCGAGAGACAGCTCCTGGCTGGCTGCTGGGGTTTGCAGGCTGAGGCCCTGGGGCCATGAGGAAGTGGCTAGACAATTTGCTGCAGTAGCCACTAAGGGAAGTGGCTGAACAGCGGATTGCAGGTCCCCTGGAAGGGGGAGCACAGTGTGAGGCACAGCTGGAGGGCTGTGTCGCTGAAGAGGACACTGTGGTCCTTGGAGGGACATGGGTCCTAGAGCAGGAGTGACGGTGGTGAGGCACCACCCGAAGAAGGCGCACTAACATGCATAGCTAATTCCAAAGACAGCCAGCAGGAGGCGCCACAGTGGTGAGTGAGCCCTGTCACAACCAGGATGAGTGATGCAGGAATCACTTTCATAGCTTGTTCAAAATAATGCTTACCACTTTCAAATTCTTCCTTGTCTAATTGTTTTTGATTCCCTGCCTGTTACTAAGTAAGGCAAGCATGAGATATAACAAAACTAAAGAAGAAGAAAGAAAGAATCAAGGGTTTAAGAAGAAACCGGAACAAGAGCTGTGCCTGTTGCCACACTGACTAGTTTGTGTGTGTTGCCTGGGTATGTTCTCTTTTAACTATAAACTCTTCAGGACAGGGACTGACTAGCTCTGTGTTTATACAGTGCGTAGGACAACGGGGTCTGGATCCTGCCCTGGTGAGAGCAGAGTGTAGGGAACCCTTTCTCTACTAACACACCAGGTGCAGAGCAGAGACAGCCACAGCCTGGGTTACAATCAGCAAGGTGACAATCTGCAATATCCAGCCCCCTCCTGAACAGCTCAGAGATGTGATAAGGTCTGATTCTTTCTCATAGGAGGCAAAGGCACATCAGTTTTTTAACTTAAGTGGGGTAGATATACCTTAATTGGTTTATAGTAAAAATAAAACAAATGTATTAACAATAGGACATAGGTTAAATGATGCAAAGAAAAGGGAGTAAGTTAGAAAGGGTTACAAGCAAATAAAAAGCAAAAACACGCATCTGAAAGTCTAAAACTTAACCTAGCAAAATACAGGTTTTGTTCAAGGTATATTTTCTTACCTATATTCACTACCCAGTGACTGCAAACCCTCCTTGGTTGAAGGACCCATTTTCATAGCTTGTATCTGTCTAGTGATGGATAACTTGGGGGTTCTCGGCCCCTCCCTTTATAGTGTAGTGAATCTTTGGAAAGCATCTCTCTCAGCGTTCATTTACCTTGTTTCAAAAGGCAGGATGACCTCATGCTGTTCTTCCCTTCCTGTGGTCTTCCCATAGCCCAGCTGATTTCTATGTAAATGAGCTCTCATTGTTTTGGTCACACATTGAACATGTTGTAGTGACATCATACAGGGGGAATTCATAACTTTACATATAATCTTGCTACATACATGTCACCATTATATTGTTGACAAGCAAATTATTTGTTTTTAAATGATACCCCATAAGGCATATTTTGTACAAAGATTATCACAATAGTGTGTAAGGTCCGAATTCTTCAGTGCTTTGGGTACAGGTTTTGGCTTTGGGGGGTGCAGCCTACAGCTGTAGAACAGGTGTTAGTAACTGCCTCTACAGCACATACGAGCTTCCCAAGATCTCTGGATGCATTAACTTTAGATATCTCCAAAAGTCACTGACCTCTCCAGCAGTACACTGCCCTGTAAACCCACAATGGGATGAAGATAAATGGAGCCTATTTATTCACCTTCTAGGGTGTGCTTCAATGAGCTACTCTTCTAGAGACTATAGTACTGACAGCTGAGCCACTGTCATTTCCTCTCTCCTGAAGGTGTTTGTTTTGGGGAACAAAAAACCTCATGTGTCCCTTTAAAAAAGGGAAATACAACTTCTGTAAAAAATTTCAAATCAGCTTTTGTAGATTCTGAGGGCAGAAGGAACCACTGTTATCATCTAGTCTGACTTCCTGTATGATGTCATGAAACTTCCCCCATAATAATTTCTAGAGCAGAGCTTTTTAGAAAAACATCCAGTCTTGATTTAAAAATTGCCAGTGATGGAGAATCCACAATGGCCCTTGATAAATTGTTCCAATGGTTAATTACCCTCACTGTTTACTGATCCATTCACCCACATACCCTCCTGCACATGCTCACAGGGGCCACAAACAGTCTAGTCCTGCATGTTTAAGCAGTTCAGATTAGAATTCTTGATTGCTTTCAGTGGTTAATTAGGGAATTACAAAATATTGATTTTTTTTTATAGGCAGCAGGAAAATGTTTTTGTACTGTGAAGCCAGGTGAAGTTCACTGATAAACTGCATTTGAACACAGACTGCCATCTCTGTGTAATACATCTTTCTTCTTATCTTTCAGCAGTCTGTGAAATCAGCACTCTCTCTCCCTCATTTATCACCTTACCTTTTTGCTGGATATTTTTTATTTCTGTGCCCTCTTCACTCTTTTTTTCCAGTCTTTTCAAAGCAAAACACAAACCCAGTAATGTGAGAATTCAAGGCGAGCTTCTCCAAAGCCTTGCATATTCTGTAGTCATTTTATACTCACATTTCACAGGTGTAAATGACTATTTAAGGTGCAAGGCAGTGGAGAATTTGGCCAATGGTGTTTGGATGCGTTTGTAATTGGGCAAAATTAGTTCATTCATTAGTACTTGCATGTATAGACACAGATTGTTGCATCATATATTTGCAATGTGTGCACAGCATGGCTACCACATTTCACCAGAGGAGAGAATGCATTTCAGTGGTGGGTAGATGATCTCTGTGCAAAGTCTGAAAGCTTCAGAATCCTATTGAAAAATAGCAAGTAGAGATGCATCAGTAGCTGTGTACAAACAGCTATCGGTGTTTATCACACAAATGATTCATTTTGCATTTGCCAACTAGCAGCAGCCAGATCTTTTTTTTGGGAGGCGGCTTGTGGTGGTTTAAGGAATCACCCTGTTGTTGTTAGTAGTGGAGACAGAGGGATTATTCCTGTCATACTTCTCAGGTCAGCCTC
Organism: Lepidochelys olivacea; assembly: GCF_965140295.1. Classification (NCBI taxonomy): domain Eukaryota; kingdom Metazoa; phylum Chordata; order Testudines; family Cheloniidae; genus Lepidochelys; species Lepidochelys olivacea. The sequence goes on from NC_140416.1 coordinate 63,383,525, forward strand.
ATTCTCCGAGGATCAAATGTACAATCTGGGAAATTTTCCAGATGCATTTTTGACAGAGTGTAATACTGCTGTAACACAGTCACACTAAGCAAAATTCTCATCTCTGTCACTGCAGCAGGGAATGCAGACCACTTGCATGTTTTCTGTGCCCTGGGACTTCAATTTTCCTCTAGGGCCGGGGTGGGCAAACGTTTTGGCCTGAGGGCCACATCTGGGTGGGGAACTTGCATGCAGGGCCATGAATGTGGGGCTGGGGCAGGGTGCGGGAGGGAGAGCTGTGTGCAGGAAGGGGCTCAGGGCAAGGGGTTGGGGTGCAGGAGGAGTGCGGGGTGCAACGGGGGCTCAGGGCAGGGGGTTGGGAGCTCAGGGCATGGGGTTGGGGTGCAGGAGCGGTGCGGGGTACAGGCTCCGGCCTGTCGCCGCTTACCTTGAGTGGCTCCAGGGTGGCAGCAGTGCACAGAGGGGCTAAGACAGGCTCCCTGCCTGCCCTGGCCCCATGCCGCTCCTGGAAGCAGCCGTCACAAACGACCCTGTGGCTCCTCGGGGAGTGGGGGGCAGAGAGCTTTGTGCACTGCCTTCGCATGCAGATACCTCCCCCGAAGCTCCCACTGGCCACGGTTCCCTGTTCCCTGCCAATGGGAGCTGTGAGGGAACAGTGCCTTCAGGCAAGGGCAGAGCATGGAACCCTTGCCCTCCCCACCCTCAGGGGCCACAGGGACGTGGTGTCAGCTGCTTCCGGGAGTGGTGTGGGGCCAGGGCTTGCAGAGGGTCTGCCTTAGCGCTGCTGCGCCATGGGGCTAGCAATCCCATGCGCCAGATACAAAGCCCTGACAGGCCGGATCTGGCCCATGGGCCATAGTTTGCCCACCCCTGCTTTAGGGGATCCCTTGTATATTATTGGAATCCCAAGGATCTCCCCACAACTTTACACCATCCCACCCTGCTTCATAGGCATCATCGTTCTGGCCAAGGAGGGTGGAGAGGTCTCCCTTTGGGAGTGCTCTGAGAGTTACTGCTGAAAAGCATTATGCAAGTGCTAAGTATTTATAAATATTCTAAACCATCCTAAAAAGGTCACTGTTGAGTTATAGTAACTCACAATCCCTCCCACTTCACCACTTCTCCCAAGACTGCATGCCATCTCCACAGTACTCTCAGCCCGTACATAACTAAAGAATCAAAAATTGATTGTGAGTCTCAAACATATTTCTAAGTATCAGAACTACTTTTGGTCTCCCTTATCCAACAATTCAGTAACTCTTGCTACAGGAAGCGGAATTTGGACTCAGCAGGCCTGTTTGCACTGTGTATTTGGCCACATAATCAAAGCAAATATTCTATACTCTTTGTATCAAAGTGTATCACAGCATATGGTCCATTTTTGACTTAATCTTGCATTTATAATGTATCTTTAAAGTAATGCTAAAGTGGAGTCATACCGCAAGCTGTGATTCTGTTATATCTCACAAGCTAAGTAGGGTCAGACAGGGTCAGTATTCAAAGGAAAACCTAGAGGGTTACAAGAAGAGTTCATAGGTGATTCAGTAGGAGGAATACGTTCCTTTGATTCAATATTGAACCGATTCCGCATCATAGTGTTGGGGGCACTGTGCTGCAGGAGGCACCATCTTCTGAATGAGACACACAATTGAAGATTTACCCTCTTGTTATTAACAATCCATTTGTCCTTTTTGTAAAATTAGAGGTGTTAAATCCATTGTCCTATTTGACTCAAATCCATTTTGCCTTTCTAAATTCCCCTGGCATTCTGAATTGGGTATGGCATTCTTCAATTCCTGCCTTAATCTGTTGTGTAGTGCTCCTGAAGACTTAAACATTTCACTTCAGAAGTGCCGCCTTTCCATTGGAAGGTAAGGAATATATTGGGATCACTTTACCTATCTCACAGGTATATTGTGACAATGTTTTTAAAGCATTTTGGGGTTTTGGATGAAAGATGATCTACAAGTGCAAACTATCATTGCTATAGTGTGAGGCTCTAGGGTGGCTTGCTAACATATAAACATAGTATTTTAGACAGTAAATTTTAGAACTCTTTGCTCATTACTATCTCTAGGTACCATGTTGTACCTCTAGACCCACAGCAATAAGGTATAATTTCTGTAGAACCAGACCAGTATAGCCCCATGTAAAAAGGAGACCCATGTGAAAAGGGAGCTTTTTAACTTATTTTTTAGCCTCTGCCATTTTCCAGTCTCTTAACATTCCAACGGCCTGTCACAGGTTTTACAAATGTCATCAAAGTGGTAGGCATCAGCAGGCTGCTGCTTGCTGAGCTTGTGACTGGTTGGTTGGAACACACCAGTCAATCACAAGCCAAGGAGTTCCCTTTAATATAAACAGACACTCTTGGGGCTTGAGGAAAGACAGCAGAGGACAAATTGCATCCTCTGGATATTTCCAGGGTGATAATGGGTGGTAACAACAAAGCCAGAAATCCCTCAATTAAATGAGGAAATGTTGCCAATATTTTCAGAAATGCAATATTTAAATGTTAATCACTGAAGTGGCATACATAATGGCATGTCCTGCAGAGTAACATGAGACAAGTATCTCAACAGCCCAGTGCTTATGTGGACTCTTGGGAACAAGCAAATTCAGAGATGTAGAGCTTGATTTTTCTCTTATTTACACTGGCTGTACATCAGTGTAAGTCTATTGACTTTTGATTCTCACTACATAAGAACATACATAAGAACAGCCAAACTGGGTCAGACCAAAGGTCCATCTAGCCCAGTATCCTGTCTTCTGACAGTGGCCAATGCCACGTGCCCCAGAGGGGATGAACAGAACAGGTAATCATCAAGTGATCCATCCCGTAGCCCATTCCCAGCTTCTGGCAAACAGGGGCTAGGGACACCATCCATGTCCATCCTGGCTAATAGCTATTGATGGACCTGTCCTCCATGAACTTACCTAGTTCTTTTTTGAACTTCTGTGAGAGCAGAATCAAACCCAACATATCCAAGTATTCACAAATATAACTATTTCATAATTTAGGTGAATGACAGTGATACAGCCATTGTTCAATAGCCTTTGAGCCTGGAGGGTCAGATCTGGGTTAGTTTTCCCCTTGGGAAGTACAAGAAGATTCCTAGATTTAAACATACAAATGTTTTCTAGCTCTAAGATTTCATAGTAACAAAATTAAGCAAATACACTTTGATATTGTTAAAATATATTTTATCTGGTTGCAATAAGTGGAATGTTGTCCACTGACTGGAGTTGGTGGGGTGAGGTGTTGGAAATCCTGGGTTCTGTTCCTGGTTCTGCCGCTGACTCACTTTGGTAACATATTCACTCACTCTTGGCTTCAATTTAGGTATCTGGAAAATGTGGATAATATCTACCCCAAGGAGTGTTGAGAGACTTCATTAATGTTTGTAAAGTGCTTTGCAGTCCTTAGATGAAAAGTGTTATGTAAATACAATTTATCATTATTATTATAGGTTTTTGACACATTTTCGTACTTTGTTGGAGCATTGTGTTTATTAACACCAGCCTGTTGCAGGGTAAATTTCTCTCCAGTGATGCGCCTGTCCAGAATGCTGAAAGAACTTGGTACAGTCTTGCTGCACTTGGACAGAGTGAGTTGGTGGTGACTGGGATACTGTTTGCCAAGTTAGTCTAATCACTGACCTCATCACAACTGCTGAACCTGACAAGAACATGGGTGCTCAATTTCATCATGGTAGAGTGAAAAATAGTCCTAAATTTACATAGCTGCTTACATCTCTTGCATCTCTACATAGCAGGTCCAGTTACTAAGAAATAATGAGGTCTGAGATAGGGACTTCTGTTTCTAGGCTATACTTAGGCCTGGTCTACACTGGGCGGAGGGGAATCGATCTAAGATACGCAACTTCAGCTACAAGAATAGCGAAGCTGAAGTCGACGTATCTTAGATCGATTTAGAATCACTTACTTCACATCCTCCGCTCGACGGCCACCGCTCGACGGCCACCGCTCCCTCGTTGACTCAGCTTCCGCCTCTCGCCACGATGGAGTTCCAGAGTCGATGGCAGAGCGATCAGGGATCGATTTATCATGTCTACACTAGACGTGATAAATCAATCCCCGATAGATCGATCACTGTGTGCCGACTGGTGGGTAGTGTAGACATGGCCTAAGAGCAGATGCAGTTTCGACATAAGATCACCCTTGCTCTGTGCAGTATTCTTTCTTGGACTTTTTCCATATTCACCTAGATTCCTTCCCTTCATATAACCATCACAGAAACAAAACTTGCTGCCATCTGCAGGAAGCTTTCCAAGATTGCACTATAAAATTTCAATAAAACAGCTCACATAAAACTAAAATGAGTAACTTTTTACAAATGAAGAGAGATAATGGTGTGTGCTGAAGCCTTTGATTATAAGAACAAACATTTCCCTCTTAAAATGCATTCATATTTATAACCAAAAAGCTATAATGTCATTTCAGTTAGATTATTCAAGTAACTTTATACATACAGACAGGTTTCAGGGTAGCAGCCGTGTTAGTCTGTATTCGCAAAAAGAAAAGGAGTACTTGTGGCACCTTAGAGACTAACAAATTTATGTGAGCATACGCTTTCGTGAGCTACAGCTCACTTCATCGGATGCATCCGATCAATAGCTAATAGCCAATCAACTATCTTGTAATTCTGTCTCTTTATTTATATTCAGTCTATCTCTAATTAGCTACCTCAAGGGAAGAAAATACTCAAAGGCTAAATAATTTCTTTGGGTGTATGTGTATGGTAAATTTCATTAATACAGTCTGTTTTTTTTCTCTGCCCATTTCTAACTAAGAAGCACCTCTTTTGATGAAAAATTGTAATGTTCGGAAGTTGAAATTGCCCTCCTGGTGATAGATGGATCAATGAATGAATGTGGTATATGTAAGGATAGTATTTGGAAACTGTCTCAAAACCAGTTCTCTTTCTGAATTAGGACAATTGGATATTTTCTCCTTAGAACCAGCCCTTCAGCTTTTAACCCATGAGTCCAGACAATCCATTTTGACCCAAGACTAGATAGACTTTACTATTTGAGAATCCTGGCCAAAAATGCAAAGCTTTGCCTGCATCTTTCATTAGCAACTTAGCCTCATGATGCTAACTAAATACTCCACAGCATTTGTCAGCGTTAACCTTGCACTCTATCAAAGCTAAATTATGATAAGGCAGTGTTTATGCCGCAGCAGTATTAAAAATAAAAAGGCTGTCAGTCAAACTTCTGATGAAACACAGCGTATTGAAATAAATAGCTGATAATGCACAGCATGTTGAAATAAATGTGCATTATCAGCTATTTGTTTTTATTCTAAAATATGCTGTGACAGTAATAGCAGGCAGTGTATTAGAGGCAGTTATCAATTATCACTGTTTTGTGAGACAAATTACTAATTGCTCTGTTTGAAACAAATGTTTTCAGTGAAGACAACATGAATAACTGATTTGTGCTACTCATTTGGAGGCTGTTTGTGTTCTTGGAATTACTTGTGATGGAACACAGTACTGCCCAGATAAGACAATAATACAGCTTTATTTTGTAGAGACGCTTTAGTGGAAAATTGTATCCCAAATGACATATATTTATGCCAGATGGTTAAAACTAGAGATGAGCCCAACCTAAGACATCCGGATCTAGCTCTGAACTTCTCAAATTCCAAAGGGCTTTGGGTTCATTGTTTCAATTCAAGGGTCCATTTGTGTGAAAGTAGAAGGTGGGGGAGGAGAAGCATTTCCAGTTACAATGGGGAATAACAGCAGAGAGGGAGAAATTAAGAGGTTTTAAGCAAGGGGGACAAGATATATTTTCTGATGAGATTTGTGAAGAGCTGAAGATTTGATGACAGAAGTACAAAAAAGCTGTTCCAGATGGCAGGAGCTGCAGATGAGGGGGCTGCTGTATCAGCAATAGTGAGATTACTTGAATGGGCAGCTCAGAGGCCAACGTCAGATAAAAATGGTGAGCAGAGAGACTGAGAGGCTGGACATACAAGTAAGTTTAAACTTCAACTAGAAATCTGTGTGGGGACATTGGGCTTATATGAGAATAGGGCGATATGGTTGTGCTTCATGTCAGAATGCAGGGAACAGCAATCTATGTATGATGCAGTCTGAAACTTGACAGGTCCATAGAAAAGAGAGTGACGGTAGTCAAGATAAGAGGAGATGACGGTATGGATAGGAGATGAGGCAATAGCATGCATCTCCAGTTTTCTGAAGGTAATGACAAATATACTTGTAGAGGTAGTAAAGGAAGTGAAGAAAGTTAAAATGCTGACTGAACCAGAATGCCTGCAAGAATGTTGGGGAACACAACCATGGGCACCTTTTGAAAGAGTGTAATGTATACCCCATGTTGCACTGCACCTATTCTGCTGACTGGTGCAGCAGGTAAACCGTGTAATAGCTGTATTCCTTTGGTTCGTCTAGTGCAGTGTTTCTCAACCTTTCTAATACCAGGGAATGGCTTGCTGCCTTCCTAAACAGTGACAGGGAGATCTCAGGGACCAGCACTCATCTACAGACTGGTCACTGAGAAACACTGGTCTAGTGTCCCTGTTTGTCCTAGACATCTTGAGTGTGGGCAACAAAATGGCAGATGAAATTCACTGTTGATAAATGTAAAGTAATGCACATTGGAAAACATAATCCCAGCTATATATGTAAAACGATGGGTTCCAAATTAGATGTTATCACTCAAGAAAGAGACCTTGGAAAACATCCACTCAATGTGCAGTCAAAAAAGTGAACAGAATGTTGGGAATCATTAGGAAAGGGATAGATAAGACAGGAAATATCATATTGTCTCTATATACATCCAAGGTATATCCACATCTTGAATGGTGCATGCAGATGTTGCCCCATCTCAGACAAGGTACAGAAAAGGGCAAAAAATGATTAGAGGGTATGGGGAGAGATTAATAAGACTGAGACTTTTCAGCTTGGAAAAGAGACAACTAAGATGGAATATGATTGAGGTCTATAAAATCATGACTGGTGTGGAGAAAGTAAATAAGGAAGTGTTATTTACTCCTTCTCATAACACAAGAACTAGGAGCCACTAAATGAAATTAATAGACAGCAGCTTTAAAACAAACAAAAGGAAGTATTTCTTCACACAATGCACAGTCAACCAGTGGAACTCTTTGCCAGAGGATGTTGTGGAGGCCAACACCATAACCAGGTTCAAAAAAGAACTAGATAAATTCATGGAGGATAAGTCCCTCAATGGCTATTAGCCAGGATGGACAGGGATGGTGTCCCTAGCCTCTGTTTGCCAGAAGCTGGGAATGGGCGACAGGGGACAGATCCCTTGATGATCACCTGTTCTGTTAATTCCCTCTGGGACACCTGGCATTGGCCACTGTCAGAAGACAGGATACTGGGCTAGATGGACCTTTGGTCTGACCCAGTAGGGCTGTTCTAATGTGCTTGGACACTAGGGCTTGGGTTTTCAAAGGCATCTAAAGGTGTTAAACATCCAAATGCCATTGATATGTGATGGGTGTTTACATTTAATTCCCATGGGTCCTTTGAAAATCCCTGCCCAGGAATGCTGAAACAAGGATTATGGCTGCGAGTGTGAACCTTCCCTCCCTGACACACACACGCACACACACCCAACACTGGCCTAACTACAATCAAGTGCTGCATATTTGAAAGAGAAAATGGTCAGTTATTTTAATCCCATGTAAAATTTAAAAATGTGACTAAAATATGCAATGGAAAACATGGTTTTTCTATATTAGTGCCTCTCCTGTGTCTAATATTTCCTTGGGCACTTACATTGTGGTGTTTGGATCTATTTACATTGTTTCTGGCCCTGGAAGTATCTCCTCTCTCTCTTATGTTCCAATCTGTGCATCCGTATCTAGGTTAGATCAAAGTCTGAAGTCACAATTAAATGTGGTCGCTTGTATAATTTGGCTGATTAATTTGGCCAGTGATCTGGCCTATAATTAGCATTATAGGTCTATAAATTGCCATTAAGTTAATACAGAAATAATTGCAAGTATTGAGGCTGGTAATAAGTTGCATTTTATATCCATCTGTAATAGCAACGTTTTATCACTCATTTATTGAGAACAATTATTAAGTTTCAGCCCCAAGGTGCAATGTGCAATTCACAGTCACACACAAATAGTACATCAATTTATAAACCTGTAGGGGAAAAGGTAGTTGAAAGGACATGAATAATACCTCAGGCCTGAAGGAAAAAGAGAGGAAATAAAATGGAAAACAACAACGACGACAAAACGCCAAAAGTACGGTCCTTTGAGTGTAACCTAGATAAAAAAGTTTTTTTTCCACCTACCCTACTCCCATATCTGAGCTGTATGTTTATCAGCACTGTATGCTTTTGTGAAGGATATCATACTTTCTAAGAGGCACAACAAAGTAAACTGAAAGCGTGGGGAGCTCACAAAGAAATGAGAGGTGTCGTCATGCTTTTGTGCACAGACACAATGTTACTGTTATTTTTAATCAGAAAACCTAGTACAAACTACTAGGAGGGCAACACAAATAGTAAGGGCTCCCATGGCTCTCTGTACTTTACGTTCATGCTTGTGGAAACAGAGCATGTATGATTAGTCTCTAACATTCAGTGAACAAAACAAAACAATTTATAACATGCAAAAAAACCCTATTTTGAAGAAAAAAAATGATGCAGATAAGTGTCCCTTTGGAGACTGATGATGGTGTAAATACTCCTGCTGCACTCCGTTCCCTTCTCTCTCCCTCTGAGAGATGATAGTTGGCCCGCCTCTCATAGAGAGTAGTTTGGCTCACCTTCCACATAGCTGCCTCTTTTCTGTCTTGCTCTGCCAGCTTGCATTACCTTTATTTTTTCTGAGCACAGTAAAGCCCAGCCTCTGAAATGCTGAAAGGCTTTTGTCTCATTTTGGCTGAGCTCAAAAATACAAGCTGTTCTGAAGGGGCTTCGTTCTGGCTGGGACACAGGACTGTTCTCGACACATGTTCATCAGCACAACCTGACTTCCTTTTATCCCAGCGGATCTACTTAACAGTGAAACTACATTGTGGAAAGCAGCTAATTGGTTTAAAAAAACCATTTGTTGTTCCTCTAAGAGGGTTTTCTGTAAACTCACTAGAGGAAACGGAACCAGAATGCAAACGGTAGTCTGTAAATATAGATATACACTTGATGTTTTCTATAATGTCTGTCATGCCAACTGCATTCTAAAACTTTACCAAAGTAAACAGGATGGTTGAGTATCAGGAAAGAAAATGTTCAGGGTTTTCTTTGTTTCTTTCCGAGTTGTGGATTTGGTTTGCTTTAGAAATAAACAATGGCAGAAGGTCAGAAAATTGAAGATTGGATCAAGGAGAAAGGAGGCTGTGTCAGTTGATTGTATATGTTGTATCCTTGGGGGCAGCAGTTTCAGGAAGAAATCACTTGAGACACAGAGAGCTGTGAGCCATGAAAGCAGCCATTTATTTTCACACACTGAACTAACCAAACCAGCCAAAACTGGCTGGGCTATCTCCTAATAATCTAACTCAGTTGCCATAGCAACAACAAGGTGCTATTACCACAACAACCAAATACACAACGTATTCCTCCCCCCTTAATAAGAACATCCCCTAAATAAAACAAACACTAAACTAGAGAAGGAGGGTAGACTGCCTCCATTCCCGGCTAAACCCTGGGGATTATTTTGCCCCATAACCATGAGTTTGCCCAAGCTAAAGATCCAGCTATTGAGGAGGTCTTCTAGGTGGATTATGGCAAACTTCTGGTGGTGTTGCACCCGAAAATACCTTGGGTGCAGGCCTGACAATGGGCTCAGCATTTGTAGCGCAAACGGGTGAGGAGGTGGTATCAGCTTGTTCCAGGCAAGTGGGTATCTCAGCCACCGGCAGTAATGGAGAACAGTCAGGAACAGGTGATTCTTGATTCGGTGTCTCGCCAGAAGAGGTGAAGTCAGACAACTCAACTGAAGGTGTGTCCTGAGGACTGGCATGACCTGGCAAAAGCTGATCTACATGTTGCTGCCAGGTGAGATTCTCTGCGGTCCAGATTGTGTAGGAAACAGGTCCTATTTGAGCGATGATCGTGGTGGGGACCCATTTAGCTCCAGAAGTATAATTCTGAGCCAAAACTGGCTGTCCCGAGCTAAAGGTTCGGTCTTTTGCTCTGGGTGCATGTCTGATAACTTGATATTGCTGCTGACATTGCACAATTTGTCTGGGTTCAGAAGGTTTCAGCAGATCAAAGCAAGTGCGCAGCTGTCATCCCATCATTAGAAAGGCCGAGGATGCCTTGGTCGTAGCATGAGGTGTGTTTCTGTAGGAAAGTAAGAAGGTGTCCAGACGCTTTTGAATGGAGTGTTGTCCCCTTGCTGATTTCAAAGCTTGTTTTATTGTCTGCACAAATCTTTCAGTTAATCCATTGGTGGATGGATGATATGGTGCTGAAGTGATGTGGTGTATCCCATTTGCCTTCATAAAATTTTGAAACTCCTGAGAGATAAACTGTGGTCCGTTGTCACTCACAAGTTGTTCTGGCAGACCGAAATGACTAAAGAGTCCCCGTAGTTTTTGAATAGTACTCTCTGCAGTAGTGGACTGCATTGTAGAGACTTCTGACCATTTAGAATGGGGATCTACCACCACCAAGAACATACTTCCTTCAAGGGTGCCAGCGAAGTCAACATGAATACGTTGCCACGGGTTTTCAGGCCAGTCCTGTGGGTGTAGGGGCGCCCACTGGGGTGCATTCCTGACACCCTGACATGACATACAAGCTCTTGCCTTCTCTTCAATAGCACTGTCCAATCCAGGCCACCAAAAATAGCTTTGTGCAATTTCCTTCATGCGCACTATTTCACAGTGACTAGAATGTAGCTGTTCTAACATCTGTGATCTAAGTGGTGGTGGGATAATGGCACGTCTCCCTCACAACAAACAACCAGATTGGATTGATAACTTCGTCCTCCTAAACATGTAGGTAACAAGGTCGGATGAGACCAGAGAGGTTCGTCAAGATTTTCCATGCATCACCAGGTCCATAACTTGGGACAGTACTGGGTCAATGCAAGTTGCCTTCTTTATCTGAGTAGCAGTGATGGGTGTATTTTCTACGTGTTCAAAGTAGAAGATTTCCTTTTGGGCAGAATCTTGATGTTTGACTGGCAAAGGCAACCTTGAGACCATCTGCATTTCCATGCAGAGTGGATTTCCGATATTTGATTTCATATGTGTGCACTGAAAGTAACAATGCTCAACATTGCATATGACTAGCAGCGAATGGGGGAATGCCCGTGTAAGGCCCAAAAATTGACGTCAGAGGTCGGTGTTCTGTCAGAAGAGTAAACTTCCTCCCCAACAGGTACTGATGAAACTTCCGAATTCCAAAAATGATTCCCAATGCCTCACATTCGATTTGCGTATAGTTAGTTTCTGCTTTGCTTAGAGTGCAAGAAGCAAAAGCAATAGGTCTCTCTTCTCCCGAAGGCATAATGTGTGACACGACTGCTCCCATTCCATAAGGGGAGGCATCGCAGGCCAATTGTAGGGGTAAGGATGGATCAAAGTGCATTAGAACTTCAGAATTTAGCAATGCATCCTTAGCTTTGTTAAATGCAACATGACGGGCTTCAGTCCAGTTCCAGGTCTTGTTCTGCCCAAGGAGTTCATGAAGCGGTTTTAGCAGTGTTGCTAACTGTGAGATGAACTTTCCATAATAGTTCAATAGTCCTAGAAATGAGCGCAGCTGGCTAACATTTCGAGGTGGGGGAGCCTCTATAGTAGCCTTAAGTTTTGCAGGGACCTTATGAAGACCCGCAGCATCAATGATGTGTCCCAAATATTCAGCAGAGGGCTGGAAGAATTCACACTTGTCTTTGCGGACTCGTAGGCCATACTCTTCCAGTCTTTGTAGAGCAGCCTCTAAATTCTTTAAGTGATCCTCATCATTCCTTCCAGTGACCAGGATGTCATCCAGATAGCACTGAACTCCTGGCAGACCACACAAGATCTGGTCCATAGCCCTCTGGAACAGTGCGGGAGCAGATGGTATTTCGAAGGGTAGGTGACAGTATCGATAAAGCCCCTTATGAGTCACAATAGTCAACAGCTCTTGGGACTTTTCATCCATGTGCATCTGTAAATTCGCTTGACTCAGATCAATCTTACTGAACTTTTGTCCCCCAGCCAGGCCCATGAAGAGGTCATCAATGTGGGGAAGTGGGTATTGCTCTGCACACAACACCGGGTTGACAGTGACTTTAAAATCACCACAGATCTGGAGGGAGCCATCTTTCTTCACTATTGGAACGAGAGGAGTGGCCCATGGGCCACAGGTAACTGGTATTAGGACTCCATTGGTGAACAGGCGCTCCAGGTCCGCTTCAACTTTCAGCCTGATGACATATGGCATAGTTCAGGCTTTCAGATATTTTGGTTGACTGTCAGGTTTAATGTTCAATGTCACAGTGATTCCCTTCATACTTCCTAGATCCTCTCCAAAACAGCAGCATGTTTCCTTAGTATAGTGGTCAGACCGGTTGTTTCTTTAGTCATTCGGTGCATTTCTGCCCAGTTCAGCTGAATCTTCCCAAGCCAAGACCTACCCATTAAGGCTGGGTAATTACCTCTCACCACAAACAGTGGCAATTTAGCAGCCTGTCCATTGAGCTCCACCTTAACATCAATAGTGCCCAGCATGGGCACAGCTTCTCCCGTGTATGTCTTCAGAACAGTTTTTGTTGCCTTAAGTGGAGGATGCTGTAGCTTTTCTTTATACACAGTCTCAGAGACCAGCAAGATGGCTGCATCCGTGTCCAGTTCCATGCATATAGGTTTGCCATCCAACAACGGGGTTACCCAGTATTTGTGTGAGCCCACTGCCAAAGACAAAACGTGCAGTGGCACTTCTTGCGATGAGGTGTCACCTTGGTCATCCTAGGTCTGCTCTAGGGTATGCAGGTTCCCCTTTTTGGCCGGCCAGACCACAGGCCTCTTTTTCTTTTGTTTACAGGCACACTCAATGTGTCCCTTTTTGCCACAGTGTCAACACACCAGGTCCTTACACCAGCATTCTGATGGCTGGTGACCCGGCTTACCACAGTGGTAACATTCCTGACTCTGCACAGTTTTGTGGGTAGGTTCTTGTGATACTTTATGCACCCTAGGGGATGCACCGATGTATTGCACCTCCTTTGTAGCCATTTCCATGGAGACTACAATATCAACGGCCTTCTGTAAGGTAAGCTGAGCCTCTGTCAATAGGCGCTTCCATATAGCTTCACTGTACAGGCCACATACTAACCTGTCACGCAGAGCATCATTTAACATCTCCTTAAATTCACAGTGTTCTGCTAGCCTTTTTAAAGTTGCTACAAATTGTACAACCGTTTCATCATCTTTTTGGTCTCTTTTGTGGAACCTATATTTTTCAGCAATTACTAGTGGTTTGGGGGGAAAAATGGGACCCCAGGATTTCCACAATGTCACTGTAAGATTTGGTCTCAGGCTTAACAGGGTGTAGTAAGCTGCATAGCAGGGAGTAGGTTTTAGCTCCCACAACACTTAAGAATATTGGCACCTTCTTCTCTGCTGTAATGTCATTTGCAATAACAAAAAGATCAAAACACTCAGTATACGCATGCCATTGCACTATATTCTCCTCAAAAGGTTCCAGTGGCCCTGTAAGTGTAGCCATGGTTTTAGTTTCAGGTTTCACAGTCAGTGCCAACAAGCCAGCCCAGTCAGCGCAAACAAGCCAGTTCTCACCCCTTCCAACAGCAAAAAGATTTTTGTAGTTTTTTTTTCTTTTTCTTCTTCTTTTTTACCTTGACTTCTACTTCCTTCTGTTGCTGGGGCAGCACAGGGATCCCGCCCTCGTCGCTACTTTGTTGTATCCTTGGGGAAGCAGTTTCAGGAAGAAATCACTTGAGACACAGAGAGCTGTGAGCCATGAAAGCAGCCATTTATTTTCACACACTGAACTAACCAAACCAGCCAAAACTGGCTGGGTTATCCCCTAATAATCTAACTCAGTTGCCATAGCAACAAGGCGCTATTACCACAACAACCAAATACACAACAGTATATGAGATGAAGAGTTTGAGGTGAAGACACAGGAAGAGTGTATCGGACCCTAGAAGCAGGTAACAGACAAGATTCTCACACCCCCAGTGCCAAGATTGTTTGAAGGGAAAAAGAGGAAGTCACTACTAAATGAGATCAGCAAGTGGGATAAGAGCAAAGAAACATAAGAAAAAAGAGAGAAGTAGAGCACAGAGGTGGGTGTGGTATGGATATTCACCTGTGATAATGCAGAGAACCCATAAAAGTGTGGATTTGAAGGCCCAATCATCTACTCTGACCTCCTGTATGACACAGATTATAGAATTTCACCCATTTACAGTGTACTGAGCCCAATAACTCATGTTTGACCTCAGTGGCCTGTGTGTGTTTGAGCTTGCTCACCACTGGAAAAGCTCTCACTTTATCTATATTGCTGCTGCTGTTCTTGTCACTTACAGATTGTGTGTTTTTTACTTTCTGGACCAAGAGATAGTTTATCAGATATAGGGAACAGCTCTTGACACTGATACATTTTTGTACCCATTGACCTTGGTAAAGCAGGAAATATTACCGGTATCCAATCCACTGTACAGACTAAACATGTAGAGTCCTATTCTCCCATTGTAATTAGTAGTATCTTATGCTGAGAGTAATCCAGAAGAAATCAGTGTGACAGTTTGCGGAATAGTGTATTATTCATTGAGACTAAAGAGGCAGATTTGGGCCCTTGATGTTTAATAGTGAAGTTGTTTGACTGGTCCTACATTTTTGTGGTTCTTATCCTCAGGTTGTTAAGCTGTTTTGCTAGTTTGCAGTGACTTCCTGTGGCCATGTGAGGGAGGTTGTTGTGACTGAGGACATTAAGGCAATTGATGACTAATTATAAAGCCTCTCTTTTTGTTTAAACAAAGGGTGGGGGGGGGGAAGGAGGCAGCTGCAAAGCTAACCCCATTAACCCCCATCTATGCCACAGAGATACTCCATTAAATAGTCAGCTGGAAGAGGATTCCTGTCTTTAAAAAAAAAAAAAAAAAAAAATCTCACCATTATGAAGATTTTCTGTGTTGTTCCTTTCCTTGGTTCCATCTTGTTGCTTGAGTGCAGCCCCCATAAACAATTCCTCTTCTTCCTATGGACTTTACATTCTCCATAAATGTCTAGGTAGTTATTATGTCTCCCCTAAGTTATCATTCAATCAAACCAAGCATCTTTAGTGTTTAATCTTTTCCTCCTAGTTGATCCCCCTGGCCCCTTAATTATTTTTGTTGTCTTTACCAGAATTACCTACAAACAACCTCAAAGCTTATGCAGAAGCTGTAGCCTGAAATAAATGTCAACATTACAATTTTAATGACCTCACGTGTAAATTCCTAAAAATAGGATGTTGATCGTACAAAAACAGGCAGGCAGTTTATTAATAATTAATATTGTATTTTTTAAATTAAAGTACATGTATATAGAACATATTAATATATTGCAACTATAAAACACAATACAAGTGACTAACAGATCGTGATGTAGACACCTCATAACTATTCACTGGCAAAGCATTCTGTCACTAACCACTAGTGAATTATATGTGAGCAAGTTCATATTGTGAAAAACAGTTAATAAAACAAAATAATCCAAAAGAGAGAACAGAAGAGAGTGGTTGTGACGGGGTGTTTACTCCCCCCGGTGCCTGAAGGGGTGGAGGTGGCTAGCTGGGCCAATTAACTGCACAGGTTGCACCTGGAGGAGGAGGCAGGGAGTAGAGATTAATTAGATGAGCTCAGCTGGACAGGAACAGGAGGGGGCTCTATAAAGCCCAGTCACTGGGAACAGCTGGGGCTGTAGGGAAGTAGTCTGCAGTTATTCCCTAGTTGGAGGGAGGCATGTTTGGGACTATAGAGAGTAGTCTACAGTTATTTCCTGGGAGGTGGGAGTTTGGGCTGGCAAACCAAAGGAAGCCTGAAGGTAGGAAAGGCTCAGGGGAAAAGCAGCAAGGTATAGGATAGTGCAGGCCTTGGATGCTGATCAGAGGGTCCCTGAGCTGGAACCTGGAGTAGAGGGTGGGCGTGGGTTCCCCTACCAACCATTGGGGAAGTGGCACAGACCAGCCAGTAGAGAGTGGACAGTTCACTCTGGAATACTTTGATACCCTGGAAAGGGAGAAACATACTGATTTATCCAGAGGGCCAAGTCACAAAGAGGAAGCTGCAGCTCCTGGAGTGAGAGCGAGCCACAGGATGACAGAGGAGGGCACGGCACGGCACCTGGAAGAAGCTATTCTCCAGAGTGGGACCAGGAGGAAGCACCACCTGTGGTGAGTGGCCCCATGACAAGGTGATACTTACTTATCTCCAGATATCAGCAAAACTCTGTCATGGATGCATGTGTAGCACATAGGATAGTGAGGGGACACATTGAGGTAATTTCTCACAATACAGGTCACAAAATGAGTCCTACATTACATACTATATCCTGCATATTTTACTCTGTGCCGCATGTGAGTAAGGAGAAGGGCATTAAATGAAATTATAGCAGTCATTTTTGGCTTGCCTTAGAAAGGGAGCCTCCACACTTTGTAATGTTTTATAAAGCATTTTTCCTCACTTCTACACATGGGGTCAGCACAGATGTCCAGTTCCTCAGAATGATACTTTTGGGAAGTTAAGGGTCTCTCTCTTTTTTCCATGGGCCTGGATAACATGTACACAAAGAGCGCTCCTTAAAGGAGTGCCAATAACTCATTTGCTTTAGCAATCCCCACAGTCTTAGCAATTGAATTCACAATCACACTGCAAATGAGGGCACACTCTACGACTATTGCAGATCAGGTGTAGCATTTTTGCTTTATAGTCCCTGCTCTTCCAGTATAGTGTATCTGATATGATACCAGGCCAGCACAAGTGGTTGGGAGTCCAGCAGCCTGTAAACCAAACTGTTCTGATTCTATGATCCATAGAAGAGCACTAGATATGTTGACGGCTCATATTAATCAGGTTTTGTGTGTAATAACCTGAGATTGTTCTCCTATAATAGCTTTAAACCAACATTCACGTCTCACTGTCTTTTTAAACACATGTATATTTGAGATCAAATGTATTACATATGCAGAACTATAAAGTATTGTTTGTTCTAGTGTTAAGGGAGCAGAGAGTGAATTTCCCCTAAGATAGCTAAGTAGCAGATCTTTAGTTGGAGAAATTTTCATAATTGGCTCTGAGGCAGCCCTTTCCTACACAACATGAGAAGTCAGTCTAGAAACATGGGTTATCAAGTGCAGTACTGTATACTTAGTAGAGGTATCTGAAGCGACCATATCCTTCTATCAGGTTTATTGTCTTTGGTGATACTTCAGAGAAGTTGAGTGAAATAAATTGCTCGTCAGTTTGTTGATGAGGGGAGGAGGTAGAGACATACTGCAGACTATATATTCTGTGCCAAACACACCTTGCTGTTTAATATTAATTATTATATAATCTAAAGGTTTTATTCACAAGGTTTTTCCTGTTTTGTTTTCTCAACTTCATTAGCAGAATTTAAAAATAACACCATGAAAGAGCCTAATGGCTTTAAAAGAAAAAGGGGAAAATGGCTCTTAAGCTGACATCTCCAAAAGGCTATGAAGTTGCATTTGATATTTACTATAATTCTGCTCCATAACTAGGAAAAGTTAAACAATAAATTACCACCCCTTGTGTGTCCTACATCTGCATTTACCATAGGATATCAGTTCCTGAGATGCATTGCATTCTGGGGCATCTCAGGTTTCAGAGTTGCAGCCGTGTTAGTCTGTATTTGCAGAAAGAAAAGGAGTACTTGTGGCACCTTAGTACTCCTTTTCTTTTTGGGGCATCTCAGTGAATTAGTGGGGCCATCTGCAATGGCAGCCATTGGACTGGAGGAGTTTTTTTGAATCCTAGTCTATTGGGTGCAGAGTAGGTGGCTGGGAGGCCACATACCAGGGGTGGGCAAACTTTTTGGCCTGAGAGCCACATTAGGGTTCTGAAACTGTATGGAGGGCAGGTGTAGTGTATTAAATTGCTTCCCATAGGAATGTGATACTTACAGTGTACTACTTACGGCTGCCAGTCCTGGTGCTCTGAGTGGCCTGGTAAGGGGGTCGGGGGGTTGGATAAGGGGTAGGGCCCCGGGAGGGGGCGGTCAGGGGACAAGAAGCGGGGGGTGTTGGATGGGTCGGGAGTTCTGAGGGGGGCAGTCAGGCGGTGGGGCCAGGCTGTTTGGGGAGGCACAGCCTTCCCTACTCAGGTGTAGAGCATTAAATTGCTCCTTGTAGGAATGTGCTACTTATGGTGTGCTACTTATGGCGGCCAGTCCTGGTGCTCCATAAGTAGCACATTCCTACAGGGAGCAATTTAATACAGTACACCTGGCGGCTTTCACTGCTGTGCTGCTTGGCAGGAGCTTGCAGCCTTGCCACCCAGAGCGCTGGCGGCACCGTGAGCTCCAGAGGAGGGGGCGGGGCTAGCCTCCCTGGCCAGGAGCTCAAGGGCTGGGCAGGATGGTCCTACGGGCTGGATATGGGCCACGGGCCATAGTTTGCCCGCCTCTGCCACATACCCTACCCCTATGCACACTATTTCAGGTGCCTCTGAAAAAGCAGGCTGGAGGGGGCGGACTGAGTCCTTCCTTGAAGAGGAAGGAGTTTAAAAACCACTGCACTTCTCCTCAAAAACATCTAAGGACCTAACTGGTCGAATCCCATGGGCACTTGCACATGCTTATATCCTATTGAAGTCAAAGTAGGACTAAATACACTTTCTGCTTTCCCTACTTGCTTATCAGTATAGGATAGCAGAAAAGTTAAAGTGAAGTATGTGCTTAAGAGCTTGTTGAACCAGGGCCCAAAAAACTGAAAACAAGTTGGGGTGAACCTGTGTTTGCTGTGGGAAAAGAAAGCATGAAGTAGAAGGCTAAGCCCTGAATCTTCTTATCTTTGGTCCCTTCAGAGGTTGGAGATGTAAGGGACATTTCTTCCCTTCTCCTCCTTGCATGTGAAGGAGCAAAAGGAAGTTCCCAGTTAGTAGCAGCTAGCCAGAACTAGATCTTGTCAGCATGTGTGAATGTGTGTTCATCAGCCAGATATCACTAATAATAATGCTATATGGAAAATCTCAAATACTTGATTGATTCATCCATCCATGATGGTTATCCAGTCAACCACTGAGAAATCTTTTCCTCCATTCTTTAAGCATAGAATTGGAGTTGGTTTGAAAATGTATTGTATTTTCTGCCCCCCTCCCAAAAAAAATCAAAGCAGATAAAATGTTTTCATTTTCATCAAATTTTAGATTTTGCATCTCAAAACCAAACCTTTTAAAAAAACAAATTTTGACCCAAAATATTTGATCAGCTCTAACCAGAGTGTCTGGAAATAGTTTTGTGAACAGACCTTTGACAAACTTAGTAATAATACCTTGTATTTTTAAAAAAGAAAAGGAGTACTTGTGGCACCTTAGAGACTAACCGATTTATTAGAGGATAAGCTTTCTGAGCTACAGCTCACTTCATCAGATGCATATCGTGGAGTCTGCTGCAGTTTCCACGATATGCATCTGATGAAGTGAGCTGTAGCTCAGAAAGCTTATGCTCTAATAAATTGGTTAGTCTCTAAGGTGCCACAAGTACTCCTTTTCTTTTTGCGAATACAGACTAACACGGCTGTTACTCTGAAACCTGTATTTTTAAAGTTTTCATATCCTGTTCTCAGGGCACTGTGCAGACATTATCTAACTAAGCTTCACATCCCTCCTGCCCTGCAAAATAAGGAAAATATCCCTAGTTTGTGAGACGGCATCATTTGTTTAGACTGTAAAATCTTCAAGCCAGGAACTGTCTTGCTGAGTGTTTTTTACAATGCCCAATAAATGGCGGGGGGGGCACTTCAGTTGGCCTGTGGAGATGCTGCTGGAGTACAAGTAATGGGGTAATGTGCCCAGGGTCATATGGGAACTTAGTGGCAAAGTATGGAATAAGACCTAGATTTCATGAGTATCAGATCCATACTCTAATCATTAGACCACACTCACTTTCTGTCAGTAGTTCTGGAAATAAGCAGACTTGAAGTGGTAAAAGAAAATGTACTGAAAAGATGTTTTTTTAACATAGTGGAACAGAAATTCATAAAAATATTTGATTTTTTCCCAAAATTAAACAGTAATTTCTCTTTAAAATAAGAAAAATATTTGGTTTTTGCTAAATTCAGTTATCTATCAAAATTAATTTCTGTTTTGGAATGTATATAATATAAATTCAGGGGGGGCACTCTCAAAAGCTTCCTGTTATCCTCTGATAAATAGAGGAGAAACAGTTCTCCTAGACTCCTTGTGCCTTTAAGTGTGAATAAAACTGGTGTGACTGTAATGATCTGAAGCGAAGGTCTTCATTCACTGAATACTTTGGCTGAGAGGAAAAGTTGCCAACTGGAAGCAAACGTGCCGACTGCTCTTGGGAAATGCTGATGTGTTAAATGCTGGTCTGTTGATCAAACATGCAATAGGATTTCTTTTGCCATTTTTTTATTTTCTGAGTTCTCCTGGTATTTTTCTCTTATGCAAGAATTCCCTGTCCATGCTCCAGTTGCAAATGAGCACCCTCGATCTATCTTTGTTTATTATCACGTGTTTGTGTTATACATAGTTCCACATCCACAATTACATTTGTACCCTAACTAATGTATAAAGGATATAAAATCCACATTTTTCAAAGCATAAGGTAACCACTAATTACTGAGATTGCAAGGCCTTTGAGGCAGGGACCTTCCTTTTGTTGTGTGTTTGTGTGGCGCCTAGCACAGTGGGGTCCCAGTCTATGACCAGAGCTCCTAGGAGCTATGGCAATATAAATAATAATTGCCCAGCATTAGGAACAAACTTATCCTATGAGTAAATTATATCGTATTTATCCATTATAGGGGTCTTATGGCTTCCTCTGAAGCATTTGGTAATGGCCAATGTCAGACCAGCATGCTAGGCAAGGTGGACTTTTGATCACATCCAATATGATGATTCCTGTGTGCTGCATTTTGGAATCTGACCAACTTGTAGGTGGATGAAGAACCCGGGAGCAGCTCTCAAGAATTTAAATAGGTGTAGCAATTGACTGAGCACCATCAACAAGCGCATTTTATGTGGGTATAATCATTTGAAAAAATGCTTTATAATTTGCTTTACAAAAGTCTAGCAACAGTTATGGTAGAACGCAGATTCATTTTGTATAGAGTATAAAATGAGTCATGCATT
Source organism: Lepidochelys olivacea (assembly GCF_965140295.1). Lineage (NCBI taxonomy): Eukaryota > Metazoa > Chordata > Testudines > Cheloniidae > Lepidochelys > Lepidochelys olivacea. The sequence goes on from NC_140416.1 coordinate 63,404,843, forward strand.
TGGTTTGTATATAAAACAAGATACATGTAAAAGTGTATACTGTAGGGATAAAATTAGATATGCCCACAGTGCCTTCAATGTACAAAATACATTGCTAAAATTAAACCACCCCAAAATGATATTAAATTGATGTTGAGGTCTGACTCTAACGCACTGGAGCAAGGAAATTCAGAAGTAAGGCTCAACGTCAGATGTTACTCTATGTCCTTAACAAGGCTCTTGTGCCTTATTTTGATTTTCCCTTGATTGACAGCAGTGTAAGTAAAGAACGCTATCAATTTGTCTTAGGTGTTTCTCTCCGTATTTTTTCTTTTGTCTTTCTTCCTTAGAAACATGGGGGTTATTGTCTCACACGACTATTCTACTGAATCAGTTAGTCTAGTATCCAGTGGCCAATAATAGATACTTCAGAGGCAGGTGTAATACCTACACCCCTAATGCAGAGATGAAACCATATAAAACAGTTAAGATGTGGGGAAACTTGGGTCAGCATGTATTAGTCCTGCAGCCACTCTCAGGGAGTGGGGAAGCAAGAGGTCTGCAAAAAGTTGGAGAGGAAAAGAGGTCCCCTTCATTTTTAAATACTTGAGGTGCTTATATACTAAGTGATAGTGTGTGTGAGTGTGTGGTTATGCCTATGCAATATAGCAACTAGAGCTGACTGGAAAATGGAATTTCCGCCTCATGGGAATTGCAACATTTTGAAATGTCCTTTTGTGCTGAATCAGGCCAAAAATTAAAAACTTTGACATTTACTGGAGTACAAAGATTCCAAAATATTTTAGTTTGGAAACATTGAAATGACATTATTGAAACATAACCTCTCAACACTGTTTTGCTAATAACATTACATATTTATAAAGATTAAATATAAACAATACTAATGTTAATTTAATTTCATGGTTTTTTACTTTTAAATAAGTTGGAATAAAATACTCCATTATGATTTGAATTGTTTTGAATTTTTTCCATTGAAAATTTAATCAAAATCGACATGTACCTACCAAGCAGTTTGATTTTGACAAAACAGCATTTTCTGATGGGAAAACTGCCTAGTAAAAAATATTTTGACCAGCTCGAGTGGCAACTTTCCAATACTATATCATAGAGGAAAATGCATGTGTGTTCTCTGCTAGTGATAGGATTGCCAACCCTTCAGGATTGCCCTGGAGTCTCCAGGAATTAAAGATTAATCTTTAATTAAAGAGTATGTCATGTGATGAAAGCTCCAGGAATACATCCAACCAAAATTGGCAGCCCTAGCTTGTGATGCACCTATTGTCTTGTGCATGAGAGTTTAGAGATCTTGTCATTTTAATCAAGTGGAACTGCAGCTGCCATTTTAACAAAACTGATTTTAAAAATAGGTCTATAAAATTGACTGGTGTGGAGAAAGTAAATAAGGAAGTGTTGTTTTCTCCTTCTCAAAACACAAGAACCAGGGGTCATCAAATGAAATTAATAGGCAGCAGGTTTAAAACAAATAAAAGGAAGTATTTCTCCACACCATGCACAGTCAACCTGTGGAACTCTTTGCCAGAGAACGTTGTGAAGTCTACAACGGAGTTCAAAAAAGAACAAGATAAGTTCTTGGAGGATAGGTCCTTCAATGGCTATTGTCCATTGTGGGCAGGGCCAGGGCCAGATTTCCCATTAGGCACAGTAGGCATGTGCCTAGGGGTGCTGGCATTCTAGGGGCACCTAAACATTTGAATTTTGCTGCTCCCAGATACTGGCAGGGCCAGGTGAAGGCCCCATGCAGCCCTGATGGTAGCGCTCCTCGTTCAGCTCAGTGGACAGTCACCTCCCAGCAGGGCCAGTGAGTATGGCCGGGGAGCAGGACTTGGGAGAGTGGGTCTCTGGGAGGGATTTGTGGGGGGTGCTGGTGTTAGGGTGATGGGCAGTGTGGGAGTCTGTGTGGTGCTGGGCAGTGGAAGGGGTGCTGGGTGGTGGGGCAGCTAAAGGTTAAAAGTAGTGGGGTGCCCCTGCAGTGGTTAGGAGCTCCGAGGTGCCATGGGGAGGGGCACCTACAGCTCCAAGCCCCTGTGCCTGGGGGGGGCCCAAGATGTAAATCCAGCCCTGAGGAGGAATGGTGTCCCTAGCCTCTGTTTGCCAGAGCTGGGAATGGGCGATGGGATGGATCGCTAAATGATTGCCTGTTCTGTTCATTCCCTGTGAAGCACCTGTCAGTGGCCACTGTCAGAAGACAGGATACTGGGCTAGATGGACCTTTGGTCTGACACAATTTGACTGTTTTTATGGTTGTGTTTTATAGTGTTTAAAATTTCCCTTTAGAGAGGAAAATCCTGAGGAAGTGATGTTGTGTTGTGTTTTTTGTGTGACACCAGCAGTATGAGCACCTACTGGAAGAAATGCTTTCTAACCTGCCTCTGCAACCCCCAGATTTCCTGAGTAAAGAGTAAGGCTTCTGTCAAAAAAAAAAGTTATGTTAAACTGTGAAGCAGACAGAGAAATCTATGCTTCATGTACTTTTTTTTTTTTTTTCCTGGAGACCTCCACCATAGGTCCAGGTCTAGGCATTTCATGTGCATCCCATGGAGATTCCTTTGATACCCGTTGATGCTGCAGACTAATTGTTTACTGTTTTGCTGAGAACCTGACAAACCCATTAGGTAATTCTTAGATGGCCTTGCAAATGTTAAGACCAGCTCTGCCAGCAATAGCATTTTTGTACCTACCCTCTAAAGGAAAAAGGGAAAAACACATCACAAATTACTGCAACTTCACTAGAATTACAAGAGCTGCTGCTACTAGAGCACTTTTCTGGCCTTACCAAAGTGCTGGCTTTTATTACTAATTGGTCTATTAATATATTCTTTTGAAATGTAGGACATGATTTTCCTCTGATACACACTGGTGTAATTCCTAGGACTTTAGTGGAGTTACTCCTGACATACCAGTGGGGAAAATCAAGCTGTTAGGACGGAGAGTGGGCTGAAACTGTCTGAACAGCAGCAAAACTCTGCCAGTGTTTTCAGGCAAAAAAATTGGAGTTAATAGTTGCTTGTTACTTGAAATGAATAGCTACAGTGTAAATTATCCTTGTCTCCAGAGACTGTTCTAAACTTTTAGGGTCCTTTCTGATCCATTGCTCGATGTAAAGCTATGGGATGTGGAGCTACAATCCTCTTTTAGAAAAGGAAGGAGAAAAGTAAAAATTATAAAACTTTTATGCTTCTGATTCTGTATGTTATAGAATAATGTAAATCTGTTTAAACAGGGATGGTTAGACCATTTCAAATCAAAATACCGACTCGTGTCCTTAATTAAAATTGTATCTTTTCAGGAGAATAAAGAAAGTGTGTGTGAGAGAGAATTTAGGGTTGTTAAAAACTAACAACCTTGGAGACTGAAGTTGTCTATCAATGGGAGAGATTCAGCATAAGCAGCAACAGCAGTACAAGCTTTCCCCATGCTGTCCCTCCATTATAACTTAAGTCCGATCAGAAGAGCTGGACTGTGGACTAAATCATTTCACATAGCCATTGAATAGGATGCTTTCAATTGCCATGCATGACAGTATTCATCTCAGTAGTTAATTTCATGTAGAAATATTATACACCTGTGTGCACACTCAAGTGTATCAAATTTATAAGCAGCAGGACATGCCTTAACATTCCTCTAAAGGGTGGGGTCCCTAAGCCATTTTCATAATAGCATCTTTAATAAGCCATTAAGCATCTCCAAGCTTTTTAGTGATGAAATTCATCACTGGCTCAGCATGTGTCCCTGTTTTAAGCAACAGCCTTGTTTAAAATTGCTACTTATCCAATTACTCTTTGCCACTTGGTATACAGCCAGTGTCAAAAAGTGTAATGTCCGGTTGCCAAGTAAACAGAAAAATCCATCTGCCACTGTTTCTGTTTGCCAAATGTAGGGTAGTATTATCACATTTGGACTTTTATTTCCCAGTTAGGGGGAATGTTTTGCCTACCCACCGGTTTGAAAGTAAATTCATGCATTCCTCAGCGGTACTTGGTGAGTTCTATAATCATGCTGATGTTTGTTTTGTGCATACAGCTACTAATCGGCCCTCAGCGAGGGAATGAAGTTTTCCTTCTTGATGGCACAAATAGTTGTTTGGTATTATGGTGGCCACTTTCTTCAAGAGTAGAACAATAGCTGCATTTTCACCTGGGGTCCAGTGGTCTCTAATAGCAGCTGTGGCACTAGTACACGTTTCATATAGCTCCAGACGATAGTCTTTGATCAATGAATTCTAGGATTCAAATAAGGTTGGAGTGGCATAACTTCATCTTCCTATAAAATGAATTCTTCCTCAGGAATGGGGAGAGTGGGAGCTTCATTTCTTACCGTGAGGCAAACCTGCAGCCAAACCAGGGCTGCTCACACAGGTGCCCTTCCAACAGAGGTGAGGTGAATCACCACTCAGGCATGCAGCAACAACCCATCTGCACTGACTTACCCTTCCAAAACTGCCTGCAGTGACTCAGCACTTAGGCATGCCATAGCAACTTGTCCCTGAGCTGAGCCTGGGTCAGATGACCCCCAGACTTGGCTATTTCCCCAACCCTGCCAGAGCTGCAGATTAGTCTGTGCAAAACTACCTGACCAGTAACCTACCCCATGCCTCACAGTGTATCAGACTTTGGAGGCTCCCAGCTCCTGTTCCTGCCCCAACCTTGCCTGATCCCTGTTCTGTTCTAGTCTTGTTCTTGCACTGCTCTGCTCTCACTCCAGCCCTATTACTGACCTGCTCCAGCCTTGCCTCTGCTTCCTGACCATGAGACTCTGATCACCTGGCTTCTGATCCCTGGCTTGCACCTGGACTCTGGCTATGGTACTGATTCTGGCTTGTCTATGGACTCTGATCTTGGTTCTGACCTTGACCTGTCCCCAGATCTCGATTCCAGAACTACCCTTGGCCCAGTCCCCACTCAACATCTGGCTTTGACTTCTGCTCTGACCATTAAGCCTGACAACTGTAAGCTGGACACTTATCTTTCATAAGAATTTGGGGTTGGAGAGTGTACAGTCAAAGACCCATTCTGTTTTAATTGTGTATACGCTTGTATGCCAATATTTAATGCATATTGTTTGCTGTTGATAAATCATAACATTCTATTAGTTTAACAGTCTAGTCCCTTATCTGTATGGGGAGCTCTCCTCCTGTCCCCATCTCCCATTGACTCTAAGTGACTGCCTTGGTGTGTCTCTCCAACCAGTTCATTTCTCCCCCACCTGTCAGTTTGGGCTTATGGGATAACTACTGAAGAGTGCAGTGGGAAAGCTCTAGATTAGTTGTCCCTGCCTCCTGCTCTTTTATTTTTCAGTCCTGCATACACATTATCTTAACCAAGCCTGACAGGGAAATTATAGTGCCTTTTTCTCCTTAATTTGATCTAGAGAGTCTTTCTCTCAACTGGTCGCTCACTAACAGTGGCTGCTATAAGGCACCAGGGAACCCAACTGTGGCCAATTTCAAGTGCAGCAATAAGCCAATAAGTAAAAAGAAACTGAGGCAGAATGGGTAATTCTGTTGTACAGGAGATTGAAACAATTGGGTGGGGGGTTCATTTTGGTGGGGAAGCAGCATCATTCAAGAAAAAGCTCTATTATGGTACCAGGAGATAAAGTCCTAGATCAGTGGTTCTCAACTAGGGGTCCAGGGCCCTCTGGGGGGCTGCAAGCAGGCTTCAGAGGGTCCACCAAGCAGAGCCAGTGTTAGACTCACTGGGGCCCAGAGTAGAAATCCAAAGCCTCGCCGCCTGGGTCTGAAGCCCAAGGCCCTGAGCTCCGTCACCCAGGGTTGAAGTCAAAGCCTGAACAATGTAGCTTGGTGGGGGCTAGGGTTGCTAGGCATCTGGTTTTGACTGGAACACCCAGCTGAAAAGGGACCCTGTAGGCTCCAGTCATCTCTGCTGACCGGGCTATTAAAAGGCCGGTCGGCGGCGCAGCAGGGCTAAGGTAGGCTCCCTGCCTGCCCTGGTTCCGCACAGCTCCCTGCTGGCATGTCCCTGTGGCCCTCAGGTGCAGGGGTGGCCAGGGAGGCTCCATACACTGCCCCTGCCCTGAGCGACAGCTTCCATTGGGCAAGAACCACGGCCAATGGGAGCTGCAGCAGAGGGGCCTGCAGGCACAGTCTGTGTGCAGAGCTGCCTGGCCGTGCTTCTGCCTGAGGCCGCAGGGAAACGCCAGCCATTTCCAGGAGCCACCTAAGGTAAGTGCTGCCCAGAGCCTGCATCCTGACCCCCCTACTGCACCCCTGCTCCAGCCCTGAGCTCTCTTCCCCTGTGCTAAACTCTTTGACCCCAGCCCTGAGCCCCCTCCTGCACCCCAAACCCCTCATCCCTTGCCCCACCCCAGAGCCTGCACCCCGTCAAGCCCTCACCTCCCTTTGCACCCCAACTCCCTGCCCCAGTCCAGAGCCCCTCCCACACTCTGAACCCCTCAGACCCACCCCCAGCCTGGAACCCCCTTCTGCACCCCTCATTGCTGGCTCCAGCCTGGAGCCCCCTCCTCCATCCTATACCCCTCATCCCCTTCCTCACCTGAACCCCATGCCCCAGCCCAGTGAAAATGAGCGAGGGCAGGGAAGAGCAAGGGAGAGAGGAGAGATGGAGTGAGTGGGGGCGGGGCCTTAGAGAAGGGGCAGGGAAGGGGTGGAGGCTGGGGAAGAGCAGGGTAGAGGGCAATGCAAGGGTGTTCTATTTCCTGCAATCAGAAAGTTGGCAACCCTAGTGCGTGGGAGCCCTGTTGCCTGGGGCCCCAGACAATGGCCATGTTTGCTACCCCCTAATGCCAGCTTTTATATGCAGGAAAAACAGTTGTTGTGGCACATGTGGGCCATGGAGATTTTATAATATGTTGCAGGGGGGCCTCAGAAAGAAAAAGGTTGAGAACCCCTATCCTAGACTATAGTTGCATTCAGGATTTGGGGGAATTGGTTGTCTATATTTTCCCTTCTTATTAAACATTTGATATAAGTACTTTAGATCAGCTTATTGTCAGTCTCAAGTGTAACCCTAAATATGACATAGCAGGATCTCATCTTTATTCTTTCTTTCTCAGAAATTCTTTATCCAACATGCTCAGCCACAAGATAATTTGCCTACCTGTCAGCTTCTCAAATTGAGGCAGGGATCTGAAAATGAAACTGAGTTCCTTCTGGCTCGCACATCAGCACTGTTCATAAAAAGTAGTCAATAGACATTTTGGCCTCATTTTTGAAAGGTGTTGAGCACCCACTACTCCCTCTGGCTTCTGGACAGTAGATGTTAATGTTGCTTATGCATGAGGCAGAATAGAAAACCATGTTCTCAGTTATTTTATTTATTCCTTCAGATTTCTAAACTGTAACTAGAGGGCCCTATGCTGTGGCTGATTAGCTGATACATTACTGTCCATAAGCACATCCACCTCAGCCTACCTCTTCCTCAACTGCCTTAATGAAAAGAGAGAACAGGGCATTTCAGAGAGTCAGGAAGGTTAACAAATTTGGGCTCTGGCAGACCACATGGGGAGCAAGTTCCAAAATTGAGAACTTTCCACAGAGAACACCCTGCCAGCTGCTCCTTCAAATTTATGTTGAGGCAGCTCCAGCTTGAGCTCCTCTGCTGACCTCAGTTGGAGCTCGCAACCTGGCCATCTCCAAGCCTTAAATAATCATGAGATTGGCTTAATAAAGAGATTTAAAAACAATAATGGTCAATTTGATGTCCTTTTCATTTGCCTTCTGGGTTCACATTTTCAGTCTTTTTTTCTCTGAAGTGACAAGGACCAGAAACTTTTTTAAAATGAAAGTTAAGGAGCTGAGTTTTGAAAAGTTCTCTCTAAGAGTGGGTACATTCATATCCAGAGAGGAGATTATTTTCTTTCACATTTGATTGTTCTTTACTTTTTTGGGAAAGCAGGATCCTTGAGTTGTGAAGCAAGATATGTCAAATCTTTTTTTATTTTGAGATCTTTGAGTAAAAGTGTTATATACTGCAAAGTACTTGACAATGTCAGGACAGTATTGTTATCCCCATTTTACAATTGGCAAAGTGATGCACATGTGATTAAATGACTTGCCCAAGGTCACACAAGTGAGTCAGTGGCACAGCTGAGAAAAGACTCAATTAGCCTTGATTATCAGTAGTAGCAGCAGTAAAATATAATATTATGGTAGATCCCGAAGTTCCTAATTTAGATGGGGCTCTATTGGGCAGGGCGTTATACAAAAACAACAATCCATGATTTGAAGAGGGGCTGTGGATACAACACACCAGAAAATGAATATGGTGAAGAATTGGTATAGCTTTGTTACATGTATTGTAAGCTTTGAGATTTTTTTAAAATTGGGCATAGAAGGAGGGACTAGAAAAAGAAAAGGGAAAGGAATAGGCACAACTCGTTACCTGCCCAGCAATGATCAGCAACGTGGTTTTTGTAGGCATCATGGCAGAGGTGAGTCTTAAGGTGAGAGATGTGCCTACACTAACCACTACACCATATTCGTTCATGGAGGATAACTCCTCCTGTCCTTTCTCCACCTGACTACTCTGCTTCTTTGAACCCATGCGCTGCTGGCTGCCCAGGTAACCGGATACTAATCTAAAACCTGGATCTTCTGGGCTAAGCCTTATGAAAAGTTCTATACTTGAAGGAAACAAAACATATACTTGAAGTAAAGTGGAAGTAAGCTGCTACTTGTATAAGGAAAAATAGATGAGTTGGCAAGTTACACAACACATAGGGTCAAATTTATTCCTGTTATTACTCCATTAAAATATATGAAGTTACATGAAGTAGAAATGTGATTGTACATGCTCTTCTCTCACACTCATGCAAATTGCTGCTGGTGTCACCTCTCCCTATATACCTCCTTTTTGTTACTTCTCTCATGCTTCCACTCTCTGTCCTCAGTACTCCTCTTATCCATCCTGTCCTCTTTCCCTTGTAGCAGTATGTCCATCTTGAGCTGTTCAGAAGCCAGCAGCTAAACTTATAGCTCAGAGGTCCCTCAGTCAACGATTACACTCCACCTGAAGCTTAGTTGCATACTGCAATTGCATTGGTTAAAATAAAATGAGGCATTTGCAGAGAAACAAAACAAGACCTTTTCCTCCATAGGTCACTTAATCAGAAATTTGTGTCCTTATTGCATGTATACAGGTTACTGGATTTCAGATGATACCAGTCATTTTAAAATCAGTGGCACAATGGCAGAGCCTTTCACCAGAAATATATTCATTAATTCATGCACTCATACAGACTTGGGAAATTTGTAAGACAGATATTTGTGAAATTTTCCAGCTCTTCAGAGGTAATGTTCTATATAATTGGAAAGGGTGGTGGTTTTTTTTTATTTAACAACATAGTCATTTCCGTCTCTCTCCAACAGAAGCTAGTTCAATAAAAGATATTACCTCACCCACCTTCTCTCTTAGGCCATGTTTACACTAGCGAGCTTACAGCAGCACAGCTGTACTGATGCAGCTGTAAGATTGCTCATGTAGCTGCTCTATGCTGACAGGAGAGAGCTCTTCTGCTGACCTAGCATTGTCCACACCGGTGCTTATGTTGGTCCACACTTATGATGCTCAGGGGGCTGGTTTATTCACACCCCTGAGTGAGTGGCATAGGTTATACCAGCGTAACTAAGTGGTAGTATAGAGATATCGTAATGTCCTGGGACTGATGACTACAACAACACTGTCTGTCACACTATCAAAGCTATTAAAGCAAAGTCATGCCCATGGTCTCTCAATTTACATTGACTCCAATTGACAGTCTCAAGGTCTATAATTTTTTTCCAATATTTTCCATTAGTGAAACCATATCCTATTATCCATCCTGCCTCTCAGGATTGTCACCAGGATAAAAATACGTATGCATAATAAATCACCTCTGTGGCCACTTCATTTTGCTGCATGTAATTTGATCGTTATCAGGTGATGTGAAGGGATACTATGCAAAATACGTTAGTTTAAACTTCAAGTTAGATGGACAGTACTTAGGATATACGGACATAGGCCTTAGAGATGGAAAAGATGTCTTTGATCAAATCTGTTCCCTTTCAAAGGCAAGATGCCATCCCCTACTACAAGATATCTTCTTGGGAAATGTCCTCTGGAACTCAAATATTATAGTGAGAGAAATATCCACTATTCAACAAAAGACAGCTATATTGGCTGTAGATGTGTTTGCAGATCAGTTGAAGGGGGAATGAATGAAACCCAGAATCATGAAAGAGTTGTTCTTTGTAAAAGTTTCAGAGACATTATTAAAATTGACTGATTTATTTCTGAATTGCTCAAAATTCCTGACAGACATGGTCTTCCTCTTGACATGGAACACAGTATGGAAAAGAAATGTTGTCTGGCTTCTGACATGGAGTCAGACATCCTGTAATCTATCAACTATAGGATAGGTGCTGAATTCAGGAGATGAATTTCACATTTCCTACCCAAAATGGTCATTTTCATTTCCTGATCCCTCACTACGGATCTTGACCAGAACAGGTAAGTTCTGCTTCATAAACCTCTTTCATCCAAGTGCAGGAAGGCTCTCGTGATGTATTGCTTGCCTCAGACATGAGGTGACTTCCATATAAGTTTGTCTAGCTGTAAACATTCAGCTAACAGACGGTATTGAATGCTGGAGTAAAACTACATAACTCTATATAGCCACCCTGCTAGGAGGTAGGGCTACTGGCTGCTCTAGTATCATCTATTTAAATATATAAAAGCGTTGAATAACACACTAATTCTATACTGCATGTGCAGTTAGAAGAGGGATGACCTTTAGCGGCCTGATTCCTATCCCACTGAAATCACTGGGAATCTTTTTAATGACTTTAACAGGTATGGATCAGACTTTACATCTATCTGTGTGACTGCACTGTGTTTCTTTCCTCTTCTATATGGAATTCTCCATAAATTAAAATGAATCGTGAATGAATACAGATTTATTGCTGATACTGACTTCATTAACTAGCACATGATTAGCACTCTTGTTTAGTGTTTGCTTGACCTAATCACATTCTCTTCCATTAGATTTAATGTACAGATTATCTGGAAGTCTGAAGGTTATAATAAGAGTGTAAGCACCAAGGAGGGAGAAGAACTATTTGGGGAGGTAAAGAAAGGTATAATAGGATGAAATTAAGAAAAGGGAGAATTTAAGACCAATATCAGGAAAAAGCTCTGCCAATGAGATCTCTTACATTGAAAAAGCCCCATCACTTGGAACATTTACATCTGAACTGGGCCAAACACTATTAAATGTGCTCTAGGGAAGAGTCCTGCAGTTGCAAGGAGACTTATGTATAGCCATAGCTATCTCTGATCTATCTATAGGTAATCTATCAACTGAGGAATTGTTAGCCTTATTACTATATATTCTCCCTCATTTGTGTTTATCTGTTGTGTACTTCTCCCCCCCCCTTCATTAACAAGGCTTTAAAAGGGCTCTCTCCCTTGATTGGTTAAACTAACTATTAGGTAAATGTATCACTATTTAGTGGTGGAGACCATGGCCCCCACATATGGGGTCTGATTCACTGACACTCTCCTCTCTTGGCTTGATTTGGGGAAGAATGGGGAGCAGCGTTCTAGATGAAATGCTTGTCCAGTACTGAAGAGATGTGTTCCTTCCAGTGCGTCCATGCTACTAGGAAGGTCTATTCTCTTTCCATTCCTCTCCCCGAGTCCCATCACCTAGGGGAGGGAGAGAGCATGAAACTTTCTTGACTCTGTCCCTGCTCTGCCCACTGTAAGGCACAGGAAGGAGAAAGAGCTGGGGACAGGCTTCTCACTCTCCAAGCAACTGTGGCGTGGGGGGTAGCTCAGAATTTGTCAGACACCAGCTAGGTAAAATCTTGAGTTTACTATCTAAGACTAATACCACAATACCTGATTTTTGTCTCCACAAATGGGTCCAGAGCCCTGCCCTGCTGAGAAGGCCTTTCCCCTATAGCAAAGACAGTGAAGTAATGGATGAGATATTAGACTTCCACCAGGGCGCTATCTTTGGATTCTGATGTGTGCACTGTATCTTTGGTGTTGGTATTTGCCAATACAGTAGGTTAAAGCTTTGGCAAATGTGTTATTCTTTACTGTTCTCAGTACCTTCTAAAATTTAGCTACAGTGCTAGAGTGGCTTAGAGGTGTATAACCACAAACAATTTCAGTAAATTAAAAAAAGATAAAAAATAATCCCTTATAATACATGCAGCATGAATTCCAGGATGGGACTGTACAACACCAATTCCTTAGCATGCATTTGATTATGTGCAAGCAAAACTGCTTCCATGTATTCCTCCTACTGATCCATGTGTATTTTAAACAAATAAAATAAAACATAATGTGTCAAATGAAAATTAATCCGAGCAGGGGTAATGATTGCCTAGTTAACCATGTTCCTCAGTTTAGTCAATCAATGGTACAGTATTTGAATGACCTTCCAACTCCTCCTTTGCCTGTCAGAGGACATCACCCCAGGAGAGCTATGATGATCTTTAATCTTTTTTGGGATCTGAGCTACTTAATGAATTTTCTTCTCTCTAAGGGTTGACAGTCTTTGCTGTCATGAAATTGCTTCTCAGGATGGTGAGCTATATTTTTGTTCTGTGTAAATGCAGTTTCCACTGTGCGGTGACTCACATAGATTAAAAAAACTTTTCAGAATGCCGACCAGCCACTTGGAACAATCTTTTATCCCCTGCAGTTTTTATAATGGCTGTTGGAATCACTGAACTGACTTACCTGAGAGCATTGTAATGTGGGTAATAAAACAATATGCCAATGTACATCATACAGTATTATACAATTATAGTGAAAGTTATGTATCGTTAAAACAAAGAAAAAAGACCCCTATTTCCTTAGAAGAGAAAGTCTGTTCACAGTCTGTACTGTGATTAAGTTGCAGACAGTTACAGTATGTTAATCTAACCAAATAACAATACAGAGTTAGGTTGAATGTCTCATTATTAAGGAAACTGAGTCTATCAGGCTTTTTTAACCATTTACTCTTTGTAAAAGAAGGTGCCACCTTCAGATAGTTATGGAATAAAAAGAAATCTGAGCAGTAGGGGATAGAAGGCATAGTAGATTAAGATATGGAAGGGTGGTCTGTGGTTAAAGGCATAAAGCTAGGGGCCAGGAGACCTGAATTTTATTCCCAGCTATGCCATAGACTTCCTGAGTGAACTTGAGAAAAATCATTTACTGTGCCTCACTTTCTTTATCTATAAAATTCATTAATTTTAGCCTCAGAACACTCCTGCTATCATCATTTTACAATGTGTTTTGGAGTTCTCAGGTGGACAGTACTGTAGTGTCCACTTGTTATCTGCCTACCTCTCTGAAGGTCTGAATGTATCCCAAGTACTTAAAAATAGAAACAGTAATATCAATATCTCTAGCCTCTTCCCCTGCCTTTAGGAGAAATGGCTTAATTCTTCAGCAACTGAGAGAGTGTCTGTGATGATTAGAATTTGGTCAAAGAAAAGTGAGTCAAAGAAATAGCTCTTGCATTTAGTTCTGAAAGTGGTGTGGTCTTTGGTCCTTCTCATCTTTTGCTGGACCTAAATTCCAAAGTTTAGGTCCAGCTCCTTAGAAAGTTCTGTCTGTCACCACCTGGTGCATCATATTGGTCAGTTGAATAGCTCAGGTGAAATGTATCTGTTGTGAGAGGCTGAACGGGTGGAATGAGATGCAGTTTCTGAGATAGCAAGGGCCAGTTCCATGGAAGACTTTGGCTATGAGGGTGGAGATCTTGAATTGGTCTCTTCATTCAGTGGGGGGCTAGAGCTAAACAAATAAGCTGCTACTTTTTGTCTGACACTTTTTTAGGGTGTGCAGATTAATTTCTAGCCATAAGGAGTGGCAATAATTGAGTCTGGAGGCCGCCAATAAGAGGATCATTGTGGCCACTGTCAGGTGTGACGTTTTGGCCAGTCAAGAATGGAAGTGGGTATTTGTTACCACCATGGCTATTTAATCACCCAATTTTGAGTCCTTTTGAAGCACTTCTCTCTTATTCCCAGTCCTGTCTGGATCCGCTTTATAATTACTGTAATTATTTATTTTTGTTGCAAACAAAAAACCAGTTCCAAGGGAGTATAGCAAAATTAGTCACTATTCTGATGGTGGTATAGTCAGTCATTGTTAATTGATTTTAATTACAGGTTTTCTTTTTGAGTGAATTTAAATGTGCCATGTGGGGAGAGAGCATAAATATCTGTTTAATTTTCAATCCATAATGTTTTTTGCAGAGGCATGTGTGATCTGAATGTGAGAAGCTGTATTGCCTTAGCGATTGTATGCCATTGCTCATAACTAGATATCTCTAGAGGCTGGAATAAAAAAACAAAACAAAAAGCAAATCTCGCGGGGGTGAGTGTAGTATTGGCTGGTTACTCTGAAATTCTAATCCCAATACTAATAGAGTTTACAAATTGATTCAGGTTTACTGGACTTGGCTGTACTTCCATTACCTTTCTAGATACATTAAAGAAAACCTGTCATTTATAGAGAACATTGTAGAGGGAAGGCAGTTTTAACTCCTTTGATATCAACATTTTAATTCCTTGCTCTAAGCTCCTGACTGATTACATGGATAAATGTGACTGATATGGCAATTTCCTGCAATATCCTGGACAAACCTTATTGAATTAAGTAAAATCTTACTGTATTAAGTTCATGTATCACCTGTGGGTGAGAGATTGTATGTACTTCCATCAGGGAGGGGAACCACACCCCATCAGGAACTAAAAAGAGTGGAGGGTGGTTGGGCAAATTCACTCAGGTTAGAACATTTCCTGAGAGGCACCACCATTTGGAGAACATAAGAACAGCCATACTGGGTCAGACCAGTGATCCATCCAGCCCAGTATCCTGTCTTCCAGCAGCATCTAATGCTAGGTGCCCCAGAGAGAATGAACAGAACAGGTAATCAAGTGATCTGTCCCCGTCACCCATTCCCAGCTTCTGGCAATGCATAGTTTTGCACCCCTGCCCATCCTGGCTAATAGCCGTTTTTGGATCTATCCTCCATGAACTTATCTAATTCTTTTTTTGAACCCTGTTATAGTCTTGGTCTTCACAACATCCTCTGGCAAAGAGTTCCACAGGTTGGTTGTGTGAAGAAATACTTCCTTTTGTTTGTTTTTTAAACCTGCTGCCTATTAATTTCATTTGGTGACCTCTAGTTCTTGTGTTATGAGGAGTAAATAACACTTTCTCCACACCAGTCATGATTTTATAGACCTTGATCATATCCCCACTTAGTTCTCTCTTTTCCAAGCTGAAAAGTCCCAGTCGTATTAATTTCTCCCTATATGGAAGCCGTTCCATCCCCCTCATCATTTTTGTTGCCCTTTTCTGAACCTTTTCTAATTCCAAAATATCTTTTTTGAGATGGGGCAACCACATCTCTATACAGTATTCAAGATGTAGGCACACCATGGATTTATATTGGAGCAATATGATATTTGCTGTCTTATTATCTATCCTTTTCCTAATGATTCACAACATTCTGTTAGCTTTTTTGACTGCCACTGCACATTGAGTGGATGTTTTCAGAGAACTATCCCCAATGACTCGAAGATCTCTTTCTTGAGTGGTAACAGCTAATTTAGACCCCATCATTTTATATGTATAGTTGGGATTATATTTTCCAATGTACGTTACTTTGCATTTATCTCCATTGAATTTCATCTGCCGTTTTGTTGCCCAGTCACACGTGAAATTCCTTTGTAGCTCTTCACAGTCTGCTTTGGACTTAACTATCTTTAATAGTTTTGTATTATCTGCAAATGTTGCCACCTCACTGTTTACCCCTTTTTCCAGATCATTTTATGAATATGTTGAACAGCACTGGTGCCGGTACAGACTCCTGGGGGACCCTACTATTTACCTTTCTCCATTCTGAAAACTGACCATTTATTCCTAAACTTAGTTTTTTATTTTTAACCAATTCCTAATCCAGGAGAGGACCTTCCCTCTTATCCCATGACTGCTTACTTTGTTTAAGAGCTTTTGATGTTGGACCTTGTCAAAGTCTTTGTGAAAGTCGAAGTAGACTATATTCACTGGATCACCCTTGTCCACGTGCTTGTTGACACCCTCAAAGAATTCTAGTAGATTGGTGAGGTATGATTTTCCTTCACAAAAGTCATGTTGACTTTTCCCCAACATACTGTGTTCATCTATGTGTCTGATAATTCTGTTCTTTACTATAGTTTCAGCCAGTTTTCCTGGTACTGAAGTTAGGCTTACTGGCCTGCAATTGCTGGGATTGCCTCTGGAGCCTTTTTTAAAAATTTGGTGTCACATTAGCTATCCTCCAGTCATCTGGTGGTACAGAAACTGATTTAAATGACAGGTTACTTGCCGCTGCTGCTGCAGAAGTCCCAGTGGTCCTGGAAAGTCACGGAATCTGTGACCTTCATGAAAGACTCGCAGCCTTACCCATTATTGTTGAGTTTTTTATTTTCACCCCTACCTTCCCCTCCACACTTACCCACGATCTATAATTTATATGGCTGATATATGCCAGTAGGGCACAAAAACCAATAGGGCACAAAAACTGAAATGACAAGTTGGGAGCACTACTTTGTTGGTTCCTGCAAGATAATGCCCCTAAAAGCCAAGGAATGCATGCAATTTTTGAAGGGTAAAACTAGGCTGCAATGATAGCACCAAGTGCTACTGTCCATACTCTAGCAAAAATTCAATTGGTTTCAATGGCAGTTTTAATAGAGGTCTTTATGTGCCCTTTATCATATAGTAGGTCATGGAACACATGCTATCATAATGATGAATATATTATCTGCTTCTGCAAAAGCATGACTCTAACCTTACATTATGGTCTCAGCATTCAAGAGGGTCGTCTCTACTGATGCAAAACTATAGATGCTAGAATTAGCAATCTGTTGAGGGAGAGGAGGGAGCCATGATGGCTGATTAAATCTGTGTGGTCCAAAGAATTTTCTATCTTCCGAAAATCCACAGAAGTCAAAGAACAATGGAATCCCACAGTAGTGATTTAAATTTCCTTTCTAAGTTCTTATTTCAAGTTTAATGAAACATTTTAAATTAGTCACTAACAAGTGCAGAAATAATTACCAACATCAGGCATGCAAATACACAGATCAAATTGCGTGCCCTTGCACATAACCCTAACTATAAGGAAACAATAATTAAAACATGCTACAAATGAATGCCTGGTTGAGGGAAATTGCATGAAATTATAAGCCTGTAAACATAGCACTGGGCCTTCTGTGTCAAGTTTAGAAAGCTCTCCGCTCATATTGCGTGCTCTCCTTCACCCCCTCAGTTTTATAATGTTGGGGATGGGGGAGAGCCAAGTCTTATATCTCCAAGATGGTACTCACAATCCCATGTTAACTGTTAGATGTGCATGAATAAAAAATTGTCATTTCCAGGACCCAAGCATCCTGGACATTTGAAAAGACACTGAAGCAGAGACACAGTCTGTCTGGCTCTGGACTGTCAACATGGATGGGACTGTTATGGGGTGATTACAACAGTTGGAAGTGGGGTCCTGTGCTCCTAGCTGACCCAATTGCTTGTTCTTCCAGCCAATACGGGATTGTTCTTCACAATAAAAGTGACAATAGACAGTCAATCACATGTGTGTTCACGTATATGTATGCATGTGGATGCAGGAGAGATTTAACTAGCAATTAGTTTTGTTCTAGATTGGCCTCTGCAAAAGCACTTGAACGCATCTGAACTTTCAGGTGCTTGTGGTAAACATTCTCTGACTTGAGGGAAATACAGCCTTTGCTGGCTTGATGAGTGAGTGATGTTTCCTAGGGGCTGACTCAGACAGAGACAAAGGGACCTGCTGCTGTGACTAGCAAAGGGAGCTCTTTAGCCTAAGTGCTAGGTGCCTGTCTCTTTGGCTACGAAAGATGAAGTTTCTAGTCCCAGCCGCCCATGGATTAGTGTGATTTATCCAATACTTGTCTGTCTTCAGCACAGGCATCATTTCCAGCTTCCCATCTTCATCATTAGTGAAACATAAAACCTCCATTTCCATGAAACAAAACACTGGCCTCTCTAATCCTAGTACAATGATGAGTAAGATGTTTAATGTTCCCCACTGGGCTTTAACATTTCCATCTTATCTTTACAATGTAGTCTTGTTTTTATGTTGTCTTGTTATATCCGGGGGAAACTGAAGAATAGAATATTTCATCTTAAACTTATTTGTAAAACAGTTTGGAGCGCAGATGGTCTTCAGAAAACCGTTTAAAAAAACGTTTTAAAAATGTATTTTCACTGGAACCCTGTTATAAAGGTGGATTTAGGAGATTCCCATTTGGACTGTTACACCCAAATGATCGCTATATCCAAAAGCATAAAGTGAATACCCTAAATCAGAAATATAAATAAAAGCAAAATCTCTAGGCCTTATTGTCACTGCTGAACACTTTGTATGTGATGGGGGAGGAAGTAACATACAGCCATGTTTGCTCCCTTGGTTCTCTGCCAAGCAGAGCTTTGAGATGAGGATTGAGATTGTTACCACAACTAGAAAATAGATAAAAAATTACCCTTCAAAGGCTACCTAAGCTCAGTGATCTCTATAAGTAATGCTTATTAAAAGTGAATTTTATTGAGTTTGGCAGGTATCCTCTTGTGATTCATGTTTATGTCCATTCATATTTTGCAATGTAAAGCCCCATGGCTCTTTGATCATTCTAAATCAGGGATCCAAACCTGACCATTGAATATATTCATATATGTATTTTTCAGAGAGTTCCAGAACTGTACAATTTCCTGAAACATTTTCTTGAGTAGCGCGTACGTTTCCCTATCACAGAAGAGTGAATGAGTGTTGCCAGAAGATTTCTTCCTTGAGCAGCTTGAAACTGGTACCAGCTATCGTGCTTGCTCTTGGCTAGAAAATGAGATCCTGTTAATTAACATGATGTTAAAATAGGACTTAGTTCCTCTCTACACTGAGTACAATCATGACATCAGCTGGTCATGAGTAAGCCATGTGATGGAAGCATCTATAGATTTTTCTTGTTTACCCTAAAAGTATGGTGAATGGTGGGGGTTAGAGAGATTAGAAATGGTGCAGACAAGTGCTATAGGGCAAGCTTTGGCAGGAATAATTGTTTAAAAAAATCTGCCGAGACATGTTTTTTTAACCTAAATCAAGTTGCTGTTGTTACTTTGAAATTACAGTATATAATCAACCTGCTCCTTAAAATGTAAAGAGGGACCAATTCTGGATACCAGAACACCTAAACAAGAGACATTTGTCAAGTTTGTCTGCCTCAAAGTTTTAATCAGTAAAGGGCAACTTGTTTATAATTTATATATGTTCCAGAGTGTATTTAACGTCTAAGTCAAACCTGTAACTCAATCATCTTTACAGTATATTTACTATGCCAGTTAAGATGCCTCTTCTATAAACATTATTTTGCAATGATAGTACTCTATTCTAAGCCTTAATTGATATGGTTTTCACAAAGGTGGATGGTGAAGATTTCAAATCCAATCGGATGAAGGTCAGGTAGCATTAGACCTTAGGTTCTGAGATAAAATGGTACAAATTGGTTCAGATTACCCCTGCATCTCTGAAGACCTTGCTTGACCTGTAGACAGAGTTGTTGTTTTTTTTGTTTTGTTTTTACCCACTGCCAAGGAGACCGAAGTTGTTAACCCATCCACACCAATCATGGAAGAGTCTAATGCAGACAGTGGCATTATGCATCAAACAGCCCATAGCTCCCACTGCCTCAGAAGCTGCTACTTTAGTGATGTGCCAGTAGTCACTTTAGTTTGCCTTTGTCTGTGAGATCACCATTGAGATATTGCGTATCAAAAGAACACTCTACTCTTTTCTTCAGTAACGGTTAGTGCTGGCTGCCAGCCTGAGAGAAACAGTTGTGCTCTTGACCCCTGTAGACAGGCTGATGTAGCTTTTGAAAACAGTGATTGTAAAGAGACCAGAAAAGCTGAAGTACTTGCACAATATAAATTGTGGCAACAGGTTTCTGGTATCACTCTGTGAATGCGTGTGCGGTAGCATCAGGAAGACTAATGCCACAGTCAGTCCCCTGAGTACATCTTTAACCCTTGAGTAGGGACAACAGGAGTTGGTAAAATAGGTGCTGCTAAGCCAGAGATGTCATTGGTCCATCTCAAAGATAATTTGTGCTGCCTTTTTGCCACCAGCAAGCACATCTATTCTTTTTTATTGAGCCAAATATGTGTACAGTGCCTTAACTGATATATAATACAAATGGCCAGTCTCTCAGGTGCACTGGAGCAGCAATTGGTGCACCTGAAGAGGGCAGGGACATAGGTGGCTTCCAGCTGGCTTTCCATGATTTCTTTTTCTCTTCCACATCCTGATGGCAGTTTCAGGGCCCAGAATTGCCTGAGTGCAGAGCACTAAAATGCCAGCCCCCTCCTGTCTCCTCTACTGGGGTTAGGGTCATAAGCAGGTGGCAGCTCTACCAGTATTATGCTATCTGGGAATTCCCCTATGACCGCTTTCAACCCTCTTTCTGCTGCCAGAGTGGTACAAAGCGGATGGAATGGGGCTTGGATTTGACCCAAAGCTGCTGCAATCTAAATAAGAGTAGAGACACAAAATTGGAAGAGGAAGCAGGAGAGTATATAGAATTTCTCCAGCTTATCACAGTTGATGTATCCCAGCTGCAATAAAATAGTGACCTATGATGACAAGCCTGAAACTCTTATTGGTACATCTATGGTCATATTCTATCTACCACTGGTGCATCAACACCAATTTGCTGCTGCTAATAATAATAATAAATAAAAAAACCACAACCCCACTGTCCCTTACTCCTTTTCTTCTCACTCTGGAGAAACTCTTAAAATGCAAAGTCCAAGAGCACTAACATTAAGCTTCCAAAGAAAATTAAGATCTTATAGCAGGTGGTGCCACCTGCATACGATCTGCTTCAGGGAGGAGTGCAGAGCATCATAGTGATTCATATTGAGGATGGAGGAGTGAGAGTAGGGGTGCTGACTCAGGCAATGAACGTGTTATCGGAGATGAATACTATTAGTTCCCGTGCCCCCACATCACACTCTTACTCTTCACACTGTCACTCTCCCTCTCATGTTTATATCTACATATACTGTATGAACGGTTTATATATGTATATTCTGACCAAATAAGTCTCTCCTTGGCTAGTTAATTATGGCAATACCTGTGGGCCAGATGTGCAGAGCTGTCATCACAGCCGAGCCTTTTGTACTGTATGCCAGTTTCTTTACTTAGAGTGGGTCATGAGTGTGGATCTGTTAGCGGATGTATAAAAAGCTAGTTTGTTCTATGTTAAATACATTTCCTATTCACGAGAGGGAAAACTACACTGTCTTGGCAATAACCTAAAGCTTTTGGAAACATGTCCAGGATTCAAATCCTATAGTCCTGGGTTTGACACTGCAGGGGCTTTCTGTAAAAACTAGTGAATTCTGGCTTATGCATTAGTAAAGCTGCTAAGGCACATGGGGATGGCATATAACAGAGCGGAGTTAAATGTTTGCACTGAAACCCCAAAGCAATTGATATTCAACTTGTTTGGGGATTTATTACAAATATGAAACTCGGGTCAGATTTCCCAAAAGGGTTGTGAAGGTCTGTGAAACTTTGGGGTGGACCTGGACCCAGTTTGTTTTATATCAAAATCATGCACTGGCTTGAGATGATTGATGAAAAAGGGGTTCTCATGACTAAGGTTTGCTTTCAGATTTTGGGGTTTGTTCAAACATGAGAATCAAAGTGATTGCAGAGCAAAAAGAGGCAGAGAGATGCAGATCAAAACTGAGAAAAGTGTTTGCAAATGTTTGTAAGAATCCTGTCAGATAAAACCCACCCTGTTTTGGGAAGCTCTATTAATAGCTGAGATACAGATCTTGTCCCCGACTAACCCTGTGCTTACATCTAGGGAAGTACAGTAATAGCAAACAGCTTTTCACAAAATGTTATTAGTTTTCTTGTATGTAAAATTTTTTGAAAAGATGCTTTTCACATTAAAATGGAAATTTTGCATATTTTGGTGCAAAACAATATTTAAATTATTTAAGTATTGAGGATTTACTCAAATTTCTTTGAATGGAAAAAACCCTATGTGTTTACATAATTTAAATTTCACCCAATCAAACCTAAATATGACCTCAAATTTTGTGGCTTTCAAATTTAATTGTGAATGTTGTGGTGTTTGATGCATGAAAAGGTTCTGTTAAAGTTCAGTTCCAGAAATGGGCAAAAGGTTAAGGGTTTATTTTTACCAAATTGCTAAACACAGAGCTAAACATTAAACCTTACATTTTAAAAGTGGCACTCAAAATTAGAGGCAGCTCTTGAAAATTTGGTTCAAATATACTAGACTGTTTATGTTCACTTACCATGTCTGTCTTTGCCTCCATCTGCCACACAAGAATTTTTTAGAATCTAAAAATGAATACAATCCCATGTATACCACTGAACACAGAAGTTGTCTGCTCACTTTGTGCATCTACAATTTTTATCATTACAACAATAATGCAATTTGGTTCATCCAAATAACTATACATGAAAGGACAGAATATATTAAAGTATATCCTTGGGTATATGAGAGTACGCTCTCTACTTTGTATTCCTGGTGGTTCTTCACTCTTTTCTTTTTTGAGATCTTAGCCACCAAGGATTTTTTTTTCAAGTGTCTTGGTGCCCCATTGTTACGTTAGAAGTGATGTAAACATAGGTCTCCTATTTCTTTTTCTGGGTACGTTTTCCTCCCTGCCACACTACAAGCAATCATTAAGGTAACGTGCCTCTTCAACCAAATATATTCAAAAGTAACTTTGTGTGTGTCAAAAGCTATGACACATAAGCAGCTGAGGATACCTACATCTGGGGATGAGGTCAAAGCTACTGTCAATTCTTCAAAATGCTGCTGCTTTTTTTTTTTTTTTTTGACTCCGTGGCAGGTCCGGCTCCAGGCACCAGCATTCCAAGCAGGTGCTTGGGGCGGCACCGTGAAAGGGACGGCAGTCCGTGTGCCGTCTGGGCAGTGTCTCGTTTTTCTGCGGCAGCGGCAATCTTTCCTCAGGCCGCCGCGGCAGCAATTCGGTGGCAGCTTCTGTCTTCAGACATCCTGCATGGGGCAGCAAAAACGGTAGAGCTGGCCCTGCTCAGCGGAAGCCTTTCATCCAAGTGGACTCTGCTTGATGCAGACATTGCAATAACAGAGGGCCAACATTATCTGTGTTCTGTAAGGAGACAAATAGCGGTGTGCCAGCCAAATATTGGTATGCTAGTTATATGCAAAAATATTGAAAATATCAGAGGAAGAAAACATGAAAAAGGTCTAGTTCTCCAGCTCACCAATATTATAATATCTAGCTCGTATATAGCACTCTTCCTCCATAGATCTCAAGATGCTTTACAAAGGAAGTCAGTATTGTTTTCCCCATTTTAGAGGTGGGGAAACTGAGGCACAGAGGGGCAATGACTTGCCCAAGGTCACCAGCAGGCCAGTGATAGAGCCAGAAATAGAACCCAGGCCCCCTGTGTCTGAGGCTAGTGGTCTATCCACTAGACCACACTGAAGGTTAATAATTATCCAGTCACACCTTTCAGTCTGATATCTGAAATGCACACATTGAATGTCTGATTCAAAGAAAATTAATCACACTGTATACATGGAAATTTTTTTCAAAAATTTAGTCTACAGTGTAGTAAAAATATGGCCTGAGACATAAGGCCTTCTATAGAAGATTAGGGTTGGAAGAGACCTCAGGAGGTCATCTAGTCCAACACCCTGCTCAAAGCATGACCAAACCCAACTAAATCATCCCAGCCAGGGCTTTGTCAAGTCGTGCCTGAAAAACCTCTAAGGAAGGAGATTCCACACCTCCCTAGGTAACCCATTCCAGTGCTTCACCTTCCTAGTGAAATAATTTTTCCTAATATCCAACCTAGACCTTCCCACTGCAACTTGAGACCATTCCTCCTTGTTCTGTCATCTGCCACCACTTTTGAAGAGCCAAGTTCCATCCTCTTTGGAACCCCCCTTCATGTAGTTGAAGGCTGCTATCAAATCCCCCCTCACTCTTCTCTTCTGCAGACTAAATAAGCCCAGTTCCCTCAGCCTCTCCTCATAAGTCATGTACCCCAGCCCCCTAATCATTTTCGTTGCCCGCCGCTGGACTCTCTCCAATTTGTCCACATTCTTTCTGTAGTGAGGGAGCCCCAAAACTGGATGCAATACTCCAGATGTGGCCTCACCAGTACCGAATAGAGGGGAATAATCACGTCCCTTGATGTGCTGGCAATGCTCCTGCTAATGCAGCCCAATATGCAGTTAGCCTTCTTGGCAACAGGGGTATACTGTTGACTCATACCTAGCTTTTCATCCACTGTAATCCCCAGGTCCTTTTCTGCAGAACTGCCACTTAGTCAGTCGTCCCCAGCCTGTAGCAGTGCATGGGATTCTTCCATCCTAAGTGCAGGACTCTGCACTTGTCCTTGTTGAACCTCATCAGATTTCTTTTGGCCTAATCCTCCAATTTGTCTTGGTCACTCTGAACCCTATCCCTACCTCTCCCCCCAGCTTAGTGTCATCTGTGAACTTTCTGAGGGTACAATCCATCCCATCATCCAGAATATTAATGAAGATGTTGAACAAAACGGCCCCAGGACAGACCCTGGTGCACTCTGATACTAGCTGCCAACTGGACATTGGGCCATTGAGCCTGATGATCTAGCCAGCTTTCTATCCACCTTATAGTCCATTCATCCAATACATGCTTTTTTAACTTGCTGGCAAGAATACTGTGGGAGACCGTGTCAAAAGCTTTGCTAAAGTCAAGATATATATGTCCTCTGCTTTCCCCATATCCACAGAGCCAGTTATCTCATCATAGTAGGCAATCCAGTTGGTCAGGCATGACTTGCCCTTGGTGAATCCATGTTGACTGTTCCTGATCACCTTCCTCTCTTCCAAGTTCTTCAAAATGGATTCCTTGAGGACCTGATCCATGATTTTTCCAGGGACTGAGGTGAGGATGTCAGGTCTGTAGTTCCTGGATTCTCCTTCTTCCCTTTTTTGAAGATGGGCACTATATTTGCCCTTTTCTAATTGTCCGGGATCTCCCCTGATCGCCACGAATTTTCAAAGATAATTGCCAATGGCTCTGCAATCACATCAGCGAACTCCCTCAGCACTCTCAGATGCATTAGATCCAGACCCATGGACTTGTGTATGTCCAGCTTTTCTAAATAATCCTGAACCACTTCTTTCTCCACAGAGGGCTTCTCACCTCCTCCCCATACTGTGCTGCCCAGTGCAGCAGTCTGGGAGCTGACCTTGTCTGTGAAGACAGAGGCAAAAAAAGCACTGAGTACTTCAGCTTTTTCCACATCAATTTTCTGTCACTAGGTTGCCTCCCCCATTCAGTAAGGGTCCCACACTTTCCCTGACCACCTTCTTGTTGTTAACATACCTGTAGAACCCTTCTTGCTACCCTTCACATCCCTTGCTAGCTGCAACTCCAACTGTGCTTTGGCCTTCCTGATTACACCCCTGCATGCTCAAGTAATATTTTTGTACTCCTCCCTAGTCATTGTCCAAATTTCCACTTCTTGTAAGCTTCCCTTTAGTGTTTAAGCTCACCAAAGATTTCTCTGTCAAGTCAAGCTGGTCACCTGCCATATTTGCTATTCTTTTTGCACATTGGGATGGCTTGTTCCTATGGCCTCAATAAGGCTTCTTTAAAATACAGTCAGCTCTTCTAGACTCCTTTCCCCCTCATATTAACCTCCCAGTTCGCTGAGGGAGTCAGTCTGCTTTTTTGAAGTCTAGGGTTCCTATTCTGATGCTCTCCTTTCTTCCTTTTGTCACCTAAACTCGACCATCTCATGGTCACTGCTGCCCAGGTTGCCACCCACTCCTACCAATTCTTCCCTGTTTGTGAGCAGCAGGTCAAGAGGAGCATGGCCCCTAGCTGGCTCCTCCAGCACTTGCACCAGGAAGTTGTCCCCAACACTCTCCAAGAACTTTCTGGATTGTCTGTTCACTGCTGTATTGCTTTCCCAGCAGATATCAGGGTGATTGAAGTCTCCCGTGAGAACCAGGGCCTGTGATCTGGAAACTTCTGTTAGTTGTCCAAAGAAAGCCTCATCTACCTCATCCTCCTGGTCTGGTGGTCTATAGCAGATACCCACCACGACATCACCCTTGTTGCTCTCGCGTCTAAACTTAACCCAAAGACTCTCAACAGGCTTTTCTCCAGTTTCATATTGGAGCTCTGAGCAATCATACTGCTCCATTACATACAGTGCAACTCCTCCACCTTTTCTCCCCTACCTGTCCTTCCTGAACAGTTTATACCCATCCATGACAGTGCTCCAGTCATGTGAATTACCCCACCAAGTCTGTTATTCCAGTCACAACATAGTTCCTTTACTGTGCCAGGACTTCCAATTCTTCCTGCTTGTTTCCCAGGCTTATTGCATTAGTGTACAGGCACCTAAGATAACTAGCCGATTTCCCTACTTTCTCAGTATGAATCAGGAGGCCTCCCCTGTTGTGTTTCCACCTGGTATCCCACTTCCTCACTTACCTCTGGGCTTAGGTCACCATCCCTTGACGAACCTAGGTTAAAGCGCTCCTCACTAAGTTAGCAAGCCTGCCTGTGAAAATGCTCTTCCCTCTTCATTAGGTGGATTTCATCTCTTCCTAGCAATCTGTCTTCATGGAACAACTTCCCATGATCGAAGAATCCAAAGTCCTCTCTCTGACACCACCTGCGTAACCATGGATTTACCTCCACAATTCGATGGTCCCTAACTGGGCCTTTTCCTTCAACAGGGAGGATGGACGAGAACATGACTTGTGCCTCAAACTCCTTTATCCTTCTTCCCAGAGCCACATAGTCTGCAGTGACCCGCTCAAGGTCATTCTTGACAGTATCATTGGTGCTCACATGGAGAAGTAGGAAGGGGTAGTGATCCGAGGGCTTGATCCATCTTGACACACTCTGTCACATCCTGAATTCTAGCTCCAGGCAAGCAACGCACTTCTCGAGTTTCCTGGTCTTTGATGGCAGATGAATGACTCTATCCCCCTTAGGAGGGAGTCCCTGACCACCATCACCCATCTCCTCCTCTTGGGAGCGGTGGTCGTGCAACGCCCAACCCTAGGACAATGCATCCCATGCCTTCCGGTCGATGGGGTCTCCTTCTGATCCCTTCCCTCAGATGACTCTTCCAAACCATTCTCCGCCGTAGTGACTGTGCAGAGAGCCTGAAAATGGTTTCTTACCTCTATCTGCATTGTGGGTACATGGGTTCTCCTCTTTCTTCTTCTGGAGGTCACATGCTGCCAATTTTCTTCCCCATTTTGCACAGCCGTCTCAGAGTCTTCTGCATGCTGTGCCTGCAGTACCAAACTCTGACTTGTATCCAGAAAAATCTTCATTTTCTCTGTTGCAACGCAGGTTTGGTACTTGGGTCTCTAGTCCTTTAACCTTCTCTTCCAATATGGAGACTAGCTTGCATGTCATACAGACAAAGCTGTTTCTATGAGCTGGGGGAAAAACAAACATGGCACATCCTGTGCAGATCAGAACAGCTGATCGCTCACTATCCATAATGTCTTCCTTCTAAGAGCCTCCTCAGATGTTGTATTTACTGCTCCCAGAAGCCTGAAAGGCAAAAAACCCGCTGTGGGAACCCCCAAGCGAACTCTCAAGCAAACTCCCTCCGTTTGCCTCGATCAGAGGCCTGGTATGAGGCCTGGACTAAAGTAGTGGTCAAAGCCTTGATGATATAAAGCAAAGTCAGGTTGTGAACTAGAGGCAGGGCCTGCTCACAGAACCTGGCAAGAACAGGGCTGATATTGCAGAAATACATATGCCTATGTAGTGCCAGTCACAAGAATGCACATGCAAGCACATTCCAGAAGGGTGGTACCAGAACACCTTGATACCAACACATTCCCCAAAGATAACAGGAACATGCTGACCCATCTGAAAGATAGGATCAAGATGACAGCATGATGGATAGAGATGTTTTGATCAAACCAACACGTATAAGGTAATGGGTGGAACATAGATATAGCAAAGGGTGGCACCTGGCCACATCAGAGGGCCCATATGAAACTTGTTTGTATTGGTGTATAAAGAGAGATCTCTGAGAGAGTGTCTTTGGCCAGCTGAGGGAAGAATGGAAAGTCCCACCATTCGCTGAGATGCATCCATTGTCACGGGCATACATGTCTTAGTATCCTCCTAGAGTCTGCCAGGTGCTATTTCTGTGCTTCGTTGACAATAAACCTGGCCTGGTGCCTTTGTACCTTAATGGATCTTGTGGTCATTGGGCAGTTCGCTCGAGGTCTGCTGTGCCAGCTACCTGCACAGAGCCGGAATGGCACACAGAGAGAATGCACACGCGTACAGACAGCCAAACATCTGACAACATACAGTAGTATAACTATAACATGCTAAATTTCTTCTTTGATTAATCAGCTAAATAGATTTAATCAAATACCAAATGTGAACCTAGACGATGTCACACAAGTGTTTCAAAAGTCTAATTTATTCCACAAGCATTTTAAAAGTGAAACCAGCAAAACAAACCATACTCTGTGCTTTATAAGCTAAAACTGCAATATCGTGTGCACACCATACTGAATTCTTCAGTCCTGATCCAGCAAAGCACTTGAGCATATGCTTCACTTTAAATCTCGGTCATGGGACAGAGCCATCCGGGCCTGTGACCCCAAATTGTCCTAATATAGCCCTGTGCACAGGTGTTTTCTGATGGGGTGTCACATCACTGCATAAGTGTCTTATATCTTCTGAAATGTCTCTTGTGTGTGGTTTTAGAAATATCATGTTTTAAAGAACACACGAGATGTTGACTAGAGATGGCTTCAAAACTATCAACTATTGATTCATGGGATTTGAGAGAAACCTGAAGGTTTCATAAGAACTTGCAACTCTTTTTTTTTTTTTCACTGGTTTCTCCAGGGATGAGAATTTTTTCACATTGCCTTCATGTAATGATGACCTTCTCCCTCTTCAGTTTATCATGTGGCCCACAACTGCTATTCTATAAGTGCCAGTGTTCTGAGGATTGCATATTTAAAAAAAATTGACATCTTAGTCACCTTCATACTGAGGTTATTCATGTACTTCTCAAGAGATGCTCCTGAAGAGTTAAAAACCTGACCTAACCCAAACACTAGTGAAAGTGTCTGTAAGACATGGCAGGCTTTGTGTGTACCATGCACTGAAATGCAGAAGAGGTCTGTATAGGATAAGCAGGATGCAGAGTTTGCTCAGGCTGTGTGTGTGTGGTGCTGTCAAGTGACACTTGAGTCAATTAAAACCCCACTGCTCTTAATTAACTGGATAGCATTATCATTAGCAGCTGTCTCTGCTATTGTTTTCATTATTAATTATGGTGATATAAACTTATAATGGTAGCAATTGCTACAGGGAATTTCTAGGTTTATACAGCAGTGGAAGAAAGAAAATGGAAATATTTACACTTTTCTGGTATTTTTGCTGGCAGTTCTGAGACTTTGTTTGGGTAATGGTCTGGGAGTTAATCATTTCATTGCATTACTTCTCTCTGACTACAAAATTTCTCTTTGACTTTCATTTACATGGCAATTTTCATCACTTAAATAATTACATTGATTGTCTTAAAGTGAGCCTATATTTTTGTCAATTTGCAACATGAGCATTGGAAGCAAATCTGAATTCTTTGGGCTACTGGCTTAAAATAGAACAGTACCAGGACATCCTTCTATCTGGGATCCCTTCCAACTGTTCGTTAAACAGGTGCGTCCCTGCATCCTCAGATAGCAAATACACCTTTGTAGTATCATTGCCCAATTTCAGTCTCACAAGTTGGATATCCACTTATGTCAAGTGTGGGCGGAAGTTATTAATTCTAAGAGATCTAAGCATTATCAACAGCTGGAGAAGGTATAATTGGATTTGTTCACTGCTCTGTCCCCATCCTTCCATAATTTTAATACAAATACAATGAGATGACTCCCAGTGGAAATGACAGGGGAACAGAAAATTCCCTCTGTATCCTTTCCAAATGGTGTAGACATAGTTAGTTGCATTTTTTGTGTGTGTATGTGTTGAGGTTGGGGGGAGGTTTCAGTTTTCTCTCAAGACAGTTTTGGCCACTGTAGGAGAAAGGATACCAGGCTAGAAGGACCAGCATTTTTTCCTCAGTGTTGTCATTATTCATATTATTTACTGAGTGCCAATACTCTACGAGGCAGTTTACAGAACAAAGAAGATGATATCCCTGCTTCTAGAGATTTACAATACATGGGTCTCACACTGTGATGTGTTGAGGCTTCTGTGATGCTGTATAAAAAGAATAATAATCATGTGTACACTACTGTTACAATCACTAATGTATCATTACTGTATGTCATGTAAGATATGAGTTTGCCCTGTTTCTTACAGTTTGCCCTAAATGTTGCATTCTCAGCTGTGACCCACACCAGGCATGGTCCACAGTTGCTCAGCACTTTGCAAGAGACACTCAACTCCTCTAATATCTAATAGGAGGTTAAGGCACTCAGCACATGGCAGCATTGGGCCTTAGATTAATTACAGACATACGTTCCACACTAAGCATGCTGGACGTATTGGCAGGCTCTTACGTGGCCCCAGAATATGGAGCATGCAGAGGTGGCTTAATGTCCTACCCCGCCCCCACCACTACCACACACGCCATCACTGCCCCAAGTGCAGGAACGAAGTAATTGAGAATTAGGCCCTTAATCTAACAGTGGTAGTCAGCTACTTCGCCAGCATCACTTTGTGTAAAGAGGTCCAAAAGTTTAACTCATGGTTTCATTCACCATCAGATATGCAGCCTGGTTAGCCTTGTGCAACAGAATGTTAAAAATCTGTACTCTGAGTAGTTATCAATGACTTGCTGTCAAACTGGGAGGGCTTATCTTGTTGGATCCAGTGTAGGGGGTCTGTCCTGGGTCCAGTATGCTTATAAAATTTGCAGATGACACCAACCCTGGGAAGGGTTGCAAGCACTTTAGAGGACGGGATTAAAATTCAAAAGGACTTTGACAACTTAGAGAATTGGTCCGAATTCAACAAGATGAAATTCAGTATAGACAAGTGCAAAGTATTGTATTTAGGATGGAAAAAATCACATGCACAAATACAAAATGGGGTATAACTGTCTGTGGTAATAGTGCTGAAAAGGATCTGGGGGTTATAGTGGATTGCAGTTGAATATGAGTCAACAATGTGATGAAGTTGCAAACAAGGCTAATATCCTTTTGGGATGTATTAACAGAAGTGTTGTATGTAAGAAATGGGAGTAATTGTCCCATTCTACTTGACACTAGAGAGGCCTCACCTAGAGTAATGTGTCCAGCTTTGGGTGCCACACTTTAAGAAAGATGTGGACAAATCAGTAAGAGTCCAGAGGAGAGCAACAAAAATGATAAAAGGCTTAGAAAATCTGACCTAAGAGGGAAAGTTTAAAAACAAAACAACTCCCCCCCCGCCCCCAAATGTGTGAATGTTTTGTCTTGAGAAAAGATGATGATTGGGGGCCCTGATAAATCTTCAGATAATCGAAAAGCTGTTGTAAAGAGGATGATGATTGATCTCCGTGTCCACTGAAGGTAGGACAAGAAGTGATGGGCTTAATCTGCAGCAAAGGAGATTTAGGTTAAACTTTCTAGCTACCAGGGTAATTACGCTCTGGAACAGGATTCCAACGGAGGCAGTGGAATCCCTATCATTGAAGGTTTTTTTAAGACCTGGTTGGACAAACACCTATCAGGGATGGTCTAGATTTACTTGGTCCTGCCTCAGTGCAGGGAACTGAACTGGATGACCTCTCAAAGTCCCTTCCAGCCCTACATTTCTAAGATTCTGTAAATCTCCATCTTCTTGACAAGTCTGTGTGCTCCCAGTCTCTGGTCCACAGGTACAGGCTGCAGACCCTGGTTTCTGTACTAGGAAGACCATAGCAGAGACAGCTTCTTTGTGCTTCCCTGGTGCAAAAGAAACCCACTGCAATAAATAAGATAACTATCTTTGTTTAGCCTTTATAATAGTGTTGTAAAACGTCCCCATATTAATGTCTAATGCGGTAGCTCCTGGGTAACATTAAAAGCCTTGGAGTGTTGTGATTGTTACAATATCATTGCTTAAAGTTAGACTCTCAGGAAAAATATCTCAAGAAGGAAGGTGTCACAGTGAGGGGTTGAACTGCATCTGTGACTCAAATGCATCCTCTCAGGCCTCTAGCTATCTCCTGTTACTTAGGGTAAAATCCCACAATTTTCCCTCTTGGACAGCTCTCTGGGTTGCAATCCAATGTGTATCAACCATGATAACTCAGCAGGGCTGATTTGTGTTCAGACCCTGCAATTCTGTTCCTTTTTGAAGCCATGACAGTGGCAACCAGTGAGCAGCCAACCTTCTTTCTGCAAAGTATTGTTTGTTAGAACAAAATCATTTAAGAGAAAAACAGAGCTTAAAACAATACAACAGACTAGACACATGTCTAGCTTACCGGGTTTCTAGCTATCTTCTACTTTGGGACCTGGTTGGTCTAGCTTCTTATAGACTCCTCTTCAGAGCCTCTTCCTCTGTCAGCTTACCTTCATGTCACAGCTCACTGATCACTCCCCTGTGTCAGGGAGCATCACTTTAATTCTTGCCCAGTGCACTGAGCACCTGCTTTACAGGAATCAAGCCACTTTTAAACTGTTTGTAGACCTGTAACTCCCAGCTATGGTGGAACAAGACAGGAGATAGGATCCCTGAAATTAATAGCCTCCTCATGTCTTTCAAGTGCATGCCTGGAGTTTCTTATCTGGGAAGCCATTGTGTTGCCTTCTTTCTCAGTCTGCATTGAATTCAAGCATTATAAACATTCCACTGTCCCTAGCATACGTTTTTATATCAGTTCAGTCATTCATACTGTGTGACCGACCATAGTTATACAGTAACTTTTACCTAGCTGACCAGGTCACATACAGTGTTCCTAACATTACTGCATCTCAGTGTTAAATTATTACGTAGCCTTTTCACGACTGTCACAGCAGAATTATTTCAGAGCCTTGTTAGTCTGTATTAGCAAAAACAACGAGGAGTCCTTGTGGCACCTTAGAGACTAACACATTTGAGACTAATAAATTTGTTAGTCTCTAAGGTGCCACAGCAGGATTATTGTATTCTTTAACCACAGCTTAATACAATATAAAAATTACCCAGAAAATTCAAGTTTGTCCTTGTTGTCCTTACACATTGGTAAGGCTGTGTCTGACATTCAAGGTTAATTTAAGGGATTTAATTCTTCTTTGTTTAAAATTCAACTTCTCCTTAACTATGAACCTGCTACAGCTCCTCCATAATAGCAACAAACTGTAAATCCAGGAGTATGAGGCTAAGAATAAGGAAGTTGTCTCCAAACTCCAAATCAAAACCGGCTCTAGGAAAAAATTATCAGTTACGTTTAAGTTAAGCTATCTTCCAATTATGGAGAGAGAACCATTATTAGCAGGCATCCCTTATTTTAGCAGGAGAAAAACAATAGCTCTCCTCCAAAAAATTTGTATGTCATATGTTGTGTATTCTTTTAATAGTTTATTTTAGAATTCATCAAATTCTGGAAGATGTTAATGGGGAGGACTTTTGCCTGTTATAGAATGATCTGTGTCTTAGAGTTCGTGGAAAGAACATCAGGATCACAGACAGGAGCAGATGCAATATCTTTTAAAATTCAAATGATTATATTTTAAAAGCTGCAGTTATTTGATTCTAAAGGAAGCCCCACCAAAAAAAGAACAGATGAAGTTATGAAAGGGCAAAGTCTATAAAAAGCAAGTACTTAAAGACTGGAGCATGTTCAGTTTAGTTTAAGTAGCAGTTAATAATCAGGGAAGTCAACTCCTCTGTTAAAAAAAAAATCCTTGACCTCTCAAAGTTTTTGTTTGTTTAAAGTTGCAAATGTCCATCTATTTAATTTGATTATGTATAAATAGTATGTTTATAATTTGTGCTGTACTATATGGTGTATAAAGGAACATCTACACTAAGAAAGCTTTGTTGGTATAGGAACATCAGTATTGTATATTGGCAAAGTGCTCTTAGTGTGGACCCAGCTAAAACTGCAAAACTGAGCTTTGTACCAGTACAGTAAAATCACCTATAAGCAAAACAAGCTACAAGCAAAACAAGCTATAAAAATGCAGTTTTGCTGGTATAACTGCATCCATATTATACATAGCTGTGCTGAGAGAAGTCAATAGTGTAGGCAAAGTCTTGGACAGATGTCAGTTATGAATTGTTTCCATAGAACCTCTTCCTCTGTCTTCCTGGCTTAGAGAGACATGCCAAGTGATGAGTGAAAATGTAGGACAAAACATGGGAGGGGGAAATGGTAGTGGAGGGAAGATGAGTCTATTTTGGTACTAGCTATTAATATAATTGCCAAGGTCTGAAAGCAGATGCTTTTGAGAGGAATTCTGAGCTTTTGTTGCGTAGCAAGAAAGACTGTTGGAACCTGGAAATTTCCAGAGCTGTAAAGTCTAGGGTCCCAAAATTCTGAACTGAGCAGTTTAAATGTTTTGGGGTTATGTTTTTCTTTCTTTCAAATAATGGTCATGGAGTGGCATAACTGGGGCTAAACAAATCTGAACTTTTGTGGTGGAAAATTGACCTGGTCTCTTCTGCATAATGATGTTATCTTGGATTCTAGTAATCCTGAGTTAAAAACAAATATATGCATGTGAAGGTTGGGTTCCTTAAGCCCTTGACTCTTGCAGTCGGCCTGGATTTGAATATCTCCTTGCAGCTTTATTTATAACAAAGCGTGAGAGAGATAATTGAAATGCCTGACAAGCAAGAGAATGGGGAACATACCTCACAGCTAAGGCTCATCATACTGATGCTGTAGCTCATTTTGGATCTAAATTATGCACATGCCACATTAATCTGCTTCTATCCAGCTATTACTATATTCTCTTATAAATCACGGAAGCACATACCTACTTTACGATTGGAAGGATGAGTCTCCAATTCAAGACAGAGAATCTTTCACTCCCAAAGGGCTTAATATAATGAATTATGGGCTCTTGTTTCCAGTCTAAAATATATGAAAGTTATAGTTTTCTTTCCTGATTTTGAGTAAACGCCAACGGGGGGATGTCCCATCTTTCCCTCCTTTACCCTCACCTCTCTTCTCCTTCCCCCTGCGCTGACAATGGTAAACCAAGGCAGCAAGTACAAGTGTGTGAACTTCATGCAAACTACATTCTCCTCCCTCACCCCCCCGGCAAAAAAAAATGCAGGAGGGTAGGTAGAAATGCTGCTTTACGTGCTTTGTTCTGGAGAACTCTTACAATAAACCATGTTCATCACCAGTTAAGCTACGCTCATTGCTGACACCCTGTCATAAATATAAAGGGAAGGGTAAACACCTTTAAAATCCCTCCTGGCCAGAGGAAACCCTTTCACCTGTAAAGGGTTAAGAAGCTAGGATAATCGCTGGCACCTGACCAAAATGACCAATGAGGAGACAAGATACTTTCAAAAGCTGGGGGGAGGGAGAAACAAAGACTCTCTCTCTGTGATGCTTTTGCCGGGGACAGAACAGGAATGGAGTCTTAAAACTTAGTAAGTAATCTAACTAGATATGCGTTAAATTCTGTTTGTTTAAATGGCTGAGAAAATAAGCTGTGCTGAATGGAATGGATATTCCTGTTTTTGTCTTTTTGTAACTTAAGGTTTTGCCTAGAGGGGTTCTCTATTTGGAGTCTGATTACCCTGTAAGGTATTTACCATCCTGATTTTACAGGGGGGATTCTTTTTACTTCTATTAAAATTCTTCTTTTAAGAAACTGATTGCTTTTTCATTGTTCTTAAGATCCAAGGGTTTGGGTCTATGTTCACCTATGCAAATTGGTGAGGATTTTTATCAAACCTTCCCCAGGAAAGGGGGTGTAATGTTTGGGAGGATTTTGGGGAAAAAGACGTTTCCAAACAGACTCGTTCCCAGTAACCGGTGTTAAACATCTGGTGGTGGCAGCAAAAGTCAAAGGGAAAAAGGTAAAATAGTTCGTACCTTGGGGAAGTTTTTAACCTAAGTTGGTAAAAGTAAACTTAGGAGGTTTTCATGCAGGTCCCACATCTGTACCGTAGCTTTCAGAGTGGGGAAGGAACCTTGACACACCTGTTGTCACCAACTGAGAATTTTCCTAGAGTATACAAGACCAAAGGGAATGATGAGAGAGACAAGGTGGATGAGATAATCTCTTATTGGGCCAGCTTCACACACCCTGTGCTTCTAATATCCTACACCAACATGGCCACAGCACCACTGCAAACAAAGGGAACTATGGATTTCCAACAGAATCTATTTTCCCCTCACATAGTGCTATGTACAGCATTATTCTGAGCTTCTTCCTACTGCCTTTCCATTAGATCTAGATAAGTAGAGAAGGCAGCAAGGGGTACAATTCTAGTTGAGTATGCTGGTGATTTACCCTCTAATTCCACTAGTGGAATTTCTGCAAGTCAGTCCCTGCAGATCACACTGAGAATATCTTTTTTCCATTTTGGAAAAAAAGAGCAGTGGGCGTTAGGTGCCTAACTGCCATTTGTGTCTTAAAAAAATCTCCCCTGTAAGTGAGAGGAAAATTACTCCGTGAAGAATATGTGGGTTTATGTTTAAGTAATGATGGTATTTTGGTGTCCCTTTCTTCCCTTGCAGTGACAATCCCCCTAAAAATAGTGATTCTTATAAAATAACCATGAACTTCCTTCATTAAACTAGCTCCAGTACTTTCTCCATTTGGAAATGCCTGTATTGGAAAGAACAATGGCAGGTATCTGGATCTGAGGAGCAGGCTCTGAAAGCACCATTTGTTTCAGAGAGAGATTGATGACCCTTTAACTCGTGCATGATGGAGCAAAGCTGAGCCAAGAATGAGTTATGGAAGGTCACTAATATCCACCATTCAAGGTCAGCCCACTGATTGATCTGGTTTGGGGGTTTCTAAAAAAATTTTGTTCGTGAAATTTGTGCTCATAAAATTGAAGGACTGTTAGTACTGGCTAGAGTCAATCCTGGGTCCTAAGCAATATTTTCATTAAGTATTTGTCTAATAAAGTGGGGAGTATGCTGATAAAATATGCAGATGACACCAAGATGGGAGGGGTTGCAGGCACTTTGGAGGACAGTATTAGAATTCAAAATGACCATGACGACAAATCTGAGAATTGGTCTGAATTAAACAGGATGTAATTCAATAAAGATAAGTGCAAACTGCTGCACTTAGGAAGGAAAAATCAAATGCACAACTATAAAATTGGGAATAACTGTCTACATGGTAGTACTGCTGAAAAGGATCTGGGGGTTATAATGGATCACAATTGAATATGAGCTTCAGAGGGGTAGCCGCGTTAGTCTGGATCTGTAAAAGAGTCCTGTGGCACCTTATAGACTGACAGACGTATTGGAGCATAAGCTTTCATGGGTGAATACCCACTTCGTCGGATGCATGTAGTGGAAATTTCCAGAGGCAGGTATAAATATGCAAGCAAGAATCAGGCTAGGGATATCGAGGTTAGTTCAATCAGGGAGAATGAGGCCCTCTTCTAACAGTTGAGGTGTGAACACAAAGGGAGGAGAAACTGCTTTTGTAGCTGGCTAGCCATTCATAGTCTTTGTTTAATCCTGAGCTGATGGTGTCAAATTTGCAAATGAACTGAAGCTCAGCAGTTTCTCTTTGAAGTCTGGTCCTGAAGCTTTTTTGCTGCAGGATGGTTACCTTTAAATCTGCTATTGTGTATCTAGTGAGGTTGAAGAGTTCTCATACAGGTTTTTGTATATTGCCATTCCTAATATCTGATTTGTGTCCATTTATCCTTTTACGTGGGGACTGTCCAGTTTGGCCGATGTACATAACAGATTGCTGGCACATGATGGTGTATATTACATTGGTGGACATGCAGGTGAATGAACCAGTGATGGTGTGGCTGATCTGGTTAGGTCCTGTGATGGTGTTGCTGGTGTAGATATGTGTTCAGAGTTGGCATCGAGGTTTGTTGCATGGATTGGTTCCTGAGTTAGTTACTATGGTGCGGTGTGTAGTTGCTGGTGAGAATATGCTTCAGGTTGTCTGTGGGCGAGGACTGGCCTGCCTCCCAAGGCCTGTGAAAGTGAGGGATTGTTGTCCAGGGTGGGTTGTAGATCAGTGACGATGCATTGGAGAGGTTTTAGCTGAGGACTGTATGTGATGGCCAGTGGAGTTCTGATGGTGTTTTCTGGAAGATCACCAATGCATTGTAGTTTTCTCAGGAGATCCGTTGTGTCACGGAGATAGCTGGGAGTGCTGGTGGCATAGGGTCTGAGTAGAGAGTCCAAATATCTGGACAGTCCCTCAGTGAGAGTGCCAATGCCCAAGATGATGGGGCGTCCAGGGTTTCCGGGTTTGTGGATCTTGGGTAGTAGATAGAATAACCCCGGTCAGGGCTCTAAGAGTATGTTGATTTGTCCCGGTGTTAGTGTAGGGAGTGTCCTGAGTAGATGGTGCAGTTTCTTAGTGTATTCCTCAGTGGGATCTGAGGAAAGTGCCCTGTAGAATTTGGTATTGGAGAGTTGTCTGGCAGCCTCCTTTTGGTAGTCAGACCTGTTCATGATGACAACAGCACCTCCTTTGTCAGCCTTTTTGATTATAATGCCAGGGTGGTTTCTGAGGCTGTATGGATTGCATTCTACATGACTTAAGTTATCAGGCAAGCAATGTTGTTTTTCCACAATTTCTGCCTTTGTACGTTGGCAGAAGCATTCTATGTGTAGGTCCAGACTGTCATTTCGACCCTCAGGAGGAGTCCATGTGGAGTTCTTCTTCTTGTGCTGTTGGTGGGAGGGTATTTGTGTATCAGTGTGCTGTTCAGTGTTCTCTTGAAAGTATTCTTTGGGTCAAAGATGGCGAAAGTAGGCTTCCAGATCACCACAGAACTGTATCATGTGTTTGGGGGTGGTGGGGCAGAAAGAGTCCCCGAGATAGGACAGAGTCTTCTGCCGGGCTGTGTGAAGCTGGAAAGATTGACTATATTGCTGGGTGAGTTAGGGGTACCACTGTTGTGGCAGGTAGGATTTTAGACAGCTTCCAGTCCTTTTTCCTTTGTAGAGAGGTGAAGTGTGTAATGTAGATCTCCTGTCTTATTTTAGTAAAGTCCGTTTGTATGGAAGGTTGGTTATTTATGAGAGTCTCCAGGTTGGAGAGCTCCTTTTTGATGTTTTCCTGTTTGCTGTATAGGATGCTGATCAGGTGGTTCCTCAGTTTCTTTGATAGCGTATGGCATAATCTCTCACTGTGGTTTGTGTAGTATGTAGATACCAATGGATTTTTCACCTTCAGTCCATTTTGGTATGATGTCTATCCATTTGCATTTGGAAAGGAAGATATCTGTCTGTACTTGTGCAAGTTTCTTCATGAGGTTGATGGATTTCCACTCCATATGGTTAAATGCAGTGCTTTGCATGGTGTCAAGCTTCAGAGGGGTAGCCGTGTTAGTCTGGAGCTGTAAAAGTGGCAGAGAGTCCTGTGGCACCTTATAGACTAACAGACGTATTGGAGCATAAGCTAAATCCATTGCTATCTACATGCTACACAGACCACAGTGAGAGATTATGCCATACACTATCAAAGAAACTGAGGAACCATCTGATCAGCATCGTATACAGCAAACAGGAAAAATAAAATGCCATGCTGTCAGCTGAAAAGTGTGTCAAACTGGCATGAACCTGCACTAAGTCACACTGCACTATATTGTGTGTGGCAGTATAGCCTTACAGGAAAAAGCCAGCAAAATCCTGTAAAGGATCAGCAGAGTGTCCTGCAACTCGTACTGTGATATCCTGCCATTTTTAGCTCTGTACAATCTGCTAGTGAGGAATACCAGTGTGATACCAGCAGTGCACAGACAATCCAGGAAGTTTTTGGAAAGTTTAGGGGACAATTTCCTGGTGCAAGTGCTGGAGGAACCAACTAGGGGCAGAGCTCTTCTTGACCTGCTGCTCACAAACTAAGAAGAATTAGTAGGGGAAGCAAAAGTGAATGGGAGGCTGTGACCATGAGATGGTAGAGTTCAGGATCCTGACACAAGGTAGAAAGGAGAGCAGCAGAATATGGACCCTGGACTTCAGAAAAGCAGACTTTGACTCCCTCAGGGAACTGATGGGCAAGATCCCGTGAGAGAATAACATGAGGGGGAAAGGAGTCCAGGGGAGCTGCTGTATTTTAAAGAATCCTTACTGAGGTTGCAGGAACAAACCATCCGGATGTGTAAAAAGAATAGTAAATATGGCAGGCGACCAGCTTGGCTTAACAGTGAAATCCTTGCTGCTCTTAAACACAAAAAAGAAGCTTACAAGAAGTGGAAGATTGGACAAATGACCAGGGAGGAGTATAAAATTATTGCTCAGGCATGCAGGAGTGAAATCAGGAAGGCCAAATCACACCTGGAGTTGCAGCTAGCAAGAGATGTTAATAAGAAGGGTTTCTTCAGGTATGTTAGCAACAAGAAGAAAGCCAAGAAAAGTGTGGGCCCCTTACTGAATGAGGGAGGCAACCCCCTAGTGACAGAGGATGTGGAAAAAGCTAATGTACTCAATGCTTTTTTTGCCTCTGTCTTCACGAACAAGGTCAGCTCCCAGACTGCTGCACTGGGCAGCACAGCATGGGGAGGAGGTGACCAGCCCTCTGGAGAAAGAAGAGGTTTGGGACTATTTAGAAAAGCTGGACGAGCACAAGTCCATGGGACCAGATGCACTGCATCCAAGGGTGCTAGAGGAGTTGGCAGATGTGATTGCAGAGCCATTGGCCATTATCTTTGAAAACTCATGGCGATTGAGGGAGGTTCTGGAAGACTGAAAAAAGGCTAATGTAGAGCCTATCTTTAAAAGGGAAGGAGGAAGATCCGGAGAACTACAGGCCAGTCAGCCTCACCTCAGTCCCTGGAAAAATCGTGGAGCAGGTCCTCAAGGAATCAGTTCTGAAGCACTTAGAGGAAAGGAAAGTGATCAGGAACAGTCAGCATGGATTCACCAAGGGCAAGTCATGCCTGACTAACCTAATTGCCTTCTATGATGAGATAACTGGCTCTGTGGATGAGGGGAAAGTAGTGGATGTGTTGTTCTTTGACTTTAGCAAAGCTTTTGGTACGGTCTCCCACAGTATTTTTGCCAGCAAGTTAAAGAAGTATGGGCTGGATGAATGGACTATAAGGTGGATAGAAAGCTGGCTAGATTGTCGGGCTCAGCGGGTAGTGATCAATGGCTCCATATCTAGATGGCAGCCGGTATCAAGTGGAGCGCCCCAAGGGTCGGTCCTGGGGCCGTTTTTGTTCAATATCTTCATTAATGATCTGGAGGATGGCGTGGATTGCACCCTCAGCAAGCTTCCAGATGACACTAAACTGGAAGGAGAGGTAGATACCCTGGAGCAGAGGTGGACAAACTACAGCCCGTGGGTCATATCCAGCCTATGGGACCCTCCTGCATGGCGGGGGGGGCGTGTTGGATAGAGGGCAAGGTAGTTCAAGGGGGTGGTCAGGGGCCAGGGGTGTGGATGGGGGTCAGGGCAGTCAGAGGGCAGGAAATAGGGGGGTTGAATGGGAGCAGGGATCCCAGGGGGGCAGTCAGGAAGGAAAAGGGGTTTGGATGGGCTGGCAGGGGGCAGTCAAGGGTGGAGGGACCAGGGGAGGTCAGGGAACAGGAGGGGTTGGATGGGGTAGGAGTCTCGGGGGGCCGTCAGGGAGTGAGAAGCAGGGAGGGTAGGGCCATGCCTGCCTGTTTGGGGAGGCACAACCTCCCCTAACTGGCCCTCCATACAATTTTGGAAACCCAATGTGGCCCTCAGGCCAAAAAGTTTACCCTCCCCTGTGCTGGAGGGTAGGGATAGGCTACAGAGGGACCTAGACAAATTAGAGGATTGGGCCAAAAGAAATCTGATGAGGTTCAACAAGGACAAATGCAGAGTCCTGCACTTAGGACGGAAGAATCCCATGCACAGCTACAGACTAGGGATCGAATGGCTAGGCAGCAGTTCTGCAGAAAAGGATTTAGGGGTTACAGTGGACGAGAAGCTGGATATGAGTCAATAGTGTGCCCTTGTTGCCAAGAAGGCTAACGGCATTTGGGGCTGTATAAGTAGGAGCATTGCCAGCAGATCGAGGGACATGATCATTCCTCTCTATTCGGTACTGGTGAGGCCTTATCTGGAGTACTGTCCAGTTTTGGGCCCCCCACACTAAAAGAAGGATGTGGAAAAATTGGAAAGAGTCCAGCAAAGGGCAACAAAAGCGATTAGGGGGCTGGAGCACATGACTTATGAGGAGAGGCTGAGGGAACTGGGATTGTTTAGTCTGCGGAAGAGAAGAATGAGGGGGGATTTGATAGCTGCTTTCTACTACCTGAAGGGGGGTTCCAAAGAGAATGGATCGAGACTGTTCTCAGTGGTACCAGATGACAGAACAAGGAGTAATGGTCTCAGTTGCAGTGCAGAAAATTCAGGTTGGATGTTAGGAAAAACTTTTTCACTAGGAGGGTGGTGAAGCACTGGAATGGGTTACCTAGGGAGGTGGTGGAATCTCCTTCCTTAAAGGTTTTCAAGGTCAGGCTTGACAAAGCCCTGGCTGGGATGATTTAGTTGGGGATTCGTTCTGCTTTGAGCAGGGGGTTGGACTAGATGACCTCCTGAGGTCCCTTCCAAACCTGATATTTTATGATTCTATGATTGGGTGACAGACCTTGAATGATCTCCTAAATAACAGAAGCGATCTCAAGTGTCAGATATGAAAGAACATTTTGAATCAGGAAGAGGAGGAAGGAGATGAATGGAAAACAGCATCCACAGACTATCTGTAGCCTCTGCTAAAATATAATAGCTGAAAAGTGTAATTCTATTTAGATAGCAGTTTAGTAGATTTTACTTTTTTTCCCCTGCCCCAATATCTAAGGCTACTTTAGCAAAAATAAGGGATCTGCTCAAACTTAAAATGCAAGAGTCTTCATAAAAATAATGTATATGCCTGATTTGAAAATCTAGTTTGTAATTGCATAACTTGTCTTGAGTTATTGTAAACTTTTAAGGAAGATGGTATAGGAAGCCTGCAGTTCAGACATAAACAAATTGTCATGGCTATTTTGCATCTGAATAATACCAATTTCTTTAAAATGAGGGGATGACGTTGAGGAGGTGGGCTGAACTTTATACATTCCTGAGCACAAAGAGAGGGGAGCATGATCCAGTAGCAGTAGAACGTGTCAATGTATTTCTAACATCCTGGTAGCTACTTCCAAAATAGCTTCAGCAACAACAGGTAACTTTAGGGATATTAAATATTCGCTATAGACAAGACACAAAACTGTGTATCCGTTTCCCAGCAATGGTACAGCTAAGTTAGCACTAGCAAGAGAGTAAGCACTGGTGTAGACAGAGCTCAGTTGTTTTTACCACTTCATGGGGAATAAATACCCAAATCTTCTCTATCCTGGTTTTTAGACTATTGCAAGCACTGGTGCAGCTGAACTGTTACTGAAAGTGGGTACAAAGTGTTCTAGGGCAGACACTTCCGTGAAAAGGGTAGTGGAGAAGACTGATAACTTTCTTCTATACAATGTGACTCGCTGTAACAACAAAATG
The DNA here is from genome assembly GCF_965140295.1 of Lepidochelys olivacea. Taxonomy (NCBI): domain Eukaryota; kingdom Metazoa; phylum Chordata; order Testudines; family Cheloniidae; genus Lepidochelys; species Lepidochelys olivacea. Next base: position 63,448,554 of record NC_140416.1, read on the forward strand.
TAATTTTCAAGCTTCCTAATCTCTATCAGATGCACTCACTTGTCCACAAAGTTCTCTCTGTTGCCCTTAAACAATTTCAACCACGAAATGTAGTAGAAGAGTTTCTCAATCAGCTGACATTTGGATTTTTTTTAGAGTAATCTGTGTTTTCACATGCAAATGGAGTTTGAGATGCTGAAAAGGGATTCATGTGGGCTGCCAGAAAACTCATGGGAAACCCATTGTAGCATCTCCAAAAGATCACAGCTTGGTAGAAGAAATTCTCAGGGAGTTGGGGGTGGCGTGGTGAGAGACCCTTGCTTGCAACTGATGCCAACATACCTAATGACTTTCTTGCTAACATTACTCATTCCAAGAACATTTGGAACACTGCATCACTTAAGTAGAAAAAGCAATATAAACACTGGGAATACTGTACAAGTCTGTTAGCAAACAGCTTCTTCACAGGCACTGAAATCTTCCCAGATCATCTTCCCTGATGTTGGGGATCCGTGCCAAGAGAGAAAAATAATTAAATACATTAAAATAGCAAGCTGATGAAGTTGGTCCTAAAATTTTCTTCTATATGTGCGCTCCCTCTCTTTATCTTTTTACATGTATCTTTCTAGGTTCTTATAGTACCATAGTAGATGCTGCAGTCCCAGCAGATGGGACAGAGTTAAGAATGGGAAGTCTTAAGCTCTTTGTTTCAATAAACGCCACATTGCTTTCTATCTGATGGAATGTTATGATCTCCTCAAGTGTACAGTCTTTGGCTTCCCTCCACAGGCTGAGTTAGTGGACTTGTTCGGTTAATTTTCTGGGCACAATCTTGTGTTTTGGGGGCCAAAGAACCTGCATTTTATTCTCTGATGCTGTATTTTTGTTTCCTTAGGCACCATATCAACAAATCATCTATGTTAAACAAATGAATAGGTGAATAGGAATGGGTTTAAGCATGTTTAAATGCTTTACTGAACTGAGGCCTTAATGGACAATAGTGTGTTTGGACAATACAATTGGCTGCAGCTTATTAATCCACTCAAGCAACCTTACAAACTATTGCCTTGTTTCTCACCATTGTCCAGACAGTCCCCTGCCATATAAATGGTACTTCCAGGGATGATGATAAACCAGTAATGACCACTTTGTTCTCTATGCTACCTTTCATGTCTGTCTTGTTCCCTTTAAAGGGTGAAATGGGCAAAAAAGGATATGGTGTGGTTATTGTAACAGAAAAACCTTATTGAATTAAGTTTAAGTATCTCTGGGGGACCATTGTATTAAATGCAAAGTTTAGCTATTATTGTTGTCCTGCATTGTATGTAATCTCTCTAGGGGAAGATGTGGTGTGAGGCCTTGAGGATCAAAGGATCCTATCGAACAAAGCCCCAGACCAAAATGGTGTTGGTGAGGATTTCCTGGGGAATGCCTAGAAGGATGTCAATGCAAACGCCCCATCTGTAGCTATGAAAAAGCTCTGCTTTTTGAAGCTATGCCCTGAGAAGAGGGTCTTTGTCTACTAATTACCTGTTACATGAGGCCAAGATCAAAGGCCCAAGCTGTTTAAAGGAAAGGCTGAACTATTCATGGTGGTTCTTGTTCTGAATCTGAAACCATTATGATTTTGTAATCATGGACAAAACTCAGGACTGACACCCACCAGAACCCAAGGTTGGAGTTGGGGTGATCTCTGATAAGCTTTTTAACAACTGTGTAGGTTCTTTTGTTTGTTTTTAATGTGTATTCTCTATAATGCCTTCGCCATAAGAATAAATGTGCTTACTTATAAAGAACTGTGTGGTAACTGCAGAAGTTGCACTGTGCAGAAGATCTGGAGAGGAAGCAAAGTGAAGACACTGGCCTGTGTAAGCTGTCTGGGGATAACACGGTGTAGGCAGGGAACTGTACAGCCTGGAAAACCCCCCCTCAGGAGGGAGGGAGACTTAAGGCTACATGGGTCTGAACAGGTGCTACCATCAGTCAGGAGTGCTTAAGCAGGTCTAGCTTAAACAAAGGCATGCGTGTTTACCTCAATGTACATATAAATAGTAAACACGGTCCTTGAGACAGCAAGAGAGAGACAAGGCAAATCTGCATTTCGGCATACACGGGAGAAGAAAGAGCATGGGGGCGCCTTTACCCCCAGACTTGATGTTGTCACTTTTACAGTTTGAATAAACTTTGCTTTAAGGGGTAATCCTCCGAAGAATCCACTTCAAAGAGGAACTGGGCTACAGAAGTGAGCAGCAAAAGCACCCCAATCTCTCTCTTGATCTTTCACCTAAGAAGACAAAGGAACCAGCCCTTTGGATATTAGGGGCAGACTCCGACTTGAGATTTAGGTCAGCTATGTTGCTGGGACCATGTGGTAAAGATTTTACCTTGAGCCAAGCCTAGTTAAATCGTAGCTACTAAAATGAGTTTTATCTTTATTTCTCTTGTAACCATTTTTTACTGGAATACCTTGTACTTGCATTCACTTAAAACCTATCTATTTGCAGTTAAATGAATTTGTTTTATTCTTTAATCAAAACGAATCCAGTGCTGTGGTTAAACTAAACTCTTTGGGTAACTCCAGTTAGAGTACCAAACTGTTGGATATTTGCCCCTGTAAGGGGCAATGGATCTATACTGTCTGAACTGGGAAGGGCTGGACAGTGCAGAACACATGTGTTGGGGGAAAATTCGGGACTGGGAGTGTGCTGGGGTCACCCTGCATGTAGTAACCAAGGCTGCTGGAAGCCAGAGTGGGGCTGGTGTGTTACTGACAGGCCGCTGTGGTCAGTTGCTGGACTGGTACTGCAACTATACACAGATACTCAGGGTGTGATCAGCATGCTGTTCGTGAGGGGCTTGAGTGGAGAGAAATATCAGCAAAGCATTGTGAGGCACCCAAGTTTGCAGGGCAGGTGGTGACACAACCCATCATGAGTCTGGATTGCACCCTGAAATGTGATAGTGCCCTCGAGGGACCACAGTGGAGGATACAGGTACAGTTGCCCTGAAACTGAGAGTTGTTATACAGGACTGGGACTTGAAAGACCTGGGTTCTTTCTGTTAGCTCTGTCACTAGACTTGTATATATGAATACTTAGGTCATGGCAAGTTGGGGTGTAAAATGTACCCTGCACTAGCCTGCTGTGCACCAGGTGTCCATGTGGACCCTGCTGCCACACACCAAAGGTTCCATAGTTTGCTTGTTTCCTATTTCTAAGTGGGATAGATCAAAGCACATTACAGAACTTTTGGTGTGTGGCAGCCAAGTCCATGCTTATTTTTGTGTTTCCTTAAGCACTATATCCTAGGACACTTTTTTTTTTGGCTGATACAGACTAACACAGCTACCACTCTGAAACAGGCAGGATAGAGATCAGTGGCTCCATGTCTAGTTGGTAGCCAGTATCAAGCGGAGTACCCCAAGGATCGGTCCTGGGGCTGGTTTGGTTCACTATCTTCATTAACGATCTGGAGGATGGCGTGGATTGTACCCTCTGCAAGTTTGCAGATGACCCTAAACTGGGAGGAGTGGTAGATACGCTGGAAGGAAGGGATAGGATACAGAGGGACCTAGACAAATTAGAGGATTGGGCCAAAAGAAATCTGATGAGGTTCAACAAGGACAAGTCCTGCACTTAGGACGGAAGAATCCCATGCACAGCTACAGACTAGGGACCGAACGGCTTGGCAGCAGTTCTGCAGAAAAGGACCTTGGGCTTACAGTGGACGAGAAGCTCGATATGAGTCAACAATGTGCCCTTGTTGCCAAGAAGGCTAACAACATTCTGGGCTGTATAAGTAGGAGCATTGCCAGCAGATCCAGGGACGTGATCAGTCCCCTTTATTTGGTACTGGTGAGGCCATATCTGGAGTACTGTGTCCAGTTTTGGACCCCCCACACTAAAAGAAGGATGTGGAAAAATTGGAAAGAGTCCAGCAAAGGGCAACAAAAATGATTAGGGGGCTGGAGCACATGACTTATGAGGAGAGGCTGAGGGAACTGGGATTGTTTAGTCTGCGGAAGAGAAGAATGAGGGGGGATTTGATAGCTGCTTTCTACTACCTGAAGGGGGGGTTCCAAAAAGGATGGATCGAGGCTGTTCTCAGTGGTACCAGATAACAGAACGAGGAGTAATGGTCTCAAGTTGCAGTGGGGGAGTTTAGGTTGGATATTATGAAAAAAAATTTCACTAGGAGGGTGGTGAAGCACTGGAATGGGTTACCTAGGGAGGTGATAGAATCTCCTTCCTTAGAAGTTTTCAAGGTCAGGCTTGACAAAACCCTGGCTGGGATGATTTAGTTGGAGATTGGTTCTGCTTTGAGCAGGGGGTTGGACTAGATGACCTCCTGAGGTCCCTTCCCACCTGATATTCTGTGATAGTGCTTCCCCCCACCACACACATACAAGGAAAGGTGACCTTCCTTACTTAATCCAATGCTGTGCACATTCTTCAGTGTGAAGGCTAAAACTAAAGGTCCAGGGACCACAATCAGTGCTTTTGGGAACATTTCAAAGGGAACAGAAACCACCCCCCAAGTCTCCCTGCTTGAGTGTCTCTGGTATGGGAAAATCCCCAGTGGGTTTTGAACCAGTGTAACTGTCTCCTTTGCCTCCCTTAGGGTGAACAGATCTCCTGATTGTATAGGGAGAGTCCTGATATTCGGGGCTTTTTTTTATATTGGCCCCTAATAGTCCACACCCCCTGTCCTGATTGTTCGTACTTTCTATCTGGTCACTTTCTATCTGAGTGGAGAGGCAGTGGCTGGAACATGCTTTTCTTGCTTAAAGTTTTGAAAATTCAGTCACTAGTTCTTTTAGATCCAGTTTTCCAGCTATTTCATGCTCTGATATTGAGGCAAGTCCAACAAGCCTCTCTTGCACCATTGCTGAATGCAGGTATGTTTTTATCAATTTTAACTTGGAGAAGCTACGTTCCCCACTAGCTACGGAAATTGGCAAAGTTAAAAGAAATGCGTTGAGCTATAAAAATGTTTAGAAAACTGTCAGAGTTTATTTTCACAAACAAACTTCATGACCACTTCAGGAGTGGAATGTTGAAGTCATCTTGAAAAAGCCTGAAGCTCACTACACAAATCTGTAGCATCAATGCCTTTTGAATTTTCATGAGTCAGTGCCGACTCCAGTTTTATACAAAATTCTCTTATCTGTTTTGCTGTTTTCTTTTGCAAGCTGTGGATATCAAATAAAAAGCCAAATACTGACTCTAGCTGCTGCATCTGTTGAAATCTTTCGTCAGCCAAGTGAATAGCTGTATCAAGGACTGCGAAGTAGAAATTCACTTTGAACCTTTGTTTTGGTTTCTGAATGGGTGTATCTCGTCCTTCATATGAAAACTGCTGTTTCTTTTGCTGAATGCGAACTCGCTCTGGTTCAAATTCTGTCGGAAAATCTATTTCTTCAGCAAGCTCGAGAGAATCTACCAGTGTTCTTTCAAACCCTTCATCGCTTCTGAATTCCTCCAGAATATTTTTAGTTTGCTGCAGTTTTTGAATAGCAGAATGTATGTTCAAGTTCTTTTCGTGAAGCTGCTTACTTTTGAGGTTAATCTCGAAAAGGATGATGTACCACTAAATGAGCGTAGTCACAAATTTGAACTTGGAAAGGCCATTTGCAAGAGCTTCTGCATCTGAACGTGCCGTATTGCCAGATCCAGTAAAGGTAGTATCAGAAATTTCAATTAGGGCATCATAAATGTTTCCAACTTCATAGTGAAGAGGCTTCAAAGCATCAGTGCGACTCTCCCATCTTGTCTAAGTGGTTTCACAGTTAGAGAATTCAAATGGTGAGTCAGAATCTCCCAGCAGCGTGTTGAGCCTGAGAAAAATGCACAAACACGTTGCACCAGGTCAAAGAAACTGCTTGCCTCCAAACAGCATCTAGCCGCGTCATTGACAACCAAATTTAGAGAATGCACGCTGTAAGGAATGAAGAAGGCCCTAGGATTGATTTCCATCATTCTCCTTTGCGCACCATTGTCTTTACCCTTCATATTACTCCCATTATCATAGCCTTGGCCATGTAAGTTTTCAACAGATAACATTGTTTCAAGCTCTTGTAAAATAGTTTGTCATAAATGCTCCAGTCTCCTTCAGTGGTATGAAACCCAAAAAATGTTCCTTTATGAGCACTTCAACATTATCTTCTTCTGCAGACTTTTCCATATCCACAAAATGAATGATCATCATCATTTGTTCAGTATGACTCACATCTGGTGTACAATCCAGTATTATTGAAAAGTGTTTTGCGTAATGGGCAGCTTCTACAATTTTTCTTTTTAATGGCATTTGCTAGGATTTGAATCAGTTCATTCTGCATATTTTTTCCTAAGTAATGAACCTGTTTCATGATCAGTTATTTTACATAGATGCTCCTTCATGACTGGATCAAACAAAGGTAGGTATTCAACAAATTTTAAAAAGTTTCCATTACCTGGAGTTTATAATTTTTCATTTCTGCCGTGGAATGCTAAATTTTGCCCACCAAGAACTCACTAAAGCAATCAGATGCTCTAATATTTGTTGACAATATTCTTCTTTTTCCTTGATCACACGTACATTTTCTTCGATAGTTTTTTCCTTTTTTCAATTCAAGTTCTTTCCAATTTTGAAAACATTCCAAATGTTCTGTACTACTTTCAAGTGAAGAGAGAAGATATGTTTTTCCAGTCCTTCGAACCATTTTCAGTCAGTGATGTACCAGTTGCTTGATTTCTAAACAACTTGCAGCAAAAGCAAAACACAAAGTCCTTTGACACTGAATATTGTAATCAGTTTCGATGACTTTCTTCCCCATTAATGAGTTTCCTCTTGTAATGCTGAGCAGAGAATTTTTCTTTTATTTCCATCCTTAGCGAAGGGACATTCATGAACTTGTTCGGGTCTATGTTCCACGGGAATTTGCTGCACGCTGTCATCACATCTGGGCCATGAAGCTGGGTCCCCATACTGTAACTTGTTTTTAACTTCCTAATCTTTTCTTCCTTCTACTTCATTTACTTCAATTTCTGCATGTGTCTCTGAAGGTGAATAAATTTTCTCCACTTCCATATCAGTATGATGCTGTGAGCTGCTTCATCTAGTAGTAAGTTTCCATCATCTTGAGTTTCCAAACTGCTTTTTTGTGGATGTGAGCTGCCCTCATCTCGAAGTAATATATCTTCATCTTGATGTTCCAAACCGCTTCCATGCGGACAGGAGCTAACCTCCTCTCCAAGTAAAATTCCTTCATCTGGATGCCTTGAACTGCTTCAACCTTTATTTGGATTAAAGACAAGATATTTCAGGAAGGATCTCTGCTGTTTTGCTTGGTCCTTTTCCTTCTCAGCCTTTCCTTTTATGATACTCTGCTCCAGAGGGTTTTCTTTTTCCTTTTTCTGCCATGGGGCATTTAAATATTATGTACTAACTGTGCTCCTGACTGCAAGCATTATAGCATTAAGGATGGCTGACACACCACATGCTTGGCGATTTAAACCACATTGCAGCCATCCCAACACGTCTTTTCACTGCTTAAAGGTTCGATGATTAGTAACATACATTCACTTACCTATTAAAGCAGTTAGTTACAGCATTTACATGGAACAAAATGACCATTTTTGATGTTATAACCTGAAACCAGTTGTTTGGAAAGTAATCCCCTTCCTCATGGTTATCCGCTTGGAGTCTGACGTCATCACTTTTGTAGTCTATTAAGCGTTAACACTGTTACTTTTCTTTTATGGACCTTAGATATGAACCAGTTATAAAAAAGAAAAGTTCATAATTATACAGCCAGATAATAACGCAAAGGTTTAATAACGCTTAAAGATATTCACATTTTGGATTTATAATGCTTAAAAACACTATTCTTTCTTCTTTGCACCAAGAAACACAATTTTCCACAGTATTCACTCAATTCTTAACCATTTATCTGTGACGTGTGTTAAAAAAACTGTTTGACGTGTACCAACTTGTGATATCTCTGCTCTACATGAATTTCTGGCTATGCGACCTTGATGTATATTCGAGTTAGGTGTCACCACCATTGCCGCTCTTGCTGCTGGTGGATGTTTCAGTGTGGCTGAGTTAGTGCTTACTAAAATTGCAGAGTGGGTCATCTTGACCCTACGTCGCAAATTTAATTTTTTTTTGCTAAAATTTATTTTTGCAGTAAATAAAAGATTTGACATATTAATAAATTCTCAGAAATGTAGAGATGAATTATATTTCATATTCCCTCCGTACATGCATGGGAATAGAAATAATATCTTCATTATTTTATTTGTATTTTTTTCATTTTTATTTGATTTTTTTCCCTTGAATTTGGCGCCCCATTTAACTTGGCACCCTAGGCGACTGCCTAGTTCGCGTATATGGACGGGCCACTCCAAGTGAGGTCACTGACTGTAAGAGGGGAGACATAGGAGTCGGGATGCAAGTCTTGGCAGGTGAAGAAAGAAACTGGTTTGTTCAATATATTTTTATAATTTTGAAGTAATTTTTTTATCCTACTCAGAAATCGTGCCTGCAAGTTTTGTGTGAGCACAAAAAGGAAGGATGGCTTTGTGGTGGCACAAGGCTGGGTGAACTGGATTCTAATGGGAGCTGGTTGGAAATTTTCCAATTAAACATTTTTTTCATCAGAAGGAAAACATGTCATGGGAATGTACCAGATTTGACTAAATTTTCATCAGGGAAAGTTTCTCAGCTCACTTGCTCCAGAAATTCCATCCTTGATCTATCTCAGAATAGCCCAGCAGTTAAGCACCCACCCCCAAAATATGGGTGTCCCAGGTAAGTCTCTGCTCTGTCTCATACAGACAAAAGAACTGAACCTCAGTCTCCCAAACCCTACTGGAATGTCCAAGCCAGCAGGCTGTTGGTTATTCTGTTGTGAGTCTCCTTGTTTCTCCTTTGGGAGCCGTTTCTGTCTGTATTTTTTTTTAAATCTCAAAAATTTTCATGGGGCAGGAAAACTGTTTCCCACCCATCACTAGTTCAAATGTTTGTAAAGGGTTCTGAGAGGCTTAGGTCAAATATACTAGAGAAGTACAAAGTATAACTATTAGGTCACATAGATGTCTGTTTACTCCCCTTTTAATGCACATGTGCAAAAGCTGAGGCTGACTTTTTGGAGTCAAGCCAAATTTTGAACCAAACTTAAATCTACCCTTGGGCTGGAGAGCCCTAGACTTAAATTAACACTTACTAAAGATGAGCCCCAACTGGGCTCCAATCAAGACTTCCAATACAGAAGGTGGCAGAAGCTGCAGGGAGGGAGGGTGTGTTTGAGAGGAGTAGCTGAGACTGCCAGAGGTCTGGTAGTAGGCTAGGGTAAGTGTTCTCAATCTTTTTCCTTCTGAGGGCCCCCCAGCATGCTATAAAAACTCCACGGCCCATCAGTGCCACAAGAGTTTTTCTGCATATAAAAGCCAGGTTCAGCATTAGGGTGTAGCAAGCTAGGCAATTGCCTGGGGCACCACACCACAGGGGTCCCCGTAAAGCTAAGTTGCTCAGGCTTTGGCTTCAGCCCCAGGGACTTTTGAGCTCTGTTTTTGACACTCTGTTGCCAGCCTGGTGAAGAGTGAATTAAAGGACTTTGGAGTGGAAACTTCATAAGAACGGCCATACTGGTTCAGACCAAAGGTTCATCTAGCTCAGTATCCTGTCTTCTGAGAGTGGCCAATGCCAGGTGCCCCAGAGGGAACGAACTGAAGAGGTAATCATCAAGTAATACATCCCCTGTCGCCTATTCCCAGCAAAGCATCGTGATTGTTTACAGGGGCCCTGATGAATTGAAAATAAGAGTTGGGTGATAGCCATGCTACTAAAACATGTATTCAGATAATTATTTGGGATCTTAACTAGCCTTTTTTAATGGTTGGCTTATTTTTATAAAGCTTTTTAGTTCAGTTTTGATAGCCCAAAGAGGAGATCTCTATCTTGCTCTGAAGTGTTGAGTTATGGAACACTGAGAGCCTTCCCCTGCTTCTGCCCAAATGGGTTTGATCTACAACCAGCTTCCTTCAATTTTAATTCATAGTTCCAGTTTATATACTTTTCTCTCCTCTTACAAGCTGAGATCCATGATTAAAGGCTGAGACCAGAGCCTTCTGAGGAATGGAGCTAGCAAGGTAAATACAATAATAGATTGTATTTCAGCCTAGTTGACTTTATTCCATCTCTGGGTTTCATTCATAAATGAATTACAATAGAGTGATTGTAAGGAGCCAAAGCTGTTAGAAACAAAGTTTGGTGTGCTTTTGTTGTTTTTTTCCCCAGCCCAATGTGTATATTCTCACATAGGTTCAGTCTGGGTGGAGAATGACAGTGCATTTATCATTAGCTATTCTCATTTACCCAACTTTCCATGCAAAGCTGATGAATGAGTGAGCACCGCTTAGGGTCATAGAATCATACAGTTGGAAGAGACCTCAGGAGGTTATCCCCTGCTCATAGTCACTCATTGGCCCATCCCACATTGGGGGCTATGCTTACTGCAAGTATTTTTGCTTAGTCCCAGATTGTTTTCTGCTGGCAATTGTAGAGTGACTCCCTATGAGCCATCTGGTAGATTTTTCTTTTGAAACAATGTTACTGAATAAAATGAATGATTATTCCCCAATTAAGATGCCCAGTAGCATGTATGTGAAATATCATATACCTCCTATGCTAGACACTCCTTCAAATTAGAGGCATTGTTACCAAGGTGTTGGGTTCCAAAAGAAAGCAATGAAGGTTGTGACATCTGTTGTATTAATTTAGGTGGAATATATAGGTGTAAAGAGTCAAAGGTGTTTATATAATTTAGTTACTATTTAACATTAAACCGGTTTTACCCAAGGTTCGGGGTTTGGTATACAGAAACTTCAGCCTGCTTGGAACCATGGTGAACACACGTACAAGTTTGTTGGTTTTTAAAAAACCTTTATTAAAAATACAAAGAGAAGCCAGAGTGGGGAGAGTTTAAAGCTTTTGAAATATAAACTATTAAATAAAGCTCGTATTTTAACCATATCTATTAACTGCAGAGTTTTTAAAGGGCGGGGGGAAGGACACTTAGAATTTTTTTTACAACCTGACTTCTGGAATAACACAGGCACAACACACGGTTTACTTTAAGATCTGGCAAACTTGTACCAGCTTTGGGCAGTTTAGGGCATTGCATTCAGTTGCATTTTGTCTAGAGGCTTATAGCAGTGTTGCAAAATATGCAGCTTTGACCATCTAAACCAGTTTTTATTAGACCAAAGGAAAAAGGACAGCGAAAGAAAAGAGACAATATAAGGTAGGGAAGGAAAAGGGCACATGGGGGACAGTGGGGAGATGATCAGGATTTAGCCAGAGTTGTTGGAGGTGGCGATGTTACTTGGCTTCTTTTTTTGGCCCAGTTTCATTAGGACACTTTTTAAGATTTTAATGAAGGAAGGTCTAGGGTTTTAGGAGATAGTGGAGGTGGCAGCCATGATGGTGAAGCTTGCTTGGTTTCTTTTTTAGTTAGCCAGTGTTGCGGTTGCCTTTGTGGTGGTTTATGTATTTAAGAACCCCAAAAGGGAGCGATGGGTGGAATAGTTTCTTATTTTATTTATCAATAGGTCTAATTTCTAATACACCAATTTTGGTTTATTGATTTTTGGTCTTCTACTGTTTACCAGACATAATTTTGTCATAGTCCTTGAACTCTATTAGTAGGCCTTCTTGTTTGCATGAATTTGGGCTGAGAGTGCTACATTTTTTCCATTAACATTTATTATAGATTATTGTGACACTTTATGAACTTTCACTTTTTACACTTGGGCTTTTACTTAGGGTAATAATTGGGCCAACAAATGTACAACATAATATTTTGATTAACCAGTTCCACACAGGATCAGATATTTGTTCATAAAATTATAATTATAAACAAATTTAGTTTAGTTCAAGCACATAGAAAAAGAGAGCTTCTTTATTTTAAGGTTTGTAAATTTCTTATTTGCAAATTTTGTTAGGTAGATGTTTTCTAGATGTTAACAAAGGTAAGGACTTTATTTGCAGCTAAAACAAAACTTAACTCTTTTTATATTGGTAAGATGTTTAAAACAAACCAACTTTTATTGCTTTTTTGGCTGTATACCCAGAATGGGTAGAGAGGGAAGAAACTTTCCCTCTTTTTGCTGCTTTTACATTTATAATTACATATTTACACAACCATGGAAATTTTATGCTCTTGTGGTTAAATTTTCTTTCTTCTAGAAAAAACTTTAGCCTTGATGGCTTTTTTTTTTACCCAGGTGGGTTGCAGTCTTTAAAAAGAAGCAACAAATTCATGTGTGGTTTTTCTTGGAATCATTTTTTGCATTTATGAGCTCTTTGCAACATCCAAAGGTGGTAAAAAATGTGCAGGCATTTATGACAGACCCTGGCCACCTGTTTCATCATCACTATTTGTGAGGATAACATGGCTGCTGTTGTAACTTAGCCCATTATGCAAAAAGAAAAGGAGTACTTGTGGCACCTTAGAGACTAACCAATTTATTTGAGCATGAGCTTTCGTGAGCTACAGCTCACTTCATCGGATGCATGCCGTGGAAACTGCAGCAGACTTTATTTATACACCGAGAATATGAAAAAATACCTCCTCCCACCCCACTGTCCTGCTGGTAATAGCTTATCTAAAGTGATCATCAGGTGGGCCATTTCCAGCACAAATCCAGGTTTTCTCACCCTCCACCCCCCCACACAAATTCACTCTCCTGCTGGTGATAGCCCATCCAAAGTGACAACTCTTTACACAATGTGCATGATAATAAAGTTGGGCCATTTCCTGCACAAATCCAGGTTCTCTCACCCCCCTCCCAAAAACCACACACACAAACTCACTATCCTGCTGGTAATAGCTCATCCAAAGTGACCATTCTCCCTACAATGTGCATAATTAAGGTGGACCATTTCCAGCACAAATCCAGGTTTTCTCACATCCCCCCCACCCCCATACACACACAAACTCACTCTCCTGCTGGTAATAGCTCATCCAAACTGACCACTCTCCAAGTTTAAATCCAAGTTAAACCAGAACATCTGGGGGGGGGGGGATAGGAAAAAACAAGAGGAAACAGGCTACCTTGCATAATGACTTAGCCACTCCCAGTCTCTATTTAAGCCTAAATTAATAGTATCCAATTTGCAAATGAATTCCAATTCAGCAGTTTCTCGCTGGAGTCTGGATTTGAAGTTTTTTTGTTTTAAGATAGCGACCTTCATGTCTGTGATTGTGTGACCAGAGAGATTGAAGTGTTCTCCGACTGGTTTATGAATGTTATAATTCTTGACATCTGATTTGTGTCCATTTATTCTTTTACGTAGAGACTGTCCAGTTTGACCAATGTACATGGCAGAGGGGCATTGCTGGCACATGATGGCATATATCACATTGGTGGATGTGCAGGTATACGAGCCTCTGATAGTGTGGCTGATGTTATTAGGCCCTGTGATGGTGTCCCCTGAATAGATATGTGGGCACAATTGGCAACGGGCTTTGTTGCAAGGATAAGTTCCTGGGTTAGTGGTTCTGTTGTGTGGTATGTGGTTGTTGGTGAGTATTTGCTTCAGGTTGCGGGGCTGTCTGTAGGCAAGGACTGGCCTATCTCCCAAGATTTGTGAGAGTGTTGGGTCATCCTTTAGGATAGGTTGTAGATCCTTAATAATGCGTTGGAGGGGTTTTAGTTGGGGGCTGAAGGTGACGGCTAGTGGCGTTCTGTTATTTTCTTTGTTAGGCCTGTCCTGTAGTAGGTAACTTCTGGGAACTCTTCTGGCTCTATCAATCTGTTTCTTTACTTCTGCAGGTGGGTATTGTAGTTGTAAGAAAGCTTGACAGAGATCTTGTAGGTGTTTGTTTAGCCCATTATGTGGATTTAACCTGCAACACTAGCATCATGCTGTCTTATAGGCACAAAACAACTGTAACAAAAATCAACATTAAAAACAGGAGAAAATTGCAAAAGCAAAATAATAAGGGGACAAAACTGGGAAAAAAAACCCCACCAACACCAATTTTGGAATGTTTGATGCAACAGCGCTTGTCTTAAAATTTCATTTGTAGTTAATGCAGTGGCAACCCTGAATTAAGATGGTGTTTTGTTAACAAGCAGAGTATGGGGGTGGGATTAGCATGATGATACTAACACAAACTTCTACTAAAGTAATTTAACCTTTAACAATGTAAGAGACTTTATTTTTGCAGCTTTTTAAAATGCCTTTGTTACATTAAACTTTTAAAGGTTTAATGTATTTACAAAAACTACAAAACCTAAAATAAACAAAAGAAAAAGAACAAAACAAAGTGTTTGTTTTTAAATTAGTATAAAAAATTGACCTTTTTTCTAAACAAAATTAACAGTTTACTCTTTTTATGCTTTTTTTTAAAAGCGTAACATATTTAAGAGCTTTTTAAACCCTTTGAAAATAATTGTTTGCCAAAGTGCCAGCTTTTGAGTACGTGTTAACCATTTAGGCCCATCAGGGACACCAAAAATGTTCTTCTGAATTAGATGGAATATATGGGCCCCAAAAGTTAGAAGTGTTAGCATAATCCAGTTACTGTTTAACATTAAATGGTTTTAAACAAGGTTCAGGGTTTGGTACCTGAGCCTGCCTAGTACCATGGCAAACACACCATTAACCTTTTTTAACCTTTTTATTAAAGTTAAAGAAAGGAAAGGTGGGGAATCGGGAGGGAGGAGGGGAGGAATATTAAAGCATTTGAAATGTAAAGTATCCAGTAGGATTTTGTTGTATTGCTTGTTCCCTTTCCCTTAACTGCTGTAGAGTTTTTAAATAAAAACATCTTTGTTTGACAGTTTTTTAAATCAGTGGTTCTCAACCAGGGATCTGGGGCCCCTTGGGGGTCCGCGAGCAGGTTTCAGGGGGTCCTCCAAGCATGGTCAGCATTAGACTCACTGGGGCCCAGAATGACATTCTTACATTGAACAGCCCACCGCATGGGGCTGAAGCCCCGGGGCCCTGAGCCCTGTCATCTGGGGCTGAAGCCAAAGCCTGAGCAATGCAGCTTTGCAGGGCATGGGCCCCAGGCAGTTGCCCTGCTTGCTACCCCCTAATGCTGGTCCCGGCTTTTATATGCAGAAAACCAGTTATTGTGGCACAAGTGGGCTGTGGAGGTTTTTATAGCCTGTTGGGTGGCTGAGGTAATAGCTTTTATTGGACCAACTTCTGTGTAGCTCGAAAGCTTGTCTGTCAGCAACAGAAGTTGTCCAGTAAAAGAGATTACCTTACCTACCTTGTGTTTCTAATATTCTGGGACCAACACAGCTACAACACCACAAACAATCTTTTAGGTGGTAATAACAGTCCTTTGGGGTGGGGGAAATAAGTTAGTTGAGTTGGGCTGGTGTGGTTGCTGCTGCTGTTTTAAAAAATATAATTAAGAGCCAGACAAACAGCTAAGGGGGGGAGAGAAGAATAGCAAAGATAGCAAATGCAGCTTCTTCTCTGATGTTGAATCTCATTTGCAACTTCACTGTTGGAAAAACACAGGCCGAACACATGAGATCTGGCACTTATCAGCCACTTTGAGATCTGGCAAACTTGTATCAACATCCGGCTGTTTAATGCACTGCATATGGATGCCTTTCTGGTTACAGGATTGCAGCAGTGTTTCAAAATATGCAGTCTTGGCTGGCCAAGCCAGACTTTTTCTTTAAACAAATGGAAAAAAGAAAGAGAAGACATAAGGAAGAGGACATGAGAGGTAGGTGGATGGGCCCAGGTGAAGAGGGGACACACAGTCTCATATCCCGGGTGGTGTATAGGATTCAACTAGAGGTGGTGGTGTCATCTGGCTCCCTCTCTGGGCTAGTCTGGTCAGAACATCTCTTATTATCAGGATGAAGGTCTGGGGTCCCAGGAGTTGGTAAAGCTTGCTTCTTTGACTTTTTTTCTTTTAGTTTAGCTAGCATCATGGTATCCTTCTCTTGTTTTGGGGGCAGGGGGGTCCCCAAAGTTTTTAAGAACCCCAAAAGGGAGTAAGGGGGTGAATAGTTCATTCTCATTATTTTGTCCACCAATAGGTCTAATTTTTGAGACACCAATTTTGTTTTAGTTTTAGTTTACCAAGCATAATTTTAACACAGGCCTTGAATTACATTAGTAGGCCGCCTTGTTTGTACAAATGTAGCGGTTTTGGGGGAGAAGCAGGGGTGTTACAACTTTTTCTATTAACTCTATGGTAGGTTATTGACCTTACAATTAGGCTTAATTCAGAGCCCCAATTATCTCAACACCTCTTGTGGTATAGCACACAGATTTTTACAGAAGAACAAGTGTATGACATGCTTCTCATCTCACTGGCTCGCATACTAGGTGTCACTAAGAGCTCCAACTCCTTTCCACGTATTGGATTAGCCATTTCATTTCTGTTGCATTCTTTTAGCCATTGTGGTGATAAATAATTAACAGGGAACTGAACTCATTTTGATAATCTCTCTGAACAAATCAAGATCATCCCACATCCAGATAATGTTCTAGAATCCTTAAATGTGCTTGGGTTCCTTTATATTAAGAAATGTGTGTTAAAGAATATGATTCCAGCCAGTTCCCTGGGGACTGCAGACTGAATACATTCATGTAGTATGGAATTATTAACTAACTGTATTGCAGAAATCCCTACAAACGCTGTGAGGCTCGATACTGCAAACAGAAGAAAAAGATTAGTCTCAGACAAGAGACAATAGGCGGATACAGACATACATGGGGGGAGCACAAGGAAACAACAAGACAACATTGGTCAACATGCTAGGCAGTGGTCTCAGCACACCTAGCCATTGTCACAATTTTTGTAGGAATAACATGCAGTCTTCAAGTATTCAATTTTCAGATGGCAGGAATTTATGAAATAGTCACTGTTCTCATAATTCCCCTTTTAGAGCTCCACTCAAAACAGACTAAAGATACTTGCTAGACCTATTCTACTCTGATGTGCACCTCAATGTGCCAGACATCAGCCCAGGTTCACCTGATACTGCACTTCTTTCACTCAAAAGGTTCTTGAGCTTTAGTGGATCTTTCATTGAACATTGTCTGCAGTGTTGTAGCCATGTTGGTCCCAGACAAGGTGGGTAAGGTAATACCTCCAGAGCCAAGTGGGTTGGGGAAGGTTAGGTAATATATTTTATTGGACCAACTTCTGTTGGCTTTGACTGGACCAGCTTCCGTTGGTGAAAGATGCCCATCACCTCATCCACTTTAGCTCTCTAAGTGAACATATTGTGAGTTTCTAGATTGTACCCTATAATGAAGCCATGCTAGTTTCACTTGGATTGAGATTTTGTTGCAAACATTTTGCTCTGCTCTATGTACCAAGTGCAAAGCATACAATGCATTGGGCTTCCATGGAAAAGTCTGAGGTCTGAAACTCCATGTCTCTCGCACATATAGATTTCTGTTCCTAAACATCTACTCCATATTACATATTAGATCCTAACAGTTCTCACTGACTTCAGTGGGAGCAGGATTGGGTTCTAGGAGCTGATTCTTCCATCTCCATCCCCAGAAATTGGACTGAGATCACTGAGATCACTACAGTTATTTCACAGAGGCTAGCAAACAGTTGTAAAATGCTCAGAATCTGACACTGCAATTCCAGCCCCGGAGGAGGTTAGAGCAGCTATCTGAACTGGCAGTTGTCCCCATGGGCTCATCCATCAGCTGGGGATTGGACCGCATCAGCCTTCCAACTGTGCCCCTCCTGGCTTTGATATGTCCCTTTGCTGGGGCCAGAGCTAGGGGAAAGGAGATGGTAGGAACTGGCTGTGGTGGGGGGTGGTTTCTGGGTCAGATGAGAGATCTTGCCATTGGGGGAATTCTTAGCTGGACATGGACAGATATAGCTTAATCATAGAGGTAGAGGGCCAGATATTCTTCCAACACTGTATACAGGCTATCCCTTTTCTAAGGAAAAACAAAATACTCAGGGAATGTGTCCTTTGGCAAAGTAACTGGCTGAAAAGAGGACAACTTGTCAAGCTGAATTTGGCATCAGAATAAAATAGACATTTTTCCAAGTACAGCAAAACATTTTTAAATGGTTTTTGAAGGGATGGTACTGGTGCATCAAAGTAAAGTAAACATTAAATTTTCAATTAAAATATCAGAAATATTCAATTTTTTTAAAAAAAGCTTCTTCAGATTTCAATTTCCATGAAAACTAGAGCTCCTGAAAGCTCTCTGGCCTGATTCTCACTAGACCTGGCATGAAATCTAACCCCAACAAAGTCAATAGTTACAACAACATAGAACTGATCTAATAGTGGTGAATCAGGTAGTATGCTGTTTTGTGAATACAGAGACACTGGACCCAACTTTGATCTTGCTCACTATGGTGTAAATCAGGAGTAAGTCATAGAAGACAATGTGGTGACACTGATGTAAATGCAGCATAACTGAGTCAGAATTAGGTTCTGTATTTTTAATAACCTTCACAAGTTAAGAGCACAGTGACCGCTGTAAAAGTAGTTTGGATTGGACTTTTGTGGGTGTGAAGGCTATTATGCTATCAAAGCTTGTACTAACTTTTTAGATTTTTTTTAATGGGGAAAAATATACTGTTTTTCAAAGATTCCCTGTAACTATAGAGACTGAGATGATGCTAGGCAAATTTTTTGGAATATAGAAAATGTTAATTAGATCCTTGCAATGCTCGTACAAGTTCTCTTGGAAAATGCAAATAGAAGAAAAGCTAATTAGAAGTTTCTCCCAAGTGCACCATGAGAGGAAATGACAGCTTTGGTAAAAGGCACTCAGTGACATGATATAAAGGAATGACCTCATTTCAGAAACCCAGAATAGAGATTGGACTTTAAATGGCAGCAATCTCCCAGGAGATTTGAGCTCTGAGCCTAGACACATAAGAATTTTTAGAAATACAAACTTTTGTAAAGGTGAAAGATTCAAAGAACACTTTTCTCACACAAGTTTCTGTGTGAGCAGACTTTTTAAAAATGAACTCTCTGTGCTCAGATCTACTTTTAAAAACTAAAAGCCCTTATTGTGGTTATTTGAGAACAAACCTTGTTTTCCGAGGTCCAACTTAAATGGAGATGCTTCTTAAGGGGGGACTCAGGAAAGAACTCCAGATATCTAGTCCGTGATAAATGTATACACATTTTACCTTTGGTGGAGATGCTGAAAAAATTCAATAGTATTTTTAAGCTGTTTAAAAAACCCAAGGGAAAAAAATCTAAAGCATCTATTATTTCCTGTCTCCTTCCACAGATAGGATGGACTTAAATCAGCCACCGAGCACTGCCCACCCCAAAACTCTGTAGAAGACCAGAAGTTTTGCTTTAATTTTCTTTCTAAAATTGAACTGGGCCAAAAATCAGTTTCAGGTGCAATTTTAGAGGAGAAACTTGGGCCTACTCTGGCTAAGAAATCCAACTTCTCAAGGTACTAGAAAGAAATCCTAATATTCTCCTTAGAAAACATAAGAAATGGTTGAGGATAACTACAGTAGCTTCTATGCATGGAAGGAGACAGCAAATAACTTGATTTTTTTTACCCTTTCTTCTTTTCTCTTTGTTTTCAAATAGTTTAAAACACTATTTCAAATTTTAGCAACTTCTCCAAAGGAAAAAGGTTTATAAACTTACCTGAGGCTAGAGTGTTTGGAACTGGATCAGATCCAGATCAGTTTTACATTGGAGTTCAAAGTTTGGATTTAAAGCGGGAATGTATTTATATTCATACCCACCATACAGCCCCTTTACACTTGCAAGAACACTGGGTAATTTTCCTAGTGTAGATGAGGCTAAAGAGTTAGGGAAAGGTGTCACATATGGAGGGCTTGCAGGATTGAGCCTGAATATACCACCAGTAGACAGTGGTCAAGTTAATAAAATAAAATTCACTCCATGAAGTATGTGGGCCTATTTGGCTTAGAATACTAGTGAAAGGTAAGTAAGTACTAGGCCCACCGGTACAACATACCTAAATTCTTTTCATTACTTTTGCTAACCAATCAGGCTGGTACCAGTTCAAAGGCACCTGTGCAGCTCTTTATACAGGGGAAGGACTGGTATCTTGTCTACCCAACGTACTATTGAACTCCTCTAAAACAATTTGACATCACTTCTCGCTTATTCTGGGAATAATGCCACTGGCCATTTACCTGTGTAAGTCTTGCCATCTCGAGGTTCATATGATGTGTGGTGCTGGTAAACAGCCTGGAACAGCCTCTATTCTGTACTGTGCCTGTTTTGTACCAGAAATTCTCCGCACCACCTCTGAGTAGCAATATGCCTTGATGGAGGAGAGCACTTACTATGAAACTAGAGTACTCTTGCGAGACTTGGCTGGCAATTGCATTATCGGCTACAGATCATTGCACAAAGACAGCATTTAAGTCCTGTTCCTAAAATTTGAATGTTGTTGTGCAAATGATCCAACTTAATTACTGTGATTAATGGGGGCTCTTTGCCACCCACATTGTGTACAATGGTCACAAAGGTAATGTAGCTATATATTTTTTTCTGCTCCATTCTCATGTCACATCCTATTCATATTATGCTTGAGGAGTAAAATTACATCTTCAGTGGATGTTCTCCATATTGATTGTATTTGATCACCATTATGCAAACTGGGTTACAATTCAGGATCCTCCCCCCTACAAATAGGTTCTGAAAATAAGTAGATAAAGCTGTGTATGTCTCTTTGCAACATTATATATTCTAGGTAGAGCTGGTAGTGCCACCTAAAGTTAAGGTTGCCTGACAATTCCCATTTTAAGATCATGTTTTCAGTTGCTTATAACTTTTGCCAAAGTTTAACCATTGTCTGAAACATTCCATGGCAGAAATTGACATAAATTGATTCTTCCCCCGCTATCCCATTTCTTGTCCTTTTGTGATACAAAGCAGAAATAAGACAGAGGTTCTAATTATTCTTATAGTTAAATTACTATTGTACATAGTTTGCCACAGTTCCTGTTATAATAGATGAACTAGTATTGTCTTATCTCCAGCTATTTCCCATCTCAGAGGAAGGAAAGAACCACCATTGGCAGAGTACTATAATGAGCAGAAAACCTTTTCCCATCCTGCAGACAATCATTTTATGCCTTGAAGCATGAGATTAGATTAACTTTTACTGTTCTTTTAACTTTCATAGATGCAATGATACTCAGTTTTGCCCAGAATGAAAGCCACCAAAAGTCACTGAATAGTAATTCAGAGGTTCACAGAGTGAAGTCCTGATGCTATGTTGCATAGTGAATGCCAGTTAAAATGAGGTGGGATCAGAGGCTAAAATATAGAAAGAACAAGTTAAAAATTACTCAGACAAGTTAGATGTTTTCAAGTCACTAGGGCCTTACAAAATACATCCTACATTACTCAGGGAGCTGATTGAGGCGATATCTGAGTCATTAGCAATTATCTTTGAAAAATCATGGAAGAGGGGAGAGATTCCAGAGGACTGGAAAATGGGCAAATATAGTGCCCATCTACAAAAAAGGAAATGATGACAACCAGGTAATTACAGACCAGTCACCTTAACGTCTGTACCTGGAAAGATAATAGAGCAAATAATTAAGCAATCAGTTTGCAAACACAGAGAAGATAAGGTGATAAATAACAGTCAGCATGGATTTGTCAAGAACAAATTGTGTCAAACCAACCTAATAACTTTATTTGACAGGGTAATAAGCCTTGGGGATAGGGAGAAGCAGTAGATGTGGTATATCTTGTCTTTAGTAAGGCTTTTGATACTGTCTCACATGAGCCTCTTATAAATGAACAAGGGAAATACAACCTCGATGGAGCTACTGCAAGGTGGGTGCATAACTGGTTGGAAAACTGTTCCCAGAGAGTAATCATCAGTGGTTCATAGTCAAGCTGGATGGGCATATTGAGTGGGGTCCCTCAGGGATCAGTTCTGGATCTGGTCCTGTTCAATATCTTCCTCAATGATTTAGATAATGGTATAGAGAGTACACTTATAAAGTTTGCGGACAATAACAAGCTGAGAGGGGTAGCAAGTGCTTTGAATGATCTGGACAAACTGGAGAAATGGTCTGAAGTAAATAGGATGAAATTCAATAAGGACAAATGCAAAGTACTCCACTTAGGAAGGAACAATCAGCTGCACACACGTAAAATGGGAAATGACTGCCTAGGAAGGAGTAGTGCGGAAAGGGATGTGGGGGTCATGGGGATAACAAGCTAAATATGAGTCAACAGTGTAACACTTGCAAAAAAGGCAACCATCATTCTGAGATGTGTTACAGTAGTGTTGTAAGCAAGACATGAGAAGTAATTCTTCTGCTCTACTCCACGCTGATTAGCCCTCAACTGGATGCGCTACATTTCAGGAGAGATGTGGACAAACTGGAGAAAATCCAGAGAAGACCAGCAAAATGATTAAAGGTGACCTATGAGAGAGACTTATAAAAATTGGGTTTGTTTAGTCTGGAGAAGAGAAGACTGAGAGGGGACATAGCAGTTTTCAAGTACATAAAAGGTTACAAGGAACTGAGGAAAATTTGTTCTTCTTAACCTCTCAGGCTAGGACAAGTAGCAATGGGCTTAAATTGCGGCAAGGAGAGTTTAGGTTGGATATAAGGAAAAACTTCCTAACTGTCAGGGTGGTTAAGCACTGGAATAAATTGCCTAGGGAGGTTGTGGAATCTCCACCATTGAAGATTTTGTAAGAGCAGGTTAGACAAACACCTGTCGGATGGTCTGGATAATACTTAGTCCTGCCATGAATGCAAGAGACTGAACTAGATGACCTCTTGAGGTCCCTTCCAGTCCTACGATTCTATGATTGTGACATTGATTTGTCGTATGTGGCCATCATGATATATGGCATTTCATAGTAATGTTTGAGTCATAGCAAGGCATCAGTACAAGGCTCTGATTACTCTGCAGCACTCCATGATGAGCAAGTCACCATCCATCCTCTTCTCTCAATCCTCGCAAATTGCTGGGAAGGGGGTGCTTTCTTTCTTTCTTTCTTGGCTGTTAGTAAGGGGAAAACATCTCTCTGGTCTCCACCATTTCTCCTCTTGACTACTGGCAGTATAGTACGTTTCTCCTCTCTTCCTTGCTGCTTTTTTGAAGATGCAGGAGAGGTCTTGGTGGCTTTAGTCTGTTAGCTCAGCACTCTTCTAATCAGTGCTCCACTTAATCTGCCTGAGAAGTGAGCAGCAGAGGGAAAGCAAGAGCTCTTGTGAAACATGTGTACTCTGAGAGCCATATGTGGTTTCCCAAAGAGGTTGAGTAGGTTTTTTTTATGGTCATTAAATGTCCCACTTCAGTATGGTTCAGTAACATCCTACTATATTGAAATTGCTGGTGTAGTACCTTTTTTATTTATATTGTGGCAATACACGGAGACCCCATCAGCACTGGAGGCCTGCTCTGTTAGACATTATACAGATGAATAAAACAATCCATGCCTTAAGTAGCTTACGATCTAAATATAAGACAAGACAAAACAATGGGTTTAACAAACAATAGTAGAGATAGGATAAGTGATACATTCATGTAATTATATTGAGATATCTAGTGTGGAAGTGGGTGAGTTTAATGTTTGGCTCTGAGCAAAGAGTTGGGTAGGGCCTGTTTGGGTGGCAATGGGGCCATCCTTCACCTGTGCCCCATTAATTATAGTCTAGGTAGGGTTATTTCAGAGAAGCAAATACTGAATTAAGTTAGACTGGCTGCAACAATGTAATCACTGCAAAGAGAAAGTTTGATAGTAAAGCATTATGGATAACACACTGCAGATGGCTGTAAGGACAGAACTATTTTCTTAGCCTATAAAGTACTGGAAAATGCCTGCTAAAGGATTAGCTGCTTCATTATAAGAAACCAAGTATTTATTCTGGGGTGATTTTTTAAAACTGGGATGATAGTGTTCGAACACTATCAAGTATATATTTGGAATGAATTTGTGCACATGCACACAGAGAGAGTAAACAGATGCCATGGGCTTTAGAGGAATACATTTATTGCAAAGGTTTTTTACTTTAATTACAGCTGGGAGGACAATCTCCAGCCAGGCATTAAATTGGGTCAACAGCTAAAAGGGTTTGAGAAAAGACATTGATGATAGCGCGCGCGCGTGTGTGTGTGTGTGTGTATACACATGCACACAGGAAATAAACTACAGTGTGGTGCTGGGCCTGATAAGCTTTTGAATGCTGTAAGGGTCTTATTAACTTTCAAGTAATAACCACATTTTCTCTCATGTATTATCATAAGATAATAAATACTCATAGGATGTCAAGGCATTAGGCTCAGCAGACAACGTCTAATCCCTTAAGTTTGATTAGCTCATAGTAGCCATCCCTAGAGTCATTTTGTACAGTAGCTATTATAAAATGACTTATTTAAAGACATTACTTGGATGACTGCTGTCATCATTAAAAGATTGTAAGTTTGAGTTTTTCAGACTCTCGCATATCTTCCCACCACCTCTTTAAAATCTTGCATGGCCAATCTAAATCCTGTTTTATGGTTAAAATGATACAAAATCCTGTGTCAATTAATAACATTCATCTGTGGGGCAGAGTGGAGCTGTCACTTCAGATTCCTAGCACACACACTGACCGTAGGACTAGGTGATTTGACATCTTATATAAAAGATGAGCAGGAAGCACCTGCATTAGGGTTACATTTAGAGGCAGTGAAGATAACAGATTGTCAGATGGAAGTATGGGTGGGGGAATGGAATAAATCCATTGAAACCTGGTGATTTATTGTTTGTCTGAATCCTGAATGAACTAAGCATCACACTAACAAGTATAACAGTGCTTTGTGTTTACATAGAGCTTTCTTCCTGAGGATCTCAAATATAAATGAAATAAGTCTCAACACCCTGTTAAGATAAATTCTTATTATGATCCTCATATGAAACTGCAGAACAGAGATACTAGGGCTAAAAATTGCCAAAAGCTGGGTAGTGGCAAATAGCTATCAGGATGTCTGTTCAGAGCCTTGGGTTTGAATTGGGCATTCAATGGCTTTTTCAAATCTGGTGTTTTTTGGTTGTGCTTATGTAGTCAGAGTGCCCTGTGGCTTGAGCAGTTCAGGGGGATGTGGTGTAGGGGATGGTGCCTAAAAAGCTATTTCAGAATAGGTGCTCCATATCCATCATATGTAGTGTGGTAGCTGTGACAGTCCCAGGCTATTAGAGGGATAAGGTGGGGGAGGTAATATATTTTATTGGACCAGCTTCTGTCCACAGCATTTACCGTATTCACTAGTAGATCCCACAGCCTCTGCTCTGTGCTGGTTGAGAGGGTTCTTAAGTGCTAGTGCAACAGTCCCATCCTCGAGGGGAGCATTATGGTAGTTTCTCATCCTCTCTGCCATAGTCCCCATCACCTGTCTGCCCCAGAAATTGCTGCTCCTGCCACCATGGGCTCTCCAGTCTATCTTGCCCCACAGGCAAGTTGGACTTAGTGATAGATGGTTGCTTTATTCCAAAAATTACAAAATATTCAGGTCACTCCTAGTCCCAAGAGACCAGTCACTTACCCCAGGTCAACTTGTACCTCAGATCTCACATCAAAGACAACACTTGTAGACAATCCTGTAGTAAACTAAGGATTTATTAACTAGGAAAAGGAAATAACTTATTTACAAGTTAAAGCAGGCACCATGTATGCACAAATGAGTAAGGCTCCAAAAAGTAACAGAGATGACATCTGTCAGCACTGAATGTTTTTTAGGGCTAACCTAGGTTCAACCTAGATATCTCTGCTTTGGTTTCCTAGCTCCAGTCTCAAACAGCAAAGAGACGAAAAATTTTAATGTCAACTATATGTATTCCATTATCCTAGAATTCATACTGATAGGATGAGCCCTTCTGCACGTTGCCTATGTAGGGGCAATTAGGAAAGTGTTTTGTATTATGGTGTTTCACAATAGCCCACTTAGTTTTGACAGTCCTCCTTGATGGGCATGGAAACCACTCCTCCTGACTGAGTTCACAAGTTCAAAGCAGGCATTTTTCAGTTATAAAGCAACCCTTATATTGCCTTACAGCATGGGATACTGACATCACAAGTAAGATTAATGCAAGCAGCAACTAAACACATCTTTACAATTCTTGAACAATGTTAACATACAGATGAGCTGGTCTGGTTTTCAGCTATGAATTTGTCAGAGCTCAGCTGATGCCTAAAGTCTTGGCAAGAGCTGGCATGTGGTCTGCTAGCATCATAGCAACTTACCCATGATATCTGAAACCAGCCTGATTGTGCTCTGTTCACCATTGTGCATCCAAGCCTTGTTCACATATGAAAATTGTGCTCCTCTCTAGAAACGGTGTTAAGGATGATCTGGGGAATCCTAGACTAGGAGAAACTGTACAGCTCAGACCCCTGCTGCTACATTTGCTGTGTTCCGCCTATTGTTTCATTTCCATGTAGGTGGAAGAACTACAAGAACAAAATCCCCTACCGTTATCGTGCCCCCTTTTCAAAGTGGCTGGTGAAACACCTTTTTGTAATACTAATAATTTTTGAAATTATAGATCACCTCAAATTTCACAAGCAGTACATTCATCCTAAAATTACATGTACCAAGAGAGCCAATTTCATTGCTCCAAATGGCCTACTCCCCTGGATATTGTTCCCTAAACATTTTGCACTTAAATGTTGTGATAGATTGTGTTCATCAGAATGTGACTAACAGCACTGAGTCAGACAGAGTGTGGGTAATCTGTGTTCCTCACACAACTCTATCAATGAATCTCATTCCTGGTTTCTAGCATCCTCTGCTGTGCCAGTCCTAGACCTCCAAGCAGCTCTGCCAACGAACCTCAGTCTTCACCTCAGACGAACCTCAGTCTATTCGACATTGGTGAGGCCTCATCTGGAGTACTGTGTCCAGTTTTGGGCCCCACACTTCAAGAAGGATGTGGATAAATTGGAGAGAGTCCAGCGAAGGGCAACAAAAATGATTAGGGGACTGGAACACATGAGTTATGAGGAGAGGCTGAGGGAGCTGGGATTGTTTAGCCTGCAGAAGAGAAGAATGAGGGGGGATTTGATAGCTGCTTTCAACTACCTGAAAGGGGGTTCCAAAGAGGATGGCTCTAGACTGTTCTCAATGGTAGCAGATGACAGAACGAGGAGTAATGGTCTCAAGTTGCAGTGGGGGAGGTTTAGATTGGATATTAGGAAAAACTTTTTCACTAAGAGGGTGGTGAAACACTGGAATGCGTTACCTAGGGAGGTGGTAGAATCTCCTTCCTTAGAGGTTTTTAAGGTCAGGCTTGACAAAGCCCTGGCTGGGATGATTTAACTGGGAATTGGTCCTGCTTTGAGCAGGGGGTTGGACTAGATGACCTTCTGGGGTCCCTTCCAACCCTGATATTCTATGATTCTATGATTCACCTGCATCATCCTTTGTTCTAGCAGTCAATGCTTTCTCACAGGTCTGCCACTGCCCTCAGTTCTCACCTGAAGAACACCTTCTATCTGGCCATAAATCAAAGCCTGCTGCCACCCAACTCTGTAATAGCATGACAGTTGATGTGATGCAGATTATCATGGAGGGGGAAAAGGGAGGTAATTAAGTTGTATTAGCTGATTTGCTTAAACATGCAAATATCTTTTTAGTATTACACAATTATAATAAAGAATGACAATGCACAATATTTGGATAATATGCCCTGAGTGAAAGCAATGCTGTAACTTAAGGGGCTCTGATGACATAATGGAGTAACAAAACACATCTCAAAGGGTATAGCCAATCGTATTTATTTTCAACAGTTGTAGTGCTGAAATGGGATAGGGGCTGAATATTGACACTTAACAGAGAAATAATCCCTAGGAAGAAGAAATGTCTGTGAGCATTCTAGTGAAAACTGATTTTGATGGAGTTATAAGTGTTTGAAAAATCACACTGTTTCACATACACATTACAATTAATATGATTCTGTTGAAAAAGTGGGCCTACTCTACCTCTTCGTCCTCATCAGCCAGCAGGGACATAGGTTCTCCAGTACTTCCACAGCCTCACTGAACAACAGTGGCCAAAATTCCAGTGGAGATCATGTTTGCTACTTCCTTTGTGGTGCACTAGTACAGTAAATATTGCCAGTAATAATGCACACAGATCATCTGAACCTGAGGAACTTGCTGGTTAGTTCACTGATGATACAGAACAGAGACACAACAGGGAGAGTATTTGTTTCTACAAAAAATTATTTACAGTGTATTTAAACCATAAAATATCTTTTGTCTGTTCAATATTCCTCAAGTTACAAACATTTACATATACATTAGGTCAAATCACTGTAGTTTGACCGTGCCCTTTAATCATCTGCTGTGCATTTAGTAGTTTGATTAGTCACTTAAAAATAAATTTCCAGAAAGTGTACATAGTATCAGTTTGAAATAAAGAAAAAAATTTCAGAGGACTGTAATTGGAATTCCTACAGATAAAATCAATTCTTATATCTGTTCCTCTCTGCTATAAATGTATGCTTAAAATAAAAAAAGTGGATGGTACTATGAGAGAAATCTGACATGTATCAAGTAATCACAACAAAATTATTACAAGGGAAAATCAAAGCGCAATAGGGATGGTATATATTCATCAGCTGCGGCTGTCAAGCAAGTGATGTGAACAGGATATTGGAGTATTTCCATATTCAGTCACTCAGCAAAACACTGTCAAGGCCTCTGTGACATTGAAAGACTTTTGCCAGAGGAGATGAGCACACTTCCGATAAGCCCAAGCAGAACTTAGCTTAATCGTAGTAAACCTTTTTAAAACATTACTTGAAATACTTAAAATTAGGTCACTTTTGCCAAAATGTTTGGGTTTTTACCAGAGAGATTTTTTTTTTTTACAAATAGGAATATTATCCCTAAATAAAAACCTTTGTCTCTCCAGTAAACATAGTGGTTGAGAGCCTGCAAAGTTAACAGCTCAAAATTAACCTGCAAAATTAACCTTGGTGCAGATGTCATTCATCAAAGCCATTCCTGTGGGTCAGTCCTACAGGTGGAGGAGAAGATATGTAAACAAATGTGGCCCTCTGCTTGTGACTGTATGAATAAGGCCCTACCAAATTCATGGTCTATTTTGATCAATTTCATGGCCAGAGAGTTTTTTAATTGGTTCAATTTCATTTTTTCAGCTGTTTACTTCTGAAATTTCATGGTGGTGTAACCATGGGGGTCCCAACCAAAAAGGTACCTGGAAGTGGGTCTGATCTCCTCCCTACCCCCCACAGCTGCCATGCAAGGGAAGGACAAGTCCTGTCTCTCCCCAGCCCAGCAGGGACTCACATCTAGGAGCTCCCTGCTGGGAGTGCTCCCAGGAGCAGGGGGATATTGGACCCACCTCCACAAGTTTCCTCCAGTTGCAGGAACCTCTGGGGCTGGAGCTTCCTGCAGCAGGGGGAGGCACTCAGAGGTGGGACTGATCTCCTCCTGAGAGTGAGAGTGGAGGTGCAGGGGAAGGACAAGTCCTCTCCCTCCCCATCCCAGCTGGGACTTGCAGCTAGAAGCCCCCTAACTGGGGCACTCCCAGCAGCGAGGGAGAGATCAGATTTCATTGGGAAGGGCTTATTTCAAGGTCCGTGACACATTTTTCATGGCTGTGAAATTGGTAGGGCCCTATGTATGAATCTTTCTGATACTATGCATTCTGTGAATGTATGTGCCCCGTAGAACTGGATCATGCCAATAATTATTTCTATAGTTAATGGCCACTAGAAACAAGCATCATGATATTGCAGAAGTTACCCTTTCGTGCCACATCTCAGTAACTTTGGCATCACCTTTTGTATCTGTGAATGCATGTTTGGATTCAATGGCAAGACAGTAGTAAAGATCAGAATGATATCTTTGGGGATGAAGGGAACTGTACACCCCTGCTGCAAGATGATCCATTGGGTAGGGCGGTGTGCATGGTCATTCCAGCTTCCCACGCCTGGTGCAGGATGTTCTGCTTAGGGCAGCAGAACAACCTGTCACCCTCCTCTTTCAGCAGGATCATTTTGCACAAGGGACTAATGCTACCTCATTCCCTCCTCTCTTGGCAGATTCTGTTGGGAGGCTAATATGATTCTCTCTCCAGCACAGCACTGGGTAGTAACTGCTCAGCCCTGTCCCTGTGGGTCTATTAGCTCTTCTCTAAACTCTGGGCTTTCCCCACTATTTCTGCCTTAGAGAGCACTGCATTTGTGAGAGCCTTATTACCTATACTTGTCAGATGCCCCCTTCACATGGGAGGACAAATGTGTTGAATTAAGGTTTCATTAGCTAGGATAGTGGTTTCTAATTAACTAGTGTAAAAATCCTTCAAGGTAGGTGCCAACTGAATTTTCCCTTTAAAGACATTAATGAAAGCCAGTTGCTAATTAAAGATATTTTGCTTTACTAAATAAGGAACATTTTTCTTAGTATTTCAGTCCAGGGAGCTACATCCATTATCATTAGCTATCCCACATGCATATAATGATGTGAGAATTCTTTAGTCTAAACTGAGCATATGGATTGGAAAGAGTTAGGAAAAGGAATCAAAATCTGATAGTCTGCTTCTAAGCTTTTATTCAGGTACTGTTCTCTTACTCTGTGGCCCCTTTATGCCTCTCCTTTACGTCCAAGGGAGTATAAATGGCTCCTGAAAAGTAGCCCCACGTAAGTGGATTCCCCAGCTGGCATAGCGCTGATGGAACAGCTGTACGCTAGCCCCCTCACAAATTGTAGAATAGAGAAGGCGTGTTGGGAGGAGGGCAGGAGAGTGGCTGGAGCGTTTTTAGCTGCTCCCAGCCCCAAGAGGGCCATGGACAGCCTCAGCATAAATTACAACTGTTCTAAGACAGCTGGTGATTTATTGGGAAGGCTCCCAACTACCTAGAACACAGAGTTCAAAAGGGACTTAAAGCAACCTCTCTCTGCCTCCTCCCCACCTCTCGTATAAGAACAGAACTCATGAGAATCATGAGCAAAATCTTAAATGATGTACATATATTAGTTTTGTTAAATCAGAGCTGTAATTTAGCCTTGCCTTACCTGAGAACCTCCAGACTCAATCCTTGTCTGAAATGAGCTAAGTAGTATGAGTCTAACTTTAAGTACGTGCTTAAATTCATCTCTGTTCAACAAAGTACTTAAGCACATGGATGGTTCGAGTTGCCTGGTTTGCTGATGGTGCGTTTTACTGTATGGTACTCCTTTGCTTTTGTTAGGTTTGGGCATTAAGTTAACTTAAAAAATACAACTAAGTCAAGTGGATCTAGAGCTTCAGATAGGGTTTGCAGCTGGAACGCCTGTGTTATGTTCTCTTCACATGCTCGGTAACCTTGAGCAAGTCACTTAAACTGCCTGGGTCAGATCCTCAGCTGGTGTTGAAGTCAACAGCACTCTACATCCTTAGGATCTGTTCTGTTTCAGTCTACCCATTTGTGAAATGAGAATACTACTTGCTTATTTCAAAGGGAGGGGAGGGGTGTGAGTAGGTCTGCCAATACCAAACCCAAAATATTATGGCCCAAATATCTTTTTTTAGACTATTCCTTTTTTTTTTTTTCATGATAGAGTACAAGTCCAGTTTGCAGGGTGATGCCAATTACATTTAAAAATAGCCTTGGGCCAAGTTCTATTCTGTTAGTGTAAATTCAGAATAACTGTTGACTTTGGGGTTGCTCCTTATTTACACCATGGAACAGCATTAGGCATATTGAATAAAAATCATTTAGTGCAATAAAGGCAGCATAGATATGTGGAAAAAACATAATTTTACATTTTTATATTTTCCACAGATTTTTTTGAAGTAGATATTTAGGAACAGTTTGGTAGTTCCAGTTCTGACGCTTAGTTAATATTTATAAAATTCCTTAAGCTCTTAAGCTGAAAGGCATCATAAAAAGGCCATTAGTATCAAATATTTAAAGATCAGACTGTACCCTCGCCCTATGTGGACATGCAGGGACATACAAATAACATACACACACACCCTGCATCCCTTTACACAGCTTGCTTTATGGCTATTTGCATACCAGCTCCAGACGCTGCTTGGGAGCAAAAGAGTGGAGAGTAGGCATAGCCAGGATTCCACTCCCCGAACCCCTCCCCCACTGGGTACTGGCCAGCATAGGTGGCTGGTTGCTTGAGAGGAATGAACAATACTTGATAAAGGGATGTCTTGTTGCTCCCCATCCCTCCTTTTAGGCTCCTAAAAGCAGCACAGGACAATATTTTTAGGTGCAATGCCTCTGTCAGGGGCATCACTTGTTATGAGGCAGGGGGCAATTCGCTCAGACTTTTCACAGCCCTTTGCCAACTGGTGCTAAGGTGTCTCCCCTAGGCCTGTGAAGGATGCAGTAGGGTGGGGTGGGGTGGGGTTCCTTGTTGGTGCATTGTTTCTGCTGTCCCCGCTCTCCCTGCCAGCCGGACAGGAAGCAGCAGCATACTAGGCTGGAGCTGTTTGTAGAGTGAGCTGGCCCAGATACCTGCTCCAGGATGGCCATTGGTGAAACACCCCACTCCTGGCCTTCTGTGCCCTCCTCCACTCCATGGGATGGGACTGGCCCACTACTTCCCCCTCCCCCACCCCCTGGCGTGGGACCAGCCTGTTAACCTCCCTCCCAAGCAGCCATAGCCTCAGTGGGGAGGCGGAAGTGGGGATACTGCCACAGCTTTGCCCCCTGCCCCCAGATTTGTCTAAAATGATACCCATGCTCCCTCTTTGCACAGCCCCTTACCACGGCCAGCATGCAGGTAGCACAATCTAGCCCTAAATTAGGGGACTAAAAGACAGTTGGGGAAAAAAGGGGGAGTCTGTTTGGTTTCCTATTTCCAGTGTAGTTGTGGTGAGTGGAGCCTAGAGAAAGGAGAGAAGTTGGAACAAATACAGAAGAGGCTTTTTTAAGATTGCTACTTAAGCTTTGGTCACAAACTGGCATTGAACCTCAGTGTGAGTGTAACTAATAGTATGATTTCTTTGTGCTCAGCAACTGGTATGTGCCAAGTTGTTGTTCGCACACGACAAGTGCATCAGGTTGTGCATGATATTTTTAAGTGAGTGAAAAGTATTTAGAATAGGCCTTAAATAATCTGGGACTCGAGAAAAGCTGTAGTAAACAAAGCAGAAAACTACTCATGAATAATAATTACAGATTATTGTGTTTATGTATTACACGTCTAGCTCCTGTAGCAATAGCTAATGGTTCTAAAGCTATCATAAACAAAAGTAAGGCTAAGTAGCAGGCAACCATGTCTTTGCTTCTTAATAAAAACATATCCCTTATCTCCTCTGCTCATGGACCTTTTCATCTGGTGCGTAATGTTCAATGGATTGTAAATATCCACTGCCAAGTCATCAACATATTTAAAGAAAAACATTCCTTAGCCTGTAGTTTACATATAAGGTTTATAATATGTTTTGATCTGTTGGTGGAGAACCAGAAGAGGGAACTAAAAAACATCCTCTCCCCAGAGATATATTGACATGAATGATGTGTTGCGCCAACAAGGGTAAAAAGGTAAATAAAAACCCATCATAAAAAAGTTTGCCAAACAGAAGCATATTTGTACAGTTGTGAAAATAAGAATATATTGGCTAAAAGAAAATTAAATATTGTCAAAAATATAAGGTTATTCTAAGGTAGCATTTCAAATACTGGAAGGAGAAATAACAAACTGTAAAGATATACTTAATGTCATCACTTTACATAGTTTATAGAGATTTTATGCAAGAAACTTAATATCCAAATTCCGGTTCGAGCTCCCATGGGTGTATGTGGGGATGTGAGCTAGTGGAAGACTTCTGAAAGTCACTATGCAACAAACAAGCAATTGGCCTGATTTCAGAGGTGCTGGGTAATGCCAACTCCCATTGAAGCTAATGTGAGCTGTGGCAGTACAGAGGCTTTGGAAATTAGGCCATTTGACACTAAATCTGCCTCAAGAAAATCAGGTCCAGAAAAGGTGTGGGTGTCCCATCGATAGCTGCTGAGAAGAAATATGCCATGTCTTGAAAGAGGGCTGGCTTTATATGAAAGCCAGAGTAACCCGATCCCTACTGCTATATACTGCAGAGTACTCAAGCACCAAACAACTTGGTTGGTCTCTGACATGAAATAAATTGTGGTGAAGGCACGCACAGTGAAACTGCTTTGTGGAGTGATTGGAGGTTTTTAAAGACATACTAACGTATCTGGCCTGTTAGTAGTCAGTATTGGGCAGTCAATTGCTGTGGCAATTGTCTATTTTGCACTGTTGTTTTGGGGTCTGAGACTGATGCTGCTCCCACTGAAGTCAATGCAGTTTTTGTCATTGTCTTTCATGGGCACAGAATCAAGCCTGTGTGTTGTCAAGGGACAGTAGAATTTTGGTTTTACTTCCTGTTAATATTTTTTAGTGTATCTTTTTCCCCAAAAGAGCCAATACATTTAGAGCTGTCTGCCTTCCAAGCTCTGTGTGCTACAAAGTTATGGTATATTTCATTCATGCTCAGAAAAAATGTCTGCCAGTGCAATGAATAACCCTGTAAAGTGAAAATGCCTTGTTTCCTGAGCGTCCTCTGATTGGTGGGAGAGATCAGTTAGTCTGAACAACCGTTTTTTCCACCACATCTCCTCCAGCCATGTTACAGATTCTAGGTTTTGCTAAGAACTCAGTGAACTGTCATAAACTGTCAAATTTCATGTCCAGTTCCTCTTCCGAGTAGATTTAAAAAAACACAATGTTTTGGTTGATTTATCACCAGAATTTTTAATGTGGTAGCTGCTCCCAGCTTTACTTTGTCTTGGGCTAACAAACTGTTTTTAACCACATGCCAATGCTGTTTTTGGCTTAGGCATTGTTTCCAATATAGAAACAGTGTGTGTAATACAATTTATTGTACACTCATTCCAAAACAAAAACATTCAGTTACAGTTGAGGTTCCTTTTTTGCAATTAGATGTCCCATCCTTATAGCATTTTGGAAAGGACAGGGGAACATGAGTCCCAGCTAGTCCACCCCTTCCCACCAACACTCTCTGGAGTTGCAATTCTGCAGGGCTGACACAGACACTTCCCATCCAGGGCTCCAAACTCTCCCTTCAACCATGTAGGATTAGGGAGTATTGCCAGCTCCAAGGGTTAATAAACCACGAGTCAGCCCCGCTCCTCCCCCAAATAGTGAGATTGGCTCAATAGTACAGAGACTTCTACAAAATTACATTTGAGATTCTTTTTATGTGCTTACCCGTTTCTGAACTTGTAGGTTGGATCCCATTGTTAAACTTTTCCACACAACCATGAGGCCTAAAAATGTATTTAAAGAACAGAAAGTTGAGATTCTCACATTCACAGGATTCTAGGAGCTGGGGCTTTAATCAAAATATCAGGCACTGTGAGCCAGGCATGCCATGACAGGAGAAGGTCTAGCCCACATGCAATTTCCAGCCCTGCCCAAAGGAAAACCCCTGAGATTGGCTGCTTTTCCCACCCTCTGGGGAAGAGCAGCTGATCAGCATTCCTGCAGGAGGCAGGCTTAGTTCTCCCCACCCCGCTTGGGAACCAATAGTTGTTTTTGGATAGGGGAAGTGACAAAGGGTCCAGCCAACACCATTCTCACTGAAGAGAAGGGAGCAGAAAGACCCTGGTGGGTCTGCTTCCTCCTTCTCCCCCCGCTCTTGTGACAAAGAGTCAGTCTGCTCCTCTCCCTCCTTGCAGCACCAAGTGTGAGAAGGAGGAGAGGGAGTGAATAACCTCTGGAGCTGTCTTCTGGGCCTGGATAGAGGAGAAGAGGACCCTGCTGTAGCTGACCCCAAGCCTGGGAGAAAGCTATAAAGATCCCATGTAGCTGCATGAGGAGCAGAAGTACACTGAAGGGGCAAAGTTGATGTAGGGACTGGAGGGGTGAATAATTGATTGTTGGTCTGGGAGATGGACAGATGTAGCTGGGTGGAGGCATAGAATTAATTGGCTAGAATGTTGGTCTTTGGGGAAAAGCTGAAATCCATCTGCGGCCCAAGAACCTCCCCACTGCAGCCCATGGAAACTTTTTAAAAATTTTTTTCATCCAGCTCTCATGACTGCCAGACAAGGTAAGAGTGGGCAGGAGAGATGCAGAGCCTATCTGTCTGCTGCAGACACCGCCCCCTGCAGCTCCCATTGGCTGGGGGAGAGGGCCAGAGAAACCATCACTAGTCACCAGGCAGAATCAGCCATGGAGGTAGCATCATTGGTTGCTGGGCACAGTCAGCCGGAGTGGTATGAGGCCAAGGGAGCGAGGGAAAAGAGTGGGAAATGGGCTGGGAGGTGGCGTGACTTGTGAGGCTCCAATGACAGCGCAAGAGGGCATGCTGCCTCTGTCCCCCCACCCCGAGTGCTGACTCCATGGCCAATGGGAGCTCCAGGGGATGGCACCTGCATGGAGGCAATGTGCCTGGTGCCTGCAGATAAGATAAGGTGAAGATAAGAAGAAAGGAATGAGGTTCTTTCTAGCTGTTGGCACTGCAGGTCTGTGTAATGAAGTGGGGCCCGTTATTTACTTTTTTACCCACTGTCCCATGTAATGTTGGTAGGTTGTGTAGGAGAGGCCATCTCAGCAGGAGCACCAGAAGGCACTGAACCTGATGAGAGCATAATCCCAGACACACAGGGAGGGTTAGACCCACCCACTGCCCTATCTCTTTAGGGTAGTAGCCATGCTCCTCACACCCTGCATCTGACCAGTGGGCAGACCATGACTGTGCCTCCTCCTTAGCCGCTTTTGTGCCCAAGGAAGCCCAGCCCAGCAAGGTCCTACTGTCACCAGAGCATGGAGAGTGGGAAAGTGGACCGAACACAACTATCTGATGCACACCTTGCTGCAATCCTGAAGATTTCAACTGCTCAGTCACTGAGGCCAAACATCAACAAACTGACAGAACTGAAGCATTGCCAGGTGTCTGGCAAACACTAAAAACTCTCTGGCAGGCGAAGAATGGTTAAAGTTGTATGACAGTTTTATTATTTCTAAGAAATTCAAAATAAAAAAGTACAATATAAACGTTTTCTTTTCTGAACACCATCTTCAGTGACATTATTGGCCTGCTTGAAGGATTTGAGGACTGGCACTGGCCCTAAGGTAAACTGAGTTTGAGACCCCTGGCTGAACCATCAGGCACCCAGCCAGAGGTCCTGCAGCAAGGGCTGAAATAATCTCACTGTTTAAGTTTGGGAGAGTTAGCAGCGCTGTAACTATCATGCCACATTAGCGGTGAGCAGAGGATATTCA
The DNA here is from genome assembly GCF_965140295.1 of Lepidochelys olivacea. Classification (NCBI taxonomy): domain Eukaryota; kingdom Metazoa; phylum Chordata; order Testudines; family Cheloniidae; genus Lepidochelys; species Lepidochelys olivacea. The sequence goes on from NC_140416.1 coordinate 63,485,764, forward strand.
AAAATCCGGGCAGGCGAAAAACCACAATATAATCTTTTAAAAAAATATTTTAAAATTCTTGGGATTGACAATACTGCAGTCATGATACTAAAGAACAACCTAGGTATGTATTCCATCATCTGTAATGTTAAAGGTGTATAAGAGATTGGTTCCATTGAAGTCCGTGGTAGTCTTTTCTGTGACTCGAATGGGAACTGAATCAGATTCTAGAATAATATCAGAAAGGCAGGGACACAGATACCGCTATTTGGCTGCCAGCCATTGAGAATTTTACAGTTTAATGTCTGTATGGGTGTGAGAGAGAACTTGATAAGATTTTCCAGTTTAGATAATTTAGCTTGATAAGATCTAGTCTATTTTGTACAAGATTATTAATAGTTTGTGTTTCTGAACCAAAATTCTGATAACCTATACTGTGAGGTTGTGTTAAAATCTAGTCTGATCTCTGGAGTTATGAAACAAGGGTAGAGAAGAATTTGCATTGATTTTTGTACACATCTTCCCACCTTTCCAATGAACTTCCCTCTGAACTTCTACACCATTGCATGTCCTTAAAATGAATGACAGTGCCTCAGAGCACCTCTGATTAGTAAGTGATTCAAAAGGCAAGATATTTCTAACTTGGTTTTTGCTTTTCTTTGATGCTCTGTTATGCCTTTGACAATAAACCCAATTCATTCACTTATAGACATACACAGTATGTTTGCTGGTGTCTTCCTGTAGCATGGGTTCAGAGAAGCCTTTCAAGAATTCCAAACAGCTTTGAAAACCACGTTGTAGTTTCCTTCCTTTTTTCTCTCTCTGGCTGTTTTAACATTTATTATTGATGGCCTTCCACCATCTTCTCTCACCTCCTGCCCTCAAATCCCTTGTGCACCGCTATGCAGCAATCAGCATGAAGCCCAGACTGCTGATCTCAGGGCTGTCAGGACTTGTTTCTTTTCATGCACACTTGCTAGCACTAACAGAGGGACCGCTTGGCACCAGGACAGAAGCAGCAGCAGTTAGGGAGGAATTTTTCATTATTCAGGAAGCTGATGGCTAGGCTTTGCATTTTTAAAGCTCTTATGTAGACTCCTAGACATTAAGGCCCGAAGGGACCAGTGTGATGATCTATTCTGACCTCCTGCCCATTGCAGGCCCCCGAACCTCACCCACCCACTGCTATAGTAGATCATAACCTTTGGCTGAGATACTGAAGTTCTCAAATCTTAAATGAAAGACTTCAAGTTACGGAGAATCTACCATTTACTTTAGTTTAAACCAGCAAGTGACCCGTGCCCCATGATGTGGTGGAAAGTGGAAACCCCCCAGGGTCTCTGGGGGAAAATTCCTTCCTGACTTCAAATCTGGCAACCAGTTAGACCCTTAGCATGTGGGTGAGACCAACCAGCCAGACACCTGGGATAGAATTCTCTATAGTAACTGAGAGCCCTCCCCATCTAATGCCCCATCTCTGGCCACTGGAGATATTTGCTAATAGGAGTCACAGATGGGCCATATGCAATGATCGGCAACCTTATCATACCATCCCCTCCATAAACAAATTATCAAGCTTAGTCTTGAAACAAATTAGGTTTGTTTGTTGGGGTGTTTTGCCCTCACTACTCCCTTTGCAAGGCTGTTGGAGAGCTTCATTCCTCTGATGGTTAGAAACCTTTCTCTAATTTCAAGCCTAAACTTGCTGATGGCCAGTTTATATCCATTTGTTCTTTTGCTAATATTGGCCCTTAATTTAAATAACTCCTCTCCCTCCCGGGGTTTAGCCCTATGATGTATTTGTAGAGAGCAACCATAGCTCCCTTCAGACTTTGTTTTGTTAGGCTAAACAAGCTCCTTAAGCCTTGTCTCATGAGGCAGGTTCTTCATTCCTTTGATCATCCTAGTAGCCCTTCTCTTTATCTGTTCCAGTTTGAATTAATCATTCTTAACCGAGGGAGACCAGAATGTTACTCAGTATTTCACGTGATCTCACCATTGCCTTGTATAATGGTAACAATGTTTCCCTATCACTACTGGAAATACCTCACCTGATGCATCCTGGGCCTGCATTAGCCTTTCTCACAGCCACATCACACTGGTGGCTCATAGTAACCCTGTGATGGATCAATACACCTAAGTCTTTCTCCTCCTATGTCACTTCCAACTGGTAGGTTCACAGCATATAGGGGAAACCCCTGTGATTGGCTGTCTTTCTCACCTCCTATGGAAGAGCAGTTAATCCGGTCCCCTCAGGGGTGTGCGCCGGAATAAAAATGTGATGGCTTTTGGAGGGACATATTCAAGGCCCCTTCCATGGCCCATGTTCCTGCTTGCCCTCCCCCCCACCTTGTGCATGCCCCTGGGGCTCCTGCAGGAGGAGGCTTAGCTCTAACCCTTCCACCCCTCAGGAGCCAAGAGTTGTTTAAGGATAGAGGAGGGGGAAAATGGAGCAGCCATCACCATTCACATGGGAGGGGCACAGGATAGAGTAGAAAGACCCCAGCAGCTCAGGATGGCTCTGCTCCCTATTCTTCTCCTCTTGTGACAAGCGATCAGTTGGCTCTCTGCTCCTCTCCCTCCTTGCAACACCAAGTCTGGGGAAGGAGGCTGGGGATGAATAACTCCTGGAGCTGCCCTTCAGTCCTGGCAAGGGGAGAAGAGGGCCCTGCTGCAGCTGTCCCCGAGCCTGGGAGAAAGATGTGAAAATCTCATGCAGCTTTAGGAGGAGCAGAAGCTCACTGAGATGGCAACTTACATACAGTTTTGTTTAGCTGTGTTGATTGCAGATGCAATGGTTTGGACCTTTACCAAAAGTAACAGATTCACGATGCTTGTATTATCCCAGCTTTCTTTGGTTGGAGTACAATCTGTATAAACAAGACGTGGGGGAGTTTGTCAAAAGGACAAATGGAAGGTAGGTGTCCAGCTCCTGCTGATTTTCCCCCATTATAATTAACCACATTATGAGCCAAGTCCTGCTTGTCATACCCACACATAGTCGCATTTACTTCAATAAAACTACTGCTGTGAATAAGGCAAAACAGGAATTAGCAGTCAGTGCTACATAATTAAGAGACTCTTAAGTTTTCTGTCACATTTAGGCAAGGGTGAAAGTAAAATGCAGCTCTTACTGGTATGGAGCTGCTCTGTCCCCCCTCCCCCAGAAGGGGCAGGGCCTTGGGTGTAAAGGGGAGTGTCATAAATATAAAGGGAAGGGTAAACCCCTTTGAAATCCCACCTGGCCAGGGGAAAGCTCCTCTCACCTGTAAAGGGTTAAGAAGCTAAAGGTAACCTCGCTGGCACCTGACCAAAATGACCAATGAGGAGACGAGATACTTTCAAGAGCTGGGAGGAGGGAGAGAAACAAAGGGTCTGTGTGTCTGTCTATATGCTGGTTTCTGCCGGGGATAGACCAGGAATGGAGTCTTAGAACTTTTAGTAAGTAATCTAGCTAGGTATGTGTTAGATTATGATTTCTTTAAATGGCTGAGAAAAGAATTGTGCTGAATAGAATAACTATTTCTGTCTGTGTATCTTTTTTGTAACTTAAGGTTTTGCCTAGAGGGGTTCTCTATGTTTTTGAATCTAATTACCCTGTAGATATCTACCATCCTGATTTTACAGGGGGGATTTCTTTATTTCTATTTACTTCTATTTTTATTAAAAGTCTTCTTGTAAGAAAACTGAATGCTTTTTCATTGTTCTCAGATCCAAGGGTTTGGGTCTGTGGTCACCTATGCAAATTGGTGAGGCTTTTTATCCAACATTTCCCAGGAAAGGGGGGGTGCAAGTGTTGGGAGGATTGTTCATTGTTCTTAAGATCCAAGGGTCTGGGTCTGTAGTCACCTAGGCAAATTGGTGAGGCTTTTTACCAAACCTTGTCCAGGAAGTGGGGTGCAAGGTTTTGGGAAGTATTTTGGGGGGGAAAGACGTGTCCAAACAGCTCTTCCCCAATAACCAGTATTAGTTTGGTGGTGGTAGCGGCCAATCCAAGGACAACGGGTGGAATATTTTGTACCTTGGGGAAGTTTTGACCTAAGCTGGTAAAGATAAGCTTAGGAGGTTTTTCATGCAGGTCTCCACATCTGTACCCTAGAGTTCAGAGTGGGGGAGGAACCTTGACAGGGAGGCTGGGGGGCCCAGGTCAGTTTTCTCTAGCTAGTCCATCAGCACTCCCTGGCCCATGCCACCCGGGGCTCCAGCGGCAATTTAAAGGGCCCAGGGCGGCACTGCTGAGGTAGTGGCAGTGGTGGTCGGAGCCTCAGGCCCTTTTAAATTGCGGCCCCGGGGCAGCTACTTCTTCCCGCCTCCCCCGCCGTCGGTGGCTGGTGGCAAAAGGGGCAGTGATGTTAAAGCACTGCCATGGTAGCGCTTTAAAGTCCGCGGTATGGGCCCGTACTGGCGGCCACCTTTTACTGGTACACCGTAGCGGCCCGTACCCTCTTACTTTCACCCGTGCATTTAGGCAGGACAGAAATGTCTCTCTGACAGAGTGCTTTAGGTTTAAAGACACTCAAAAGTTGGGAAAATACTAGCTCCCTGTATGCCCTTTGTGTCTGTGCATGTGTGTACAAGTTTAAATATGGATAGGTATAGCACCTTGAACTGGCTGAATGCTGTATAAACTCTGTTCACCAACATTCATTCAGAGTCTGAATCAGTGTTTTGGTTTGACCACGTGTGCCCTTTTTTATTTAAGCACTAACACTCACACTAATGGGATTTTATCTGCCCAAGTTTTTGGGGAATGGCTGTAGTTCAAGCAAATAGCCATAGCGACAAGCAAACAATTATATTCATGCATTACCAAGATTATTTGCTAATTGTCACTTGTGCAGTCTCCTCTTCAAAGGTTTGTCATCCCATCAGGGAGCAGAAAATATAACGTGTTACTTAGGTAACCACCTCTGCACCATATATAGCAAATAAAAGGCAACAGTTCATGAACAATCAATAGACAGAAAAACTGTTTATTCAAATTATATGACAAATATTTATGAATAGTGAATATATTTGTAGCATCAGCATATTCACAATGAATAACTTGACCGGCATTTACCGCCACTGAAACATGTTAAATCATAACTAGCTCTTGGTTTTAACATCTTTGTCTGGTGTCTGCCAGAAGCATAACAAAATGCCACACAAGATTCTGTTAGCATGATACTTTGACACCACTTTTGCATTTGTGAAGTTTGGCTAATAGTTGGAATGAACAATAGGGGAGGCTTCTGAATTTTTGGTTGCTTATCTAGACCAAACCTAATCTCCTAACATATAAAGGTTAGCCCATCCCTATGATCTGGGGCTAATCAGCTTCTGAAATCTCATAAACCAAAACAACCCGGACTTTGGTAATATAACGTCAGGGACTTAGAGTATTCATAGCCATTTCTTCATATCGGCCACATGGTCCTGGAACCAGACGCTGTCTGAATTTGTCCCCGTGTCTTCATAATTATTTTAAGAGTGTCATACGGTTTTAGAGCTGTAAAGCACTATTGCAGCCTCTAGATTAATGACCCACGATGTAGAAAGAAATAACTCTCAGTTATGGATATGAACTTTTCCACAGTTTAGGGGTGTTCAGATCCAAGGTTTTGTTGCTGCCTATTGTAAAGATTTGGGTCATCTGTGATGTTTGGATATTAGCGAAATGATGAAGTTGGGTACTTCATTAAACCTCTTCTCTGTGAAAGACATAGGAAAATAGGGGTTGCTGAGCCACCTGTCTGATACCGAAGACCAGGGAAGTGAGGACAGTGAGTTGACAGAGTGCTCCTGAGAGAGAGATTCCTCTGAGAGCTTTTGCATCCTATTCAAGTTAATGTGTAAAGTATGGCTTTCAATAGATACTCTGTTTCTACCCAGCTATAAATAGGCATAAGCCAAGGGACTCACCTGGCTTTCTTGCTCCCCCACCCCCTTAATATTGGGTATGAAGAAATACCTCAGTTTAACAGATGTCTGAGGATTACCAGATTGATGAGATTTTGATTTTTCTCTAAACAATTCAAATTTGCAAAAAGAAAAGGAGTACTTGTGGCACCTTAGAGACTAACCAATTTATTTGAGCATAAGCTTTCGTGAGCTACAGCTCACTTCATTGGATGGTACTTCATAAATTTGAAGGTTGCTGGCAGCAATACTGATTTCAGTTTGAGCCTCTCTTTAATTGCAAGTATGTTGCAACTCATCAATGACAATAAAGCAATACAACATAAAACAGTACCAAATGGGCCACATTACTTATTGACTACAAAAAATTAGCCTTCTGAAATTTCAGTAGCTGGAGAATCTTCTGGGCTTCTATTAAATTCTGTTACAAAGGTGACATCCCTTTGTTGCAGGGAAGAAAACTTAGATTATTTCTTTAGAAAAAAGGAAGTTTTGAAACAAGAGAACATTGAATCCATACAAATGGTGAATATTTCAGTCTTCAAAGGCTTTAATAAACTATGATATTTATCACCAAGTCAAGACTTAAATTCTTTGAATAATAACTCAGCACTAAGTATTGATGTCAGACTTGAACGCTAATAAAATATGACAACACAAAGCTGCATGTTAAGACTACTAATGTGTAATTCCCTGGCATCAGAGTGAAAATCCCATATCTGAAGGTTGTGAGCATCTTTTTAAAACTTGAAAAGAAACTATACAAAATGTTTCCTAAAAATAGTGTTTTCATGAACTTATAACACCATAGAATACACACACCCGAGCTCCATGTAGTGTTGTTCAATCTCAAGTTTGGGGTAACAAAGATATATGCTGCTTGAGCTTTATAGTTGTGGTTCATATTATTATTGGAACCTCTTTGTGGTGGTTTTTTTTTTAATGTCCTTCTTTATAAAAGAGAGAGTATTACTTAATTTATTGGTGACACTGCATCAGATATGATGATGGGCCAGATAGATGTTGTACTGTGTAGTCATAAGTAACCTTTTGGTGCTTGATAGTTTCCAAACTACTTCTGGATATGGGTTTTGTACTCAGAAATTCCAGCCATTGGTATCAAATCACTACAAACTACCTCTTCTCACACTCCTACACATAAAAGAGAGAGAGAGAGAAACTTAAGTTATATTTTTCCAGTTAAACAAATTTCTTACAGGCATATAGTACAAGTGGAGTTTGCTATAATCCTGTATAATTTGTAATGGGAATCAAGACTATGCCCTATAACAAGTAATTACATTTAATAAAATATATAGTGCCACCTGCTGAAAGCATGAATGGCCCCTTCACACTGTGGCAATCTATATAGATGCACAGGAAATTCTAAGGAAAGGTTAATTTCTCCATGCAGCAATATTAAGCACCATACATGTTGTTAGGTCAATACTTTTTGCAGTTGAAAGGACACTTAGTAAGATGAATTCAGCAGGTAAACAAGGTTTAAAAATGAATTAGGGGAACTATCAACAGTGTGCAGCTCATGTTATTAAAGGGCCATAGCTTTTTGCTTTTCACAGGAGAGAAGGCACAAATAAGGTAAACTGGATACTAGCGCCAGAAAACAGTAAGCAACAAAACATGGAATGCAAATCTTGAGACTGACAGATACTTGGCTTTGTGATAGACTCAATACCGGGAAAGAGAAACATATCATAGCTTCAGTCCAAGAGAAAAGGTGTAGAAATATTGTTTTGTGAGGGTACTCTCCCCACCCCCTTTTTTTTTTTTTTAGTTTTGGAGCCTCGATTACATTACAAGCCAATGTTTGTGCTGGTGGTTCTGGGCAATCCAGTTAAGAGATCTGGCTCTTTGAGTCAGTCACTTTATTAATAATCTGTTTTGGATCCATATTTTCATAAAGCTCTTGCCCCTCTATTTTTATTCGTCTGGTTAAGTTATGTGAAAATATTCCCTCATTTATATCTTGGAAAGTGGTAGCTATTTATGGACTTTAAAAAAGTTGGGTGACTTTGATTTGATATTTGTGACAGATTTTGAAGGCCAGCTTGGGAAGAGCACTGAGTGAGAGAAATTTATTAAAATGACCACATTCCCATCAGGCATTCACTAATCTAGGACTATAAGAATTGCCTTATTGAATCAGAGCATGGCTGATCTAGTCTGGTGTCTCGTTGTCAATACTAGCCAGTATCAAAGCTTCAGAGGAAGGCGCAATAAACTCTAATGGAGTAACCTTCCCATAGAGGAAGCTTCTTTCTAACCTTTCTCATCTAGAGTTTGATCCTGCTCCCATTGTAGTCAATGGTGAAAGTGCCTTCAATGGAGCGTGATCAAGCCCTTGGAGGTTTATGCAATGAATCCTGTAGGGTTACCATTTGTATCCTTTTATAATTGTTCTTTATCCTTCTAATGTAAGTAGATGTTTTCATTATCCATATAAATTCCTCTTAAAATTCCTACTAGGCTCATGGCCTCCCTAATATGTCGTGGCTATGAGTTCCAAAGTCTGGTACTAAGTTATGTAAATATTTTTCCTTTTGTCTGTTTTTAAATTGGATTCCTTTTCTGAGGCTCCTTGTTCTGGAAATACAATAGACCATAAACAGCAGAGCCTAATTTACCTTCTTTTATACCATTTATTATTTAAAAATTAGCACTAACATGTCTCCTCTGACTTCTTTTCTCTGTAGCCCTTACAGTCTCTCCTCATATGGAAATGTCTCCATGTATATAATTTTTGCCAGTCTTCTCTAGTCATGCCTAACATCAATTATTATTTGTAATACAATATTGCGTAGAATCCCTAGCGGAGATCAGACCCCGTTAAAAAAAAACAGTTATTCACAAATTTAGCCACTTCTTCCACTTGCAAGTATATCAAATATCAGCCCTAGTACAGAATCATGGGGCTGTTAAACTTTTACCATATTAAAAATTGAACATTTATTCCTGCCTTTTGCTTTCTGTCTCTTAGCCAGAGTTGGATCCATGACTGTACTTCACCTCACCCTCTGAATACTTAGCTTCTTTAATAGCCTTTTGTGAGGGACCCTGTCAAATGCTGTTTGAAAGTCAGAATAAATTATATCATCCGCTATCCATTTATCCACTCCTTTTGAAACACTCAAAGAATTCTGCTAGATTGGAGAAGCACAATTTTCCTTGACATATGGCATATTGGGATGTCTATCATACTATGTTTGTTAAGGTGTTTATAAGTCTATCTTTAGTTATCATTTGAACAAATTTACCTAGCCTTACCTGGAAGTAAGGCTTTCCGCTCTGCAATTCCCAGAATCACCCCAGCCCCATTTTTATACTTCTTACCCCCTTCCAAATTATAAATAATGGAGATTCTTCACATTTCTATAGCACTTTTTATACAAGGATTTCAAACAGTAATGAAGTCTTACAGCCTCCCAGTGAGGGTATTATTAATCCCATATTCCAGATTGAGAAGCTGAGGTACAGAGAGGTTGGGACTTACTCCAAGTCACTTAGGAAATCTGAGGTGAAGCTAGAATAGAACTTAAATCTCTTTTCTCCCAGGTTTAACAAATGGTAACAGGTTTCTTTCTTTGTGCACATTTCTTTCTCTAGACTTCTGTCTGGTAAGATTGAAATTGCACAGGAGTCTTGTCTTAGAGATCAGAAGCCAGCAGAACTTACTTACACTTAAATGAAGATCACTTGAATACGAAATGTGAGAGTTGTGCGGTTTTCTGGACACCATGAAAACTGAACTCAATGTGGTTCCTAAAAATTAAGATTCTTACATCTCTTTGGAAAGTTGTGATTACTATAAAAATGCAGTAAAACTAGAGGAAACAACTTAAATGTGTCAAAAGTGCAAATATTTGTCCATAATTACCTCCTCTCCCATAATGTCATAGGACAGGAGTGGCCAGCCTGAGCCTGAGAAGGAGCCAGAATTTGCCAATGTACATTTCCAAAGAGCCACAGTATTATGTCAGCAGCCCCTCTATCAGCTCCCCCGACGCCTGCCAGCTGCCCCGCCCATCAGCACCTCCCCTCCTTCCCTGTGCCTCACGCAGGAGGCTCTGGGGGCCAAGGAGAAGAGAGAGAGCACGGCAGGCTCGGGGAAGGGGACGGGAAGGGGCAAGGCCTTAGGGGAAGGGGTGAAGTGGGGGCAGGGCCTGTAGCAGAGGCAGGGGTTGAACAGTGAACATTGGAAAGTTGGCGCCTGTAGCTCCAGCCCTGGAGTCGGTGCCTATGCAAGGAGCTGCATATTAACCTCTGAAGAGCCACACGTGGCTCTGGAGCCACAGGTTGGCCACCCCTGTCATAGGAGATTAGGTGTGACAGCTCTCATCTGACATGTGGCTTAGTCTAAACCATATGTTACACAGGGCTTATCATGGGGTATCTATATTAAACTATTTTCCATAAAATACCCCACCAGTCCAGCTCCAGGCACAAGCAGAGAGAGGCAGTCAGCATGGATCAGCATTCAGGGGGCATGGATCAGCGTTCACGTCACACTCCCTGTCAGTACCTGGCCCAAGCTAATGATCCAACCAACAAACCAAACTCGGTGAAGAATCCTGGGTGCCGCCTGAGGCACGTTGTACATATGCTACGGTGAGTCTGTCATCTAACCCTGTTCAGAACAGGCGTAGGCAAGATGGTAATTGAAGTATCAGCAACTGGTGGTGCCCTTGTCTATACCAGGATTCCCATTGTAATTACCGCCTGTGAAGCTGTAACAGTGATTCCTGTGATGGGGAAAATTTAGGACCAAAAATGCTAGTGTGAATCAAGTCATACAGGCAAGGAACATAACAATTGTTCCCCTCACCCAGGGTGACTGTGCTCTGCGTTTAATCCCTTTTCTGCAATGTCAAAGCAGTAAGCAGGAAAGTACCTGTATTTATTCAGTCCAAAATAAAAATATGGACCCTGCTGATAATACACTTCTTATAACGAAGCTTCTCCTTGAATTAAATACAAAATCCTTTTTAATTATTTCCTGTGGAACTTTGGTCCTTTTACCCACAACTCAAGATATAGGGAACAAGGGATTTCTGAGGGGGCTGATACTATTCAACTAAAGCAACTAAACACCTCCTAGGCTCCTTTCATTGGCTGCAGATCACCTCCAGCTGCCAATTAGTATAACTGAAATGCTAATAGAGACCTATATCACTTCATTAACATGCTTTAACCCTTTTTAAATGCTGGAAAAATTACACTTCTTCAGACACTGAGCAGAAAGAAACTTAAAAGAACCCTGAAGGCATGGATGAATAGGGAATCTTTGATCTTCTAAGCAATAGATATCATAGAAAGAAGAATGAATTAAAGAAGATTGGAAGAGTTTTTGCTTTTTAAATTTTAATTGTTCCTTTGACAAATTAATGTAACGACTTTCAACTCAATCATATGCTATATTTAAATAAATGAGCTGCTTAGTGACTTCATAGACTGTGAATTTATTTATATCTTACAGACCAGTAGGGTATTGAAAATGGCAATTCTGCTTATAATGAAAATTTGCTTATAGTAAAGTCAGCCTGTGGGGGGAAGTGGGGAGAGAAGTACTTCATTATGGCCTTGTCTATGCTAGAGAAATTTACCATTTTAAACAGCTTGGTCTTCCTAGCACGCTTGTCAGGCATATCAGGTCCACACACCCAAGTGCTCAAATACATACATTACAGATTCCGTTTGACTTAGGCAAGGCTAACTACTAGTTTAATATAAACTGTTTCAGCTTGAACCATTTTATTGCAGTGAGATCATTAAATGGTTCATTCTGAAATAGCTTAGCTAGTCCTCCCACTGCCTTCCTTTAGTGCATTCTCCCAGATCCACTGCCTCTCTTGAGAAGTGCAAGAAAGCATTGAACTGAAATGATTTCAAGAATTGCTGCTGTGGACTGAGGCAAAACTGCAGTGGTTGTGAATCAGCATGACTAGCAGATGCATTTGGATTTAAACTAGAACAATCCCATAGATTTATATAAGAACAGTTCAATTCTTTAATGTAGACATGGCCCATAACTGAGTCAAACTGGACTTATTCCTTACAATATCCTTTCAAGGTAAGCTAGTAATTTTTGGCACCTTAGAGACTAACCAATTTATTTGAGCATGAGCTTTCGTGAGCTACAGCTCACTTCATCGGATGCATACCGTGGAAACTGCAGCAGACTTTATATACACACAGAGAATATGAAACAATACCTCCTCCCACCCCACTGTCCTGCTGGTAATAGCATATCTAAAGTGATCATCAAGTTGGGCCATTTCCAGCACAAATCCAGGTTTTCTCACCCTCCACCCCCCCACACAAATTCACTCTCCTGCTGGTGATAGCCCATCCAAAGTGACAACTCTCTACACAATGTGCATGACAATCAAGTTGGGCCATTTCCTGCACAAATCCAGGTTCTCTCACCCCCCCCCCCCCCCCCATACACACACAAACTCACTCTCCTGCTGGTAATAGCTCATCCAAAGTGACCACTCTCCAAGTTTAAATCCAAGTTAAACCAGAACATCTGGGGGGGGGGCGGTAGGAAAAAACAAGGGGAAATAGGCTACCTTGCATAATGACTTAGCCACTCCCAGTCTCTATTTAAGCCTAAATTAATAGTATCCAATTTGCAAATGAATTCCAATTCAGCAGTTTCTCGCTAGAGTCTGGATTTGAAGTTTTTTGTTTTAAGATAGCGACCTTCATGTCTGTGATTGTGTGACCAGAGAGATTGAAGTGTTCTCCGACTGGTTTATGAATGTTATAATTCTTGACATCTGATTTGTGTCCATTTATTCTTTTACGTAGAGACTGTCCAGTTTGACCAATGTAAATGGCAGAGGGGCATTGCTGGCACATGATGGCATATATCACATTGGTGGATGTGCAGGTGAACGAGCCTCTGATAGTGTGGCTGAGGTGATTAGGCCCTGTGATGGTGTCCCCTGAATAGATATGTGGGCACAGTTGGCAACGGGCTTTGTTGCAAGGATAAGTTCCTGGGTTAGTGGTTCTGTTGTGTGGTATGTGGTTGTTGGTGAGTATTTGCTTCAGGTTGCGGGGCTGTCTGTAGGCAAGGACTGGCCTGTCTCCCAAGATTTGTGAGAGTGTTGGGTCATCCTTCAGGATAGGTTGTAGATCCTTAATAATGCGTTGGTGGGGTTTTAGTTGGGGGCTGAAGGTGACGGCTAGTGGCGTTCTGTTATTTTCTTTGTTAGGCCTGTCCTGTAGTAGGTAACTTCTGGGAACTCTTCTGGCTCTATCAATCTGTTTCTTTACTTCCGCAGGTGGGTATTGTAGTTGTAAGAAAGCTTGACAGAGATCTTGTAGGTGTTTGTCTCTGTCTGAGGGGTTGGAGCAAATGCGGTTGTATCGCAGAGCTTGGCTGTAGACGATGGATCGTGTGGTGTGGCCAGGGTGAAAGCTGGAGGCATGCAGGTAGGAATAGCGGTCAGTAGGTTTCCGGTATAGGGTGGTGGTTATGTGACCATTGTTTATTAGCACTGAAACTAGTAATTTTTATTAATTTGCCTCACTAAAAGCATTGCTTCAGGATAAATCTATCCAGCACTTACCACATGTACATGCAAGAGGAAGCTTTGAAATGGGTGGAGAGGGAAGCAAACAACTGACAAAATTCAGAATGACTAAGGAGATTCAATCATTACTTGCTATGCATGCCGCATTCAATTGGATGCCTACCCCTACACAAGTGAGCATTTGCCTGCATTGCAGTATTCAGCGGATTGTAGTTCATTTGGTTGTATTGTATCAGCTAAAGAACAGCTGGTTGAGTGAATCCTCCCTGTACTGGTGGAAATTTGCCCTTCTGTCTACACTAAGCCTTCTTTGCCACACCATCTGCATTAGTGTAATCATCTTCAACAACTGTCACCTGTTACCAACGCCACTAGCCGTCACCTTCAGCCCCAACTAAAACTCCTCCAACGCATTATTAAGGATCTACAACCTATCCTGAAGGATGACCCAACACTCTCACAAATCTTGGGAGACAGGCCAGTCCTTGCCTACAGACAGCACCGCAACCTGAAGCAAATACTCACCAACAACCACATACCACACAACAGAACCACTAACCCAGGAACCTATCCTTGCAACAAAGCCCGTTGCCAACTGTGCCCACATATCTATTCAGGGGACACCATCACAGGGCCTAATAACATCAGCCACACTATCAGAGGCTCGTTCACCTGCACACCCACCAATGTGATGTATGCCATCATGTGCCAGCAATGCCCCTCTGCCATGTACATTGGTCAAACTGGACAGTCTCTACGTAAAAGAATAAATGGACACAAATCAGATGTCAAGAATTATAACATTCATAAGCCAGTCGGAGAACACTTCAATCTCTCTGGTCATGCTATTACAGACATGAAAGTCGCTATCTTACAACGAAAAAACTTCAAATCCAGACTCCAGCGAGAAACTGCTGAATTGGAATTCATTTGCAAATTGGATACTATTAATTTAGGCTTAAATAGAGACTGGGAGTGGCTAAGTCATTATGCAAGGTAGCCTATTTCCCCTTGTTTTTTCCTACCCCCCCCCAGGCGTTCTGGTTAAACTTGGATTTATGCTGGAAATGGCCCACCTTGATTATCATACACATTGTAAGGAGAGTGGTCAGATTGGATGAGCTATTACCAGCAGGAGAGTGAGTTTGTGTGTGTTGGGGGGGGGTGGGTGAGAAGACCTGGATTTGTGCTGGAAATGGCCCACCTTGATTATCGTGCACATTGTGGGGAGAGTGGTCACTTTGGATGGGCTGTTACCAGCAGGAGAGTGAGTTTGTGTGTGTATGGGGGTGGGGGAGGGGTGAGAACCTGGATTTGTGCTGGAAATGGCCCACCTTGATTTTCATACACATTGTAAGGAGAGTGATCACTTTAGATAAGCTATTACCAGCAGGAGAGTGGGGTGGGAGGAGGTATTGTTTCATGGTCTCTGTGTATATAATGTCTTCTGCAGTTTCCACAGTATGCATCCGATGAAGTGAGCTGTAGCTCACGAAAGCTTTTGCTCAAATAAATTGGTTAGTCTCTAAGGTGCCACAAGTACTCCTTTTCTTTTTGAGAATACAGACTAACACGGCTGTTACTCTGAAACTGTTACCTGGGTAATTCCTAAGTCACTGAACTTCCTTTCTGCCAATCTCTTGCCCATGTCCCCTTTAGACACACACAGTATCTCTCGCACTTCAGAAATACTTTCCCATACATAGCAAGTCTCAGTCATGCTTTCTAAAGTGGCATTGAAATTTGTCTTGTAGGCTAGCACCAAAACCTTCTTCTTCAGTGATCCCTATTGTATTCCACTGAGGGTTTACGCACGCACACCTAAAGCCAGAGCTTTTGAGTACTAGTGTCTGTTGATCTGCGCATGCGCCTTTAGCTCACCTCACAGTTTAGTCTGGGGGGATAAAGGGCAGGGTGGACCAACCACATCTCCAGTTCCTTCTCACCACCTCATGGTCCAGGTTGGAACTATTGCTACTGTCCTCTTGCATGTGATGCACTTTAAAATATTCAATTCTAAACAGTTAATTTTTATTATTTTTATCTTTTGTATAGTAGTTTTTAGTAGTTAGTTTTAGGAATAGAATTGGAGTTCTTGTTCTTGGGAGTTTGGTTCCAAGTGAACTATGCTGAAAACCCAGATTTTAAGATCTGTGCCTCCTGCCTGTGTTATTTTTCGGTCAGCGACGAACATCAGTGCTGCTTCTACTGCTTGGGAGTAGCCTACATTTCATCCAGGTGCAGTACCTGCCAGTCCTTCCCCAGCTGTACCAGAGAAGGCTGAGCTCTCCACCTCCCAAAGCATCTCATGGAAACCACCAGGAGACCTCATTCATACACTGGCCAGACTGTGCCCTCCCATACATGGCAGTAAGTCATCCTTTAAACCTAAGAAGGGAGAGACTCCTTCAACAAGTTCCAGTCATGGGGACTGAATGTACTCTAAAGCACACAAGCATGAGAAGAATCTGCATAAGGTGGTGGTTCTGCTGGTACTGAGTGTGGACCTGTGCACACACCTAGCATTGGCTCCTCTCAGAGCTAAAGAGCCGTCCACTCCAGGGAAGACTATCACTCCCTTACCGGTTCCGGTGACTGAAAAAGTGCTGATTCTGGGAGATTGGGAAACGTGCCAGAACTCCAGGAGGTGTTTGCCCTCAGAGAGCCTAAATCCCCACACTTTCTGGTCCTTCTACCTCAAGGGAGACATTATTTCCGGCACCAGATGTGCCACACTTCAGATACTCCTCACCCCCGACTCCAGCCATGTACACGCTTCTGCCAGTACCACCAATGAAACTAGTCTCAGAATTTTAGTCTTCGGGGGAATCTGATGGGGGTCAGGGTCTTTCCATGCTTTCTTGCCATTACAAGTACCAATGGCAGCCTTCTACATTGTGGCAGTTTCCTCCACTCTGGGTCATGCAGAGCCATTAGTTCCCTATGCATGGGCCCTCCACAACATCTTTTGGATCCAGCATGTTGGCCGTATTGGGGATCCTTGCCACAGTACCCACCATTAGAACATGTCAGTTCTGTCAGGGAGGCTTTGTCTATTTCACCTGTAGCGAAGCGAGACTCACCGGCATGGCACCTCCTGCTGGTCATCTCAGGAATGAGCTCTTTTCAGCCTTCGGAGCTCCCTCTGCAGGCCTATGTCTCACCTGACACTGGCCCTACGTCCCTCCTGGAACCCAGTGCCCCTTTACCTCAGGGTTCTGCCCCAACAGTACCCCCACACTCTGGGTCTCCCCTCCCTGGGGAACCCCCAACCCTCTAAACCCACCTTGCCTCAGTGGTTACTGCCAGTCATCATCTTACCCCCGCTTACTGGGGCAGACTGCAGTCTGTAAACCACTCATCATCAACAAGGGAGTTTTGGGACCTGCTACCTTTGCCTATTCCCAGGCTACACCTCTTTAGTAAGGCCTGCAGGTTCTCCAGGCTGGAGCTCCCCAGCTCCTCTGGCCCTTCCCCAGCCCTGCTCCACTCCAAGTACCCTTTCTCTCCCAGGCAGCCAGTCACAACTCAGTCAGCTTCCCCCAGTTGTTCCTAATCCCTTTCCAGTAATGGAAGAGGTGGCCAAGCCACTTGCCAGAAGTGCCCTTCCCCCCCCCCCACCCCCTGGCAAAGCCGCTGGCTGGAGCCTTTCTCCCTCCTTTCTCCCGCCACCCAACTGGGCAAGAGCAAACAGGACAAATACCCAGTTTTGCTAAAAAAGTTGGGATGTCCGGGACAGGGCTTAAAAAGGGGTCTGTCCTGGCCAAAATGGGACATACGGTTACCCTAGGTTGTAGTAAGAGCTGCCCAGGGAGCTGTGGGGAGCCTCGGATCTTCCACCTGCCCAGATGAGGGGCCAGGAGGCTCAAAAGCAGCCCCTAGCCCATATCCCTGCCCCTCAGGGCATATGGAGGGTCCAGGTCTCCCCACAGAAGCCCAGGCTTCCTGCGCATCTCTTACCACAGCCCAGCTTCTGGCCAGGTCAGAGGGCAGGGCCTGGGAGAAGGAGAGGAGCAGGGGGTGGGGTCCTGTGATGGAGTGGTGGGTGAGGTCCCATGGCAGGGTGGGGGTGCAGCCTGGGGAAAGGGGAGGAGCAGGGAGTGGGTGGTGGGGCCCTGTGGCGGGGGGGGGGATGTTCTTTGTGCCCACAGCCCCCAATAAATGTTAATCTGGTTCTGATTATGCCATCCTCAAGCTAACTAGAACAGTTTGGCATACATCGGCAACATGTACTCCTACTCCAGAAGGGGCCTAAAAAAGATGCTATGTACCAGACAAAGGGTCTGAGTCTCTGTTCTCAAACCCTGCCTTCCCCCTATCCCAACTCACTTGTGGTGCAGGCTGCAACAGAATGGGCTATACAACAATAGCCACACTCTGCCCCAGACAACGGAGAGGGCAATTGGCCAGACCTTTTAGGCCACAAAGTCTTCTTTCGCCAGCCTTTAATTCAGAATTTTGAATTACAAGGCATTGTTTGCCAAATGCAAATTCCAAATTACAGCAAATTCATACTCAGAAGGATTTGAGAACTACATTCTTCTCCTTTAGTATTTACATACCTGTGTTGAAATGTAAGTTGTATTGCTTGAGCCAACGCAACATTACCGAACCTCCCAGTTTTTCCGTCAGAGGCCTTTCTAACCACCAAGGAAGCATCAAAAGACCCAAAGATCTTGTCCTCAAGGACCATGCTCGCAGTCTTCCTCCTCTCAGATGCAACCCCCACAGAACAGGTATATTTGAGAAACCACAGAGAGCTGCCATACAACCACCCCACCCCCTTTGAGGATTGTTTAGCACTCTTTTCACCAGCTTGGAGTGCAATAACAAGGACAAATGGGTGCTAAATGTCATCCACTATGACCATATGATCGAGTTCATCATGCTACCTCATCCGCAACAATCCCTTCCCTGATCTGTCCTCAGGAACCAATCTCACAACAGCCCTAGAGGTGGGCTCCTTACTAGAAAGAGGGGCAATAGAGCGGGTCCCTCTGGACTATCAAGGGATAGGATTCTATCCAACCTACTTCCTAATACCCAAAAAGAAGGGCGGGTGGAGACCAATCCTGAATCTCTGCCATCTCAATTGCTACATTGCAAACCCACATTTTGTGTGGTCACCTTAGCAGCCATCATGCTGGACACTTATCTTCACATAGACATATCCTGCCCACAGAGAGTTCCTGAGCTTCATTGTAGGCCCTCAGCCTTTTCAATACAGGGTCCTGCCATTCAGACTCACCACTGCTCTCAGGGTCTTCACCAACACTTTCTTCATTGTGGTGGCCTACCTCATGCATGATGGGGTCCTTGTATTCCCTTATCTCAACGACTGGCTCCTAGAAGCGCAATCCAGAGACACACAGCCCACATCTGAACCTCCGTGTTACTCAGACTCCTTTCCTCCCTCAAAGTCAGCATCAGTGTTGAAAAATGAACTTTGGATCCCACACAGTCCCTAGGCTTCACAGGGGCCTCGATCAATTCAGTCACAACACAAGCTTACCTACCAAAGGGCAGATTCCAGACTCTGCAAGAACTCATAGCCACAGTAGTCAACAGTCTCTCTGTCCCAGCCTGGACTTGCCTGTTCCTCCTGGGCCATGTGGCCTTGTGCACATACATCACCGCATTTGCTCATCTCCACCTTTGCTGCCTCCAGATTTGGCTCCAAAGAGTTTACTCACACACACGCTATGTCAGGGACTTTTCATGTTGACAGTTTCCCCTGAGATACTTTCCTCCTTCCAGTGGTGAATGGACCCGCAACAGGTCTTCATGGGGGTCCCCTTGCTTCCAGTCTCCTCAGACAGGATGGTCTTTGATTGCCAGGTTTTGGAAAGATGTCATGAGAACCTTCCCACCCGTACAACCTATCGCTCCCCAATGGGATCTCAACTTAGTTCTACTGATGCTAATGAAACACCCTTTTGAACCACTGGCTTAATGTTCTAAGCCCCTCCTTTCCATGGAATTTGCTTTCTTTGTGGCTATCATTTTGGCGAGAAGGGTAGGTGAACTTGGGGACATGATGGCAGACCCTCCATTCACCACTTTCCATAAGAATAAAGTCTTCCTGTGTCTACATCTCAAGTTTCTGCCAAAGGTCGTATCCCAGTTTCACATCAACCAACCCATCCATTTACCTGCTGTCTTCCTGAAGCCTCACACCTCGGAAGAGGAACAACACCTTCACTTCCTTGACGTCCACCGGGCCTTGGCTTTCTACCTACAAAGGATGAGACTGATCAGGAAATCCCCCTAGATTGTTTATGGCAATATCTGTGAAGGTTAAGGGACAAGCAATCTACACACAAAGAATCTGGAAGTGGATTTTGGTGTGCATTACACCATACCCCAATCTGGGTCTATGCTGGTTATGTACTACGTATGTATCTTGTGAACCTTGTAACCGATACTTGTAATCTCTCATAACTCAAGCCTGACCCCAGATGTACAGAACCTTCCTTCTTAACTTGTGTCAATTTGATTTTAAACATTAGTTTTAATAAAATTTTTAAATCTGTTCTTATCAGTTATTAGGACTGCTTCCACCCCTGACATTAGGGTCCATTCCCTAAGAGTCTAGGCATCAACCATGGCCAGCCACCCTCCACAGTGTGCCACTTCAGGACAGAGTGGCCACATGGAGTTCAGTACATACCTTTACTACACATTACACCTTGGTGCAGGACTCTGCAACGGATGCCTCATTTGGTGCAGTTGTCCTCTGCTCAACCATTCTATCCCCATCCTCACGTCCTCCTCTGACGTAGGTACTGCTTGTTAATTACCCTCAGTAGAATACAATAGAGACTATCACTCGAAGAAGAAGAGGAGTTTGCTTACCTGTAGCTGGAGGTCCTTTGACATGTGTGGTCCCTGTATTCCACTTCCCACCCTCTGCTGCAGATCTCTTGTATTCGCAGTGGAGAAGAAAATGGAGATGCGGTCGGTCAGTTCCACCCTTCTAGCCTCGGATGAAACAGTGAGGTGAGCCAAGAGTGCATGTGTGGACCAACGGACACTATTACTTTCAAAATCTCTGGCCCTGGACGCATACTGCACATGTGTAAAGCCTTAGTGGAATACAGTTAGGGACCACACATTTTGAAGAACTTCCAGTTACAGGTAAGTAACCGCATTTTTATTACCTCTTGGGCAGTGGGGGAGAGGGGGACTAGCTGCTGAAAATTGTTTTCATCAATGGTTCGGCTTTTTTGTATACACAAGACCATCACCACCAATATGTATATTTCCTTACTGTCATCTACCACAAAGATCCTAAAGTATGCTAACATTGTCGCATTTCCTGTAGTTACCACCCAACCCAGTATTTGTGGAAACTTCTGAATTTTCCCAATAAAATCACATGTCCTATAGACAGTGCACACAGGCCTACATTTACAGCCATTTAGCTCTATGCATTGGGAGGCATAACTGTATTATCTAAAGACATTTTTAAGATCAGTTCTTTAAACTGTTTTCAGGGCACGGACTGTTTTCCAGTACAGGGACATAGGAAAATCACAATGGTCAGTCAAGCAATTATACCTAGAGTTGTAAACTAACTGATTAAGATGTGATCAAGCAAGGCATGCCTAAATTGTGTGCAGAAAACATGCAATTTCATTTTCAGTTCTGTGCATTATATATTTTCACTTGCAACTATTGGCTATTACCCTGTTGTGGGGGTATCATCAGGGGGAATAAAGTTGGCTCTATGCCACTGTCAGTATAAGCGTCCATACAGGGCCATGGTGATATGGAAAGGAGTAAGGAGGAGATATGGCCTGCTTTAAGATGCTACAGGTAGCAGATCAGTCTTGCTTGGTGAACTGTGAAGTTGCCAAAAGGGCAGGGACCAAATCAGCTGCTTGCAGAGAATCTTTAGTGCCAAGCTTTCTTGAATATAACAATGTATGAGTAAGATGCTTCCAAAGAGTAGACATTTGGGGGGAAAAATGGTATTCCTGTCAGACTTTATGAAAGATGTAACCATTTTTGCCTGACTGAAATGAATGTGCATGCTCTGTCAAAGTGAGGTACGTCTAAGAACTTTAAGGAAAAGTTTCTAGGTGCATTATAAAATATATGGTTAAAAAGTATATTGTGGAGCTATGCACTGTGGACATTAAGCACTACTACAAGCTGCGGGTCTTCTGGAAAAGCCGTTGCCCCTAGATTCTGTTTGCTTTCAAATCAGTAATTGTCTTGCCCTCTGAAGAAACTAGATACAAAGAAGATAATTGAATACCTTAGCAGTTGGCTCCAATTGCTTTCCTGGCGTAAGGGAGAAAAGACGGACAGCTCATGTAGAAACTACTGAGATTAGAAATAAAGGTAGAGACAGAATTTTCTGCCATCATTGTCAGCGCCACTGGCAGTATGTTTGATTCATTCTTGGGGAAGAGAGAGAAAATATGGTGAAAAGTTCTTCCTTCTAGCCATCTGAAATGAGAATTGCATGTGTTTCTTTTAACTATAAAATTTCTTTGTACAGTATTTGATAAGTTATTCCTTGCTGTAAATTGGAAACATAGCTACTACCAAATCATTTCGCTAGTAGTGCAACTACTGAATAAACCATGAAATCAGCAGGTGAAGTAAATAATAGCAGTCATGATGAGACTTGTAACTGAGTGATGACAGAAGTTGATCCCCTTGCCTTATTCTGAAAATTCTTCTGAGGAAGGGAAAGAGCCTATCACCTTGAGTGTAATAAATGAGAGTTCCAGTGAATTAAGATGTTAATGAATCCAGTAAAGATGACCACATTTCATTATAAACCTATCTGATTTTTTAATCCCTTTGTTCTTTGTATTTTCATTATAATTATGCCCAATACAAAAGGAAAGTAGCTTCGGGACTGAGTGGCTCAGGGTAAGAGGCTATGGAACCTGTAACTTTTGTGAACTGTGTGTGTATATATAGAAACTGCACCAATTTTAACTAAACACATTTCTAAATTATTTTAAGTTGGTTAGACTTTCTTAAAGAAGTTTGAGTGGTTGATATCAATTTAACTTAAATTGAATTATACTAAACAATGTTAGTCACACTCAAACCTATTTAATGCCTTGGTTTTGCAAAGATTTAAGCATGTACTTAACTTCAGGCCATTGAGTAATTTCACTGACTTCAATGGGAATATTCATACAGTGTGGTTAAGTGCATGCATATGGTTTTACAGGATCAGTGCATAAAAAAGTGTCCACCTCCAAGGGCGGTGCCAAATTCATTTAATTAAATGCAATTTCTGTGTGTAGACTGGGGCTATGTCACTGGTCCAGGCCATACCAGTAGTAAATGACATGTTCTGATGGCTGTTCAAATTCTGAACGAAAAAATGGAAACATCAGATTCAAATTTTAAAAACTCCAATTTCTTATTTTCTTTTAATTAAATAAAAGTCATTTTTCCATTCTCCTTGTAGAATGCCTTTGAGAGAGTGTTCAGAAAATGGAGTGGGGGTGAGAACACAGTTTGGATAACAATCCAGAGTAAAATCTACTCCAAAAAGTACAGCTATATTTTCATTTATAATTCCTAGTATTAAATGGAACATCTCCAGCATAAAACCAAAGATCTTTGTAGCCCTCTTTTCTCTCTGTAGGTCAGAGCAGACCAGGATCAGGTAAAAAACAAGGCACAAGATCTCCCAGCAATTCGGTCCCTCTCCTCTTGTTCCATTCCCAATATCTGTTGCATTATCTTTTTTAATCTCTTCTGGCAGGTGGCTAATTATAAGTGTCCTAATATATATGCAATAACTTGATATGATCCCTGTAACTTGCTTAGGAAAATGACTGAAGTGGAGATATTTTTATTAATAGTGTTTAACTTACTAAACCCCTTTTTCTTTGCTATGCTATTGGACTCAGTTCTGCAAATACAAGAATATTTGGTTCCTTGGACTGGCACTTCTTGAATTGGCACCATAACTATCTTTTTATTTTTCTGATCAGATAGGATCACACTTGATCATTATTCAGCTTGATTTCTCTCAGATACTGGCTTTGTATGTGGAGATCCTGTAACAGTGTTCAGGAATATTGGATTAGACCTCTCATTCCTTGCCAAATTGTGAATATTGTTTGCTTTTGATTTTTCCACTTTCTGTGCATGGTAGTTAGTGAACTTAACATAAAATTCCTCTGGAGGTAACCAACTTCTGCCATTTTTTTCATGTTGTCCTTTTGACTTTCAGGTGTCTGTTCTAAGTGAATTACTATTACTATCCAACAAAGTTAGTTGTTGTTACAGCTGTTAGTTATTGTACTGTCTACTTAATATGTAAGGAGTAACGTAGGGTTTTTTTGTATTTGGTATTGTTTTGGCAGGAATCCCCAGGTGGTGCTGTTACATGCAGTTTTCCAAGTTTCTTCTTCATGTAGGAGCATGTCTTTAATCTTAGAAGAAATGCTAGTATTAGTTTTTGGTTATACGAGGTCCTGGGGAGAGGGAGTTGTGTGAGAAGCCAGAGAGTTTGCTCTTGGTCTCTGATTAGAGTCTATCCTTGAAGCAGAATTGTCTTCTGGGAGCTGGGCATTGGAGTTGGGCTCAGATTCTGGAAAGATGTGATTGGCTGAATGCTGTTTGATCATCTCTGTACCAGGACTGGTGTATACGTGCAAACAAAACAAGTTACATTTAGAATATACCCATCACTGATTTCTCCTGCATGGGGAAGCTGACCTGCGAGGACCCAGAATTATGCTACCATTTGGCAGAGGGACCACACTAGTGTGAGAATAGGTCACTGATCTTGAAAGAAGGGACAACAGTCTTTAATGATTTTGTACAAACCTTTAAATCAATGAAACAACTCGCATGCTTAAAGTTAAGTATTTGTTTAAGTACTTTTGTGGATAAAGGCTTGGCTGGTAATTTAGAAAATGCCTGTGGTCAAGGAGTTAAAATGGCTTTATTTTGTTTCTGTCGACATGTTTCATTTAGGGTATAACATTTATTTATCTCTCTAAAAGGATGGTCACTTTCTTTAGATTTTTGTCAGCTACTGTAAACTTACTTTCAGGACTACATGGGGCCCATGCTAACTGTAATAATGCATGGTTGTCAGAATCAATTAGAATGCCCTCATGTTAGCGTCTCAAGTAGTCCTGTAAGATGACCATACTGTCTGGGCATTACTAGCTCCAGCACCAGATTTAGCTTACGCCCCTAAAGAGATTTCTAAGAGCATTTTTTTGACTCTTTAAATAAAAATGGATTCTGCTGATACCTTTTAAAATGAATGTATGTATCTTCTATTCCTCAGTGTTATGCTTCTTAGATTTGACAACTGCTACCCAGCAAACTAGTGTCGCTGCTGTCACACCTTTGATCGTATTACAATAAAAGAGCATGAAACTGATCATTTTAGAAAGGAGACCTCATTTGTTCATGTGATTTTGCTGAATGTAATTTTGTAGCTAATGGGGATTTGTTTAAAATAACGGCTTTGCTTATTGAGCATTACTTCACTGTAAAGATGGGCCTGAGCAACAAAGCTCAAATAAAGATCCAAATTTTCCCAAGGGTTAGAGCTGTCCAGATGGTGGGGTATCGTACTACCCCATTTGAAAAGTGTGAGAATAGTCTTGAATATGAAAATTAGAGAAACTATGAGAACAGTTCCGAGTCTGGAACTTTGGATCTGTACTTTGCAAAATCTGGGAGTTAAAATCTGGTGTCTTGATTTGAATCCGTATCTATTTCAGACTTCTACATATATGTATGTTAAATGATGGGTGTGTGCCATTAATATGATTATCACTGGTTTGTGGTGGTGCCCACAGTGTGCTAGGTGCGGTCCATACAGACAAGAAGGAACGTGATATGTATACTGTACATGTAACAACCACCATCATATTTACCCTTTTTGGTGCTTGTCCACAAGTTGTAGAATTTCTTTAGTAGCAAGATTTGAGTTTTGGGAACATCTTATTTTAAGTCCCCTTGTTAGCTGTGTTAATCTATGGCAATAGGCAAAAGTTCTGTGAATTACTGTAGTTAGTGATATTTATTTCCTATCTCTATAGTATCTTATTGTAACCGACTTGTCCCTGCTTGAAATTTCAGGTGATTTTTTTTTCTACGGTTTTCCAGAATGTTCTCCATCCTTTTTTTTTTAAACTGTTTTTCAGCTAGCTTGTATTTGTAGCTATGTAAACTATTAATAATACAATGAGAAGAGTTAATTGGCATCATAAAACAGTCACAAAGTTGTTAAGCAATTGACCATATATTTTACTGTTAATGCGAAGTGGCATAGTGGGTTAGGCTTATTAGTCTTTCCCCTCTATGATGTGGGATGAAGTTCTAGAGGTGAAATGCCAGTGGAATAGCCCTCTATGCCATTGCCTGGGGCACGCTGGCAAGGGGCAGTGTGGAAAGACTTGCTGTGCCAGTGCTCCAACAGCACTTAATCAGGGGATAAATTGAAGACTTCATTCTTCACGGTTGTCGATCTGGCATTTTTCATGAGCATGAACTTTTAAACGTTTTTTTATACCTATTTTTAAAAAGCATTACAAGAAAGGGATGTGCAAATCAGATGTAACTTGAAGAGGTAAACAAAACTGAGCTAAATATCGACTCCCTAGCAAACAGAATCTTTATACAGTTTTTTTCCTTCCCTTTTCTGGAATGGGTTCTTCTGGGAAGAACACTTCCACTTAACAGCATTAACATTGAAGAGACAGATAGCAAACTTATTTCCCCACATTTTGATTATTGCATTTAACATTTTTAATGCAATATGTTCTTTTAGTTGAATTACTTTATACAAAAATTAAGAGACACTGGGGTTGCATACTCTTGTGGAGAGCTATATTGAAAATACAACCCCGTTGATGGTGGTAAACAGGGTTGCTAGTAATGCAAACCACACTGCTTTGCATCCACTTTGCCACACTTTTTTAGATCTAATCTTTCTTGTGATACATTGCATGGCAAAGAGTTAAGTCCTGCATGAAATGACCTGCCACACTGCATTATGTGGTGCAATATAACACACACAAGAATGTTTTGTGGATCTTTAATGTTTTTATGGAGCATTTGTTAATCATTTGGCGAGACTGTCCAGCCTGAGTTGCTTTTGTTAATGTGTATAAACTTAGTGGCCACAAACATAAAGATGTGGGGTATATTGGGTACAGTTTTGCTCATCAGCTCTCTAGGAAAGCCAGTATTTGTGATCCTGTGCTCTTTAATGTGACATTCTTCTCAAGAACATCAGTGCCAAATGGCTGGGTTTCATAGTGGGAATATTTTATTAACAGCTCCAAATTAACATCTGAGTTATTGTGTGGGAAGCTGGAAACGTATTAATGAAAATTTGCAACTTTGTAAGGAGAAACTTTTGTCTAGTGCTACCAGATTTCACAAATTTCACAGAGCAGATATTGCAACCCATTATTATGAATTCTTACCTAATTTTGCCTATGACTGTTGCCTGCATTTTACAGCATGTTGTTGACTCTACATGTTGAAAACAGAGGTCTTCCTGTAAAAAGTAAAAAATTATCCATGATTTCACTAAGAAGATCTTTCAGCCCTGCAGTCTCTGAAGAGACTAAGACCCAGAGATGCCCTCATATGTGCCATGTGTATCTCAGGGCAAAATAGGCCCTGAGATTTTAAATAGAGAGTCTGGAATTTAATTATGCTTGTTATGTTCTTGAAAACATCTTCACTTTAGGTGACCTTCTGTTCAGTTTTGCATCAAAGTAGCTGTCAAGGTTCCTCCCCCACTCTGAACTCTAGGGTACAGATGTGGGGACCTGCATGAAAAACCTCCTAAGCTTATCTTTACCAGCTTAGGTCAAAACTTCCCCAAGGTACAAAATATTACACCCGTTATCCTTGGAATGGCCGCTACCACCACCAAACTAATACTGGTTACTGGGGAAGAGCTGTTTGGACGCGTCCTTCCCCCCAAAATACTTCCCAAAACCTTGCACCCCACTTCCTGGACAAGGTTTGGTAAAAAGCCTCACCAATTTGTCTAGGTGACTACAGACCCAGACCCTTGGATCTTAAGAACAATGAACAATCCTCCCAACACTTGCACCCCCCCTTTCCTGGGAAATGTTGGATAAAAAGCCTCACCAATTTGCATAGGTGACCACAAACCCAAACCCTTGGATCTGAGAACAATGAAAAAGCATTCAGTGTTTTACAAGAAGACTTTTAATAAAAAATAGAAGTAAATAGAAATAAAGAAATTCCCCCTGTAAAATCAGGATGGTATATATCTTACAGGGTAATTAGATTCAAAAACATAGAGAACCCCTCTAGGCAAAACCTTAAGTTACAAAAAAGATACACAGACAGAAATAGTTATTCTATTCAGCACAATTCTTTTCTCAGCCATTTAAAGAAATCATAATCTAACACATACCTAGCTAGATTACTTACTAAAAGTTCTAAGACTCCATTCCTGTTCTGTCCCCGGCCAAGACGACTACAGACAGACACACAAACCCTTTGTTTCTCTCCCTCCTCCCAGCTTTTGAAAGTATCTTGTCTCCTCATTGGTCATTTTGGTCAGGTGCCAGCGAGGTTACCTTTAGCTTCTTAACCCTTTACAGGTGAGAGGAGCTTTCCCCTGGCCAGGAGGGATTTCAAAGGGGTTTACCCTTCCCTTTATATTTATGACACGCCCCCCAAATCTCAGCTAGGGTGAAACACTGGCTGGGATTTCTTCCTGGAGCTCTAGGAAAACAGAGTTAATAAGACACATGCATCTCTAAATATACTACCAAGTACATAAAGACTAACAATATTTTCCACATCTCAAGGACGATTTTAACCAGTTGATTCTGGGAAACTTTCACGGGAGAGTGCATCAGCCACTTTGTTAGAAGCTCCTGAGATGTGTTGGATGTCGAAATCAAAATCTTGGAGAGCTAAACTCCACCGAAGATGTTTTCTGTTAGTTTCTTTGACGGTGTGAAGCCACTTTAGTGCAGCATGGTCGGTTTGCAGGTGGAAACGCCGTCCCCAAACATATGGGCGTAGCTTTTCC
Organism: Lepidochelys olivacea; assembly: GCF_965140295.1. Taxonomy (NCBI): domain Eukaryota; kingdom Metazoa; phylum Chordata; order Testudines; family Cheloniidae; genus Lepidochelys; species Lepidochelys olivacea. Next base: position 63,514,246 of record NC_140416.1, read on the forward strand.
AGAGCGTAGACAATGGCATAACATTCTTTTTCAGTGACTGACCAGTTGCTTTCCCTCTCAGACAGTTTTTTGCTGAGAAACACTACAGGGTGGAATTCTTGATCAGGTCCTTTCTGCATTAAAACTGCTCCCACACCACGCTCGGATGCATCTGTGGTTACTAGGAACGGTTTGTCAAAGTCTGGGGCCCTTAGTACAGGGTCAGACATGAGTGTCGCTTTAAGCTTGTTAAAGGCCTTCTGACACTTTCCGGTCCACTGAACAGCATTTGGCTGTTTCTTTTTGGTTAGGTCTGTCAGTGGGGCAGCGATTTGGCTGTAGTGCGGTACAAATCGTCTGTAATAACCGGCCAAGCCTAAGAAGGATTGAACCTGTTTCTTTGACTTTGGGACAGGCCACTTTTGGATAGCATCCACTTTGGCCTGTAGGGGGCTGATAGTTCCTTGACCCACCTGGTGTCCAAGGTAAGTCACTCTGTTTAGGCCTATTTGACACTTCTTAGCCTTAACAGTTAGTCCTGCCTCCCTTATGCGCTCAAGGACTTTTTGTAGATGTTCCAGGTGGTCTGCCCAGGAATCCGAAAATATGGCCACATCGTCAAGGTAGGCGACTGCATATTCTCCTAATCCCGCTAGGAGACCATCTACAAGTCTTTGGAAAGTGGCGGGTGCATTTCGCAGCCCGAAAGGGAGTACATTAAATTCATACAGCCCGAGATGTGTGATGAAGGCTGACCTTTCCTTGTCAGATTCATCTAGCGGTACCTGCCAGTACCCCTTGGTTAAGTCCAAGGTAGAGATGAACTGGGCCCTTCCCAGTTTCTCTAATAGTTCATCTGTGCGTGGCATGGGATAGTTGTCTGGGCGAGTTACAGCATTTAGCTTACGGTAGTCCACGCAAAAACGTATTTCCCCATCTGGTTTGGGAACTAGAACCACTGGAGATGCCCATGCACTTTCAGAGGGGCGGATTACACCCATCTGTAACATATCCTGGATCTCCCGTTCTATAGCAGTTTTAGCTTGAGGAGACACCCGGTAAGGTTGGACCCTAATTGGGTGAGCATTACCTGTGTCAATGGAGTGGTATGCCCGTTCAGTCAGTCCTGGGGTGGCTGAGAACGTTGGCGCGTAGCTAGTGCACAGCTCCTGGATCTGCTGTCGCTGCGTACGCCCAAGGGTCATGGAGAGGTTCACCTCTTCCACACCACCAGCACATTTCCCTTCGTAGTAGACACCTTCAGGCCACTCAGCGTCGTCTCCTCCCTGGGCTGTAAACTGACAAACCTTTAATTCTCTGGAATAAAAGGGCTTTAGAGAATTAATATGATACACCTTAGGCTTTCGGTTGGAGGTGGGGAATGCTATGAGATAATTAACAGCTCCCAGGCGCTCCTGGACCACGAATGGCCCTTCCCACGATGCTTCCATTTTATGGGCCTGGAGCGCCTTTAAGACCATGACCTGGTCTCCTACTTTGAAGGAACGCTCTCTGGCATGTTTATCATACCAGGCTTTTTGCTCTTTTTGAGCATCCTGTAAGTTTTCTCTAGCAAGGGCTAAAGAGGTTCGGAGGGTGTTTTGTAGGTTGGTTACAAAGTCCAGAATGTTAGTTCCTGGAGAAGGTGTAAATCCCTCCCATTGCTGCTTCACCAACTGCAATGGCCCCTTAACCTCACGGCCATATACAAGTTCAAATGGGGAAAACCCTAAACTGGGATGTGGTACAGCTCTGTAGGCAAAGAGCAACTGCTGCAATACTAGGTCCCAATCATTGGAGTGCTCATTTACGAATTTACGTATCATGGCCCCCAAAGTTCCATTAAACTTCTCCACCATGCCATTTGTTTGATGATGGTAAGGAGTGGCAACCAAGTGATTTACCCCATGAGCTTCCCAAAGGTTTTTCATAGTTCCTGCCAGGAAATTAGTCCCTGCATCTGTGAGGATGTCGGAGGGCCAACCTACCCTGGCAAAAATGTCTGCTAGTGCCTGGCACACACTTTTAGCCCTGGTGTTGCTTAGAGCTACTGCTTCCGGCCATCGGGTGGCAAAATCCATGAAAGTCAGTATGTACTGCTTTCCTCTGGGTGTCTTTTTCGGAAAAGGACCCAGAATATCCACAGCTACTCGCTGAAATGGAACTTCAATGATGGGGAGTGGCTGGAGAGGAGCTTTGACCTGGTCTTGGGGTTTTCCCACTCTTTGGCACACCTCACAAGACTGGACATAGGTAGAAACATCCTTGCCCATTCCCTCCCAGTGGAATGACCCCCCCAAACGGTCTTTGGTCCTGTTCACCCCAGCATGGCCACTAGGGTGATCATGGGCTAAGCTCAAGAGCTTGGCCCGGTATTTAGTTGGAACTACCAACTCTCTCTGAGGATGCCAGTCTTCCTGGTGTCCCCCAGAAAGAGTTTCCTTGTATAAAAGTCCTCTTTCTACAACAAACCTGGATCGATTAGAAGAGCTGAGAGGCGGTGGGTTGCTCCGTGCCGCCGTCCAAGCTCTCTGGAGGCTTTCATCTGCTTCCTGTTCGGTCTGGAACTGTTCCCTTGATGCTGGAGACATCAGTTCCTCATGGGATTGTGGACCTAGGCTTGGTCCCTCTGGAAGCGATATAGGGGATGGAGCTGTTTCTGTTGACTGTGAACCGCTCTCCGCTGGTGCACTATGTTGGGATTCAGGCTCCGGCTGAGCCTCTTGTGTAGGGTTATCGGCTGCTGCCAGTTCAGGTTCGGTGGGGCCCTCTGGTGTTGAGGTTGCAAGTACTGGATTCAGTGCTGACACGGGGTCTGGTGTTGGTTGTTCGGCTGGTTCCGGTTCTGGGACTGGTTCCGTCTGGGTCTCTGGGACTGGATCCACTACTGCTGTTGCAGACATTGGCCTGGGGTCCAGGTCCATCACCTCTGACTGGGTCCTGATAGAAGTTTCCGGAACAGAGCTAGGCCTCACGGCTTGTTTAGCCTGGTTGCGGGTGACCATTCCCACCCTCTTGGCCTGCTTCACATGATTGGCCAAGTCTTCCCCCAACAGCATGGGGATGGGATAATCATCATAGACTGCAAAAGTCCACATTCCTGACCAGCCCTTGTACTGGACAGGCAACTTGGCTGTAGGCAAATTGAAAGAGTTGGACTTGAAGGGTTGAATCGTCACTTGGATCTCTGGGTTGATTAAATTGGGGTCCACTAAGGAAGCATGGATAGCTGACACTTGTGCTCCGGTGTCCCTCCACGCGGTGACCTTCTTCCCACCCACACTCACAGTTTCCCTCCGCTCCAAGGGTATCTGGGAGGTATCTGGGCCTGTGGACCTCTGGTGTGATTCCGGTGCAATGAACTGTAATCTGTTGGGGTTCTTGGGGCAGTTGGCCTTTACATGCCCCAGCTCGTTACACTTAAAACATCGTCCAGCTGACGGGTCACTGGGGCGAGGAGGGTTGCTGGAGAACGGGGTGGTGGGACGATAAGGGGTCTGGAGGGTTCTTTGGGAGGTAGGTGGGGCTTTGGGCGGCCCCCGGTAATAGGGTGTGGTCTGGGGTGGTCCCTTCTGGTCTCCGCTCCAACTGCGACCAGTTTTCTTCTTCTCTGCCACCTCCACCCATCTGGCTCCAATCTCTCCTGCCTCAATTACAGTTTTGGGTTTCCCATCTAGGATGTATCTTTCTATTTCCTCAGGAACACCCTCTAAGAATTGTTCCATTTGCATTAGGAAGGGCAAATTTACTGGAGATTCAACACTTGCTCCTGATATCCAGGCATCCCAATGTTTTACAATGTGGTAGGCATGTCGGGTAAATGACATGTCTGGTTTCCACCTTAGGGCTCTGAACCTCCGACGAGACTGCTCGGGTGTTATCCCCATTCTGACTCTCGCCTTGGATTTAAACAGTTCATACTTGTTCATGTGTTCTTTAGGCATTTCAGCTGCCACCTCAGCTAAGGGTCCACTGAGCTGCGGCCTCAGCTCTACCATGTATTGGTCAGTAGAGATGTTGTACCCAAGGCAGGCCCTTTCGAAGTTTTCTAAGAAGGCCTCAGTATCATCACCTGCCTTGTAGGTGGGGAACTTTCTGGGATGGGAAGTGGTACCTGGAGAAGGATTGCTAGGGTTTGTTGGTATATTCTGCTGGGCCTTTATCCTCTCCATCTCCTCCACATGCTTCCTCTCTCTTTCCTTCTCCTCCTCCACATGCTTCCTCTCTTTTTCCCTCTCCTCCTCCACATGCTTCCTTGCCTCCATTTCCCTCTTGTGGGCAGCCTCTTGGTGTTGTTCTGCCTCCCTTTCTTGTTCCTTCTTCAGCTGCATGAGTTCTATCTGTCTTTCATGTTCCCTTTGTTTTTCCTCAGCCTGAAATTTGGCTAATTCCAGCTGTAGTCGAGCTGAGGATTTGGCCATTCTAACCTCTCTGTTTTTAACTAACTTTACACCCGAGGTTTAGAAATAAACAAACAAAACTTGGCTGTAAAATTTTGCTGTGCTGGAATAGAATACCTATTCTCTGATAGTGATTGTCAGCCTACAGAAAAAGACAATTCCCTTGTCTCTGCTCTGGGCCCAAATTAAAGCAAAAAACCTCCAACTACTTGGAAACCTGCTTACCCAGCCCAAAGAAGAAAAAAATTTCTTTTCAAACCTGTGCTCCTTGTAAAACAAAAAAAAAAAATCAAAATCCTAAAAAAAACCCTGCCACTTTTGTCTCCAGGCAAATGGGTAGAGCACACACCCCCTATTTACTTTTAGGAAGAAAAGAAAAAAAAAAAAAACCTCTGGGTTGGAAGACTGTGAATTTCCCTGCAGGAGTTAAGTACCCTGCCTCCAGGCAAAGAAAATCTGCAATTCACAAGATAATCCCCTTTTGTCTCTGCTTGGCCACAAAGCAGAGAGAAACCAAGCTGCTTTCAGTTTCAAAGCTGCCTTCTGGACTTCCTAAAAATTCCTTTTTAAAATCTGTATTTCTAGTTCAAAAAATCTCAACTGGATCTCAAAATGATTTCAGGTTAATCCCACCACTGTGCCACCATGTCAAGGTTCCTCCCCCACTCTGAACTCTAGGGTACAGATGTGGGGACCTGCATGAAAAACCTCCTAAGCTTATCTTTACCAGCTTAGGTCAAAACTTCCCCAAGGTACAAAATATTACACCCGTTATCCTTGGAATGGCCGCTACCACCACCAAACTAATACTGGTTACTGGGGAAGAGCTGTTTGGACGCGTCCTTCCCCCCAAAATACTTCCCAAAACCTTGCACCCCACTTCCTGGACAAGGTTTGGTAAAAAGCCTCACCAATTTGTCTAAGTGACTACAGACCCAGACCCTTGGATCTTAAGAACAATGAACAATCCTCCCAACACTTGCACCCCCCCTTTCCTGGGAAATGTTGGATAAAAAGCCTCACCAATTTGCATAGGTGACCACAAACCCAAACCCTTGGATCTGAGAACAATGAAAAAGCATTCAGTGTTTTACAAGAAGACTTTTAATAAAAAATAGAAGTAAATAGAAATAAAGAAATTCCCCCTGTAAAATCAGGATGGTATATATCTTACAGGGTAATTAGATTCAAAAACATAGAGAACCCCTCTAGGCAAAACCTTAAGTTACAAAAAAGATACACAGACAGAAATAGTTATTCTATTCAGCACAATTCTTTTCTCAGCCATTTAAAGAAATCATAATCTAACACATACCTAGCTAGATTACTTACTAAAAGTTCTAAGACTCCATTCCTGTTCTGTCCCCGGCCAAGACGACTACAGACAGACACACAAACCCTTTGTTTCTCTCCCTCCTCCCAGCTTTTGAAAGTATCTTGTCTCCTCATTGGTCATTTTGGTCAGGTGCCAGCGAGGTTACCTTTAGCTTCTTAACCCTTTACAGGTGAGAGGAGCTTTCCCCTGGCCAGGAGGGATTTCAAAGGGGTTTACCCTTCCCTTTATATTTATGACAGTAGCTATGGCTCACTAACTGGAGTAGAGTATGCATCTTCGTTGAATCAATCTGAAGTGGTAGTTGACCAGTAATTCAGTGGTACACAAACTTCCCTGTTCTGTGACTAGTTGGCTATTCTCACTACCCTCTCCACTGATTCATTCATAGAATTTCAAATTAAAATTAAGTCTTGTAAAATACTGTTACAAAACCCCAAATCTTACAAAACTGGCCTGTTGGGTCTCATTACAAGCATGAATCTCAGACCAGTTTTTCTGAAGGATTTAAGATTCCTGAAGCTTTTTCAATGAGATGAGCTCATTTATGGTTCCAGCACAAATTCAGGTGAAAATCCTTGGTTTCTGCTGTATTTCATTTTGTATATTGGGGGTTGGTTCAAAGTGAGCACTCAGTGATACTCAGGGTAGCAAACACCACATAGAGTGAAACTGATGGGAAAGGCTGGTGAACTGAAACTGCTTTGGCCAGCTTTTATTTCTGACAGTTGCTATTTCAGAACGTTTGTACGTATAGGCTTATTTTAGATGAGTTTGGTACAGAAGCCGTTTCTCTGTGGCACAGCTCAGCATCTTCATGCTCTTTGTTATTAGATTAATGGGCCTTACGCTGGTATTCTGCCATATAATGAATGAAAGTGTGTGTGGGGATGGGGGAAATTCTTTTATGAATGTACAGAATTCACCCCTTCTGAAACAGCCCCCTTATCTGCATTTCTGTCAGGCAGGTCTGCTGAATTCTACTTTTTAGTTGTCATTGTATAAGCAAATGTAGTCTGAAGACCTGGCTGTTTTTACGTTAGGTGCAGTGATGCAACAGAAAAGAAAATCTTTCTTGTTACCAAGGCAACTTGTGCGTCTAAAAATTTCTGTAGTGAGGCAGCAGACTTCCGTCAATCCCTGCAATAGATCACTCTATTAAAAGCTTTTCTAAACAGAGTTCTCTCTCTCTACACCCCTCCCCCCCCCCACAAGCCTGTAAAGAACTGATTTGTGAAAGAAGAAATTTTCAGCTTAATCTACTTTTTCCCACTTCAGATTCCAACCTGTGGTTTCATTTTGCTTTTCATCCTAAATTCCTATTCTCTTATTAAACTGCAGTTAATTCTTGTAGCGCTTTCCTAGGTCAACAGTCTGAATCTAGTCAAGAATGGTGTTGGTAGTAGGTGGTCTGCACAAAATGACCTGGGGCTCTTAGTCATGTTACTAGCTGAGAAGTATCCAAATCAGATCACCATCACGTTTGGCACTAACCGGCTCTCTGAGAAGAGAGGTTAAGGACTTGAAGGACATAGAGATTGCACTTTCCTCTCATCCCTCGAGATGGTTCCTTCAGGTCAGATTGAGGTACATTTGGGGGGCAGCATGGAGGAAGCTTGCACGACCACAACCAGTGCTATACAGGACCTGATCTGGGCACAAGGAGAGGGCTGTATTACCAGTGCTGTCAATATTCACATCTTCCACTGACATTCTAATTCACTTGGCGGGGGGGAGGGGGGAATGGAACGGAAATAAATGAAATAGTGAATAGGGGAAAAAAAGATGAGCAACAATCCCAAAATATGAGCTGGCGCAACAGAACACAACTTTTCAGGGAGTTATAGTTTGAGTGGGGAAACTGCCCGCACGTACGTGTGTGTGGAGTGAGATTTCATTCTGAATATGGCCCATAAGCCCACCATTGCTTCTTGGATACATACAGTACAGTAGCAGTTACAGTACCTTGCTGAAATGTAGCCTTACTTCGTAGCTCATTGGTAATTGTGACAGTTTAGTTTACTGTACACTGTAGGATTCAATAAGCAGCCAGTTAATCTGATTTTGTGTGCTTTCCACTGCAGAATCATGCTCATTTGTTTAATAAACTGTATGCGCACAGACTTGGCTTATCTTAAATGAAGTTTGGCTAGTCTCTAAACTATGCCAAACCATCTGGTTGGGTTTTTTTTTAAGAGGGGGAGGTGGTAGCTCTGTCTGTCTCCATCTGTTGTCACTTGTTTTAAACTTGGATTGTAAGCTCCGTGGGGCAGGGACCATCTTTTTGTTCTTTCGGTACTGTACCTAGCACAATTGGGTCCTGGTCCAGGAACAGGGCTCCTAGGCACTACAGTAGTACCCAAAATGCTCCATATAATTATTTCAATATTAAATTACATTTCCCTATTGTGTCTATTCCCTTATGAGAGTTTTAGTTCTGCCCCATTCTTCCCTGTGGGTCAGGCTCCTTGGAGGACTACATCTCTTCTAATAAACCCAGTCATGTGACTCTCAGGTACAAACTGTTTCATTTTGATGAAAAAAATTGACATGTATTAACTGAAAATTTTCAGAATTTACATCCTGTGGAAAATTTCAGCTTCTATCCTGATTTGAGACAAAAACAAATGTCTGAATTTTCCACAGGATAGAAATTCCATTTTCCAACCAGCTCCAACTAATACACCTATGGTGGGAATACTTAAGTGGCAATTACAGTCTCAAGAAAATGTTTCTGAAATGCATGTCGGAAGCTGGCTGAATAAGAGTCTACATACTGGCTTCCAGGGACTCAGAATAAAACACATTTGTGAACCCAGTCACAGTGGACCATGCTGGTAGAAAACTATAGACTACAGCTCGTTGAAATTTTTCCATCAAAGCTATTTTTCAAAGGAAAATTGGATTTTTAACTAAGAATTGTTGTGAATTGTCTGCCTACTGCAGAAAATGTCAGCATTTCATTGAAAAACTTGAACAATCTGAAAAACAAAAATTTGGATCCAAACCCCAAATATTTTGATTTGGAGAAAATGCTGCTGCTGTGCCTCATGACAATTGTACTTTGGATGCCTCATGCTCCCATTCTCCTCTGCTCCAGGCTCCCCTGCCAGACTACATCTTTCATGATACATTGCAGCAGTTCAGCAAGAAGGGTGACAGTGGCGCATGCTCATCTTACTGAAGGGTAAATAGAGGCCTAGAGAATCTAAGGGACGTGAACATGGTCACAGAAGAAGCTAGTGGCAGAGCTGGGACTAGAACTGAAGTGTCCTATCTCCCAGCCCCTTTTGCTACATAGTAGACAAGACTGCCTTTCCTAATAGCTATCCTAGAAGATAATAGCTAGATAGAAGATAATGAGGTGATAAGTAACAGTCAGCATGGATTTGTCATGAACAAATAGCTTTCTCTGACAGGGTAATAAGCCTTGTGGATGGGTGAAGTGGTAGATGTGGTGTATCTTGACTTTAGTAAGGCTTTTGATACTGCCTTCTCATAAACAAATAAGGGAAATACAGCCTAGATGGAGCTACTATAAGGTGGGTGCACAACTACTCTCTGGGAGTGGTTTTCCAATCAGTTATCAGTGGTTCACAGTCATGCTGGATGAGTGGGATGCTGCAGAGATCAGTTCTGGGTCTGTTTCTGTTCAATAGCTTCAGCAATTATTTAAATAATGGCATAAAGAGTACATTTCTAAAGTTTGTGAACAATTCCAAGCTGGGGGTGAGGGGGATTTGCAAGTGCTTTGGAGGATAGGATTAAAATTCAAAATGATCTGGACAAACTAGAGAAATGGTCTGAAGTAAATAGGATGAAATTCATTAAGGACAAAATGCAAAGTACTCCACTTAGGAAGGAACAATCAGTTGCACACATACAAAATGGGAAATGACAGCCTAGGAGGGATTACTGCGGAAAGGGTTCTGGGAGTCATAGTGGATCACAAGCTAAATATGAGTCAACAGTGTAACACTGTTGCAAAAAAAGCAACCATCATTCTGGGATGTATTAGCAGGAGTGTTGTAAGCAAGACACAAGAAGTAATTTTTTCGCTCTACTCTGTGCTGATCATGTCTCAGCTGAAGTATTGTGTCTCGTTCTGGATGCCACATTTCAGGAAAGATGTGGACAAACTGGAGAAAGTTCAGAGAAGAGCAACAAAAATGAACAGAGGTTTAGAAAACATGACCTATGAGGGAAGATTGAATAAAATGCGTTTGTTTAGTCTGGAGAAAAGAAGACTGAGAGGGGACATATTTTCAAGTACATAAAAGGTTGTTACAAGGAGGAGGGAGAAAAATTGTTCTCCTTAATCTCTGAGGCTAGGACAAGAAGCAATTGACTTAAATGCAGCATAGGTTGGACATTAGGAAAAACTTTCTGTCAGGGTAGTTAAGCACTGAAATAAATTGCCTAGGGAGGTTATGGAATCTTTTAAGAGCAGGTTAGACCATAGGCGCTGACTCCATGGGTGCTCCGGCCCTGGAGCACCCATAGAAAAAAACTAGTGGATGCTTAGAACCCACTGGCAACCAGCTCCTCACACCTTCCCAGCACCTCCTGCCCACTGCAGTCAGCTGTTCTGTGGCATGCAGGAGGCACTGGGGGAGAAGAGGAGGGGCGGGGATGGAGCAGGGGCGGGAAGGGATGGGGCAGGGGTGGGGTAGGGGCAGAGCGGAGGGTGGAGCACCCCTGTGGCTGGGAGGAAGTTGGCGCCTGTGGGTTAGACAAACACTTGTCAGGGATGGTCTAGATAGTACTTAGTCCTGCCATGAGTGCAGGGGACTGGACTAGATGACCTCTTAAGGTCCCTTCCAGTCCTACAATTATATGATTCTATCTCTCCATATGACACTCAAGCCCAGAGAGCCTGTTCTTTGGATAACAAAATTTTCATATTATAAAACTATAGGAACATTTGCAGCGCTACTTAAATAACACCTGATGCATTTGTAGATATTGATACACCCTGATTCTATTCAGTCTGGATGTGCATAAGTACTAAAAGAAGCTACCAGTCTCAAGGTCAAAATTGTTTGCTTCGTTTCATCCTCCCAGAGGACATAAGAACAGAGCAAAGAGTGGTTTTGAAACACATTAGTCACCGGGGAACCAGTCTTTTGACCACCTGATCAGAACACACTGTTTTTAATCGGTGCTTCGCAGGGCCGGCTCCAGGCACCAGCTTTCCAAGCTGGTGCTTGGGGTGGCAATTAGAATGGGGCAGCCGTCCGTGTCCCACAATGGCAATTTGGCAGCAGCTCCACCACTTTTTCTGCCACAGCGGCAATTTGGCGGCGACTGCTTGGGGCGGCAAAATTGCTAGAGCCGCCCCTGGTGGTTAGTCCTGAAATCTACAAAGAAATAGAAATTAAGACAGGACAAGATCCATTCATGCACCTGCCCTCAGCAATCATAAGAAATCAATCATGTGGAATACACCCAAATGGTCCTAACAGTATGGTCCTAACAATATGTTTCGTTGTTGCTGTTTTCATTTAATGGGATTTCTAAAGGTAGTTTGGAGGTGGGGATTATATTTTTTGTCCTCACATCATCCTCTGTTATTCCCTATGTAAAAGGATAAATGGACACAAATCAGACATCAGGAATGGTAACATACAAAACCCAGTAGGAGAACACTTCAATCTTCCTGGACATTCAATAACAGATTTAAAAGTAGCCATTCTTCAACAAAAAAACTTCAAAAACAGACTTCAAAGAGAAACTGCTGAGCTACAATTCATTTGCAAACTTAACACCATCAATTTGGGCTTGAATAGGGACTGGGAGTGGTTGGCTCACTACAAAAGCAATTTTCCCTCTCTTGGTATTGACACCGCCTCATCATTGGTTCGCCACTTGTAAGGTAACTCCATTCTCTTCATATGCCATTATATATTTATGCCTGTTTCTGTAATTTTCACTCCATGCATCTGAAGAAGTGGGTATTTTATCCACAAGAGTTTATGCCCAAATAAATTTGTTAGTCTTTGAGGTGCCACCAGACTCTCATTATCCTGTATCTGGAGAACTCAAATGGCTTTTAAGACACTGAATTAAGTTTCACCACTCCTTTGTGTGGTAGTTCAGTATTATCTCCATTGTGCAGATGGGAAAACCGATACAAAGGTGCATTAAGTGGCTTGTTCCTCAAGGTCACACCTTTAGTTCTGCAGCAAAACTGGGAATAAAACCCGTCTGCTGACTCCCAGCTTTGTGTCTTGGGGAGAAGACACATGAGCACTTCTTTAGACTCCTTTCTCTGTCTGAGAACAGCAAGGTGAAATTGACAAGATCTTTAAAGCAGGAAATCTTTCAAAAATCTTCTCAAGTGAACTTTTCTGGTCCCTGTACACATGGAGCTGTGTTGCAGGGGTTGGAGAGTGAAGAGGGCAGGCAGAACGCTAGGATTTGGGTATGTCTAGTGGAAAATTGTGGTAAGTGGGGTTTGGGATTGAGAAACACTGATTTTTAATTTACACTTCAATCCAACTGAGAAGGTAAAACATACTTGATAGTCCACTTATCACCACATTAGTTCATAGAGGTTGATCCTTCCCCATGCCATCAAACTCCAGTCAGCATTCATGAGAATTCTCAGTTTAGAAGGCAAAACAGTATAAACTGCATACCATATTGTGTCTATTCAATGTAAGGTGTGTGTTTTCCTTTCTAGGTTTAATATTAGTGCTGCTGAGTAATACTTACAGAACATTCTGCCATTGGTTAGCATGTGATGTGAATTGCTAAGATTCAGGCAGTTGCTACAGGGGATCAGACTGGCACATGTGGATCATTAAAGAAGCAGATACCACCCAAATGTCTCCAGAAAGTGGTTGGGGGTGGAGGGTGTGACGAAGTGGGACTGTTCTTAATGTTTCCTCTGAATAGTGTGGGGGTGCCTCAGTTTCCCCTATGCAGTTCTTAAGTATCTAGGTGGAGGGGTAAGGGTGTATGATCATTGCAGAGCCCTAGCGGGTAGGTGTGTGCAGGGGTCTGGTCACAGAGAATGGCCAACACCCTGTTTCCTGGCAACTGATGGCCTGGGCCCTTCCACCCTGCAAGGTGAGAGCTAAAGGGTTGGAGAACAAAGGAATCAGGTGACCTACTGTCCCGGGAAAGGGGAAAGCCCAGAGGAGGAGGGGCTGGAGGGAGTTTCAGTTTGGGGCTGGCTGGAACATGGAGTGAAGTGCACACGTGGTTGTCTGGCTCACTGCCCCCCAAAATGGACCCAGCTGAGGGGTCCTGTTCTCTGCACCTGCAAGCTCTGTTTTAGACCATGTTCCTGTCGTCTAATAAACCTCTGTTTTACTGGCTGGCTGAGAGTCACGTCTGACTGCGGAGTTGGGGTGCAGGACCCTCTGGCTTCCCCAGGACCCCACCTGGGTGGACTTGCTGTGGGGAGCGCACGGAGGGGCAGAGGATGCTGAATGCTCTGAGGTCAGACCCAGGAAGGTGGAAGCTGTGTGAGCTTTGTGTCCTGAGGATAGGCTGCTCACAGAAAGGAGACTTCCCCAGAGTCCTGACTGGCTTCATGAGGAGCAGTTCCAGAGCATCGCCCAGGGACTCCGTGACAGAGGGAAAGAGGACAAATGCAGATTAAGAGCCTGGGACAAAAGGACTGGTTCCATTACAAGCTTACTAGAAGGAGTTGACAAAATTAGACTCTGGTGATCTCTGAATTGAACTCACTAGCTAGTAATTACTAAGTACCGATATATGTTCAACAAGGCAGCATTGTGAAGCTGAAAACTAGCACCCGTGACTGAGCCTTGGCAGGTGAGACAACTTTAATTTATTTCTGATTTATCTCCCTGCACATGCTGCAGTCAGCTTCTACATTTCTGACTCAACACAAACCTAAGTGATTCTGTCAGTACGCTTCAATTCAAGTATGCCATGTGCTAGTGGCCTCTTTTGCTGTGATATGGGGAGAAAGCAAGCAAGGTCACAGCAGAGTTAAAAACCATTTACTATTGAACGTGGGGTGTTAGATTTTGAGACAATTCGATGACAACCCTGGAGTGGCAATGAGACACAGCCCTGAAATTACTTTGGTAGTGATGTCTATTTCCTTGGACACTGGCTGGACCATAACATCACAGAATTTATTTTAAATTCTGGAACATTTTGGAAATTCCGTTAAAATGGACAGAGAAAAATCAAGATAAATCTGATTTTGTTTTGTATAGCTCTGTCTCCCTTTTCACTTAAACTGTTTTACTCATCAAATGTAAGTGAGTCTTATTCATACAAAGACACGCTTCATAGACGAGGATACACAGTGCAGGTTCATCATTCTCTTGTCCCACAGTGTTGGAATCCAGGAAATAGCTCTTCAAAATCAGACTGGTGGTGGTTGTTTGTTGCATTTATTATAACAAGCAGACAAAGGCGGTACTGGAGTAATTTGTATGGGAACGGCGACTGCTGTCCAACCTCACCCCAGAATAGTGGTTTACAGCACAGCTGGGCTTGAAACTCAAGCTCTTCCTGCTTTTTTGCTACTGGAAGTGCTAAGAATAGAATGGGAGAAGGTCTAATGAATATTCATAAGTCCCTTTATATTGGATGGATAAAGGAGTGGATTTGGGATTTAGTGCATGAGACTACAACAGTATATAGCAAACTATTACATTCAGAATCCTCTTTGTGTTGATAGTCATGTGCTCCTAGAGCCTCAAAACACTTTGCAAATGCTGTGAAAGTGTGCTGATGTGAAGTGCAGCTATCTTAGGACAGAGGGATCATAAAGAGAGGTGGCTGGAGTCATAGGACAGCTTCCAGTTATGAGAAAAACTATGTTTGTGTGGTTTGTTATACACACACTGTGTGGCTGAAATTGTCAGCTTATAAATTAATTTTCCATTGGTTTCTCAAGAAGCTAGTAAGTCCTTGTCCCTGGATAAGTAAAATTTCCCCTTACTACTACAGAGGGAGTGAACAGCTAAAAGAAATATCAATGACCACAGAATGGGAAAAAAATTGCCTCCTCTTATCATAATTTCTGCTTGGCAGAAGCCAATTCAATGAAGCTCATGCACTTTGGATTAAGAAAGATGATTATCATTTGCTTGTACTGTTTTCTGCCTCCCACATGGATGAGATGAAATATCCAAGGATTCATTTTTGCTACTTTCGAGACAGAAGGGAACTCGAATGAAAGGCAGGAACTGAAGAGAGTCATTAGCAGTTACGAATAAGCAGTGCTTTGCAAAGTTAGACTGATACACTCTATAAAAATGGCCTTCACACTTGATACTCCATTTGTTTTTCTGCATGCTGTAGTGCTGTAGTGAGCTTTTTTTTTCTTATGACTGTCACCTACTTCCTGAAACATTTCCAAGATGAGCATGAACCAAAACCTTGGATGCAAACACCTGCAAACTTTGGAAGGTTTCAATATAGAAACCCTGAAAATCGGCTTTTGCAAAAAAACAATAATTTCTTTATAATGGATCAAACACTCACCAAGCAAACTCATTGAAATTTTGGAGTTTGAAATATGAATGTAATTTTGGGCCCATAATTCTATTTTCCCTCCCTGAATGATGGCAAGTATTTTTTTTTATTTTAATTTTGGGGAAAAAAAAAAGCCCAACAACAACAAAAACCACAGGCAGCAGGGTTAGTTGAACAGGGCATGGGACCGAGTCAGGAAACCTGGGTTCTCTTTCTGTCTTTATCACTGACTCATTTTGTGAACTTGGTCAAGTCACTAATGCCCAAAGCCTCAAAAGTGTCATTTTGATGGAATGCACCCCTGTATTCCCACCCGACATGCTATTGTAATAATGTTTGTACAACATGTGCTTTGTGAGGCATTATCACTTGAAAATGAGTAGCTCACTGGTCAGTAATATCATGTCAAAATGTCTGTAGCAACATTGTGTAAACTTATGAAATCCCCCCGTATGATGTTAAGGGCACACATTCAAACAAAGTATCTTTAAACAAGCTTGGGGGGAGGGGTTACCTCAATTTGCATATCAGCTGTAAACAGACAGCAAGAGGGGGAATAAAGAAGACCAAGAAAAGCTGCATTTCAGCATACACAGGTATGGAGCCACCAGGCTCCATGTCTCCTTGCTCTCAGCTGGAAAGAACTCTAACTAGGGGCTGCACTCAGGAAAATGCTTTTGAAAGGGTGACGGCTATAAAAATAAGAGGCAAAACCACCCCAAGTGTTCTCTCCATGTCCGTCTCTCTCTTTTCACCTAAGAAGACAAAAGAAACAGCTATTGGACCTTGGGAGCAGATCCTGACCTGAAACATGGTCAGCAATGCAACTGAAAACTAATGGTAAGAATTTCACCAAGTCTAATTTAAGTAGAGTGCTAGGAAGCCTGATATCTTTATTTTTCTTGTAACCATTTCTAGCTTTAATGCCTTAGTACTTGTACTCACTTATCTTTTTTGTTAAATAAACTTGTATTCTTTAAACAAAACTAATCGAGGGTTCTGGTTAAACTGGGCTGTGTGGTAACTCTATTTAAAAGGAGGAAGTTCTATATTGTTCTATATTGTTCCCTTGCAGGAACCTACAATATCTGATGTTTCCAGGAGACAGCCGGATAGTACAGAACACACATTTTGTGGGGGTAGGGAAAGGGGAATTCAGGACTGGGAGTGTATTGGGTCACCCTGCAAATAATAACCGAGGCTGCTGGGATCCAGAGTGTGGATGGTGTTTGCTGACAGGCTGCTGGGATCTACTGAATCAGAGCTGTGGCCATACACAGGCACTCAAGCTGTGACCTGCATGCTGGCAGACTGTGAGTGCCCCAGGTGGGAGCTACAGGATCAAGGCATTGTGAGGCCACCCAAAGTTGCAGAGCAGAGGCGACACAACTCTCACTGGTCTGGATTGCACCCTGGAATGTCATAGTCATACTTTTGGATGTCTCTATTTTGAAATGCCTAACTTCACACTCTTATAGTTGCCTGATTTTTCAGTAGTGCTGTTCAAAAAAAGATAAGTCTATTTTGATAAACCCTTCAAAAGAAATGGTTTTGTTTGAAATTTTCTATGATTTTTTTTGGTGGGAGGAGATTATGAAAAGCTATGCCTTGGCATGGGGGGGGGAGGGGGGAGAAGGCAGAGGAGTGAAGATGTTTTTCTCGCTGCAACAAAATTAATTTTTAATTGAAAATTTTCATTGGAAACCAAAACACTAAAAAAAATGGCAAAAATATTGATGAAAATTTAGTCCATTTTTTGTAATAAAGGAATTTTTGTGCAGCTTAGTCCCACAACTACAACTGGAGACCTCAGACCCACATTTTCAAGTGTCCTTTAATTTTAACTACTCCTGGTGAGCATGTCCCCCAAAAGCTGTTTTTCCTCCCCTCCAGTGTGAAATGGAAAGATCTAGCTGCATTGTGTGTCTGATTTCCATTCAAAGGTGCCACAGTAGTTGGGCTTATGGAGGCTTGAGGTACTTAACCCATTCAAATCTTAAATCAGGTTGAAGTTTCTGCTAGTTCAGAGTCTGACTGAAAAGTTTTGCTCCATCCTGAATATCAGCTGCACTGGAAGAAATATATGGCTTGGGAGCTGGAAGCTTCTGGATGCTACTTTAAAAAGAAATCAGCCTGCTTAGATAAACATCTAAATAAGAATTTAGGAGCTGAATTTAGGAACCTGTGTTTAAAAATCTTGGTCAATATTTCATGATTAAAAAGGACCAGAAGACAGGAAATCTGGGATCTATTCTTGGATCTGAGATAGACTTGCAGTGTGACCGTGGACAAGTCACTTAATTGCTCTATGCCTCAGTTTTTCCATTGGTAAACCAGGGATAATAGAATACATGTGAATCAAACTTTTCAACTGTATTTTTTTTTAGTTTGGGAATCTTTTGTTTAACTCTTGTTTTATTATTACAATTTGGTATTTGTATTACTATAGCACTTGAGGGCCCTACCATAGACCAGGGGACCATTATGCGAGGTGTTGCACAAACAAACAAAAGAGGTGATCCCTGCCCCAAGTGGCTTACATTGTTGGTATAGGACGAGAGACGACAGATGGGTAAAGTCAGATGGGAGGAGTACAAACAATGAAACAATATTGGTCAGCGTGATGGAAGGTGGTCTCAGCACAGCAGCAGCCTAACCATTGTCCAGTTTTATGTAGGCATCATGACAAAGAGTTTTGAAGGGGGATAATGAGGAGGGATTGGAAGGTGGTAACTTTGTGGACATTTACCTCCCAAGTCTGTGGGACAGCATGGGAGAAAGCACGGAGCTCTTTGTTTGAAAATTTAAATAGTGAGCAATGGTGGTTGGCATCATGAGCTTATCTGAAGCAACCACTGACAACTTGATAGTGAATGAGAAGTGATAGGTAGGGTGGGGTTTGATTCTGAAGGGCCTTGAAAGTGAATACAAGCATCTTATGTTTGATGGAATTGGTGGGGGGAACCTGTGGAGGGATTCAGAGAGGGGGGGTGACATGGTCCCAGTGACAGGCTAGGAAAATGATCTTTTCAGCCACACTCTGAACGGATACGAGTGGGCCAAGATTGCATTTGTCAAGGCTGGAGAAGATGTTGCAATAATTGAAATGATGAGAGCCTGAACAAGAGTTTTAGCAGTGTGAATCAATAGCAAAAGCTGTCTTTTAGACAGACGCAGAAAGAATCAGCAAATGTTGATATCTTCAAGTGCCTCTGCACTTCTGGTTTCCATGTGGGGACAGAAGCTGGTGTGACATAATTCACCCAGTGTCTGCTCACTAGCAGTTCCATGTCCTCAGTGTAGATGGGGCACTGTAATTGCATGTGTTGTTCACTGAGTAGTTTTGAAAGTGCCTTGTAGGGCTCTGTTATGGCTGCCAGGCCATTCATTGATGTCTTGATGCTCTTATTCCTTTGAGAGTCCTTGTTGAAATGTGTATTCTTACTGCCTGGGACACTCTTCCAACAGTTCTTAAATGGGGTGCACAGAGTTTGGGTGTAAGTAAAATTGTTCTGTTCCTCAGTGGTCTGATTGTGGGAGGGAGGCAACATTAGTCTGTGAAATACGGATAACCAACTGTCAACCGAGTCTGTTGAAACTTTAATGGCATTTTTCTCTGTGTCTTGGTTTCTGCTGCTGATCCATTCACCAGTGCATGTGTCAGTTTAAAATTAATATATAAACAAGGGGTGAGTAGTTCATTCATGTGATAGCCTGAGGTTAAAAAAATGGTGATCAAATTCAGCATCTGCAGTAGGCAAGACTGTCTTACAACCCCAGGAAACCTTGGAATTAAATTAATTTTTAAAATGTAGAAGTGGAGCCTGCAAATCAAAGTTGACTTGAGATTTTTTTTAAAATGCTTCTAAAGTTAAGAGGAAATCATCCAGGTTCATAGCTATAATGCTTCAGTCTGTCATTGTGGTAGAGAGAGGTTCTTTGCAAGGATTACATTCCTGCCCATCCATCCTAAGGAAAGCATAGGGAAAATGTAAGCACTGTGAAAAAGGGGCATCCAGTATCCCCTAGGCATCAGACCCGCGTTCCAAAGGGAATGGAAGAATTGCAGAACTCCAACTCCTAGTGTAACGAGGGGGGACCATGAATATTTTAAACATCCATAATTGGTAGAAGAGGAGCCTTGGATGTGTCATGGACAGGGGGCATCTTGTAGGCCTCAGACTTCTGATCAGAGAAAAGGCTGTCCTGAAGATATTTGATATCTGCACACACTAGTGTTTAGTTTGTCAATCCCCCTGGAACTGGCACCATTGTCTCCAGGTGGAAACAGAGATTGAATGTCCTCAAAAGGGCAAGAATCCCCTCATATTTTAGAGTGAATAGGAAGGGACTTGAGTTTTCCACTGCCCCAGCAATCAGACCCTACTGTTATTTTGGCTTTTGGAAATAATTATATGTATTTGTGCAGAGTAGGGGCTATCCAATTTATTGAACTGAATATCACATGTATGATTATGATTGTGGGCAGGTGGCATATGTGTGCATTTGGTGCAAAGCAGCTCATGGCCCTCAAAGACTGAGTACTGGCTTTGGAGACCAGAGTGGCTGAACTGGAGGAGATAAGGGAGACAGAGAGATACATAGATGAGACTTTCCGGGACACAGTAGAGCATTCCCACCACCAGTCTGACAGCTTCTGTGCTTTTGAGGAGGATAAAAGTCTCAGGGAAGAAGACCATCAAACTGGAGCAGAAGGAAATGATCCCATGGTTAGGACCCTCTTTCCAGACGTCATGGTATCCTCTCACATTGAGGATACCCCCCGAGGGAGAGGATCCCAGTTATCAGGAAGAGACAGGTAATATAAATGGGGGATTAAATTTCTAGAAATAGAGATGACTGGGAGAACCTGCATGGTGAATTGCCTACTGGGTGTGAAGGATGCGGCTCTCTCAAGACATCTAAACAGACTTGTGTGCAGTGCTAGGGGTCGTAATATGTGTAGGTACAAGTGACATTTGGAAAGATCAGAGTGAGTTCCTGGAGGCCAAATTTAGGCTTCTAGGTAAGAGATGAAAGTCCAGGACCTCCATGGTAACCATCTCTGAAATGCTTCCAGTTCCATGTGCAGGCCAGTTAGGCAGAACTACAGGGTCTCAATGTGTGGATGAGACAATGGTGTCGGGAGAAGGGTTTTAGGTTAATTAGGAACTGGGGAACCTTTTCGGAAAGGATGACCCTATACAGGAAGGATGGGTTCCACCTAAACCAAAATGAACCAGGTTTCTGGCATGTAAAATTAAAAAGGTAGTAGAGAAGTTTTTAAACTTAAGAGGTGGGGAAAAGCTGACAGTTAGGGAGGAGCACACAGTTTGGACAGAGACATCCCATAAGGGAGGATCTCTTAACAGGCATTCTCTATATCCTAATAAAGAGGAGAGGATAGAAGTTTATAAAGTACAAGTAGGAGCTAAAGATAAACAGTCAAATGAAAGAGAGTCCCATTCAGTTACATCACATGAAGGCAGACAAGTAAATATTGACAAATTTTGTAAATGTTTGTATACAAATGCTAATGCCAAGAGATCAGCCACATAGCCAGGTCAGTATATAACTCAGATCTTACCCAATAATCATGCTGTTGCCAATCCTTTAATATCTAATATCTAAAGGTTTATTTATAAGAGAAAAGAAAGAGGAGAGATTTAAAAGGTTTAAGGAAGTCATATACATACAATCATTGCAAAGCTCTTGGATGAGGTTCGTAGCAATGATGTTACAGACGGCTGGCTTGTAACATCTCTGGTAACTTCCAAAAGATTGGAAAGTCCTCAGTCCATAGTCAATATGCTTCTTTTAGTGTAAGTCCATAGTCCAGAGATCAGAGCAGGAAAGAGGCAAAATGGAGATGCTTCCAGGGTCTTATATACTTTCTCCCATGTGGAGGAAATTTCACTGTCCCAAACACAGCTCTCAGCCAGGGGTGGAAGTAACTTAAAGGATTTACCAGTACTCCAGAGTCCTGAGCAGGGAGCGTAGCCTCAACCCGAAGAGGCGGGCCCTTTAAATCAAGATTTAAAGACCCCAGGGCTCCGGCTGTGACTGGAAGCCCTGGGGGCTTTTAAATCACCCCCGGAGCTACCAGCTGCAGAGGTGGCTGGGAGCCCCAGGGCTCAGGGACGATTTAAAGAGCGCGAGGCTCCAGCCGCCACTACCACAGTGGAGCTCCAGGCCCTTTAAATCACCGCCAGAGCCCTGCCGCCGCTACCCAAGGGCTCCGGCAGTGGGGCTCGGGTGGCGCTTTAAAGGGCCTGGGGCTCCCGTGCAGTGGCCGGAGCCCCTGGCTCTTTAAATCACCACCAGAGCCCTGCTGCTGCTACCCCGGGGCTCCGGTGGCCGGCTTACTTTCACCTCTGCTCTCAGACTTAGTTTGTGGAAAATTACAGGCACAAGATGGAATGCAGGGTCATGTGAGCAAGTCACATGCCCTTACATGGCTTGATGACTCATAGGAGCAGCCATTACCCACATTCTGGCTAAAAGAAAAGGAGTACTTGTGGCACCTTAGAGACTAACCAATTTATTTGAGCATAAGCTTTCGTGAGCTACAGCTCACTTCATCGGATGCATACCGTGGAAACTGCAGCAGACTTCATATATACACAGAGAATGTGAAACAATACCTCCTCCCACCCCACTGTCCTGCTGGTAATAGCTTATCTAAAGTGATCATCAGGTGGGGCATTTCCAGCAAAAATCCAGGTTTTCTCACCCTCCACCCCCCCACACAAATTCACTCTCCTGCTGGTGATAGCCCATCCAAAGTGACAACTCTTTACACAATGTGCATGACAATCAAGTTGGGCTATTTCCTGCACAAATCCAGGTTTTCTCACATCCCCCCGACCCCCATACACACACAAACTCACTCTCCTGCTGGTAATAGCTCATCCAAACTGACCACTCTCCAAGTTTAAATCCAAGTTAAACCAGAAAATCTTGGGGGTGGGGGAGGGTAGGAAAAAACAAGAGGACACAGGCTACCTTGCATAATGACTTAGCCACTCCCAGTCTCTATTTAAGCCTAAATTAATAGTATCCAATTTGCAAATGAATTCCAATTCAGCAGTTTCTCACTGGAGTCTGGATTTGAAGTTTTTTTGTTTTAAGATAGCGACCTTCATGTCTGTGATTGCGTGACCAGAGAGATTGAAGTGTTCTCCGACTGGTTTATGAATGTTATAATTCTTGACATCTGATTTGTGTCCATTTATTCTTTTACGTAGAGACTGTCCAGTTTGACCAATGTACATGGCAGAGGGGCATTGCTGGCACATGATGGCATATATCACATTGGTGGATGTGCAGGTGAACGAGCCTCTGATAGTGTGGCTGATGTTATTAGGCCCTGTGATGGTGTCCCCTGAATAGATATGTGGACACAGTTGGCAACGGGCTTTGTTGCAAGGATAAGTTCCTGGGTTAGTGGTTCTGTTGTGTGGTATGTGTTTGTTGGTGAGTATTTGCTTCAGGTTGCGGGGCTGTCTGTAGGCAAGGACTGGCCTGTCTCCCAAGATTTGTGAGAGTGCTGGGTCATCCTTTAGGATAGGTTGTAGATCCTTAATAATGCGTTGGAGGGGTTTTAGTTGGGGGCTGAAGGTGACGGCTAGTGGCGTTCTGTTATTTTCTTTGTTAGGCCTGTCCATCGTCTACAGCCAAGCTCTGCGATACAACCGCATTTGCTCCAACCCCTCAGACAGAGACAAACACCTACAAGATCTCTGTCAAGCTTTCTTACAACTACCTGCAGAAGTAAAGAAACAGATTGATAGAGCCAGAAGAGTTCCCAGAAGTTACCTACTACAGGACAGGCCTGTGGGGGGGAGAGGGTGGAGGGTGAGAAAACCTGGATTTGTGCTGGAAATGCCCCACCTGATGATCACTTTAGATAAGCTATTACGAGCAGGACAGTGGGGTGGGAGGAGGTATTGTTTCACATTCTCTGTTTATATATGAAGTCTGCTGCAGTTTCCACGGTATGCATCCGATGAAGTGAGCTGTAGCTCACGAAAGCTTATGCTCAAATAAATTGGTTAGTCTCTAAGGTGCCACAAGTACTCCTTTTCTTTTTGCGAATACAGACTAACACGGCTGTTACTCTGAATTCTGGCTAAAGCATCCACAGGAAGGCTCACCAGGTGAGGAAGAGCTTCTTCTATGGCCCATTGTGAGAGTGGAGTGTTCTTTAATGGGCCATCAACTTGAACAGTTCATTCAGAATGTGCTGGCCAGATTGGATATAAATTACCTGGTGGGTGTTATCCCAGGAGCAAATGCACTTGAAATATATATATATATATATATATATATATGTTCATCACTTCAGATACAAAAATGATACATGCATATAAACAGGATAATCATACTTGGCAAACCATAACTTCCATTGACACCTTACACAATATACTTTGTACAAGATATGTTTCAATTGTCTAACCATGGCAGTATTAATGATACAAATGGTCATGTTCCAATGACCAATTTCCATGTTCCAATTATACACCATCACACACAGTAATACCAGCATACAAAATAAATAGGAAGGACAGAGTAGATCATGCTGGTGGGGGAGTGGCACTATGTGAAAGAAAACATAGAGTTAAATATATTAAAAAGCTTAAATGACTCAAACTGTACCATAGAATCTTTATGGATAGAAATTCCATGCTTGAATAATAAGAGTAAAGCAGTAGGAATATACTACCAACCACCTGACCAGGATGATGGTGATTGTGAAATGTTCAGGGAGATCAGGGCCAAGGAAAGTGTGGGCCCCTTACTGAATGAGGGAGTCAACCTAGTGACAGAGAATGTGGAAAAAGCTAATGTACTCAATGCTTTTTTTGCCTCTGTCTTCACTAACAAGGTCAGCTCCCAGACTGCTGCGCTGGGCATCACAAAATAGGGAAGAGATGGCCAGCCCTCTGTGGAGATAGAGGTGGTTAGGGACTATTTAGAAAAGCTGGACGTGCACAAGTCCATAGGGCCGGACGAGTTGCATCCGAGAGTGCTGAAGGAATTGGCGGCTGTGATTGCAGAGCCATTGGCCATTATCTTTGAAAACTTGTGGCGAACGGGGGAAGTCCCGGATGACTGGAAAAAGGCTAATGTAGTGCCAATCTTTAAAAAAGGGAAGAAGGAGGATCCAGGGAACTACAGGCCAGTCAGCCTCACCTCAGTCCCTGGAAAAATCATGGAGCAGGTCCTCAAAGAATCAATCCTGAAGCACTTGCATGAGAGGAAAGTGATCAGGAACAGCCAGCATGGATTCACCAAGGGAAGGTCATGCCTGACTAATCTAATTGCCTTTTATGATGAGATTACTGGTTCTGTGGATGAAGGGAAAGCAGTGGATGTATTGTATCTTGACTTTAGCAAAGCTTTTGACACGGTCTCCCACAGTATTCTTGTCAGCAAGTTAAGGAAGTATGGGCTGGATGAATGCTCTATAAGGTGGGTAGAAAGCTGGCTAGATTGTCGGGCTCAACAGGTAGTGATCAATGCTCCATGTCTAGTTGGCAGCTGGTATCAAGTGGAGTGCCCCAAGGGTCGGTCCTGGGGCCGGTTTTGTTCAATATCTTCATAAATGATCTGGAGGATGGTGTGGATTGCACTCTCAGCAAATTTGCGGATGATACTAAACTGGGAGGAGTGGTAGATACGCTGGAGGGGAGGGATAGGATACAGAAGGACCTAGACAAATTGGAGGATTGGGCCAAAAGAAATCTGATGAGGTTCAATAAGGATAAGTGCAGGGTCCTGCACTTAGGATGGAAGAATCCAATGCACCGCTACAGACTAGGGACCGAATGGTTAGGCAGCAGTTCTGCGGAAAAGGACCTAGGGGTGACAGTGGACGAGAAGCTGGATATGAGTCAGCAGTGTGCCCTTGTTGCCAAGAAGGCCAATGGCATTTTGGGATGTATAAGTAGGGGCATAGCGAGCAGATCGAGGGACGTGATCGTTCCCCTCTATTCGACATTGGTGAGGCCTCATCTGGAGTACTGTGTCCAGTTTTGGGCCCCACACTACAAGAAGGATGTGGATAAATTGGAGAGAGTCCAGCGAAGGGCAACAAAAATGATTAGGGGTCTAGAACACATGAGTTATGAGGAGAGGCTGAGGGAGCTGGAATTGTTTAGCCTGCAGAAGAGAAGAATGAGGGGGGATTTGATAGCTGCTTTCAACTACCTGAAAGGGGGGTTCCAAAGAGGATGGCTCTAGACTGTTCTCAATGGTAGCAGATGACAGAACGAGGAGTAATGGTCTCAAGTTGCAGTGGGGGAGGTTTAGATTGGATATTAGGAAAAACTTTTTCACTAAGAGGGTGGTGAAACACTGGAATGCGTTACCTAGGGAGGTGGTAGAATCTCCTTCCTTAGAGGTTTTTAAGGTCAGGCTTGACAAAGCCCTGGCTGGGATGATTTAACTGGGAATTGGTCCTGCTTTGAGCAGGGGGTTGGACTAGATGACCTTCAGGGGTCCCTTCCAACCCTGATATTCTATGATTCTATGATTAGAGAAGCTACAAAAATAGAAAACTGAATAACAATGGGGTATTTGAGATATCTCCATGTTGACTGGATATATGTCACTTCAGGCTGGGATGCAGAGATAAAATTTCTAGACACCATAAATGACTGCTTCTTGGTGCAGCTAGTCCTGGAACCCATAAAGGGAGAGGCAATTCTAGATTTAGTCCTAAATGGCTCACGGGATCTGGTCCAAGAGGTTAATATAGTTGAACAACTCAGTAATAATGACCATAATGTAATTAAATTTAACATATGTGTGTGTGTGTGGCTAAATTAGAAGGCATGCTGCAGAACTACCAGAATTTTCAATTCTCATCTTTTCTTCCACTATTAGTATTAAAGTGGGGGCAAAACCAGTGATTCTGAATAGAGAAATAAAGTAGCCTGATTCTACTATATTCCTTTACTGAAATGTTTGACTGCTCTGTGATTAATCTTCTCTTGACCCTTTCTCCTTTCGTGCTGTCTATATGGAAAATATGCTCTAAATTTAGCAGACTGGACATGTAGATAATGAGAGGGAGAGAGTGTGTGGCATGGCTCAGGTGATTATTAAGTAGAGTATTCTCCCTCTAGATTGCTGATTCAAAGAGAGCCCAGATCAGCAGTGACTGTAAGTGTTCCACATCACGAAAAACACCCCCCCCCCCCCGAATTGGCATAAATTCTCAGCTGTGAAGGCAGTTTCAGCAGAGAGGCTAGCAATAAGATGGGAATGAAAACTGAATTCCTTTCCCACTCCTAGAGGTGTGGATTGAGTAAGGAATGAGACTAGAGATGGGCAAAATGCATCAGCCAAAACTTTTGAAACAAAAAATGCCAAAATGTTTTACCAATTTGTCTGTTTCTTTAAACTGCTTTTTGATCAAAAATTCAGAAAAAAAAATCTACATTTTATTTTGACATTTTTTCAAAATGAAATGTTTCGATTTTTCAGTTTGAAAGGATTTTATGTTTCAAATTTCCCAAAAATCTTTTAAAAGGTTGAAAATGAAACAAAATGTCTAGGTTTTGTTGAAATTAAATGTTTTATTTGACCCAAAAACAAGCCTTTTTCAACTTCTTGATTTGACAAAAATTTTAATTTGGTTTTGACCTGAACCAAAATGAATTTTATTTTTTTCATAATTGCCAGCAAACCAAAAAATCCATTATTTCACACAGCTGTAGTTGAAAAGGGAGTATTAGAAAGTTTGAGCTGCTGCTGCCACCAATGGTGTACCTGTTAGGGCAATAAGAAAGACATACTAGCTTCTCTTTCTGGTATCTCCTTTCATCAACACTAATTTTTACACAGACGCGCGTGCACAAATTTCAACTCGTTCTAGTCAGATGCCAACTAGTAAGAATAGTACAGCAATGCGCACAGCACCATTTGTCCAACTCTCAAGGTGACTCACATCACTGCACTTTTTAAGGAAGCAACTTCAGCTTTGATTTGTTCCACTGTTTTGGGGAGGCATGTGGAATAAGGGGGGAGGGAAATGATGTTGGATGTCGTGAGCTAGCTCTTCAGGACAGGAACTTTCTTCCCCTTGTGTAGGGCCTATCACATTATCAGTCAACAACAAATAAATATTGTCACGTGTGGATTGATTATATTATTTATGTGCTGGAGCCATGAGTGTGTGATGCAGCTATTCCCAAATATGTGGCAACCAATGCCAGGAGCAACTGAAACTATCTGAAATTTTGCTTAATTTTTCCACTTGCTTCATTTTTTTCCAATTCTTTTACTTTTACCTTTGAAGTGCATTAGTTATTCTGGGCCAGCTGTCTTCAGTGGGAGTTTTGACTGAGTAAGGAATCAAAGTATGGCCCAACAGGAAAAAATGGAAGTCGTTGACATGTCTGGAACTTAGTCTTCCAGGTGCCACAAGTACTCCTTTTCTTTTTGCGAATACAGACTAACACGGCTGTTACACTGAAACACTTCTAGGATTGTTCATGTAAACCGTGCATTAACCAATCATATCCATACATTTTCAGTCCCTTTCCCCCTTCTTGCCAGTGACAAGGGAGTTGGAATAGCTTAGCAAATCTTAGCAAATGACATGAAAAGATTCCATGGCACCTCATTTTTGCTGGTGCCAATACTTTATCAGCATTATGAGTATCTATAGTCACTATTCTTGCAAACCCAATGTAATCCTTTCCTTCCCCCTTGCCAGATTGAAGATATAATTACAAGAATGCAGGATGACAAAGCAGGTGGAGTTCCCATCCGAACAGTCAAGAGCTTTCTGTCTAAAATTCCCAGCGTTGTCACAGGTAAGAACCATGGTTTAAATGAAAGATTATGAATTAGTACTAAAAGGAATATGGCCCTGTTAACTCACGAAGAAGAGGCGAGGTGCTGGAGGAAGAGGAAATGAAGGGAAAAGCTGACTGATCTGCGCCTATTTTCTGGATGTGCCCTTCAGTCAAGGCATAAAAGATTATGCCAAATTGGGTCTCTTCTGTAAAGAGTAACAATTTTTAACCAAGTGATTGGATTCCCTTAGGGTGATCTCTGAAAACCTGTTAAGTGTTTATATAGCTCTAGTCTGCATCACAATATTGCCATGCAATATCCTATATAGTGACATCATACAGGAACAGGGGGATACAGGCTCCTGTTTGAGACATTAGAAATAAAGTTGGCAAATACAGCACATGATCAGCAGATAGACAAAAAGGTCAGCTAAAGTCAAGAAGCATGGAAGAGCACTGGGGAGAGCAGCTGGGAAGATGATGTGAGATGATGTGATGTTTCTTGTCTTCCCCAGATACTTCATTACAGTTCCTTTAGACTTCTTCTGAGAGCACAGGAGCCCCGTGGGAATATGCCCTATTACAGGGACCATTCTCACACAATGAAGTTGTGTCACAACCTGTGGAACCAGGGGTGTCTCAGGAGCGTGGTATCGAAATATAGAGCCATTCCTTGACAGATCTCCAGCTCAGAACTTGTCCATGGCTATTGAGACCAAAAGTCAGTGCCGTGTGATAGATACCCTCAGTGACAGATGTAAAATGAGTCAGGGGTCTCAGTGCAGTTCCCAGTGGACAGCTGCGCACCTCACAAAATCCCAAGACTACTAGTTCTAATTTTCTACTTTGTTTGCAATCCCAGCAGAGAAGATAAGGATTTGAATAAAGCATTAACCCTGAAATGCCCTCTCAGCCCTGGAGTATATTTTTCCAGGCCAGGCTTGAAGCACATCGCTGGGACAGTTTAAGGAAGCTTTCACTGCTGCTTTACCTGTTCTGTGGATAAAGACACTTTGCTCTCTGTGGCACATTTCACTGACAATCAACTCCTTACAATGATTAGTAAAAATGCAGAAAGCCAATATCTTCTAGTAAATAGGCAGCAAAATCTACTTTGAGGAAGGTTGGATTGACCAGAGACTTGCAGGTTAGGCTGATTCAGTCAGAGGGATGAGAAGCAGCATGATTTGACATCTCTGTATCAGGAAAAAGTGGCTCTTGTCCAAGTTCAGCACAGGAATGAAATACAGACCTCCAGCAATGTAGGAGTCAAGGCAAGAATATGGAAAGTGGCATGGTGTTGCTACTGATTTAGAGCTCAATCCTGCAAATACCTCTTATCAAGCAATAGGCTCTACTTCTGTGAGTAGCCCAATTGATTTCCAGGGTGTGACTCAATGTACTAAGCAGTTTGCAGGATTAAGCTAGGATTAGGTATGGAAGAGAAACATGAATCTACAATGAGATGTGAAAAGACACTAAATTGAGGCTTATGACTGGAGCATGTGTTGACCAACTGTTTTTGAAAGTGCCTAAGGACAATAACCGTTTTATCTAGTTTGAAAATTCATCCTATAAGCTCTAGTGCAGAGTACACAAACAGGACAGCTCAATCCTTATTCAGCTAAGAGAGGTTGCCCATATTCTTGTTAATATTCATTGACCTGATTAAGCAATTGATCTAGTCATCAAGCCATTAGGAGGAGGAAGAAAACAGGAGACATAACAGCGTCTCTAAGCTGACTATATTTATCTTTAAGCACCACCATGGGAGACAGCTCCCTGGTAGAGTGAAAAGTGCCCTTTTGCATTCTGCTGTTCCAGAATAGCAGCTGCAATAGTGTCACCTTGAAATTGGATCTCTTCACAGAGGAGAACTACAGTTCCAAACATTTTTAGTAAAGAGGGATGGAGCGAACGGAGTCAGATAAAATAACAGAACCTAATCCAAAATTTGTGGAAACCTTTTCAGAGGAGAATGTGGGAAATGTGTTGTGTCCCTTCAGCTGACTTGAAACCTCAGCCACTTCTTCTCAGCCAATTGTGGCTGTGACCTGGAGCTTTGGAGGTTGGACAGCAGGGAAAAACAGGTTAAATAAGGAATCTGAAGTCTCCTGCATTTATCTTCTCCTCCCCTCCCCTCTTGCAAATTGATGCTGTTTAGATTTATATCTATGATAAAAACAAAAGAAAGATTGTTTTGTCATAATACAATGCCAAATGAAGTACATTTCCTAACCCTTGATTTGCTTAATGTTCTTAGCATAAAAAGACATACTTTCAAAGCCTTTGGTGCTAAGAATAGACTTATCTGGAAAGATGTTAATTTCTGAAATCCAGCGATGTTCTATATTTTTCACAACCAATCCAATTCCACATGGAAGATGTAACAAAAATGCCAAGGCATGACTTACTGTCAGGCTGACAATAGCCATGCTGTAATACTCATGAGGCTCCTTCTTGACTGCAGCAACACAGTATATAGTACTGGCGTTTTTCTTCCCCCTTCTTCCCAGCTTTGTGTGTAAACTGTGAAGAGTGGAAATCAGAGAAAGATCAGGAGGGAAGGTGGAACAGGGAGCTGTCAGAGGAGGGTTAGAATGGAGAGCCATATGAGAAATTATGGGACTGTAACTCTGGGAGGTGAGGTTTGAGTAGAATAATGCCATTTTTTTCACTTCAACACCCATCTTTGGCCAGTGGCGATCATGTGTGTTGTGTACAGAAGGATGTGAATCTCCCATCTCCCTAAACGCCTATTGTAGTCAGTGTCTAGAACAGCACTCACTGCAGTGGAAGAAACCACATGTTCCCCTCTCAGGTAAAGCAAATAATGCCTCCAATAGTGTTCAGTAACTGGAGTGCACATAAACTTGCAGCTCACCACTCCATGGTATTCCATTTATCAAAAAGTAGCATCAGTACACCTCCTCAGCATATTAACCACCATTCCATTGCACCTGACTTCTACACCTCTGCCAGTGCATCTCATTGTTAACCTGGTATTTCCGTACAAGGACCCCACAGCTTTCAAACACTGCTATTTTTCACACAAGGGCTCTGTGTACACCACTGCCAAAGTGATGCTGTACTGATCTGCAGCACCTATGCTATTCTGATATGGACATCCCCTTTCACCTACAGCTCTGCCAAACCTGATTCCAAATCTTCTCCATGTTGGTCCTGAGCGTATTCATACCTCTGCTAATGTACCTCAAGGGTGACCTGTAGTCCAATACCTTTTAGCTATTCAATCCCCTTCTGATTCACCTTAATCTGAACCTGTAACCCAGTGGTTCTCAACCTTTCCAGAGTACTGTACCCCTTGCAGGAGTCTGATTTGTCATACCCTCCAAGTTTCACCTCACTTAAAAACTACTTGCTTACAAAATCAGACATAAAAATACAGCACACTGTTACTAAAAAATATAGCACAG
Organism: Lepidochelys olivacea; assembly: GCF_965140295.1. Classification (NCBI taxonomy): domain Eukaryota; kingdom Metazoa; phylum Chordata; order Testudines; family Cheloniidae; genus Lepidochelys; species Lepidochelys olivacea. Next base: position 63,545,675 of record NC_140416.1, read on the forward strand.
CACACTGTTACTAAAATTTGTGTATGTTCTCATTTTTACCATATAATTATAAAATAAATCAATTGGAAAATAAATATTATACTTACATTTCAGTGTATGGTAAATAGATTAGTACAAACAAGTCATTGTAGGAAATTTTAGTTTGTGCTGACTTTGCTAGTGCTTTTTATGTAGCCTGTTGTAAAACTAGACAAATATCTAGATGAGTTGATGTGCCCCCGGAAGACCTCTACATGCCTCTAGGGGTACAAGTACCCCTGGTTGAGAAACACTGCTGTAATCCACTAACATCCTTCTGTTCTAGTACAGCAATCTTCCTCACCCAGCTCCACCAGTACACCTGATTTCTGATATACACACCTTTATTCCAGTCCTGATCCACCGAGCACTTTTATTCCTCCTTATTCTTGACCTGTAAACTGCTACATTCCTGCTTTTCCTGTCTGCTGCTCTCAAAAGGTTGCCAATTTGCTTCTCAACTGTCATATCCCTGCTGTTTCAGGCCTGGTTTTGCAAATTCCCCTCAAACTTGATCTCTACTTGCCCCAAATATTTCAGCCATGACCCCTTACATCTCGGACATTGTTGCCAAAGGGTTTCACCCCTAACCTGCAGCTTTCCCCTGGCATTCTAATATTATGGGGAGACTGAGAACCAGGCATAGAGCAGGCAGGTGCAATACAATCTACCTCTACACAGCTCTGCCAATGCACTTCATTCTAGATTTGTAGTATCTCTTTTATTTCAGTCCTGGGCATCTCTGAACAGAAACTGCCAATTTTGTGGAAGCAGGTCTGCAGTTTTCTTGGTGTGAACAAACATTCACTTGAGACTAGTGATCTAAACTAAGCTTAAACTGCTGTATATTTCTCCTTAACAAGCCAGCATCTATCTTTTGAGAAGTGTGCGTGCAATGGTCCCAAAACAAATCAGAATGCCTCCTCTTTGATAGAGTGGCATTCAGCCGGAGGATATAAAGTCCATGTTGCTGGGAAAGAGAGAATTTATTATTAATAGTGCTCCCGATCAATGGAGCTCTGTGTTCAAATGGTCAAGTAGAACCATTTTACCACCTGCACAGACTGTGCAGGAGGATTCTCAATTTCTGTCAAAACCATTTTTCATGGCCAGGCCATTGTGGAGATGAACTCTTGAGACCACTGTGAGGATAAGGTTATAGTCTCTTTCCTCAGGAATGTGCCTTCTTCAGATTCCTTTCTCATGTGGATGCAGAAGTCAAGCACTTCAGTTAAGGGGGAAAATTGGCTCCTCTTCTGCAGTCATGAAGGTCTCCTTTGCTGTGAAAGTTATGCAAGTGGGAAAGTCAGCATGGGGAGGCATGATACAGCAATCCATTCCTCAGCTGTACATAGAGAGCAGGGCATGGGGACTGGGCATGAGGTTTCTAAGAACAGGTTAGGCAAACACCTGTCTGGGGTGGTCTAGGTTTGCTTGATCCTGCCTCAGTGCAGGGGGCTGGACTAGAGGATTTTGAGATCTCTTCCAGCCCTACATTTCTATGATTCTGTGAAGTGTTGCTTTAGTTATTAGCCTGAAAGAGCCTCCACAGACTGGTTCCAAAAAGGATTCTTCTTCCCCTGTCCCCGCTGCACATCTGCCTACTTAGTCTGGCCACATGATTTTAGCTGAGCCTTGTCCAGCATCCCTGAACTTTGAGATCTAGCATGAAACATCCCCAAACTTACAGCTGGTCCCTATCTTTGTAATAGATGAAGCCAATATCTCAGATCCAGTAATCCACCTGCTTGTCAAACTGGATCTGAACTTCTAGTTTGGGTCCATCTTTGTTTCTACAGTTTTGCTTGCTGAAAAAAATGCCCTCATGTAGGACTTGAAATCTAGCACGTTGGCTGTATTTTCAGTACTGCAGGTGGTTTAAAGTGTAGGTAGTGCTTGGATGCTGCATTTTGGCTTTGGTGATGGTCCCACTTCTAAACAAAGTAAGGATCAATTTGCATATGCAGTTATTTTGGTAATGATGAATGAACCCATTTGGATAAAATAAGAATCTCCCAAAATTCAAACCAACTTCCCAAAATAACTTTCAGGTGAGTGTGTTTTTATACATTTCAGCTTTAATCTTAAATGGTTTCTGGTGATTTTCCATATCTATGTTATACAGTAAATTCAATGGCGTCCAATAGTCACGCAATGAAAACCAGCTCATGAGCCCCATATTCATATATATTTACTTCTTACTGGAAATCAATTGCTCTGGGCAAGTTATGTTTTTAAATTATTTTGAGCTAACACTGAAGTGGGTTTCTTCACCACAATTCAGTGGTATTCTTTATTATGCATCTCCTCTTCACATTAGAAAATGTAATCCACTCTGCCCACAGTGGGTGGGCTGTCAGACCTCTTTATTTAGTGTAGTGCAAAGTGTCCATGAATCATATCGTATTAGACATGTCAGTTCCAATACACGTACTGCATGGCTTGCAATTTTCTTCTTCAGTCTTCTCCTAAACTCTTTTGGTCCGGTGCCAGGAGACAAATGAACCCAGTTAAGGAGCAGAAGAGTTATGCCAGCATTATATGGAATTCCTTCTACCCCTTTTCCCTTTTGAACTTGCTAGTTTTGATTAAAGTAGGGGGGAGAATGTGTTCAGTGCTACAAGTACACTAATTCCCTGCCGATTGCTAAGTCTTCATTCAATTCATTGCAAAGCAAAGATACAGAGAGCCTGATTTTAGAGGGTTTGGGGATATCATAAATTAAGACAAGGTTGTAAAAATGTAAATGAAAATGATCAGTCTTTGAAACTAAATTATTAAAATGTGAACTTTCTGCATATCTTTGAGTGGGGGTGTGAGTGCGCATGCGTGCTCACAGACATATGCACAGCATATAATTCTCCAGTAAATAACTAACAAGAAAATAAATGTAAGAATAGTAGTTGTGTTGTGCATTATGACTAAATAGCTAACAGGGTTCTGCACTATTTCTATCCATATACAGAGTAATGAAGTGGCGTTTGTGTATTATGTGCCATTGCCCTCTGCTACAATCCAGCTGTACATCAGACTCCATATAGTTAATGTAGATTCACAGCCATATTGTGAATATATTGTGCTTTTCTAATTTAAGCCTGATTTGTGCTTATTTATTTCTGTGCAATTCATCCCCTAATACTGGCCTTCCCAGTGCTCTGGCAGAGAAACAGACTAAACTGCATGGCTTGCTTGATGCCACAGCTACTCTGGGCTTGTGAGGGAGGTGGGGTAGCCTTCCTTTGAAGGTGGCTGTATACACTTCTCCCAAAGAACTGATTTTTAGCCATCTGCCCCCTTCAAGATTGTTCATCCCTGCTTATGAATCATATGGGGCTAACATGATCCGTAAGACTGCATATCCAGGCCTCAAGGATTGACCCTAAATAATTTAAAGTTCACTTTTTGAAATAGTTGGAATTAGATACTTTAATGAGCAATAGTTTTCACATGACAGCACTTAAAAACAGCCATGTTGGCAGTGGAGAGCAGTAGTTAAGGAAATAGCACAGTGCACAATGGTAGGGAGGAGTAAAATTTGGCCTAGTACCTTGTAGCAAAGTTTCATAATGTGTCATGTGATCTTTCATGTCCACAGAGCAGCCAGAGCTATAAGGTATTATCCAAAAGATCCAGACTCTAATCTATCTGCTGTGGAAGAATGAAGGGCTGAATATACCCTTCCAGGAGCTGAATGTGTGATTACCATAAAGTCAAGGTATGATGAGCCTGAAGCTTAGACAACAGACCTGTCACCTTGAGCTTCTGGTGGGCACATAAGAATCTAACAGACAGGATTTGCCTCACTCTTAAGATGCGTCTACAACTGAGCTGGGAGGTGTGTTTCCCAGGTCACACAGATGTACCCAGCTCTAAAAATAACAGTGTAGCCAGGATAGCGTGGGTGGTGGCTCGAGTTGGCCACCCAACAGGTACCCACGCAAGCTGGGAATTGCACCTACCACCTCAAATGGAGACATACCCTTAGTTGATTTAGACTTTCTGCCATGACTTGCCTTCTCTCTACAGACACCAGAGACATTTTCAAAAGGGGGGGAAAAAAGACAGCCATCTTATCAAGTTGGAACATCACAAAAACATTGTTGCCTGCTGTAAAATAGAAGGCATAGAAGTTAATAGGCCAGACTGCCGATGAGAGCAGCCAGCAAGAATTCTGTGCTTGGCACAAGCAGCCACAGTCATCTTTTGTTTTATCTGATTTTTTTTTAAGGATGCTTTCAAGACTTTTAGCCTTCAGCACAGGCTTAGGAACTGGAATGAAATGGGGCTGACTTGATGATAATTTAACTATAGAAACAGTGGTTAGATGAATTGATAGTTCACTTGTTGAATCAAAACATTACTAGGTAAGCGTTTTCTTGGTGCTGACTACAGTCTTATGAAACACACTGCATTTAGCTGATGGAATATTGTGGTTAATAGATGGAGCATTAAAAAGAGTTGTCAATTTTCAGCACCTGTAGAAAGTCATGAAAATGAATGATTAATGACTCTTGCTTTTGTCCTGATGTCTTCAAAAGCACAACATGATTGTGAAAGTTTATTTCAGAATCGGAATGCTGTAGCACAAGAGCACAGATTAAATGTAAGGCCCATCATGTATCCTATGTGGTCACTGAATTTGAACAACTGTTCTGAGGCTTCAGAGTAACAGCCGTGTTAGTCTGTATTCGCAAAAAGAAAAGGAGTACTTGTGGCACCTTAGAGACTTTCCACAGTATGCATCCGATGAAGTGAGCTGTAGCTCACGAAAGCTTGTGCTCAGATAAATTGGTTAGTCTCTAAGGTGCCACAAGTACTCCTTTTCTTTTTGTCCTGAGGCTGTAATACTTCAAGTATTCTGCCTTTCCTTTACAGTGGGCAGTGGATCTGTGGTAGTGGTGGATCTACCAACCCCGCCTCATTTCTTCTCACTCATTACTTCTTCTCTGTCCTTTTCTATCCCACCCCCAATACTTTGGTGGGCTTTCCCTCCATCATCTGTGTAACAGAGCCGCATCAATTCTATGGGAGATGTCCATGCCCTCTAAGGCATGAGGGGAGATATGACCCTGAGACAAATAACCATTTATACCATTAAGTGCTGTGGAATGAATTATGCTAAATACCAAGTGACAATCGATAGCAAATTGAATCCACAAATCTTTATTGAACATAATTTGAAAGGCACCATCCTGAATCAATCAATCACAGTGTATTTCAGCTTTCATTTGGTGGCATTCCAGCGCTTAAAAAAATAAATCATTCACATTATTCAGTACTCGCTCTTATTTACTGTTCTCCAACTGCCTTAATCAAACAAATTTTCAAGGTATTTAGTGAGAAAGCCCTGACCTTCAGTTAAAGAGGCTTAAATTATAAATCATGATAGTTTCTTCTAATGAAATGCAAAAAAAACCTATGTTAATGAAATCTATGTACTAAAGTCAGGAAATGCAAAGTTATGGTTTCCCCCAGTAACTGTACCACCAGTCTCACATGTAGCATATTTTATTCCTTTACACATAGTGGTAAGTTTAATAGCAGGATATCTCCTCTATGTACAATGTAGCCAAGTTACAGTTAATGGGGAAGGCATAACTGAAGCTTTCTGTGCCGTTCAAATCTCAGATTGTTATCTTAGTGTAGTTTTAATGTTTATTTTCAGGTCAACCAAAAAAAATTAAAAAGAAATCGGTTAAAATGGTCCTCCTACTGTCCCCAGTGCAGCTGCTTTTTCAAAGCACCCAGAATCCACTGCTTTTGGGAACTGTGCCAGGAACAGTGGGATACTTTCCAAGAGGTCATTGTAAGTGAAAAGATTTAGCACAGCACTAGTGTAGACACCGAGTTTCAGTATTCAAAATGTAATTATAAATGGAAAATTGTCATCAAGTGGTATGTTTCTAATGGGGTCCCACAGGAATCCGTTTCTTGTACCTATGCTATTTATCAGTGACCTAGAAGAAAATGTAAACCCATCACTGGTAAAGCTTACAGATGTACCAAAACTTGGTGGAGTGATAGCTAATGAAGAGTGGAGGTCACTAATACAGAGAGATTTGGATCTCTTGGTAAACTGAGTTCAAGAAAACAATATGCATTTTAATATGGTTAAATGTAAATGTATACATCTAGGAACAAAGACTGGAGCTCATACTTACAGAATGGTGGGGACTCCATCATGGAAAGCAGTGACTTAGAAATATATTTGGGGAGGCCTGGTGGATACTCAGTTGAACATGAGCTTCAAGTGTGATGCTGTGGTCAAAAGACCAGTGCAATCCTGGGATGGATAAATGGGAATCTCTGCTCCTACTCAGGGGGATATTTTAATTTTATTTGGCACTGTTGCAACTGATGCTGGAATGCTATGTACAGTTCTGGTGCCCACAATTCACGAAGGATGTTGATAAATTGGAGAGGGTTCAGAGAAGAGCTAGGAGAATGATTAAAGGATTAGGAGAATGATTAAAGGATCTATCTAATGATAGACTCAAGAAGCTCAATCTGTTTAACAACATGAGGCTTAAGGGGGTGACTTGATTATAATCCGTAAGTACCTACATGGGGCACAAATATTTAATCATGGGCTCTTTTTAATCTAGCAGAGAGTGGTGTAACACAATCCAATGTCTGGAAGTTGAAGCTAGACAAACTCAGACTGGAAATAAGGCATACATTTTTAACAGTGAGAGTAATTAACCATTGGAACAATTTATCAGGGGTCATGGTGAATTCTTCATCACTGACAAATTTTAAATCAAGATTGGATCTTTCTAAAAGTTCTGCTCTAGGAATTACTTTGTGGAAGTTTTATCGCCTGTGTTACAAAGGAGATCAGACTGGATGATCAAAATGTTCCCTTCTGACTTTGACTCTCAGATTCCAGTACACAAATCAACATGGCCAGTGTTGACACACTGAACTGTCTGTGCTTAACCAGTTCAATTAGGAATGACTCAGTTATTTATTATTTGTAATACCACAATGCCTAGAAGCCCTATAGACTTGGCCATGGTCTTTCAGTGTAGACCAGACATGAATTTCAAATGTAAAAGGAAAGCAGAAAAAAACCTTTCTGACCTTTTTTATATATAAAGAAACAAAAATGGACAGAATCCCAATTTTATTGAAAAAAAGTATGTATATATTTCTTTAACTGATAAATCCTGCAAAATTGCTCATTGGTTTTCTCTGGATTTACTCTAAGTGCAGTGTGAATTAAGGCACTTGGATATTTTAGTTGTATGATTCACTACCATATGCAGGGGGAAAACTATATTTTTTTGTTCTGAGGAGAAATACCACTAAACAGTTAGGTCTTCTTTCAGTTAATTCCTATGTGATCCCTGCTTCTGCTGCAGGAAGAGGATATCTGGCATGACATCGCTTGTGTCTACCTCAGTATTATAGTCATTTATTGAACAGAAAATTTCTAGGAGCAGATCCTTCTACAGTATGAACTTGGTTTCACAATGTATAATTCTTAAAACTGAAAAACTAAACAAATGAGCTTTAAAAAGAAGCCTAACTGAAAATCCCAAGCATGTTCACTTTTAAATCATAATTCCAAATATCACATGAACTTGAAGAGAAAAGTAACATTTTTCTTACACAATAAAAAGTTGGATATGCAATTATTGTATCCTTATAGTCTCGTGTTGCACTTTAGTGGAATTCCCTGTCCTATTGTTTTGGTTTTACATCTATTGGGGATTGGATGATTCCACTTCTCTTTAAATAATCAGATACAAAGACTATCGGTATCTGGTCAATACCAAAGCATAATTCAGGTGCTAATAGTCATTATGAAGGCAGGCACAGAGCGGATGGAAGGACCCATATCAGCAGGAGGGATACTTGAGCAATGGAGATGGGATCGAGGGAGGATGGGTAAGGGAATGGGACTCAGCACAGGCTTTGGCTGTCATGAGATACCACGCAGGAGGGGGAGTGAAGTTCAGTTATACTTGGCCTTCACTGGGCAGTGACCCACAATTTTAAGTATTAGTAGTGTGGCTATGAGCAAAACATTCTGATTTGGGGTATTTGTTATGTCTCTACAGTAAATTGCCTGTCTTTCAGGAGTTGTATAAGAGATATGACAGGAATTAACCTCAACTTTGGGAACTGGGGATAGAAGCACAAGCCATTTGTAATTCAAATAACCCGGCTTTCATGGCTTAAAGTTAGCAACATTAAAACCTGAACATTCACAATTGCAGGCTCTGCAGTAACCACTAAAATAAATACTTAGAATAGGAGATACCACTGAACCACAATCACTGCAGAATGACAAAGGCTGGATTTTTAATGGGGCCTGTTATTCTTTGTGTATTTGGAGCTTCTTGGGTGCAAAGTCCTCTGGCAGTATATTTCACCCCCCCCCCCCCCCCGTCACTTTCCATACCTAGGCCTAGTGCCCCAGGATCTGGTTTTGCACATATATTTTTCAAAATATAGGCAATTATTTGGGTTAGGCATATTCAGTGACAGAAATGACTTGCACATATAGCTTGCTTAACTGAAGTAAACCCCCCTCTTTGTGTGGCATGCAGTTGGGGCCAAAACAGAACTGAGAGACTTGGAAGAAATTCTGTCAGATAGTTCACAGATCCTAATAGACTCTGAACTGATTTAATATATTTGGGTGTGGACATCTGCTCTATTGCTTTTACTTTTTCAGCGTCAGGGTCATAGCCCTTGAGAGGTTAGATAAGAGTCCCACGCATGGTATTTTAGTCCATTGCAATTTCGTCTTGTTTTTGTTTAATTTTAAATTTACTTGCACGGCTCTTTCTAGTAGACAGATGAGGTTGTGGTCATGATCTGCCACAACTTCTGCCATGCTGTCTCCACATCCATACATCAGAATGTCATCAGGTGTGAGGCTGATCCCTGTGAGTCCTGTTAGTATGTCTGTCTTCTGTCATTAATATTCTTCCACTGCATGTTTAATCCCAAACAGCTTTCTCAACCACACGTATCTACATACTGGTGTCCAATATGTGGGGAGGTAGCTGTTTTCATTATCCAGTAGCACCTGCTAATATCCATCCATGGCATCAAATATTTAGAATATTTTTGCTTTTGCCAAGTCAGGTGGTAATTTTTCAATTGTAAGCACTTGGCAGTGAGCTCTTTTTAGTGCTTTGTTTGCATTGTTAGGTCTATGCAGATGTACAGCTTGACTGGCTCCTCAGTGGTTAAAACGCTGGTTACCCGCTTGTGGGCTCTGTCAGTTTAGCAGTGATGCCTTTTCCCATTTGGCTTTATTGTGCCCATTGTTTTTTTTTTCTTATTGCAAAGCTTGCTCTGCAAGGCAGATGCTGTGCTGGACACATTGGTTTATGTATTTCCAGGTGTAATATGTATGGGAAACGTGCCAGTCCTTGGTAATCTTGTAACAGCTGTGCTGCAAGCAAACACAGTGCAGTGTTTGCTCTGGATATGTTTCCTGTTGTGCTTGTGTGTCTATTGAATGAGTTCCTTTCCACGGGGTTAGTTCCAGGGCAACTGTACTAGTATTCCCCCTCTGTGATCCAACAAGGGCACCCACTTAAAGGTTTCCAACGCCCAGCCATCACCTCTCCCAGGCGAAGACCTGAATCTGACTACCTTCTGACCAGGTTTTTTTAAGGCTGCATAGTCTCTTGCCTTACACTGTGCTATTCCCACCATGCTAGACTATCTAAACAGGCAGTGCCTTCACTTTGCTTCCTCTCTAAGGCTATGACTAGTGTATGGCTCACAGTTATAAGTTACCACACAGCTCCTTCTAAGCAAGCACATTTTTCTTAAGGTAAAAACATTACAGGGAAAGCATATTAAAACAATCAAAGTTACTATACGCATGCTAACAGCTTACCAAAGGTCACCCATTGGTCTTACGGGACCCTAGCAGTTTAAGTCCTTCCAACCCTTCTACAAGGACTTCTCCTCCCCTCCTTTGGACAGAAGGTCCCATCCATTTGCTGGATCAGGAAAGAAGGCCCTGAGCAAGGCTATTTATCCAAACATCCTGTCTTTGTCTGTTGGTCTCTGGAAAATCCAGTTTGAGCTAGTGTATGTAAGAAGCCTCCCCAGGAGGGGATACCTCTCTGAGGGGTTACAACTTGGCTGACTTGCCTTAATCACCACCACCTCTTTTTACTTCCTGGAGGAGCTGTGGTAGCCTTTCCCCTGGGGAGCAGAACATAATCATACATAAATCATTCATTTAGAGCATGCACAAAGAGAGTGCATGGCATTGCAATATCTCTCACCTCTTCCCCCCTAGAGAGGTTACATACAATCCTGGCCCATGGTGATACATATATCTAATACCACAAGTTCTTTGAAGGATATGGCAGAGAATTGCCATAACTGTCACAGTTGTTATCACTAGGTGCACGAATTCACTGGTTTTGAAAGGAGTCATTTCTGTGGTGTTTGTACCACCTGAAACTTCAGCCTGTGTTCTTTACCATGGTATTCTGCTTGCAGTTTACATTGTGCTTGTGGTATTATGATCGTGCTATCATATACTTTTAATTTGGCTTTGCTTGGTTTCAGTTTTGCTTTCTTCTCTTGCATAATGCTGAGGAAGCCTTTGTAGCCTCACACATTCACTGGTGCCCCACTGTCTACTAGCACTCAATTTCCTGTTTGTTTGCTTGCTGCTGCCCTCTCCTTGCATCTGGTACCAGTTTGAGCCTTACAAATTATTTATACTTGCTGTTTCCCACTGCATTAATGTCACATACATACAGATCTCATCCTGAGTCACAATTAGTTTCCTCGGTATTTTCCTTTTTTCCTTGTCTACAATCTTTGGTATAACAATTTCTCTTGCCAAAATTATTAACTCCCATATATGGGGCATTTTCCATTTGTAATGTTTTTCTCCTCTTACTTAACGGGTCTTTCTTTGCATTTTGTTTCTCCTCTGTTTTGTATTTGGCCATTTGTTTTTTGCATGTATTTTGGTGTATTTTTCCTTGTATTTTCATGCTTTCCCTGTGCTCTTTGGTGAATGATCTGTGTCCATTCCACTAATGCTCTGCATTTGGTTGTGAACTTATTTACTCAACATTGCGCATGTCTATTGCCCTTTGTACAGCTAGTGGGAGCTCCCTGAGCTTTCTCATTTGTCCTCCTGCATCTTTCATCCATATTACTAATCTATCATGAATTAATTCATCTTTTAAGATTTGATAATTGCACGAGTCAGCCATTTTGCATAGTTTAGCAATCTACTGATCTATTTTTTCTCCGGATTTTTTTATAACACTTGTTGAAGAGAGATCTTTTATATATGATATCTTTTGTGGGTTAAAAATGCTTTTGGAATGCTTCTAAGACTTTACCTGGGCCCTCCCTATCTGCTACTGACATACTATTGGAGCACATAAGAGCCTTTCTCTATTTCAGCGAATGGTATGGCTGGTGTTACTTTGTTTTCCTTTTAATCCAGCCTCACTGCAGTTTTGCCCATTGTGATCTGAAGAATGTAAGCTGCTAAACACGTCCCCTTTCATGTCTGTCGAATATGCTGTCATGATTGTTTTCTCTTTGTAAAGCTGGGCAAGAACTAGGACATCTGAGGAGTCTCTAATGCTGTCAGTGCAATAAAGTGCTAGTACTATTATCCATGGTGATTTCTTTGCTGTGTCTGATCAGCCTGCTCTTTTGAGTCCTATGTGAGCTAGTTTTGGGTGTAACTTCTAAATAGGTATCTGGGTCATGTTTGACACACTCCCAAATCTGGACTTAGTCTATGATGTTTTTGAATCCCTACGTAGTTCAAAATCTGCCAACTGTTTTCCTTAAATAATTTCATTCTGAATTGTGCATTAAAGTGTAATGCATCTTGTATAATTACACCCGCAGCCGACCTGTGGCACTTGTAGGGGACCAGGAAATGTAAATCTCACAAGATTTTGCACTAGCCATTGTATTTTTTAACTGAATCATGGAAGTTTGGATTCAGACCTCTGTAATGTCAGGCTCCTCTAGCTCAGCTCTTTTGCGTGCTCTCTGGATTATTTGTGTGTCACTCTAATCACAACCCCGGCAGCAATTGCTCTTCATGACACAGATCCCTCTAGTCCTTGTCTTTCAACTAAAAATCCTGAAATGGCTAGACTATACCGCCTGCTCTCTTGTCGTCATCTCTTCTTTCAATTGTGAAGGATCTGTTCAACTTCTCTGATGAACTGTGCGAATTTCTTCTAAACGGTCTCAGACTCTTGACGTTCATTCTTGCAACACAAGTGTATTAAGAAAAAGAAGAGGAATGCAAATCAAAAGAAAATAAATGATACATAAGCAGATCAACATTTAACTCCGTACAATCCAGAGAGGTACAGGTAGGTAAGGAAAGAGAAATATGAAAACAAAGTTAGTGTGCTGGGCCCTGCTCGTGATCTGTCAGTCTGATGGTGGCTATTGTTAATACAATGGGATTCAGCCAGCCAGTCCTCTGCTAGTCCCCATCCAGTTTAAAGAGTGTATTTAGAGCACACCATCCCCTTAAGGGCCATACAAGTGTAGTTGCTACAGCCTTCCATCCTTGGAACCTTGATCTAGGCTTTCTTTGGTTGTTAACCCTTTCTATGGGGAGAGAATATTGAGTATTTATATACTTTTCATTAGCATCTTTGCCAAAACAGTAGTTTAGATGAAAAACTTCTAGCTAGCTGCCCCTGGTTTCTGTGCCTTTCCTGCACTAATTTCAGTCTTTGCTTCCTTATCTTCCAGGATCTGCACAACTCCATGCCTGCCCACATCTCAGTACTCATTTAATTCTGTTCCCCTTATGGCACTCTTGATAGTCCTCTCTGCTTTGTCTCCTCCTGACACCCTCAGCTTCATACTTTCTTCCATGCTGCCTTCCTATACTTTGTAAAGGCTCCCACAACCTGTGTGCGTTGCACCTTGCTGTTTCTCCTCAAAACCCTATGTGGATGTCACCACGAAGGTCTTCATAACTTCCCATGTATTCACTGTTTTTCTAGTTATTGTATTTGTCTGGGTAAGATTTTGAGTTTTTCAGCATCTCTTTTAATATGTGTGGTTAAAGCACCGTGCCCATTCCCAGTGCTATAAATATATAATAGTAATAATAAAGGGTACGTGCATGAGAGGAAGCCTGCAAACATAGCCAATTTGCTTTTAAAAAGGTATCATTTACTTTTTATTTATAAATTTAAATTAGCATAAAAAGAGATGCCTTTCTACAAGTGCACTGTCAACAATATCTTTCCTCCATAAGTGAGTTGTTAAGTTTTATCCCCACTTCACTAATGGGGAAGGTAAGGCACACAGAGTTAAGGCCTAGGGTTACATACACAGTTAACTGTAGCCTTCTATCTATATACTTCTATGGCCTCCTTCACCATAGAATCCAAGTGGCTCACAGCAGTGCTCTGAGGTAAGGAAATTTTATCTCCATTTACAGATGGGTAACAGAGGTAGTAAAAAATAGAAGTGACTTGCCCACTGTTACATATTTATATGTAAACTACTTTTTCCTCCTTTTATCTCTGAAAAGCCAGAGCAGCTAAGAGAAAGTGAGTTGGAGTCTCGTCCTAATTTTGTATTGCCTTTACCCCGTTCAGCAAAATGCCACCGACTTGCATCAATGGGTGGGGGAACTTGATACCGTCAGCAGTGAAAGGGGAACAGTCCCAGCAGCAAGGGAGGGAGACGCTTGCCAAGGGACAATAGGTATCTCCTCGTGAGAGTCTCTGGCACCCATTGACCAGCTGGAGGAGAGAGGTGCTGATTAGCCAGCATTCCTCTGCTCCCAGGATTTAGCCCAGCACAGGGGCCGTGTGGAGCCTCTTTCAGCTCCTTTCTAGCAGCCCACCCTACCCAGGAATGGGAACCCAGCCTGACAGATGCTGCAGCTCTAGCCAATCTAGCCAAAGGGTCAGGAAGGAATTTTTTCTCCCATAGGCCACTTGGCAGAAGACCAGGGAGTTTTTTGCCTTTCTCACAGCACCTGCAAGCCATAGTGGGCTGAGTAGGAATGCACTTAGTACCTGACTGAGGTACAGGGGTGGAACTGTTTATTTGTCACAACTTGCAGTCAGTTTCCAGTGTGGCTAAGAGAATAAAATGAACAGTTCTCAGAGGGAAAAGACCAAGGATTTTGGTGTTGGGCCTTGGGCTCATGCTGCCCTCTCTGTCCACCTCATGGCGCAGAGGGTGCAAGGACTCAGAGAGCTGAGTCCTATGGGGTAGACTAAGGAGTGTCTGCCCCATGTTATGGGTTATATTGTAAGGAGCTCTGGAACCCCTGCCCTGGAACCAATTAAGTGCCTGGTATAGGAGAATATGGGCGATGGGCAAGTAACGCCCCTAGCCTGTGTTAAAGATTAATAAAAGTTGCGGCCTGCCGCTTAATTCCATGCATGTGTCTGTTCTCATTTTGCCACTGGGTCCACATCAGGCACTTACCTATGTGTTTAAAGTTAAGCATGTGCTTAAGTGACTTGCTGAAATAGGGATTATATTCCTAACCAGTTACTTTTGGGCAAACCCACTGAAGGCCACGTGCTTGCACCCAAGGACATAATTGCAAAGTGATGGCATTACACAAGCATAACTTGAAGACATAATTTTTGAAATTTGAGTTGGTGGTTATAAAAGGTTAAAAGATCACCTTTAAGATCACCAAATCATTTTCACTGTTGTGACTAGGCACACACTTTCTTTCCAGATAAAGGCTAGCTCATAAACCCAGCTGCCACCCTAGCCAAAGCACCTGAAGATATTGCATCACATTTTCCTTTCACTTTCACCAGTGTCACTCTGATTTCAGTGGAGTTACTCCTGATTTCCACTTGAAGATTCTCGATACAAACTGTATCACTCCATTGCTGTGTTTTAGGCTCTAGGAAAAAACTTTCTCCATTTGTTCATCCGCTGTTAACCTGCACATTAACTAAACCTAACCTGAGTGATGTTGAAAACCTTCTAATGCTCAAAGCCAGCACAAGTGTAGTCAAGCCCCATTATCTTGTACCCACACAGGCACCTGATCCACTTTTTTAATAGATGTTCTCTATTGAGCTCAGAGTTAAACTCTCTACTTCCTGCTGAGAATTCCTTTTTTGGTGTGGTTTGGAACAGAGACTCCTTGTTTTCCCCTCCCTGTACATGTACAACCTCTATGATAATGCTTCTTAATTGCAGTCATGCTTACTGGAGAGGTCAGAGCTCATCAAACACAGCATCTGCACCCCATTCCTGGTGCTCAGTTTGATTTCTCTTGACTTCAGCAAGGGCTTGGGCTTCATAGGCCAGAAGTGATTTTTCCTTTTTGCCTTAGATCACGTGAACAGAATACAATCAAAAGGCAGAAGTTCCTGAACTGATGACCCTGAACAGTTGATCCAGAGCTTGAAACAGAAGCTGCAATAGCTAAATTAGTCTTTTCAGTCACTTTGCTGGCTTTTCTCACTTAAGGGGAAGTAACACCTGCTCTTTAGCTATGACCTTGGCTAGTATATAATGCCTAATTAGTCGGAGTAAATTTCTTCATCTCTTAGATGAGCACCTCTGACAGAATGCTAAGTGAGATCATTGCCTGAAGCATTCATCCTGCTTTGTCCCACTATCCAGCAAATTTGATTTTCAGGCAGTATTACTGTTACATTGTCCTGTTTCTCTAAAGCACTAGGGAAGTCCCACTCCATGCTGCTGTATAACCCTGAACTGTAACTGCATTTTCTTGTCTACCTCGTCATTTTTGTTAATAATAATAATGGACCTAGTGGTGTAGGAAGTTGTTTCCTGGAATTATTGTACCCTCTCTTATAAGAGCTATTGAATAGGGAATACTTAAAGCATTTGATTCTAAGTGTTACAATGGAGCAGATCATGACTTTCTACGGGAACCCTCAAGAGGGGCTTTGGGGAGAGGGAGACTCCAAGTGGGTTCTGCCCGTGGTGCTTCCTCCTTTCATTCAATTCTGGGGTGGGATTTCACCTTGTGAGAGAAGGATCCAGCCCCCAGCACCACAGAGATTCTACTGAGCACACAAGGCCCTCTGGAGAGTGATTCCATTCCCCAGTGGGGATGCTGGCGCTCTGGCAGGGCAGCTTCAAATGGAGCCTTGCTGCCATGGATTTCAGCACAGGCAGCTGCCCTTGGGACCACTACAAAGGAGGATTGTACTATGCAAGGGACTCACCACAAAAGGGAATTAGCTTGGAGACTCCATGACAACCTTGGAGAGGCAGAAACTGATGCACATCACCTCCTGCTTCTTCCTTCCTCCTAGCAATATGCAGATCTTGTGGGGCAATCCACACTGATGAGAGAGAAGAAAAGATGGATTTGACATGAAATTTTAAGTTAAATAGAGTCAATGAGGTGGGAAGAGTTGGTGATATGGTGGTATGTTCCAGGAAGCGGTATGTTCCAGGAAGTGTGATCTGCAGAGAGGAATACTCTTGCACCAACAGCACCAAGACTGTGGCCTTGTGTTTATTTTCAGTTGTATTTTAATTGTAACTTTCAAGTGCGTAAACCAGATATTGTTACAATAAAAAACACAAAAGGCATGTGGGGAAATAATCGGAAACCAGATTAGAATGTTCCCTGCTTTTAGATTTGTCTGTCACATACAGAGGTATGCTGCCATGGAGCTGGAGTTTAGTGTTTGACATAGAGGACACTGTGAAGGAGCAGAGAAAGTGCTGCCGGGCACAGCAGGAGTTAAAGAAAACCTGTGGGCTCAGCTAGCCCTGCCCTGTTATACCTGCAGCCACTGCCAGGCCTGGAGTGGGGAGAAAAGAAGGGAGCCTGGCTCAGTCAGGGGCTGACTGGCAAAGAGGCAGGAGCTCTCTGTGTGCCTGTCTGAAGGCAAAGACCAGCCTGCCAACACAGCCACTGGAGGCAAGTAAGTCTTCCCCTGCCAAGGGTAAACTGCAGAAAAGCCCCAATTATGGTGAAACTGGACTAGCGGGGCCATGCCCCAAACTAAAAGGACTTGCACAGAGAGCAGCCCAGGAAAACAAGTCCTGAACCCCTCCTCATGGCTGGGAGAAAGGTCCATCTCCCCTATTTAGGGGTGAGCAACACAGGACCCTGGGCCAGGACCTGAGGGAGAAGGAGAGGGTTTGTGACTGGACAAAATAAGGGTGGTCTTACCAGCAGTCCTCATCTGTTTGATAAAAAGCTGACTAGTAATTTGCAAGGGGAAAAGGAATAACCTGATGCATCATGGAGTATAATCTGGGACTACCTGCAGGCTCAAGGAAGAGGTGATTGCTTGTGAGAGGATTTAAGATCTTATAATGTATGGACAAATACCCCTTGGTAAGTCTTATAAGTTTTGTACTGGGAGCTAAGTTCTCTCTAAGCTGCACGGTGGTGCAGCAGGCTATCAAGGACCATGCAGGCGGAGAGAGGTGCCTCTCCCCTGGCCCCAGAGCTGCCATGGCTGTGGAGAGGCACCTCTCCCCTGGCCCTGGGCTGCTGTGGTGAGAGAGGCCTGGAGGAAGTCCTCCCCCCCCCCCCCCAGCCCCAGGGCAGACTGCACTCCAAACCCCTTATCCCCAGCCTGCACCTTCAGCTGGAGCCTTTACCTCCCCTCTCGCATCCTCCCCAGAACCCTCTCCCCAGCCCTGAGCCCTCTCCCACACTCCGAACCCCTCGGCCTCATCCCTGCCACACATCACCTCCATATTAATGCACATAACAAAATTCATTCTGCACATGGATGTGAAAAATTAGAGGGAAGTTCAGTGTGTGTGTGGTGGTCCAGAAATGGATGGATGGATATATTTATTTATATTCAGATAAATACTGTAGAAGCACAGCATAAATACAGGTTTCAGAGTAACAGCCGTGTTAGTCTGTCTTTGCAAAAAGAAAAGGAGTACTTATGGCACCTTAGAGACTAACCAGTTTATTTGAGTATGAGCTTTCGTGAGCTACAGCTCACTTCATCGGATGTAGCTCACGAACGCTCATGCTCAAATAAATTGGTTAGTCTCTAAGGTGCCACAAGTACTCCTTTTCTTTTAGCATAAATACAGTAAATCACATGGACTGCATATATAATAAGTAGATATTGACAACTGTTGACATGCACATCAAGACTTATTGATTGAGAGGTAAATATCGAATGAAGCAAAGCTACTATCCCTTTTTATTATCCCTTGAGGGATAATAAATCTGGATATGCGCCAAAATTTAGCATCTTTTACACTGACAGTATATTGGAAGCTCCTTAACTGAAGGTACTGAGATACAATAGGAAGTATATCATTATGGCCTTTGTTGATCATCTTTGTAATACAAGAGTAACAGCGCTGGCTAATTTCCGAAGTCTTGTCTTTTTGCTTTCTCAGTGTGAACATTGGGATGGATTATGTCGGGGCAGTTGGAAACATTTTAAAAATGCCTAAGTGACTTGAGGCCATATTTTTAAAGGTCTTTACATACTAAAGATGCAGACTAGATACAGCTGAAAATCATACTAGGTGCCTAATTCCTACTGATGTCAATGGGAGAATAGCCATCTAGATACCTTTGAGGATCTGGGTTCTAAATACTTGTCATTTTGAGAATGAGTTTTAGGCTTCTAAGTCACTTAGGAGCTTTTGAAACTTTTAGCCAGCATCTCCTTTTTGTTGTTCCATTGCCTAGTCAGGAGCGTGGAAAGGATGTCCCCAGGGCACTGCAGCTAGAAGGAGAGCGGTACTGTTTTGAACAATCAAAACATATGACAAATCGATCTGGGGGAGACTTTCAAATATGTACAAATGGCAGTGACACAGGAGCTGCCCCTCTGGGGGGCAGGCACCCAGCCTGCCTTTGACTGGCTCGAAGGAGAATGAGCCAACCCAGATCAACCTGTGGGTAGTTAATGGGATAAGCAGCTGAGGGGCAGTTAATTAGGTAAGCAGCCCTTGGGCCTAATAAAGGCTTATGAGTGCTCAGGTAGGGGGCCCTGGAACATAGAGAGGAAGTTCCTGTGTAGGAAGCTACTCCCAAGGGTGCAGGGAGAGGCACAGCCTCCAGAACACAAAGAGAGAACGTTCCAGAGGAAAGAAACCACAAAGCTCTCAAGGCAGGGAGGGCCTGAGAGAGACCCTGAGTTAGCAGGGGAGAGACTTCAGAACTCAGGCTTCTGGGGACTTAGAGCAGAAGAAGGCTGGTTTATATGCCATGTTTGGCAATTGATTAAATAAACTAGATCCCTGCAGGGGCATTGTTCACTGTATACAAGACTCATTTAACTTTATTGAAAGCCCAATTGATGAAACTGACAGAGATGTAACCATGGTTCCACACCAGGCCACCATTACAGGCACTTACACACCCAATTCCCATTAATAGCTTATGGGAATTGGGCATCTAATTCTCATTTGTCCCTTTACACATATTGGGGAAGAGTTTTGTTTAAAGAAGTAGAGAATGGGCAAAGGACTGAATTTATTTTACTTACTGGAATCATTACTTTAGAATACAAAATTGTAGACTGCACACAAGCATCCAGCAATTTAGTTTCATAAAAGGGAGCAATCTAAACCAGTATAAACTACATAATCACTCTACAATAAGTTTTTTTTTAACCAGAAGTGTGAGTTTAATAACCAAATGTTAAAATTCCTTCACCTAAGAAGACATTTCTAGTTAAAACTAAGCTAACATAGAGCCTATTAGTCTCCAGCTCCAGAGAGCCACTGATTATTCTTCCTGCAGAGATAAAAACAAGATGATAAAAAATATTCCTAATGTTTTTGCTATAGATCAACTTTTCTTATCCCCTTTAAATTTGAATGAAGCAATTAGGCCCCATCAGCAATATGGCTTTTTTTTATTAAAATGCAATTTGGCAGGGTATGCAATGCATTTGTGTGGACCTTTCAGCATCCTCAGGGAAGATTTCATCATAAATCATAGAATATCAAGGTTGGAAGGGACCTCAAGAGGTCATCTAGTCCAACCCCCTGCTCAAAGCAGGGCCAGTCACCAACTAAATCATCCCAGCCAGGGCTTTGTCAAGCCTGACCTTAAAAACCTCTAAGGAAGGAGATTCTACCACCTCCCTAGGTAACCCATTTCAGTGCTTCACCACCCTCCTAATGAAATAGTTTTTCCTAATATCAGTTTGTTTTTAAAGGAATAGTTTCTTCCCTGATACCAAAGCTTAACACAACAACTACTACCCAATTAGAACAGATCAGCATGGGTATGTGTTAAACTGCTCACTGAGCTAATTGCACAACTGTAGTACTGGGGGATGCAGTCAGTACTAGAAAGGTGGGCAATGGAGTCACATAGTGGCTCAGGTAGGTAATAACCAGTTAGGTGCTTATGCATGCACAGCAACTGTTTCAAAGCTGCATTTCTACTGCCCTTCTGCTGTACATTCTTCTTTTCTGTCACCACCCTGATTTCTGGACTAGTGCCCCATGCCCAGCCTGACTGAAAATCTTAAGAACAGACCGTTTTCTAAGAGTTTAGATTTCAAATGAGCCACAGAACATATGTGGGGATTTAAAGTTTTGCATTTGAAGTCTAAATAATTGGAAAATCTGTTCTCCTTCATTGACTGCTAAGACAGTGGTGTGCAGGGTTCTGTGTTTCCCATGCACCACTTGATGGGTTCACAGTGCCCTAACCAGAGCAAGAACAGAGAAACTATTCATAGATGTATAGAGTTTAAGACCAGAATGAAGCATTACATCATTTAGTCTGATTACCTGTATATCACAGGTCATTACATTTCACCAAGTTACCCCTGTATTGAGCCCAGAAGTGTCTGGTTAAATTAGATCTTCCAGAAGGGCATCTAGTTTTGATCTGAAGACTTTAAGAAATGGAGAATCCAACACTTCCCTTGGTGGTTTGTTCCAATGGTTAATCACCCTGGCTGCTAAAATATTGTGCTTTAGTTCCAATTTTAATTTAACTGTTAAAACAAATAGTTTGTGTTTTTACAATTGTACTTGCTATATTTAAATTTACATATTTAGGACCCTCTGAGGTGCAAAGTGACACTTGTCAGGTACCCTCAAGAATATAGGCACTTTTGTCTTTTTTTCCCTCTAGGCATTTACTGTGCTCTTCATCATCATATCTAAATGCTTATTGATTCAGTGCTCTGTGACTTGCAGGATCAGGCCCTTAAAGAAGAGGCAGTGTTTTAATGGGCTGAGTTACAGCGTGGGAAGCAAGGTATTTCTCAGTTCTAATTCTGGCTGGGCCACAAGTAGGCTGAGGCTATCACAGCTGGTACCATTTTCAGAACAAATGGCATGTGCAAAAAGCTTTATTTGTGGTTATTAACTTTAACAGTGAAGTTCAAAATGATTCATTCCTCACTGGCAGGTAAGGACACTTCGTGCTCTGGTAGCTCTAGTAATTGATATATACTGGCCGTTATCAGTGTAGTAAGTACCATAGGTACATAAACAAGCCATAGAGAGAGGATAAGGTACATACTCATTAAAAATCACCATTAGGTAGGATGGTGTAAACAGACAGTCTGTGTGGATCATTGATTTCTCTCAACCCAATAATCGCAGTAGGAGTCTTTTTCAAAAAGAGTTTTGTGCTGTTTTTTATTTTCCTGTAATGGTTTAGCAGTTGTAGTTTGTTTATTAAAGGGGAGAGTGAAAACAAACAAAATGGCCAAAGTCATCTCTGGTATAATTCCACTGAGTTTACTCAATGACTGGCCCAGGTGAAATATTTTCCCACAGGGGAAGGGGTCCCCTGCATTTTAAAGCACTATGGATCTCTCCCCTCCACCCATGCATATCCACCAGCATTATAGTCCCTCTTCTTAATGTCCTCTCTCAGTTCTCCTGGTGGGTGGTGAAGCGGTGACACTCATACTACAGATAATTTCAAAAAATTAAGTTGATTAGTGCTTTAGTTTATACTTGGCACTTGTGTATTGTACTTCATCTCTTCAAAATGCTCTACAAACATTACAATGAACAGTAAAGCAAGTCCAATGGCAGTTTAAAACAGATGACAACTCAAGATGTGAAAACAGCTGAAGACTTCCCAAGTGTTGTAAGCAGGGGTGAAAGTAACATTAAGCACTTACTGGAAGGGGCGGGGCATCGGGTGGAAGGGGCGGGTTTGGGAGAGGTCAGTGTCTCCCGGCCAGCCATCTGCACTGCCTGACCCGGCCCCCCCAGGCTCCAGCGGCGATTTAAAGGGCCTGGGGCTCTGCCTAGGGCAGCTGCTCCTTCCTTCTCCGCCCCCCCCCTCTGCCGCCCCAAGCCCGGTCGGTGGCTCGGGGGGAACAAAATGGGCAATGATGTTAAGGTGCAGCAGCGCTTTAAGCAGGGTCCTTTGCTGCGGCAGCGCTTTAACGTCAGCTGAGTACGGGCTGGCCCTGGCGGCCACTTTTTACCAGTACGCCATACTGGCCTGTACCGGCTGCCTCTCACCCCTGGTTGTAAGGCAAGTTCTCTTTGTTTGGACAGTGTATGTGGAATACGTAATGGTGTGGTCTAAAGGTTTTCTCAGCCCTCCTTTGGAATGAGGTGCATAACTTAGGGTGACCAGATGTCCCGATTTTATAGAGACAGTCCCGATATTTGGGGCTTTTTCCTATATAGGTTCCTATTACCCCCCAGCCCCCTGTCCCAGTTTTTCACACTTGCTGTCTGGTCACCCTAGCATAACTTGTTCATAGCTTTGCAACTCATCAACTCTGCACCCATCCAAAACTCATGCTGAGAGAACCTTTCAGGTCACACCATTATGCATCTGTCCAAACAAACAGAACTGACCTTACAACACTTGGGAAGTCTCCAGCTGTTTTATCAGCATGAGTTTGGGTTAGGTGAAGTGCTGATGAGTGACAAGGTCATGAGTGAGTTGTGCACCTCATCCCACATGGAGCGCTGACAAAACCTTTATTCAAAATATACCGTGGTTTGATCTAAAGACACACATGTTACAGGAACACCATCAGAAGAATGTTTAAGGGCATTTTAGAAACTTTTTTTTATCCCTCTCCTTGCAAAGACAGGCTCCTTGGTTTCCAATTGTGCAAGACTCTGGGAATAGAAAAATATACTACATTTTAAACAGCTCTAAAAATAGATTTTCTATCTATACACATTTTCTGATTCTTAGGTTTACTATCTCAGCTACCTCCAGGGCAAAAAGTGACTGCTGGGTCCTATTAGGAAGGGAAAAAATCTCCCTTTCCCAGTGGTTCAAATTCCCTGTTTATAACCCTGCAGGGGTCTAAGTTACTAGCCTTTAAAGTCATGATATAACATATTTATGTATAGAAAAGCAATCACTGGCCCAGCACTGATTATTGCCCATTGTGGGCTGCATGCAGGCATAATTTGGGTAGTGATTTCACATTTAATGGGACAAGAAGGAAATATTTCTCTGGTAGATTGATTTGATGCCAAGGGCCTTGTAATATTAGACCCAGGACAGATGAAATAACATGCTGAGGGTAGATGAAGTGGTCAGTGGTGAGTGATATGTTTATTTAACACATGGTTCCATAATGTATTGCATGGGTCTACAACATATCACATAGGTATCGCTTCTGCAGGGGGCGTGGGTGTACAAACATGTTGAACATACAGACTTTTCATAGCCAGCACTGTCAGTCTGACAATCGCAAGTGAATATCCGCTACAGTCAGGGACGATTTTGCTGGAGAGGCAAAAGGAGCAGCTGCCCCAGGGCCATGATTTAAAAGGGCCTGGGACTCCGGCTGCTGCTACCACAGCAGTGGCCAGAGCTCTGGACCATTAAAATTGCCGCTGGAGCCCCAGGCGGCGCGGGCCAGGCAGTGCGGATGGACTGGCTGGGGGAAGCTGACCCCCCCCAGCCCCGCCCCTTCTGCCTGAGGCCCCGCCCCTTCTGGGGGCCGGAGCTGGCCCCCGTACTGGTAAGTGCTTAATGTTACGGTCACCCCTGGCTATAGTTTTATTCTAGTCTTGCCAGACCAGCCTCTCTCTGTGCTTTTCTGGTTTAGCCAGTGTACAATAACTGTTATATTCCAAGTCTGTTTGCAACATGAGTGGTCATGGGGTGTTGCTCTGTGAACTGATGAGTGTTTACAGAGTGATATTGGTGTACATGGCATTCTGTTATAGATAAATGTGCCAGAAAAATAGCAAAACCTCTCCCCAAATAGCCTAAAATCTCTGAGCACTACTGAGCTACAGTACAGTGCTATGTAACACAGAACAAAGAAGGAGAATGACACATGATTATAAAGCTGTGTGATCAGGATAACTGATTCAGACTTGCATTGATTTGTCTGATTCTGTGT
Source organism: Lepidochelys olivacea (assembly GCF_965140295.1). NCBI lineage: Eukaryota > Metazoa > Chordata > Testudines > Cheloniidae > Lepidochelys > Lepidochelys olivacea. The sequence goes on from NC_140416.1 coordinate 63,569,971, forward strand.
GTGACTTGTTGAGGGTTTCTACATATTGTCCTTTCATTTAGTTGGCTCAGGTAGGAAATAATATTCTGAGTTACTTGCCTCAGGATTCTACATTAGTTACTCTGGGTGTAACACGAACTTCATTTGCAGAGCAATGACAGCTTTGAGTCTGTAGGAGTAAAACTAGAAATGAACATTTACAAAGGAGAAACTGTTAGCAAGTAAGGACAGCACTAGAAAATTCTGTCAGGAAGAGTTAGTCATATTCAATATAATAAGTACATAGTGGTTTACATTTTGAAACTGCTATGCAGGCACTAATTAATCTTTACAACACTTCTGAGAGGTAGCTAAATGTTGTTAGCCCCATTTTACAGATAGAAAAACTGAGCCACTGAGAGATTGTACAGCATATGGCCACCTAGTAAGAACTCGGGAGAAGTAAAACTTGGGAGATCCTGACTGCCAGCAGGGAGTTAACACATAATCTGTAGCAGAACAATATTTTGATTGTTTTTGTATTTTAATTATTTTTGGCAGCATTTTTTATTTTGACTCAGGAAGTTGTGCAAATAGATAGAGAGGGAAAGTCATCTGATTGGTGGGTAAAAACATATCATGTATGTAATATGTTGCTGTTCTTGTAGAGAGTAGTTCTCCAACCTAGAGGTGAAGAACTTGCTGGGGGATGTGATGTGTAATTTTGGATGGGCCTGCAAATCAGTTTCTACCTCTACCACCCAACTGACTCTTGGTGACTATTACACTTCTATGCTTGGGGTAGGGTGACCAGATATCCTAATTTTATAGCGCAGTCCCGATATTTGGGACTTTTTCTTACATAGGCTCCTATTACCCCCGACCTTCTCTTCCGATTTTTCACACTTGCTATCTGCTCACCCTACTTAGGGGAGGTTTAGCAAGATGTCTCTTCAGGATGTATTCCAAATGTAACTGACTGATGTTACATAAATGTGTGCAAAGGGGCTCCTTCCCAACTTCCTACTGCAGAAGCGGAGCCCAGCTAGTTGTTCCTTTTCACTCTACCATTTGGTTACTGGTGACTTATGCTGTTCATATTTTCAATGCTCTTCTCAAGGAGCAGAGCTAGAGTCTGACTTTGAGAATGCCAGTCTGAAATTATGAAAGTTTTTGAAAGTTATGAGCTGCTGGAAGCAGGAGGCTGGAGTGGAAACTGTTTAACTTCCATAGGGCTTGTTTACAAGATGCAGCAATGCACACTAGAGGAGCGTGACTTCTAAAGTGTGCTGTGCTGTGCATTAGCTGGCCCATGTAGGCCCTGCTGGCAGGAGCTAAAAGTTTCTTATTGTGTATTAGCATCGTGCTGTTTTAAACAGCACTATGTTAACGCAACGAGGGAACTTTGATTTGGTGCCACCAGAGTCTCTGCAGGCCAGTAAGTGGCCACAACACATTGGTGCTCTTTAGAAATCGCACCCCTCCAGGGTGCATTGCCACACTGTGTAGACAAGCCCTTAACTGTAACTGTTACTGGTACGTAATACCAGAAAACAGTAGAGGAAATTTATAAAAGGGAGAATAAAAGGTCAGCAATGAACCAACAGGTCATTATGAGTTCAGCAACTGGTTTCTTAGTACTTACACATTTTACAGGTTCCATGTGCACCACCCCTCCCAACTGCAAAAAACCTAGTGCATGTATTCATTAATAAAGGGCAAACTCTTCATTCAGGTGCGCACAAGGGTCTTTTCTGGATTTTAATGGAAAGCCTGTTCACATATTGAAGGGCAAAATATGTCCCCTTTAGCATTCACAAACGTAATTTGTGCCCATACACCCAAACAGCAGTTGGAGAACGCATCCCTTAAAAGCAGAGGGTGGCACCAAATTGCAGGCTTCTCCTGTGAAATATGAAAGACTTGGCAGAAATTAAAGGTCTGCAGGAGAAAGAACTGAGATGTGATTTCCAGGCTGATGCTACAAAAATACAGGGCTGATGAAGGGAAATAACTTCTAATAATAAACCTAGGATTGGCAGCAGAGCCCTGTGTGAGCTAAGATCAACATAGCTCTAAATGTCATTCATTGGGAAATCCATATATTTTTCTCTCTGATATTTTCTTTACATGCATGTTCTGTCTCCTGACATGTTTTCCACTCATTTCCGGAGCTGCTCGAGATTTGGTATTTCTAATTCATGAGAAATTGAGATTTGAACATTTTGGTTTTGGTCCAAATTGGAACAAAAACAAGTATTTCTGAAATTTCCCGTAAATTGGAATTTAAAAAAAAAATCAGTTTGGGAAAATTTTTGCTTTGAAATGTATTTTGTTTTTTACATTTTTATATTTTGTCAGTAGTAGTGGTATACTGCATAATGCGGATTTCACCCCTTGTGTCTTAGATCCTCAGAAGCAAATGTCCCTGTTAGCGTTCTTGATAAAAATAAGCAGATTCCCAGAAATTCTTGGCATCCCAAAAATAGAAGATACGCAGTAACCTGAGGCCCAGATCCTGCAAACATTTTTGCATGTGTTTAACATTATGCATGGGAGTAGTCAAAATCAGCGCCTGAGTGAGAAAAACCACCATCACGGTGACCAAGGTGTATTCCTCCTGTGTGTTCCTCCTACCGTTTACAAGAAGAACGTGAAATAATCAAAGTCAACAGAACCTTCACTCACTCTCCCCTTGCCATCCCTTCTTGGGATTCAAGTCAGGCATTCGACCATGTCACTGACTATGTGTAGTGCTTTTGTTCTATTGTTTATCTCTTTTACCCCATGGGTGAGCTCTCCTCTTTGTCCTTCTCCCTCTCCTCTTCTCATTCTATCTTTTTTTGGTTTCTATTCAGTTACCTGCTCTAGCCCCTTCTCTCAGGACTGTGTGTTTTATGTTTTTATCTGTAAAATCAGTCACATTTTTAAATCAAGCACAGCCCTTGCAAGAAAGGCTCTGCTGTGACTCAACGTCATGGTCTTTTCTCCCTTCTCTACATTTCTGTAACTTGAAGTAAGATGGATTTCAGATCAATAGCTATAAAGCTTATATAGCTATAAGCAGTATTTGGGGGGTTAATGATTGCTAATTTAAAAGAAATTCAAAATCAGTATATCCATTCAGCCTGTAATCTACATGCAGAAAAGATACCCAGAGCTACTGAAGGGGCCTTTGCTCTGTAATTCACGGATAACAACACCACCTTGTGGCAAGTAATTGAACTCTAGCCTAATGAAGCTTTTGCTTGGAGGTGCTGCTGAGCTGCGGGGGAAAAAAATCTGCCATGAAACGAGTCTAATATTGTACAGCAAGCAAGAAACATCCCTTTCTAGTTGATAGCCCATGAATCAGTCCCAGTTTTCAGACGGCTTGTTGTTTTCCACTGGAGTGTTCATTACAGCAGGTATTCTGCATACTAACACTCCCAACTAACTTCAAAGGGAGTTTTAGCAATGAAGAATGTTTGGAGAGGAAGGGCATGGAGGAAGATGAGGGGAAGCTCCAGGAGAAAGAAAAAGACAAAACAAAGAGAAATGTGTTTATATTTTAAATGAGAGCACTGACTTTGCCTGATGAGCACAGATGGCTCAGTGAAAGTTCCTTGCCTCACGCACAGTTGATTCATACTTCTGCAGCAGTGCTGCACTTGGATTGCAGCTTGTATGGGATTTCATTTATATACCAGCTGATAAAGGGCTTAGTGCCGCACTCTGTCAAAACAGAGTAGTGATGACAGGTTTCTTCTGACATTTGGGTACATTCATTCCTCCTCCACCCCTTCCATGCTGCTGCTACTCCACTTCTGTTCACTAGAGAGAGGCCTCACTTGTAAAATATGGATCCTGAACTTTGCCAAAGTTCCAGAAGGAGAAGAATGTTTGGCTCTAGGGTTTTCGGCCCTTCTGTACCATTCACTACGTGTAAATGCTTCTGTATTTCCTCCCCTCCAGCTCCCTGGGTGAAACAGTGTTCCCGAGAATAAAGGTCTAATCAACTAGATCAATGCACAGGTTAGGCAGGGTAAGAAATTCAAAGCTCCAGGACACCTCATCCCTATCTCTACTATCGTTATTTATTCTGGACCTCCACCATTAGATGAACCTCTATCTTGACCCTGTCATCTCATTCCTATTCCTGTTTTGGCTCCCTTCTCCCAGCTCTGCTTATCCACTTAACTCTGACCTGCTACACTGATATCTAATCTGAGCAAAGACTGATAATCGCACCAGATTGTGTGGTGAATTTAGGCTGTGAACTAAGGTCCACAGACATTAATTAAGACAAGACCACCTAACTCCTATTTTTCTGACTGAAGCATATATTGACAAGCATGGACTGTATAATTTGCAGCAAATAATTTTTGATCATTTTCTGTTCCCAAATGGTCCCTGTATGGTTTATTTTACTGAAATTATTAATTATTCAAATACCGTATGCAAACAATTATTGATCTGCAGACTGATCACCAACAGCTTGCTGTATTCCAGATTAGAAAATTGAGTTGTTTTGGTCAGCTTTGATGGCCCCAAAGATCATGTGGCATCATTTCTGTTCCCTGATTGGATGTATGTAATGCTTAGAAACTGGTTTCCAGTGTGAATATTTGCGTCTATGAATACAAAATTTCCTTTCCACTAATATCCATCTAAATGTAGCCATTCCTGTAAACATTCCTGCCAGTAATTTATTAGATTATAATGCAATTTAGAGCAGGGACTGTGTCTTCATTTCTGTTTTGTACAGAGCCTTATTGGGCCTCTGGGTGCTACTGCAATCTAAATATTAACCTATTATTATTTTTACCGGAAAGTAAACGCAAAAGAGATGTGGGCCAAGGTGGAACAAAGTCAATGCTTTATTTGTGTGAATGTTGTAGGAGGTTTCTGAAGTACTCACTCAACTCTAGTTTCTAGAATCTCTTGAAATGCTCCAGAGATGCATTAACGTACCATATAAATATTTCTTAGCTTTAAATGGTTGAAAAAAAAATCCTAATGCCCTATTAGAAAAAATTGAGTTGGCTAAAATAGCCTTTGGATTAAGTGATGTTTGGTTTTTTATTTGTGAGAAAATAAAATGTATCATTTGTTTTGCTAGAAATATCAATTGACACAGCAGAATTGTGCATGCTACGAAACACTGTTGGGGCAGATTGCCCCAAATTATGCCAATGAGGGCACAGTTCCATTCACTGAGTACATAACAGTTGATGTGTCTGACACCACTGTTTATAGAATAAACTAGCAAATTGGCCTTCATCAGCAATCAGTGGTGACACTTACATTGCTTACAGTAGAGCCTCTTGAGGAACCGAAAAAAACGAAACCAGGTAGGCTGCTGAACCTTGGGCTGTGGATCATTCTCCAGACTGAAAACAGGACAACAGCAATGGACAACAGAGTGAGCAAGGATATTGCCAACATATTCATAGGTATTGTAGGATGTTGCTTTTTGGCAAGTTGCCCTGAACAAGGCTGGCAGTCAGCTTGTTGCAGAATAAATTGTTTTGTCAAGGCTATGCCCTGTGCTTGTGTGTACAGAAGAGAGGGGTTTGAAAAAAATGTTGATGTCTGATTCAGAATAGGGCACAAGATTCAGTCTCTCGTTGAGCCTATTCCAGATTCAAGGTCTGTCACCGAATGCAGTCTTCAGTGTTTGGTTTGAAAGCTAAGCACAAATTCTGTTTTCCAGATCAAGATTCATATTGCCTGTAAAGGATCTTAATAAAATGTTGACTGTAAACCTGTCGGAAAGAAGGAATATATTTTGCTAGTTAAGCTCAGTGTTTTCTTAGCTGCAAAAAAAATCACTTTGAGTCTTTTAGCTGTAGATGCTGTCTGCAGCTGCAACCTACAGACTCTGTTGGCATGACAAAGACTGTTTAAACTGCAGGAGTATTTGTTTGCATCTGCTTTCTGCTTTTCTGAACACTTCCTCATTTTATAGATTATTTTGTAAAGCAGATTGGGAGCTTGATGCCATAGGGCAGTAAATGCATTATATTGCTTATGTATTTAAAATAAGTTAATTGATATTTTTCACTGCATTTCTTACTGCTCCAAATCCTGCAAAATCGTCTAGCTTAGGAAAGAGCAAATAATTTCCTACTGGCTTTTTACTTGCTCCTTGATTATAATCACTACCCAATTATTTGTTTTTTATTATTAATAATTTCTATGGCATCGTAAATGTGCCCAGCACTTTAGCAATGCAGACTGAGCAGGCTAACAGCGTAAGATACACAGGACAAGATGTTGGGCAACAATTCAGATGAGGTAGGAAGTGAGGGTTATGACTCAGAAGAAGGTGGGGGAGGCGTTGCTCGAATAGGTGTTCCTTAAAGAGTAATGTGAAGGAGAGGACACTTTGTGGACAGCAGTTGGGAGAGTATTCCAAGTGTAGGAGTGCACAAGAGAAGAAATGAGGCTGAGAGAGGAGGAGCAGACTAAGGGAACAGTTAAGACAAAGTACTGGGCGAGAACAGAGTATGAGGGAATGAAATCAGAGGGTGGGTGGCAGCAAGATTATGTAGGACTTTGTTGGATGATGGAGACAAGAAGTATGAATTTAATGTGATAGCTAATGGAGGGATTCGAAGAAGGAAGTGACACGACAAGAGACGATGACTTTAGCAGTGTCAGATTGGAGGGAGAAAGGTGACAGATAGGAGAAAGGTATAGTCAGGAAGGAGAGACATGACCAATACTTGGACAAGAATTTTAGCAGCGGACACAATGAGGAAATGGAGGACCCTGGTACCAATGAAGAGAAAAAATCAACCGGACCTAGAGACTGGATATGAGGAGAGAAGCAGTGATGGCAGTCAGAGATTACACCAAAGTTGTAAGCCTAGGAGACAGGAAGGTTGTGGAAATGTCAGTAAAGAGCTGGATACACATCCTATTGTCCATAATAATATATTTGTATGTTTTTATGTACTAGGCTGGCAATGAAAACAGAAATCTTATGGGCTGTTGATTAATCGCACTTAACTCACGCAATTAACTCAAAAAAATTAATCATGATTAAAAAAATAATTGTGATTAATCACAGTTTTAATCGCACTGTTAAACAATAGAATATCAATTGAAATTTATTAAATATTTTAGATGTTTTTCTACATTTTCAAATGTATTGATTTTAATTTCAACACAGCATACAAAGTGTACAGTGCTCACTTTATAATTTAATTACAAATATTTGCACTCTAAAAATAATAAAAGAAATAGTATTTTTCACTTCACCTCATACAAGTACCATAGTGCAATCTCTTTATTGTGAAAGCGTAACTTATAAATGTAGATTTTTTTTTGTTACATAACTGCACTCAAAAACAAAACAATATAAAACTTTAGCGCCTACAAGTCCACTAAGTCGTATTTGTTCAGCCAATCGCTAAGAGAAACAAGTTTGTTTACATTTACGGGAGATAATGCTGCCTGCTTCCTATTTACAATGTCACCTGAAAGTGAGAACAGACGTTCGCATGGCACTTTTGTAGCCGGCATTGCAAGGTATTTATGTGCCAGATATGCTAAACATTCATATGCCCCTTCATGCTTTGTTCGTCTGAGGGATTAGCTGAACAAGAAGTAGGACTGAGTGGACCTGTAGGCTCTAAAGTTTTGTTTTATTTTTGAATGCAGTTATTTTACATTTTAAAGTGACTGAACTACAGTGCAAATATTTATAATAAAAAATCAGTATAAAGTGAGCACTGTACACTTTGTGTTGTAATTTAAATCAATATATTTGAAAATGTGGAAAACATCCCAAAATATTCATATAAATAGTATTCTATTATTGTTTGAGTGTGATTAATCATGATTAATTTTTTTAATCATGCAATTAATCACGATTATTTTTTTAATTACTTGAAAGCCCTACTATAGACATCAGTGAGAAATCTGACCGTTTAATCAAGAATGTACACACATGAAGAAGCGCACTAAAATTTTAAGCGGCATCTGAGTTCCGAATCTACTGATATTAAATGCCTGAGGAAAATCCACATGCAGAGATTGAATTGCTGTGCTAGGCACAATATACCACTGGAGAGCATTTTTTCAACTCAAGAATCAACACTTTCCTCTTCAAACTAAAATGTTGTAGCCTGTGTATGTTTTGTTTTTGTCCTAAATTTGATGGTGTTTTAGTTGTTTAGTTTAGGGGTATCTCGTTTTTAGATTGTGGGATCATGTGGTACTGTCTCCGCCAATAGTAAAACTCTAGCAGTAACGACGGCGATGAATAAATGGAAATAAACACTTTTCTTAATTTACCCAGTTTCTTCCTATCTTTGTCCCCAGTTGACCAAAGCATTTAACCATGTGCTTAAATCCATCCCTGTTCAGCAAAGCACTTCAGCACATACTTCAGTCCAAATGAAGTCAATGGGACTAAAACATGTTCTTAAAATTAAGAATTAACTGCTTTGTTGAATAGGATTGGGCTTCTGTATTAGATGTTACCCAGAGTTTTGCTGAACCCAAAGCTCTTGGTAACTTTACTCTTTGCAAGGTGGTGGCAGGAAGTAAATCAAATGGGGACAAGTCCATCCAGATGATAGATACAAGCAACTTTATTCTCCAGCACTTACACATGTCTGCAACAGATTAGTAGATCACCCCAAATTCATAGTTAAACAAGGGCTTGAGGAGGTCTCAAGAGGCTAACTGTACATGTCCAGTGGCGGGCCCTCCATCTGCAGGGGAACTTAAGGTGTTCAAGTGTCCATTGATTTCAGATTTCTCCCTCTTCTTATACACAATTTGTTAGTATTGCATAGCTTGCCCGTCAAAAGAAACAAACTGCTGAGCTGAAGCTAAATTCAGTGTGGAATTTTCCAGCCTGTAGTGCGTAGCTTTCCAGCCTGTAGTGCGTGGCTAGACAGCAGTATTGCTGGGGGAAAAAACCTGAGGGTTAGAGTGGATCACAAATTGAATCTGAACCAACAGTTGGAAAAAAGGCAAATATCATTCTAGGGTGTAGTAATAGGAGTGTTGTATGTAAGACACGGGAGGTAATTGTTCCACTTTACTCAGCAGTGGTGAGGCTTCCGCTAGAGCGTTCTGTCCAGTTTTGGGTGCCATGTTTTAAGAAAGTTATAGAGAAATTCGATAGAATCCAGAAGAGAACAACAAAAATGATAAAAGGTTTAGAAAACTTGACCAGTGAGGAAAGGTTAAAAAACTGGGCATGTTTAGTCTTGAGAAAAGGAGATGAGGGATCAACCTGATAACAGTCTTCAGATATGTTAAAGGCTGCTACAAAGAGGATGGTGATCAATTGTTCTCCTTGTCCCTGGAAGGTTAGACAAGAACTAATGGGCTTAATCTTCAGCAAAACAGTTTTAGCTTAGATATTAGGAAAAACTTTGTAACTAAAAGGATAGTTAAATTCTGGAATAGGTTACAAGGGAGGTCATGGAATCCCCATCACTGGAGGTTTTTAAGAACAGGTTAGACAAACACCTGTCAGGGAGGAGGGTCTAGGTTTACTTGATCCTGCCTCAGTGGCTGCTCTAGCCCTTTGACCATGGTGCACTATGGGGAAACTTGAATGTCCAAACCTGCACGTTACAGGAAAGTTGAACTGACCACCAGCACAGCCTGCCAAGCTGTCTTTTTGCTCAGTGTCCTCCTAGCTACCAGAGCCAGCAACATGGAGGAAGTGATTTTTCAAGAACTTCTGTTGCTTTTTCTTTTACTCCTGTGTCAGAAAATAAACAAAGCTTCCATGGGGCACTGGTGGATGTTTCGGTGGCATTTTCTGGCTCACCAAAGGCACCTAATATAGCTTATGATGGAGCGGGAGGAGGAGGAGTACCCAGGAATGGCAAACTCTCGGTGGCAGATACTGCTCATGACTCTCATGATGTCCCCCTACATAGACTGGCACTTCTGGAGCAGGACCGCAAGCAGAGACTGGTGGGATCACATCATCATGCAGACCTGGGATGACCACCAGTGGGTCCAGAACTTTCACATGAAGAAAACTACATTTCTGGAGTTTTGTAAGCAGCTTGCCCTGACCCTTCAGCATAAAGAGACACACACACGAGGCCATCTTTGCTGGTCCAGACCTGTGTTGCTATAGCTGTCTGGAAGCTGGCTACCCCAGACTGCTTTAGCTTCATTGCAAACAAGTTTGGTGTGGGAAAATTGACTGTTGGTAAAGTGGCAGTGGAAGTTTCTGAGGCAATCAGGCATGTGGTTTACCCCAAGGTGGCAGGCATAAACTTATTACTGAAGTAATTGCTGGCTTTGAGAGAATGGGGTTTCCTACCTGTGCTGGAGTCACTGATGGGATTCATGTGCCCATAGTGTGCCCTCCTCAAGGAGCAAATGACTACATAAACTGCAAAGGGTATTACGCCATTGTTATGCAGGCCCTCCTGGACAACAGAGAGCGATTTATGAATGTCAGCATGGGCTGCACAGGTAAGTTCATGATGCTGTGTTTTTTGCCAATTGGCAGTCTTCATTCATGGACAGGCTGGGGCACTATTCCCACCACGTGACATTATCATAAATGAAGTTACTGTCCCCACCATTGTTCTGGGGAACCCTGCATACCTTCTTTTGCCTTGGCTTATGAAACCATACCCTGATCTCAGAGGCCCTGCTGAAAGATGGTTTAATTACACTCTCATCAGGTGCAGAATGGTGGTTGAATGTGCTTTCGGCAGATTGAAATCCTGTTCAGGATGCTTACAGATCCGTTTGGATGCCAGGGTCATCGATGCTGTCAGCATTACTGTGGTTTGCTGAGCTCATCACTATCTTTGTGAAGCCAGAGGTGAGCTATTTCCCCCTGAATATGAGAGCACCTATGAGAGCGAGGGGCTGCTGAACCAGTACATTCAGCCAGCAAGTGCGCCTACCCCAGCTGAAGCTGGATGTACCCAGGCAACAGAAGTGAAGGATACTTTGTGCTTCCACATTGTGGACTTGCATGCCGCAATGGAGGAGGGGGAATAGTTCCTTTATGAATGTGCCCGTGGCGGGGGGCTCATTGATTGGCCGGGGGGGTTCAGTGGTTGGGGAAGGGGTGAGGAGTTTTGTTCCGTGCAATGTACTTATGAATGGCAATGAATGACCACTTATGAAATAGGGGTCGGGGCAGTGGTATTCACAGTATGGGTTGATTTGAGGAGTGATTGAGGTATGAATTGCTATAGAGCAGTGGTTCTCAAGCAGGGGTACACAGAGGTCTTCCAGTGGGTACATCAACTCATCTAGATATTTGCCTAGTTTTATAACAGGCTACATAAAAAGCACTAGCGAAGTCAGTACAATACAGTACATACAGACAATGACTTCTTAATACTGGTCTATATAATATACACTGAAATGTAAAAAGAAAAGGAGGACTTGTGGCAGCTTAGAGACTAACAAATTTATTTCAGTTTAAACTTTCGTGAGCTACAGCTCACTTCATCGGATGCATGAGCTCACAAAAGCTTATGCTCAAATAAATTTGTTAGTCTCTAAGGTGCCACAAGTACTCCTTTTCTTTTTGCAGATACAGACTAACATGACTGCTACTCTGAAAACTGAAATGTATGTACAATATTTATATTCCAATTGCTTTATTTTATAATGGTATGGTAAAATGAGACAGTAAGCAATTTCTTCAGTAATAGCGTGCTGTGACTCATTTGTATTTTTATGTCTGATTTTGTAAGTAAGTAGTTTTTAAGTGAGGTGGAACTTGTGGGTACCCAAGACAAATCAGACTCCTGAAAGGAGTACAGTGGTCTGGAAAGGTTGAGAGCCTCTGCTATAGATAACTGCATCGAGGGATAGTCTTTGCATACTAATTCCTAATTGTTCCTGATCATGTGTTTACCTTTACTATGCTAGAAAGAAACTTTCTTGATTAAATGAAAAACTGTATTTATAAACATATATTAGAAAAGTACAACGTTCCCCCATTCCCAGGCAGGCCCGCTGCCATAACCACACCAAAACACCACTAAAACAGAACCTTACCAGGGAAAAAAGGTGCCTAAACCAGTACAACCAGTGAAGCCATTGTACAAGACAGAACCCCCCTACTGTGGCATATCCCTTGGCCACGTGTTCCCCTTTTCCTTTTCCCCCCATTTGTTGTGCACTTGGTGCTATTGGTGGGGGTGGGAGGGAGGCTCCATAGGGGAGGGGTTCAGTATGGAGGGCTGTGTGGGTTGCCCAGCCCTGCCACTCATGGGGGCTGGTTTCGTGGGCCACCCAGCCAAGAGTCTTCCAAGTTGCTTCTGGACTGCAGCAGAGGGTAACTTGCAGGGGACTCACTCTTGCAATCATTAGTGATATGAGCTGCTCAAGCAGTTCTTTCTGCTAACCTCTATCCTCCTCCCTTAGCTGCCATTCCTGTTATAGTAACAGCAAAGCAAGTGCTTGCTCCCTGCTAAAACCCTGACCTCAAGCATGCAGCCAGCCTGAACCGTTCCTCTTCACAACCTCTTCACAATTTGCTGGGATGCATGGCCATTCCTGGTACTCTTCATAAAGTCCACAGTTTTCCTGGCCTCACACCAGGGATTTTCCAAAATCTGGCTGTGCTCCTGTGACCGTGAAGCAGTGCACTTTGCGGAAGGCTTGTTCCAGTCTCCATTGCAAACACAGAAGCCTTTCTGCAGGTGTGTTTTCAGCTCAGTGACCAAAGACAATAGAAAAGTTAATGCTGACTCACTGAGCTGCTGCCATATGCCAAGGGGAGTGATTTCTGTTTTCACTGAAGTGGACTGGAGATTCTTGGGATAGAGAAGACAAAGGAAGCTTGCCCATGGGATACTTTTGATGGACTTCCAGGCCCCAAGTTGGGGGAGGGCTGTGTCTAACTGAAAAGTAATAGGGCTTGAACCCTGCATCGCGGCTTGACTAGGGCTTGGGACCCTTCAGCCTCGCAGGGTCCTAGGAGCATAGGTCCAAGCCCAAGTCTGAGAGATTTGTGTGTAAATGGACTTACATTGCAGTGTAGACATACCCTATGACTCCAAGCACATTGGTGCTTTTGCAAGATTAGAGCCTCTAGCTGCTAAGAGATGGGAAAAGGCAGGGAGTTATGCAGTACAGTACCTTTTATTTTCATGGCTGATGTTTCAGACTTCAACTCTTGCAGACCTACAAGGAAGAATAAAAGATGCAGGGCTGTTAGGTACTAAACTCCCCAGTTCATATTACTGGTGTTGCTGAACTCAAGCACTGCACATGGCTGTCCTTACTATCTGAGAGGAGAATATTAGCAAGAAGTCAGGACCAGAGGGTTCTTCTCATGGTGGAAAAGCTGTTGTTCTCCTTCAATCTGCATCTACACCAGAACAATACACAGGTAATGCTGATGCAGTTATAGTGGAACTGTTTGACCTCCTAGCAAAATATAGTGATTTATCATGGCCAGAGCTCTTAGTGTCTAATGCTTCAGTGCTTGTGCAGACAGAATTCCTACTGAAATCAATGAGAGCCTTGCTTATGTAAAGACTTCAGGGTCAGGTCTCTAGTAAACAAATATTATACCAAATAATTTGAAATGCTGGGTCACTTGGAGCCTGGTTCTCCTCTACCTTGCACTGTGCATTTTTGTTCATACCTTTGCAAAGAGTGTCTTAATACACTACTGTGTGAGTGAAGCATTTGGATTTGGTAATGTTTGGTTCCCTTTGGGTGCAGGTGTAAATGATGACACAAGGTGTGAGGTAGTGGAGAATCAGATAATTGTGGAACTATGTTGAGTTACCCCAATCAAGTATCTGGCTCTTGATGTTTTACAGTTCTTCCTTCTCCTTTAAAAAGAGAATCTGCTATTGAAAAACTATCAAGGTCTGATTTACATGACAGAACATTTTTGTTTGTTTAAAGCTTGTCAGTATGAAATATGTATATACACCAGAATTTTCAAAGCCCCGGATTCCAGCAATGTTTCAATTGCTTCCTTTGCCATTTTGTTGCCGAATTATTTTGACAGCAGTGTCTAAATGTTAGTGTATGGCTAAAGGCCAACCTGATAAATTATACAAGCTGCTTTCAGTCATTTTTGGTGTAATTTAATGCTAGAGAGGGTGGAAAAGCAAGTCTAACATTATTAAAAATGTAGATGCGGATAAAAATACATCCTTAACCATCTGCAGTGCTTGCCAGCTGAGCTAGGTGCCAGCTGAGGTAGGTCTGTGGTAGGTCAGTATTCAGTGTGCCAGCAAGTTAAAGTATGGATTGGGTGAATGGACTATTTCTTGTAAATGCTGATAACTGTGTTGCTGCTGAGGCTGCATGAACACAAAGTAAACTTTTCCATCTCTCATGTTCATTCAGTGAATAATGGAGAGGAAGGATGGTTCAGTGGTTAGGTCACTAGCCTAGCCATTAGAAGACCCAATTTCAATCCCCTGCTCTGCTGAAGACTCTGCTGCAGACTCTTGTGTAACTCTGGGCAAGTCTCTCAGCCTCTCTGTGCCTCAGTTTCCCATCTGTACAATTAGGATAATAGCACTTCCCTTCTGCACAGGGGCATTGTGAGGATAAATATGTTAAAGATTCTTGAGGTGTTCATATGGCCAAATAAATACCTAAGATAGAGAGGAAGATCCATCTCCTGAGATGTGTAGAGGTGGGCACAAGTCAGAAATTTTGAACCTTTGTTTAAATTTGTCCTAGATTTTGGCCTTGTGAGAGGAGGCTACCTCTGGGGCTTTGGTTTGGCCTGGTATACAGATGGGGGTCATTCACAAAATTTGAATCTGTACCAGATTCTGATTTTGAACCCCTCCAAAGTTTGTAGATTTTAGATTTAGGGTTTTGGTCAGGCCCGTCTCTGCAGACAGCAAACCTGATTCTGATCTCAGTTACACCAATGTAAATCAGTCATAGTCTAACTACTGAAATCAGTTTAATTACTCCTGATATACACTACTGTGAGTGATATCAGAATGTGGCCTGGCACCTCACTGAAAGCAGATATCAGAATGTTCAACCAGTCCAGGGCCTGTATTGGTTTGTCCTAAGTACAGGATAACTGATATTGTAACTCCTTAGCTCACTTTCAGCCAGTTGGATTCCTCAGCACTCATTGGTTGGTCTTCAGGGATGCTTTGCTTTATTTCCTTTGGGTGTGAGAATGCTGTGTCAGCCTATGGATTAGCAGGAGACTGAGCATGGACCCTGAAAATTCTATATTAGTGATCTGAGCAGCCTGACTCAACAGTGAGAAACCAAGGGTATGTCTACACTGCCATTAGACACCTGCTGCTGGCCCATGCCAGCTGATCCAGGCTCATGGGGCTCAGGCCAAAGGGCTGTTTAATTGCGATGTAGATGTTCAGGTTCTGGCCTGAACTCTGGGACCCTCCTACCTGGCTGGTTCCTAGAGTCTAGGCTCCAACCTGAGCCCAAATGTCTACACCACAATTCAACAGCCCCTTAGCCTGAGCCCCGCAAGTCGGAGTCAGTTGGCACAGGCCAGCTGTGGGTTTTTTTTAATTGCAGTGTTGACATACCCCAAAAGTCTGTCCAGGGGATCAGGGAGGGGAAGTTCAAGGAGCCCATTTGGGAGGAGGCATGGCAGAGGGACTTTTTGGATCGAGGCATCCTGTAATGTTAATCTCTGTCTGTTTTTAAGATGTATAAAGCCAAATTCTGCGTGTGCCTGTCTGTATGAAATAAACATACTGGAAGGAAAGACCAAAGTGACTGACTGGAACGTTGAGAGATTTAAAATTGCAGCCTTTACATTATGAACTAATTTAAACTATATCAAAACTGAAGAAGCTTTGAAATCTCTGCCTGGATCATAGTTACAACAGTGTCAGTTCTGTGTCTTTCATGGGTCTCATTCTCTGATATCTCTGCTGTTCATGTTATTTTCCCCTTCCGTCCCCATGACTACAGTGTGTTCCCCTTCCAAAGCTATATCCTCTAACCTACTTTGCAGCAGGAATGTGCTCCAACACCCTACAGTACAAGTTGGGTCTGGGACATTTCCCCTCTTTGTGAGAGAATTTTTCCACTCTTGCAGAAGTGCTGCCCATCTTGCTTCAATGACAAGAACAAACCAAGGAGAAAGGCAAACATCCTCGTCATTCACTTTAATGGGCTTTCAATAAATGACGAGGTTAACCCTCTATAATCTGATTAGCGTATCCATTTACTTTTGCTGGCATGTTCTCTGACGCAGCAGAGGGGTGCTATGCTGCCCAAGTTTTGTGTCAGAGGAGACAAGACACATGGAAATGTTGCACTTTGTGTAATGGTGCAAGCTTTGCCTCTCAGAATGCATCTCACCCCACCTAAAATTGTCAAAAGTATCCACTAATTTTGTGTACTTAAGGCCTGATTAATTTTTAAGAGTGCTTTGACTTTTTTTATAGCACTTCATATGTTCAAAGCCCAGCTCCAAGTCTGCTGCAGTTGTGAGCCTTTGGCACTTCCGCAAGTTTAGCCCCAAATGTCTCACCTTGGGCACCCAGAAAAGGAAGAACACACAACTGTGAAAATTTTGCCTCAAGTGTTTTGCTCAGTGTCACATAAGAACTCTGTGGTAGAGGCAGGGATAGAATCCAGTTCTCCAGGACAGCAATCAATTGCTTTAACCGTGACACCATTACTTCTCTTCCAGCAGTCCAATCCAAAGCATGTGTGAACTGAGATTTTTTGCAGGCTTATAACATGGGCAAATTTTCACTGGGATGGAAAAAGGCCCTCCCTGATACCTGGGCAGCCCCCTGCTAAATTTCAAAATTCTTTCTCCAGAGCGAGGGGATACTAGAGCTTCTTAGCTAAATGGCTATAAGATTTTTTTAACATGGACAAAACAATGTATTTTTCTTTTACCTCATTCTTTGAAACAGTTGAACCATTTTAGCTCAAACTACAAAAATATTAAGCCTGAAGCAGACACCTGACATGGAAAATTTTGACCCAAACAGTTAGTTTGGCAAAGTTATGCACAGCTGAAAACAGGGCCTTATAATAAAGTTAGACAACCTTAACTAACCAGCTTCACCTATAATAGAGCAATCCTTTCCTGCCTTCCTCCATATCCAACATTCTCAGAGTGGCTTTTGCAGGGAAGAGGAAGAGAAGGAGGGCTACAGAAAAAGTCCAGGAACAGTGTTGTCTGTGATATTTCCCTGCCATCTCAGTTCTTGTTAATTCAAAGTGATAAACTGTCTGTGTGGATGCCTATAGCAATGCTTTGTTCCATGGGTCTCTCTATGCAATCAACATTCAGGAAACTACTAATGGGATGGAGCAAAATGTAGAAAATAAATGAACTGTAATCAATGATAACATCACTTCTATCGGCCAACACACTGAAAAGTAAGTAACAAGAAATTAATTCAGAAGCAGGAAGGATGCTGTCCTACTAGGGAGTTAAGGAAGAAATTAAAGAGGATAAGGTCATTGCAGAGAAGCTAAATGATTACTTTGAATCTTTTTTCAGTACGACACATTTTCAGAGTTAATAAAAGTTGTGAATAATCTGCATTTCTGAAAATCGGGCCAATTATTTAGATGCCTACAGTAAATATGGATTTAAGTACCTAACATTAGATACCCTCATTTGCAAATGTTGTTCTTAATCTCTCTGTCCATCAATTTCCCTTTCTGTAAAAAGGACTAAATAATTCTTTTCTACCTCACAGTGGATGTGCAAGAATTAGTTAATACATGTTGAAGGTTTTCAAGATGAAGAGCATTATATAAATTCTTTTGATCACTTTCATAACAAGCTCTTTATGGGAAGTTTCAGATACATTTATTGTACTTGAAAACGACAAAATTTGCATAATAAGAATTTCCCTACCCTTTGCCTCTCAGAGCTTTTCACCTACAAATCAATTCAAGCAGAAGGGGATTATAACTTGCATTTCCCAAATCACATTGCTGAGGACAGGAGCGTTGCCAGGAAATATGGGAGGTTATAAGCCATGATAATTTTTTTATCTTTAAAGCAGCTGGGTTTTTTCCAGCCCCAGTGTTTCTGAACTCATAAGAACCAGTAAAACATTCATAGTCCCCTCAGATTAATCTTGATTGAACACAGCTTCTTTTTTTACAGACTTTGATTAGGTTTTGATTTTTCAAAATTTCTTGCACCGCTTTTAGCAAAGTGTAAGAGTAATAAAAGTTGATGGCAGAGTGTTTCATTTTACAGAAACACATTATCAGTACTGTTTCAATTTTGTAAGTTTAGTTCATAGAACAGTATTTCTTCTTTGACTTTAATAAGCTGACAGTTAAGCTGTATACTTTGCATTCTCCAGCTTTAATTTGGCCTATCAACATTGGGGGCTTTTTTGGTTTGTTTTTTTTTCCAAAGTCTCCTCCTGTCTAGTTCTTGTGCTCACCATCCTTTTGCAGATCATATACTTGGCTGCTGAGGATTGCCTGTCAGGTTGTGAATGAGCAGGATATCAACTGATGATTTATGATTATATGAATCTATCGAGAAGGTTTTATAAAATAAGCCATGAGAGCAATGACATTAGATTCCCCCAGTGTTGATATAGTACTTTGGTAATCTAGCTATCCAGCTGTTTTATTATTTTTGTAGTACTTTTGTAATACAATGCTATCTACACTGTAAGCTCTTTGGGGACAGGGACGGCCTATTCACTAGGTATAATCCTTTGTTATTTTTCATAGTACTATGATCACTGCTTAACCCCTGATCCTGCAATTTATTGCAGATAGGCAAACTTCTATATCTGTGTGGATCCCCATGGAGGTGAGGGGGGGGGGGATCTGAGCAGGCACAGCAGTCTGCCATCATGCTATGAATTGTAGACTTGGGGGCTTAAATTGTAAACTGTTACATAGACTGTAAGCTCTTCGGAGCAGGGACTGTCCTTTCATTCTGTATGTATACAGTACTAGCACAATAGGACCTCTAGGTGCTGCCATAATACTAAATAATGCACAGGCAAGACTTAAAGGGCACATAATGTAAAGAAAATCCTAATTGCTAAAAATTCCATGCTGCTATTGCTGTGATGAGGCTCCATGCTGACACTGAGTAGTGCAATTATCAGTGCTAATGAGGAGCGTTAATTATCACACTTTCAGACAGAAGTGCTGGGGCTTTTCAAGCTTACTCTAGTAAGTATTTACATGATTTTTTGCAGGCAAATGCTATAAACTGTTTCCCTATATTGTGACACAGTGTGAAGAAGAGTCAAAGAGATATCACTTTTCCATCACAAAAGTTGGAGCACTACAGAAAATATGTACTACGCCCAAGATTCTGAACTCCCTACCCAGGCAAAACTTCCACTGAGGGGGTTGCCAAAGAAAAGCTCTAGGACTGAGCTCTGAGGAAATAAACCATGCTGGGAGATTCCATAGTAAACAGTTTTGTCCTTCAGCAAGGGTGGTTTTATTTGTTTGTTTTCTAACATGACCTGGTTAGGGTTGCCAGCCCTCCAGGATTGTCCTGGAGTCTCCAGGAATTAAAGATTCAGTCATATGATGAAATCGCCAGGAATTTGTCCAACCAAAGTTGACAGCTGTACATCTTGAAGTGAAGGCATGAAAATTAACCCCATCATTCCCAGATGCACCATGGAGGCAAATGCTCCCCTCAGATACACATTGGTGCAATTCCATTTATCATTTATTGATGTCATTATTAGCAGAGTATGGAATAATCTGCATAGTTAAGTGTGCAAAAGTGTTTATATTGTAAAAGGTCATTTTGGATATTTATGACTTTTTCAGTCTTTCTGCTGTGAAATAAATTTGATAGGTTTAGTGTTAGTTGGGGAGAAATGTTTTGAAAAATGTGTGCCAAAACGGCTCAGTGGTTCTCAAGAATGAAATGAGAGAGGGAAAACTACACTTTTGCTGTTGTTGGAGAAAGGGAAAAAAAGAGAGACAGAACTGACTTTTGTAAACAGCTTTAGTACATCTGTGATAGATGGGAGAAATGGAAATTGGTGGGGAGATCGTCACAGATCTGCCTTGTGGTGCTCTGAAGACAGTTGTGACTGGTCAAAGTTATGAGCGTTTGAACATGTATTTAGCCTGTGCACACTGAATTTTGTAATGAATTTTGTCTCTCAGTGGTTGCCAATGGTCAATAGGTTCTGCTCGTATGCATAACTTAGGAAAATTTGTAGGCAGTGCTGCATCTTTCTCTACAATTAGTGAATAAGTACTGTGGGTCATGGGGCATATAGAAGATTGTGGGACTCCAAAGGATTTCTGTCATCTTCTGTATGGTATAGAAAGTTGTGTGTGGAAAGAGGCAAAGGCTTCTGGTTCATTGCTTGCTTATTTAGTGCCTGTCCAGAGCATTCCACTGCAGTCTAGCAAACATGAATGTTCCTCCAGATGAACAGGTAGGAATTTATTTTATGCTAATTTATTTAGTTTCTTCATTTTTCATTTGAAAAAACCCCACATTTTTGAAAATTCCATTAAAACACACTTGAAATATGCTAAGGTTTTAAAGTTAAGCACTCATCAAGGAGGAAAGAATAAAGTTAAGAGTGGCCGTGGAACGTTACTTGTGCCCTCAATGCATTATAATCTAGTCTTTTATTACCTGATCATATAGAATTTTTCTTCAAGAACCTGTCTCATTCAGTGCATATGTTGGACAAAGAATGAGGCAGAACTGTATGGCAAACTGATCTGGAATTGTTGTTGTATGGTATGTAATGAAGGAAGTAGGGGTACATTGCACCACTGTCTCATTCACTCCTGAAGTGGCAAATTTCAGTCCTCCATTCTTAATGCTGCAGCTGGGTAGTTTGAGGTCTCATACTTCCAATCACTGCAGAGGCTGGGCATTGAGCCACCGTACACGGCTGCTACTCTGAAACCCATCACCGATGCTTAGTGGCTTGCCCCAGACCATTATTCAGGTTTTTGAGTAACTCAGAAAAAGAAAAACTGAACCTTTTAATAGCCTGTCTCCTGCTCTGTCTCCATTTCTGCATTTCCTTTAAAGCTTCAGAACTAATTTGAGCCTCTGGGTTCTTTGTTCTTCAGAGAATTAATTTTCTATTCTCTCCAATTGTATTTGTATTTCCTACAAATAAAGTAGTTTTCCTCTCCCTAGGGACCCAGGCCTAGAAATATATGCAGTGGCATATACAGGTGTGGTGGGATTTTGAAAATGTACTCTGACAGGTTAGGAATACACCCAGTCCACTGATTAGTAAACAAACCCCTCAAGTTTTCTGCTATATGCAGGTATTGTTTCATATTCTCTGTGTATATATAAAGTCTGCTGCAGTTTCCACGGTATGCATCCGATGAAGTGAGCTGTAGCTCACGAAAGCTTATGCTCAAATAAATTGGTTAGTCTCTAAGGTGCCACAAGTACTCCTTTTCTTTTTGCGAATACAGACTAACACGGCTGTTACTCTGAAACCTGCTATATGCAGCGAGTCATTGGGGTTTTTAGGTACTGCTAGGGGCGGTTACTTATTTTTGCTTGTTCCTTTTTCCATTCCAGTGCAGGGAGAGGGAGATAGGTGAATCCCATCATGGCTTCATTTAGCTCCCTCCAAATGGCACTCCCAAAATAGGACTGACTCTTCTACAAGAGGAGGATCGGGCTAGGTAGGGTAGAAAAGGTGCTAAGTATAGCTGTGGTGATTCAGTTCCTTAAATGCATCCCAGCTGGGGCCATGCCACTTAAACATTCCTTTGTATTTTATCTTTTCATGGCTGGCTTGCTATTTGTCATGCTGACAGGCACTGGCCTTCTGGAAACACTAGGTACCTTTTATGAGACCGCTAAGGCCAAAAGTAAAGGAGGAAATGGCAGGAAATATAAAGTTATTATTCTGTCTCTAAACCAGATTTGTAGATGAATGGATATAGTTATACTTTATGTTCAGATAGATTCAGTCTTAGTGTTGTTATGTAACTTCACCTACAGTTGCTTCAAATAACAGCCTAAAGCAATAGTGTCCTTCTATATAAGGGGGAAATAGATGTCCCCAGACTGTTAACTATCCTTGAAGTGGGTATATTGTCACAGAGGAATGTATGTGTATAGATTATAGTGGGGGGAATGGTAGAAACTCCTTCATTTTGAGTCACCGACACTTTCCATTATAAAAACATTTCCAATTATTTTTAAAAATATCTTTAATACCTCCGCAGTTTGTAGTAGGAACTCGAAACTCGGCAGGATCAAGTAGCCCAGCCAAAGTATTCTATTAAATTGCAGGTTTCAGAGTAGTTAGTTAGTCTGTATCTGCAAAAAGAAAAGGAGTACTTTTGGCACCTTAGAGACTAACATATTTATTTGAGCATAAGCTTTCGTAAGCTACAGCTCACTTCATCGGATGCATGCAGTGGAAAATACAATGGGGAGATTTTATATACACAGAGAACATGAAACCATGGGTGTTACCATACACACTGTAACAAGACTGATCAGGTAAGGTGAGCTATTAGGAAAGCAGGGAAGAAAAGGAGAATATGGACCATAGAAAACAGCTAGAAGAGACCTTCTTTGGTAAAGTGAATTGTTTGAGAACTTTTAGCATGGTCCCTAGGAGACCATGAGATTCTGAGAGGAATTTAATTATGGATGAATGGCTTTAAAAGAATTTGTATCATGGACATGAAGAAGAGGGGATTTGTTAAATAGAACTTGTTCCCCCTACTCTGACTTTTATAGATAAATGCAAACTTGATAATTTGAGAGATGGATTAACTAGTATTTTGTAGATGGCTGAGATTGGGCTGTAGTGGTACAGCCTATGGCAGAGGTAGATCTGAAGCCAAGGTAAGCCTATAAGTTGAAAGTGGCTTTGGGGATGAAGTGTTTTCATTGTGATTGAATAATAATTAGTGACATGGATATTAAAGTGACAGTAATTAACAGGGGAAAGAAAGGCTTGTTGTTGTCCTGAGGTTGAATAATTGGTCTTGGCAGATAAATAATGGTTCAGCAAACTCAGCAGAAAGATAATCTGCCTGCCTCAGGAAAGCTGGAGAATGGCCATAAAACCCTCCAATCTCTTGGCAACAGTCAGAAATTACACTCTTTTTTTTTTTTAAACCAACCCAGATTAAGATCCATGATTTCAAGTGATGGTTTTGGATTTATTTTTGGGCTATGCTTTCAGATCCTTCATATACTGTGTGGTATCAGAGGGCTGACAAAATAACAATATATTCTTGCGTGGCTGCTCACCATTCCGTCAGTAAAGTTGAAATAGAAGTTTTCGGATTAACAGAAGCTGTAAACCAGTAATTTATAAGAATCACAATAAAATGGCAAAAAAATTAAACAGCACAAGTAAACTTTCCACACTATTATAATTTTTCAGGGTGGATCAATGAAAATGGGGTTGAGAAAAAAGAATAAGAGTTTCAAAATGATCCCTTTTTGGAAGTTTTTCATGGGATTGTCATACCTTTTTGCAGACAAAACAAACTCTGGGATCTGTGCTTGCTTCCACATGCTGCTCCTTATGAGCTGATCAATACAATATTGATTATGTATTGGGGGGGGTTCATTTGTGTCATGATTTTTAACTTTCTCCATAATTAAAAAATGCATTAAGCCGAACATACTGTCTTTAGCAGTAGCAATGTAACATGTCTAATCAGGGCAAAAATGGAGTCAGAGGGAAAATGAGTCCTGTAGCCAATACCCCCATATTGGCTGCTGATATAGGAACTGAGTGAATGGACTGTGGAGTAATATATAGCAGGAACCAATTATTATTTCCTCTCCATCTAGAATTTTAAATTAGAGATGGGCCTGAACCGAACCTTATTTCTAAACACCTCTGAACTTTGGGGAAGTTTAAAAGCAGAGCCAAACTTTATCGCTCATACTAATCTCTATTTAAAATCTCAACTTCTGTACAGAAATCTCCAACCTAGTTTAGATCAGTTCATCAACACAATTCTGTTTTTAAACCTTTTCTCACATATTCCAGCTCTCTTTGTCTTTTCACACTTGTTTTGGCTAAGTCTGGTTTAAGTGGGTGCAGTGTCATCCAAGTCAGACTGGCACTTTCATACATCAACCCTGAGTTTGCCCTTCAATCTCCAAAGTACTGACTAATCTCCCTGTCCTTATCTTTCATTCCTCTGGCATATTAGAATGTTGTGAATCATTTCTGTGATCCTTAATCTGACCTCACAAGATGTGCTCCATGCAAGGGATAATTCCTCTGGCTGGGTTGAGGCAGAGTGAACCCTACGGTAATTAGTTGTTGTGGGTATAGCACTCTGAGCGCATAGAGCATGGTATAATGCCACGGTATTATTGCGAGCACTGAAAACCTGCACATGGGTGTAAACCTTTCTAATTAAACTGAATGTGCGTTGAAGAAGTCTTGCCGTTGTGTCAATATCCAGAATGATGTGGAATCAGTGCATTGTATTGGAAGGGGGGATTTCCCAAGTTTGGCTCCAGTATGGACTTGCTAAATTGCCACTGACTTGCTGTGTGACTTTGGACAACTCACACTGGTTGTGTTTTACAAAGCTGGCGAGGGGATTTGGATGCCTACTCGAGACATGGCCTACATCATGGTTAGCAGCTCAGTACATGGTTTAAAGAAGGTGGCAACATTTTGTATCCCATCATGTAACATTTTACTGATCAGTAATAGGATCTGCCTGTGAACAGTGACCCATTTTCTGCTCCCATGTGTTTCATGCAGACAGCAGAGTGGCCATGTGCATGTAGGGAATCAATTCTAAAGGTCTTACACCTCTTACAAGAGAACTGCATTTGTTGTACCTGACTAGAGCTGAAAAGCCCAGACCCAGTCTCTCCTCCCTAGTCTCCACAAACCTCCAGTGATATCACTAGCAAACAACACATTCAAAGAGAACTCCCCCCACCCCGCCCCTCCCGGCACACATTGTCTCACTTCTTTCCCCAAGACATGAGCTTAGTTCACATCAGTCACATGTCATTTCCCCACCCCCTGGTCTTTGACTAGCTGCTCTGTTCTACTGCTCTAGCCTAGGAATCACCTCTGACAGTTATGGGTGAAAGTGTTAGCAATGAGCAATGAGGTCTTTTCTTTCTTTGAGATATAATAGCGGCTTTCACAAGCCTAACTCCTTGTGCGGAGAGTAGATTCTGTGGCATTCACATGCTGTGTAATTTAAACTAAATCAAGATGTCCATCATATGAGACACCTGTGCAGGTTTATAACTCTAAATAAAGAAATGTGTAATAGTGTCACACAGGTAAAGAGATTCTTCAAGCCTGCAGTGGGAATAGGAAAGGAAATGCCATTGACCTGAATTTCTGTATCTTTTCTTCTTGTTTAAACATGGTGTGTCTTCACAAACATTTGCGGTCTTACATGTGTAGTGCATTTCTGTCTTTGCAGGTACTGACATTGTGCAGTGGCTCATGAAGAACCTCAGCATTGAGGACCCAGGTAATATGACTGTTGAAACTGAACAACCTACCAGTAGTGTGTGTGTGTGTGTAGCATTAGATACTAGTTACCTGTCTGCCACTGAGTCTTGTGCTGATAAAGCAATGAGGTTGTATTCATCAGGAGAGAAGTGGGAAGGAAAGGGATATGAATCATATTTACGGTCCCTCAGCAGATCAATGAATTGTAGAACCTTGTCTGGCTAACTCTAGAATCCTGTACAATGCTTTCAAGCCATTTGTTAGCCATTTACCTAGGTGAGAAGGCCTGTTTTGTTCTAAGACTGCCCTGACGGTACACCTAAGGGCAGATCCTCAACATGTGTAAACTTGCGTAACTCTGAAGTCAATGAAATGTTGACAGTTTACATCCGCTGGGGAGCTATCCCCCATGTGCAGCCTCCATGAGAGGGAACTGAAGTTGCCACATGTGCTGCCAAAAGTTGCAAAACAGCATCCCTCTGCCTCAGTGCACTTCCCTCCAAGTAAAGCCCTTTGCTCCCTTTCTATAATTTGTTGCCATATTAATAAAGATGCTGTTAGCAGTATAGCATCTGTTTGTATAATATAGAGAAATGATGGGATTCACTGTTGGAATGGGTTTCTCGTTAATGGCAATGTACAATGGGCTTTGAATTGAATTTCACAATGTAGAGAAGTGTGACACCCTGTAATGGGGACATTAAAGTCATCAGGTTAACATTTTCAGTAGAGTTGTACCAATACTGTAAGGTTGGTTTTCACTTCTGTATAATTTTATTGGGGAACTGAGGGGTACACCAAATCTGACTGTGAGCCACCATCAGATCTGCTGAGAGCAATGGATTCTCCAGTGCAGCAGTTCTGAAAAGTTAGTAACCTGAGGACCCCCATTTTGATTTAAAATTTTGCTGCGGACCCCCAAGACCCCTTCTCAGCCCCAGGCCCCACCCCCCTACCTTTTCCTACCCCTGCTCCACCCCTGCCCCTCCTCTTCCCTGCCTCTTTCTGTCCCCTCCCTCTCCTGCCCCCATCTCCGCTCCTGTCCCTCCCTCCCAGTGCCTCCTGCACGCTGGGGGAACAGCTGTATGGAAGAGGCACTGGGGGTGCGGGGAGGAGTTGATCAGCAGGGCCCATGGACCCCCTGGAGTACCCTTGCAGATCCCATTTTGAGAAACGCTGCCCTAGTGTACATCTGTCTGACAGATTTCTACTTTTTCTTTCTTTCCCTCTCACAGTAGAAGCAATACATATGGGAAGTCTTATAGCAGCACAGGGCTATATCTTTCCAATCTCAGACCATGTTCTTACCCTGAAAGATGATGGGACCTTCTATCGTTTTCAGGTAGGTGAGCCCTCTGCTTCCTACATTGTTGCTTCTATATTTACTGTCCCTCCACACTGAAATGTTTACCTGTACACTGAGTGCTGTTGAAGTTCATACAACACAAAGATCCCTATGCTTATTGAGGTCATTTGGACACAGCCATGAAGTATCAGTGAAATCCCTTTAAGAAAGTTTGTTCTACAGTCCCAAAGTATGTAAATCTGATGCCTCTGAATCAAAACCCCAAACCTTGAAGTAAGTCATTTTCAGAATCTGAACCTGGCCCTGAATTTGGTTGCTAGTTTTCTTTGTGTAATGGGCTGGAGCAACCCCCAGATCTGAACACATGCAAACACTGAAGAGTTAGAAGTCTGCATCCAGATTTTGCGTCTCAGTTCCATGCTCAGTTTTATATTAGGTCAGTTGGATCATCTTTCTATTAAAGCATAGGTCTGGAAGTCAGGAGATCAGGGTTCCATTTCTGGCTCTGCCACAGAGTCTCTGTGACCTTGGGAAAAAATCACTTAAATGCTCCATGTCTCAGTTTCCCCATGTTGACTCTGTTCCTAGATGTGTCATGTTTAACTGCAGGACCTAGGTTTTTTTTATACATTCTTCCTGAAATCTGCTGATCCAAGCCTTCCCTGTTAATTCACTGATTGGGCTCCAGAAGCTCCTTTTCTATAACAGATTGTCCATTATTGAAAATGACCAGGAAAGAACAAAACGGGAGCTCGTTGTGTAACGTTTCAAATTGAATTTGTTTCCACCTTTCGTATGGTCCATAGTAACACTAATAATACCTGAAAACCTAGCTTTTCTATAGCTCTTTTCATCCTTAGAGTTCAAAGCACTTTGCAAACATTTTTTGATTATCCCCATTTTACAGAAGGGAAGCTGAGGCTAAGGGCGGTGAAGTGACTTGCCCCAGGTCAGCCCGCAGGCCCACATCAGAGCTGGGAACAGGGCTCTTTCCACTAGGCCACTTATCTTTCTGTCCTCTCTCTTTTGCCTTCTCCATCATCTAACTCCTCCCTTCCTCCTGTGTTGCCCTTTGTTTAGCTTTTATTGAAAAGGCTTTCATCTCTGCCTCTGCTGCTGCCACCACTAGCTCCCGCTGCCTTACTGCTGCGTGTTGTTTTCACTTAAGAAGCAGAAGTGTAGGTTAATTACCAAATAGTCATTAACTCACCTCTACAGTTGTACTTTCCCACTGGGCCTCATTAAAAGACCTGTCAAGAAAGGATCATTAACAGGATGTCCTCTCCAGCTGTCAAAAACTCCTATCCACCCTGTCAGCCAGGGTCCAACATCAGTGTCATGTTTAACTCCCTTTCCCCATTTTCATCCCACATATGCCCTGTCACCAGATCATGTTGCTTTTTCCATACAGTGTCTTTTGCTCTAGAACAGTGGTCACCAACCGGTAGATCGCGATCAACTGGTCAGTCCTGGAGCCTCTGCCTGCCGATCGCGCTCTCCAGCCACTAAAAGTCTGGCAATGCAGCAGGGCTAAGGCAGGCTCCCTGCCTGCCCTGGCCATGCGCTGCTCCTGGAAGCGGCCAGCACGACCCTGAGATCCTGGAGGGGGTGCAGGGGTCTCTGTGCTGCTCCTGCCTGCAAGCACCATCCCCACAGCT
The DNA here is from genome assembly GCF_965140295.1 of Lepidochelys olivacea. Lineage (NCBI taxonomy): Eukaryota > Metazoa > Chordata > Testudines > Cheloniidae > Lepidochelys > Lepidochelys olivacea. Next base: position 63,598,260 of record NC_140416.1, read on the forward strand.
CCCATTTGCTGTGAATGGGGAACTATGGCCAGTGGGAGCTGCGGGAGCGGTGCCTACAGAGAGGGGCAGCATGTGGAGCAATGTGCTCACCCCCCAGGGGCTGCAGGGTCGTGCTGGCCGCTTCCGGGAGCAGCTTGTGGCCAGGGCAGGCAGGGAGCCTGCCTTAGCCTTCCTGCGCTGCCGACCAGGAGCAGCCCAAGGTAAGTGCCACCCAGGAGCCCGCACCTCTCCCAAACCCAAACCCCCAGCCCTGAGCCCCCTCCCAGAGCCAGCACCCCATGTCCCCTCCTGCACCCCGAACCCTCTCCCACACCCCAACCCCCAGCCCTGAGCCTCCTCCTAGAGTCAGCACCCCATGCTCCCTCGAGCCCTGAGCCCCCACCTGGAGCCAGCACCCCGTATCCTCTCCTGCACCCCAACACTCTCTGCCCCAGCCCAGAGCCCCCTGCTGCACCCAAACTCCCTCCCACAGTTTGCACCCATCACCCACTCCTTCATCCCAACCCGCTGCCCCAGGCTCAGCCCAGAGCCCCCTCCCACACTCCAAACCCCTCGGCCCCAGCCCTGGGCCCACACCCGTTCCCGCACCCAAACCCACTGCCCCAGCCTGGTGAAAGTGAGTGAGAGTGGGGGAGAGTGAGCAACGGAGGGAGGGTGGATGGAGTGAGTGAGGTGGGGCCTTGGGGAAGAAGCGGGGCCCCAGGGAAGGGGTGGGGTAGATCCTGGGTTGCACTAAAATTCAAAAAGTGATCTCGTGCATAAAAAGTTTGGAGACCACTGCTCTAGAACCTTGTCTACCCATTGGTCATCTCTCAGTGCCCTGCCACATATTTTGACTCAGCCATTCTACACAAAAATATTCTGCTAGAATCACCTTCCTACTCCACTAATCTGAATATATCAGCCTCTTGTCTTCGCATGGAATGTGTTAGGGTAGGTGTGACCGGAGGGCTAGAGGAGCCACACTGAGGCTACTCAATTAGGGTGAACTGCAGAGAATGGGGTAGACAATCCCCAAAGCTGGTGGATATTCCAATACTTAGATTTACCAAGCCAGCACAAAACAGCTTCTATAATAGCTTCTTGGTAACCAGTAAGGTAACAACACAGTTCCCTTAAAGCAACCCAGCGTCAGGCCTCCACCCAAGTCAGCTATGATGAGGATTACTGAAAATCTTATTCATTGTATAAGAAAGTTCTACCAATCCCAAGGGATCGGACCCATTATCTCCCAGGTTAATGAATATTTCAGATCTTACCCTAATACATGCTTACAGCCAATTCTTATGTACTAAACTAAAAATTATCAAAAAAGAAAAGAGAGACAGAATGTTGGTTAAAAGATCAGTATAGATATAGACATGAGTACAGTTCTGAGATCAAATTCATAGTAGAGATGGTGAGCTTTGTAATTGCAAAGAGTTCTTTCAGAATTAGTCCGTAGGTTATAGTCCAGTGGAGATCTCAGTCTTAGGACTTAAGCTTCCCCTGCATGAAGCATCAAGCAGATCTGAGATAAAAAGGATCAGGACCCAATACATTTTTATACAATTCCAGGCCTTCTTTTGACAGCTCAGAGTCCTTAGGCAAACAATAGGCAATCAGGGAGACTTCGAAGTAGACCTATTTCCTAAGGATCACCAGTAATTAGCTACATGGATTAACGTATGGCAATTGCCTGTTCTTCCACCATTCGCAGGTGATTTGCTATACATTTCAAAGAGAGATGAATACAGTGATATTGCTATGTTTACAGTTCATTTAAATGTTAAGATGTCCTTTTGATCTCTGAATTAACAGAATACGGCATAGACAGGGACTGTTTGACTACATTGTTAACCTCTAACAAGATATGAGTGCACAACTACAATTAGTATCACCGCTAATTTCTAACAATATAGGTTTGCATTTCAAAGTTCTAGCCTTTCTACCATGGAATGGCCCTAATTACCATTCACATACTTTTCTAACATGTCTCTAAAGGTTGGATCTGGGTCATTTATTCTGCAGGATGTTTATCCTTTTCTGGCAATGCATCATACTTCGTATAAGATTCGTTGTAATTATATAACAGTGGTAGCAACAATGATTTGCATGGTCATATTTTAATCAGATAATGTCACAGTAGGATTTGGACTAAATATTTTTGACACTTCCATGTGCTCATGAACAGTTCCTTTCACTGCTCCTTGGCACAAAGATCTGTCTTCTTAAATGCATGCAAAGGGCTATGCCCACCTTTGGCACTTATAATAATAGTGCACTGTAACTCTCGTAGCTACAGAGGAGTTGCTCTTTCATTCACATTAAAACTGCAGTGTAACTATCATGTAGTTTGGACTTTTGGCTGTCAGGGGTTTCAGAATATTTATAATTATCAGGTGCATTAAGGTTTGTTGTTGCTTAAATTAAATTGTTAAAATATGATGTGCTGTTTTTCAGGCCCCATACTTTTGGCCTTCAAACTGCTGGGAACCAGAAAATACAGACTATGGTGAGAATAAAATATTCTAGTTTTTAGAAGTTCCCGTTGAAAGTGTCAGAAGTAACACTATTGCCCTGTAGAAATTATTTATTAGTGGTCTACAACATTTCATGCTCTGAATTTCCTCTTCAACTCCAGATAAGGGCCGTATCACATGCCATCCTTACATTCGGTGAAATCCCAGCTCCATTGAATGCAATGGGAATTTGCCATTGACTTCAGTGGAGCCAGGATTTCACCCATCAAGTAGCACCTTTCTTCTCAAATAGTCCTATTGATTTTAACAGGACTACTTGGGGTGTAAGATGATAGTCAATGTGAAGGTATAAGTATCTCCCTCGTAAAATTAGTAGGATCTAGTAGCATAAAGATTGCTTCTGTGGTGGAATACTCTCTGATCTGTAGCTGAATTTGAACTGTTAGTCAATAAGCATTAATCCTGTTTGGGCACTGAACTGGCTGCTCAATAAACAGTTATCTAACCAACAATAACATATCATTAGCGGTGTCAAACAAAAATTAAGCTTTTCTGATACATGGTATTAAAAACATGAAAAGGGGAAATATGTTTAAATTACCAGATGATAACTGCTGACAGAAGAATAACAACATTGGTTTATGAGCTAATAAACCACAGTACACTATATTAAACGTCTGAGTGGCTGAGGATAGGAATAATGCATAAAGAAAATACAGCAGTGTTGTTGTCTTTAGCTGTCTCTGTGCATTGTAGTTCTACAAGAGAAAGCAATACAGTTCTCATATCTATATGATAAAATCAGTTATTCCATCCCACTGTGGCATTGGCAGAGGAAGTGAATACATCTGTGTTCTCATAAAACAAAGGCTTCTGGAACTGTTTCTTTAAAAGATCTCTCAGTAACTAAGGCCAATTTATAACCAAAAAAAAGTTCTCCCTCCCTCTGGCAACAATCATTCATCATTGTGGATTTTGGAAATAATATTTGGTTGGGTAAACGGGAAGCCCGTAACCATGTGTAGGGCTCATTTGCAATCCCCACATACAGTAATAGTTATTAACATCTTTCTATGTTTGCCTAAGTGTAGGGAATATCTGTGAAAAGCCATGGTAAGAATCACAATAATGTTAATTAGTTACAAAGGCTTTGCTAAATATTTTTATGGTAACCACTGTGTATAATGTATGTGCATGGTTACACTGAAAATACTTTCTGTACATATCATAGTAACAATCTGGAAACAGAAGATTTTTTTCTGTAATATTAAGTAAAAAATTGGATGTAGATGTCAGATTATTGTACTGCAATGCATTGTGTGTAATAGTGCCCCTCAAAGAAGGGCCTTCTATGACCTGCCCCAAGGCTGAAAACATGCTGCAGATGCATTAGCTTTGAGCCCCTTTGGGCTCATTTTCACATATCCAATATCAGCATTTGTTTATCAGTTAGGGCTGTCCATGTGGATTGTTCAGAATCCTGAATAAAGCCCAAACTGGCAGTTTTCAGCTAAACCCAAATAAAACTGAAGCCTTAGTAGCTGTGTATACATTTTTTTACCTACATTTTTGATGCTTCAAAGACATTTATGGGGCTGAAACTGGCCTTCTGATGATAGTTCAGTCCCTGGAATGTGGAAATACACTGAGATGACTAGATCTGGATTTATTTTGACCCTATAAATGGCTTCCAGATGAAACAACTGTGAAATATATAAATACCAAGAATAGCAATACTCGAATTAATCCGGTCTTGTCACAGTGCCTCTAATGCAATATCTGAATCTCCTCTGTAGAGCTACTTGAAAATATTATGTGAATTTTAACAGAAAATAGGGTTTTTAATCAAATGAAGTTTTCTTTTGTGCAAAGTGTCTATTTGTGTCAAAATTTTCATTTTGTCAGAAAATCAGAAATCCATGTTTTTCTAGTGAAAATTTTTATTAAAAAAAGTAATTTCCCTCAGACAAACCCCTATTTTCTGACCAGCTCTGCTTCTATAGGCTGTGGAACAGATTGTATCCAGCCCTGAAAGAGATTAGGAGAGGGTGTAAGATCTGGACTTTTACCACATTCAGATCCAGGTTCACATTTCAAAGACCCCAAAGATTGGAGACGTGGGCCCATGTTATGTAGTTTGGATTTTAATCTGAACTTGACCCAGCTCCTGTGTAGGGTGGGATTCTATGTTCTGTTTTCAGCCCATAATAGAGGTGAGGGGCCAGTTGCAAAGTCCTGATGCTAACTGCCTCAAAATGCAGGATGGTACAGAATACACTGGGCCCATATCAACCCCCAGTATATACACTCACAGCAATTGCTATGGTAACTAGTTGTGGTGTTGGACAAAACAATGATTTTAAATGGGAATAAGCAGATGGAACTGATGAATCTTAAAAGCAATTAATCAGATCCAAAGAGGCACTCAGCTCCCCTCAGGATTTGGCTCAAATTGCTATTTTCATATCAATAATCTGAATACTTTTTCAATAAAAAAGGGAAAAGAAATGCAGATGATATACAGGGCCACTCCCAAGCACAGTCCTCTCACTCCCTGTGCTCTAGATAGGAGAAGGATGCTCAAAAAAGGGGTGAGGAGGCAACAGGGTAATGGCTCTTGCCCCTTCCACACCAGCTGTGGAGCATGGCCAATGCACTGATGAGAGCATCTTTCACCAGCCCCAGTAGCCATTATGCCTTTCTGAGACTTGACTCCCCCTTGGACACCACCCCATACCCAGAGCTTTGTTGATAAAGCCATAATATAGCCCATAAGATGCAAGCAGAGCTGTGTCTAAATAAAATGGCTTTTTTCATGCTTATTAATTGAGATGTCTCCAGATCTTTAAAGGTTGTATCGTCCCATGAGTCTTGAGACCCCTACTGTGCACAGGAAATGCTAGCTAGGTATCTAGCGCTGTCATTCCTTAGGTCAGGTTTAACTATGTGAATGAACAATACATGCACAACAATGTTTTTGGTTGTTTTTTTTCCATCCTGTAGTAAGTGCCTTTTTCTGAATTGTTTTTGTTATGGCTTTCCCCTTAGCCATCTATCTTTGCAAGCGGACCATGCAGAACAAAGCTAGGCTGGAGCTGGCGGATTATGAAGCCGTAGGTATACTGATGTTACAGTTCATGGGGAGGGAGCAATGCGTTTTTCGAAAACTGAATCTTTCTTTAGCAGGGAGCTCTCTATCTTATTGTCTTATTATTATTTTAGTTTATTTTTTATTTATTTTCAAAAGATTCTATTGGTTAATCCTTGAGAGAATATCAAACTCATAAATGAGGATGTCCATGATACACATTTTAGTGTCTCACCTTTAAGTATCCACAGCATACTCCTTCAGAGATCTGGGGCAAGTTGCACAAAAGCTTACACTGGGGCTGCTTTTCTGGGTAGTGTTTGTCTTTATAGGAGCCAGTGGGGTGATAAATGTTTAGATATATTACAAGGTTAACATTCTTGGACAATTACATTGCCGCTGAGGCATATCACATATTTGTAGACTCTCAAAGGAATGATTTACAAAAAAGATTAATTTGAGCTACATTTTCCAAATTCCATATACAGGCATTAGCTACGTTTAGTAAAGAGGCCTTGTCAGGCTAACAAGTAAGCATATGAAAATGCCCTCAACCTATGTTACAAGACATTCGCTTTTTGCATTACTCAGAATGTAGGCAATGAAAGCATTCTAGCCAACTGCATTTTTGGTTATTATCAGGCTCTAGTCAATCTAATTTTCAGGTTCTGCTTTACTAGCTCAACAGAGTAGTGGTTAAGTTTCAAATACTTCAGTGGAATGTTGTTTGAAAAACTGTTAGAAATGTTTTTTAAATTTATGAAAACATTTGTATTGGTCTTAGGTTTTGTTTTAAAACAAACAAACAAAACTGATTTCCCCCTCTCACCTTGTTGTTATAAAATCTAAATTTGGGAGCAAATGTGACCTCGCTGTAACCTGTTTAATATATCTAATTCATAGACCAGCCTGTCCCCATCATGCCACAGATGTGCCCTGTACTGACTAGAGATAAAGCAAGAAAGAACCCTTTATTGATTGCTTTTGCACACAAGGGACTATGTATGCTCCATTGGATCCTTCCACGCAAGTCTTGTTGATGACAATAGGAATGGTATATAAATACACTGAGGACAAAATATGGCCTTCAGTGACTGCTGCTGCTGAATCCACCTATGGACTGCATTTCCATGTACAGTAGGAAATAACAGTAGACAGAATTGTCTAGCCGCAGTATACTGAGTTAAATTCTGCTCTAACACTAATCTAAATCTCCCACCTCCCATTGGGCCAGAGAGAGAGTCAGCATAACTCCATAGCCTAGCAGGTAATACAAGGTCCTGGGAGACCCAGGCTCCAGTCCCTGCTCCAGTGTCTATGTATGTATGTTATAAAACACGGAAAAAATTCAACAGGAGAGACTGAAAAAGGCCCATCCCAGAGAACCTTATAGCCAAATGGTTAAGGCAGTCTCTTAGGAGGTGGAAGACCTGAGTTCAAGTCCCTGTTCCCAGTCGACAAAGCTGAGATTTCAACCCAGGTCTCTTGTACAAAGGATGAGTGCTTTATCCATTGGGCTCTTGGATATAAAGCTACCACCTGTTCCTCCTGTGTTTTATACAGAGCCTGATCCAAGAGAGGTAGGTGGTGAGGATCCCACTGACACTTGAGCACTGAGCAGCTCAGTGGCATCAGAACTTAGGAAGATTTGCACATAGCCGCCAGAAGAAATAAAGGACTTGTCTACATGGGAAGTTGTGTGTAATAAGCTAGAGTGTGACTTTAACGTGCACTAGCTATTCTGCATGAACTCCCCATACGGGCACCCTTACTTTGCACTAACAGTGCCTTTGTGCAGTGTAGCTTATCCATTTTTAAGTTACTAAGCTAAACCTCACAAAGGAACTTGTAATGTGAAATAAGAGTGTTCCCATGGAGAGTTAGTGCAGAATAGCTAGTGCACGTTAAAGTCACACCCTAACTTACTTCCTACTAACTTCCTAGTCCTCCGGCCCTAGGGGACTTTACTAGCAGAAACATAGGCAGCTAGGGAATGTAGGTCCCTTCATGGGTAGGCAGCAACTGAGCAGTGATTTTGAGGATCTAAATTTTGGACTTAGGCACCTAAAGTGGCAGTTAGGAGCCTAAATTCCTTTGTGGATTTCAGCCACAGACTCCATCCTTGAAATGCATGTAGTACTCCCAGTAACACTACCCTGGAACATTAGACAAGGTGTGGAATATTAAAATCCACATGCACTGTATATCCTTTTGCTGATGCACTGCTTCTGCATATCTCCAGTTTCATTATTTAAAAAAATGATAATCACGCAGTCACCTGACTAACTAAATTCTATAAGGATCCGTCATAAAGAAACAAAAGGGCTGTTCAGCACCAGCAGCACCACCCACTCTGGCACTCATGCCATGAAGCTACAGTACTAAGTACTGTTGCATATGAGTGTCTATTGAGAATAGTAATGCTCCGATGGCAAACAATTAGCTCTTGCTTTTCTGTCACTTTCTCATTTCTCACATGATTGGAGATCTGAATTGCAAACTTGCCCTCTTAATAAGAAACAGGAAGATAAGGGCATCAACTCTTCCTATCGCCATTACACCAAATAAAATCAAGGGAGTGGTAGTGGTGTAAAACTGGTGCAAGTGAGAGGAGAATCAGGTTCATTGAACTGGGGAGGAATCCTCTGCATAGCTATTTTTATAAACTTTTTTGGAGGGTGTGTGCTCAGTGAAGGATTCTTCCATTTTCTCTCCTCATATAAATCCTCCTTAAACCAACCTCACCCCTCAATCTGCAGGAGATGCTTTTTTCTGGTCATGGGCTCTGCATGCAGATTCATAGGATCCCTGTGTTTCTACTGGTAAACCATAGTATGGCCTGGAAGATTAAGTTCAGGTGCCCTTATGTTTTTTTCCCCTTGTTGGCCAAATATAAGCCTGATTCTTCTCTGAGTTACACCAGATTTACCTGGTGTCACTCTATTAATATCAGTGGAGTTACTCCTGATTTACACCAATATACAGTGGGCCTAGTTAAGTTTTCTTTTGCCTCTCTACCAGCTACTGCTGATTTCCTGAACCCATAATTCAGGAGAGCGTCCCAATTCAGGACCGCACTTAAGCATGTACTTAATTTAAGGCATATGATTAAGTCACATAGAATTCAATGCAACTTAAGCACATGCTCAAATGGTTTCCTGAATGTGTATGAATTTAGATTTATGTACGTATGGACTTCTGGGGTAAATGGGTAAAATTCTATGGCTTATACAGGAAGTCAGACTAGATTATCTAACGGTCCCTTCTGGCCTTGGAGTCTGTGAATTTATGAACCAACATGTATGTGTTTAAGTGCTTTCCTGAATTGGAGCTATTGTGATAATGGGCTAAAGGTTATCTGGATCCAAACGTGACCAGCTTGGGCCTATCTCTAGTTATTTCCATTGTCCTGACAAATAACTAGTTTCCTTTTATGAACTGTCCTGACAATACCCAGACTTCAGTCCTCTGCACTGTGGAATGCTTTCAGGGTTAACAATCCATTGAACAACTGAGGGATGGTTATCCTTTATGAAACAAGGAAGGCCGGAAAATACCCTCCCTCCTCCTCCACCCAGCCACCCCATAAAAGCAAAGTGTGCAGGCAGCAGGCAGCTGCTATCAGAATGGGAAGTTGTCGGTTCCAAAAACTTTCACAGTATTGTATTGTAGAAAGTACACTGAGGAATACGTGGAAACAAGTCCAACGCTGTTTTATTAGTAGAGCTCTGGCAGTCTGTTTCACACCCTGATACAACTCTTGCTTTGGTCCGTCCTGTTCCTGCTATGTGGTGGCTTGTAAGGGGGACACACACCACACATTCATATCATACTTTGCCTACAGAGACAATTTACCAATATTAATTTTAGTGTTTTGAGCTTTCCAGGTTAAAAAAACTGATGCAATAATTTAGTTCTTAAACTGCAGTTATAATTAGTGTGATTTAATTGTTCTCTTTATTTGTTTCTCCTATCAGGAAAACTTAGCAAGACTGCAGAGGGCTTTTGCAAGGAAGTGGGAATTCATCTTTATGCAAGCAGAGGCCCAAGTGAAGTAAGGATTCCCAGTTCAGTGAACTGGAAGAGTCTTTAGAGCTTTGTTGGGGAAGGGATTGGATTAAGAGAATGTTTCCCAGTTAAAGTCTTTGCCCAAATAACTCGAGACTTATTGGTAAATTCTAATCCCTGTCACACTGGAAACAGCACAGGACTAATTCACAAGATCACATACCCTGAGGAAAAAATGCCAAGATAAAGATGGGTCTAATTGTCTGTGTGCAGGTCTGGAAGCCAGGAACTCCTGAGCTTCTTGCTCTTGTTCAAGTCTCTTACCATTTGTGCCTCAATTTCCCACTCAGCATAAGTGGGAAGAATAATACCTTCCATGCAGGTGTATGGGTTAATGTTTGTAAAGTACTTTGAAGATAAAAAGTGCTGCCATTTCTGCAGTAGCTGTACAGTCCTGCTGCACACAGTATATTTGTTTTGCAAATATCCCCAATTATTTTTCCCACTGAATACACCAAATCCCGGAAAACTCAGTTCTATTGTGTCCATACTAACTGACCTCCTTTTGCTACCAAATCATTGTGGACTATTATGTAATACTATTATGTAATATGAGTAAGGCTTACTCATATTTTACAACGAGTAGTTTTTTTTCACCCTCCTCCTGTCATTCCACCCAGAACTGGGAATCTACTGTTTGCCTCCTCTTTACCCATGATCACAAAGTGCAGTCTCTTAGTAGTATATGCAACATGACATTGCTACTGCCACAATAGGTGCATGGTTCTGGGTTTGTGAAATTAGGGTGCTTAGAAGTCTGCATGTCCATGTTGCAGAAGGAGTTGTCACATATGAAAACTACAAGGAAGATGAAGGTGACATATTAGTGTTACAGAATACAGATATTTGTATTCTTGGGAAACACCAAAAAAGCAGAGGGAATTTGCACTTTCAGAATCAAACAGCAAAACAAATGTTACAAAATGAAAAGAGATTGCTACTTCTTATTATGTATATGTATATATGCATGTGTGTGTATCTATATTTGTAGTACTTTGTTGATTAACACTGTAATTACATTGTAATTATGGACCATTTAAGAACATGGTAATTATCCTTAAAATAACATGGTAATTAAGGGATTATTTCAGTTCAGAATATTAGAATTCTGATGAGATGAGAAAATTGGAAGTTACAATAATAATTAGTCTTTGAGATGCTTAAAGGTTCACTGCCAAGATAAAAATCATAATCAAACAAAACTATGTACTTCTGACACTAGTAGCATAGATTATTACAACTGGAAGGATTTTAAGTCTTATTTTCTTTTCACTATCAATGCTGTTTGTTTACTTTTTCTCCATTTCATTCACTTGGAGCAGTAAAACTCAACTGGTCACTATCACTTCCTGTCACTAGTTGGCTTCATTTCTTGGTTTTCAGGCACTATTCCAGTGCTGTTTGGGCTTAGGTTTCCAGCACAACAGAGTAAGATTTAAACTGAAAAACTACAAGCATCTGGAAACGTTATTTTTCATATCCAGTTTTGTACTCCCCACCCCCATCTTGCATATAGAATTCCATTGGTGTATTTACCTGTAGGCTGGACATGCCAAAGCCCTGGGCAGCATTAAATGAGCAGTAATATTCAATGTGGACTTCAATGAGAACTGTGGTCGCTTCATGTTTTGAAAATCAGGCCACCTGCTTAGTGGGTTTAGTTGCAATGCTTGAAAATCATGGTCTCAATGCAATTAATTACACTGTATTTTCATAATCAATATTTCTAATTTTTTAAAAATTGTAATCAATGGCACATTCTTGGAGATTGTATATATATATAAAGCCCAGATCCTGGATTGTGTTGCAACCATTTTATGCTTTACTACTAGAACAAAGCAGCCCTAAAGTCGGTGTAACCAGCCACAGGAGGATTACCCACTAAGGGCATGGGAACCTTCCAGTGGTGTAAAGCTGTCATAACATCTCCTATTCAATCCCGTACACCTTTGTCTGGCATAAGGGGCTAGGCTAGAAGAAAGTGGGCTGTATCTGAGGGCTTGTCTTCACTATGGGGGTAAGTCGACCTAAGTTACACTATTCCAGCTACGTGAATAACACAGCTGGAATCAATGTAGCTTAGGTTGACTTACCCTGCTATCTCTATTGTGCTGCATTGATGGGAGATGCTCTCTCATTGACTTACCTTACTCTTCTCAGGGAGCTGGAGTATTAGAGTCGACTGGAGAGTGCTCTGCTGTCAATTTAGCGAGTCTTCACTAGACATGATAAGTTGACACCCGCTGCATCGATTGCAGCAGCATTGATCTCCCCGGTCGTGAAGACAAGCCCTGAGTCTCTTATCCTCAGCTGCCATGCCCTAGGCCCATTGACAGCCACCTGAAGGCTGCTCTAACTTTATGCTAGCTGACCCAGAACTGGGGGAGCACAAAGCCTTTGCATGCTGCCCTCCCAGGTTGCACTATGTGCTCCTCATCTGCAGCCAAGGATCTGGGTCATTGTCTCAGCCTCATGCTGCTATGTTCCAAGAGGTGATGTTATAATTCCATTTATAGGTCAGGCTGGGGATCAACAACTGATCGCAACCTCTCCAACAAGGGGTGATGGTGATAAAGACAAATAACTAATAACCCCCACAGTGGTGGATTTTCTCCCACCTACTACTTTAAATTATCATTTAAAAATAGTGTCAATAAAGATGCTGAATTGAGAGCTTTAGAAACAGACACCCTCTGTAAGGAACAAAACAGGTACAGCATATGTAGTGCCAGTGTAGGCTTCCACCACACTCCTCCATCAACATGCTTCAGACATGTTCTGAAGGGACCACATTATGTTTAAGCGGGATTGTTCATTCTCCTTGTCCCATTCAGTCTCTGACTTGTCTTCTGAAATTCTTTAAAAGGGTATCTGTGCCAGTTTTGATGGTGTTACTGGTATTTATGATGTCGGGAATCTGTCCATGAAGAATTTGCAGTTGTTCTTAGTATGTCCCACGTGGAACAATTTTGTGAAGTCATGTGTTTTTCTGACTTGTTGGATCCTGATACAGGACAGCCATTAAGTTAATGCATAACTGTTAAGTAAACTGACTTCAGGGGGACTCCTCACATATTTAAAGTTAAGCACCAGTTTAAGTGCTGCGCTCGACTGGGACTGGGAAATCTGGTGTCAGAAAGGCTATTCGCTGCCAGGTGCAGAGCAGATGTTAGCAAAAAAGTTCTCTCATTGAAAACAAAAGATCCCTTTCGTCAGGCTGGTGGAATGACCCTGCAAATCACTTGGCATCTGGAATCTGACTTTTCTGTATGGAAATATGTGTCACTAGAACAGGAGTACTGGATACTGCTGTCAGTTGGGTCCAAAAATCCAGGGGAAAATTGGGAGCAAGTCAGAAAAGTAAAGTCGTGGATTGTTTCATTTCTTTATTTTCCCAGAATTGACAGAAAAAAAGATAAAACTGAAAGGAAAATTTTGGACAGCCAAGAAAGAGCATTTTGGGATGTGCACAGGCCAGTGGTAAGTCTCTTTTTAAATTACGCTACTTCCAAACTTAGCAATGTGGATATGCTGCATGGAGAGGTTAGCTTTAAAACTGCTGAACGGATTTTCTTCATATTTCAATTGTCCATAGGAGATCTTCAGAACAAGCCAAGTTTGAGAACAAAATTGTTTCAAAAGGTTTAGATTTGTGCATGCACAACATTTCTGATTTTAACATAAAATAGAAGTGTAAAGGTTTTTTTTTTTTTCATAAGTAGAATTCAAAAGCAGTTAAACCAGTTTTGTTCAAGTTTTCTAGAAAAACTCAGCTCTGAGCTGAGACCAGGTAATTTCAGCCTGAAAGGAGTTTGCGTGCTGAAATTGTGTGCTGAAGTTATGAGCAAATAAATTGGATGCTGAGATTCAACTTAACATAGACTCATAGATCTTAAGGTCAGAAGGGACCATTATGATCATCTAGTCTGACCTCCTGCACAATGCAGGCCACCAAATCTCACCCACCCACTCCTGCGAAAAACCTCTCACCTATGTCTGAGCTATTGAAGTCCTCAAATCATGGTTTAAAGACTTTAAGGTGCAGAGAATCCTCCAGCAAGTGACCCGTACCCCATGCTACAGAGGAAGGCGAAAAACCCCCAGGGCCTCTTCCAATCTGCCCTGGAGGAAAATTCCTTCCTGACCCCAAATATGGCAATCATGATTCAAAAACTGCACATTTGGGTATGATATGAAGTGATGTAAAAGAAAAAAAAATTAAAAAATCACAAGTACATAAGTACAAACAACTACAGAACCAAATGATTAACGAATATGATTTGTAGTACACACCTTAAAGAAAGCATTTTGAAAAAGATCCTATTGTGCATTTTTGTAACAATATTTGTGCTGCAAGCAAAGGATGAAAACTCTGTGTTTTATTATTGCTTTCCAGTGGGAGGAGGTGGTATGTACATTGTTAACATCAATGGTAATATTATGAATGTCCCTTTCTTAGCCAGGCTGCGTGAACACAACAGAAATGGACATCAGAAAGTGTCGCCGTATGAAAAACCCACAGAAGGTTAAAAAGGTCAGGGTGTTGTTTTTTTTCAGAACAGTAACAACTATGTTTTACACCAACAATATGTTGCTTCTTTCAAATGAGAATTTCAAAGTAATTTACAAATATTAATTAAGCCTCCACATTTGTAAGTAAGTTTATTATGTTCATTTTACAAATGGACAGGTACCAGTCCAAGTCTTGGCAGAGCTGAGAACAGCACTAGGGAGTTCTGACTCCCAGACCCCTGCTGTAGTCACTAGACAGCACTCTTTTCGAATTAAGACCTGATTATTTTTTTCTTTTGCCTGGGATAGTCATCGTTGTCATTTAGTGACCACAGAGCTCCCATTTTAACAAATATAGACAAACATAAATGAACTGTTGCATATCAGCATGATGGTCCCAAACATGTCAATATGCTGGCTATTAAATGTCATCATAACCTTTCAATGTTTCATACAAATATCAAATAAAGAAAAAAAATAATTAATTGAACAAAAAGATGCCTGCTATTGCCTTCAATACCTGACAAATAAATGCACTACCGGTGATTTGATGGTGTTTTACTGTTTTGTTGTTGCTGTTGTTTTTTAAGGTTTGTGGAAAACTTGGCTCATTGACACCATATTAACCCTTTTTTTCAGTGTATCAAAGCCTCAGGGTTAAAAGTTATTACTGTAAGTTCTCTTAAAGTTGTTTAGTATCATATTTAAGAGACACTTGAGTTAGAATATGATTTCCACCCCCCCAATCTCAGTTACTGATCCTATAAACATAAACACACCTGCATAACTTCATGCACATGGCAGTCTCCCTGAAGCCTGTATACCCCCAAAAATGCATGACAAGCAAAGTAACACTTCTCAAATATAAATGTCTCCATTCATTGTGGAAATGCAATAGACTTGTAGAGTAGAGCAAAAAACAGTTATTTTATATCTAGATAAGAGTGCTTCAGGCATAAGAAATAGTGGGTTTGACTGACTGAAAATGCGGTAATTTATAATAAGCAAGCAGATATTGAGAAATTTTGAAGTAAGTGTCAAGATTTGTTAATCAAAAGATACATATTAGCAGAGCTGAAGCCTTCATCAAAAATATGAGTTTCATAAAATGTAGAAGTTTCACTTTTGCAACTAACATACTAAAGTAGGGAATCAGAAGAAAAACTCTCTCATGTACCTCTGATTATCAGGCAGAGATTTGCATTTGTTCTCAGTTGGGCTCGTCAGAGAGAAATCACAATTTTCAATTAACACAGCTACAGCTATTTGCCACTCAGGTATTTGTATATACATGCTCATTTATGAACTTTGTTCCAGATTTAAGAGTTATTGATCTCTGAAAAGGTAACAGTAGACAGTTGCTGGCTCATTACTTGACTGTTTTCATGCACAGATTTTCCTTAGGTATGTAACAATAATACTCTGTAATTTCTCGTGTTATTTGTTTCAGTCAGTATATGGGGTTACAGAAGATTCTCAGTCCCAAAGCCCTGTACATATGCCCTCCCAACCCATACGAAAAACTACAAAAGAGGACTTCCGAAAACGAGTAAGTAGACTGCCTTAGAACAACTCCTCCAAGAACTGAGTACTTTATTTTCAAAAAGATGTTTATATTTTTATTGAAATATCAATAAAGCCAGAAACATGCTTATGTTTCCTGGTGCAAAACAACAGAAATGTAAGGTGATGTTGGCATGCTTTGAACAAAGTAGCATATATCAAAAGCTAAATATGAAAGGGGACATGCGGGTACATTGAGATGAATGCTACATGTCATATTCTCTTTTCAAATTAACAGAGTGGCTCTCAAGTCCAAAATTCCACTCACCTTACCTGCCTACAGACAGCATTTCCCAAAAAATGTTACAAATTTGTGTGGCAGGTTTATTTTAAGTAATTATAACTTTTAAATATGTTCCAGTCATCCAATCAGGGAGCAAATGCAATGCCTTGTGCCTTTTGTGACCAGTCCCACGCCATGAATAGCAAATAGGCAGCACAAACAGTTTGTGAGCAACCCACAGTCTGAAAATTATTTGCCAAAATATTTGGCAAATACTTTCAAAGAATGAATGCATTCAACAAAAAATCAGGACAGGTTTGCAAGGAACCCCCAGCCAAAAACTCAACCAAATTTATAAAGAATTCTATGTGGGTTATACTGTGTCTAGCCATAGTTTTGCCTCTCCTTCAGGTCACCAAGGATACTCAAAAAGTGGGTGGTATTGATAAGGCAGGAAGACGTATCCAAAGCAGCTGGAGGTTCTGCTCATTCAGTACTGCTTCCACAGGCAGAGCTTCCAGGGAACTTCCAGTAGGAATAAAAGCTGTTTTCTGTAGTAGAGCCCCCCAGGGGAAGACAGGCACCATACCACCAATGTGTAGCAAGAGTTGAATATTAAGGGGTAATGCAGTTATGATCAGAATCCCTCCAGGGCACAGCCAACCCTACGAATGCAGGCAGGGAGGGGCAACTTACATGTCCCTGTTCCAGCACAAGTAAATCTGTCCCACTGTTGTGTTCTCTGACACCTGTGAGAGAACCCATGGTTACTCCTTGCAAACTGATAAGTCACTTGAAATGCAAAGCCAAGACTGTATTGTGACACAATCAGTGGATGCTTTAGAAAGGAGCGCCGGAACCTGTCTAAAACGGTGGGGTGGGGGGCACTGATGTCACAACTATGGCCCTACCCCCTCTGCTCCTCCTCTTCCCCTGGGTTCCCGTTCCCTGCTCCCCCTCTTCCCTCAAGGCCCTGCCCTCTGGCCAGGATGCCTGAGAACAGCCCCCTGGGGCATGTCACCCAGGGCAGGTGGTGGGTCCAGGGCTCCCTACAGTGGCCTGGGCTCTCTGGATGCCTCTTACCACTGCCCTGCTCCAGCTCACGGAGGAAAGAGGAGGAGCAAGGGGCTGGGCCCTGTGGCAAGGCAGGGATAAGGCCACCTCAGCTCCCCTACCGGGAAGAGGCTGGCCTCGCAAGCAGGAGCTGCCCTTTGTGGCTGGGGAGCTGATCACCTTATCAGCTCCCCCACTGTGAAGCGCAACCTCAGCCACCACCTCTCTGCGCCTGCCCGACTATGCTCATGTTAAAAAGGGGAGGGGGCATTGCGCCCCTGGCCTCTCCGGTTCTAGCACCCGTGGTTCTAGATCTGCTCGGTTGTTAATCTCTTTTAATCGTCATCTCTTTCCCCAGATAACCTTTCTGAATGTGCAGATAGACAGACACTGTTTAAAAATGTCCAAAGTAGCTGAAAGGTGAGTTTCTTGATTTACATTATTATAATACTCTTTTGTTGATATAGTATTTCTATTCATCATCTCAGATGATCAACTTTGACATTTTTCCATAAAGTTATGGTGCAAGGCTGTGTACAAAGGATGATAGCAGTTCCATTTCAGTTACAAAATTTCCCAGTTCATTTTGTATGAAAAATAATTTTTTACTGCTCTTTACTCCTGTTAGCCAGAGCAGCTCTGGGAGAATGAGCTGGATTCTCTTCTGAATCATGCATCATCTATAAAATTGCCAATGCAATTTCAATTGCAGGGCCAGATTCTGCCCACACTTACAGCTTTTCAACCTCACTGAAGGCACTAGGGTTGCACCTGTGCAAGCCAGGGCATTCTTTTAAGACAGTGGTTCTCAACCAGGGATCCATGTTCCCCTGGGGGTACACAGAGGTCTTCCCAGGGATACATCAACTCATCTAGATATTTGCCTCGTTTTACAACAGGCTACATTAAAAGCACTAATGAAGCCAGTACAAACTAAAATTTCATACCAACAATGACTTTTTTATACAGCTCTATATACTATACACTGAAATGTAAGTAAAATATTTATATTCCAGTCAATTAATTTTATTATTATAGGGTAAAAATGAGACCGTACGCAATTTGTCAGTAATAGCGTGCTGTGACCCTTTTGTATTTTTATATCTGATTTTGTAAGCAAGTAGTTTTTAAGTGAGGTGAAACTTGGGGGTACGCAAGACAAATCAGACTCCTGAAAGGGGTACACTAGTTTGGAAAGGTTGAGAGGCACTGTTTTAAGGCATTAGGGTCACACAGATGCAAATGACGGCACAATTTATCCTGTGGAATCTTTATTGCTGGTGATGAAGCATGAGCCAGAAAAGAACCATCCCAGTGAGTCTGCAGGGCTGGCAGTTAGAAAACAACAGCTTAGTTACTTGTAAACTGAGAAAATTTGCAATGGAATTTTTGATACAAATAGGGATCCCCATAATCCTATGTAGAGTTGTTTTGCAGAGCAGAACTGTACTGTTATCTAAAGCAATGGAACAATTATTATATTTTTTGCAGTACCAGGTGAAGGCTGGTCCTTTATAAGAAAATAATTAAATAATTGAGAAACATTGGGAATTTGCCATGTTTAAAACAAATTAAAAAGACATTACCTTGCAAAGTGCTGTGCTTCACAGAATCAGCTCCTGCCTTCAACATATTTATACAGAATTAGGCAAATTAAGAAGGCACATGCTTAAAAGTAAGTTCCCTATTGGGTCATCAAAACTAACCATTTAAATGGAAATGTAACTAATTAAAAAGAAAACGTTCAAATGTTTCATAGGACCTTGCATAAATGTAATGATATTTTGCTGTACTGAAAATGATCACATCCATATTTATGCTCTAGGCTTTTTGAATCCATTCTTCCCCTTGGCAGTTAGTAGCTGAATTTTGTGCTTTATAGTAAAGGTCATTTTGCATAGATTTCACCCGTAAGGATGTTGATATCATGAGGTAGTAACAATCTCCAGACAGGTAATTTGTAGACAAACAAATTTATCTTTTTTTATAATTTTGCAAGAATTGTATTAATTGTGAACAATAAAATCAGCAGACCTCATTAATTTATTAACACTGAGTATACATGTTCCTCAAGTAGAGCTGAACTGTCGTTATTAATAGTAGTATTTATTGATGCCAAAATTTTCAAAAGTAAATAGTTATTTCAACTGGAGCTAGACAGGAAATAGTTTCCTGTCCAATGAGAATTTTAGAGATTTCAAGACATTTTCCCATCCCAAATTGGGACAAGTCAAAATCTCAAACTTGTTTACAAACGGATAATCTGGAAAAAAAATTCAGATCAGGTCAATCGAAATGTTTTGTTTCAATCATTTCAAAACATTCTGTTTTTATTTCAATAATTAAAAAACCAGGAACAAAAACCTTTAACTAAACTAAACTAATTTAACTAAAATTTCAAAATAAAAAGTTTTTTCAAACCAAAAAAAGAAACTTTTGTTTCAAAAATGTTCTTGACCTATTAATTTGGCGTATGCAATCCAGTTAAGCCAAGACAGAGTGTTCTTATCAACAATGTTCAAGGCATGAAGACCTCCAGGAAGAAAAGGTCATTGTTCTTGTCCTGAAGTGTACAGTCTAAGGCCTATCCTGCTCCCACAGAAGTCAAAAGGTGTTGTACTATTTACCATAGGTAACTGTAAGACATAAGGAAAACAGATACAGTAAAACCTCAGAGTTACAAACATCTCAGGAATGGAGACTGTAACTCTGAAATGTGCATAACTCTGAACAAAACATTATGGTGGTTCTTTCAAAAGTTTACAACTGAACATTGACTTAATACAGCTTTGAAGCTTTACTATGCAGAAGAAAAATGCTGCTTTCCCTTTTTTTTTTATAGTAGTTTACGTTTAACACAGCACTGTGCTGTATTTGCTATTTTTTTTTTTATTTAATCTCTGCTGCTTCCTGATTGCATATTTCCGGTTCCAAAGGAGTTGTGTTGTTGACCGGTTAGTTTGTAACTCTGGTGTTCAGAACTCTGAGGTTCTACTGTAGCAGACATTGGAAGGCAGGGGGAAGGATAAGAGTTGCAGCAATAAACCCAGGAGGTTACTTCAGTAGGTTTATTATAAGGTTACATGTTTCTTTTACAGTCAAATCTTGAGATTTGTTCTGGCGTTTAGAGGCATAGTGAACGGGGCCAGGAAGAGAATCCCAGACGTGGGGAGGTACACTGAATGAGGTGCAAAGACCAGAGCAGGAGAAGATAATAAATGGGGTGATTAGTTACGTGGCTGGACAGAGGAGAGGGTAGATGAGAAGGAATGAGCTGATGTGAACAATTATCTGAAACAACAAATGTAAAATGCTGAACACACAAGGACCAGTTCTGTTGAGTAAGAAGGTGCCATTCTTACAGTCACTGTCAGAGTAAGTCCACACTTTAAGAGATTAATTCAGCTGACAGTGTGGCAGTTTAGCATGCTACAGCACAACAGAGACTTCCTTCCTGTGCTCTCCATTAGACAGCCAAGTAATGACAGCAGCACCCTATGCAACACCAACTGGCATGTTTTCAGTTCAGTATAAAGGCATTTCAGGACAGTCATGAGAGAACTCCGAGGTGAACTCTGAGGGGGTGGGATGGGATGGGATGGGGGCAAGGGAAACAAGTTGCAGTGTTAGCAAGACATAATACAGTCCAGCCACTCAACCTGCGTGTGCCTTGTGCTCTAACTCCCACAGGAGGTTGATACCTGAAATTCCCACCTCGCAGAGTCCTAGAACCTGAGCTCCAGCCCGAGCCCAAATGTCTACATCACAATTAAACAGCCCCTCAGTCCGAGCCAGCCGGAACGGACCAGTCACAGGTGTCTAACTGCGGTGTAGACATACCCTGAATCTCCTGAACAGCTGTGTTTCTCATCTGCAGCTAAATCACGAAATGAGCTGATCACTGGTGGCTCAATCCTGCATGATGCTGAGCACTCCTGCAAGATGTTGAGCACCCTCAACTCTAATTGAAGTCAGTGGAAATTAAGGCCAATCAGCACCATCCAGGATCAGCGCCTGCTGAGCAGCAGGAATTTCCTTTGACGTCACTGCTATTACTAACACCTAGCTCTTCCCTGCTTCTTTGCATCAGGTCTCAAAGTGCTTTACAAAGGAGGTCAGTATCAATATCGCTATTGACAGATGGGGAAATTGGGGCTCTGGAAGGTGAAGCGAGCTGCCCAAGGTCACCCAGCAGGCCAGTGGCAGAGTCAGGAATAGTATCCATGTCTCCCGAGTACAGTGCTCTAGCCACTGGGCTGCACTGCCTCCCAATATATGTTACAGATGATCAGAACCACTAAGAAGTTGGTGCCTGATGTATAAACAGAATCCGTATCAGGTGCTGGATAGAGTGAGGCACTTTCCTGCTTTTACTGTCCTGCAAATTTTTTTGAGCTTTTGACAAATTTTCCTATCCCAAATCGGGACTGTGACAGGGTTCACTCACTGCTCTGGCGCCTCCTGCCAGCTGTCATGGGAATTAGGTCTGCTCACCAAGGCGCCCTCCTTTGGTGGTGCCCCACCACCGTCATTTTTCTTCCAGAACTCACATCACTCCCATTCTCTTCAGTGACACTGCCCTCTGGCTGTGCCACACTCTGTATTCCCTCTTTCTGCAGGACCTGCACTCTGTCCAGCTACTCTCTCAGTGGCAACTGCAGTTCATTGTCCCAGGGCTGCTTCCCACACAGTTCCAGAACCCTCTTCTGCCCTTACCTCAGTCTGCAGGTCCTAACAGCCAGCCAGGAGCTCTCTCTAGCTCCCCTGGCCCGTACTTGCAGCGGTGCTCTGTCTCAGGTGCTGGCGCTCCTTCTTGCTGCTAGGAGACTGGTCTTCTCCCCTCAAGCTCCAGGCAGCTACTGAACTCTGCTCTGCCCCACAGCCCTTCTTATATGAGTGTGCCAGCCTACAGACCAGTCAGCCTCACCTCAGTCCCAGGAAAAATCATGGAGCAGGTCCTCAAGGAATCCATTTTGAAGCACATGGAGGAGAGGAAGGTGATCAGGAACAGTCCACATGGATTCACCAAGCACAGGTCATGCCTGACCAACCTCATAGCCTTCTGTGATGAGATAACTGGCTCTATGGATATGGGGAAAGCAGTGGATGTGATGTACCTTGACTGTAGCAACACTTTTGATATGGTCTCCCACAGTATTCTTGCCAGCAAGTTAAAGAAATATGGATTGGATGAATGGACTATAAAGTGGATAGAAAGCTGGCTAGTTCAATGGCTTGATGTCTAGTTGGCAGCCGGTATCAAGTGGAGTGCCCCAGGGGTTGGTCTTGGGGCTAGTTTTGTTCAACATCTTCATTAATGATCTGGACGATGGGATGGATTGCACCCTCAGCAATTTTGTGGAAGACACTAAGCTGAGGGGACAGGTAAACATGCTGGAGGGTAGTGATAGGGTCCAGAGACAAATTGGATGATTGGGCCAAAAGAAATCTGATGAGGTTCAGTAAGGACAAGTGCAGAGTCCTGCACTTAAGATGGAAGAATCCCATGCACTGCTACAGGCTGGGGACTGACTGGCTAAGCAGCAGTTCTGCAGAAAAGGAGCTGGGGGTTACAATGGATGAGATGCTGGATATGAGTCAACAGTGTGCCCTTTTTGCCAAGGAGGCTAATGGTACATTGGGCTGCATTAGTAGGAGCATTGCCAGCAGATTGAGGGAGGTGATTATTCCCCTCTGTTCGGTACTGGTGAGGCCACATCTGAAGTATTGTATCCAGCTTTGGGGCCCCCACTACAGAAAGGATGTGGACAAATTGGAGAGAATCCAGTGGAGGGCAACAAACATGATTAGGGGTCTGGGGGTCATGACTTATGAGGAGAGGCTGAGGGAACTGGGCTTATTTAGTCTGCAAAAGAGAAGAGTGAGGGAGGATTTGATAGCAGTCTTCAACTACCTCTAGAGGGCTTCCAAAGAGGATGGAGCTAGGTTGTTCAAAGTGGTGGCAGATGACAGAACAAGGAGCAATGGTGTCAAGTTGCAGTGGGGGAGGTCCAGGTTGGCTATTAGGAAAAAACTATTTCATTAGGAGGATGGTGAAGCACTAGAATGGTTTACCTAGGGAGGTGGTGGAATCTCCATTCTTAGAGGTTTTTAAGGCCCAGCTTGACAAAGCCCTGGCTGGGATGATTTAGTTGGGGTTAGTCCTACTTTGAGCATGGGGTTGGGCTAGATGACCTCCTAGATGACCTTTCTTTTTTTTTTTTTTTGACAGGGTTATTTGCCTACTGGATGGGAAAAGAAGTAGATGTGATATCTTGATTTTAGTACTGCTTTAGACATAGTCCCATGTGACATTCTCATACATAAATTAGTGAAATTTGGTCTAGAAGAAACTACTATAAAATGGATGCAAACTGGTTGAAAAGCCATACTTATCCCATTATCAGTAGCCCATTATCAATGGCTCACTGTCAAACTGGGAGACTATATCTAGTGGGGACCTTCAGTGGTCTCTCCTGAGTCTGGTACTAGTCATTCTTTTCATTAATGACTTGAATAATGGGGTGGAGTGTATGCTTACAAAATTTTCAGATGACACCAAACTGTAAGGGGTTGCAAGCACTTTGGAGGACAGGATTTGAATTCAGAATAACCTTGGCATATTGGTGAATTGGTCTGAAACCACTAAGAGGATATTCAATCAAGACAAGTGCAAAGTACTATACGTAGGAAGGAAAAATAAAGTGCACAAATAAAAAAATTGGGAATAAGTGGCTAGGCATTGGAACTGGGTAAAGGATCTGGGGGTGGAATGGTACCCAGGGTTGTGAGATACCTTGCTGCGACCTAACCCAAGTGTGAGGAAATCTCTATGCCTGCTGTGAATCAGCACAAGCACTGCCTTCCAGGCCTCCGCTAGCCTCACTTTCTCCATGCGGGTTAGTGATAGGCATACTAATACCTGAGTCCTCCAAGCATCCCCTGTAGCATCCCTCCCTTTACCCACTGAACACTCAAAGAACTGCCAGACTTGCTGTTCCCAAAGGAACAGTGGACCACAGCTTATTAGTTACCCTTAGAGCACAGCTCTGCTAAACACATGGCACTTAGATATACTTACAATGAAAACAAGAATAAGCTTTCTCAGAGAACAGAGATTCAAATGATTGCTAGTGAGTAAATCATAACACACTTTCTAGAGACTAAATTTAACTAACAGGTTGTCCTTCTGTCTAAAGAAGCTTATCTTATCCAAGGTTCTCTCCAGTGATTTCAACCAAGCCTGGCTGAAAGATCCTTTTTTATGACATGAACTCACTGTCCATTTACTTCCTCAGTGAAGGATATCAAAGTATCGTCTTTCCCTTGCTAAATATACCAGTCACACCTTTGATGCGTATCTCAAGATAGTCTCCCTACCCCCTTTGCCCCCACACTGTTTACCTCTTCCTGATAGTTTCCTTCTGAAGTCCTCGGCAGCTCTTCGTTAGCATTTGACTTAGAATACTAATTGTTGCCCAATGTGAACCAGACAATATTCCGTTTACACGTAAACATAAACAGATATACGGATAAACAACACTTGACTGGAGAAAAACCTGCTTTTCACCTTTCCTGATGACCAACCCCACAGTTGCATCCCTTAAGAACATAATTTTCAGTATATAGTACATAACTCTTACGTAGTATCAGTACCTACGTTTCATAATTATATTGATGACCAGAATGACACAGGCTTTTATTACAGACCCCAAATGACCCTCTTTGGTCAACTAGAATGTAAATGCCAGACCCAGGGGATTCCTATAATCCTTGTGCCCCCATTATGCCCTCTGCCACTTGGCAGCAAAAGGTCCCTTGGCCATAGAGGGTAATAGTGGGATCATAAATTGAATCTGAATGAATAATGTCAAACAGTTGCAAAAATGGCAAATATCATTCTGGGGTGTATTAACAGGAGTGTTGTATGTAAGACACAGGAGGTAATTGTTCTGCTCTATTCAACAATAGTGAAGCTTCCACTGAAGTACTGTGTTCAGTTTTGGGCACCACACTTCAAGAAAGACGTTGACAAAATGGAGAGCGTTTGGAGGGTAGCAGCAAAGGTGATAAAAGGGTTAGAAAACCCTGACCTTTGTGGGAAGGTTAAAGAAAGTGTGTGTTCAGTCTTGAGAAAATAAGACTGAAGTGGGGGATGTGATAAGTTTTCAAATATATTAAGGGCTGCTATAAAGAAGACAGTAATCAATTGTTCTCCATGTCCCCTGATGGTAGGACAAGAAGTAACTGACTTAATCTGCAACAAGGGGGATGTAGGTTAGAAGTTAGGAAAAACTCTCTAACTGTAAGGATAGCTAAATACTGGAATAGGTTACCAAGAGAAGTTATGGAATCTCCATCATTGGAGGTTTTTAAGAACAGATTAGACAAATACCTGTCAGAGGTGGTCTAGGCGTACATGATCCTACGTCAGTTCAGACAGAATGACTAGATGACCTCTCTAGGATCCTTCTGGCCCTAGGTTTCCATGATTCTATGGTGATCCAGCCACCACAGCAATTCCTGAGGGAACAAACATTGCTCTGTTGCTGTATGTGCCAGAAATACTCAGTGAAAAGAGTTCTCTTTCCTTCCCCCACATTCTTTTTCTTCACTTGACCCACACACCACTGCTGTGTTTGGATTTGGGTACCTTGAGTGAAGTTACTGTTAACCTCACAAATTGCACCCACTCCTTTCCACAATGTTTGAGCTTTTCTTGTTCGCATTCTGACATTGCATGAATGTGTACTGATACAGCACCATCATGTAGTGCCACTCCATTGTAATGACTCCTGAAGTAAATCTGGGCCTCTTCAAATGAATGGCAAGCTTATTTCCTGCGACCTGGAACAGAACCATGGAGGAGTATCCTGTGACTTTCAAGATGGGTGTCAACCATACCAAGGGTGTTGTAAATCCCCTGCATGAATAGTACCCCTGTGAATATGCGTGTAAGAAATGCCTAACACCGTTCTTGCACACCTCAGTGAAGCATAACCTCTACATCTTCTGTCAGAATTATATTACATCATTTCAAAGGCCAAAAGCCCTAGTTTACATTTCTTTCCCTTAGGATTGCCTGTGCCTATAACTTCATTTAGACAAGCAATGATCCAGTTGCTGCTGATAGGCTGAATCAGCAAAAGGCACTTAGTCCATGTTGTTTTATTTAATTTTGACTTATTTTTTGCTACTATTTGTGACGCTTGCAACGCATTCTCATTATTTTATTAGGAGCCATTTAACTTTCACAGCAGAGTGCACCTGATTGATTTTTTGACCTCCTCTCGCATTTCCATCTCCGGGATTGCTGTTGCTCTCTGAAATTGGATACCGTTCCCTCCTCCAACTCCTAACCCTCAACAATCGTGAAATGTAATTAATGAAATGAGATAAGACATCATGGGACTGGATGCCCTGAGGGTCTATTGGAACCTACTACATTTACAAAAGTGTGTGATTTTAATGCCTTCTGACAACAGTTAGGACCAGAAAAGAGGAGGGGTGGTGAGTAGGGTAGGTCAGAGCAACTTTCTGGTTTTTGTGACACAAATAAAAAAATTAAAAATTGTCCATGACTATTCAGTGTCTGTGTTTAAACAAATTTCCTTTAGCTATGTTCATCTTCGTGTTGTGGATTCCCGCCCCGCCCCCATTGCAAATATTTGATTGATCTAGTTCTACTCACAAACATGTTCCCACAAGAGGAATTCCCAAGTTGTTTCTGAAAGTATTTGTGGAAACCACTTTTTAAATCTGCACCCTCAGATATTTACCTGGCAAGTGCTTTCACACTTATTCAATCAAGGAATAGAAACTATAATATGTGCCATATCTAACCAGTCACAAGTAAGCAACATGGCATATATATCAAATATTTGCAATAAAAACAAAATACTCAACAAAATATTAATCACATCATTTCAGGTAATACTTGAGGGAATTGCAATCTGCTGGTGGATATTCTGTGAGAAGAAAAAGGAACATAATTAGCTGAATAACTTATTGTGAATTATTTACTTAGCTCTAGTATAAGCACAGCTCAAAAACTTCCCTGCTCAAAAGCACAGCATGATGCTGAGCTCCTTGCAAATTAATTTATGGAGCTTTACCAACATGTACACCATTTTTTAAATTTTTTGAAACTTAGATTATTAAAAGATGCAACTATTATTTATTGTATTGCAGTAGCATGTAGAGGTTGCTGCTCCATTGTGCTAGCCACTGCACAAACATGACTAAAAGATGGCTCATGCCCTGAAGAGTTTACAGTCAAGCTCTGATCCTGAAAAAGTCTCCCCCACTCCCATGCGTAACTTTATGCACGGTGCATAATACCATTTAAATCAATAAAACTACTCAACGAGAAGTCTTTGCAGGATTGAGGCCTTGGTACAAGACAAGACAACAAGTGGATACAACTGACTGGGGATCACATGGTAATGACATGATCACTGTGAAAAGCCCTGGCCATATCACACCAGCTGCCTAACCATTATCGGGTTTTTCTATACGCACCACAGCAGACGTGAGTTTTAAAGAGGACAATGCAGTGGCTTTGTGAAATTTTCTGGAGAGCAACTTCCATGCATAAGAGGTGGCATGGGGCAAAGCATCAAGGTGCTTGTTGGAAAATTTGACCAATATGTAAAACTAAAAAGAAAATTGTTGAAAAATGGTAGTTTGTCAATTCACATGTAAGCATGTAGGCCACAGCTGTTCTTTTCTTTTTTCCCCTGTCCTAGTTTAATAACGTACTCAGACCAGTACATTGAATATGATCCATTTATAACACCTGCTGAACCTTCCAATCCCTGGATAAGCGATGACGCTACTTTATGGGACATAGAAATGAGGTAAGAAATTGAAATTCCATAGAACTATGAATAACCTTAAAGCAATCCTTTCATTTTGTTTGTATTGCACTCCCCCATTGCCCCATATAGACAGTAGGTTGTATACGCGTGTAAGTTCAGAAGCGACACATGCTTGCAAGAAATAAGGGCTCATGCTATTTTTTTCTTTTCATAAGTTATATTAGATGGCCACAGAGAGGTCTGGGACTTTCTTGTTTGTTTTGCTCTTCTATGGCGTATAATAAATGCGTGAAAAGGTAAAAGAAAGAATGTAGTGGTGATTCTCCAGTGCCATGCACCTTGTGTGGTTATTTTATTTACACCCTTGAAAAATGGGTGTGCAGTTTTGCTAAACCGGAATGGTCATATTGTATACCCACTTTGCACAGGTGTGAATGACTACCCAAGATATAAGGTAGAATAAAGTTTAAACCCAGTGTCTTTATTTACTCGGATCACAATGACAGTAGCACTTGGGATTAGAATCATCATGCCTGAGTGTATGTCCAGCAGTTGCAAGAGCAGCTCTGAGTGCAGCTCAGAGTATTTGGGTCCTGGCTCCCCAGCTCATTCACATATACCCATCGGTCACATTACTAGACCTCAGTTCAGGCACCATGGTGATTAGGCAGCATCCACTTCTCTCAATCCTTTGCTCTTACTGTGTGAATATTTAATTGGCATTCCTACTCATGACCAAATATGACCTGGGTGTGATATTAAAATAGTCAAATATTTCAAAAGGGAGCTACAAATTCGCTCCAATCATGTTCATGCCTGACTATGAGATGGAAACCTAAGGTAAAACCTGCTCTTTGGAACTTGGAGGTAAAAAAAATCAAAATACTGGGTCTGCCTCTGGAGGGCCAGTCCATGCTGAATCATCGTCTCCAGGCACATGGTTGCCTGTGGGGAGTAGCAGACTCAGCAGCCAGACATCAAATCCTGTCCTAAAAGAAATCCAAGGACAGAGCAAATGGATTTGTGTGTTTCCCTCAATTGTGAAAGGTACCTCCACACTTTCCCTCCATTGCACACAGGAATCTGTGATCCATTTCTTAATCCCTACTTCCCTTATCTTTTATTTTATGATACCCTGGACTTATTTTTAATCTGTTTCACTTTTCGTTTTTGCTTCCCCTGCAAGACCCTGATGCAATTTTAATCTCTTTAACTAGTTTTGTATCAAATAAACAGCCATAACTGCAGCAAAATGTCCCTCTGATGTTAACAGAGTGCTGGTACCCTAATATCTAAACCTATATTATAACTGTATCTCCCCAAGTGGCCAGTGTGGTGTTTCCTGAAAGACTTTTGTGCTCCTGAGAACTATGATTTAAACCTGGTATCAGGGCTGCATATGAGTGTAAAAGAAATGCCTCACCACCTCTAGGGTCTCAGGTCAGGTTAATGAAGATGATACTCCTGGTGATGAAAATGAGAAGACGGTTTTTCTGGGAGAACAATAGCTCGATAGGTCCATTTTATTCTCTACTGCAAGAACATTAGCTGCATCTGCATCTAGTTGCAACTTGTTTGAATAATTTTGAAAGCTGAGACTCCCCGCCACCCCCTTTTCAGGAAAATGAAACAATTCACAACTATTTCAAACCCACCATGTGTTGGCAAAGGCCTACCCATCTTAATTTATACAGCTACTGTGACCCTGCAGCTAGTCCTTCCTGGAACCCCACACTTTGGGAAATGCAACTGTAAAGTAATTAAATTTTGGATACAGATTGGGCTGTCAGGTGGAGGTCATATCAAATCCCGGTTCACTCCATGCCCTAATACTAACACGGCTGCTACTCTGAAGACTTTAAAAGACTCCATCCCCCCAGTGACATTTATTTTACCTTTGTTTAATCTTTACACCAAAGGAAAATTAAAAGCAGGCACACTAATGTAAACTCCTGCATCCTGGCCCCCTTTGTCCTTTTTGCAGGGACCCCCACTATCGATTAGAGTCTCTGATTTTAGGAATCTTTCGTGACCAGGCCTCATCTGTAATCTGTGAAACAGAAAAGCATGTCGCTCGCTAGGCATTGCACTTGTCTTAAGGAGACCGAGATTCTAGTACTACTACTCTGAGCAACCGTGTTGTATTTTAATGGATGTCTCTTATTTGTTACCTAACGTCATGTCACTCTTAATCAGAGACTCCTCGAGCTTTTTCATAGTGTGGGCCACATTTTAATGCATTGCTGTTCTCCTGGAAACCTCTCTTCTAAATTGCAATAGCAGACACCACCTTCTCCCATTTGCAAATATACCATATCCCTGATGTAACTATAGAAATTACTGTTCCATGGAACAATAATATTAGGGAAGTATTTAGGACAAGATTTTCAAAGGTGACTAGTGATTTTATGTGCTTCCATTTTTGTATATGCAATTTAAGACACCTTAAAAAGGCCAGATTTTCAGAGGAGTGGGTGCCCTAGTCTTCAGTTCTTCTTTGCATATGGTGCATGATGGCCTCCATTTGTGTGACTTACTAGAGAAGCCTCACCCTTTGGTTAGTCATCCTTTTTCCCTTTGATGTTGAATAGAGTCAATTGACATTCAGGCTTTTTGGACCACAGATGGACATGCATTCACTCTTACCTTTCCTCTCCCTCACCTTAACAGCAAAGAGCCCAGCCAACAGCGTGTGAAAAGATGGGGCTTCTCTATAGATGAGGTGCTGAAGGATCCAGTGGGGCGAGACCTGTTCCTTCGTTTTCTGGAGTCCGAATTCAGTTCAGAAAACCTCAGGTAAAACCCCTCCACTTGAGCTGTATGCACAGGTTCACACTCATGTACTGGGCCAAATCCTGAAAACCTCAGGCAAAACCGCTCATTGAAGTCAATAGGAGTAAAGACTGAGTGAGAGTTACAGGATTTGGCCCACAGCATATGCACTGTAAATTTAATAGACGTTTATACAAGTGGTGCATTTATGAAAAGATGTAGATAATCATGACCAAAGCCACCTTTGCCAAGGGTCTGTCAGTGTGTCAATAATAAACCTGCAGCTTGCAAAGGTTGAACATTGTGATGAATCAGAACATACATATGGGTTCATATACAATAAGCAGTGCGGGGGTTCTACAGAAGAAGTAGTATGTGATGATGTAATTAGAGAATATCATAATGCATCCAAAAAAGGGGGTCAAATTAAGGTTGCATAGTGGTGTGAAGCAGTGATATTGTGTCCTGATTTGTGTTTATTTCTGATGAAGTTCAGGATCAAATTCACCATGCTTTGTGCCTACAGCAAGCACCTGAAGTTAAACTGAGTTTGGTTGACCACATCTGGAATTGTGGCATCACCAAATGAATCCAGCAGGGAAGAGAAAACTAGGGCAGTTAGAAAAGGGAGAGTCCATGTTTACACCTGCCTTATACATATCTGAAATCAGAGGAATGGACAGGCTGAAAAGGGATATCATAGTTTATTGGGATTTTAGCAAAATAAATTCCTTAACTTTCCTTAATTTAAATAGATTAAATAATTCAGAGAACATGAAATGTGATGTGACAAACTCCTCACAATGCACTATGAGTCAATAATTTTCATCAAGAATAGCAGAAACAAAACCTATTCTTTAATGAGAATCAAACTATACAATTGTCAACAATTTTTAATCTCATTAAAGAGTTCCCCATGGGTATGCATAATGGAAACACAGTCCATGGGAGGGATGCAGTCCAGAAACTAATTGAAAGGATGGTTTATGTTCTGTGTAATATTTCTAATACAGAGCCAAGTCATGCAGTCCTTGAATATGCAAAATCCCGATAGATTTCCCTACAGTATCTTCTTTATAGTTAACACCACTGCATAATGGGAAATTTTAAGCCACAAAAAATAAGGTATGTAAAAATGGCTTTTAGAGACTAAAAGTCAGGAAATTAAAGCTGAAATTCCCTGGGTCAGGGGCTGCAGAAAGTGGGTGGTGACCTCATTTACCAGCTGAAGTGCAATACCTTAGCACAGGAAGGTAAGGGTAAGAGTTGCGGTGAGAATATAGCTTCATTTGAAGATTAAAGGTGGCTTCAAATTCCCATATGTTTCTATGGCTTAATTTTGTGTTTCTAAAGCTTCAGGAATAAGGAAATGAATGTTAAATGCTGCAGTTCTTGTGGAGTCCAGTAAAAACAGACAAGACATGCACATTCCAAATTACATCATCACAGTGGCTATCAAATGTTATTCTTGTTGGCAATCTCAGTATAGCGGCCAACAGCTGAGCGGGCACAGAGATTGAATCACCCTTACTCCGTAAGAAGCAGTCCCTCTAGAGGAGAGTTAGAACACTTTGGCAGGGCAATATTGGGCAGCTTGCATTTCTGCTGCCAGCACAATATCTGTTCTGAGGATATAAAGAGGATTAAATAGGGCCCAATTCTCATCAGGTGTAAATTAATGTGGTTCCTGAAATCAATGGAGTGACTCCACTTCACACCACCTGAGAATCTAACCCAGTGTCTTTCACTGGCTCTAAATTTGTGTAATTATTTTAACTTTAAGAATGAAATATGAATGAACTTGGTGAACAATGCAGACATTAGAGCACTGAGTTAGTGCATGAGAAAAGTGAAATTCACTGGAAAATTGTTTTAAACTATAGGGAAACTGAGTCAAATGAGAAATCTAAAAAGTAAATGAACGGCATAAAAAGTTTTTAAAAAATACAATTTTCATTTTTTTTTACTTTTACTGATCTAAAACGTTATTTGTAACACAAGCAAGGCAATATTTTTAATGGTCTTTAACCTTACCAAGCCCCTTTAAGTGGCTCTTGAACTTCTACATCTTCATTGCACTTATGTACATTTGTGTTCTTGTTCTGGCAATTAATCTGCCATTATGAAACACTGGTTAGATCTTTGCCATTTAAATATGGTGCGTTCCTCAGATTCCCTCTGTGAAATGCATTCATGCTTGGACTAATGAAGGGCAAAAGGTTTGCCTCTGGCAGGTGTGCATGCACTCATCCTACTCTAATGAATCCCAAGGGTATCATAATTAGAAATCAAGTTGTTACCTTTCTGTGTCACTGCTAGCCACTCCCGATGCCGATATGTATTCTCTTTAACCTTGAGGTAAAGCCTACGTACGTGCAAAAGGGAAGGAGGCCTTTCACGCAAACTATCCCAAAGCCCAATGGAGTTAAACAACAGTTTACAGGATAGGCCCTGACCCTGCCTGGCAATCCACTAACACAGATCCTTAACTCCAGTGGGACTCCACACAAACACAGGGTTGCATATTAGCAGATCCTCATGCTGACTGAGGCCTTAGATAATAACTAACACAAGGAGAGAAAAATGAAGACCTATTCACAAGAGAAAATAGAAACATCTTGGATTGTAGAAGGCTTTGCACCAACAGAGGTGTGGAATTGTATGGAGGGACAGAGGGAAGGCCAGTGCTAGACACAATCAAGCAAAATTTATACTTGTACTTACTAATGAATGTCTGAGAAGTTGTAGGTAATTTCTTTAGGATGAACGATTATTTAATGCTCCACGCTTGCTAGAAAATTCCCATCTGCAACCATTCTTTAAAGACACTGCAACCAACAGATATCAGTAGATGTGTGAGGTGATCACAATGAGCCATATTCTTTCATTAGGGCATGGATGCAACCCTCATTAATGTTGATAGGAGTTACATGCACACATCAAGGGGAGAATAGACCCATATGTTACTGAGTGGCCAACAAGACAGATACAAATGGGTGAAAACTGGAAAACTCAGAAGTTACCAGGAGTGCAACCAAAGAGGTTTCCTGCAATGTGCACTGGGCTGGCTGATTTAGTTCCTTGAAATGTTTTTACATTTCATTATTATCATAATGCCTAGGAGCCCCTGTCATGTACCAGGACACTATTCTGCTAGATGCTCTACAAACACGGAATAAAAAGACAATCCCTGCCCCAAATAGCTCATAATCTAAGTATAAGACAAAAGAGGGATATAGAAAAACTGATGGGGAGTATCAGGAAACAATGTCAGTACTGGTGAGCATGATTGGCAGTGGTCTCTGTACAGCAGCAGTCTAACCATTGTCCAGTTTTATGTAAGCAAGCCACGTAGCACAGTTAAGGAGAGATTTGAAAGAGGATAATGAGTTAGTTTTCTATATGTTTTCAGAGAGATCCTCGCAAGCATGAAGGGCAGCATAGAAAAAAGAACAAGGTGTTTGAAAATGTAATAAGTGGGCAATTGAGACAGACATCACAGGCTGATTGGAACTGGGAGTCAACTATTTTAAACTGAATGAGAAATTATATGTAGGGTGGGGATAACTTGTGAAGTTCTGTGACAGTAAAGACAATGAGCTTATATTTGATGTGATAGAGAAGAGGGAGCCAGTGGAGGGATGCAAAGAGAGGGGTGACACGGTCAAAGTGACAGGCTAGGAAAATGATCTTTGCAGCAGCATTCTGAATGGATATGAGGAGGGGCAAGACTGCATTTTCCAAGCCAAAAAAAAAAAGGATGTTGCAGTAATCGAGATACAAGATGATGAGAATCTGGATGAGGTTAACTGTGTCGACGGATAGGAAAGGAGCAAATTGGACCAAAGTCGGCTCTCAGCTACACTGGTGTAAATCCAGATTCACTACACTGACTTCAGTGGGGCTACAGCACTCCTCTGTAATGGAGAGCAAAATTGGTCCTTTGAGTGAGACTTCAGTGAAACTGCCCATGTAAGAACTGCAGGATCGGGCTCACGCACTCCTGAGTTTGGTTGAACTCTATAACTTATTTATTTACTGGCTGTTATTTATGTTAGAGCAGGAAAGTCCATCCTTTTTCTCACTGTTGATTTCACTCTTCTTTCTCTCACTCTTTTCTTTCACCTTTCTGTCACTATCTTTGATCTGCAATTTGATTTGCTTTTCTTGGTTTTTTGGAGCTCAAAGAAGTATAGCAGATTGCTGAGATGTTCAGTCCTCTAGTCAGAAGATTTTTCCCAGCTTCAAAGAGTGTCAGTTGGAAAGAAAGCTAAAAGGGACAATGGGAGAAATCAGCTTATCCAAGGGGAAGGGAAATTGTACCCCTGACCACAGACCTAAGTAGACAGCACATCCATCCTTTGTATACAATGCCCAAAGGCACTTAGATACTATGGTGATGAGCATGATATAAAAATCTGAGTAGAATAGAAATGCAAAGTATGCAGCACACTAAAGCAGGTGTTTCTGTGTGTTGATGGGATGGGCTAACTCTGGAAAACCAAGTGCTGAAGGCAGAGCTAGTTGCAAAATGCTTTTTCCGATGGAAAATGTTGACTACTAATAGAAAACCAAAATTTTTGACCAAAAACTGAAAGTATTGATTTTTGGTTTTCTGATGAAACATCAAAAATGGGGGGGAGGGTGGAAATTAATTGAAAACCCAATTTTCCATTGAATAAAATGTTTATATGAGAAATTTTTGACCAGCCATAGTATTTGCACCAAAATGCAATCATATTATGGTGAATTTACAGAAGGGCTGAACAGAAGACAATGCTGATGTCTGAGTTATACTATGAGTTTCAGTTAGATTTATTACTGGGATGGTTACACTCTTTACTGCAAATGATGTAATGAAAATCTGAAACTTTACTGAAGTTAAAATGCCTTCACATTCAACATTCATTTCTCTAATCTTCTCTTGGCCACCAGAGGGCACAAAAACTCTATTTCTGAACTTACTGTGGGCACAGAGAAAACTGTGTGCTTCAGCAGTGAGAATAATTTTTATGTCACGTTTGCCTGGGTAGCAAATTGTACATAACCATTCAGGAGACCGGGATCAAAATCCTGCTCCTTTCTGTACTCTCATCCTACAATATACCCACGCATTACACCCAGGTTGTGCACTGGAGGGAGCATTTACTTATTTATTTGTAAGTGCTCCCGAGCATGCTAGGTGCCTCACAAACAAGTAAAAAAAGGCGTATTTCCTGCCCACGGAGCTAAAATGCAGAAATGAGAGCAGCTTCCAGGTGGAGGCTAGGGAAAGACAATACAGGGAAGGAAGTATAAAGTTTATAAATATAGGACCAGACCCTCAGCTGAAGAGATGAGGCTGTAGGAAGGTAGCTTCTCCAGCCAGGGGTCAGTTCAGCAGCCTAAAGGCGGCTCTAAGTTACACCAGCTCCTGCAGTCTCTCTTAGGAATTGCTGCATCAGTGCTCCATCCTACCCCTAGCACACCACCTTCCTGCAGCTCCATACCCCAGATACACTCCCTTTTGGGCAGCTTTCTGCAGTCTCATTTAACATTAAGGAGGAAAGATAGGCTATAGACATGACACCCTTACAAATTAAGTGGACGTCTTAAAAGAAGATAGAGGAAATAAGGAAACATAGGACACCACAGCCAACCCAAAATAAAAATGTCTCCCTATTTTATAAAACTGACTGCTGAAATCCAACTTAGAGAACATTGACTAAATGGCCTTGGTGCAGTCCCAGTGCATTTCACTGCCAGGATACTGTAGAGTGAGAGAATAGCAACTATATATAAAAAAATCTCTATAAGCATTACTCATTGTAAGTCAGGGTTACAGAATTAGGCCCCGTGTGTACCAAAGTTCTGCAAACGCCCCAGCAAATAGTCATGAAGTAGGACAGCTAGTCACTTCATGTGAATTAGTTCAGGATAATGAGTCATGCCTAGACAGGCTCCAGGACAAGGACAGAAGGAGAAAGCTGATGCTGTTGTTGGCTTGTCTCTGCCCTTCCTTTGTCTATGGCAATTCATGCCTATAACTTCCTGCTCAGTGTCTGCTGAACGTTACCCAGCAGACCTTCTATTTATTTATTTCAGCCCTGGCTCCTCTCTGTTGCTACACTCCCAAGTGCCTTGGTGTGGGTGCCACTTCCTGCATACGTTTACATAATGCACTCAGGGCCAGATTTACACCTTATGCTCCTCTAGGCACAGCATCTTCAGTGCCTTCCCCGCCTACGGCTGACCTTTGCGTTGCACACAGTTTTAGAGCGGTAAGGCACCCCTAGGCATGTGCCTACTGTGCCTAATTGGAAATCTGGCCCCGTATGCACTTGCTTGCAACTGTGACCAATGTGTGCTGTTTGGACGGAGACTACTTGGGCTATGCTCCTTTTCCAGGAAGCTGTGATCCCTTTAGTGTTATGCAACCACTGAGCACAGTGACCATGCGGCTTTGCCCTCTTCCCTTTTTGCTAAGGGTTTCTTGTTTACTTTACATGTCTTAGCCATGAAATGACACACTTTCCCTCATTCCCTGTCCCCCTGTAGTCAGAACCTGAGAAGAAAGTTTTTACAGATTAAGGATTGAGGCCTTTCACAGACCTGCTTTATAAATACAGTTTGACCCTGCACATTATACAGTATCTGTCCTCCATTATAATGTCCAAAGAGGACTACACCAGATTGCAATCTTAAGGCTGTAATGAAGATGGGTTAAGCGATGAGCTAGTATCATTTGCCTTGAGAATGAAAAATATTCATTGTAATGATCCATATAAACTGTTGATGCTGATTGTGGGCCCACAAAATTGTTGATCTTTGAAGTGTTCTTCATTTCAGTTGGCTGGTTGCCTCTACTCTTTCTTGCTGGTTGCTAGGGCTGTAGAGGAGGAGACCATGAATGGCCAGCCAATCAAGCTGCAGGAGGCTTTAAAAGGTCAAAGTAGCACAGCCCACTGCTGTCTCTCACAGATTTCACGGATGGATTAAGTACTTCAGTCTGGTGAGAGAGTTTGTAGCAACAAGGAGGAGCAGGAGACAAATCTATTTTTATGACACTGATCATAACAAGAGAGAAAATGGTGCAAACTCACCTCACTCATGTTAGAAGTCCAGGTGTGTAGGAAAGGCCTGCTACTGGCTAGAGAGTTGGGCAAGGAATATTATTCCTTTACAGTGTCATGTGATGGCCCAAGCTCACCAAGATATATTCTTTGGCCTTTCTCTGAAACTCTGGATATTGGCTATCCATTCTCCCGTAGCTGTATGGACCCTGCAGAGCTTATAGGAATGACAGGCAGTTTGTATGCATACAGTCAGACATGCAGGGAAGTGGCACATTTTGAATATGAGACATTCTAGAGTTACTTTTCTGCCCCTCATAATGTTTTAGTGGATTGGTGTAGAGCATGTTGGACCTCTCCAAGTCAAGTACATAAATGGATACTCTGCCGTTGACTCCAGTAGGTGTAGGACCAGGCCCCACTGGTTCAGGATTCTGCTAGGGTTGATCCACAAAGTTATTTCTGAGTTTTTTCTTTTCTCTTTCTTCTCTGTTTTGTTACTTCCCATAAAAGGTTTTGGTTGGCTGTCCAAGATCTCAAAAGACAATCTTTGCAGGATGTCGCCACCAGAGTGGAGGAAATCTGGCAAGAGTTTCTATCTCCAGGGGCACAAAGCCCTATCAACCTGGATTCTCACAGCTATGAGAGAACAAGTCAAAACGTCCAAGATCCAGGGAGATACACTTTTGAAGATGCCCAGGTTTGGATTTTGATTTTATTACTAGTAGGAAACTAGTAATTAAATAGCTAGTTTTATGATAACTCCTTATATTTTACTATGGCATCATTATCCACTTAATTTTAAGAAAAAAAGAGAGGTGCAGTTGGAAAGGACTTCAGTGATTTCAGCTCAGGCAGGGTGAACTGTATTTCTCTAAATCTATTGGCTTTAAGAGGCTAATACTCCCCTGGAAACAAAGATGTTCCTAAACTGACAAATCTACAAGGAGTGCTAAGTTGGAGCAAAGTGTCTGGTCCAGGCCATGGACAGGGTTAGTTACCAAGTTGGTGTCAAGAGACAAGTAGCGGAGTCGGTGCTGTGCCAGGTCAGGATACCAGGACGTCAGGATTAGACACCAGTTACAGAGAGGAGGAAAGTAGTGAAGTTGGGGATAAGTCAAGAGATGGAGCCTAAGGTTCACAATAAGGCAAGGCCTGGAGCGGAAGCAAGCAGGTGGTCTGCATCATTGCTCACACAGCTCCCTGTGATGGCTTCCTGGTTTATACACTGGCATAGGCCAATCAGAGGGCTGCCATCCAGGCCAGACTGGATGGTACTTCCTGAAGTGTCTAGATTCACTGGGTTCCCTCACAAAGCCCAGTCTGAGCTCCTGGTGGCAATGTAAAAGCATTAGCATCCTGGAACCTCCATGGTCTCAAGTTCTAGTCCCACAGGTGCTTATATCACCCGCCCTTCAGGCTCCCCCTCAGAGTGGTGCTGGTCCAGACTTGTTGGGGTGAGTCCTTTGGAACTCCCTCACCTGGAGCATGGACAAGGGAAGCACATTCTCAGGTGTGCTTTTTGGGACCATTATCTTCCCAGTTCACAAGATAGTACAGGTGTCCACATGTCTATTGGACATCGAGGATGGCATGCACTTCGAACTACTCGTGACCCTGGATTTTGACTGGTGGTGGTGGTGTGGTTTGATTGGGGAAGAGATTATTAGTATAGGGCTTCAAAACGGAAAATATAAAAAACTGCATGTATTTTGGGGGACTGGAGAAGCTGTAGTATAAAGGTAACCAAGTTGATCTGTTGTCATATCTGGAAGGGTCCCAGCTGAATGTGGCAACCTATAATTTGAGAAGAAGAGGCTCTAACCTGAAGAGGCCTGGGTTGGCAGTGCTATATGAAAACTCTGCATACGGCAGAAGCATGGAGCAGTTATCCCGGTGATAGTTCATGAAACATCTAAAGTATTCTAGTACTTGGTTCACCCTTTCAGTTTGCCCATCTGTTTGGGGATGGTGCATGGGGAGGTAACTATGCAGACATCCAGTAACCAGAGCACTACGCACCAGAAGCAAGAGGTAAACTGTGGGCCTTGGTCTGAAACTATGTGGTCTGGAAGTCTGTGAAGATGAACTATGATTTGCATCAGGAGTTGGGCAGTATTCTCAGCAAAGGAAAGATGGTTGCAGGGGATGAAATAGGCCATTTTAGTCAGACGGACTATGTCATAAATATAAAGGGAAGGGTAAACACCTTTAAAATCCCTCCTGGCCAGAGGAAAAAGCCTTTCACCTGTAAGGGGTTAAGAAGCTAGGATAACCTCTCTGGCATCTGACCAAAATGACCAATGAGGAGACAAGATACTTTCAAAAGCTGGGGGAGGGAGAAACAAAGCCTCTCTCTCTGGTCTGTGTGATGCTTTCGCCGGGGACAGAACAGGAATGGAGTCTTAGAACTTAATAAGTAATCTAGCTGGAGATGCGTTAGATTCTGTTTTCTTTAAATGGCTGAGAAAATAAGCTGTGCTGAATGGAATGGATATTCCTGTTTTTGTGTCTTTTTGTAACTTAAGGTTTTGCCTAGAGGGATTCTCTATGTTTTGAATCTAATTACCCTGTAAGGTATTTACCATCCTGATTTTACAGAGGTGATTCTTTTTATTTTTTCTTCTATTAAAATTCTTCTTTTAAGAAACTGAATGCTTTTTCATTGTTCTTAAGATCCAAAGGTTTGGGTCTGTGTTCACCTATGCAAATTGGTGAGGATTTTTATCAAACCTTCCCCAGGAAAGGGGGTGTAAGATTTGGGAGGATTTTGAGGGGAAAGACGTTTCCAAACGGACTCTTTCCTAATAATAATAATACCGGTTAGACGTTTGGTGGTGACAGCAATAAAGTCCAAGAGCAAAAGGTAAAATAGTTTGTAACTTGGGGAAGTTTTAAACTAAGCTGGTAAAAGTAAGCTTAGGATGTTTTCATGCAGGTCCCCACATCTGTACCCTAGAGTTCAGAGTGGGGAAGGAACCTTGACATGGTGGCAGAGCGGTGGGATTAACTTGAAATCATTTTGAGATCAATTTGAGATTTTTTAAACCAGAAGCACAGATTGGAAAAGGAATTTTTTTTTCCTTTGGGCTGCTGAAAAGCAGGTTTTTGGCTGAAAGCAGTTAGAGGGTTTTTTTTTCTCTGCTTTGGGGCCAGAGCAGAGACAAAAGGGAATTGTCTTTTGTGAGCTGGAGTGTTCTCTACCTAAAGGCAGGGTAGTTAACCTCCTGCAGGGAAATTCACCAGTCTTCACAGACTAGAAGAAGTTTTTTTTTTTTACCTAAGAGCAACTAGAGGGTTTTTCTGCCTATTTGCCTGGAGACAAAGGTTAGGGGTTTTGAGGGTTTTTTTTGGTTTTTTGTTTTTGTTTTGGGGAGGGGGGTTGGATTTTTCTGTAGGCTGACAATCACTATCAGAATATAGGTATCATATTACAGCACAGCAAAATATTACAAGACAAGCTTTTTTGTTTGTTTGTTTGTTTGTTTTATTTCTAACTCTTGGGTGTAAAGTTAGTTAAAAACAGAGAGGTTAGGATGACAGACTCCACGTTTCAACAAAAGCTGGAATTAGCCAGATTTGAGGCTGAGGAAAAACAAAAGGAACATGAAAGACAGATAGATCTCATGCGGATGGGAATGGAGGCAAGGGCCAAAGAAATGGAGGAGAAGGAAAGAGAGAGGGAGCATGTGGAGGAGGAGAAGGAAAGAGAGAGGGAGCATGCACTGGAGATGGAGAGGGCAAAGGCTCAGCAGAATATACCAACAAACCCTAGCAATCCTTCTCCAGATACTACTTCCCATCCCAGAAAGTTCTCCACCTACAAGGCAGCTGATGATACCGAGGCCTTCTTAGAAAACTTCGAAAGGGCCTGCCTTGAGTACAGCATCTCTACAGACCAATAGATGGTAGAGCTGAGGCCGCAGCTCAGTGGACCCTTAGCTAAGGTGACGGCTGAAATGCCTAAGGAACACACAAACCAGTATGAACTGTTTAAAACCAAGGTGAGAGTCAGAATGGGGCTAACACCCGAGCATTCCCGTTGGCGGTTCAGAGCCTTAAGGTGGAAAACAGACGTGTCATTTACCTGACATGCCTACCACATTGTGAAACGTGGGGATGCCTGGATATCAGGAGCAAGTGTTAAATCTCCAGAAGATTTGCCCTTCCTAATGCAAATGGAGCAGTTCTTAGAGGGTGTTCCTGAGGAAATAGAAAGATACATCCTAGATGGGAAGCCCAAAACTGTAATCGAGGCGGGGGAGATTGGAGCCAAATGGGTGGAGGTGGCAGAAAAGAAAAAAACTGGTCACAGTTGGAGCAGAAGGGGCAACCTCAGACCACACCCTACTACCAGGTGCAGCCCAAGGCCCCACCTACCCACCAAGGAACCCTCCAGCCACCTTATCGTCCCACCACACCATTCTCCAGCAACCCCCCTCGCCCCAGTCACCCGTCATCTGGACGATGTTTTAAATGTAACGAGCCGGGGCATGTAAAGGCCAACTGCCCCAAGAACCCCAAAAGATTACAGTTCTTTGCACCAGAATCACACCAGAGGTCCTCAGGCCCAGATACCTCCCAGATACACTCGGAGCGGAGGGAAACTGTGAGTGTGGGTGGGAAGAAGGTCACCATGTGGAGGGACACTGGAGCACAAGTGTTGGCTATCCATGCTTCCTTAGTGGATCCCAATTTAATTGACCCAGAGATCCAAGTGACAATTCAACCCTTCAAGTCCAACTCTTTCAATTTGCCTACAACCAAGTTTCCTGTCCAGTACAAGGGCTGGTCAGGAACGTGGACTTTTGCAGTCTATGATGATTATCCCATCCCCATGCTGTTGGGGGAAGACTTGGTCAATCATGTGAAGCGAGCCAAGAGGGTGAGAATGGTCACCCGCAGCCAGGCTAAATAAGCCATTATGCCTAGCTCTGTTCTGGAAACTTCTACCAGGACCCGGTCAGAGGTGATGGACCCGGACACCAGGCCAGTGTCTGCAACAGCAGTAGTGGATCCAATCCCAGAGACCCATACAGAGCCAGAACCGAAACTGGCAGAACAACTAGCACCAGACCCATTGCCAGAACTGAATCCAGTACTTGCAACCCCAACACCAGAGGGCCCCACCAAAACTGAACCAGCAGCAGCCGATAACCCTACACAAGAGGCTCAGCTGGAGCCTGAACCCCAACATAGTGCACCAGCGGAGAGCGGTTCACAGTCAACGGAAACAGCCCCATCCCCTACATCTCTTCCAGAGGGACCAAGCCTAGGTCCACAATCCAATGAGGAACTGATGTCTCCAGCATCAAGGGAACAGTTCCAGACCAAACAGGAAGTAGATGAAAGCCTCCAGAGAGCTTGGACGGCGGCCCGGAGCAACCTTCCACCTCTCAGCTCTTCTAATTGATCCAGGTTTGTTGCAGAAAGAGGACTTTTA
Source organism: Lepidochelys olivacea (assembly GCF_965140295.1). Taxonomy (NCBI): domain Eukaryota; kingdom Metazoa; phylum Chordata; order Testudines; family Cheloniidae; genus Lepidochelys; species Lepidochelys olivacea. The sequence continues at coordinate 63,641,316 of NC_140416.1, forward strand.
TACAAGGAAACTCTTTCTGGTGGACACCAGGAAGACTGGCATCCTCAGAGACAGTTGGTAGTTCCAACTAAGTACCGGGTCAAGCTCTTGAGCTTAGCTCATGATCACCTGTATGTGGAGCCACCAGAAAAAATGGGCAGTCATGTGGGAGGTCTTGAGGTGGCCAAAATGATCTGCCAGCAGAATGCTGTAGCACTGTCATAGCACCTCCATGTCACCTTGGACATATCTGCTTCCTCTATAAATGGGCGAGTCAGATCGGGATGTGCCAGATTTGTGACCATGGTGAAGGCTGGTCAAAAGCACACTGGGCTTCAGCCAAACAAGTGAACCAAACAGCTTTATGAAGGATGGAAGTCAGAGGGTGGGGGAGATATTTGTTCAGAGAAATTGGTGGTGAATTGCCTATAAAAATTTGCAAAAGTCCAGGAAGCATTGAATTTCTCAGTGGGTCCGGGATTCTGTCCAGTTGTGCAGGTCCATCTGAATACCCTCTGGGGAAATAATGTAATCCAAAAATTCAATGGTGGACTGGTTGAAGGTACGCATCTGTAGTTTGGCATACAAATCATGCGTCCAAAGCCTCTACAGGATGGACCAGCCATGATGGTAGTGCTGCTCAGTGCTGCTACACCAGTATATCAGCAAGGCATATGATCAGGTATTGGTGCAGAATGTTCCTGATCACATCATTTACAAAATGTTAAAACTTTGTGGGGGCATAGGTTACACCAAATGGCATTACTAGATATTCAGCCTGCCTGTATTGGGTATAAAGAACAATCTTCCATTCGTCCCCATGCCTTATGCATACTAGATTGTACATTTCTCAGAGATCTAATTTAGTGAAAATGCTGCATTAACACTGCTGTCAGCTGTGATGTATTTTGGACCATGACTGTAGAGTAGTGCTTTTTATAAGGTTAGGAGAGGAATCTTCAAACTTGAATCAAATGCTTTATTCCTCTGTATCTTGGTCATGAGTCAGAAGGGGTGTGTGCAAAGGTTCCAAGGCAGACTCCAGCATAAATTAAAGCAGCCTGAAAGCAGTTTTTATAGCAGGAGATTAACAATGCATACCTTTTTCCATCAGCCATACCCCAAAACAGATGACCAGGAGCTGTGGCGTCTCTGTGTCACCTGCAGATCCCCTTTAAGCAGGAGAAATTGTGATGGGAAAATATAGCTCAAAGTTATTACAGCACAACAAGAGTGAGTGCAAAAGAAAATTATTACAATAAGTAGAATTATTGTTAAGAAGTCCATCTTGCTTTCAATAAACTTTTAATTGGAAGAAGATGGCAGAAAATCTAGACTTGGACTGATCAATTTCAATTTTAATTGCTGCCCAAAGGGAGCTAATCAAATCAAATGGGAGTTACTAAGACAAGTTTTAGTTAAATGTGGTTGCCTCCTGATAGATTTTGATTCCACCACTTGCTGTTGCAGTAAATGAAAATATTCCCATGACCAAGAGATTCAACGAGTCAGAGGTGCTCTCCTGTAATCTCCTGTATTCGAGTTGGAGATCAAATCCTCTACCTACAAAAACACTCCAAAGATAGAATTCAGAGTGAGTTCATGGGGATCATGTATCCAAGTTAGCTGCTTGTGCACTGTAGATGGCTTCTAATAGTTTAAAGCCCTTAGAAAGCCATACCACTAATTTCTGAGTTAATTGGCAAATTAACTAATGAGGCTAAATAATGAGAAAAAGCAGACATAGGAGGTAACATAAATGCCATATGCCTAGTGGAAAACTAGACTGACTATTGGAGCTACCATGGATTCACCCTGGAGAAAGGCAGATTCTGTTTGCACAGCCAGCTTTCACAGGAGCTCAGTCTGAAGATGGCTGCTTTAAGATATGGTATGTGCTCAATTGGAGCCTCATCAGTGTAGGCTCCACATAGCATACCCTGAGTACCCTAACTTCATCCCTTCCCTGGTCAGCATTGCCCCCTTGTGAAACTGTGTTGGCTGGCTCCAAAGTCCTGGCATGTTGTGGGCACCTTTCCATTATCTGAGTGTACAGGCACCAAGATCCCATGAGAGTTCAACACATCACATTCCTGTAGTGTAAGCCAGACAGAATCAGTCAAAACATACCAACGGCAGGGAGGCAGAAATGTGACTGTTATGTTAAAACTACACAAGACAGGGGACAGAATAAAACTATGTGAAAGTCTTGGTATAAGGAGAAACAAATTCAGTTTACCAAACAGTGCATTCATTAAATGCCGATGACTTCGAGATGCTCTAAGAGGGGAGAGAGGGTTGGCTCAGCTGAGAAAAGGAAAACACTGTATCTGAATTAAGAAAATAGGAAAAGGTGACCATGGAGTAGTATCTTGCCTGCATGCTGAACTGTGAGATGACATCCGTACAGAATTCCAGGAGCACACTGGAAAAACAGAGAAGAAATGTTGGCATAGGAATAAAAGGGAAGGAAGTAATATGACAAAATGTGCTTCAAACTACTGAACACATGAAGACCAAAAAGTCAAACTATAGCATATTATTGTTATAATTCATTTATATAACACTGTATATGTACACAATGCTTTACAGAACATACCTTCCCTGCACTAAGAACTTATACAGAAAAGTTACGACCACGCAGAACAACAAGGGAGGTTAAGAAAACATTGTAGATGAGCCCAAGGCAAAACCTCTTGATCCAAGTCCCACTCCTACCTCCGTTTTCAGTGGGGTTGAATTTTGCTAATGACCCCTAACTTTATACTGAGCTGAACAAAAATCTTAGATCCAAACATCCTTGAACTTTGGAGTACTTATAATCTAGATTTAAATTTTAGATAAATTTAGTGTGCATTACAGTGGTCCCAATAAAATAGATTTAAGCATGAGTAAGGATTTTGCCACCTTTGCCCCATTCAGTTTTGCTAACATGACTCAATCCGGCCCTGCGAAACTCCCCCCATCTGATATTTTACTCATGTATTCCCACACTGCTCTGTTTATGCACATCCATCCTGCCTTGTTGCACCTCTTGCTATTCCAGTCACATCCCAGGCCCCCATCCATCTTTGCCAGTACACTTAAGACCTGTCTAGCCCTGTTCTATGCTATTCCACTCCTGAGCCCAGCTCCCCACTCCCACCCTGATACTTTTACAAGTGCACCTCATTCATCTGCACAACCCCCATTGCTTATTCTTCCCTGATCCCCTATATACACAGCTATGCTAATGCTCCTCAACCTTGATCTGCAGCATCTTTTGTTATTCCAATCCTGGTCTCCTCTGGAGGAGACACTGCCAATTTAAATGATTATTTTCTGCTCTTAGACAACTGTCCACTAAGCAAAAGATTGTAACGATCAAAACAGTGTTCACTTGGGACTAAAGCAGCTTTTAATACAAGGACACCATAGGGAAAGGTCAGCTCAGTTAAACCAGTGCACCACTTAGCAAGTTCTAAACTCTCAGAACAGGTATCGGCATCATTGAGCAACCAGTGTGAGGCCCTAAGACATGACGCTGCCAGGGTCAGCTTTGGAAAGTAAATAGGTACCAAACATCCCCCTTCTGCAAATGAAGCTGCTGATCACCAACCCATTTCTTACTTGAGGTAGAAATAGGGGCTTGATTATGTGACACACAAGCTCTACTTTCTCCTGACATCCTTTTGAGTTTTTTTTAATAAACTCCATTTTATTTTATTTTTCAAATTTTTATTAGGTTCCTAGCCAGTTGAAATGTCCTCTACCATTCAGAGAGCCATTGATCTATGTTCCAGTCTCACAGGCCATGGCATTGTGAACCAATATCACAAGAATGCGCTGAGTTTCCTGATATTAATGCTTGGTTGTAGGACATTTCCTGGTAGATTCTGGAGCCATGCATACTTTAATAGAATGTGCCACAAAGTTGCCCTTGAGGTTTCTTTTGTGTATGGTTAGTTGGACTTTTTTTGTTTGTTTTCTGGTTTGATAAACCAAACAGCTATTTTAGATTTATGTTCAGTTACCTGAGGTAATCAGCTGTTGTTTAATATGGAGATGGTTTAGGGAAATTCAGTTCTGATCTCAGCTCAAGTAAGGGTTTAACTGTACTGCTCAGATACTTAATTCCAAAGCAGAGTTAGATCATTGTGCCAGACTCCATCTGCTCAGACTAGAGATGCACTTGGCCCATGAAGTTTGGATCCAATTCCAGATCTCAGCAGCCCCAAATTTGGATCCAGTTTGTTCTGGCACATTATAGAGATAGGAACTTCTACAAAATTTTCAAGGGATCAGCCTTTCATTTTGATTCCATCTTTAGCTGAGACTATTACCGTAATAATATTAGGACCATGTTGATCTCTGACATTAAAAGCAAACACTTAAAGGGTTGATGGAGATCTTCTCCACGTGTGAGCTCTCATTTTCCCTTCTCCTGAAAGCGAGAACCTCTGAGAAAGAGTGTGTGTGTATTGTTTGTTTGGTGTTTTCAAGCAAGGAAGAAATGAAGCAAGCAGATGAAGAGCAATGTATTTCATATTGCCCATTCAGTAGACAGATCTCTTTTTGATGGGTCTTGAGTAGAAATGATTGGAAGAAAGGAAAGTTTAAAAATAATAAACCTTTGCAGAACTGTAACATCTTTTGTACAAAACCCTCAAGGCACTTTACAAACAATTTAATCATGTATTTCAACCTCCACTCATGTAGCCAGCCCACATACACACTCACTACTGTAAAGGAAAATAAGTATTATCCCCAGTCTTCAGATGGGGAAACTGAGCCAGTACAGAGAAGTTTAGAGATTGGTCATGGTCACAGAGCAAGTTAATGACAAAGCATGGAACAGAACTCAGGAGTCCTGACTCAGTCTTTTGCTGTTATCTCCAGACTGCATTCTGCTAATTAACATTCTCAGTTATTAAACTTTTTGTGATATCCTTCTACGGAAGAGACTGTGCACAAACCAGGTGTAGAGTTCTCCCTTGCTCCTTTGTCTGTGTCCAGCTCCTTTGGGCTGTAGGGGGCAACACTTCCTTCCATTTCTCTCCAATTTCTCTACACAGGTGTGGTCTATTGTGATTGTAGAAATATAGTCCCCCCCAGAACCCTCACCATGTCTGTCTGTTAAGCTTACATTAATATGCAGATTAAAGGATGAATAAATACCCTGTGGATTTCACAGAGCAGCCTATGACCAAACATCATGAATCTAATGGGGGACCATCTTCAGGTGAACAATTAAGTGTAGCAAATAGTGAAAATCAGGAAAGTGAAGGTGAAGGGTTAGATCTGAGTCCCTGTTACTGTAGAAGAAGAAGACAAAAGATACCAACCAGGGTTCTGCACAGTAGAAGGTATTCAACAACTAATTCTTTCAGTTTCCTGACTTTTTTAAAAAGGACATGTGTGCATGCTACAAATCTTGAAGTAATTCATGGTTTTGAAATTATTTTCATTTTGAATTTGTTGTTTAGTGTCCATATTTTGTGACTGAACTGATGGACTTGAAATCTCATCAGTTCATGACAATGACATATTGTCATGAAGTCTAAAATGACAGCCTTTGTCAAGCTATTGTCTCTCTGCGGGATGAGACCTCAATGATTGACTCCCTTCCGGTACTGCACAAGGGCGTGGGGTTAGGAAGAGGGCATAAGGAACAAGCTCCCTCCTTGTACATTCAGTAATATAGGTCTCTCCAAAGCACATGAGAATGAGATGAGAAGTACATTGGCCAATGTGTTTGTCCATACAGCATTTCCCCAAGGAAGAGTAGTCTGCAGAATACTGAGCATACTAGCTTCCTGTGCCACAAACAATAGCAACTCCTCCAGGATGACTCAACATACAACTTCTGAAGCCAAAATCTGATCTGAAATCTGTAGTCAGAGCATACAAACATATGATATGATACTTTGCAATAACTTGTGAATAGTACAAATCTACCCATGGACCCAGCATGTGTTCTCCATTTATCTCCAAAAGGACTGACATAATTTATCACAGTAGGGACACCTTTTTTGTATGTAGCCCCTGCCATTGACATGTTGTGTGATATTTGCTATTGTAGGCTACTTCCATAGGGCCACTTCTGCTGCAGAGGGACTCCAAATATCCCTGCACACAATGAAACTCAGCTTTGTAGTAGCGTTCTCTTCATGGGAACGTGAAAAGGGAAGTGGCAGATGGATTGGGGCTACAGCAAAGTCTTGAACAGTAAGTTCAAGAACCTTGTGTATCAGCTGGACAACATGTATGGGGATGCAGTGGCCTATGGCTACTACTATAGTTTATGGAGGCTTCACTATGCAGTGTTTCCTGGTTGAAAGGGGATTCCATTCCCTGCAAAGCCTGCCTCCTCCATGAGGCAAAGCCTGTTCACTCAGGTTTTTTGCCAAGGACCAGGATTTCACCATATTGTGAGAATCAACTTCTTAGTAATGATCATTGCTCTCAAAACCTAAAGCTGCTCGTATGACATTAGAATACTGAGTCCCCTCCTGTCTCCCAGGAGAGCTGTTTTTATATTTAGCTCTAAATCCTCCTATAGTACAAAGCTGACCTCTGGATTATACTGAATTCCAGAACTCTACACCTTTGTATGCTCCCACAATGAGCATGTAAAGAACACCTAGCAGTTTTGCACTTCCACCATATATTTGAGGGTGAAAAACCAATTATCACATAGATTTCCAATAGCTCTGATGCTAAAGATATGTTATATTACCATCTATACATTATAAACTAACCGTAAAGCTTTACATTGCATTTCCAACTGTGGATCTACAGGGATAAACAGTGGATTCCTCTACATTACTAAAAATGAGCTCTGAATGCTTATGGTTGTTTCTTTTTCCCCATCACCACCTTACTGTACCTTCATCCCAATGTTTATTGCAGTCATTGTTTTTCTGCTTTTCTAGTTTAGCAAAGAGGTAAATCCATATTATGATCTAATTACGCATCAGTTGTTAAATAACAGTATCACTTGTTTGAGTGCAAAGGAAAACCAACAGCTAAAACTTCAGATGTAATTTATTGTGTCACTTAAATAACTTGAGAATGGTCAAATAGATTTTTCTCAAATTTTCCAAAGCAGTTCACTCTCAGGCAGACCTTTTGTGTCAATTACCAGCCTGAAACATTTCTTTTCTAAACTATAAATCTCTAAAAATCTAGGGCTCCAACAGAGTCTACAATGATCATTTAACCGTAGCAATGCTAGCTAGCACCACTCTAGTTAACCAGGGGGCTCAACCAGGGAACTTTGTAATTTTGATATAGTTGGTACATGCAGACACTGCTAAAATGATTACACAAAGGTAGTCTGAAAAGGGAAAAAAGGGAAGAAAATTGAAAATGCAATGGAAACAAGAAAAAAACAAATGCAGAAGATTGGGGGTTTTTTGTGTGTGTGCTGCGGAAGGCTAAAGGTATTTTGAATTAAAACCCTTTGAGTTTTTAATGGGTGTGTCATAAATATAAAGGGAAGGATAAACACCTTTAAAATCCCTCCTGGCCAGAGGAAAAACCCTTTCACCTGTAAAGGGTTAAGAAGCTAGGATAACCTTGCTGGCACCTGACCAAAATGACCAATGAGGAGACAAGATACTTTCAAATCTGGAAGGGGGGAGAAACAAAGGTTCTCTCGGTCTGTGTGATGCTTTTGCCAGGACCAGAGCAGGAATGCAGGTCAGATCTCTTGTAAAGGGTTAATAAACAATCTAGTTAGATATGCGTTAGATTCTGTTTTGTTTAAATGGCTGATAAAATAAGTTGTGCTGAATGGAATGTATATTCCTGTTTTTGTGTCTTTTTGTAACTTAAGGGATTGTAACATAGAGGGATTCTCTATGTTTTGAATCTGATTACCCTGTAAGGTATTTACCATCCTGATTTTACATAGGTGATTCTTTTACTTTTTCTTCAATTCAAATTCTTCTTTTAAGAACCTGATTGCTTTTTCATTGTTCTTAAGATCCAAGGGTTTCGGTCCATGTTCACCTATGCAAATTGGTGAGGATTTTATCAAGCCTTCCCCAGGAAAGGGGGTGTAGGGTTTGGGAGGATTTTTGGGGGAAAGATGTTTCCAAGCGGGCTCTTTCCCTGTTATATATTTGTTAGACGCTTGGTGGTGGCAGCAATAAAGTCCAAGGGCAAAAGGTAAAATAGTTTGTAACTTGGGGAAGTTTTAAACTAAGCTGGTAAAAGTAAGCTTAGGATGTTTTCATGCAGGTCCCCACATCTGTACCCTAGAGTTCAGAGTGGGGAAGGAACCTTGACATGGTGGCAGAGCGGTGGGATTAACTTGAAATCATTTTGAGATCAATTTGAGATTTTTTTAAACCAGAAGCACAGATTGGAAAAGGATTTTTTTTCCTTTGGGCTGCTGAAAAGCAGGTTTTTGGCTGAAAGCAGTTAGAGGGTTTTTTTTTCTCTGCTTTGGGGCCAGAGCAGAGACAAAAGAGAATTTTTTTTTGTGAGCTGGAGTGTTCTCTACCTAAAGGCAGGGTAGTTAACCTCCTGCAGGGAAATTCACCAGTCTTCACAGACTAGAAGAAGTTTCTAGAGAGACAGAAAAAAAACCAAGAGGCTGCTCACAGGACAGCTATGGAGGCAAAGGAAAAAGAAATGGAGGAAAAGGAAAAAGAGAGGAAGCATGCTGAGGCAGAGAAGGAAAAAGAGAAGAAGCATGCACTGGAGATGGAGAAGGCAAAGGCTAAGCAGAATCTGCTGGATAACCCTAACCATCCTTCCCCAACAATCCACAAATGGGAGCGACTATGTCCACAGTATGATGAATCCAGTGATATTGCTGAATATTTTCTCACCTTTGAGAGACTGTGCACTCTCCATAAAATTCCTGAACTTCACAAGATGACCACATTGGTTGCAAAATTAACTGGAAGAGCTCTGGACATATTCAATAAGATGCCTATTGATGAGGCTTCTGACTATAATAAATTCAAGGATTTGGTTTTAAAGCAATTTCAAATTACATCTGAAACGTACAGAGTAAAATTTTGAACCCTTAAGAGAGGGCCTGGTCTAAGTAATGAGGCTTATCTAAACCAGATGAAGGATCTGTTAGGTAAATGGGTCCAAGGAAGGGGTGTCACTAGCTTTGACGGAATGTGTGATTTGATAGCTCAGGAGCAATTCCTGAATATGTCCAAGGAGGAAATAAAACAGTGTTTATGGGATAAGGAAATGGATTCAGCAGAGAGTCTTGCTTCTTATGCTGATCGATACGAGCAGTCCCAGACTGCCAGAGAGGCAGGGCAAGCCGGAACAAAACGGGAGGAGGGAGGAGAGAGGAACAACCCTGGTTGCAGTTGGAGCAGATACCAGAAGGGACACCCTTAGACCACACCCTACTACTGTGGGCAGCCCAAGGCCCCAGCTACACACCAAGGAATACTCCAGACACCTTATCGTCCTGCCACACCATTCTCCAGCAACCCACCTCGCCCCAGTGACCTGTCAGCTGGACGATGTTTTAAATGTAACGAGCCGGGGCATGTAAAGGTCAACTGCCCCAAGAACCCCAACAGATTACAGTTCATTGCACCAGAATCACACCAGAGGTCCTCAGGCCCAGATACCTGTCCAGATACCCTTGGAGCGGAGGGAAACTGTGAATGTGGGAGGGAAGAAGGTCACCGCGTGGAGGGACACCGGAGCACAAGTGTCGGCTATCCATGCTTCCTTAGAGGACCCCAATTTAATCGACCCAGAGATCCAAGTGACAATTCAACCCTTCAAGTCCAACTCTTTCAATTTGCCTACAGCCAAGTTGCCTGTCCAGTACAAGGGCTGGTCAGGAACGTGGACTTTTGCAGTCTATGATGATTATCCCATCCCCATGCTGTTGGGGGAAGACTTGGTCAATCATGTGAAGCGAGCCAAGAGGGTGGGAATGGTCACGGGCAGCCAGGCTAAGCAAGCCATCCCACCTAGCTCTGTTCTGGAAGCTTCTACCAGGACCCGGTCAGAGGTGATGGACCCGGACACCAGGCCAATGTCTGCAACAGCAGTAGTGGATCCAATCCCAGAGACCCAGACAGAGCCAGAATTGAAACCGGCAGAACAACTAGCACCAGACCCATTGCCAGCACTGAATCCAGTACTTGCAACCCCAACACCAGAGGGCCCCACCAAAACTGAACCAGCAGCAGCCGATAACCCTACACAAGAGGTTCAGCCGGAGCCTGAACCCCAACATAGTGCACCAGCAGAGAGCGGTTCACAGTCAACAGAAACAGCTCCATTCCCTACATCTCTTCCAGAGGTATCAAGCCTAGGTCCACAATCCAATGAGGAACTGATGTCTCCAGCATCAAGGGAACAGTTCCAGACCAAACAGGAAGCAGATGAAAGCCTCTAGAGAGCTTGGACGGCGGCCCGGAGCAACCCACCGCCTCTCAGCTCTTCTAATTGATCCAGAGAATTAAAGGTTTGTCAGTTTACAGCCCAGGGAAGAGATGGCGCTGAGTGGCCTGAAGCTGTCACCTATGAAGGGAAAAGTGCTGGTGGCGTGGAAGAGGTGAACCTCTCCATGACCCTTGGATGTATGCAGCGACAGCAGATCAAGGAGCTGTGCAGTAGCTATGCGCCAATGTTCTCAGCCAGCCCAGGACAGACTGAATGGGCATACCACTCCATTGACACAGGTAATGCTCACCCAATTAAAGTCCAACCTTACCGGGTGTCTCCTCAAGCTAAAACTGCTATAGAATGGGAGATCCAGAATATGCTACAGATAGGGGTAATCCGCCCCTCTGGCAGTGCATGGGCATCTCCAGTGGTTCTAGTTCCCAAACCAGATGGGGAGATACGTTTTTGCATGGACTACTGTAAGCTAAATGCTGTAACTCGCCCAGACAACTATCCAATGCCACGCACAGATGAACTATTAGAGAAACTGGGACGGGCCCAGTTCATCTCTACCTTGGTCTTAACCAAGGGGTACTGGCAGGTACCGCTAGATGAATCCGCCAAGGAAAGATCAGCCTTCACCACACATGTCGGGCTGTATGAATTTAATGTGCTCCCTTTCAGGCTGCAGAATGCACCCGACAGTTTCCAAAGACTTGTAGATGGTCTCCTAGCGGGATTAGAAGAATATGCAGTCACCTACCTTGACGATGTGGCCATATTTTTGGATTCCTGGGCATAACACCTGGAACATCTACAAAAAGTCTTTGAGCACAGAAGGGAGGCAGAACTAACTGTTAAGGCTAAGAAGTGTCAAATAGGCCTAAACAGAGTGACTTACCTTGGACACCAGGTGGGTCAAGGAACTATCAACCCCCTACAGGCCAAAGTGGATGCTATCCAAAAGTGGCCTGTCCCAAAGTCAAAGAAACAGGTCCAATCCTTCTTAGGCTTGGCCAGTTATTACAGGCGATTTGTACCGCAATACAGCCAAATCGCCGCCCCACTGACAGACCTAACCAAAAAGAAACAGCCAAATGCCATTCAGTGGACCGAAGAGTGTCAGAAGGCCTTTAACCAGCTTAAAGCGACACTCATGTCTGACCGTGTGCTAAGGGCCCCAGACTTTGACAAACCGTTCCTAGTAACCACAGATGCATCCGAGCATGGTGTGGGAGCAGTTTTAATGCAGGAAGGACCGGATCAAGAATTCCACCCTGTCGTGTTTTTCAGCAAGAAGCTGTCTGAGAGGGAAAGCAACTGGTCAGTCAGTGAAAAAGAATGTTATGCCATTGTCTACGCTCTGGAAAAGCTACGCCCATATGTTTGGGGACGGCGTTTCCACCTGCAAACCGACCATGCTGCGCTACCGTGGCTTCATACCGCCTCAGGAAATAACAAAAAACGTATTCAGTGGAGTTTAGCTCTCCAAGATTTTGATTTCGACATCCAACACATCTCAGGAGCTTCTAACAAAGTGGCTGATGCACTCTCCTGTGAAAGTTTCCCAGAACCAACTGGTTAAAATCGTCCTTGAGATGTGGAAAATATTGTTAGTCTTTATATACTTGGTAGTATATTTAGAGGTGCATGTGTCTTATTAACTCTATTTTCTCCTAGAGCTCCAGGAAGAAATAACAGCCAGCATTTCACCCTATCTGTGATTTCAGGGGCATGTCATCAATATAAAGGGAAGGGTAAACAGGGTGTTTTTCTTTTAGGGTATAGTAAGGTTAGATCCTTCCTCCTGCTACATATTTCATGCATACTCTGAACTACATCTGCTACCAGCTCCTTCTGCTTCTGGTGCTGATGTGGCAATTCCTCCTACCTAATCTGAATCAAGTTTCAGTGCAGTTCTCAGTACTCGTTTAGACTCGATGGTGATCAGATAAGAGTGCTTATTAAGAACATTAAGTTCAGCAATGACACAGAAAAGGTTTAAATGTTGTAACTGACTCTCTTCCAGGGTTTGTTCTGTTCTTTTATTGCACAGAGCTTGCTGATGATCCCTGGGTCTGTGTTTGTGCTGTTGTGCTACAAGGATCCTGTAAGCCAGGGCAGGATTCCAGAGGACAAGCTGGAGGAATGTAATATGAAGCCTGTGGAACTTAAGTGGTGCACAGGCCTTGTGTAGATCCTCTGTTAATGGGGCAATTTTTTTATTCTAAAAGAATGTTTTATACTCCAAATGTGATAGAAACTGTACCTTAAAACATACAGGGTGTAGAGAATCTCAAGATGTGTCTTCGTCCATCCAAACAGCTACAGACAAGCATTAGCTTCTGCTTACTCCTAAATATATACCAGAATGTGGGGCACTCTCTATTAGCAAGGTAGAATCTGGGGCATATTGGAATGCCATCTGAGTTGGAAGGTTGCAAGAACATTATACTTGAGCCCAGAGCCTGCAAGACCTAAAAAGCTTGGACTTTGTGAAGATTTTGCACCAGGCAGGGAGCACATGAAATTTTGGATGGATGTAAAAAAACAACATCCCCACTTTTCAACCAGAGAAACTGCCCTTCTCTTGTACACACAATTCAGAGAAAATAGCTAAGATTTTCCACTAGAAAGGACGCTTTGAATGAAGAAAATGCTTGCTGAGCTCTATCAGGTACCCAGCCTAGAAGAGTGCATTATAAAATTATTTTTTAAATCACTCAGCCGTTTCCAACATTCTCGTCTGGTATTCCCAAGGTCCTGGTTGGCTGGTCGGCTGCCACCCTCTGCCCTAGTCAGGGTCATTGTACTTTGATTGCTTGGGGGAGGGAGAGACTTAAGATCTTGTTGCAACACATTGATTTGAAGCAGGTGCAACTTTGAGACAGCTTCTGCTATCTCATCCACCTCCCACATTCCCATCTGGATTTCCAACTTTGATATTTTTTTTCTTTCCTTTCTTGTCAAGAAAATTTACAAAGCTTGTCCTTCATCTCTTTCCAAAGATGTGGCATGTGAAGGGAAAACAGCAGAGGGGTGCTGCGTCTTATCAGGGTTTACTTCCCCACACTTCAGCTGTCAGCCGTAGCTGGGGTGTGATTTCCTTTTGGTCTCTCATAACTATGGTAAAGAAAAGTTCCCTAATTTACTACCTAATTGGTCCTTTGTTTTCTAATCCACAGAAGTGTCAACATTTTCCTTTTTAAAATTTACTATTTATTTTCACATTTACAGTGTAACATATGTTGCAACAGCAACTGAGCAATTATTTGCAAAATGTAACAGACATGATGTAAAGCTATGCACAGAGAATATGGAATGGCTGTACACCTCCTGCACTGTATAGTGTTCTTCAGACTTGAGAAGAGACAGAATTCACATGTTGTAAACAAAAAAGGGATACTTTATCCAGAATGCTGGATATACACAGACCTGTAGCTCTCAGCTGCTCAAATTCAGAGACTGGGGAGCAAAGACTGTTGTCTGGAGATACCGTACAGTCTCAGAGAGTAGAAGCAAGTGACCTGCACTACCTCTGGGATCTTTTAGGAGAAAGAGTTAACCTACAGCAGGGCTGTTCTGATCACACTCACTAGACCACAGGTGAGAGTGAACAAATGATACCTGTAGATCTAATCAGCATGAATACTTTACCTTAGTTCCTTTGCTAGAGGATGATAATTAACTATATGTATCATTCATTCTTAGGTATGATCATGTCACTCTATCGAGTAATGGAGTCATATACCCTGAAAAATCTAACCGTAAAACAGATTGTTGTGAGCATATCCCCTCAATGCTCCATTCTCCACACGTCAAGGTCTTTGTCCTGATACTCAAATTCCTGCATGAAATTGGCTCAAGGTACATGAGAGATCATCTCTGCATCCACAACCATAGCCTCCTGCAGCGGCTGCGTTCCATAGGAATGATGGAGCTGCCAACCCCAGGGAGACAGAATTTTCAGAGAGGTTCCCATGTAACTCAATACAGCTCACTACCCAAAGAGAGGAGAATGACCACAAAGACCTTACTGCCTTCAGAACAAAATGCAAAACTCTCTTCTTTTTTACTTCACTTTCCACAATTAGCTCTTCACATCCACAGGCACAAAAATACACCCAGGCTAACTGTTCATGTTTACTCCTACAGGTGGAGAAAGGGGGAGAGATTGTTTTGTGACTGTTTTAACACATGTGAGACACTGGTATTACTGTGACATGGGGCTTCATAAGTAGATAAATATGTGAGACTCCTGATATTAGGTGCACAGACCCAAACTAAGCCATCCTTGGGAGGGGAGATCAGCTTTGCTTGATATCAGATGCACAAAGCAAACCTCTATTTTCTCCATATTCCAGATTAAGAATATGTCCACACTGAAAAAAAAATGCATTCTGAACTCAAATTAACTAACTCGGGTTAATGCATCTTTTATCTCAGATTAGCAGTTTGAGTGAAAGCCTATAAAGGAGCCTGGGGTTGAACACAAGCTGCTAACCTGAGTTAAAAGTCTCATTGCCCATGTCCTCACTGCTATTTTAACCCAAGCTTGCTAATGCAGGTCAGCTAACCTGAGCCGAGTATACCTTTTTTTGCAGTGTAGGCATACCCTAAGTGATTAGCTAAAGCAACATGAGCCACTACAATTCCAGCTGTGTCATCTAGCCAGGTCTCAGTAATGCATAGTAATTATTAAACAATCAG
Organism: Lepidochelys olivacea; assembly: GCF_965140295.1. Taxonomy (NCBI): domain Eukaryota; kingdom Metazoa; phylum Chordata; order Testudines; family Cheloniidae; genus Lepidochelys; species Lepidochelys olivacea. The sequence goes on from NC_140416.1 coordinate 63,656,373, forward strand.
AGGATAACAGGGTGCTAAGGAATAGCCAACATGGATTTGTCAAGAAGAAATCATGCCAAACCAACCTAACTACCTTCTTACTTAGGGTTAGTGGCCTATTGGATGGGGGGAAGCAGTAAAGGTGGTATATCTGAATTTTAGTAAGCATTTTGACACAGTCCCACATGAGTTACAACAGAAATTCTTTCCGAGGTGTCTGGCAGGGGGTCTTGATGACATGCTCCATGTTCAACTGATCACCATATTTGGGGTGGAGAACGAATGGTCTCCCAGGTCAGATCGGCAGAGACCCTGGTGGGGGTTTCACCTTCCTCTGCAGTGAGGGACATGGGGCACTTGCTGGTTTAAACTAGAGTTGAATGGTGGATTCTCTGTAACTTGAAGTTTTTAAATCATGATTTGAGGACTTCAGTAACTCAGCCTGAGATTATGGGTCTATTACAAGAGTGGCCTGCAATGTGCAGGAGGTCAGACTATATTAGTACGATGGTCCCTCCTGGCCTTAAAGTCTATGAATCTGAGAGACATTCTGATAAGCAAACTAGGGAAATGTGGTCTAGATAAAACTACTATAAGGTGTGTGTACAACTGGTTGAAAGATTCTTTCAAAAAGTAATTATCAATGGTTTGTTGTCAGACTGGGAGGATGTATCTACTGGGCACAGGTGCTGGAACTAAGGGTGCTGCTGCAGCCCCTGGCTTGAAGTGGTTTCCATCATATACAGGGCTTACAGTCTGGTTCAGTGGCTCTCAGCAACCCCACTATAAAAGTTGTTCCAGCCCCCCTGCTAATGGGGTCCAGTGGGGATCTATTTTGGGTCAGATACTAGTCAATATTTTCATTAATAACTTGGATGGTGGAATAGAAAGTACCTTAATAAAATTTGCAGATGACACGAAGCTGGGAGGCGTTACAGGCACTTTTGAGGACAGGGTTAGAATTCAGAATGACCTTAATAAATTTGAGTATTTGTCTGAAATGAACAAGGTGAAATTCAGTAAAGACACATGCACAGTACTACACTTAGGGTATGTCTACACTACAGAATAAGGTCGAATTTATAGAAGTCGGTTTTTTAGAAATCGGTTTTATATATTCGAGTGTGTGTGTCCCCACAGAAAATGCTCTAAGTGCATTAAGTGCATTAACTCGGCGGAGTGCTTCCACAGTACCAAGGCTAGAGTCAACTTCCGGAGCGTTGCACTGTGGATAGCTATCCCACAGTTCCCACAGTCTCCGCTGCCCATTGGAATTCTGGGTTGAGATCCCAATGCCTGATGGGGCTAAAACATTGTCGCAGGTGGTTCTGGGTACATATCGTCAGGCCCCCCTTCCCTCCCTCCCTCCGTGAAAGCAAGGGCAGACAATCGTTTTGCGCCTTTTTTCCTGAGTTACCTGTGCAGACGCCATACCACGGCAAGCATGGAGCCCGCTCAGGTAACCGTCACCGTATGTCTCCTGGGTGCTGGCAGACGCGGTACGGCATTGCTACACAGTAGCAGCAACCCATTGCCTTCTGGCAGCAGACGTTGCAAGACGACTGGTAGCCGTCCTCGTCATGTCTGAGGTGCTCCTGGGAGCGCCTGGGCAGACATGGGCGCAGGGACTAAATTTGGAGTGACTTGACCAGGTCATTCTCTTTAGTCCTGCAGTCAGTTCTATTGAACCGTCTTATGGTGAGCAGGCAGGCAATACGGATTGCTAGCAGTCGTACTGTACCATCTTCTGCCGGTCAGGCAAGACATGAGGATGGCTAGCAGTCGTATTGTACCATCTTCTGCCGAGCTGCCATGAGATGTGGATGGTATGCAGTCCTTCTGCACCATCTGCTGCCAGCCAAAGATGTAAAAGATAGATGGAGTGGATCAAAACAAGAAATAGACCAGATATGTTTTGTACTCATTTGCCTCCTCCCCCGTCTAGGGAACTCATTCCTTTAGGTCACACTGCAGTCACTCACAGAGAAGGTGCAGCGAGGTAAATCTAGCCATGTATCAATCAGAGGCCAGGCTAACCTCCTTGTTCCAATAAGAACAATAACTTAGGTGCACCATTTCTTATTGGAACCCTCCGTGAAGTCCTGCCTGAAATACTCCTTGATATAAAGCCACCCCCTTTGTTGATTTTAGCTCCCTGAAGCCAACCCCGTGTCGTCAGTCGCCCCTCCCTCCGTCAGAGCAACGGCAGACAATCGTTCCGCGCCTTTTTTCTGTGCGAACGCCATACCAAGGCAAGTATGGAGGCCACTCAGCTCACTTTGGCAATTAGGAGCACATTAAACACCACACGCATTATCCAGCAGTATATGCAGCACCAGACCTGGCAAAGCGATACTGGGCGAGGAGGCGACATCAGCACGGTCATGTGAGTGATCAGGACATGGACACAGATTTCTCTGAAAGCATGGGCCCTGCCAATGCATGCATCATGGTGCTAATGGGGCAGGTTCATGCTGTGGAACGCCGATTCTGGGCTCGGGAAACAAGCACAGACTGGTGGGACCGCATAGTGTTGCAGGTCTGGGACGATTCCCAGTGGCTGCGAAACTTTCGCATGCGCAAGGGCACTTTCATGGAACTTTGTGACTTGCTTTCCCCTGCCCTGAGGCGCTTGAATACCAAGATGAGAGCAGCCCTCACAGTTGAGAAGCAAGTGGCGATAGCCCTGTGGAAGCTTGCAACGCCAGCCAGCTACCGGTCAGTTGGGAATCAATTTGGAGTGGGCAAATCTACTGTTGGGGCTGCTGTGATGCAAGTAGCCCACACAATCAAAGATCTGCTCATATCAAGGGTAGTGACCCTGGGAAATGTGCAGGTCATAGTGGATGGCTTTGCTGCAATGGGATTCCCTAACTGTGGTGGGGCCATAGACGGAACCCATATCCCTATCTTGGCACCGGAGCACCAAACTGCCGAGTACATAAACTGCAAGGGGTACTTTTCAGTAGTGCTGCAAGCTCTGGTGGATCACAAGGGACATTTTACCAACATCAACGTGGGATGGCCGGGAAAGGTACATGACGCTCGCATCTTCAGGAACTCTGGTCTGTTTCAAAAGCTGCAGGAAGGGACTTTATTCCCAGACCAGAAAATAACTGTTGGGGACGTTGAAATGCCTATATGTATCCTTGGGGACCCAGCCTACCCCTTAATGCCATGGTTCATGAAGCCGTACACAGGCAGCCTGGACAGTAGTCAGGAGACGTTCAACTACAGGCTGAGCAAGTGCAGAATGGTGGTAGAATGTGCATTTGGACGTTTAAAGGCGCGCTGGTGCAGTTTACTGACTCGCTTAGACCTCAGTGAAACCAATATTCCCACTGTTATTACTGCTTGCTGTGTGCTCCACAATATCTGTGAGAGTAAGGGGGAGACGTTTATGGCGGGGTGGGAGGTTGAGGCAAATCGCCTGGCTGCTGGTTACATGCAGCCAGACACCAGGGTGGTTAGAAGAGCACAGGAGGGTGTGGTACGCATCAGAGAAGCTTTGAAAACCAGTTTCATGACTGGCCAGGCTACGGTGTGAAAGTTCTGTTTGTTTCTCCTTGATGAAACCCCCCGCCCCTTGGTTCACTCTACTTCCCTGTAAGCTAACCACCCTCCCCTCCTCCCTTCAATCACCGCTTGCAGAGGCAATAAAGTCATTGTTGCTTCACATTCATGCATTCTTTATTCATTCATCACACAAATAGTGGGATGACTACCAAGGTAGCCCAGGAGGGGTGGTGGAGGAGGGAAGGAAAATGCCACACAGCACTTTAAAAGTTTACAACTTTAAAATTTATTGAATGACAGCCTTCTTTTTTTTGGGAAATCCTCTGTGGCGGAGTGGCTGGTTGGCCGGTGGCCCCCCCACCGCGTTCTTGGGCGTCTGGATGTGGAGGTTATGGAACTTGGGGAGGAGGGCGGTTGGTTACACAGGGGCTGTAGTGGCAGTCTGTGCTCCAGCTGCCTTTGCTGCAGCTCAACCATACACTGGAGCATACTGATTTGGTCCTCCAGCAGCCTCAGCATTGAATCCTGCCTCCTCTCATCATGCTGCCGCCACATTTGAGCTTCAGCCCTGTCTTCAGCCCGCCACTTACTCTCTTCAGCCCGCCACCTCTCCTCCCGGTCATTTTGTGCTTTCCTGCACTCTGACATTATTTGCCTCCACGCATTCGTCTGTGCTCTGTCAGTGTGGGAGGACAGCATGAGCTCAGAGAACATTTCATCTCGAGTGCGTTTTTTTTTCTTTCTAAGCTTCACTAGCCTCTGGGAAGGAGAAGATCCTGTGATCATTGAAACACATGCAGCTGGTGGAGAAAAAAAAAGGGACAGCGGTATTTAAAAAAACACATTTTATAAAACAATGGCTACACTCTTTCAGGGTAAACCTTGCTGTTAACATTACATACATAGCACATGTGCTTTCATTACAAGGTCGCATTTTGCCTCCCCCCACCGCGTGGCTATCCCCTCAACCCTCCTCCCTCCCTGTGGCTAACAGCGGGGAACATTTCTGTTTAGCCACAGGCAAACAGCCCAGCAGGAACGGGCACCTCTGAGTGTCCCCTGAAGAAAAGCACTCTATTTCAACCAGGTGACCATGAATTATATCTCACTCTCCTGAGGATAACACAGAGAGATAAAGAATGGATGTTGTTTGAATGCCAGCAAACATACACTGCAATGCTTTGTTGTACAATGATTCCCGAGTACGTGTTACTGGCCTGGAGTGGTAAAGTGTCCTACCATGAAGGACGCAATAAGGCTGCCCTCCCCAGAAACCTTTTGCAAAGGCTTTGGGAGTACATCCAGGAGAGCCGCGAATGCCAGGGCAAAGTAATCCTTTCACATGCTTGCTTTTAAACCATGTATAGTATTTTGAAAGGTACACTCACCGGAGGTCCCTTCTCCACCTGCTGGGTCCAGGAGGCAGCCTTGGGTGGGTTCGGGGGGTACTGGCTCCAGGTCCAGGGTGAGAAACAGTTCCTGACTGTCGGGAAAACCGGTTTCTCCGCTTGCTTGCTGTGAGCTATCTACAACCTCCTCCTCCTCCTCATCATCTTCTTCGTCCCCAAAACCTGCTTCCGTATTGCCTCCATCTCCATTGAAGGAGTCAAACAACATGGCTGGGGTAGTGGTGGCTGAACCCCCTAAAATGGCATGCAGCTCATCATAGAAGCGGCATGTTTGGGGCTCTGACCCGGAGCGGCCGTTCACCTCTCTGGTTTTCTGGTAGGCTTGCCTCAGCTCCTTCAGTTTCACGCGGCACTGCTTCGGGTCCCTGTTATGGCCTCTGTCCTTCATGCCCTGGGAGATTTTGACAAAGATTTTGGCATTTCGAAAACTGGAACGGAGTTCTGATAGCACAGATTCCTCTCCCCATACAGCGATCAGATCCCGTACCTCCCATTCGGTCCATGCTGGAGCTCTTTTGCGATTCTGGGACTCCATCATGGTCACCTCTGCTGATGAGCTCTGCATGGTCACCTGCAGCTTGCCACGCTGGCCAAACAGGAAATGAGATTCAAAAGTTCGCGGTTCTTTTCCTGTCTACCTGGCCAGTGCATCTGAGTTGAGAGTGCTGTCCAGAGCGGTCACAATGGAGCACTCTGGGTTAGCTCCCGGAGGCCAATACCGTCGAATTGTGTCCACAGTACCCCAAATTCGAGCCGGCAAGGCCGATTTAAGCACTAATGCACTTGTCAGGGGTGGAGTAAGGAAATCGATTTTAAGAGCCCTTTAAGTCGAAATAAAGGACTTCATCGTGTGTACGGGTGCAGGTTTACATCGATTTAATGCTGCTAAATTCGACCTAAAGTCCTAGTGTAGACCAGGGCTTAAGAAGGAAAAATAAAGCACAAATACAAAATGGGAACTAACTGGCTAGGCGTTATTACTGCAGGAAAGGAGGGGTTATAGTGAATCACAAATTGACTATGAGTCAACTGTGATGCAACTGCAAAAAAGGCAAATAACATTCTGGGCTGTATTAACAGGAGTGTCATTTGTAAGACACGGGAGGTTATTGTTCTGCTCGACTCCAGGCCTGACCTGGAGTACTGTGTCCAATTCTGGGTGCCAGACTTTAAGAAAGATGTGAACAAATTGGAGGTAGTCCAGAGGAAAGCAATAGAAATGACAAAAGCTTTAGAAAACTTGACCTATATGGAAAGGTATAAAAAAAATAGGCAGGCGTAGTCCTGAGAAAGGAAGGTTGTTTGGGACCTGTTAAGTCTTCAGATAAGTTAAGGTCTGTCTTCAAGAGGACTGTGATTAACATTAAGTTCTGCATGTCCATTGAAGGTAGGACAAGAAGTAATGGGCTTAATATACAGCAAGGGAGACTCAGTTTAGATATTAGGAAAAACTTTCTAACTATAAACTATATATATAGGGACTGAAATAGGTTACCAAGGAAGTTGTGGATTCACAACATTAGAGGTTTTTATGAACAAGTTAAACAAGCATCTATCAGGGAAGGTTTAAGTATACTTGGTCCTGCGGGCATGGACTAGATGACCTACATTTCAATGCAATATCAGGCACCTCGTCCACTGTGATTGGATGGTGGCACTCTTATGTGACAGAAACAACATTAGACTGTGGTTTGGTGAGTTGAGCCTCTGAGAGAAGGCCCTAGACAGAGCCAATGGGATGGATAATAAGAGCCAGCCCCCTGGCCTGTTCTTGAAAAATGCTCTTTTCCGCTTACTCTAGAGTTGTAAAAGTAGGATGCTCCCTTCACTGATGTTTAAAAGTCATTTATGAGATTTATATTATAGGCTTATTTTTTAGACCATTACGTAGAAGGGTGTTGTCTTAAGGTTAGTGCACGGGACTGAGGTTTTGTTAGTTTCATTGTGATTGCTAACGCTGAGGGGCAGTACCTAAGGATTGCTAGGGGACTTGTTGCTATTCCTAAAATAAAATGTCTCTTCCTTCTTCTGAACAACAGTGCAAGGCAGAACATAACTTTTCCATGGCACTCCTTGAGTAAGACTAATGGGCAATTCCAGCAAACTGCCCAACCTTCTCCTGATGAAATAGGCTCTACTGTCCAGAGTTGCAACTGAGCCGTTGTGGATCGCATAAGTAGTGTGTTTGCTTTACATAGTCACTGTGCTGATTGCAGCTAACTCGTTGATTTGGGATACATGCTCTGTAAAATGCAATATTCTTCCAACGTTCCAACTGGAAAGCCCTGAATTTCCTGTCAGCAGCACCATGTAGATAAGTATGTCTTGGAATGTGCATGTCTGTAGAGGGCATTGCACTTTCGCATCCCTAAAAATGTCTGTAGAGAAAGATTATAGCCTCCCAACAGGTTATTCATCCTCTCAGCCACACAGTAAAGAAGAGAAACACATGCAGCTGCTCTGTAGGTTAGGAAATGGGATCACAGTAGGTAGTAATGATAGCCCAGAACAAGGAATGAATTAAAGTCATATGTACAATGGGACTCGCCTATTTGCCCTATATGAGAGTAGAGCAGCTAAATTCCCACAAACCCCACTGTCAATCTGTCTTTCCCCCAATATTTATTATTTGAATTTGCTTGTTTTTCTGTGTATTTCAGAAATTGTGAGGTGCTAGACACTATAATTACAAGTCATCTCAATGGGCTGCAGGTTCCCTAGATTCTAACATGACAGTTGTATCAACAATACATTGGTGACTATTAATGGAGGGTATCAAAGACCAGTATAGACTTAGCCAGTTATTAGAATCCACCATCCAGTGGCTGGATTTGTTGTGTATGCACATTATTGCAGCCACAATTCAAACTGGAACCTTTGTGGTCCATTCTCAGCAGCTCTTCAAGTGAGTCAGTGGGAGCTATGCTGAGCAGGTGTAAGCTGGAAGACACTCTGCAGCCCCTGCAAAACATAAACAGCTGGTTCAGATGTCCAGTGAATGTTTCAGAAAAGCTATGTTATTAAATGATCAGCATATCCGTCATGTCATCAGTCATGAGTTTAAGAAAACCCTTGAACACTTATAACTGAAGAACAATATTTTGCTTTTGGAAGCTATTTCCCATGCTCAACCACCTTTCCTCATTAATGTTCAAAGTTTAGGAATAATTATCAACAATTCCATAATGTCAGTGCCCTGCAGAGGAACAGTTGCAATATCATTGTTTGCTGGTTCTAAGGTGTGGAAACCCAGAGAGAATGTTCAGTAAAAATTACATGAATATATCTACATTAGAGCTTTGGGTGTGATTCTGCCTTGTCTTTCCTGGGAGGGACACAGTCAAGGTGTCAGCTCTCTGTTTCTTTAATCTCAAGATCTGATGAATCATTGTTTTGTTCTCCCAGCCTCAGCTGTAAAGTCCCTACTCTTTCTAACAAAGAACAAATACAGGCTGTTGTCTTGGCTTGGAGGAGGACAGTTTGCCCTTGTTACAGTACAGGTGCAACAGCTTTACTGTGAACTGACCTGGTTTGGTACATCTCTCTCTAACCTGCAAACATCTAGTGCCATCTGTCTGTATGTCTCTGCGGCTATGAGGACTGAAAATATTTTTACCCCAGGAGGATCATTTCCTTTTGACAGCAAGCCTCAGGATCTGAATGCAGGTTTCTCCATTATGTACTAGATCCCAGACATCAGCACTCACTAAAGGCACCACCTGAGGCAATGATTCTTGGAATATGGGATTGGGCCATGCAGAAATTGTCAGGTCCTCGGACAGTATAGGCCACTATGTTTTTTTCCCCCCATTAAGTGGCATCCAAACCCCTGCACCAATAATGTATTACAGCACATTTTTTGTGCTCAGGCCCCCCTGTAGCCTTCTCCAAGGCTAGAATATTCTTCATAACTATGCTAAAAAGTGATGAAATCTACACTTTCCTTCACCCACTCCTCAGAGGCCATAATCTCTACTGTGCTCCCAGCATGTCCTCAGAGGCAGGGAATCTCATCTCCGTGATAGGCCCAGTCCCTACACAGACACTGATCCTCTATGACACTCCAGACACACTTACTCTCTAGAGACCAGGAATGTCACCATCATCAATGCCTCCAAATATTCCCAACCTACAGAGGGAATTATCTCTACAATGCTCCTGGTCTGAGGACAGGGGAAAGCTTGTGTATGTTTTGACATAGTTTGATTTCTTGCCCATTGTGAAATACTCGTTGCTGGGCATGGAGTTAGTGATATAAGAGGAAATTAACTTGAGCCAGTCATCATCCAGCTGAATTTAATACAGTCGAGTCCTACAATCTTACTGAAATACTGTGAGAGTTAATAAATAATGTCACATGCACACAAGAAAAATATAAGGCTTTTAATGACCAAACTCATGACATATACTTTATTTTTTTCCCTCTAGTTGGCTATGAGTTTGGCTCTCTATGTTCAATGCTAAACAACTAGAGCAAATATTCCATGGCTGCTGGAAAGGGGAAGTCAAATCTCATGGCAGTATTGGTAGTGGGAAATAAAGCTACCCTCCCACTTTGCTTGTGTTTATGTCTTTTGAGATTCTCTTTCTTAAGGATGCAGTAGGACAGAAAGACTTTGGCTTTGCTGTAAACAGGCTTTTCTTCTGTAAAATCTTGTGCTATTCATTAGCTATAGAACATTGCAGCACTGGAGGATGATGGCATCAGAAAGTGAATAAGCAAAACTGACAAGTAAAGGTTTGCTCCAAGCCAGGTCACATCAGAGGGTAAAGATTATACTGTGTCTGAGTAAAAAGATTGCCAGCAATGCCTACCTTACAGAGAACACAGTAAAAACATTGAATAAGGTAATACTCAGACACACACATACAATTCCAGGATTGAGCAAAAGTATATGGATGCTGGAGCGTTGCTGGGTTGCAACCAACTCCTTCACTGGTTCTCCCTCTCTCCTAAAGGTTCATGTGCACTTAAATACTGAAGCTTTGGGGTCGGGGAAAAAGATTTCTTATGATATAAATATACACAATTTAACAGCATAAAAGAGGTTTCCACAGGCAAAGAACTAATAGGAATGTCCAGTGTTCCTGTTTTTCCTCTTGTGAATTAGATTCTCTTTTTTACTGCTATTCTCTGTCTTTACTCAATCAAGTATATTTAGGTTTGATTTTGTTGTGTTTGGCATGAGGGTTATTAAGAGTTCACAGGGGAAGTAGAAAAATAACTGAGTTTCTCAAGATACATTCAATTATGAATTAAAACTGAACAAGCAAGTTGATGATGTGGGGTAGGGGAGAAACAGCTGTCTGATTGCAGAGAAACTCCACCCACCAAAGCTCTGAAGCGGAGTATCAGATTGTAAGTATGACATCCTCAGAGTAAACTCTTAATGGTTGTTCGAACCTTGATGATAGGACATTAAGGGACAGATTCTTTCACGCTTATTCTCATGTAAGTAGTACAACACTCCTTCAGTAGTCTTTTTTATTTCAATAGCACTAGATGGCAGAATCTGGTCATAATATAGTAGTTTCTGAGAGCCTTGGGCTTTACAAAATCAACCCTTTTTTAGGCTGCAGATTAATACATGCAAGCTCTTTGGGGCAGGGACCATCTTTGGGTGGGGTGTACAGTGCCTAGCATAATAGAGTTCTCCAGGATGTGGGCTCCTGGGCACTGCCACAATACAAATGATAAATTATTATAATTAGGACTTTGCCCCCTCTTTCTAATTGTCTCTCTCTCTCTCTCTCTCCCTTTCATTGGACTGTTTTGAATCCCTCTGATTTCTGAATGGCATTTGGTAACAATTCTCAAATTTTCCTTTCCTACTGCCTTACAGGAGCACATTTACAAGCTGATGAAGAGTGACAGCTATGCACGTTTCCTCCGTTCTAACACGTACCAAGACTTATTGCTGGCGAAGAAGAAGGTATCTTTTGGGAAGGACATGCTTGCATCTCTTAGCACCTTTTGATTCTCACCTGCTGCTTGCTGCTAGTGTGAAAATGGGAATATTGTTTCATTTACTTTTTTTGTTTTTGAGAACATTTGTTTCCTTCACCTGAAGGCCTAGGGTATGGCATCCCTATATAGAGCTTTGGCAACCATGGCAGGGGAAAGGTAGAATGGCCAGCCAGTCAAAACACAGAATATGGAAAAATGCTCAGATTACACTGGTGTCTTCCAAACTCAATGCAGGCAATTAGAAGTCCACTGTCTCCTCTTCATGACAAAGATGATATCTTGTATCAAAATTAGACCCCATAAATGTGTTCATTTACTAGTCAGGGTAACAAGATTGGGGAGATGGTACAGTATCCTAGATGTAACCATGTGATCTTCCTTTGGGATGCCTTACCTGGGGACCTCCCTGTAATGTCTTACCCCCTCCTCCTTTTCCCAGCTCTTTGCTCCCCGAAAATGTTTGCTTTTTATTTTAAACAAGAAATAATTGTAACCCAGAGAGAAATCAAGAACTTCAGCCATGTTCTTCACCAAAGACCTGGGCCTCAGTTCTTTTCATCCCCTGGGTGTCAGCACGTCCACTGCCAGCAACATATTTTCTGCCAGGAATTCCCCACTCAGAGTAGCAAAGGATGGATTCTGTAGGATTAAGTCAGCTCTTATCCAGCCAGTTCTATTCAGGCACGGGGGGTTGGAAGGTAAGATACTTACCTCTGCATTTGTGGCTGTGTTTAAATGCTTTCTGTACCTCCGAGCTTGCTCCAGTACTCTGCAAGAGAGAGCGAGAATGTGTTTGTGTGCACACACCTACCTTTGTATGACCCACTTACAAAACACTAGATACAATTACTTCCAGCTACTGCAGCCTGAGCTTGTGGTTTTCCATCACCATACTCTCTGCTGTTTCTCCACTGCATTCTCAATGGGCTGTCAAATTACAATTTATTGGCACAACTCAATGAAATCCCATTGACTTTTTACATGCTCATTGTTATTATGGATCCTTAAAATGCATATCGTGACATAATGAGCCAAACTTTACTCTCCATTGTGCCTAGCATTCGCTTCAGTTGGATTGCAGTGGTGTGACTGAGGACATAAACTGGCCCTGTGTTTTAAAACCAGCTGGTTTTAGACGAGTACAGACCAGAAGAAGAAATACAAAGTCCTAGCTGACATTTGAAATTTTAGTTGCTCTTTAAACCTGGGTCAGAATTCAGAGGTTGAGGGAAAGAAAGAGGTGCAGTTAAAACTCTTGAACACCATGTGATGATGTAAAAGAAATTAAAAACCTTTGCTGTCTTATCCCTATGGAAGTCCCTGTATGTTCTCCCTCTCAAGTTCTCCCTTTCAAAACGTTAGGACCTGATGGTTCATGTGTTAATACAAAGGGAAGTTCTCCTCCCAGCTCCAGTTTTGAATGAAAGATTTCTTTGGAATCATTGTTTGCTGTCAGATCAAGTGCTAGACCTGTCAGCATGACTTTAACGATTCTCATGCCACCAGAGGAACAGATTTCAGTGTCATGCTAACACTGCAGTGGAAATAAGAATCTAGTTTATTTTAGAAAGAGCTGTGAGTACTCAAGTAAACATATCCAAGCAAAAAGAAAACAGTGGCAAAAATCATGTAGATGTGGCATTCACCAATTTAACATATGGTGGGGGGAAATTAAAGTTACTTCAGAAGCTGTAAAGCACATCTTACTTTGTTCAGTTAGTAGACGTACCCCTGATTGCACAAAGATGGTGACTGAAAGAAAATGAAGTTTCCATATGCTGACCTACCTGGTAGATCCTTAGTAGTTTTATAGCAGATTTGAGATAGTCCTTTAAGGCTTCTTGAGGCAGCCTGGAATGTGGACTGGGGGTAAAGGAAGAACAGTGGGATACCAGAGCCTTTCAATATTGAGGATTTCAGTTTAAATCCCAAGAGTAAAAATTTGGCTTTATTGAAGTCAGTGGGAGTTTTGCCATTGACTTCAATGGGGCCAGGATTTCACCCCAAAAGTTGGAATCCTTGTCGGGAATACCTCCCAAGTGTCCCTCATTTCAAGGGACAGCACTCATTTTAGTCCCAAACTGGCTCGCATTCCAAACCTGTGATGTGCCTTCGCTTTTCTTGTTCACTATTAATTATGGCAGAAATGCAGAATCATGGAACTGAGATTACAGAAAGTTATTTATACTGAGGAAGTGAATCCCACTGCATTTTAAGTTTCTTGTATGAATGTATTTTTGTGTCCCCCTCATTTTGGGTCATTGCCATACATTGCATCCCATATATGGGCCGTGTGGCAAAAGTACAGGATTGGGAATCATGAGATCTGTGTTTGTTCCCTGGCTTTTCCACTAATTTTCTTGTGTGACTTTGGGTAAGTCACTTAATCTCTCTATGCCTTATACTCCCCATTCTGTAAAATGCAGGTAATAATTCTGACCTGTGTAGCAGAGATGTTGTGAGTCTTAATTAACATCTGTAAAAATGTCTGGCATATTTTTAGATCCTCAGGTCCAAATCTCTATATTGTATGCACTGTGTAAGTGCAAAGTATCATTTTTCCACATCACAAAATAACTGCACATGTGAGAGTTTCTGATCCAGGGTCTGGAAGTGGAATGAGCAAGAGGGGCTTGTGGGCCAGGATTCAAATACATTGGCAGAGTTATGAGGAGGAGAGGGGAAAATGAATATACTTTACACAGACTCATGGATATACAGATGGTGGACATGGGCCATGTATAGGCTAGGAGTTCCTTATTCATTCATGATGGAGTTTTTCTTCTTTCCTACCGTTGTCATTGTTATATGTACCACAATATGATGGCCTAGAGCCTGCAAATCCATGGTATACTACTTGGAGTGCAAGACTTGGCTCCAGCAGGGGTTTGTTTGGAGGCTACATGTAGGAACAAGGAAGGTTAAGAGCTAGATGTAGGTCTCTGCATTGCACAGAAGTAGGTCACCCTTGCATGCCTGCCTGCCTCCTTACTCTGAAAAGGGCAGGGTGAAAAAGGGGAAGGATGTGGGCAGTGCATCCATGTATCTGAGGAGAAAAGGCCTTTAGCCTAGTAAGCATGCAGATGAGCAACTTAGCTATGTGTTTGTCTGTGGGCCTCACTCCTGCTTCTAAGTAGGACTCATTAAGTTGCTGTCAGCAGCTGTCTCACAGATGCAGGATTGGGTTCTGCTGCACTCCTTCGCCTACCCATTGCGTTTTACTTCTTGTGCATACGCACAACATGCCACACCTGTGCTGTGCAAGACCAAACATCAGTTTGCCCATATTTCTATTGATACATACATTATCACATTTTATAGTGGGCAATAACCACCATCCCTTCCCCTCAGGAGCCAAAAAATGGCCATGTCCTTGGATGACAGTGAGCTTTATGCAAGAGAAGAAATGCCTGTTACATTTAGGCCTTGAAAAACCTCCTCAGCCACTCACCGAGGGCAAATAGTGATTTTGACAGGGTGTGTTGGCTGAGGAGGGCTAGATATTCATTGGCTCCTGCTCTGAGGAGAAGGAAAAAAGCAGAGCAGCTCAAGCCCTGGTGCTCCTTCAACAGGAGGGGTCATTCTAAGAACCTAGATAAATAGGAGGGAGGGAGTGGAGGGGCCCTGAGACTGCTAGTCTCGTTCAGGAGATGGGGCAGTAAGGACAGTGGCTGATGCACTGACGTTCTTCTGACAGTGGAACGTTTGTGTAAAATGAACAGCAAGCAGCAAGAGCCATTCTCACCAAAAAGGAGGGGCAGGGGGGCCTTTGAGCCACCGTCTTCTAAGAGGAGGAGAGGGGAGGGTTGGAGAGGGCCCAGCTGCAGATGAGGGGCTGAGAGCTATCTGAGCCCCAGGAGGGGTAGAACAGTGGAGGAGCTCTGCAAATAGGTGGGAGTGGGATCTATCATCAGTTTACTGGGGAGGGAGAGCTGATGCACCAATGTAAATAAAATGTGCTTGGTTTAGGAGGGTAGGGCAGTTGTTTTTCTCCCGTAACAAGAACACATCGGGCCATATTCCATATTGCCCTGTGCTAGTGCGTGCAAAGTAGGTGTAAATTGCCACCCCTCTGATCTAGCAATGTTTTCCACTCATTCTGCGCTGGTATCAATGACTACGTGAGGTGCAGGGTAATTGATAACCTGACTTTTAGTCCACAGGTGAGTGAGTATCAAGGGAATTTTTCAAGCCTTGCTTATAATTATGCCTAGTAAAATATTGTTCCTTTTGAAATACATGAATCTCATGCTTCTGAAACACAAAAGCCTTGAGGAGAAATTAGTAACGGGTTCCAATATGAATGGTGGACCTACAGTGTAGAATACTGAGCTCTTAGAACTTGTTCATGCTCTCCTTCAGTCAATGGCAAAACTTCCATTGGTTCCACCACGAGCACAACTGGGACCTCAGTATACATATCAGAAAGAGAAGAGAACTCAAAAGTCATATTAGCATTCATGGGAGGAGTCTCCATTGCAAACAAGTTTTCTTTGAAAACCAGTCTCATGCTCTCTCACCTTCTCTGTCTCCTTATCGCGTCTGCCAAACTAACTTCAGCACCTTTCCATCCCCTTCTCAATCCCTTCAGAGGAAGTGTGACTGACTTCACTCTTAGCGATAGAGCTTTACTTGAGTGCCATAAGAATGCTAAGAGATTTCCTACTAATCATGTTGTTAATCATTTGTAGTTGGTTTTCTAATGTCTACACTGCCCTGTACTAACAGACTCTTTACTCAAAAGAACTAAAATCGGAACAGTTTGATAAATAATTAACCAATAGAAAAAAGACAGAGAGAGCTGCAGTAAATGGTTAGTGATACGGCCCATCATATTCTGGATTTTTTCTACACCTAATTGGGCTCAGCTGTTTTTAATAAAAGCTTTTTAAAATTTTAAAAAATCTGTATCCTACTGTTAGCTTGTACAGTAGCTATGTCTGTTTACTGTTGATGAGGGTAAGTTTTCTTTTTCCACGTTTGAGGACTGCTTGAACAAGCTTGTGTGTTTGTACGAGCATCGTTGTCATACTTCAACACATTTTGGTGCACTTCCTATGCTTTACCTGACATATTCAAACAACATACAGAGATCCTTACTCTTTATTTTTCTGAATTCTTACTACTTTATTTTTCAGTTTCCTTCCTCCACTTTGCAAGGCAGCCTCAAGCACCTTTGGTTTGAGCTGGACCGAGGCAGGCAAGCGGTTACCTCAATAACACATAGCCAGTCACACATTTTGTAGACAAGCAGGCAGGAAATGCTGGAGAGCAATACAGCCAGCACAAATGTGCGCTCCTGCTGAAACTGTGCATGTCAGCTGCTTGGCTTGCAGCCAGGTTTGAGTGCTTTTTATTTTAATAGAAAAATGTAACGCTTTGATCAACAACTTGATACTCTGGTGACTGGTGTTCTGTAGATACCGTAGACAGTTAGATTTAAACTCAGGGCTATTGCGTTAATACAGTTCACCGTAAGTGTGTCATATGTTGGAGCTGGGAGTGTTTGCAAGGCAGGTTTCAATATAGGACCTTAGCAGGGCTAAATTTTCAGATGGTAGTTCCCAGTGAACCCTTTCAGTATTAGAATAAAACTTATATGCTACAGCTTGTCAGTTGATACAAAATTTCAGTGCCCCAAACTGAACCCTTGTGGTCCATTTACACCACCCACTCCAGTTTCCCTACAATAGTGTTCCAGACATTCCTGATTCTTCAGTTGCAGAATTTGCCGGAGAATTGAACCTTTGCTACCAAAAGGAGCTCCAGAGTCTAACCTATCAAAAACAGCCACGTTTCTAGCTCTCCTGGTGGTGAGCAGCAGCAGCGATGCAGCAGTGCAGAAGTTCAGATCTGGACAGCTGGCCAGCAGCAGCTGCTGGCCATGGGCGTTCATGTTGTATGCAGTGCAGGAGGACTGGTTTTTTTAATCCTGCTCCCATCCCATCCCGCAATACCCACTTCCACTCCCACTCACTCCCACGTTGTTTCCTGAATTTTTACCATGCTTCTGCTATTAAGACAGTGGGCCCTACGGCATCTGTGGGATCCCAGTCCCACGTCAGGGCTCTAAAATTGTCCTAGCAATGGCTGGACATGTTGTTCTCAGGATGTCTCTCCACTAGCACCCACCCACTTTTCCTGCACCCCCAAGCAATGGGATGGGAACCCCCAACCCTCCCAACTCATCCGTGCGGAGGGAATGGAGTCCTCATGCACCTCCACAAGGGGCTGAGCAGCCCCTGCATCTCCTTTTCCCCACCCAAAGGGATTAGAAAACCCTAACCCTCCATGCATCGTCATGCAAAGGGGATGGGCCGCCCCGTCAGCCCCCATCGCCACCCTTACTTCTGCGCGGCTGCTGGTGGTTGTGCTGCCTTCATCGTAGAGCCCTGCAGCAGGACTGGGGCCCCACAGGCGCTGGGGGTGGGATAAAGATTCAAGAAACAATGCGGGAGCAGGTAGGAGTGGGGGTACTGAGGGGCAGTACAGGAGCAGGATTAAAAACAGAGCCCTCCCGTGCTGCCAACAACAGGAACAGCCCGGCCAGCAGCCGCCACTTTCCAACCAGCCGGCTCTGACGTTCTGTGCTGCTGCTGGTGGCGGCAACGCCACCTTTAAAGCTTGGTGGCCGGAGAGCAGCAGCTGCTGACTGGGATCCATACGCCTCCCCGAATACAGAAGTTAAACTATGCCTATGTTTGCTAGAATAATTGTATCGGGGACAACACTCTCCAGGGCTTGTGCATCGTATTGCATTGTGCTATCCCTTTTACAGACTCTCTTTTTTCTGTTTTCATAGGTATATATGACCCTATCTCAGATGGGGGTACGTGGTAGACTACTTTATTTGGAAAGGGGTACGCAGCCTAAAAAGTTTGAAAACCACTGGCCTAGACATTACATTTCATTGTCAAAATTGTGCCGTTAAAGCACTGGGTATTGCTGGGGATGAGGCAAAGCTGCATCACTTCAGTGGGAGGTCAAGAAGCAGGGATGTAGCCATGGGTGGGCCTGAGTGGGCTGGAGCCCACCCACTCAGCATCTAGGCCCACCCAAATCTGAGTAGGGGTGTAGAGCATCACATGGGCACCTGAAATCTAGGGCGGAGCTATGCGCCCGCCCTTCAGAAATCTACACTCCGGCAGCTCTGCCTTGCCATTTTCTGAGTTGCCCCATGCGCGTGCCCAGCTCGGCAGGTGAAGGCCTGTGTCTGGGGGCACCAAGGCTAGGAAGGGGGCGTGGTGTCGGGGGAGAAGCTGAGCTGGCACGGTCTGTCATTGCCTGTCCCCCCAGGGGTGAAAGGAACTTAAAGGACTTACCAGTACTCTGGAGTCCTGCTCTGGGGGAGCGTGGCCTCAACCGGAAGAGGCGGGGCCTTTAAATACCCAAGCCCTTTAATCAAGATTTAAAGGCTCCAGGGCTCTGGCTGTGGCTGGGACCCCTGGGGCCTTTAAATCACCCCTGGAGCTCCCAGCTGCCTCTGCAGCTGGGAGCCCCAGGGCTCAGGGGTGATTTAAAGGCCCCCCGCCGCTACCCCAGGGCTTCGGCAGCGGGACTCGGGGGGGTGCTTTAAAGAGCCCGAGGCTTCCCAAAGCAGCTGGAGACCCTGGCCATTTAAATCACCGTCAGAGCCCTGCCACCGCTACCCCAGGGCTCCGGCAGCAGGGCTTGGGCGGTGTTTTAAAGGGCCCGGGGCTCCCCACAGCAGCCAGAGCCGCAGGACCTTTGTAGCACCACTGGAGCCCAGACACTACTACCTCAGGGGCTCCGGCAGCACTTTAAAGGGTCTGGGGCTCCGGCCGCTGTGGGGTACTTGCTCTCGCCTGTATGCCGTACCGGACCGTACTGGCTTATTTTCACCTCTGCCTCCACCTGAAAGTCGGGGCCCACCCAAATTTCCACTCCTAGCTACACCACTGTCAAAAAGGGACAGTGCTTCTGAGAGGCCCAGTGCACAAAGGTACTGCACAGTCTACGTTGTCCTTTAGATTGATGCAGTGGTGCACTTGGCCTGATCTGTGTCAAAGGGCAGCTCCATGCCTCACTTTCTCCCTACCTCTCCCATGTGCCTCCCCTGGGGAGACATGCTTCCCTGTGAGTGCATGGAAGAAGGAGTTTCTGCCCTTCCCCGTGCACAGGGACTGCAATTGTGACTTAATCTTACACTGGCCACATATGAGTGAGTCTGGAGGCTACTTGTACTTTCCTCTCTTCCCTCCACTCACACACTGTGGTGTGAATGTTAAACAACCCCCACAGTGCCCAATCCACACAGGGTATAGATCTGTTATGGCCCCCAGCTATGGAGTCTGGTTCTTTAGCTCCACTAGTAAAGATCTGTGCTTTCAGCTCTCGATGTCCCTGGTTCAGTCCCCAGAGTTGGTGAAGATAGTGGCTGTCACACAGTGACCAAATTATGACAGGTTCAACAGAAGTCCAACTCACAAAGATCACCAGCACAACTGGCACTAGCTGGGCATCCTGGAAGGTGTTGCTCTTTGGATAGGTAGAAGGGTTGGGAGTAATTCACAGGCATGAAGAGTTTGCTTGAGAAGCAGACATTTATTACAATAAGACTAGGACCATCACTTACGATAACTTCTTAACTTCCTGGAGCAGGAGTCTTCTTTCTGCTCGTCCCAATCTTGATTTACCCTGGACCCCTTTGGGCGGGGTGAGTTTCTCTGACTCTCCAAGAGTTTACCCAATCAGAAGGAAGAGTCTGTTCATCTTCCCCACCCCTTACCTATCATTCCTTTATTTACTTTCCACGTCAGCTTTCCTGCCCCCACCAACTCTTGTACTGCGCAGAGAGGTGCTGCTGGTGTGCCATATAGAAGCCACAATGAACAGCTTCCCCAGTGGTCCAGTTTGGAATTACACCTGCCATTTTAACTTATATTTGGCCAAAACCCTCAATTTAACATTGTTTTATACATGGTTCTTGAATATGAATATCAGTATAACCTGCACAATGAACACTAGTATTGAAAGCATGGCCTCATTGTTCCTCTTCTCTCCCTACTGAAATGCTGTCCTTAGAATTAAAAATCACAGTAAACTAATATATTTTTTAAATAACACTATTTTATAGATCAGTTATACAATTTCATCATCCTAGAATCTCTAGCATTTGTGTTGGATGCCTTATGGTGGCATCTTGGCTCTTTTAAATAGTTACTCAGGAGAATGTTCCGTGGTTGTCTCATGCAGACAAGGGATGTTGTTTTCTTTCAATGTCCATTTCCATTGGCCCTGCTGTCTCTGAGGACTCATCACTGATAGCTCGTTCAGTCTGATCTTCTAGGCGTTAAAGTGCTGCTCTTTGGTGGTAGAGGTAATGAATTGGCAGTATAATCTTGTAAAGGCTTGGCATATATCCAGTTACAGGTGCCTTCACCAGTTCACCTGCCTTCCTTTTGGATTCTCTGTGTCTTCTCTTTGTTGTTTCTGTACTCCTTCTTTGTCATTTTGGGTTGATATTCCAGCTGAAGTCACAGCTGGTAGGTAATCACAGGCAGAAGATTCTAAAGAAGTACTTTACTTGTATCTGTTTCTCTTAGGGGTTTTATCTCATATACATGGCCCTCTCTTCTTCCCTCTTCTCCAGTATAAATTGTATCCTCCCAATATCATCATCTTTTCCCTGGCTCGCCACATTCACATAAGTTCCTTTCCAGGACTCTGTCTCCAGGGTGCAAGCACTGCTCAGAGCTTTCTGTCTGCAATCACACTACTGAATTTCTCCTGTTTTCCATAACAACTTGTCGGCCCTCTTCAGCTGTTCTCTTCATCAGTCTGCATAGTTGGTTCAGTCCTCCTCTCTGGATGGACACCAGTCAGTTGTTAATGGATCCCACTGCTGGAACCCATATGCTTCTAAGCCCCCTGCATCTGGGTGATGACTCATCACTGTCCCTAACCCTTGGTCTCTCGGGCACACTTCTGGATGGACCCTGGGTGTTTGATACTATTCTTGGGCAGTGGAATATGTCCAATTGCTTAGACATATTCCCCCAGGATCCACCTGGCTGTGAGAGCTCTTGTTTCTCAGCTAACCCCTTCAGGGACAGATGAGCCAGGAATGCAGGCGTAATGAAGGAATTTGTTAACCATACACTTTGTTCTTAAAAATCACACTAGGGAATTATGGATCTTTGGGGAATGGCAAACAGTCCCGAACACAGCCCCCCCAGGCCTGATCTCACCCTTCCTGTGAGTCCTGGGTTTGGGCAGCATCCTTAAGCTAGGTATCCCTTCTTGTCTTCTTACTTGCCTGTGGCAGTGGTCTGGCCTCATGCTTAGAGAAGCACCCCTCTTCACCTCTGTGTTTTCTGGAGAAGTTCTAGTCTCCAGCCCGCTCCCTGGCCCCATCAGTTTCTGAGTAGACAGTCATTCAAAGTCAATGGTCCTACTGATAGAAAATCTATTGTTCCAGTAGGGAAGTTATCCAACATTGGTGGCCCTTGTTTGCTCAGTCTCAGCTTTTTAGAATTTTCCACTAGCTGTCAAGTCCCTGCCACAAAATGGGTGCTTTAATCTACCCTGGAGGTTATAACACAGCATGAAGGTCACACTCCAAGAAGGAGGTTACAGTACAAAGCAGAGCTTCTGAAACAAAATGGGTTTCACAATTTGATACAGACATATCCTCAAGCTGTCACTTTTGGCATGACTATTTCCCACTTTATTCTGTACACAGTCAAACCTATCTATAGGAAATCTTGGCGATGGGACCATACAGCAATAAAATGGAGAACACCCATTTATGTTTGGAACAATTATAATCATGCACTATGTGGTACAGACAGTCCTTCTGAATGTATTGTTCCTCAGACAGTGTATCATTACTGAGAAAGTTCTGCAGACTGTTTCAGCTGGGTTCCTTGAAGATGGTCAGGTGTGGTGGTATGGATGCTTTGTATCTCACCGTACTCCCCAAGTCTCTTTAAGAGTTGATTCTCAAATTCCTTATGCTCATGGATCTTTTCAGAAAATTCAGATTGAAGGACAAAGTCTCTGAGTACTTTATTGTCAAATGTTCTGCTGGATTTATTGGCTGTTGGAGAGATCTGTGTAAATATAGTGAAATGATGTGTTCTCTACTTCCTTTTACTAATGTCTAAATGCAGCCAAACAATGGAGAAGGGTGGTGGCTGTTGTGCTCTGCCAAGGGCTGGTGATTTTTTTCTAATTATTAGGTCTTTTCCATTCAACATACTGACAAACATGCCAATAACTCATCAATTTCTTTCCTCATTAGTGGCCAAAAGAATCTCTCTTGTGCCAAATGAAATACTGTTCAGTCCTGAGATGAGCCATGTTCCTCATGTGGTGAGGTGTATGTGTTTCAGTCTTATTACAATGAAGTTTTATGACTTGTAGCATATGAATATCCCTAAGCTCTGTGTAAACCAAAACCCAGGCCAAAAACATGACCTCATCTTTCCACAGCCGTACACAGTGTACATATGCTGCCTCATACCTAGGTGGCTTCTCCTGAGAAGAGGTGAGGCACATTGAGTGATGTAGTGCGGTGAAAATCTGCTTCTACCCTCTCAATAAACAGAGGAGTTCAGGCTGTAATTCCAGTGCTATTTTTCTCCAGCACTGCATTCACTCCCCAGAACATTATAAAGTTGACATGGTTCTTCCATCTTTCTAAAATCTGGCTAGGAGCCTCCAATCAACTGTTTGGCAGATGTTAACCAGAATCAGAGGTCTCCGCACAAACAGCTACAGAAGGAAAGTTCAACAAGAAATCAATAACAACACTACACAGACCCTGTTTTGTAGCTTTGACTCAGCTATGGAGCACATTTTTAACAGAAGAGAAGAAAAAGTGTCGTTCTCCAAGGCAGCTGGTGGCTCTCATTCTTTAAGGGTTTGCTGTTTGCAAAAAAAAAAAAAATCCAATTTTTAATTTATTTTGTTTATTTTTTTGCTTCCTTATGTTTTGCTGCTGTTTTGAAAAACTGCATTTAAGCTGAAGGTTTTTTTTCTGTATTTTTTTCTCCCCACTTTTTTTCCCCTTAAAGCGAGAGAATGAGCAAGGTCGTAGAACTTCTCTAGAAAAGTTCACTCGCAGTGTGGTAAGTTCCTTATTTTTTTTTCTTTCCTCGGCATTTTACTTTTAGTTGTGGGGTGTTGGTGCTTAACTTTTTAGTTCTTTTTTAATTTTTTGGCAGCTAGCCTTTTTGCAGCTTTTCTTTTAATTCAGTCGCTCATCAAAACTGTAGCTCTTAAGAAAGGGTTGTTGGGGGGAGGGGAGCAGAATTCCATAATGTGCAAGCTGGATAAAAATCACCACATCAATAGGCCAATTTTGGTTAGCGTTAAAAGGCAGGTTGTGGTTTTGCTATTTTCACACTACAATATTTGTTATGGCTTACCTTGCACATTGTAGTAGGACAGCATGGTTATAATAGCGTCATTTGTATTGTATCCATATTGATTTCTATGCATGGTTAATGATAACATATATATAAACACACATATACCCATATTGCACCTTTTATGTATCAACTGCAACAACTTCCTTGGTAGCCCAGATTTGTTGGTGGTGTTGTGAGAAGGTGATGTATGATGATGAAGATGATCGTCAGAATGCGGTTGAATCTGTAAGAAGCTACTGTTCAGTACAAGATTTTGTGAGAAGAACATGATCTTTATTACATTTTCAAACACCTGTGTAATGAAGGACTTCTACTACATGTAGATACAGTACATATGCTTGTATTTGTGTGTGTACATACATGTATGGATATTTTTATATAATACATACGCATGCACCATATATATAAAGATAAAATATTTGGATACACAGATAGAAAAGGGGAAACTACTCAGGTAAGTGTGAGCTATAATACAATGTGTAGGCATCAAGGGGTTCTTTCTGATGCTGTCATGCTAACTACACAAGCGAAACTCAGTTGTGACATCTGATATGTCTGCAGACTCCAAAGATGTGTGTTATCTCTACTGGCAGGTTTCCTCTGTAGTGCTTTAATATAGTTAATGCATATGGGAGACATAAAAAACCCCATGTTTACAACACAATCATATACAAAATATTACTCAGCCAATCTCTGTGTGTGTGTGTGTGTGTGTGTGTATTCTAAAATTGTCAGAAAGCGAGAGAGAAGAAAACAAAAAGAAATATAGTATAGATATTTTTCCACTTGGAGCCAGATTCTGCTCCCAGTTATGCTCATATATACTGAGAGTAAGTCAGTGACTTTTGTGGAGTAACTGGTTTTACAGTAGCATAATATGGTTCTGAGAGCAGAATATGGTATTTAGGATTTTGATTTCAAGATTAGTATGAAAATCTCATCTCGAAGTACTAGGGTTATGGTATAAAATATAGTCAAGGCAATCATCATAGATTGATCTATAGTTTAGGTATTGCAGTAAACTGTAAATGATGTCCTTGCATTTTATAGCTGGTATAAATTGGTTTAGCTGTACTTTAATTTCTATGGATCCAAGCCAATTTACATCACCTGAAAATCTGACCCATATGATTTTTAACCTGTCATTGTCACTTTAAACAAAATAATTGTTCTTGTTTAAAATCTTATGAGATCAATAAGCTGTTTTAAACAACACAGGAAACTGGATTTCTGATAACATTACAGACTACTAATTTTTCCCCCTTATGCCTATCGTCATGTGATCAAAACTCTTTTGGCCTGATTTTCAGTTACACTGTTTGTGCACTAGAGACAGGGCTGAGGGGGCGGGGGAGAGATGATAGTTTTAAGCCATCTTTGTGCTCACTGTATTCAGGACCCAGGAAAGCACTGACAAGGCCTATGATGTAAATTGGAGCTATTCTAATTTATGGTCTGCTTCCCCAGGCCACTTAAGTGCCCTGGGAAACTGAGAGTAGACATAAGCGAGTGCAGCCCACCTATGTTCTAACATGTCCACAATCTGCCTTCTTTACTGTGTGTTGAGAGCACAGACAGCACCAAGCCTTTTTGTTGGTACTACATCAGCTGAGGAGGACCTCTGAACCTAGGTACTACATCAGCTGAGCAGGACCTCCCTGGGGGCTGTATCCACACCATTTAAGTCTCTTTATGTTGCCAGAAAACCATAAAACGAGCCTTAGTGTAAGTGAAAATTGGACCCTCAATATTTCTCTGTTGTGACTTATTATATGTCATAGTTCCTTGTTGTCAGGGGCTGGGAAGTGGGTGGTCTGACACAGTGGTCAGAGCAGGAGTTGGGCAATGGGAGCAAGGATCAGAACCAGAGGATGGAATCCAGAGTCAAAGCCAGGAATCAGAGCCGAAGGTCAGGACCAGAGTCAGAGGCCAGAGCTGAATTAGAGTCAGGGAGTCAAGCCAAGGGAAGAAAAGCAGGAACCAGGAAAAAGGCAGGGATGAAGTCAGGAACCAGCATCAAGGCTGGGAGTAGCAACAGCAAGCCAGGATCCACTTTGTTGCACAGACAGCGTCTTGTATCCCCTTCTGGGTTAAATAGTGTACCCGGTCCAAACAGTGGCTCCAGAGATCCTCCAACCAGGGCCCTGTGGCATGGGTGGTACTTTCAGTGGAATGTAAGGTGCTAGGGCTCCCAATATGCCAGTCCCTGGCAGGCTGTTGGGTGGAGTTGTGAATGTGGCAGCAGCCCATGGGCCCGGGTTCAGGACCTGTGGCTCCTCACACTTGTTTGATGAATATAGAGGTGTGAAAAGAGAGATTCCCAGTACTGGAGAAAAGGACAAACATTTATTTTGTTATACGGTTTCTTCAAACCACAAAATATTTTGCAGTTTTTGTCTCATGTTTTAGGTAAAAATGAAATACAAGCTTTTGTTGCTTCCAAAATGCCTTCTCAGGTGGGTGAAATGCTTTGTGGGCTCAGTCCCTAAGCTCTTAAATATAGTGTCATGTTCTGAGGTTCTTGCTATCCTGGATGATGTAGTTTAACTCCAGACCAGGTAGACTACTATCAGAAAAGACGCCATGGCACCCTACTAGCCAGACCGAAACTTGGAGCCTTCAGGGATGACAAGTGAGTAGTAAGGAAGAGCAAGACCTTATTAAGATGATTCTTTTCATCCTGAACCTTAATTTCTACAAATCCATAAAGCCAGGACTTCTCTTGGGATAGTTTTGACTCAGAAGGAGGTTCACAGATGAAATTGCGTAAAATCTTTTCTTAGTGTAAAATCTTTTCTTACTGTAAAATGTGCCAAGTTTCCCCAGAAGCCAGATACCACCATTTTCACATTAAACCCAACAGAAATGGCAACATTTTGCCCTTCAGCAGCTTTCAGAATTGTCAGAAAAACAAATGTTTCATGTTTTACTTACAAATGTTCCTGAAGCAATGATTGATATCTTTGCACAACTACACGGGGAGGGTACTCATTACTCCACGACCCTTATGTAACAAAGGGTATATTCTGCAATTGCTCCCCAGTGGAGCTCCACATTGCCACCAAAGGGAGTTCTACCTGCAGAATCAGGGCATTATATTTCATGTCCCGGCTCACTTGACCTGATAACTCACAACATGCCAGATATCCTCAGACTCCTCAACTTCTCTAATGAAATATTTGAAGCTCATATTTTCATTGTTATTTTCTTTTCTGCTTCTGAGCCTCAGGCCTCCTCCAAGCAGTCAGGAAGTAACACATGGGCAATGACATTGTCACTGTACATTGTGGCAGCCCCTGCATCATCAACACTGCTGTCTATTCACACCCATGCACTCTTCCTTCAAGCTCTGGCTTTACCCCAGCTGTACCACAGCCAGGGGGAACAGCAGTACAGTCTTAGTACCAAATGTCACAGCCACCTGTGCAACATTGGTGGTCCATGTATGGTCCATGTATATACTGTGGAGCAGATCTCACAGCTGTTCTCTGCACAGAATTGTCACTGATTTTACACGAGAGTTCTGTAAGTGGAGCAAATGCAAAGTTCTCTTCTAATGTAGGGTGAGTCCTTAAAAAAATATATGGACAGATATACAGGTCTGATGTAAGCAACTGCAACACTTCTGCCAGGTGGAGTCGGCAGCAACAAGAGCCAGGTTCAATATCTAGGGATTCCTCTTAGCAATACAAAACAGAACTGGCTCAAGCCACACCTGGTAATCCGGAAAAATTAAACACCACCTTTGGGTGCTTCTAAGAGGCAATACTTCCCCTGTCACAAGCACTGACTCTGTGTAGAGCAAGGAAAACTTTTAATAAATGGGGAAAAGGAATCCAGCATTAATTTGGGAAAACACCACTACCACAATTTGAAAGCAAATGACCATGAGATAGCAAACACCCCAGAGCATGCTGGGCTGTGTCCTTTGCCTCAGTTTCTCACCTTTCAGCATGAAAGTCCAACAACAAATGTTCCTTTAACATATCACTCCTCTCTCCCTCCACTGCGCCCCACTCACAGTTGCTGTCCATGGTCAGTGAAGACCCACAGTTCAGAGGTACATTCATATGAGTTCACCGCCCATCTAGGGGAAGCGGGGAAGCACCAAGCAATGCCTCAGCTACTGCACTGCGGCTGCAACTGGCTCACAGTGGTTGCCATTCACTCTGCCACCATCCCACTGCCACCGCACTCTGCTACCTCTGTCTCTCTGCTGCAACATGATGGTCTGAGGTTCCACCACTAAACCCAGTCTCAGTGATTTCAGAGGGTAGTGGGGAACCTCACTGCTAGTGCAGGCTGTGCAGTGACTTTCACTGCAACACTATTCCACACCTGGGTAAGGCTCAGCACCTGGTTATTACTGATTTCAGCGCTAGTGGTCACTGAACAAAAAAAGGACTCTCGATGGAGTCCAATCAGCTGTCTTTAAACAGTACAAAGGGGAGAGTCAAATGTTGTCCAGGGCTCCTTAGGCAGAGCCCACACCCCTATGTCAGAACACCTGTATCCACACTCTCTCCTTCACTGGGATTTGGTATCCCTAACCCCTACTTAGTGAGTGAGATTCAGTTTAGGGGGAATTCCTCATTCAGGGCAGGCTAAGTACAGTTCTGCTATCCTTTTTTCATACTCTAAGGTTAACATTTCATTACCACTGCACGCCATACTGAAGTGATCTGTAACCCAACACCGGCCAAAAGTGATCATTTTGGCAAAGCAGCTCCACCATGCTGCGCACTTAGGCAGAGTAGGCATGTCTATCGAAACACAGTCTGTTCCTGAAGTCTTTTCCCCCAGCTCAACACTAGGTATCAGGGGAGAGCTCATTCAGACCCTACTTACACATCCATCAAGATTCACCCGGCCCATTGGGCCACATATTTGATGGTCATTCTTTGAAAGCATAATTCAAAACCTATAATCTTTTAAACCTTTCAAAGGGGCCTTGGGAAGATTCTTGTGGAGTAAATCTAGGGGGCAGTCACAGTCAAGGTGGGCAGGACTTTGCAGATCTGACAGCCTCTTGCTTCAATGTGCCTTCTAATCCACCTCATTTTAACAAAGATGGCACTGTGCAAGTGGCAGGTTTAACTTAATACAGTTTTCTTCAGTGTATGGCAAGGAGTGACATAACCAAAGCTGAGTTATCCTTTTTCTGCTCACAAGTATAGATAAATGACATCATAAAAATCAGACATCATATATCATATTATAAATAGCACCCGGTATTAAGGGTTATAACTTAATTTTAAGCGCACACACACACACACACAAAAATCCATATAATCTACATTTCTCTCCTCTGACATGTGTGATCATCTTACTAATTAAAAGTAGCCTACCAGTGCTATTTTTAGTCATGCAGTCTCAGCCTAGTTGTTTAAACCGCTGTAGTTTCCCATCTGCTTTGGAAATGATTTAATAATCAGACAGGCAGAAGCTTAGTTTTCATAAGCTGGGATGATCCATCAGGGCCATGAGTAGAAGAAAAATATATTTTAATGAATACATGGAGGGAAAACATTGATGTTTTTATATTACAGCGAAAGCCATTGGGTCCATTCCTGTCTTGTTGCTGGTAGCACATAATATTTCCCACATTTAATAAAAGGAGAAACAGATGATGGTTCCCTCATAGCATGCTTCAGCTTCTTGAATATTTCCGTTGCCTGAAGTCCAACTGGTAGTTAGTCCAGTGCCAATTCTGAGATTAAAACCATGATTTCCATCTTTCGTAGGATGTATATGTGTGACTACCAGAGCTGAGCTTAAGCTATAAAGTTCAGATCAGAAGCCAAACTTTTCTAAAATTGTAACATTCCAGAAGGCTGCCACCGTGAGAAAACCAGCATGAAAACAAGTGACAATATTGAGCACTAGGGGCTCCACATTTCATTCCTACTTGACATTTATATGAACAAAAAGAGCACTTGCAGGTACAATAGCTAGGATTTTTTTGTAAATGACCAGGAGTATCAGTCTTCATGCTTCAGGCCATAAAATGGTCACCAGTCGTGGTGGAAAAGGAATTCTAGCCAGGGGACAGTTTTGTATGGTTTAGGTTTATTTGGGTGTTTCAAAACTTTCTCTAATTCATTAGCCACTGTAAGGAGGTAGGATACTGGCCTAAACAGACCATTGGTCCTAACTGGTATGGCAGTTCTTATGTACTTCTCTTCCACTTAATGAATATTGCAAAGATAGTTGTATGGACAAAGAGAAGTAAAAATGTGCCACTGGCAGCATCACCTATCAAGTGTCTGCCAATGCAATGATGGTGCCTGTCAAATACCAGCCCAAACCAAAGTGCCTAGCCATAGAGCAAGTGTACAGGATGTAATAGTTGATGCCAAGTCATTGGTCTGGGAAGGTGTATGTTTCATACTTCTGGCTAAAACAGTAAGCATGTTGTGAAGGATAATTATTAGTACTTATGGAACAATCCCCTCATGTACGTGCTCTCTCTCTCTCTCTCTCTGCTAATGCAGTGGAATTTATGTTTAAGTGTCATTTGTATAAACTTGTTACAGAATGTTTCATAGCTGCTTACAGCCTATGTATGCTCATACAAGTTAAATGTAGATTACAGTACATCTCATACAGTTAGCATCTGTATGGTGTAGTAAAACATGAAGTGAAAAGGAATCCAACAGTCAGAGAGAATGAATGAATTCAGGGAGATTCAAAGAATCAGGGAGAGGAGTTTTTTTAATGAGTAGGTTAGAAGTCCTAGATCATGGAAAAAAGATGAGTTTAGAGATGGGGTATGGAAAGGATCAAGGAGTCAGGTGCAGAGAGGCAGGGGAGCTCTTCCAAATGGTGAGTGCAGCCCAATGTAGAAAGACAAGGGGTTAGAGAGATAGAAATCTAGTATTTCAAGTGCCTAGGAAACAGGCTGGAGATTAGAAATATGAAATTAAAGATTCATTTAATGACTCTGAAGGAACTTGAAAACTAAGGCGATACTGGATTAGCAGATGGACATCAAGCCGTCTAAGAGTAGGGGAATGTTTCAATGTCTAAGTACAAATGAAGAGATTAGCAGACACATTTTGGCCATATTTTCTGCTGGTGTATATGGGTGCAGCTCCATTGGCCATTAAGGACAGACCTACAACAGTCAAAATGAGAGGAGGAGAAGACAGGAAAAGTTGATGCTCCTATTGCTTTTGTTATCACTGACTGGTGGACTTGTGTTCTTCTCAGTACATAAGCACAGTGGGCAGCATTCTGGATGTCCTCAAGACAGAGCATACCATGGTCCCTCCCTGGTTTTGTTTAGATGTCTTCTGTTCCACTGATAGGGCTTACACCTTTAAGAGTGATTGTGACACATGACCTTCTTGTGATTGGTACAGCTATTACCATGCTGGGTGACCAACTAATTTCTAAGTGGAATCTAACATTCTCTCCCATTTGCAGTAGTGGTGTCAGGAACCTAGCCTGTAGCAGAGCCTGTCTTCTGGCAACCTAATGATGGCTTCTTACTACCCTGTGTTGACTACTGAGCTCTGAACAAAGTGACAGTCCAAAACCCTTTGCCACTTATTAATGAACTCATTGGAACCGTTCTGTCACAACATACTGTGTCTCATAACGAACTTCACCCCTATGCCTTTTATTCATGAAAACTAACCCGACTGAGAAGAATTATGATGTTTGGGACAAGAAATTACTTGCGATAAAGACAGCATTTGAAGAATGGAGGCACCTTCTAGAGAGAGCTCATTTCCTGGTTCAGGTCCTTAGCAATCACAAGAATCTGGAATATCTCCAAACAGCTCAGAACCATAACCAGTGACAGATCCACTGGTCACTGTTTTTTGCCAGATTCAATTTCATCATCTCTATCAATTTCTCTACCATATTGGATCAGGAAATGGGAAGGCAGACACCTTGTCCTACAAGGATGAATATGCTGAGTCAGATACAGCTCCCTTGGCTACTATTTTATGCCCTTCAAATTTTATTCGAGGGTCAACAAACAGGGACCTGATGTCCCTCCTCTGGTGCCTGTTTCCCCAAGACCTCCAAGCTACTAAAATCTGTCAGACCCTAGATTATTCTAATAATCTGCCTAGCTCAGTATTTCATTTGAAGGATGGTCTGCTTTATTGTAGAAGGTGCCTTGTACATCCTAGAGGATCAGCTCAGTCTCAAGATGTTAAAGTTGTATCATGATACACCAGTTGCTGGCCACTTCGGCCACTTCAAAACTCAAGACCAAGTTACGGAATTTCTATTGGCCATGGTTGATTACTGATATTAAGAGGTATATTAGTTCATATGGTCTCTGCTGTTGAATCCAGTGCCCACATGCCAAACCACTCATTCTTCCATAGTCTTTGCCTACCCCATCTTGACCCTGGTCATTGGTATCCTTGGATTTCATCGTGGAGCTACCTCATTTCCAGAGTTGCATGGTTATCCTCATCACTGTTCATCTCCTCATTAAGATGGCATACTTTATTTCCATTTGCTCCATCACAGCCTCCCTGGAAATTACCTATATTTTCCTAGATCAGATTTTTCAGCTCTATGGTCTCCTGACCAGAATAGTCTCAGATTGAGATTTACAATTCACTTCCTGGTTTTGGCACAAACTCTGCAATCTCTTAAGAATGGAACCACTTACCTCCTCATCCTGTCAACCACGGACCAATGGGCAAACAGAACAAATGAACCAGATCCTCGAACAATACCTCCACTGCTTTCTTAATTATCATCAAGATGACTGGGTTGTCCTTCTGCCATATGCATCGTTTGCATACAACAACTCCACCCATGCATCTACCCAACTTAAAATGTACTATGGAAATTATGATTTCCATCCTTACCTCCAGTCAGCTGCACCTACAGATTCCAAAGTCCCTGCCGCAGCAGATCTAGTTGCCCACCTTTAAGAGCTTACCAAACACCTAGAAGCTGCCAAGGAGAGTTACAAACATCATGCCAGCCAACAAATGCCAAGCCACACCAACCGTGTCAGTAGAAGATGCGAACATCCTTCAGCCAAATTGGACCACCAGGACCTAGGCCCATTTAAGATCATGGAACAAATTAGCCCTGTAGCATTTAGTCTCCAGTTCCCAGAATTCTTGAAGGTCCACCGAGTTTTCTATGTGTGCTGTCTGAAACATTATGTAGAAAATCCCTTTCCTGACCACTGTGCTTCCTCACTCTCTCCCTGTAAATGTCCAGGACCAAGAGGAGTACAAGGTTAGGGAAATACTGGACTTTAAGTGAATTCAAGCCAAATGCTATTATCAGGTGGACTGGGAAGGCTATGGACCAGAAGAGCAATCATGGGAGCTGGTAGCAAAACATCCATGCTCCAGAACTCGTACCTGCCTTCCATCAGAAATACACTCTAAAACCTGGTCCCATGGCTCCGATGAGGCTCCCTTGAGGTGGGAGTAATGTCATGGGCCTAGCCTGCAGCATAGCCAATCTCTTGGCAACCTGGTAGAGCACATCTGGCCCTGATAGAAGCTGTCTGGCTGTGCCACCTGATCATAGAATCATAGAATATCAGGATTGGAAGGGACCTCAGGAGGTCATCTAGTCCAACCCCCTGCTCAAAGCAGGACCAATCCCCAATTTTTGCCCCAAATCCCTAAATGGCCCCCTCAAGGATTGAACACACAACCCTGGGTTTAGCAGGCCAATGCTCAAACCACTGAGCTATCCCTCCCCGCAAATGATTGGTTGAAGGAATCAGGAGGCTGATAGTTAAGTTCAGTAACAGCAGGAGTTCAGTGGCTGTTCAACTTATTCCTAGCACACAGCTGCACTTGGACCTGTCCCTCCATCTGTGTTCTCTAGCCTTGCTCCAGCCCCAACCTGTACCTGCTCCTGCTCAAGCTCCTGGCTTCTTCCTGACTCTGGACTCCCGACTCAGACCCTGAGCTTCGCCTTCTAACTGCACTGCCATTAACCCTTTGACTTAGGCTTCGGTTTTTGACTCCTGGCTCTGACCCTCTTCTATGCTTTCTGACTGTGACTCCAGTTAATCCTTTGGTTTAGGATTTGGTCTCTGACACCCAGCTACAACTCTTGACTTCACTCTTGGACCCTCCCTGTCTGGATTCAGCACTAACTGGTAGGCTGGACTCTTGCTCCAACCACTAGGCCAGACTGCACATGACTCAGTCGTCAACAGGCGGTAACTATTTGGTGTTATTGTGGTAGTAATTCTTTCATCCTAGTTTCCTGGCATTTAGTTCTTTCATTACAACTTCAGGTTTTAATTGACTTTGACTCAAGAAGCTTGTTATATGTTGGCACTAAAGTATAGGGGGAGGTTTGGTTTGGTTTTTCTCTTTCAACCCATAAGTCTCTGAATTGTGATCCCAATACAATGCTAGGTATGGAGCTCTTTGAGTCCTCTAGGATTTTTATTTTTAAAATCAATTCTCTGCTGTTTGTATTGAGTTTTATGCTAACTGATTTAGTTTCATTTTAAGAGATATGTGTGGTGTTTGTGAACTGAGACATCAACGAGAATTGCCAGCATAACCCACTCATGAGTTGCAGACTCCCATGGAATCCTATCATGAGTGAGCTGCAATGAACAGTATGTTGTTATGCTGCTACTTAATGTGTTGTGCAATAGATCAGGTGTTTTTTTTAAAAAAAAATGAGTAACTACTTCACTAATAAGAGGTAATCTAATCTTTCTCGTTTAATCCAAATAAACTTTTGCCAAACCTTGGACTGAGGTTGTTCAGGAATCCGAGATAGTTTCAGTGGTTCTCTTCATTTTGTTTCCTGTATTAACTGCAGATTTTACGCTTGATAATTTATTGTCAGTGGGATCGTTCATGCCTTACCAGAGTAACCTCTATTCTTACATTTGCCCAGCATCCAGATAGGTATTGTGGGTTAGGCTTAGCATTTCTGACTTTATGTTGTAAGGTGTTATGACTTGGATGGACCATTCTTGGAGTGAGAGGATATTTCATATTACCTGCCCGTCCATGGGAAGGTTTGTTAATTAGTGCTCATAGTGATGGCAGTTTTTGTGATTTAGGCACCTGTCCACTTGGAGCTGGGCTTAAACCATTTCACACAGGCCACCAAGCAAAAGTAAGATTATTAGAGCTCTAATTTACCACCAACCTAGACAAGATTTGAACTGTCAGCCTACAGGTTCCAGCCATGCTCCAGCCTATTAGCATTTCATTTATCTGTCTAGATCTACTTAGGGAATTTTTAAACACCTTGAAAGCTACTGTAGGACACAGATAGAACTATGAAAATTGAGACTTTGGTATCATGAACACTGACTGGCAGTATAAATCCTGTGGATACATCTTCCTGAGGCTTCTCCTCACATCAGAGGCACAGAGCCATGCTACTGGAATCTACACTACCCTTCATCCTAGTGTTGTGGGTGTGAGCAGGGAAAAGAGGCATGGTCGTAGCATTCCTATATCCTGTCTATACTCAGTTGCTGGGGTTATTGGCAACCATGGGTAATTTAGGGCAGATTTGCTGCTGATCTAACATATTCCGGGAGCCAGGCTGGCTCCAGGATTGGAGGAGTCTAAAGATGCATCTTTGTTTTGTGACACCCTTTTTTGGTATAGAGATGTAGGAAACCATTTTAGAAGCCCTTTGTTCATTTTCAAATGTATTTCACAATAGGCTCAGACTGATAAATGTTTGATGCGTGATTAAGAGTTGCAATAGTGGGTCCCTGTTAGCCAATCAGCCTGCAGTAGCTGTAAGAGTATTTGTATACTAAAATTCTATTGTCTAGAATGCTGTGAAAACTGATATGCACAAGTCATAGATCTCTGAAAAATCACGGAAGAGGGAGAGATTCCAGAAGACTGGGAAAGGGCAAATATAGTGCCAATCTATAAAAAGGGAAATAAGGACAACCCGGGAATTACAGACCAGTCAATTTAACTTCTGTACCTGGAAAGATAATGGAGCAACTAATTAAGCAATCAATTTGCAAACATCTAGAAGAAAGTAAGGTGATAAGTAACTGTCAGCATGGATTTGTCAAGAACAAATCTTGTCAAACCAAACTGATAGCTTTCTTTGACAGGGTAACAAGCCTTGTGGATAGGGGGAAGTGGTAGATGTTGACTTTAGTAAGGCTTTTGATATTGTCTCACATGACCTTCTCATAAACAAACTAGGGAAATGCAACCTAGATGGAGCTATTCTAAGGTGGGTGCACAACTAGTTGGAAAACCATTCCCAGAGAGTAGTTATCAGTGGTTCACAGTCATGCTGGAAGGGCATATTGAGTGGGGTCCTGCAGGGATAAGTTCTGGGTCTGGTTCTGTTCAATATCTTCATCAGTGATTTAGATAATGGCATAGAGAGTACACTCATAAAGTTTGCAGATGATACCAAGCTGAGAGGGTTTGCAAGTGCTTTGGAGGATAGGATTAAATTCAAAATAATCTGGACAAAGTAGAGAAATGGTCTGAAGTAAATAGGCTGAAATTCAATAAGGACAAATGCAAAGTACTCCACTTAGGAAGGAACAATCAATTGCACACATACAAAATGGGAAATGACTGCCTAGGAAGGAGTACTGTGGAAAGATATCTGGGGGTCATAGTGGCCCACAAGCCTAATATGAGTCAACAGTGTAACACTGTTGCGAAAAAAGCAAACATAATTCTGGGATGTATTAGCAGGAATGTTATAAGCAAGACATGAGAAGCAATTCTTCCATTCTATTCCACACTGATTAGGCCTCCATTGGAGTATTGTGTCCAGTTCTGGGCGCCACAATTCAAGAAAGATGTGGACAAATTGGAGAAAGTCCAGAGAAGAGCAACAAAAATGATTAAAGGTCTAGAAAACATGACCTATGAGGGGAGATTGAAAAAATTGGGTTTGTTTAGTCTGGAAAAGAGAAGACCGAGGGGAGACATGATAACAGTTTTCAAGTACATAAAAGGTTGTCATAAGGAGGAGGGAGAAAAATTGTTCTTCTTGTACTGTCCTCAGAGGTTAAGAAGCAATGGGCTTAAATTGCAGGAAATGAGGTTTTGGTTGGACATTAAGAAAAACTTCCTAACTGTCAGAGTGGTTAAGCACTGGAATAAATTGCCTAGGGAGGCTGTGGAGTCTCCATCATTGGAGATTTTTAATAGCAGGTTAGACAAACACCTGTCAGGGATGATCTAGATAATACTTAGTCCTGCCATGAGTGCAGGGGACTGGATTAGATTACCTCTGTAGGTCCCTTCCAGTCCTATGATTCTATATATATATTAGTGAAATCTATTTAGATAATAACGTAGGACTTTACATGGTAGCTGGCTGCAGGATTTTTGCTATATTTGTTAAATATTCACCAGGCTAGAGTCAACAGCTGACAGTAGAGGCTGGTGACATCTGAAAACAAGTAGTCAAATTTGATGTGTAAAAGTGAATTTTAGAGCCAATTTCCAGCAGTAGATAGAGAGTAGAGTACACAGTGTCTAATTCAAATAGGAGGGACACTGCCTGACCTGGGGGAAATTATATGACAATAACAGAATCAAAATATTCTAGTGACAATGTGAACCACAAGAGTCAGTGAAACCCAGAGAACCTTAAAGTCACCATTCTTCTGTTTTTTAATTTATATTATACATAAATCAGACTCCTGGGTCTATGCCCCACATGGGATGCCATTCCTTTCTTGCTTTGCTGTACCCTGTCCCACGCACAACCTTTTGCCTCTCCCTACTATCCCCACCCTGCATATTATGCAGTCCTTTCCCTGCTGCCTCCCTTTTTGCCACTTTCATACCCCCACCTCTTTTACTTTACCCCTAGCTCTTGGTCACTGCTGCTGCTTCATGCTACTCTGCTCATTATGTGCGCTCATTTTGTCTGCCATTGGAGTCATTCTTACATCACACTCCAAGAGCCCAGTCCCTCTTGGTTTAATGTCATACTCCATGAGTATGATGTCATACATGTGAAAAGTGTGGATGGGATCTCATCATTCACAGCTGAATGAATTATATTTTACATGAATTCTAATGAGATATTTTATAAATGTTTATGATGTGAACATTTTGAAAGGAGGCTTCTGGTTGGCTGATGGGTAAGTACCTGGTACAGTCACACAACAGGCCAGGACTTTCTGCTTTTTTTAACTTATTCCCTGAAAATCATGTAGACCTTTCAGTTCACCTTTATTTACCTGTGGCTTTCCAAACACTGGACAAATGCAACATAGATAAATAGGTGACATCATGAGAGGGCGTGGAAACTATTTGCCACTTGCACTATAAGAAAACAAATGTGCCACCTGGCCTAAAATTAAAAGTCAAAGACACCAGTGAGCAGAGAATAAATACACCCAAATTGCAACAAGCATAAAGGAGATGCAAACAAAGTGGGTACCAGGAACAGTTAGCTCAGAGAGAGAGAGACTGAAATAAATGTCAAAACTTCTCAAATGTTGCATTAAGGGAGCTATCTGGAGATGAGATTGCTTTACCTTCAGGAAGGATATTTTATTAAAATAAAAATAATAGTTTGTCTGCTCAATATTTTAATCATTTTGTATTTACAGTCACTCTAAGAGGTGTGACTATACTGGAGAAAGGTACCTGCACTACTCAGGTGGCGGAAAGCAACAGAATGCACCAACAGTGTGAGGGTATCTAATATACATTCACAACATGGCCTCTGTTCAGTGTAACACTCATTATAAGTGGTTAATACCTACCACTGTAGAGGACTGTACAGACATTGTATGCACTTCATGTACTGAATATATGCTGCATGCCTGAGTATACTGCATCTATTCCCTGTATCTACATAATACTATATCTGTATTGTGTATGTGCTACATGGGCTTATACAGCATGCTTTATCTGCTGTAAAAATAGGCTGCATGTATTGCGTGTATGCCTCATATTCTCTTCTAGACGAGGGCTCCTTTAAAGATAAGTATCCATAGTTTCTATTGGATAAGTTATTCTTCCCGGCCCTTCCTAAGAACACTGTTGTGTAGTGTAGCTGGCGCAGAATGGCTGCTGTGTTACACTCCAGAGGTCGCTACATTCCAGCAGTGGGTGAGTGATCCCGATATATAGTTTGTAAAGTGCTTTTGGAGCCTTCTGGATGAAAGGCGCTACATGAAGTGTAAGAAAAAAACTATTATTCCTTCGTTGTCTTTTATTCCAGCTACATTCAAGCTCTGAACTATTAAATATCAATACATTTCAGTTAGAGATTGAGTTCTGGTTGCTAAATTCAAATCCAGATTTCAAATACCCTCAAATTGACAGATTCAATTCTGGGCTTTTCTTTGGACCCGGCTCTGATTTCAACTTAGCCTCGTCTAAATTTCCTTCTCAAAACAGGTGCAAGCAAGTGAACTTTGACTTCACGAGTTTCTATTCTTTTCTTATCATGCAAGACATTTATGTAAGTAACTCCAATTTCCACTAAAGGGAGTTAAGCAATTAAAGCCCCCCTGTTCATGGTGAGAAGACTAGAACCCGATGTTGAATCTGCAGTGAAACGGTAACACAGAATGCTGGCTTCTCCTTCAACATTAATAGGACACATTCTGCCACAGAATTGTGCACTGGCTGTAATAATTTAGGAGTTGCATATAACATAATTCTATCTACAATTTACTTATTAGATAATATAAAAGATGGGATTTAACCCTAACCCTAACCCTTCCAGTGAACATCAGAAAATAGCATATATGTTATAACTAGCAATCAAGGTATTTTGTGACCTGGAGGATATTTGGGAATTACTTATTTTCACTGCTTAAACATATTAAAGAAGATAACAGCTGTTAGGAGGGAGTTCTAGACTGCTATTGTGCCGTTTAAAAAAAACCCTAATCTCCTTTTATCAGCTTTGACATACAGTGGGCCAAATCCTGCAGTCCATATTGATGCAAAACTTTCACTGCAGATAATTGACCTGAGAAATTACTGCCGAATTTAACCAGCAGAATTGATTTCCAGAATCATTGTTTTCCTCTGCCAGGATATCAGGCTGGTGGTGGTTCTGGCATGGGCAAATCCTGCAATATATTTCTATGTTCCAGATCACATATTTTTATCACAGTCCTTCTCCAGAGTTTGCTTAGGACTATGTGCCAGTGGCATAAGTTAGAGCAGCCCCAAGGCTGCTCTAACTGATACCAGGGCTGGCACATACTAGTTCTCAGAATCAAGGATCAATAACTGCTCCTTGACAGAAGAAGATCTTTCTCTCATTACATATGAGATCGTAGGGATGATCACCAAGATTTGCAAATGGATCTCTAGGAATTGGTGGGTTTTGAAGTATGTCTTTGTTCTTTGCTTGTTTTATACTTGGAGGTATTGTACATTTTACTGCTGTTTACCATGATAAAGTACATGACTTGGTGAGGTAAATGTTTTAAGAATAGGACGTACTCAGTAAATTGAAAATAGAGCAGGGATGGATAATGTTAGTTTTAATTCACCTGTTGTCCAAGCATGTGCCCATAGAGTTTGTCATAAATATAAAGGGAAGGGTAACCACCTTTCTGTATACAGTGCTATAAAATCCCTCCTGGCCAGAGGTAAAACCCTTTCACCTGTAAAGGGTTAAGAAGCTAAGGTAACCTCGCTGGCACCTGACCCAAAATGACCAATGAGGGGACAAGATACTTTCAAATCTGGAGTGGGGGGAAACAAAGGGTTCTGTCTGTCTGTGATGCTTTTGCTGGGTACAGATCAGGAATGCAAGCCTTCCAACTCCTGTAAAGTTAGTAAGTAATCTAGCTAGAAAATTCGTTAGATTTTCTTTTGTTTAATGGCTGGTAAAATAAGCTGTGCTGAAGGGAATGTATATTCCTGTTTTTGTGTCTTTTTGTAACTTAAGGTTTTGCCTAGAGGGAATCTTTATGTTTTGAATCTGATTACCCTGTAAGGTATTTACCATCCTGATTTTACAGAGGTGATACTTTTACCTTTTCTTCAATTAAAATTCTTCTTTTAAGAACCTGATTGATTTTTCATTATTCTTAAGATCCAAGGGTTTGGATCTGTGTTCACATGTACCAATTGGTGAGGAGTCTTATCAAATCTTCCCCAGGAAAGAGGGTGTAGGGCTTGGGGGGGATATTTTGCGGGAAGACGTCTCCAGGTGGTCTCTTTCCCTGTTCTTTGTTTAAAACACTTGGTGGTGGCAGCATACTGTTCAAGGGCAAGGCAAAGTTTGTTCCTTGGGGAAGTTTTTAACCTAAGCTGGTAAGAATAAGCTTAGGGGGTCTTTCATGCGGGTCCCCACATCTGTACTCTAGAGTTCAGAGTGGGGAAGGAAGCTTGACAGGGGTATAGCGAGAAACACAACCAGGGTCAGGGGAGAGAGGGGAAAGAGCAAACACCCAAGCTATTGATTTTGGAGAAGAGTAAACTATAGTCGCTCAGACTAACAGTGAGCAGTAGTGAGATAGAGTACCATGGTCAAATGTCTCCAGATAAGAGGTCCAGTCTGCAGTGTTTTGGAAGGAACTCTTGAGAACACCGTGGTAAGGAGTTGTTGGCATGGCTGGAAATGAAGTGAGCTATTATTTGTACACCTAATGTTGAAAGCCCCGCTATGTGCTTGGTTTGTATTTTCTGTAAGGCATGTTTTTGGCCGTATTGTCCATTACTTTTGTGTATACTAATTTTAATGTTTTTAATGTCTGTTTCAGAGTAGTAGCCGTGTTAGTCTGTAGTCGCAAAAAGAAAAGGAGGACTTGTGGCACCTCAGAGACTAACCAATTTATTTGAGCATGAGCTTTCGTGAGCTACAGCTTATGCTCAAATAAATTGGTTAGTCTCTAAGGTGCCACAAGTACTCCTTTTCTTTTAATGTCTGTGTGGATTTAGTGTTCAACTAAGTTATTTTACTTCATCATTATTGGATTTCTTTAACTATCTTTCATATTTATCTTTTGTTTTCTTAATTTGTTACTTATCTTATGTTGGCAATTTGTCTTTTTGTGGAAAAAGTCTAATAAAAAGAACATTAAAAAATGAAATTGCCCTAAGATCCATACAGAAATCTAGCAATGAAAAGATGGACAGTGTTGGAAAATGTCTTTCTCGAGGAACAGTTTGGTGGGTAGCAACATTCTCTTGTTCAATACTCAATTGATGTGCCTGTGCCACTTTAGTTAAGATTTGCTTCAGTCCAAAATGTCAAAAATATCTATCACCACATGAAAAATGTCATGTTCAAGCCTAAACCCAGGTCTGATTGAAGTGCCATTTGTTTGCCTCCAAAAGAAAGATGTACATAGCTTCAAGTCTCAGCCCTCCTGGAGGGTGATTTGCATAGAGATCAAACAAACAGGGGAAATAGCAGCAAGAAGTGGATGCGGGAGGGCGGGGGGGCAGGAAGACCGACTGTTATATCTGAATCAATTTCTTGAAGTCCTAACCTGATGTCAAGGGAGGTTGGCAGGAACTATGGACAGGAACTCTTGCAGCATTCAACTCATTTGATCTGGGTGAGTCTGGCAAGGGAAGCCCAGATGTGGGAAGCCCTCCCACATACGTCCTCTTTGCCATCCCATAACCACCAAATTCCCCATAGGATAAACACTGCCCAGGTAGGTAACTGATAGAGTGCATGCTGATTGCTGATTAGTGCATGCTGACGCTGATAATGTCTGCATGTGTCTGTGTGCTGGCCAGAGCACATTCAAGTATTCTGAAACCACAAAAACTGGCCAAAACAAAACTTCCTTTTTTTGAAGATGGTTACTTCACAACATCCTCCCAATCTCCTAGCTATGAGAACAGCAGCCAAACTAGGGAAATTCCCCTGTTGTATCCAGCATTAGCAAAGTACAAGATGGGGAATAACACAACACACAAAAATGCACAATCTGTTAAAGCAGGTTAGAAAGAAATGCTGTTCTCTATTTATGCAGAAAGCCTGATGGAAAGTTTGTTTTCATTTGACTTTTTGCCTCTACGGGGCAGTTGTGCTTCATTACTATATTACACTTCATTAAGAAGCTGAATGTTAATGGAATTTTAAATCTTAGTTCAGCAGCAGGTCACCTAGGGCCCAAATCTGCAAGACGTTAATCATCTCCTGAGACATAGTGAATACCCTTCACTTCAATAGATTTTGGCATGAGCTGAGGGTGCTCAGCACTCCAGAGGACTGAATCCCTAAGTCCCACAGCTGATCAAATAGTAGAATGGACTGGACAGTCAAAAGTCAGATTCTGAATATGAATGGCCAAAGTCCTTTTTAAGAATTCCCTGAAAATTATCTTGGGGTTAATCCAGCTTCATACTACACACTGCTTCCCTATCAGAGCCGCAGTCTGTCCCTATTTCTAAAACTGCAACTACTGCAAATGGTAGAGTTCAAGAGTAACAAACTCATTCCGCTCCATAAACAGAGCTGAGGAGTACCTTACCCACCTGCTATAGATATGGACTGGATCCTCTCTTGACACCTACAGTGAAGTACAACTGTGTGCAGCAGAATAGCTGAAAAAGGAACTAACCCCTTTTCCTTTCCAAAACTCTCCAGCAATACCCTTAAAGCTGTAACATACTGTTTGATTGAGAAAAGTCTGGCTAGTTGGTTGTTGCTGCTATAACTACCAAGGAAAAGCATCTTGCTTCTGAAAGACTTTAGGTGGGGGGGTTGGTTGGTGGTTTTTGTTTGTTTTTAAGATTTAGCCCCTGTTGAAGGTCTATCCCCAGGACTGTGCCCACTTTTATCCTTGACCTAAGTGGATCATCATATGTGTTTGACAGTCAGAAATCAATATTTGGTGGGTGCAGGCTGAAACCAAGATCATATGCTGTATAAAGCCAGCCAACAGCACCGTGGCAGGATGGGAGGCAAGTTGGGTTGGTTTTATTTTTGATAGATACAAATGGCAGAAAATATGTATTTTGTTTAGAACTTTTATTGAGAAAATGCAAATCCAGAGTGCCATATTTTACCGTCATAGCCACACTGACAGCCAAACCCTGAACTCCTTAGTCAGTGCTCCCAACGAGGCAATTTTGACTGAGTCAAGACTGTGGGATTTGGCCCAAAATATCCTTTGGGGTTTTAACTTTTTTGACATCTATCATACCTAAGTGAGGACCAATTTAACTTCTTCCAGTCTTTCTCCTGTTTGACTTCTATATCTCAGCTAGACAAGTCCCAAAGAGGAGACATGATATTGGAATCAAATTAGCACAAACACATACTACTGGACCCCTTAACTTGCAATCTGTGCATTCAGCTCTGGACCCACAATCACTGCTGTCAAGGTTCCTTCCCCACTCTGAACTCTAGGGTACAGATGTGGGGACCTGCATGAAAACCTCCTAAGCTTACTTTCGCCAGCTTAGGTTAAAACTTCCCCAAGGTACAAATTAATTTTATCCTTTGCCCCTGGATTTCCACTGCCACCACCAAACTTTAACTGGGTTTACTGGGAAACGTAGTTTGGACACGTCTTTCCCCCCAAAATCCTCCCAACCCTTGCACCCCACTTCCTGGGGAAGGTTTGGTAAAAATCCTCACCAATTTGCATAGATGACCTTGGATCTTAGAACAATGAAAAAGCATTCAGTTTTCTTACAAGAAGACTTTTAATAGAAGTAAAGGAATCACCTCTGTAAAATCAGGATGGTAGATACCTTACAGAGTAATTAGATTCAAAACATAGAGAATCCCTCTAGGCAAAACCTTAATTTACAAAAGAGACACTCAGACAGGAATAGTCATTCTATTCAGCACAGTTCTTTTCTCAGCCATTTAAAGAAATCATAATCTAACACATACTTAGCTAGATTACTTACTAAAAGTTCTAAGACTCCATTCCTGTTCTGCCCCTGGCAAAAACAGCATACAGACAGAGACAGACCCTTTGTTTTTCTCCCTCCTCCCAGCTTTTGAAAGTATCTTGTCTCCTCATTGGTCATTTTGGTCAGCTGCCAGCGAGGTTACCTTTAGCTTCTTAACCCTTTACAGGTGAGAGGATTTTTCCTCTGGCCAGGAGGGATTTTAAAGGGGTTTACCCTTCCCTTTATATTTATGACAACTGCCTTCATAAATAACAGAATTTGTGTGAGAAGGATTCAGAAATCCCATTTGTCAGGGGAGGCTGATGATATCTCAAAGTGAGGCTATGAAACTGACAGCAAATTTTGCAGAAAAATGGCATTGTGATGGCATAGACTGTCCCTTTAAAGACAGTGGTACCTAGGGCCCAGCCAGCCCAGCCCAGCCCAGTCACAGGACATGGGCCTTTAAGATTTTGAAAGGTCTGATACAGAATCATAGAAGATTAGGGTTGGAAGAGATCTCAGGAGGTCATCTAGTCCAACCCCCTGCTCAAAGCAGAACGAACCCCAGCTAAATCATCCCAGCCAAGGGTTTGTCAAGCTGGGCCTTAAAAATCTCTAAGGATGCAGATTCCACCATCTCCCTAGGTAACCCAGTCCTGTGCTTTACCATCCTCCTAGTAAAATAGTTTTTCCTAATATCCGATCTAGACCTCCCCCACTGCAACTTGAGACCATTTATCCTTGTTCTGTCATCTGCCACCACTGAGAACAGCCTGGCTGCATCCTCTGTGGAACCCCCTCTGATAGTTTCAGTCACAGAGATCTCCTTGGGA
Source organism: Lepidochelys olivacea (assembly GCF_965140295.1). Taxonomy (NCBI): domain Eukaryota; kingdom Metazoa; phylum Chordata; order Testudines; family Cheloniidae; genus Lepidochelys; species Lepidochelys olivacea. The sequence goes on from NC_140416.1 coordinate 63,701,259, forward strand.
CTGTCACCTGATGTGCCAAAATTACCTCTGCGCCTGTTTTCCCTGCCAGCTTGGGACTTCCAGAACCCTGCCTTGTTGAACCAGACATGCTAGCCTGCTGCAACACAGACCCAGGGTCTGGGCCACGCCCCCAAAGCTGCAGACTTTAACCAAAAACAGCTCAGCAGATCACTTCTCCAGTACCCAGATATCCAACCCCCAATTAAATCTGTTTTACTATGTATAAAGCTTATACAGGGTAAATTCACAAATTGTTTGCCCTCTATATCACTGATAGAGAGATATGCACAGCTGTTTGCTCCCCCAAGTGTTAATCATTTACTCTGGGTTCATTAATAAACAAAAATGATTTTATTAAGTATTAAGAGTAGGATTTAAGTGGTTTCAAATAATAACAGACAGAACAAAGTAAGTCACCAAGCAAGATGAAGCAAAAACACGCACATCTAACCCTAATACATTAAGGAACTGATTGCAGGTAATATCTCACCCTCAGAGATGTTCCAGTAAGCTTCTTTCACAGACTAGACTCCTTCCTAGTCTGGGACCAATCCTTTCCCCTGGTACAGTCCTTGTTAGTTCCAGCAGACATCTTAGGTGGTAAGCAGGGGCCTTCTCATGACTGGTCACCCCCTTTGTCCTGTTCCACTCGTTCTATAACTTTGGCCCAAGGTGGGAATCTTTTTGTCTCTCTGGGTCCCCATCCCTCCTTCTAAATGGAAAAGAACCAGATTTAAGATGGATTCCAGTATCCAGTGACATGGACACATGTCCTGTGAGACCTCATTCTTTATTACCCATGGGTTGGCCCACACATACACAGGAAGGCTTGCAGTTAAATAAACTCATTCACAGTTCATTGATTCTGAAGCACCCTTAATGGCTTCCACTTAATATGTTTACAACAGCAATACAAGTTTATATCTTATTCTCTTAACTCCAGACATAGAACTAATACATGCAAACAAATAAGATGAACACACTCAGTAGATTATAGTCTTTGTAATGATGCCTTACAAGAGACCTTTTGCATAAGGCATATTCCAGTTACATCATATTCACACTTATAAACATATTTTCATAAAGCATATGGAGTGCAATGTCACACCCCCTTTCAGGTAGTTGAAGGCTGCTATCAAATCCCCCCTCACTCTTCTCTTCTGCAGACTAAATAAGCCCAGTTTCCTCAGCCTTTCCTCATAAGTCATGTGCCCCACCCCGCTAATCATTTTTGTTGCCCTCCACTGGACTCTCTCCAATTTGTCCACATCCTTTCTGTAGTGTGGGGCCCAAAACTGGATGCAGTACTCCAGGTGTGGCCTCATCAGTGCTGAATAGAGGGGAATAATCACCTCCCTCGATCTGCTGGCAATGCTCCTACTAATGCAGCCCAATATGCAGTTAGCCTTCTTGGCAACAAGGGCACACTGTTGACTCATATCCAGTTTCTCGTCCACTGTAATCCCCAGGTCCTTTGCTGCAGAACTGCCACTTAGCCAGTTGGTCCCCAACCTGTAGCAGTGCGTGAGATTCTTCCGTCCTAAGTGCAGACAAGTGCAACTTGTCCCTGTTGAACCTCATCAGATTTCTTTTGGCCCAATCCTCCAATTTGTCTAGGTCACTCTGGACTCTATCCCTACCCTCCAGCATATCTACCACTCCCCCCAGCTTAGTGTCATCCACAAACTTGCTGAGGGTGCAATCCATCCCATCATCCAGATCATTAATGAAGATGTTGAACAAAACTGGCCCCAGGACCAACCCCTGGGGCACTCCACTTAATACTGGCTGCCAACTAGACATCAAGCCATTGATCACTACCCACTGAGCCCGACGATCTAGCCAGCTTTCTATCCACCTTATAGTCCATTCATCCAGCCCATACTTCTTTAACTTGCTGGCAAGAATACTGTGGGAGACCATATCAAAAGCTTTGCTAAAGTCAAGTTATATGATGTCTACCGCTTTCCCCATATCCACAGAGCCAGTTATTTCATCATAGAAGGCAAAAAAAGTATTGAGTACTTCAGCTTTTTCCACATCTTCTGTCACTAGGTTGCCTGCCCCATTCACTGAGGGTCCCACGCTTTCTCTGACCTTCTTCTTCTTGTTAACATACCTGTAGAAACCCTTCTTGTTACCCTTCTCATCCCTTGCTAGCTGCAATTCCAATATATACAAGGACTTATGAGACATTGTAGAGAGGAAGTGGGAATAAGTGGTGCTTGGGAGGAAATCCCATCACTGTTTGGTTATGAGCCCAGAACCAGGAGCTTTGCAGAATGGGCAGAGCAAGGCCCCCCTGTTCTCAGCCAGTTGGGATGAGCATTAAGGAAGAGGGCGAGATTATATGCTGTCTCCACCCTCGTAGCAGGAGAGGACTCACTTGCTGAATCCTGGGGACCAGCTGGGGAAAGGGACCAGCTGAAGGAGAAGCTAGCTAAGGCCCTACAGATGGTTGAAATCATAGCTCAGCTCCAAGGAAGAGCATTGGGGACTCCTGTCTTAAGAGTGACTGACTGACTGAAGTACAACCCAGCTCTGGGAGGAGGGCTGGGTCTTCCCTAACTGGAGCAAGAAAATCTATCAAGACTCTTATATGGCACCAGAGTGAGTGTTACCTTTAGCGACTGAGTTACACTCTGCAATGAGTTACACTCTGAAGAGAGGGGTAATAAGCCAGATCCTATTAAAGGGATCTATTTTTCAAACTAATCTGATCTGGGTAATTGATTGAAATAACCTGAGTGCTGCACGCAATGCACCCGCAGGGCCAGGAGGGGGCACACTTGAGAGAAGCTCCCCATGTCCGCTTTGTGGTAGTAGCAGTGGGAGCTGGGACCTTCTCTGATCCCAGAGGAATGAGAACAGTTGCAGCTGGAGAATGGAGCAGAAATGCCGGAAGAAGGTCTCCTCTCCCAAGCTGATGTATGGGGCACAGATGTGGTCTCTGGCATTCCCATGCCAGTTGCTGGAGTAAGCAGAGTCATCCAAACAGATCCTGGCAGTCCTCTGGCAAATCTGGAAGACACAACAAAAACAGTGGGATCTGCAGCTGGCCAGGGTAGCAGAGCAGCACCAAACCACATTGGAGAGCCTGTGTAAGGCCCCGGTCTGTGGCGTCAGGGCTGGAGAAAAAGGGTATTCGTGACCACTTCCTCTCTGTCAATATCACATAGATCCTTGTATTTATCAGACCTTTCAAAATTTTAAAGGGCCATGCCACATGATAGGGGAGGGCTGCTCCCTAGGCACCACTACCCTTGGTGGGACAGACTACTCTGTCACAGTCATACTGCATCTCTTTTAAATCAGGGAGGACAGTGCCCACCCTGCCTTTCCTGAGGAGCTACTGCCGCCTTCTGTTCCAGGTACACACATTCTGTCATTTGCATGCAGAAGTGATGGTGCTAACAAATGTTGAAGCCCTTTTTGAAAAACTGTGGCATGTGGCTTATGGCCAACCAGAGAGAGCTTGGTTTGGAAGGAATGTTGTGTCAAAATGCAGGACTAACTCACTCTCCTGAGGATGACCAGGTGCATCGCCACTAAGCAACTGTATGGCACGATCTGTTTTATTTCAGCTCTCTCAGCTAACTCCACATGCGAAGCACCACACTCAGCAACATTTTGTGGATTTATGTCTTTCCCTAGAGGACTCTGGGAATATAAAGCAATGAAGGGATTACAAAGGAAACATAAATACAGAGGGTCAGATCCTCAGCTGCTGTGAGTCGGCATTGCTCCACCGAAGTCAACAGAGTTGAGCTGATTTACACCAGCTAAGCATGTGGCCCGATATTTTCATCTGTGAATTTTACTCCCTTGTTATTTGTATTAAATATGGAAAATTTGCACCCTTTTTCCTCACAAAATTTAGTTTTCAAAATGTAAAAGGAAAAGAAGGACTTGTATAAAGAGAAAACGCTAAACTAAACCCCTCCAGCTTTGGGGGTGAGCAGATTCAGATCCAAGCTTTGCACCTGGGACCCATCTCTGTAGTGGGCTGAACCACAACCCTGCACCTAAATCCACCCGAACACTGGGGCTCTTTGGTTTCAGATCTGAAATTTTCACCTAGGGGCCCTTCTCTACCCATTGCCAAAAATATACAGAATCAATTTGTCTAGGTACTTCGGTGAGCCCCTCCCCCATTCTAGCGTCACACAGAATATATATGTGATAGTTGATTTGGCATCATCTTTTGAAGTTTCATATTTTGCAAAATGGGCATAGATTCTTTTATTATTTTAAAACACTTTGTATCTCTTTATCTGATCCTCAACACCATACTATCTCAACACCTCCCAGTTTATTGACAAATTTATCCTCCAAGGTGCAGAGAGATTAAGTGATTTGTCCTAGTTCACACACAGGAAGTCTGTAGCAGAGCTGGGAACATAGATCTCCTGGCTAACAGGCTAATACTTTTACCAAAAGACCCTGCAGATGGCGGGAAAGGAGTGGGGAGATGCATGTCCTGCCTTTGCCTAGGAAGAGTAAGAGCAGACGGTGAGAGCCTCTGGCAGAGGAAGGAACAGCTTCTTGGCAACAATCCCATGCTGTTCTGATTCAAAGGCCTAACCCCTGCTAGCTCATCACCAACATTTCACCTGTCAGTTACTCCTTCTGCTGCTTTAAGAGCTGTGGGGATGGGGCCCTGACCTCCGTTTTCAGACTCATTCTCTGCTTTCCATGAGACCATGCAAACCTTCTGCCCTAACTCTGCTGTCAGCTGCCCCAGTCCTTCTAAGCAGCCTGGCCCTGGGAACAATTTAAATATGCACACATTAAATTCAGCATTGAGGGTGGGACCCCTTTGACTGCTCACCCCAAGCTGGAGTGTTAAACATGGAAGAAACATGGGCATGGGGGACTGGATGCCCCTCTTCCAGCAGAGAAGCTGTGACACTGTTTGCTGACTGCCTGTCAGCTCTTCCCCCTCCTTCTCCCCTCCCGCCACCCCCAACATCCTCAGCCAGCAACTCCCCTCTCTTTACTTGCAACAGGACGTGGAGACCAGGGGTCAAGATTGGGCCAAGTTATGAAGCTTTGCAAACCAAACATTGTTCATGTGCAGTAAATTTTTAACAAAAATCTGCCAACATATGGCTGGGTGGTAAATTGTACTCCACATATGGGCATAGTTAACTTAATATATAGTTAAAGAGCCACATCTCTGTGTAAAATCAAACCTCTGTCTACAATTTTTTTAACCTACTATTTTTACAAGTTACACCTAACAACACTATAACGGGAAGAGATCAGAGAAAAAACATTTTTCTTTATTTTTCAGTTCATTTACTTTTATGAATTTGACTGCATTTTATATGTAGCCAATTTCACTGTGTCATTTGTTTCCCTTTGCTCTTTGTGTGGGTCTTTGAAACAGCAAGAAATAAGACTTTTCCAAAAATTTGGATATTTTGGCTAAATACAATAACATAAAATAAGCTCCGTATAAGACCTGTTAGAGGTAGCAGAGCTCTGATATTCCTTGTAAGCTTATTTCAGTATGTTTTTATAGTAGGAGAGTATTATTGTCAAACAAGGAAAAATGACCAGGGAGATTTGGCAGCTGCTGAACTTACCTGAAATTACATGTAACCTATTTTTAAAATCTGACTAACTGTAAAGTTGGCAATGTCCCTTTAACAAGCACATCTCTGAAGGTGCACAAGAAATGAGGCAGGGCTGATATGCACTGACCGGGGGGCTGAGATCATATGGTGCAAGCGGAATCCAATGAAGGGATTCAAATCTGGTAGTAACATGGGCACCTGGGCCTTAATCCTATACTTATTGAAATCAATGGCAAAGTTCCTGTGGACTTCAGTGGTGCAGTATCGGGGCCTTGGAGAGCAAAATTCCTTTAGTGTTTTGAATGGCCTGGAGAAGAGCAAGCAGGGATGCCAGAGAGATGGAGTTTGCAGTAGACATGGTGAGAGATGACTGAGGTGTGGAGAAAGGGGTTTGGTAGAAGGGAAGGGACTGATTAAAACATCTCGAAAAAATGTTTGTCCTAAATGTATTTCTGTTGGACTGATAATCAGTGCCCAGGGTTATGTGATATGAGTTTGAGTCAAGCACCCAGGTGGCTCATATCCTGAGTACAGCCCAATACACACTGTGAGGAAGCTGTCAGAGTACTCATAGGCTCAATTCTGCAAACTTTACTTACACTGAGCAGCATTTACTCATGTGACTAGTCCTATTGGTTTCAATAGGTTAACTCCCATGGATAAGTACTATTCAGTGTGAGGAAGGGAGGTAGAATTGAGCTTTACATTGGCTAATTCTCATACCATCACTCAACTTCTCTTGACACTAAGAGATTAAAATGTAATCCCCCTGAGATAATGCCAGTGGGCAGACTTCAGTGTCTGAGCTGATACCCTTCTTGCTGAACATTCAGCTGAACCTCATTTCATAGATTCCAAGGCCGAAAGAGGCCACTGTGATCATCTAGTCTGACCTCCTGAATAGCACAGGCCAGAGAACTTCCCCACAATAATTCATAGAGCAGAGTTTTTAGAAAAACATCCAATCTTGATTTTAAAATTGCCAGTGATGGAGAACCCACCACATCGCTTGGTAAATTGTCCCAATTGGTAATTACCCTCATTGTCAAAAATGTACATTGTATTTCCAGTCTGAATTTGTCTGTCTTCAGTTTCTAGCCATTGGATCATGTTATACCTTTCTCTACTAGCTTGAAGAGCCCATTATTAAATATTTGTTCCTTATATAGATACTTATAGACTATAATAAGTCACCCCTTAACCTTCTCTTTGTTAAGCTAAATAGATTGAGCTCTTTGAGTCTGTCACTATAAGGGCATGTTTTCTAATCCTTTAATAATTCCCATGGCTCTTCTCTGAACCCTCTCCAGTTTATCAACATCATTCTTGAATTGAGGGGAACCAGAACTGGACAAGTATGCCAGCAGCAGTCTAATATAGTGCTTAATACAGAAGTAAAATAACATCTGTACCCCTTCTTGGGCTCCCCCTGTTTATGCATCCCAGGATCACATTAGCTCTTTTGACCACAGCATCACACTGGGAGCTCATGTTCAGCTAAGTATCCACCAGGACCCCCAAATCCTTTTCTGAGTTACTGCTTCCCAGGATAGAGTCCCCCATTCTGTAAGTATGACCTATGTTCATTGTTCCATTGCAAGATCAGGTACCTGAGGCACAGAGGGGTTGAAATACCAAGAATTCAGTTACATACAAATTACTGCCCCTGTGTAAGCATTGGCATGGGTAGGAAACCACATGCTCCTGTCACCATCCTTATCCCCTGCACTCAGCTGCATCTGCACCCTTTCAACCATTTCAGTCTCCTGCCCTTCACGGCCCAGCTGATTGAACAGGGTGATCTATTTTACTGTGAAACAGCTTCACTCACAGCTTGGCTTTCTTCTTCTGTTTGTTTCTCTAGGGAAAGTCTCTAGCAGGCAAGCGCCTCACAGGCCTGATGCAATCCTCCTGACAGCCTTAGCCGGACAAGCAGTTGCTGACATCCCTGAAGGACAGCTGCACTCCACCTCCATGGACGAGTTTCATTTTGGGGAGAAAGGGTCACTGTGAGAGAGAGTGTGAATGAGAGCAAGGGGAGACAAAGGAGCACAAGGTGGAGAGATCAGCTCACCGGAGGTTTCTCTTTTCATAGTTTACATCAACACTTTCTTACTTGTACAGCTTTGTAATGACATTGAGTTCTATAAAGGTACTTTGGTTCCTACTTGGTTTCAAAGGATCACACTTCCTTGTATACGAAAGGTCAACAAGGCAGAGGGCTTAGTAGCTTATGAGGAAAGCAATCAGTCCCAACCATAACCTAGAGAAAGAAGAGCTGAGCGAGATCAGTATTTACCCTTCATCTCTTCTCTCCCTGGCAAATGCCACCACCATCATTGCCACTTACTCTCTTTCTGGTGACCATCCAGGTCCAATAAAATATCTACCAGAAGCTGCTTCTCCTGCTCAAAAAATGCCTAATTCACGTCCGCTGTGGATGGAAGCAATTTCATTAACTTTATATTTTTTTCGTTCCTTTCCTCTTTTAAACCAACGGTTGGAAAAGCACTTTTTAGCTCTTCACTTGCTGTCCTTCCAAGGGCATGTAGCATGTCCAAAGATACATGGCCAGATCATCAGCTGAAGTCAGTGGAGCTAGCTGAGGATCTGGCCCATACAGTCAGATTCTGATCTCTGTGTAAATCCTCTGCCTTCAGCGGCGTTACTCTGCATGTACATTAGCGTGATCAGCGTTTGCCCCATGGTCACCAGGCAATGTTTTAGATGTATAATATACACACACATAGTAATGTTTTATATTGTATTTGCTTTCCTTTTTATTTTAAGATCTTTTTTTTTACCTCCTTATCATTTTTTTCAATTTAATTGAAAATAGCTTGACCTGAACCACTTTGGGAAAACGTCTAGCCACTCCAAACAGAGAAGGTCAAAATCTGCACATTTATCCAGGTAAAGCTAATTCCATTGACTTCAGCCGGTCACTCAGGATTTACAACGGAGGGAAGAATTCAGAAAGGAAAGCGTTCCTGGTTCAGGTTACACAAGGGTGGAGCAGAAGCATGCTGTGACTGGGGCAGGGATTTGGATACCAGAGAACACCTTTTGAACAGTAATGTGCACTGCCAGGTCCTTTCTTTAATTCTCAGATATGCCACTCCTCTGGGATGTGCCATTTCTAATAACATTAGAAAAATGAGGACTGGCTGAACCTTTGTGTGACACCAGGCCCCGGAGTACAGCTTGAAGAATGACCCAGAGGCTTCCCAACACTGTTCTCAGGAGTCTCTGTAAGAGCTGAGACATGTATCTTGGGAGGGGGAGGAAGAGGAAAGAACTGAAGTAAAGTAATTCATTTGGCTAATAATAAAACCCAGGTAGAGTAGCTGCAGAAGTAGAAAATGACCTGTAGTCACCTGCAGTATGTTGTACATATACAAAACCTTAAAAAAAAAACCCAAATGTGGCTCATTTAGTTAGTGTCACAAAAACTGCCTAATGAGTAATGATAGTTTTAAGTTCATGAACTAGCAAGTGGTTCAGAATAAGTACCTGTCTATTGCCTGTCTTCACTCACACACTAACATGTCTTTTGGTGCAGGTGGTAGAAACTTCTGATATAGGTTCCAATCCAGCATCCCTACTCAGGCAGAACTAGCTAGCTTATCCATTTATCTATCTATAATATATGTGTAATGCTGACAGACCCCAAGCATCAGCAGGCAGGATTGAACCTGGCACCTCTGGAGCTAAATGCATGAGTATCTACCGTATGAGCTAAAAGCCAAGTGTCTGTTAGCTAAAGCTGTAGAGCAGACTCGTTAATCTCTCAGTGCTCTCGGTGCCACTAGATGGGACAGAACACCATACCCAGAAGGTGTGTGCGTTACATGTGTACTTCAGCTGCACTAGTATCTAACCTCTATCCATATACAAAATTAGGATAACACAATTTCTGTCAGAAAAAAAAGACCTCTCTCTCTTCTCCCTCCCCACTGAAATGAAATGCCCCACAAGGGCACTTTATTGCTTCCAGGAAACTTGTGTTGTGTTTCAGGATACATCAATGGAAGTGCTGCCTAAGGAGTGCAGGATCAGGCCCTTTGCCTGTATGACTACACAGTAGAGCTTTGAGGAGTGGTATTTGTTATCTTTCGCTTTATTGCCATAAATAGTATGTTAATCTAGAGCCTCAGACTAAACTCTTCCCTTTTGTACACCAAAACCACACTTGAGTCCCAGGATTGCAGAACTGCTACCTCAGTGCATGGGCACATACATGTTCAGATGGTCTCATGCCCTGACGTGACATTTGGTCACCCTCAGGATCTTACTTTGTCCATTCCCACTGGACAAGATTTTCTGTCTTTCTTTTATCCACCTAGCCTCTGGTAATAATGGGGCCTTCTGCACAACAGGCCCAGTTGGCTATCATACCTGCAGCCATCCCCAAAAGTTTGAGAATGTGATGGCTGGCCTCCCAAAGATATTTTTTTTCTGTGTAAAACCCATCAGTGGCACATGTCACCTGAGTTTTATAAGACAATTCCTGCTTCCACCCCAGACTATCTTACTGCTGCATGAATGCTGCTGCACATCCTGTGGGCAGAGGAATCTCAGCCCTGCCACCTTCACTAATAAGGAGAGTGTCTTATGAAATACCAAGTCAGGCTGCACAGAGTGGTCTCAGGTAGGATGTGTACATGAAACGTAAAGCATATGGGTGTGTTCTGTGAGTTGCAGACAGGTGGGCTGTGTGCACTCAATGTTAGGGGAGGACTGTAGCTGCTTTCATGCAGGTATGAACACTTATTCGTGCTGAGTTTCTAGCAGCAAACTGAGCCCTTGCTCCATTCTGGAATGCTGGGTTCTGGACGAGTGTGAAGCTGGAGCAGTTGAGCAAAGGTGCTCTGAGCTATTCTGTCCGCAAGGGACAAGTGGAAGCAGAATGCTTCATGGTGCTGGTGAGGAGTGTGCTGTATAGTGCTCCTCACCTGCTGGTGCTACTGCATGCTGGCAGGCGTACAGGGATGGGGGAAACCTGGCCATCCTCCCAGCAAGGAGCACTGGTGTTAGGCTATACCTTGGATCTGTGACCTGGGAGAGTGGAAAGAGGCTTCCTGTTCCTTTTTTCCTCCCCCTCCTCCTTTTCTGTAGGACATCTGTATCAGAAAGGGCAAAAGTTAGTGAATACTCTGTGGCTGTGCTGTGCAAATAGTATGCTGAGCATAGAAGGAACTTTTACAGAGAGAGTGTGTGTGTGTATATATATATATATATATATATATATATATATATATATACCCAAGGGGGCCTGGATGTTGAACAACTTGCTAGTTAAGTGAACATGCACGCAATCTAATCTGCTCAGCAATGACTAGAGGAGTGGCCACAGCTGCATTTTCTCTGGAGATCAGAGAGCTTTGCACCTACTTGGTTTTCTGACTCAATTTCTGTAAAAGCAAGAAGCAAGACAGCAGCCAAGTCCTTCTGAGGACACATACAGACTCCTCCGCATTGGCGTCTCACTTTCTTTCAGCATGATAGTATTTATATGCAACTACTTCTATACGAACTGCATTCTCGAATTGTTTTTTAATGCCTTTATACATACCATGTGATGCTACTTTTGTCTGCTCAACAGGGTCCCATTGGGTATCGCAGCAGCAATCCTGCTATGTTACAGCGTGTCTGGTGTGTGCTAACTACCTCACCATTCTGAAGATGAGTTAGGAAAGCAGTTTTCCACCCCCACGCATGCTCTAAATGACGTTGTTTCAGGGAAAGGCCTTATGCCAATTAGCAAAGTGGAGGGTTTCTAAAATCTCAATAGCATGGAAGCTGTTTATAAAGCTTCCCATTACCACAGGGCTACTGCTGTGAAATACGGCTGTAAAGATGTCTTTGGATAACACAGGTGCTACTGGATATTGCAGTAGCGTAGTATCAGAACAAGGCAGTAAGAAGGTTCCACACGACAGTACAGCCAAATATTAGACTAAGACAATAATAATATACCCAAGGCTCGTGCAGCAAAGTACTCTCCGTATAAAAGGTACCACGGAATCCTGCAGTAAAGTGGTATCTGGACAATGCAACCATAAGATGTCACAGCATTCCAGTATATCATAATACCAGGATAAATGTAGCAATAAGGCAACACAGGATACTGAAGTAAGATAGTATTAGGATAATGCATCAATAAGGCACCATTGGGATGCTTCAGTAAATGAGTTTGGGGATAATGCAGTAATAGTGCAAGCCAGGAAACTGTGATACACTAGGAGCAGGGTAGTCCAGCACTACCGTACCACAGCTTGCTGCAGTAATAAGGTGCTGCAGTAAGTAATATTCAGATGAAGCCATAGGAGGATGCTGCAGTTAAATGATATCAGACTGCAATGATGCGGCAGTCAAATACCACCAGATACTGTCAATGGACAATGGAGACAAAATATGCTTCCACTCCAGGCTACGAAAAAGTTGCGGCAAGGTAACCAAAAATGTTTTAGTACGCACTACACTTCATCGTTTGTCAGTTTGCTTTCAAGGAAGCTGGGGTAGTCGGACTCCAGCACAGCGCTCCCTGCTATTGTCTGAGATAGGGTGACCAGATCGCAAGAGTGAAATATCAGGACACATTGGGCGAGGGGTGCGGGGGAGAGATAGACACAGGTGCACAGCCCCGACCGGAGCCATGATGGGGGGCACATGGGGTGGGCCCATGCTGCACTACACAGCTCCCCTGCCCAGCGCCCCCTGGATCCACTATGCCCAGATTCCCGCCCCCACCACAACCCTTCCATCACAAATGCACAGTGCTGTGCACACACACCCCTGCCCATAGCCCCACCACAGCTGCCCAGCACCCCACACAGAACCCCTCACTCGCTAGTTTCCCGATACACACAGATTTCTCCTCTCTCCCTTCCAGTGCCCTTCCCCACAGCCCCACCACCACAACACAATGCCCTCCACAGACTGCCCAGTGCCCTGACACACACAGATCTCTCCCACTGCCCATCACCCCCCAACAGACCCCCACTTCCTAGCACCCCAAAACACACAAACCTCCCCCACTACCCAGCGCCCTCCACACACCTCCCAGACACTCACCATCACACTCTGCCCCCTTCCCTGACTGCACTCACCAGCCCTGCTGGGAGGTCTCTGGCTCCAAGGGTGAGAGCAGCGAGGGGAGTCTCCAGACTCTCCACGTGCTGCACCCGCCACAAGTGCGAGCTCCGTGGCTCCCATTGGCCGGGAAAAGCGCCAATGGGAGTTGCCGGAGCTCCGGAGCAGCACCAGAAGCATGCAGAGCCCCCACCCCCACCCCGCCCCAAGAGCCAGAGGGACCTGCCAGGGGGCGAGGTGGGGAGTCCTGGCGGTGCTTACCTGGGGCAGCTCCCATCCCGGGAAGCATCCAGCAGGCAGGTCCTTCTGGCTCCTAGGGTCATGAGTCAGGTCGGGTTGGGGGGGGGGAGGGCTCTCTGCCCTCTCCCGGCGCCTGCAAGCCCCGTCCCTGCAGCACATGGTGCTCCTGCCAGTGGGCTGGCACTGGGAGCTGCCCCAGGAAGCAGTGAGCGACTGCAGTCCGGATGGTCCCCATATCGGGACAAAGGGCGTCCTGACCGATGTACGTGGGACAAATCTTCTAAAATCGGGACTGTCCCAATAATATCAGGACGTCTGGCCACCCTAGGGACAGATCACAGCTGGTTATCGGTCCATGAACCACTGTCCTAGTGTCAACATTCTGCCATTTCTTCCTGTCCCGAGACACAATAGCCTTACTGTCACTTTACGTAGCTTCCTCTTCCTAGATGGTATAGTTAGCTATAAATGGCTCGGTTCATGATTTGACTAATGTGGTAATGCCTTGGCTTGGTTCTGCCTTCACACTCCTTGGCCTGCCCTAGTTTTGGTTTAATTATTAAGCAGGATTCACACATGTTGCTAAACTATAGTACATGGCAGGGTAGGGTAGGTTGGTGTGAGTTTTGTATTTTAGGCTGTGAGAGTTTGTGTAGCTTCGAAGCACTGTTTATAACCTAAGACTCAAACTAACCGTGAGCTATGTAAACAATATGCTAGGCTCAGGCCCATATAGTCCTTTGAACTTAGTGTTTGGCAGAACCACTTTGTTGTGAGAAAAGTAATCTTACTGCATGAGAAAGTCAAAATTGATCAACTTTTCACATGCTATAGCTTTAGTCTCCCGCTCCCAAACACCTGCAAAGCTCACAGCTAAGAGCCTGCAATCCTCTAATCCTGCCGATAAGCACTTGAAAATGAGCTTTCAAAGGGCTGCCTTTACATTCTGATCCTATTACTTGAGTGCTTTTAACATCAGTTTATGGCTATCACCATAAGTGGCAGTGTGGCTGCCCTCTTGCCTCTGGGCCAGAAGATTGTAGTCTCACCTCCCACAGAGGGCAGCCGGCTGGTGGGCAGTAGGAAAGGGAAGTAAGTGCATTACTAGAGGGTCCATCCTTTGGCTGGGATGCTAAGCTGAGCTCTCTTCCCCCGGTCCACAGGGGGTAGGCCAGCAGGAGAGCTAATGATTTCAAGATGGGTTTTTTAAACAGTAGCTAAGAACCCTGAGCTGCACCGTCAAGGAAAGAGGCTCTAGCTTTGTCTAGACTAGGCTTTCAGGTGTGATGTTAGCGATCATGTGCTAACGTCACCCCTTTAAAGCTCAGGCTAGACAATGCCTCTTACGTCTGCTCTATTTTCAGGTTGTTGCTGAGGGCAGAGTGGGTTGCCTTCTTATCTTATGCAATGAGACCATATAACTACAATCCCAAACTCTTCTGTATGTAGACATAATTCCCTCTTGAAGCAGCCAAGGGTCTAAAACGACTCTGTGCTGTTCTGAAGTCACTTTAGGCCAAACCTTGAAAAATGAAAACCTGTAGGCTTTTTTCCTGAGAAAAATGTGCTGAAATGCAGAAGTGGGGACAGGACAGCCCTGCACCACTGTGTGATTTAGGGCACCCAGAGCTATGTAGCAAGCTCCAGGCTAGCTATCAGTGGCTAATGGACCCCTCTGCGGCTCCTTTCTAACATGGGTTTGGGCTTTGTGAGTTCCCGCTGCATTGGTCTGCTGCATTGGCACAAAGCAAGATTTAGAGGCTCATGCTGTGGAACCCAGCTCCTCTGCGGTCCCATGAGCAACGACTGCATTAAGGGCAGCAAAGGGGTGGTGAGGCTGGGCCAAGGGAGAGCTGGGGACAGTGAATCTCTCACTAAAGGATCCATGAATCAGTGCCACTTTAGGAGCAGTGTTATAATCAGCACAGGGGTTACTGCAGCCTCAGCATGGATCCACAGCCACTCCCTGATACATTGCACCCCACTGTTCAATCTGTGTGCTGATTCCCAGGCTTTTGTGCATGACCCCCCCCCCTCCTCCGCCCACACACCCACTCCTCCTGTCCTCCACCATGTTGTCCAGGATTGACCCAGATGTCTGCTCCACAGTGCAATGGGAAGGAGGGGGACTCTTTGTGTGAACTCTGCTGCCTGGCCCTCCAGCGCAGTGGAAATGTATCAGTGCCTCTGAGTATTTTTGGTCTTAAGCAGGCATGGAAGCGTGTTTAAGATTTAGCCTTTTGAGACTTCTAGGGAAAGCTTAGAGCCAGCTGGAAGGTGCGAGAGCACAGCTTTGCCTTCTACCACGAATGAGTGGATAGCACTCTGCATGCTCAGACTGCAGGGACCGTGATACCACAGCGCAGCCATCACAGCATTTGTGCTCTCTGCTTTCATTTTGGAGGTCATGTAACCCTTGGTTATATGGCTTTTTGTGGCCTATTGATTGGAAACAAATCACGTAATATCAGGAAAATCAGACTCAGGAGGGCTGCTACTTCTTGCTCTTTATCCTGAAGGACAAATTTGTTTGCTTATTTTACATAGCTTCAGGCAATTCCAGGGCACTCATCACCAAGTACCTGAGTGCCTTTTTGTTGCCTCACAACAGTAGAATGTTGCATCACCATATCCTCAGTGTTGCCTCAGTCCCCACTAGTTCAGCTCCTAGCAGCCTCTCTTCATTCACAGCTGCCTCCCTCCCTCAGTGAATCTCATCCTGCTTGCCTAGCCTCTGCCCACCTTTTAGGAAAACCTGATTGTTTAGCTAGGAGGGTCACATCAAGATCTGCCTGATTAATCTGACTGAAGGACTTTGCCCTGTATTGAAAATGTTCCAATAAGGAGCTGCTTTGTGCCTTAGACAAACGTTATGATTAAAAATAAATGTGAAGGGCTTGGCTCATATTAGGCCCTGTTTGTCCAAATCTCAAACCCACTGCACAGTTTGGCTCAATGAGCAGATTCAGCCCAGGAGTGGCATATTGGCAGAACTAACTGGGTGCACAATGCTGGCACTGATCTTTGCTGTCATGTTTTTTCTTTCAGGACAACTAGTCACTGACAGCATCCTTGTATGTTGTAATAGGGAAGGGAACACATCCTCCCTTCAGGCTTCCAGGAACAGTGTGTGTCAGGTTTCAGACATTTGACCTCCCACCCCAGGGCACTAATAGGGTTTGGGAATGTTGGTCTATGATTTGAGATAACAGGTGCTTTTTGCTGGTCTAGACTGTTCATGTCTGCCTAACCAAAAGCACCTCACCCACCTCAGCTCTCACACACGTCAAAAAACTAAAAAACAATGGAAGATCTTAACGCTCAGAACATCTGCAAAGTGCATCCCACCCTTTTACTTGCCATGGAACCATGGAGCACCTTCTCAGGCCTCCTGAAGGTTCTTCACCCTCCCACCTGGTTCTGAATGCTTAACTACTCCACGCACACCTAGAACCTTCCTGCTAAACTCTCCATCCCACCCCTCTTAACGCTCCCAATTTCCAGCTGCCATCCATAAATTGGCACAGTTTCATATAACCGCTTAACTCAAAGGGTTAACACAGCTTTCTATAAAGTAGTGTAGCAAACCGTGGTTTATCATATGTGCACCAAATTATCTGACTATGGAAGAGTCAGTGTAGAGACCCGAGTGTGACCAATAGTAAATCTGTAACCATCAAACGGAATGAAGAATTGGTTGCATGCACTTTTCTTTCGCTACACCTATATTATTAAACAGATCCAGTGAATCTGGTGACAGAGCATTTTGCATCCCCAGGAGACAGGTTTGGGCATGAACTCTTGAATTCTTGTTCCCAGGGCTTTTGGGGCTATGTTGTGTCACAGGCATGATGTGTCCTGGGGTAAAGGAAACCAGTTTAGCAACCTCCTCTTGGCTCTTTGCCAGAGATGGCACAGTGCATCACTCATGGCATCTCTGCAGGCCAGTGTCATGTGACACATCCTCCCCTCCCCGCAGTGGCCAAGAAAACAGTTCCCAGAAAGTGGCTGCATTACTATATTAAGGTGTTCCTGCTCTTGGTATTGCTT
This sequence comes from Lepidochelys olivacea, assembly GCF_965140295.1. Classification (NCBI taxonomy): domain Eukaryota; kingdom Metazoa; phylum Chordata; order Testudines; family Cheloniidae; genus Lepidochelys; species Lepidochelys olivacea. Next base: position 63,718,226 of record NC_140416.1, read on the forward strand.
TGTTTCTGTGGGCTCCTTCACTAAGTAGAACACCGTGGTCTCTGTGTAAAAAGAAAGGAAAATCCAAAAGGAAAGTTCGAGCTTTGAGCCTTGTGTTTGCATTCATCTTTGACATGGCGGATTTCTCCTTCTTGGAAAGCAGCTATGGCATAAATAAAGCTGTTAATAGCTTTGTTATTAAAGTGCCCTTTACTACCAATAATCATGGAACCATAGATAATAAAAGACGTGGCACATCAGCATGTGCTGCCCTCTGCAATGAGCAGGATTTTCCCTACTGAATATTCACCAGGGTTGCTTTATCCAGCTTGCCTTTGAAAATCTCCTGGGTTGGAGCCTCTGCAGATACCCCCAGATACTGTTTTCAATATCCCAAGCATTCTCACTGCAACAGAAGAATAATTCCTTCTTCTGTAAAGTCTAAAGAGCCATCCCTGAGCAGATTTAAGCAGCGTGCTACCCCCTCTGAAGTCCATAGGATGTAAGACACAATAGATTTTTGGTCCTAAAGGTTTTCTTTATGCATCTTCATGCCCTTGCTCCTACTTATCCCTCCCTACACCAATCTTCCCCCTCTTCCCTCCCCACTGATATCGCTGACTCCTTGTAGATATTTGCAGACTGTGATGTCTCCTTTCAATCTCCTTTTTCCCCTCAGGCTATATATATTTAGTCTCTTTTCATATGTCAAGTCCTCAAAGACCCTTACCAGCTTTGTTGCCTTTTCTTTTATTAACACCTGAGAAAAACATAATGAATGTACAGAAGGACCTCACTAACCCACACTTCACTAATCAGAATGCTTTATAGTTCACACAGAAAATGACACTCTCACCCCTCCATCTCTCAGCAAAGGTTTAATAGCAGATTCTAGATCAGAGTTGCAGCTCACTAAGACCACAGTCTTTTTACAAAATATTGACTGTGCAAGTTGATTATGAAGTATTCTCAGAAATAATTAAAACTAAAGTTGTCCAAGTTGTACTGCTGAGTAATCCAGTAGCCTTGCTTTTCTTTTAACTACTTGTTCACTTAATGCCTAATAAAATCCCATTAAAGGCAATGGAAAGACATCCCTGGGCTTTCATGGGAATTGCAAAATTGCACTAATTAGCAAAAATGAACACCTCACAATGGATTGCCCAGTCATTCGTATGAGCTGGCAAGGCAATATGATGTGTATGCATGCTCATGCAACTGCCACCTATGCTATGGTGATATCCAGTTGATAAATACATTTTTCATGCATCTTTGACCACTTCATCTACCCTCTGCCCACACAGTAGCTCCCCCAGGACAGAGTTCAACATTCCAACAGCTTCAAATGGCTGCCATTTTAAAAAGTTAACCAGCCAGAGAAATGTTTCCCCCTTTCTGCCCCAAAATTACCCCAGGTCCAGGATGGGCAAGATTCAACACTGGATCAGTGACAACTTTAAAAATTATATTATTTGTATGTATGGCAAAGTCTGTTATGACCAAAATGGTGATTTTTTATACCATTGGAAAGAGGGAGGAGCCCACCATCGCCATGGGACCCAGCACTTGATTCCAGCCCTGAAAGGGCACAAGATGTGAGTCTTTAAAACTGTGACAATTTTAGGAACAGAAAAGCCATTTTAAGTTATTTTTATGGCTCCCTCAGAACTCAGTACAGTTGGTCTCACAGAGAGTAAGGCACCTGGCTTTACAGGTGGGAGGTGTTTGGAAAGTAGTCCCAGGAAAAAAATTGTACACCTCTTGAATTCATTCCTAGATTAGTTTTTCACATAAAGAATGACTTGCATAACAGACTTGGGCCTTCACCACTCATGAGTAATGCATCATTCCCCAACTCATGCTGCTAAAAGCTTTATACAACACCACACCATCATGCCTTCGCTCTTTATATTCATACGCAGATATTAGGATTGATAGATTCAAAGCCACCTTAGGGATTTAAATGCACAAGTCCCATTGAAATTAAAGAGAGCATGTCCAAAGCTCCCAGGCAGCTCTGAAACCATCAGCCTGGTATTGTATATGATATACTATTGTACAGAGATAGTTACACGTGTGGATGTAGGTATTTGCTGTAGTTAAGTGGGCAAAGCCACTTTCATTATAAATCTGTGTCTGGTGATTTACACCAGCTGAGGCTTTGGCCCATAATGTATCTGAAATTATCTGAGTACATGTTCTGAGGAAACAGTAGGGCCCACCCAGCCAGCAGCATCTGCAATGGCAACACCACCAGGCTGGCAGAAGCAGCTCTGGCCAGCATTGGCAGTGGAGGAGTTAGAAGGGGTGAATGCAGTGACTGGGCTCCCCACTAGGGTTAGGGGAAGAAGCTTCAGGATCCCCACTTGGACTGAGTTGGAGGAAGAGGCCCGTGACCCCCTGCAACACCCTATAATGGAGGCACCAACCCATCTACCCACCCCAGGTAACAAACAGCAGCCACAAATCCCATCAGCACTCACATAAGGAGGGGGCCCCAGAAAGCACTTCCCTTCTCTGCAGTGGCTCTCTTCGTGCCCCCTGTAACTCCATCCACCTCCTGCTGCTTCCTGCAGGACCTGATCCCTGCACCTGATAGGCACCACCCACTCCGCCTGCCTCTTTAGTGGATGCAAATAACTAATGGCTATAGACTTGGTTCTGTTGTAGTGGTGATGGTACAGTCATCCAGTTAGTGTTGCTATAGCTACAAATAAACGTAGTAATGAATGTTACAGGTATGATCACCACAAACCATTGATTATGAGGGAATTTAAAGCCCTAGCCGAAAACAATATTGACAAGAAAGCTGGGCCCTGGCTGGCTCTGTGCCCCACTCTGAAACTTCATGTAGAGCGACATTCACTCCTGTGCAGAGGACCAGCCTGAGGCCTATGCACCACTTAGGTGACTCCAGGCAGAAGCAACACCCATGGTTAGAGACTGCGCATTCCTTTCTGTCAGCCTATAATTCAAAGCAAAGAATTTCTTTGATTCATTGCATCTCTTTTTCTGGCCACAATTTGTCTGTGAGAAGATTGCAGTTTTTGCAGGTCTAGTCACTATTTGAAATCATCTGCAAAGTTATTAATCTTCAAGTAATTCTTGGTCTATAATGCCGCCACAAGCAGGTTGTTACCAGCGTTTGACATTTGAAATTCAAAATGTACTGGTTAGTTTTGATTGGGTGCAAAGGTTGCATTGTATTGTTTCTGCCCCCTGAGCTTACCATTTAGAATCAGATTTCCAGCATGAACTGGTGTATGTGTGTTCAGTATTCACTTTCCAGAAACATTTGCCAATATTTGCTTAAATGTGACTGTTTCCATAAACTTTCCTGGAAATAAATGTATGTCTTTGATTATTCATGGAAAGAAAAGGGATGAGAAACCAGGCAAAGCTAAATTTTGTTGGTTATTGTTATTTACAGAAAAGTTATTGAGGCATTTACTGTGCTCTACAGATAGGGTCTGCCAGGTGCAGTATGCAGTAATCTGAGTATAGAGTACCCATCATGTTTACTCAGCTAAAACACCCATGGAAGTTGCTAAAGAGATTTGTCTGGGGAAGAACTGCAGGACTGAGTCATAGGGTAGCCAGCCAGCTCATTCACCAGCACAGCTGGTAATTGTACCTTAAGCCTACCACAGAAATAACCCAGACTGCAAAAGCTGGTGTTTTTAACTGTACAGAGGAAAGGTCTACTGTGCACTGTGAAAGTAGAAAATTATTCAAACAGCATTTTTCTTGCTCCCGGCTAGTATTTTTTCCTTTGGAAGTTGGCAGCCTTTTTAGTGAGGGGCTTGTCTCAAAAGGCCCAGGGCCTCACTCTGAGAGATTAAAATGAGCAGCTGCAGCTCCCCATGATGTCAGTAGGAGATGTGGATGCTCAGCACTTCTGAAAAATCAGCCCCCCAGTTTGCTTTTGAGTGCTTTCTCCTCCCCGTACAGCTGAGTATCTCAGCCGTTCGCTTGTCCCCTCCCAAACTAAGATCCTTTCATCCCCAAGACACCTGTTCTCCATTTCCAACATCATTTAAAGCTTCCTCCTCCCGGTGTTGTGTTAATGCAGGTTTTTATCCCACCTTTGAGCCTTAGCAATGCTTTGACAAGTGTACCCTGTGTGACATCACGACATCTGGTAGGAGCGCACTTCTGGCAGGCTGTGACCAATCTCTAGGCCCACATAATAAACTGTAAGTGGCCCATAAGGTAAGGTTTTAATTAGAGGTGGACTAAACTGAAAACTGAGCTCCGAAAAGTAACAAACACATTTTGTAGTTCCGGCCCCTCTCTAGGGTAGCATCTCCTGTGCTATGCTACAGCTGTTCAGCGGTCAGAAGAGCAAGCCAGATGCATGGTTTAATACAATTGGGAGCTGCAGCTCCAGTTTACGTAAGTTCCCTTATGTAATCAGTTATCCACCTCCCACACAACCCATCCTGTTTAGAATTAAAATTGTACGTATTCTTTATTTTGGTCTATATAACTATATATGTCCATAAACTAGGGCAGGATGATTGGGAGGGCAGAGGATGGAGCAGGCAGGCTGGCTTGTGGGGAAGGGAGGCGAGTGGGGCTATGCTGGTGAAGTGAGTGAGGAGGTACATCGAGGGGGACTGACTGGCTGGGACAAGGGGTGCAGAAGCAGGGAATGGAAGCAGTTGAAAGCATGAAACAGCTGGGTGAGGCTTAAAGTGACCAGAGTCTCAAAGAATAAACAGTGCAGCTATCACCTGGGGATGGGGGGTGATAGCTAGCACTTGGCGGGGGGAGGATGGGCACGTAACACCTATCACTCGGGGGAGGGAGCAATACCTATTGTTTGGGGGCATCAGAGCCTGCAGGGAGGAGCAGCAGCACTGAGTTACTGGGGGGCAGGAGGGGAGGGGAAAGTTGTTTCTGAGCCTCCTTCCCCTGGACATGTTGAAGGGCCTTGCGGAGGCTGCATGCTACCTGGAGTGCAGTATGGACGAGTGCCTTGCGGTCTCTTTTCCTCAACCTCTCTCCAGTGCAGATCCCAGTGCTTCCTCCCCTGGCCCCTGTGGGGAACCCATTCCCTGCACTCACCCAGCCCGCACACTGTTCCTGGGCTTGAGCTAGCACTCATCAGGTTCCTGCTTGCACGAATGTTGACAATGCTCTTGCCCCTGGAGAGTCCTGGTGTTGATAGCAGCAGAAGTACTGGTGTCCCTTGATGCCACTGTGGCCGGCCTCCACCTGGAGGTGCTCTCCTTGGAGGCAGGAGCCAGTGGAGCTTATTCCCAGAGCCTGCAGCAGTGCCCCCCGGCTGGTGGGGTAGGGGGAGCTGCTGAGCATAAACCAGTTCACTTAGATGTCCGAATACTAAGGTGCCAAATTTCCCACACAGCTCCTTGAAAGACCATGTTTGTCCTGGGAAAGAACTGGCCAGATGGTCACCTTACCCAGAGCAGACCCCGCAACTGCACCAAATTGTGCAGGATCTTCTGCACTTTGGCGGAATGAGGCTGCCTGTTCCACTGCAGAGGCAAGCAATGTTCCACCCCAACCAAATCCTCCGTAGCCTTGGGGAAAGTATACGGCAGTAGGAGGTAGCAAATGGTGAGGTCAAACCTCAGCCCTACTGACTGTACTTGCACTTCACTGCCCTTCCTGCTTACCAAGGCTTCATACCACAGCCCTAATGTAGTAGCCTCCCCTCAGTCAAGCGATGTCATACCAGTTTACTTCAGGTGAGTTGGAAACAGAACCCACGTCTTAGCTGCTCTGTCATGCTGCCCTTCAGTTACCTAGTTATCCTACCCACTAATGACTACACCACCTTCCCAGAACCAGAACTCTGAAATGCCAGGATCTGAAATGCCAGGGTTCAGAACCTGCTCATGAGGCTTTATGGCTGCCTGTGATGGAATTTTGTAAATAGTTTGTTTAATGTATACAGTCACAAAACATTTGTCAAACAGGTTTATAGTGAACCATTAGAATCTGTCAATTCGGGTGCCTCATGTAACAGAATACAGATGTTCTACATTTCAGTTATTGTCACATGTTGATTGCGGGTGTCCAGCACTGGAAATTGAGCAATATGCCCAGAATGAACCACCAATCCGGGGCAGCTTGAAGCACTTGAGAGTCAGGGACAGCATCCAACTGGGAACCAGAAAGGAAAGGACAAGAACCCAGCATATTTACACTCCAGACTTCTATGCACCACCACGTCTTCTCAAGCCCACCTCCTGTCTCTGAGGCACAATGTGTGGCTTCCTCACTATGGAGCAAACCTAATGCCTGAGGCAGTGACTAAGGGACAACAAGTGACATCCAGCATGGGCTCAGCTCCACTGTCTAGCACTCGCCTCTCGCACAATGAGTGAAGGGGAAGTGATGAGCCAATATGTACCCAACTCTTAACTCTCTGCCTCTCGGTAGGGAACTGTGTGTCTTCCGGTTAGCAGAGGCAGCCCTGGGACTAGCTAGCTCAGCCCACAACCAGCTCTTTAGCCACCATGACGTGACTAAGGAATTTAAATAAACTATTTCAGCAGCATAACACTAAAAACCATCAGAGGCCAGACTGGGCCTAGCATGACCATATGTTGGGTCAGGACACAGGGAACATCCCTTCTTACATACCCCATATAAAAGACCCATCACAGTCGTCCGTGACCTTGGGGAGTACAGGGGTTTCTCCTTTTGTGCATCCCCGGGGGGACGCATGGCTGTGAGACACTTCGGTACCACGTGCCCTTAGCATGGGGAAGCCTTGTCTGTGCCTGCCAGGGGTCAGCTTGCTGACTCCCCCAGCCACGGGCAACACAAGCACTCCCCTCTCAGACTATGCAGGCTCCACTGTCCTTCTGCAGGTTAATGATAGGGATGCTCAAACCCTCGACGTGTCGCCCTGGAGGACCAGCTCCTGGTCCACTGGGCACTCATAGAATTCCCAGATTCACTGCTCCCAAAGGAACAATACCCACCCTAGATCACAGTGCCGCTTAACGCACAGCACTTAGATGTGTTATTAGTGAAAAGAAGCAAATGTTTATTTAGCAAAGCATACAGGTTGAAATGACAGCAAGTAGAAATATTGGAAACAAAGGGTTACATGTAAAAAAAAAAAAAGCATAACATGCATGCTAGAACCTAGACTTAAATAACAAGTACTGTCCTGTCTGATGAGGTTTAGTTCACTCAAAGTCTTGCAGCATTAGTCAGCAAGGTTGACTATGACCCTCCTCTCATAAGACAGAACACACTGACAGTTCATCTCCTCAATAAAGAGATCCAGGGGGTACCTCTGCAATCATAGTTATACCCTCCCGAAAACCATTGACTTTACTTGTAACCAGGATTACCTCCCCCCTTGCTATTTTTGTTTTTCCTGCAGGTTTTCTCCTCTGTGGTTCTCACTCCTTTGATTAATAGCAGGCTCAGTAACGCAACCAGGTCACTGTTGTGATGCATACAATGCATGACACACTCCCTAACCAGACAGAGAGAAGCATCTTCTACCCTGTGCCTGAACAGAAGCTGTCCAAGGCCTGTCACCAGCTGGTGATTTGCTTTTAAATTTCAAGAGCACAATTCCCAGCATAGACACACAACTTCTTAAATATTATCCTTACATACATTTCCCAGTGACAATGCCGACTCGTAAATTACTGGCTCTTGGTACAGCCCTTATATACCATCCTCAGGTGAATTATTATGCATACACCTGACAAGGGACCGCCTGTAAAACCATATGCATCGCCTCTGTGCCGCTGTCAGTTGGCATCAAGAGGCCCCAGGGTCACAGTCACACTTTGCCCCAAAGAAAGTAGGGAGGTGATGGGGGCCAGGCAAGCCTGCACATGCACACGCTTACTCAGATGCACACACACCCCTGCTGTGCACAGACAAGCTCTTTTTGGGAGGTGCTGTTCCTCAAGACCCCCAGTTAAGTGCTATGTCCTAGATAGGGTTGTCAGTTTCTCCATGGATGTGATGCAGGTAACTAGCGCCTGCCGTGCTTTGAGATTATTCTATGGTTTAGGTTTAGTGCTGCCGTCTGGCTGTGAGACAGTCAGACAATATGAACTAGGTACACTTCATGAGTTGTTCATTCTTGTAGAAAGCACAAATAGTGTTGGCATAATCTATGCATATAATTTATGTAAAGTAGGGTCATAGGTTCCTACATGATTAGCATAGCACACAGAAAACTGTAGTCCAAATAAATACAGTTTAACATTGTCCTTTATCTCAAAAATAATGCTGAAAAATAACATGTAAAGGTATCAGTTTTTCCATAATGAACTTGCTTTATGATGGACAGGTGGGAAATTGCAGTTTGATCTCATCACAAACTGCCACTAGCAAAAGCAGCCTGGCATAGGGTCAACATTATCAGTGAAACAAGACACCGTGAATGATGGGACAAATCTTTGCTCATCTTTCTTACACTAACAGGCCAGTTGAAGCCAGTGGACCTGTGCATGTGAGTAAAGCAAAGAGTATTTGCTCATAATCATGTTACTAATAGCTTAGCAGATGTTGTCTGTAGTTAACTCCCCTCCTGGTAGACCATTCTACCACTATGGAGGATACAAACAACATATACAGAATTTAAAAAGGGTAAAGGATTTATAATAAATAATAAGAAGGCACCTGCAACTGTTCAGCCAATCAGATTATTCCATTGGCAGTTCCTCATGATGCCTCTTCCAAAGAGATGTCAGCTATTGACTGGCCAGTGGCCTGATGCACTGTCACTCTTGGAAGAGGCCCCTTTTTAAAAAAAAAAATACAAAGCTCTTTTTAAAAAATCACAGAAATGCAATGATGCTTTTGTATCTATTTGCAGGTCTTCCCTGCTTGGGTTTACTGACAGTATAGCATACTCGCACTTGCTGTACTCCATGGTGCTTATTGTTACTCAAGCCAGAAGGCAACAGAGGCCGGGGGCTCCCTTACAAATAAGTACTAGGTTGCCTCTGGTGCAGGCTTTGTGGTAGGAGTGTTAGCTTCTTTGCTTCAGTTGACTGTGCCACTCTTATAGCAACACCCTTATACTGTAGGTGGTACCTGGGACAGTATGTAGCTATTTCTAGGATGTAACACTAATAGCCAAATGGCACTGATATTTCAAATTCATGCATCAGCACAAAAGCCCAGCCAGATGTTGTGTTGCAGGTAACTGAGAACCCCTTAAATCAAGGCACTGGGGCTTAGATTGTGATCTTTGTTACGTTAGTGTAAATACAGCTCAACGCCACTAAATTTAATGGCGCAACACTAGTGTGATACCATTGTAGCAGAGCAGAATCTGACCCAGACATTTAATAGTGAGGTATCATTAATAAAGCTGATGATTATGTGTCTGCACTATATAACTATCCATCCACCTTACATGGACTAAATTCCCAAGTCCTGTCCCAGCATGCATTGAGTTCAGCGTAACAACAGGCACTGTATTCAAAAAACCTAGTCAAATGTACTGATGAAGGGTGTCCTTAGTTTAGCTAATTTTGTTTAGACTGAATACTGCACACTTGACATTCGAGGGAATCGGGTTTAGAGAACTCTTCTGGATGAATGCTGAAGGTTTCCGAAGAGGAGACAAGAGCAACTAAATTCCAAACAAAGCCCTGTACTTCTTCTGCAAATATTGTGCCAAATCTCCTCACCTTTCACACCTCCTATCCAAACTGCAAACACAAGCTGGCAAATAATGTGAGTATCCATGCAGGCAATGCTGATATTCAGGTAGTGGTCCAGATGGTGCCAATTCGGAGGTTATATATCCAAATGTTAAATAGAAAGCTCTCAGCCGTGAAAGGCAATCACCATGCTTCCTTCTCAATGACTGGCTTGACAGCTTGCTATGATCACAGATGTGCAAGAGAGCTAGCCAGGTGTTCTATATCAATGAAAGGCAACACACACATAATCACCATGGTTCAGTCAAGCAGTTCAGTGGAAAAAGGAAGAAGAAAACTTTATTGAAATGTTTAGATTCACATTAATTCGCTAGTCATAGCCTCTTGATTTCATTGGCTTTCACTAGCACTAAGGAGGGTGCTTATTAGCGTCTTTTGCCCACTACAACAGTAAGTATCCCTTGGCAAGTAAGTAGGCTAGGTTCAAAAACTTCATTCTTACCTCTTCTCTGGCAGGGTATTAACTTGCAATCTGTGTGGCTCACAAGTGTTTTATCCTTTTCCCGCCTTTCCTTTGAGACACGTTTTTTTCCCATTGTAATCCAAATTATAGGACACGTCGCTCTTTGTATTGGCTAATGAGAGGAATTCCATGTAAAGGATCTATGTGGCCCTGTTAGAGTAGCAACTCTCAACCTAGTTTTGTTTCATATTGTATATGTCAAACTCTCGTTAGACCAATATCCAGTATCTTCTCAGCTAGGCTTGGTCTGGAGTAAATTTGGTACAATCAAGTGGTTGCAGGACAAGTCTTACTAATTAATCGATTAATAGATTGTCAGGCCAGGCAGAACCATTATGATCAATTACCCTGACCTTCTGTGTAACACAGGCAAGGGACTTTTCCTTAGTAATTCCTGCATCAAGTCCATACCTCGTGATTTAGAGCTTATTGACGAATATATAGCTGCGGACTAGCTGCTGAGTGAAGGAGTCCTACCTCATATGATGAAATACACATGGTTGTTGAGGAGTTATATTGCAATTAAAGTTTTTCATCCTCCCATGTCGAACCTCCATCAAACCCTACAACTTCCCAGAAAGGCTTAATCAATTAATTTCAAGTATTTATTACAGATTGAAGAAAAGCCAAGAGTAGATCAAAGTGAGCCCAACATATGTTTCAGTTGAATAGACTAGCTGGCTTCATGTTGGATTCATAAATTTGATTCCCCAGCCAAATTTATCCCTTATGTAACTTCATTGAAGTGAATAAATTTGTACCAGGGATGGATTTGGCCCATGCTATTTTTTGTGCTTAAACTTGGGTAGGGTTTTTTTTTAAAAAAAAATAATGCACTTTTGGTCAACTTAATGACCTAGTGGTAGTATTACGCACTGCCAAGTGGAAGAGTTTGTTTGGAAACCCAGGACAGGTTTCACACTCTGAACCAAAGCAGAGAAAGGGAATTTGTTAGAGGCATTGAGCTCAGCTCTTGGAGAATGTTGGCTCACAATGGCCTCCAGTGACCAATCAGGGTCGATTAAAAGTAACGCTGGTCAGTGACCTGGGCTCCTTCCTCAGCTTCTTGCCCTCTTTCTGCACCCAGATTTCCTGACTCACATAGGTCCCTTTGTGTGGCGTCAGTGTATTGGCAGGGAGACCACAAAACGGAGGCAGAATCAAAAAGTTGTCATTGGGTGAGGGGGCGGGCTGGGGAGGCTTCACTTGCTGACAAAAGGCAGCAACGACAAACAACACAAAGCAAAGCAAACCAGCAATGCTCCAAGAGCTAATACTGCACTTTCCTTCTGCGCTTAGGGCTAGATCTCAAGCAGGCATCTCAAAATGAACCCATAGTATTTACAGGTGTGTAACTGTACATTTAATTGTGCTCTAATAACCAATTTGCATATGCAAGTGCAGGCTTTTGCATATACAAACAGATGCATCTGCTACTACTTTGGTAGCTGTTAGAGAGTCAGATTTAAATTTGCTCAGTGCTGTTGTTGGTCTCTAATTTTAGATATGTCTCCAGTGTGAAAATTTATAAGTAAAACTTTCACTGAGTAAAAACATGATGCTGTTTCTATTTCCTGTATTCCCACACCAAAATTTTCACTCCCCAGCATTTCCCCCAATTACCCATTGCACTTTAGGTTCACAGATCTACCAAATGCTGATCAGGTGTCTCTACAGAAAGAGCAAAGTTCTCATGGCTTCAGGGGCAATATTTTAGGTGCTAAAACCTTCTCACTGCAATGTGTATCTTTATAGGTTCTGATGACGAAGACCTGTATTGCTGTTTAACTTGTAATGCGGCAATTCTGTAGAAGCAGTTACTTCTTTGCATGTATATAGATTATCAATAGCAACAGTTTCTTGAAATGAATAACAAAATATGTACCAAAACTGCAATAGATTATTGGAACGCCAAATAAAATCCTACACAAGTTTCATTACAATGATTTGGTCTTTTCTTTCATAAAAAAGATTAACAGCCATTGTGTTTTATAAATGTAGACCACAATACTGGTATGATCCTGGCCAATGGTACAATTTTAGAACAGAGTTTTAATTGCATGTTTTATTATCGGTCCGTTCAGGAGGGAGGGTTTTTTTAAAAGTGATACTTTAAAGTGATACTTGTTTCTATCTCCATTGCCCATGCTCAGTGGTTCTGCAAAAAGTCCCATTGGAATGAATAAGATGCTGCTAAATGTAAAGGGCCTTTAGCGATGTAATGCTCATGAAAAATGCCCTCTGTTGGGTAGGCAAATCCAGCCACTCGTGTCATCAGGGAGGTTCCTAAGTGACACAGAGGACAACGTCATGATATAGAAAGTAGAGACTCTAATCAGAGGCAAAGCCATCCTGGGTCTACTGCTTACTGAGTGGGAAACAGACTGAGAATGAATGAGTTGTGGGGAAGTTTGCTTCTGTATCAGTGATCAGAAGCAACCCAAATTCCACCCAGTACAAATGATTTCACAGAATGCAGCAATAAAAGATATCAGGTTTCAGGAAAGCAAACTCTAGGCATTAAGAAATGTAGTGAGTAATGTGAAATAGGAGAAAGTTTTTAAATCTCTCAAATGGAAGAAGGCTGGGGAATCCTGAGACTATCATATTAAGGGACAACAGAGCAAAAGGTCCCTAAAAAAAAAAGCGGTAAAAGAACAAGATGTGACCAGTGTGCCTACACAAGGCAGGGCTCAAAAATTCTTAGTGTAAAAATAACCCACACTGGATATGGAAAGAGACCCAATTTGCCATCTTGCCTCACTCTGAGTTAGCTCGTAAACTCCTATTTAACAGAATCTCTGCACCAGCTCAGAGATGTTAAGCTAACTGAAGTTTGATCCAAACTTATATCATAGCCAAACTGTTTTCATCCTCAGACAGATGGCTACTCCTTAGCACTCTAAAAAACAAATCTCAATTTCTCTTTCAGTCTGTACTTTCTTATATGGCCCTGATGACCACAGTTTCTGAGCACTTAGTACACTGGTCTAGGTAAAAGGCCAGTTCCCTTGCGTCTTTCCCGCCCATGGTAACTAAAGCAGCCTCTGTCTCCCTAGGGACCACAGAGTGTTAATATCTGCCTTAGTGAAAGAAAAGCAAGGAGTAGAGTTAGGGAAAAAATGGTTGATCATCATTAGAAAAGACCATGCATGTCCCTCGCCTCCCCTCCCTCACCTTAATGCTTCCCTATTCAGATCCCTTAAAAACTCTGAAAAATGACTCCAGGAGCTACTCACTTAGCTAAGGCAAGTATGGTGCTTATTGAGCGTCCTGGGAGGAAAATGACTCACTCCTCACCCAGTCCCATCCATGGCTCTCATGCACCCTCAGCTCTGCTGAGGCTGGTCAACTCATTTCATAGTCACTCATGACTGAGTGGCCATATGGAAACAGTTAGTAAGTAATGAAAACCATGACCTGTCAAACGTCATGGGTTGTGTCAAGCAGGTTTCTAATTATAGCCTGACATGTAAATACTCTTGGAAGATAATTGCACTTATTTGGACTAGCACAATATTAATTAAATATTTTGATTATTTCTATCAGAGGCGTTGTGTGTGTGTGTGTGTGAGAGAGAGAGAGAGAGCGCTTTTGAATGGATTTAACCCTTGAAGCACTAAAAACAAGTGTACTCATCCTTGGATTGCAGTGAAGAGCTGAATCCAAAGTACACTAGACCCTCTTGCCAATCTGAACTCTCCTCCTCCCTGTGGCTTAGTCTCATCACACGTCACCCCACTGCCTTTCTACCGCAGCGTGCCTCTGCTCTGATTCCATGTCCGCGTCCTCATATATCCCCAAGGGCACGTGCTTGTGGTTTACTTGCCTCCTACTGCAGGGTCCAGGATGGCAGAACCAGCTATAAGAGGGTTGCACTGGGAACGCAGGCCAAAGATGAATAAGGATTTCTGGCAGCAAGCAGGTGAGGCAGGGCTTGCTTTAGTCCAGAGACCTGAGCTATTCTACAGCATGAAACACTCAGCTATTTGGCCTAGTAGCCTCCCTGGAAAGCCAGGTTTCAGGTGTTAAACTGGTCAATTCCCAGAGTTCTGCCTTTAACTGGGTCATGCTGGAGTGAGCTGCAGGACTAGATTAGTGCTGTAGCTCTTGAGACTGCTGATTGACTGAGCTATCACAAATCATAGCATTCTCCAGCTACACGACCCAGTCATTATGGCAGTGTAGGCTAAAGCCCATTTTCACGGTAGCCACTTTGGGGCAGAGCATGTGCTCATACAATCCAGCAGGAGTCACTTACGTTTTTGGTGTAAATCTGGTTCTGCTGCAACTGAGCTGGGGGCAGAGGCGAAGTAGTAACTTAATTTGTATATCTGCAGATTAGACACCTCAGCGATCCAGAAGCCAACTGTGCAAAAGGTTGCTGAGGATTTTGAACATTCAGGAATGACAGTACGTGACTCCAGTGTCTGGATCACTTGTCCTGGGGGAAGAAATAGTTACCTTAGGTTTTAAAGCTAGAGAGTTCCAACCTGGGACCAAGTAAAATGTGCGTGGCTTTTGAGTTCATGGTAGACTTGAAGCTGAGTTCAGCCTCCCCTATAGGCTTACTAAGGCTGGTTAATATTTTGAGTGAGGCCAGAGGCCTGACTTTGGTGTAGGCATGGAATTATGTGTCTAGGAGGGAGCCGGCTGCAAGCAAACACTGGCCCAGCCACCTTTTGAACAAGCCTGGGGAAGGATTTTGAGCAACTGAGCCCAGAGAGGGGTTTTGAGTGATCTCAGGGCCAGGTTTTGAGGAAGACAGGGGCTGCATTTCAAGTGAGCCAGGGCTGCAGTTTGAACAAGTATGTCCCAGTTAATGGTTGCACATTGAAACCATGTGAAACTCGCAGCTTTGCATTGTTTCAACACAAAACTTGGTGAAAGTGGTTGGTTTCAGGTCACACAGGCTCTTGTCCCCTCTCTCAGTAGAGCGACTTGGGAAGCATGGTCCATGTTTGCACACTTTCACCACATGGGTCACACTTCCCATAAGATGTCCCACTGATTTGATTTATGCGCTGTACAACTAAACACCATTTTCAAAGAAAAGGAAACCACTCTTCTAATCATCATCTACACATCTGGGAGAAAGAATAGTACAGGAAGAAGCTGCTTGGTTTTGGCATTACAAATACCCAACGCAAAAAACAGACTTCTGGTCAGTACTCCCAATATGCTCAGAAAAGGGCAGAGCCCTGATTCCAGTGCATTCTTCAAGGCATAATTCCTGACTGGCAGTGTGTACGTAAGCTAAGAAAAATACAGTGAAAACTGTGGGGGATGGTACATGTTCTGTAGCAGAGCTGACTAAGTCAAAGCAGCAGGCTGCTCAGAAAAGCTATACTTTCCAAACTTAAGAGCCCTGGCTCAAATGCAGAGTGGAACCAAGACACAGATGTATCGATGCAGAGGTAGTTCTGTGTGCCTGCCGGGGGAATATTTTTTGCATATTCCCTTTGTGAAGAACGGCAGTCCATTCTTAGTGGGCTAGGTTGGCATTAAAGGCCCTAAGCTTCCTCTCGGCTACACTGGTTTTTACACTGCTGCAACTCTATTGACTACAGTGGCATTATTTTGGATGTACATGGGCAAAACTGAGTTCAAAGGATCTGGCCCAAAGCCACCATTTTATATTGGTAACTTGCCTGTTTACAAAAAGTAGATGTTTTCACTCTGGCTGTTTCACCTCATTACGCTCACAAGCTCTGGCCTGCCTCTCCCTCTTCTAATGACCCCATTCCATGCATCTTTCCTTCTAATTGCATTTGCAGAGAGGAGAAGAATGTTTCAGCATAAATTAAACAAGAGGCTGTATTTATGCAGCTCTTGCATTCTCTCTCTCTCTCTCTCTCTCTCTCTCACGCTCTCTCTCTTTTTAATGCAGTGAATTTATTACTGCAAAAGATGCTGGTTTGTCACTTCTGGAGATAAATCCCCTATTGATCCAAAAAAGAGAAGCCACTGAGTGGACAAATTTTTCAGACCATCCTTTTAACATCCTCAATTCTAAAATACAGGGACTACATCGAGGGGTGAGAGGGAAGCCCATTTTCCATGGCTTGTTGCAGCTTTACAAGGATGTCACTTAGTGCCAACTGTGATGGTGGTTCTTGTGATATAGACACCTGTCTAGTCCTTAATTTGTGCAAGGGCTTGCCAGGGAATTCCAGGCACCTCTCGGCTTGGCAGTTCATAGACTCGGTACCTCTGGGCTTGCCACGTCAGTTATTAAAGTACAAAAATTGCTTGAGCCCCAGCACCTCTTTCATTACAAATTAAGCACTGCACCTGTCTATTAGGCCTGGTTGGGCTTTTTTACCTACTTTGTGGATAGACATCCTCTAATTTTCCATTACATTCAATAGGCGTTTTCCACAAAAGATAAATCTCTGCTTCTGTTTATGTATTTAGATCCTTGCTATAGCCTGATGTGAAATATTTATTCACTGGACTTGGTCCTTTTATGCCTGTTCAGAAATTATCTATGGAACAATAATGATTTTTACAAATGTGTTACCTCTTTGTAATTGGCTGGTAAATCATTCACATGAATATATTAGTTTTCACTGACTGTCTGAGTGGGCTTTTGAGCAGCCAGCAATTGGTATTTTATCTGTGTGACTGGTCACTTAAGTCACATATTGTGCCTGGTGTTGTGACCTACTCTTCATAAACAGCAGCAGGGCCTGAAGCAATCATTAAGGTGTTGAATCACTGGGGGACAGCAGGGGGAAAAGCTTGGAGATAGGCCTAGGAAATTTTTGGAATCATAAAATCTTATCTTTTGGGGCATAAGAAAGGGCATGGGATTTGGCCATGTGGCGCTCCCTCCAGACTGGGGGAGAAGGCTAGAAGCTAAATGTATTGACTGTCTAGACAATTTTCTTTTGCCATATTCTCACCAACTAACTGTATGTATATAGGTAGGGTGGCCAGGCCAACACTGCTGGTGTGGAGATGCTAATGTATGCAAAAGGTCTCTGTGGATCCATTTATAATAGTTCTCCCCCTCCCAAATATTTGTACAAACAAAAACTGGGGCTATGAACATTCACAGAATAGCAAACAAACAAGGCACAAACACAGCTGGATTGAAATAGAAATCAGATTTGGGGAAGATTCATGTTTGTGATAGTCACCCAGCTCTAGCTGCCAGGCTCAGCAAACAGCATACATTTAAGTCCTTTCTTTGCCTCTGAAAACTTTATACTGCCCATGGAAAAAATCAAAGGCAACAACAAAACAGCAGTTGAGGATTGAAGAAGAGTGAGGACCTGCACTTATCATTTATCCCAGGAGAATAGGAAACCCCCAGGGAGCGTAGATATGGTCCCATTAAAAAGGGGGAGGAGGGGATGGCCATCTTTGTAATAAGATGCTGCTTTTGGCTGTGATCACAGCCGGAGGGAGTAGTGTAGTCAGGTTCTTCTTTTCCCCTTTTTATTATATTAAATATTGAATTTTAAAGGACAGGCCAAAGTGTAAATGCTCACTCCAGAAATGAAGCCAACATCAGCCTCTGGCTTTGCGACTGGATTATTTTTGAAGGCACAGTATGTACAAAATGAGGCCAGTCAGGGCTGATGATTGAATTCCCAGAGGGGGCAGGTTCCTTTAAAACACAGATTAACAGAGAAGGAATGCACAGGATATGAATATGAATTGATGTGGGGCCCTTCCTGGTCTCATTCCATTCAATAAAGTACATTCCCTTATTGCATGTCAATTATTTACATTATTTAAATATGTATCCTCCGATGAACATGACATTATTGAAATATATATGCTGTATAACTGTATGTAACATGTATCATCCAGCTATCTATCAGAGAGGGCTGCATACACACGTGTACCCGGCTAACAATAAGATAAGGGGATGCTACAGAAACCAGCTACCTCTCTGTAATAAGCACCCTTTGACTGGTCCCTGTTGCACTCACTGTGCTGACCCTTTAGCAGAACCAGAGTCAGATCTTTTCAGAACAGTTTGAACACAGGCTCTGTTTAACATCATGGGAAAGTTAATACCTGAAAGAAGCGGGTGTCTTTCTCCTGTGCCTGCACTAATCTCTGATACACAAAGCTTGTAGGCTCAGAGATAGTTATTTTTCTTCCCTTCAGCCACACAAGTTCACAGTAAAAGAAAGGCAAATAGTATAAATTCTCTCAACCTAGTGATTCCCAAAAGGTAACATTATTGGTGAAGATATTGGCTATAGATATCCTAACATTATTTCCTCTGCTAGCATATAAGGATTTATTGTTAATTCTCCTGACTCAGATATGTTTACATTCTGTAATTCTCCCTCTGCCTTGACGTATCGACCTATGGTATGTATCTACTTTGGTTTTAATGGTAGGGCAGTGGGAAGGACTAGACTACAAACCTAGAAGTGCAATTGCCATTGGCCTCTACCCCTACTGCATAATGAGTCAAATTAAAAACCTGGACCTGGATACCCTGTTTTCAGAGACATTCAACATTTGGATCAAAATTTTGCAGCTTAGACCAGTCTGTTTCCTTCATATACAGCAAGGGCTAAATTTTCAAAGATCCCATTATATGTGCAGTGGCAGCTGAAGGCGTGCACTCTTCTGCCCTCTAGGAATGTTTCCAGTTTTCCAAAGCCCTATTGGTGAAATTGAAGCCTGATAAGAACATGCCCAAAGTCTAGACGGGCCCACACAGATCATGGGCATCTGCACAACTCAGTATACGTGGCCAGACCCAAAAGCAGCTGAGGTAAAGCTTGGCTGATTTCAGATTTCATCTTGTGTTCCCCGTTTCTCACCCTTCCCCTGCCATTAGCAAACCCAAAAACAATTGACGACTCACTTAGCTGGGTTCGGCTCTGCTGGAACACTCCCTGGACCACAGGCTAGAATGAATACAATTTTACTGATCTGCTGTAATGTTAACTAGCAACAGTTCTACAGAAATAGAAAGTTCTCCTCAGTGCCCTTACCTCCTGCGACAGCAATAAGAAAAAGGGCATTAGACAATGGGTACATTTTAAAAACAGATAACACTTCTATTAACTCTAAAATAGAGCCAGATTCTCAGCAGGCCTAAATCCATGTAGCAAAGTCAATGGAGCTACACTGATATACTCTAGCCAACCAGTCCAAAGCAATTATACTTACTCTGCTGGGCGTCTGGCATGGTACTGCCCTCCACCAATTTCCAAAGGGGTATTTCTATATCTCTTTAACAAAAAAAGGGGGGAAGCCATAGTAGAGATTAAAATTACACTGATAATACAGACAGACAGATGCTAGGCTACCTCCCACTCATGGACAGCAGGTCTAATAAGCCAGGAAAGGCTAAGCCTCCCCTGGTGCAGCCACTGTCGCCGGCCGCCCCATTTTGGCAGTTTGCACAGGAGAAGTTTTTGCTTATTATGATACCCAGGAAGCTGAATAGCACATATCGCCTCCTCAACCACCCTAGAACCTTCATGGGGCATATAAAGCTCAGGTTCTTTGGGAAGAGACAAGCACTTTTCCCACAGAGCAGTTTAGGGTTTCAGGAGGGGAGGCGTTGGGGGGGAGGGGTCAAGCCTTCCCGAAGGGGGACTGCACCCATGCTCCCACTCCACCACACATATTTACAGATGCAAAAACAAAGCCTCTATCTTATCCTGCTATGGTACCCTGCAAACAACTTAGAGTATTTGAAGTTTCTGGAAGACTCTGGAAAGATTCTATACCATAATTCTCCATCTGACAAACACAAATCCCCTCTCCACGTGCTTCCAATTTAGCAGACACCAAAATGACTCTGTGTTTGTTTCACTTCCTAGTTTGGGTTCATAGAATCATAGAATATCAGGGTTCAAAGGGACCTCAGGAGGTCATCTAGTCCAACCCCCTGCTCAAAGCAGGACCAATCCCCAACTAAATCATCCCAGCCAGGGCTTTGTCAAGCCTGACCTTGAAAACCTCTAAGGATGGAGACTCCACCACCTCCCTAGGTAACGCATTCCAGTGCTTTACCACCGTCCTGGTGAAAAAGTTTTTCCTAATATCCGAGCTAAACCTCCCCCACTGCAACTTGAGCCCATTACTCCTTGGTCTGTCATCTGCCACCACTGAGAACATTCTAGATCCATCCTCTTTGGAACCCCCTTTCAGGTAGTTGAAAGAAGCTATCACATCCCCCCTCATTCTTCTCTTCTGCAGACTAAATAATCCCAATTCCCTCAGCATCTCCTCGTAAATCATGTGCTCCACTCCCCTAATCATTTTTGTTGCCCTCTGCTGACTCTTTCCAATTTTTCCACATCCTTCTTGTAGTGTGGGGCCCAAAACTGGACACAGTACTTCAGATGAGGCCTCACCAATGCTGAATAGAGGGGAATGCTCACATCCCTCAATCTGCTGGCAATGCTCCTACTTATACAGCCCAAAATACTATTAGCCTTCTTGGCAACAAGGGCACACTTGACTCATATCCAGCGTCTCATCCACTGTAACCCCTAGGTCCTTTTCTGCCGAACTGCTGCCTAGCCGCTCAGTCCCTAGTCTGTAGCAGTGCATGGGATTCTTCCATCTTAAGTGCAGGACTCTGCACTTGTCCTTGTTGAACCTCATCAGATTTCTTTTGGCCCAATCTTCTAATTTGTCTTGGTCCCTCTGCATCCTATCTCTACCCTCCAGCATATCTACCACTCCTCCCAGTTTAGTGTCATCTGCAAACTTGCTGAGGGTGCAGTCCACGCCATCCTCCAGATCATTAATGAAGATATTGAACAAAACCGGCCCCAGGACCGACCCTTGGGGCACTCCGCTTGATACCGGCTGCCAACTACACATGGAGCCATTGATCACTACCCACTGAGCCCAATGATCTCGCCAGCTTTCTATCCACCTTATAGTCCATTCATGCAGCCCATACTTCTTTAACTTGCTGGCAAGAATTCTGTGGGAGACTGTATCAAAAGCTTTACTAAAGTCAAGGAATAACATGTCCACTGCTTTTCCCTCATCCACAGAGCCAGTTATCTCATCATAGAAGGCAATTAGGTTAGTCAGGCATGATTTGCCCTTGGTGAATCCATGCTGACTGTTCCTGATCACTTCCCTCACCTCTAAGTGATTCAGAATTGATTCCTTGAGGACCTGTTCCATGATTTTTCCAGGGACTGAGGTGAAGCTGTTCAGGCCAGCTGTTCTGAATACGTACTCATGGGGTTCAGGTGGGTTTCTTCTTGGCACATCTAGCCCATGCCTCTGTTCATACTACTGTGGCTACACTGCTGTTTTTAGCACATTAGCTCTCATCAAGTATGTCTACACAAGCTGAGAATCATAGCCCTAGCTCTTAGTGCAGACATAACTAATCTGCTCCTGCCCCCACCCCCGTCCCAATCCAATCTGTGCGCCAAAAAAAAAAAAAATCTGCACACACTATTTTAAAATTCTGCAAATTTTATTTGTCAATAAATAAATGTGGAGGCTCCAGCATGGTAGTGGGGAGCACAGGCCAATGGCTGCACGAAGGTGGAAGATCACCCTGCAGCCCTCCCTGCTCTCCACCCCCAGGACATGGCTTTGGTGGTGAGGCTGCGCCCAACCATGACACAGCGCCAGGGCTGGGCCTGCCCCAGAAATACCGCTGGGCCCTGCCTCGCCATGCCAAGTGCACCAAGTGTGGGCAGGCAGGCTGAACCCAGCAGGATCCAAGTGTGTATGGGAAGAGCCAGGTTCTGTGGGGGGCAATCTGGGTCTGATTGGGGGGGATCTGGATGCACAGGGGCTTATTGCAGGATTCCAGGTACAGGGGCAAGGGGGGTCCAGGTGAAGGTGGTTGGGGCTCAGCAGGGGACTCTGGGTGAGGAGGGCATGGGGCTCAGTGGGGGCAGAGGTGTCTGGGTATGAGGAGCTTAGCGGTGGGGGTCCAGGTGCTGGTAGGTAGGGGGTTTGGGTGCAGCTAGTTGGAGTCTGGGTGCAGCTGGTTGGGATCTGGGTGCAGGGGACTCAACAGCATGGCGGTTAGAGTGTGGGGGCTCACCAGGGGGGTGGTCTGGATGAAGGGTGGGGTCGGGGTAGGTGGGGGTTAGTAGGAGGTGAGGCTCAACGGGGTGGGGGTTGGGGTGTGGAGGGGGCTCGGTGGGGGGTTCTGGGTGCAGGGGAGAATCTGTATATGTGGGGGTCTGAATGCACAGGGATTGGGCAGATGGTGGAGTAGCTCCCCATACAGTGCCCCCTCCCGCTGTGGCTGATGAGCTATGGGGACAGGGTGTACATGCAGAGGTTCCTTCAGCTGGGGGAGGGTTCTGGGGGTGGGTCTGACCTGGCCCAGGCCGCTCCTTTCAGGGGGAGAGGAAGTACTGTCCTCCCCAGCCCAGCCAGGACTAGCAGCCGAGCCCGGCACAGGGCAGGAGCCACCAGCTGAGGCATTCCCAGCCCCACATTCCCCACCCCATCCCCTATAGTGATTTACCTCTCAACCAGCTGCTCCAGGTGCCCAAAATGATGCACCCCCATTGCTGGGGAGGGGCACGTGACTACTCTTGTGGCTTCCTTTTGCTTCCCCTTCAGAAAGTCATTTTTCTGTGGGGAAGCAAAGAAATCTACAGGGGACATGAATTCTGCGCACGTCCCTAGGAGTAGTGAGCAGTGTAACTGATACAGAGATGTCGATATGAGGCTACAGAGAGCCTTTAATAATAGCTCTGAGCCATGTGAATTGCCTGAGTCCTCTCAGTAAGGGGTTAACTCAGATGCCCATTGATAATGTAAATGCCAACAATATTAACTATTTCATCCTTCATGTATGAAGAGGGAGGGTCACAGATCTGCACTAGTTACTGTGTGTCATGTCTCATTTTGGTGCCACAATTGGGTGGCATTTGGGAGAAACCACCACCGATTTTCCCACTCAAGAAAGAGCCAAGTGCCAGCCTAGGGGCACATCAAAGTCCCACTACTGGTCAACTCAGAGAGCACACACGATCATATCTCGAATATCTGCACCCAGGAGCAGCGTCTCATTTTGGTGACTCACAGAGATGGATCTTGGAAGAGCACCCCCTCCTATCCCCCCTCCTTAGTCTGCCCCTATCTCTGCTTCTCAGTAACAATAGTGGAAACAAAACAAAAAGAGGGAAGGCCCAGACTGCCCCTAGGTGCACAGGAGACAGGGGCAAGCACTCTGGGCCCCTCCCCACAGCCGGAGGAGCTGGCTCCCCTCCCATCCTCAAAGGACATGGTTCTCCCCGCCACGGCCCTGGGGCCAGTGAAGCAGCCCCCGCACCCCCACAGCCCAGGGGCTGGTGGAGCTCACCTTCCCCCAGCAGCTCAGAGGAGCGGTCGTCTGCTGGCACGGGTGGGGCTGGAGGAGTTCGCTCTCCCCGCCCTGACCTAGAGTTTTGTGTGTTCCACATGAATGGGGGGGCCATGTCCCTGCTTGTCCTCCTTGCGCACGCCCCTAACCTAGGCAAAAAATCTCCCCCAAATCAACAAAGTGAGTTATCTACTTCTCTTTTCTTCCCTCTGGCCTTCGCGTCTCTCTCTGGTCACACCCTCCCTGTCTCACACCTTGCCCCTGCACTTTCCTTCCCTTAACCTTTAAAGCTCTCTCCATCCTCCCACTGCTGAGGTGGGGAATCTATGCTGGCCAGCCAGGCTCGCCCTACCCTGTGCACACCTCAGGGTGAGGCCTCTGAGCAAAGTGTTTTGAGCTCATGGCTCATCTTGCCTCTTGTGCTCATGGAATGAGATTTTGGCCCCTCTGCCTGCTGCTGTGCTCCAGAAGGGGAGGGTCTTCTTGCAGGTGAATTCCTCCCATAGGCCAGGCACTTGCTTGAACATGGCACCTCAGGCAGACTTTCCAGTCAATGCCTAAAACGTCCCTTAATGCTGAGCACCAGTGCCAGAATAGCAGTTGCTCTAGGAAATAAGGAAACCATTGATAAATAATCCCAGTGTTTAACCAAATAACTCCCCACCCCACCCCCACTGTAATAGGCTCACAGTTGAACATGAAGCAAAGCTGATACCTGACTCTTGGCCTGGCTTCCCCCAGGAAAACATTTTAATGAGGCTCTCAGCTGTAGTTTCACACAGAGGACATTAATACTGTTCATTACCCAAAGTTGAGCCCATGAACACTCAACCGACCCTACCTTGGAGACGAGTTGTTGTTTTGACCCAAATGAAGTGCTGATGGCTGAAATGCAAGTCCAGGCTTGTGAAGGAACATGAGACCAAGGCATTAGGCCCACAAACCTGGCAATGGTGCTTCCCTAACCAAGCCATTAAATAAAGGATGTGTCTTGAGAGAAGGACAATCTGACCCCTCAATGGGAAATTGCCCTGCAGTGGACAAATCTCTCTTGAGAAAATTCTGAAGGTGTTGATAGGCCCCCTTAGTATTTCCGCATAAGCACTGTGTGCCGTATAAAATGGATGGGGGCTGTGGAAGGAATTCTTCTGCTAGACAGCTGCACCTGTCCCCCTCTAAGCTTTAGACTAGGTTGGGAGAAGCCAGGATTCCACACAGACACGCAGCACAGGAGCAGCCTCCTGTCTGCAATAATTCCCAGGCCGTTGCTTCACACCATATGCACAGTCTAGCTCAAGGTCATGACTGGGGAGGGCTGGGTGAGTTAGGATTACTGCAGTGAACTGAACAGCTTTCCTTTCTGAACTAGCTTGAACCAGTCAAGCTTCCATAGTGTTGGAGCTTAGACCGTGACACAATAAATAAAGGGCTATGAACAGCGTTGCTTGAAGCTTAGTTTATGGCCTGTGTCTGTATCTCCTTATCACAGTCTTTACAGGGTACAGCATGACAAAGGCCCTCTGTCTGCTGGGTGTCAGAACTAGCAGTTCGGGTGCTCCCAGGTGTGCTGCACAGGTAAAGATGAATTTTAGCAGGCTGCATTGGCCATCTGTAAATGAGCACACAGACATCATCCTGGCATGCGACAAGTCCATTATCAAATTCTGCATGCCGAGGGTGATTTTAATTATCTTTTGTCCCCGGAGGACAACAGGATGCTCTTTGAAAATCTGGACGGGGATTGTCAATTAAGCAGCCTCCAGCGTCACTAAACCAGGCCCAGACACATCATCTTGCATCACAAGCTGAACCCTGCCCTTTCATTTTCTCCTCATCTCCCTAACTCTGCTGTTCTCGGCTGGGAAATATTTATTACAGTGAGCTGTGGCTGTGGCTGTTGGGTTGCTTGTCTCCTTGCCAAGGTCAGTCTGCAGTGTAGGCACTTCTGCTCTCAGGACATTCTCTTTGCGACTGACAGGCCTTCCTTCATCTCAGTGCAGGGGCAGGCAGCCTTGGGAAGGAGGCTATTTTCGTTCACAAAGCTTTTCATTTCCCAGGAATACAGAGGGCATTACAAAAATTAAAACAGCAACTGTAAGCAATAGGCTGTGTTTGGTATCAAAATAGCCACTTGCACTATGGCCCTTTTGGGAGTGCATACCATATCGACCCATCAAATCCACCTTTAGTGCTTCAGGAAGCCTTAACTTTTTACAGCTGGAATCACAGTCACTACTCACTAGAAAAGCCCATATTTCCCAGGGTGAAATCCTGGCCCCATTTAATCAATGTGAGTTTTGCTAGTCTCTCAAACGGTGCCAGGATATCACCCCTTGAGTTTATCCTGGCTTTGCTGAGGTGTGGCTTATCCTTCAATGAAACCTATGTACCAGTAAAATGACAAAAAGCTGAATCACCAGCTACAGTAAGTTAAATTTGCAGGCAACCAACTCACAAACACTAGCATAATTTGATGAAGAATGAGCTCATTAATGGCTTGCCTACATTACAAAGTGTTGCTGCTTTAACTACCCTGGTATTGTTAAAGCAGCAAAATCTTCCTACTGCAGATACAGTTATATCAGTAGCAAAGTACTCAGGAATCTGTGTAAGTCACCTTCATACCAGTGTAACTGCGTCCACACTAGGGCTTTGAGCAGTATAACTCCACTGGCAAACAATCACACACCTGACCAGCTAATCTTAAAACTTATCTTAAAACTGAAATAAGTCTTAAGACCAGCCCTACCTTAAAAAAGATAATAGTGATACTATTTTAAGATACATTTGTTAGCAGGTCAGATATATTTGTTTGGATCTGTCTCTCTGTCCATCACTGTAATAGCTAAACAGAGTATCTCATTGCCTTTTGCACCCAATACAACATTTTTAAAACATGCACTTCAACTTCAAAGTAGCCTATTAAGCCATCGCGGAGATTGTCACTTGGAAAATAGTTGTCAGGCTTCAGGTTATCAGAAGAGAGTCTTACTGACTAATAATGACCAATGCAAGTACATTTCCTGGCAGGTAATGCCCACTTGGAAGAGATTTGTCTCTGGGCCTAACCCCACCAATCAGTCACTGTTTCACAGGTCATTATGGCTACTGAAAACCACAAATATGTAAAAATACAGAGAGAAAACACATTACCATTTTCATGTGTTGAAACTTAAAAGCTACTTGCCTGTAACCACAGAGACACAGTTCTGTTTACACTACCGTTCATCACCCAAAGCAAAGCAGGTTGTCCTGAGAGTCCATGGAGACTTTCTTCTGGGGTTGAAAGACCCATGTTGTCCTGTAGGGCTTCAAACTCTTATCTTGAAATCAGTATTTTTTTAACCCTGGGCTGAAATGTCTTCTCTTCCAGTTAAGTCACAATCTCTTCCATAAGACTTCAGGTAGCCTCAACTCTGCCCATGAGTGCTTGTGGATTCGCCACCAGGAATATTTCACACTATTCAAAGATAAGTGAAAATGGAGGGTTCTGGTTGCAGCCTCATGGAGCTTAAAGGTTCATGAACCTCCCGACATGCATTTTGGGTACACAAAACTAGGCTGAATTTGCGCCTCCTTTTTCATGGCAATTTAAACCCAGGGATTTTGTTGTTGTTTTTTTATCCAGGGTGAGTCAATTTAAAATAGCTTATCCCACTAAAAGGATTATTGTGCTCAGATATATTTCAGTAATGAGTGCTGCATAGATAATGTGGATCGTAGTATGCAGATAGTGTTGAATTCTGAGTTGTAAATTGCGGGCATTTTTAGACCGTTCGTTAATCTCTCTGTTTTAGCCTTCTTTCTGGGCCCAATATTCAGCTGAGGTCATGACTGCCATTGAAGTCATTTGGTGTCAAGGTAAATAATGCTTCAGAAGGTTGAGCTTGCTTAAGCTTCAGGTCCCTTTTCACCAAGCAGAGCAATACCCCCATTCTCCCTTCGCCATTTGATTTTTTCCCCTCCATGGTTCTGGAGCATATGGCCCTGGACAAGAGACAACCCAGTATTCTTCCATTGTTGTTTATTCTGTCCCGTTTTACTTGATCCTATCTCAGGATTATGAAATGTTTGGGAGGAAAAAGAACTATTCGAAAGTAAAGGATCCTGAAACCCTTGGTGCACTGGCTTTTCTTTTTCACACAGAACTGTGCATAATGTATAGCATAACAGAACAGTGCTTAGAGTAACTTAGAGCCGTGATTTCCAAAGTGGGGGCCCCTGACAGTCTGTCATGGGTTATTCGGGAGTCCATCCCTTGTGCCAGGGCCAAAACATATCTGAAAATAGAGTGACCACATGCCCCTAATTGGGCGGGACAGTCCCAAAATGTAAATTTCAAGTCCTGGTCCCAGGCTGAATGACTCTCGCATTTGTCCCGTATTCCCTGCAGTGCCACTCCACACCTGCCTAAGGCTCAGGGGCAATGCCAGCCTCTTCCCAGTGGGGGGAATGACGCTGAGGTGGGCCTTAGCCTCCCCATTGCAACAAGGCCATGCCCCCTGCTCCGCCTCTTCCCCCTGAGTCCCCGTCCCTGGCCAGGCTAGAAGCCAGAGACAGGCAATAGTAAGAGCTGCTCAGGGAGCCCGGGCTGCTGTGGGGAGCCCTGGAGTTCTGGACCCTCCACCTGCCCTGGGTGGTGTGCCCTGGGGTGGGGCAGGGATACGGGTTGGGAACTGCTCTTGGGCATCCTGACCCACCGCCCAGGGCAGATGGAGGGTCCAGGGACCCCCAGGTGGCTCTTACCACGGCCTGGCTCTGGCTTCTCACCTGGCCGGGGGGGAGGGGCTCAGAGAGAAAAGAGGAGCAGCAGGGGTGTGGGCCATAGAGGGGCAAGGCTCTTGCATTCTGTAAAGGTGGTCACTCTACCTGAACAGTGTTCCAGTACTTTTGCCACAAGGAGGACACCATTTTGTTGCCAAAATGGCAGTCTCCCCGCAGCATGACCTCTCATGCATCATGCGTGAAAAGTCATGCTGGTGGGGGTGAGCCAAAACTGACAAGGGCATTCTGGTAGTACTGGAAATGAAAGGGGTTTGGGACAATTAGTGAGATGCCAAAGGGATCCTTGGCAGAAAAAAGTTTGAGAACTGCTGATTTGGAGCAGAAATCTGAGGGAGGGGGTGTAATTAAGTTTTGGTTTAATTAAGTGCTGGATTAATTGCCCTGGAATCTGAAAGTCTTTGTTTATCTATAGATCTGGGACGAGGAAAAGAGGTGAAAGCTCTCCCCACCAACAGGGTCAATTTTGACATTGAGGAATCTCCTCTAAAAATGAAAGAAGGGTTCTCTCCCCAGGGCCCACTCACTTTTCCTGTCTGCTAAGAGGGCCAGCAAAAGAAACAATTGCGGTGGTAGTTTTTGTGACATGGACATCTGTCCACTAAGAACTAGACTGAGAGCAATAAGTCATAGGTCACAGGATAGCCATCAGATGGTAATAAATTTGGGTTATTACTGAGATAGGGATATGCCAGATATCAACAGGCACCCTAACAATGAAAGGCTCCACACTCTGATTACCATTGATCTGAGGCAGCCAGCCCCCTGAGGAAGATAGTTTTCTAGTCTCCATTCGCTGCGAGACTTCAGTGACAAAGTGAAAAACATCATGTTAATGTGATTTATCTAATGCTGGAACCCTCAACAGTATGTCCACTGAAAACTGAGGACTTCCATGTTCACAGCCTTGTGTGTGTGTTTATCACAGGAAGGTGAAGCGGGACATTGTGCAGGAAGCTGCATTCAAAGTGCCCATTCATACTGCATACATTTCTGTAGACAGCCAAGGAGCTTCTGACTGTCAACCATTTTATCAAAGCTTTTCCTTGAAGCCTGTGGCTAAATAGATCTCAAAAACATCTTAGGCTCAAGATATTACAGTAATTGGATCCATATAAGTACCTGGATAGATACTTTAGTATCTTTAAATTTAATACACAGACTAGGGAGAGAAGACAGATTTTCTGGAGAATGTGACATGAACCATTTGTGGGCTGTCTTTGCAGAGTGAGACAAAGTCCACATTTTTCCAGTATGCCTACAGTATTTTTGGAGGGGTAACCTTTTCCTCCACTTTCACATCAACAAAGGCGTTTAGTTAACTTCTAAGCTATCACATCATAAAACTAAGATATAGTAACTCACTGACTAGTTCTTAGGACTATGTCTACATGGCACCTGGTACAGATCACAGGGGTGTGAACTGCAGATCGCTCTAAAGCAGGGGTGGGCAAACTTTTTGGCCCAAGGGCCACATCAGGCTTGTGCAACTTTACAGAGGGCCACGTAGGGAAGGCTGTGCCTCCCCAAACAGCCTGGCCTCCGCCCCCATCCACCCCCTCCCACTTCCGGCCCCCCCTCAAAACCCCCGACGCATCCAACCCCCCCCGCTCCTTGACCCCTGATTGCTCCCTCCCAGGACCCCCTACCCCTAACCCCACCCCCTATCCAACACCCCCCCCGCTCCCTGTCCCCTGACTGCCACGACCCCTATCCACACCCCTGCTCCCTAACAGGCCCCCCAGGGCCTCACCCCCATCCAACTCCCTCTGCTCCCCATCCCCTGACTGCCCCCCCACCCAGAACCTCCGCCCCATCCAACCCTCCCCCCCCCCGCTCCTTGCCCCCTTACCATGCCAGAGCCAGCCACGCCGCTGCGCTACCCAACAGGAGTGTCAGGCC
Organism: Lepidochelys olivacea; assembly: GCF_965140295.1. Lineage (NCBI taxonomy): Eukaryota > Metazoa > Chordata > Testudines > Cheloniidae > Lepidochelys > Lepidochelys olivacea. Next base: position 63,748,329 of record NC_140416.1, read on the forward strand.
AGAGCGCTGCCCACGCGGCGGCATAACTGCAGGGGAGGGGTAACAGCAGGGGAGGGGCCAGGGGCTAGCCTCCCTGGCCGGGAGCTCAGGAACCAGGCAGGATGGTCCCGTGGGCCACATCTGGCTGTAGTTTGCCCACCTCTGCTCTAAAGTGTTGCTCTCTAACTGCCCCATGTAGACCCTTCTTACTCAAACTAAAAAGGTATTGACTGCATCAATGTGAACTAGGTACCTGTTAGTTCACACCAGCAGGGTCTACACAGGGAAGATACAATGCAACATGTCAGAGTGCTCTGCAATTTACACCGCTGTAGTCTGCATAGCACCACCACGTAAACAAGCCCTTAGTTATCAGCTGTATGATAGCTTCACAGAGTTGCATTGGTCACCACTTAGAGCTGGTCTAAGCCACAAAGTTCAGAATCTGGCTCTGAATTTCCCAAATGTCTGGATGTGTTCAGATCTGGGGTTTGGGCTCAAGCCCAACTTTCACTGGTAATGAACACAGAGCAGGTGTGGATTTTGCCCTTCTCTGTTTGAAGGAACCGAAATAAACAGTGAAACATTCATGAAAAGAGCCAGGGTTCTCTAGCTCCACACATCTGTTTAAACACATAATAAAGGCCCCAGGCAGCAGAATTTTTTCCACATTTTTAATTGAAGTGCTTTAGTATAAAAAATGTACACACAAGTTCTCATGTCCTGTTTTCTTTAATAGTTTACACTTTCTCTAAGTTGCAACAGAATATTAGCTAGGTAAGTTGTCAACACTGCTAACTAGCCACAGAACAAGACACTAATAACAGTACAAGATGCTTGGAATACATTCCTGCAGATGTGTATGACTATCCAAGAAGTCACGTTAAGTCAAGAGGTCCCAAGCACATATCACCCTCTTCTCTCTTCTTTCTCCCACATACAGGATTTTATCCTCAGTTCTCCTAACCAGCAAATCTCACTAAACGTAGCAGGTCAGATCCTCAGATGGTGTAAATTAGAGCATCTCCATTAATTTCAGTGGAATTATGCTGATTTACATCCGTCGAGGATCTAGAACACTGTATCTTCACATAGCTGCAAACTGGGGGGAAACATAATGTATGTTTCTATGGAGGACAAATTGATGGGTTTTCTGAACCTGTGCTATCTTGTAGCTTTATCAAGCATATTTTTCCAAGCGTTTTGGAAGTGAGTTGGTTCCCTTGCGAGAAATTGGACCAAGACTATCTAGAAATGTAAAGAGATTTGGGACCATCCTGGGTTCAAATACTCATCAACTTAAAGCTGTACACATTCCCTCAACAAAAAAATCAAGTTTTAAAATGTAAGATTCCACTGCCCCCCTCCCACCCCTGCTCCCAAAAAAGGGTCTGACAAGGAAATCAAGAACTTTACAAAACTGGGTGTGAGCAAAGGGCATTCTCAAACATACCATATCAAAACAAATGTATACATACACACATAGTAACAATACAGTTACTTCAGAGGTTTTTTTTTTTTAAGTTTACACTTTTCAGAGGAAGGTTGAGAAAATATCATGATGAGCTCTTCTGACAATAAAGCACTGGTTCCCAAACCTGTAACCCTAATATCTAACCACCAATAATAAATGAACTCCAGCAACCAAGCAGCACAGTATAAACTCCAATTAAGTGCCACACAGGCCAACAACAGGCAACTTGGAGGCAGTGTGAATGGCTGAAAAAAGAAAGACACGAGGGAACTAACAGAAGTACATATTTTTCTCCTGTTCTTGGATGTTCAGATCTGAGAAGACACTTGAGTCAAAGAGGCAAGAGATCTATAGTGTAGGGTCCCCAAGCATAGGTGCCACTGCTGTGAGTGCTCCAGGGCTGGGTGCTCAGCACCCATCAGTAGCCCCGTGGATCAGCTCTTCCCTCTCCCTGCCTAGCACCTCCCGCCCACCTGCAGCCCCGCCAATCAGCTCCTCCCCCTCTCTCCCAGTGCCTCCCGTCCACCGTGATCAGCTGTTCAGTGGTGGGCAGGAGGTGCTGGGGGGAGAGGGGGAGGAGTAAGGGCAGGGCATGCTTGGGGAGGGGGCAGAATGGGGGTGGGAAGAGGCAGGGTGAGGGTGGGAACTTGTGGGGGTAGGGTCTGGGGCAGAGCAGGGGGCCAGCACCCCTGGAGAAAACCCAAAGTCTACGCCTCTGTCCCCAAGGTATGATGAGGTCTCTCTCTCACCCATCCCTATCACCACCCCGAAGGCATATGCAAAGGGACGGCTTTTGTCTCTCTGAAATGGTGACTCAAGATTTTGGCTGTTCTCAGTGCAGGAGGTTTCATAACGTTTTTGCTCAGCGCATTGTACTGAGACATGAACACCCCTCCCTCTGAGTGTCATTCTGCACTCACTTTGTGACTGAGAGGGCAAGCAAGTTTGTTTGACATTGCAGTGTTTTCCCCACAAACACTAGTTCAAAACACTTGCACCCTGAAAACCAAGACTCTTGATTGGAGCTTTCTGTTGCCACCAGCTCAAGACCTCCCAGGATTCTGTTGACTGGTGTTAGAGTACTATGGTTACAAACTATTGGGACAGGCCCATACATAACAAAGTTGATTCCTCCAGACATCAACTCCATCTGAACTGACTACATGTAACCACCAATAGCTCCATTTTGAAGTAGGGAGTAAAAGCCAAGTTCTCTTCTCCAGCTCAGATCATTAAAGACTACTTTTGGAACAGAAGGTCTGGCATCCTGTGAAAACCTAGTGGTCACTAAAAAGTCAAGAGTTAGAAATCTTCCTCAGCCTCCTCACATTTTAAGATACCTTGGGTTTAACAGTGTGGATCCTTATCCACCTCCAGCCATCCTAGCTTGACATCACAGATAATGCATTAAAGTTACTGTGATGCAGTCACTGCACATTGAGATATATATACATAGAAGAAGAGGTAAGGGGTTCTCAACCTGAGGCTAGGTCTCAAACCACCCTTCTCTTTCCTTATTACTAAATGGGAAGGGGAGCCCAGTTAAATGAGAAGGGAGTCTCTCAGAATGTCCCCAGTATGGAAAAGAGGGTTGTGGGTATAGAAATGGGTAAGAACCTCACAAGAACACAAGAATAAACAGAATACCCCTTAAAAATTTTTTTGACTAACTCAATTGACATTAAAACAGCTCAATAGATTATAGCATGCAGAGTGTGCAGAAGAAAGAACATTCTGTCTC